>NW_026991723.1:32662316-34032316 GCF_029215605.1 Mirounga angustirostris
GAAATCAAAATGCAAACATGAAATATGTTTTCACATTTATTCACTATGCCTTTTATTTTTCTTCTTCTTTTTTTTTTAATAGAGTAACACATAGATATGAGCAAGTTATACCTTGATGATCTTTTGGGATTTGCATTTCTGTTCCTCTTATAAAGAATGGAATATACAATTGCAATGATTAAAAATAAACATTTTGGTGTTTATTTTTTTACTGCTTGACCATACGCAAGTGATATCTATAGATTGGGTAGGGGTTGCCATTCATGCCCTCCACGGCTGAACGTAGCTATTTTATTTGACTTCTGAAAGAAAATGAAGTCTTTTTTCTGCATAAATCATAGTCACAAAGTTAAATTCTAGAAATTCCTGAGGTAGTGGTCTTTTTTTTTAATTTATTTTATTTTTTTATTCTTATGTTAATCCCCATACATTACATCATTAGTTTTAGATGAAGTGTTCCATGATTCATTGTTTGTGCATAACACCCAGTGCTCCATGCAGAATGTGCCCTCCTCAATACCCACCACCAGGCTAACCCATCCTCCCACCCCCCTCCCCTCTAGAACCCTGTTTGTTTTTCAGAGTCCATCATCTCTCATGGTTCGTCTACCCCTCCGATTTTCCCCGCTTCATTCTTCCCCTCCCGCTACTGAGGTAGTGGTCTTTACAAAACTCACTCCAATGGTGTTGCTAAAGCTTGTAGATGGGAGAATCTAAGTCATTTGTTGGAATGCATTTGTCTGAACTCCTGGTCTTTGGAGTATACCTTAGTCTGTCAACTTTTAGGTCTCAGGTAAAAAGGATTGACCTCTTGGAAGTGGTAGCTTGTCAGATCTTTGGGAACAATGAAGTGCCAACCTGTGTAACTTTCTGTTTACTCTGCCTGATGATTGGTGGGTGGACGAAGGTGGTTTATTAGGTAGTCTTTGGTTCCCACTTTGCGTTGAGAGTGGGGTCCTATAGATGGAGGTGCATCTGTTATGAAGCAACCCTAACTTATCTCTGTTGAATCTCAAGGTAGTGCTTTCCCTCTCTCTTTAATAGAAGTTCTCTTAGACTGGAGATTATTAAAGAAAATTTGTAAGTTTAAGGTGTATGTTACCTTTACCACATAACACAACCCTTATTCTCCCTCTTTAACTCCCCAGATAAAAATAATGGTACTGAATAGATATTGGAAATTGCCAATCATTATGCTCTTTGAAAGTCTTTTATTGTAGAAAAGTAAGGTTTTATTTTTCAACCTTTGACCTACAAATTCAGAATAACTATTGATTTAAATATAAACTAAGCAGCATACAGCTTCCATAAAATGTAAGGACTAAAGAGTTCTTCATCTCTGTCAGAAATCTTTTACAGATGATGAACCAGGGTTTGAGAGAGTAAGTCTTTTACCCCCTGGATTGCCCCACAGTATGGTAAGACAGCCTTGATTCGTGGCAGTGCTCAGGCCTTCAGATTTCCAGGCCCATTTACCTCACTTTCTTGTTTTTAGAGTGGGAAGAAGGCTAAGCAACTGACCAGTTTTTGAACAAGGTTTTTGAATGATTTTTGTTTGTTTCCATTGAGAGTTAAGCCAGCACTAACTTCTAGTGTAATTACACTAGAATGTGTTATCTACTTAATGTAGGTTAATTAGCCTTACTGGGTGGTTGAGTAGAGCAGTTACTTTACCCTTTCATATGTACTCTGGATTCTGCCCACAGGACCTTTCCCAGAACTGGATAATCTCCTGAATCCAATTTTCCAGCTGACAACAGCATTGACATTTTTCTTTTACGAAGAGCTCTGAAGTGGCTTTGTAGATCAGAGCCATTGATTTTTAGATCAGATTGGCTTATGGCCTTGAGAGGTCATGGTGGCGCAGCTGCTCCCTGTGATGTGTTTTATGCTGTATTTTTTTTTTTTTTAATTCCATGAGATACTGTTAAGACCAGGTGCAGGCTGACTTTGATCCTCATATACAGTGAAACTAGTAGAAACAGAAAGACTCTATTCTTGTTAAAGGCAGGGCATTCACAAGTGGGTGGTGGCTGTTTGTAGTCAAGTGGTTGCTTATGTAATTACTCCTCTCCATTGAGGTGTCCCTGTAAGCCACTATCTAGGACCACACTCTCCGAATACATTTGGCTTCACAATTACCTCTTGCCTCCTGAAGAGGCAGATTATTCTAAACAGCTGCAGACTTAAACCTTGGCTCACAAAGGCCAGGGTGGTAATAATTATTTTACTTTAACCAAACAGAACAGCACATTTGAGAATATCAATTATGCTGACAACATAGCTATGATGTGGAGGCCTTCCTATTAGGGAACTGCTTACAGGCTAAAAAGTCACAAATCATTTTTTTTCTGTACTTTCTTCCTCCTTTCAATAAACATCATTCTCCTCCCTCCCTCCACTTGGTAATGGAGAGAAAGAAAGAGAAGTCTACACAGCTTATTGTAAGTGGAACTATATTCATAAATAGCTTCTTGATTGAGAACAAATGCCTCATTAATCTTAAGTGCTTCAACCAGAGAGCACAAGTAAAGTCAGGAAGAATAATGACTGACATTATAGGAGCATAACATACTGTACTACACACCAGGATGTGCGTGCCCGGAGGTCACTGGGCTACGAGGCACATCTCCTTAGCAGTGAGGAAAGGCATCCCTAGGAAGAGTGGAGGGGGAAAAAAGTGCAGTGCAGGCATTTCTCATGAATAGCAAAAATTAGTCCAGTGGCAGGATGAAGAAATCAAGTACTTTGCTATTTGTTATGGAAGGTCATGCTGGGAAGAAAGAATAAACCAGCTGGGTTTTTATTTGAAAGCCAAATGTTGTACAGTTTTAACAAAGTAAGATGTATGTTCAACTTGAAGTACTTTGCTCAGGTTCCTGGAAATAGGATTATGCATTAAGTTTCATGTAGATGGCCTCTGACCAGTCTTAAATTACAGAGGTGCTTCTTGCCACTGATCGTGTGCTTGGCTCACTACCCTGCTATCAGATAGGTGCTCTGCAAATTTAATTTTTATATTGGTGTAAGCAATGCTATTAGGAAGATAAATCCAGGGAAAAATCGAATTTGAAACAGAGTATGTATGACTTTATATTCT
Organism: Mirounga angustirostris; assembly: GCF_029215605.1. Lineage (NCBI taxonomy): Eukaryota > Metazoa > Chordata > Mammalia > Carnivora > Phocidae > Mirounga > Mirounga angustirostris. The sequence continues at coordinate 32,665,417 of NW_026991723.1, forward strand.
TCTGTTACATTCCATTCATACAAATGGATGTATGATGACATTTAAATAGTTACAATGTAGTAAGTATACACCCCCCGCCCCAAGATGTCCATGTTCTAATCCCTGGAACCTATGAGTGTGTTTGTCATGTTGCATAAAATACAGAATTATGGTAGTAGATGGAATTAAGGTTGCTAATCAGTTGATCTTATGATATCTGGGTTTACCCAGTTCAGACACAGGGGTTCTTAACTGTGGAAAGGGGTGGCAGAAGAGGTCAGAATGAGGTGAAATGAGAAGCTCTTGACCTGTTGTTGTAGGCTTTGCAGATGGAGGAGGACCATGAGCCAGGGCATGTGGGCCACCCCTTAATGCTAGAGAGGACAAAGAAATACTTTCTCCCTGAGTACCTCCAGAAATGAATGACCCTGCTGACACCTTGATTTTAGCCCAATGAGACCCATTTTGGACTTCTGACCTGCTGAACTGGGATAAATTTGTATTATTTTAAGTGATTAAGTTTGAGGTAATTTGTCATTGCAATAATAAAGAACAATAAAGAACTAATACAGTATTCAGTAGAAAGCATTGTTGAAAGGGTCATTCATTTGTTTTCACTCTTAACTGGCATTCCACTAGGTATGTTGCATTTCCTGTGTCCTCGCCCAGTCTGAGGCATGTTTCTCAGACTGCTTTCTTCTGTTTTACTAGCTCACACTCTCTAGTTCCTGGAATCCAGCAATCCTTTACCCCACTGTGACTCCCAGTAATGCTCCAGTTTTTCAGTCTCTCCCTCTCCTCTTGCCCTTACTTCTGTTTTTAGCTACTATGTTTCCTTGCACACTTTCAGTTCTCCTTCCACTTGCTAACTTTGTTATTCTCCCTAAGTACAACTCAACCCTGGGAGATCCTATTATCTATCTGCTCTGCGCCTGCAGCCCTGTAGCTGAATATGGCTGTGGAGAAACACCCACTATCAGATTGCTCTTGCTTTCAACTTGTAACTATTGATGTGTCCTTGGTGATGTCTGTAATTCATTCTGCATTCCCATCATGGATTCCCTCTTTCATTGTCCAGGTTGACTGTTTCATACCTCTGTCACCTGAAGCTTCCCTTCTTCTACCCCATCCTTACTCTCATTTTGTGAACTTCATATTTCACCAAGCAACAGGAAGCCATCAGTGGACATCTGCAAGTTTCCACCTGCATGATATCCACAATATCTCTGCTCCTACCTATGGCCACCCCCTCTCTTATTACACACAGGATCATAGTTCCAATAATTCATCCCTTTCTTTCCCATACCGGCAGGTTTCCCCTCTCTAGGTGATTCTCATTATCATCCAGATAAGCTGCTATTTCTTCCATTTTCAAATAAACCAAAAAACCAAACCAAACCAAACCAAAACAAAAAACCACCTCTCTTGATCCTTCTTCCTCACCAGCTCCACCCTATTTCTCCATGCCTCTATGTATAGTAACACTCCTTAAAAGACTTGTCTTTATTCATTCGTGTATTTATTCTTCTCTCCAGTTCTTCTCCCCCACTTCTCTCTTAAACTTATTCTAGTCACATGTTTTTGTAGAAATTTCTGTTCTTCTGTCAGTTGACCACTGTCTCCTGTTTGAAGCACCATCTTCTCTTGGCTCCTGGGACCCTACACACTCCTGCTTTTCCTCTTTCTTTACTGGCCACTTCTTTGCACTCTTCAGAACTCAAACCTGGGCCTCTTCTCTCCACTAGCTCATTTAGTAATCTCATCCATGTCATAGCTTTGATGCTTTTAAACAGCAACTAGTCATTGATGGCCTGCCTGTATGTATCAGTATCTAGCTCAGTGGAGCACTATGGCCAATTTCATGAGCAGTGTCTCCTTTCACATGCCTAATAGATAGCTCAAGTTTACCCTGTCCCAGACTGAATTCCAGATCTTGTCCTACAGGTCTCCTGCTTCTAGGCCCTCTAGCTGCTGAAGCCAAAAACTGTAGGGTTAGATTTGATGCTTTTCTTCTTCTCATACCCACATTTAACAGTAAATTCTATCTTGGCTACTTTTAAAATGAATTCTGGCCACTTCTTTTTTTTTTTTTTTTAAGATTTTATTTATTTATTTGAGAGAGAGAATGAGAGACAGAGAGCATGAGAGGAAGGAAGGTCAGAGGGAGAAGCAGACTCCCTGTCGAGCAGGGAGCCCGATGCGGGACTCGATCCCGGGACTCCGGGATCATGACCTGAGCCGAAGGCAGTCGCTTAACCAACTGAGCCACCCAGGCGCCCCGAATTCTGGCCACTTCTTAATTGCCTCTGCTCATATTACCCAGACTAATCTACTCATTACCTCTTTCCTGGATTCTGGCAGTAGCCTACCATCTCTTTTCGTTTCTACATTTTTTGTGTTTTTTTTTTAAGTTTTTTATTTCAATTCCAGTATAATTAACATACAGTGTTCTATTAGTTTCAGGCGTACAATATAGTGATTCAACAATTCTGTACATTAGTGCTCATCGGGACAAGTGCACTCCTTAATCCCCATCACCTATTCACCCGTCCCCCACCCACCTCCCCTCTGGTAACCATCAGTTTGTTCTCTAGAGTTAAGAGTCTGTTTTTTGGCTTGTCTCTCTTTTTTATTCCTTTGTTCATTTGTTTTGTTTCTTAAATTCCACATATGAGTGAAATCATATGGTATTGATCTTTCTCCAGCTGACTTATTTTGCTTAGCATTTTTTACTTATGCTCTTGAACCTTTATCATCTGCTGTCAACGCAGCCATTGGAATGATCCAGTTAAAATGTAGGTCAGATTATGTTCTTGCTGTGCTCAAACCTTACAGTGCCTTGCTGTCTCAGTCAGAATAAAGTTGTTGCCTTTTTTCATGGCCTATGAAGCCTTATCAGTTATTCCTTCTCTTAAATTTCTGATCACCTTTCCTATTAGAAAAGGCCAGAATCTGCTGGCATCACTTTCCCTAGATTATTCCATGGTCCACTCCCATAGCACTTGACATCTTCTACCATCTAAATAATCTACTGGTTTAGTTTTTCTGCTGTCCCAGCAGAAGGTAACTTCATTGAGGCCTGGATCTTTGTCATTCACTGCAGTTGCCCAGTGCCTGGAACATGATGATTAACTGATATTTGTTGAGTGAATGTATGTTTTCACTTACAGTACAAAATCAATGTGGTCTTTTAAATTGGAGAATTCACTTGCTAGTATGAAATTCGCTGGAGCCTGTGGAATTTCCATTCAAAAGATGACTGCAGGAAACCTGTCATTCAGTTTCCTAATCACTCAGAATTCATGCCAGCCCTGTCCTTACCTGAGATCCTGTTCTCTCCTCAGCCCTGATAAATGAGCCACCTCTCCAGAAATGGTTCTTCCATGTTTTGTTGATCAGCACTTTGTAAGCTAGCTTTCTGTTAATGTGATTAATTACTCTTTGTTTTCCCAGCTCAGACAGCCCTATTTTATGGTTTTGCATTTCTGTAATGAACATGTCAGATAAATAAGGGTGTGGGGAGGTACTTCAATTTCATAATTTTTCTATAGCACTGAAAATTGGCTTTAGTGGCACTTTGGCTATGTCAGCTAAAATGAGAGCTTCTTATGAGGCAGCTTGAGAATGCTGGTATTGGCATTTCTTTAACTGATGTTTTATAGAAGAGCCATTGGAACATGATTTCCCTCCACCACAAATAATGAACAACTGCAATAGCTGTATTATAACAATGTCCTTCTCACCATTGTTGTTAATGTTGTGTCAGCACTTTGATTATAAACACTCTTTTTCATGGTTTAATAACTGAGCCATAAATAAATCATTCCATGTTGTAAATTGGTATACTTGCTGTTCATTGCAGTGGTGATTTTTTATGAAACCAGGTTTTAAAAATACTTGGTAATGCTAGAAGGGGAGTTTGTGAATGGTATTAGATGAGGGAAAGGGACCTAAGCAGGAAAGGTACAGTATTCAATATATGATCTAATTTATACTTTTTCATTCAGCTTTTAGCTGCCCTGGGTGGGAATGAGGGCAGTAAGTACAACAGAAGGGCTCCTTTAAAGTTGTACTTAGGAGACAGGAGTAAGAGCTGTCTTATAGAATAATCATGTTGTGACAGGCATTTTAGTATTTGTTTGTTTTGTTTTAGGAGACATTGGTTCACTAGCAATATATCTAAATCTTTATAATAGTGAGTCATTTTACACTGGGTGTTATTGTTCTGGGAAAAGGCATGCTCATTAAACATGAGATAAAACAAGGCTGGCAATGAGCCCTGACTGTTGAATTTTATTTATTTATTTTGTTGTCTTTGGGTGTCTCTAGAGGTTAGATTAGAAAGGAGTTTTGATACACTGAAAGACTTTAGAAGAAATCATAGTGCTCATTTAAAATTTTCATTTAAGAAAATAGGCTAAACCTCCACAGTTACATTGATTTTAAGTTACACATATTTAATAAAAAAGGTTTAATTTCCTTGTCTGTCTGTGGGTTTTCTTTTTTTAATATGAGAATACTAAACATGGTTAAGACACTCTCCCATTCTGAACACTCTTGAGTTCTCAACTCTCTTTTACAGAAAACTACTGATACTATTTAGTGTGTTGTCCTTGCAGATCTTTTTCTCTACATACATGAATGTAATGGCTCACTGTTCCTGGGGGACCCAAAAGGTATCACAGTTTAACAGGCTGTAGTGTTTTCACTTAGTAATACAATGTGTAATTCTTCGTAACTCAGTATTTATGGATTTACTAGATCTTTTACATTGCTATTTTAAATTTCAATCTTGACTCTATTCTTATTAAAAAATCCAGACATTACAAATAAAATCTAAGCAACAGAGAATTCCTGTTCCTCCCAGAGGAAACTGTTTTCTCTGTTATAAACAGAAATGAGATGATTGTACATTCTTCCTTCTGCACAGATATAAATTATCTAAGATATATTCTAAGAAATTCAATTGCTGAGGCATACTTCATATGCATTTAAAATTTTGATTGATAATGCCAGATTCCTCTCCAGAGCTACCATAACATCTCATATACCCCAAGACCATATGTTTTTTGATTTAATAATCTGAAAGTTACATCTCATTATTTCATTTTTCACCCTTTATTTATTTATTTATTTATTTATTTATTTATTTATTTATTTATTTATTTAAAAGATTTTATTTATTTAACACAGAGAGAGAGAGCGAGGGCAGGAGCACAAGCAGGGGCAGGGGGAGAGGGAGAAGCAGGCTTCCTGCGGAGCAGGGAGCCTGATGTGGGACTCGATCCCAGGATACTGGGATCGTGACCTGAGCCGAAGGCAGACGCTTAATGACTGAGCCACCCAGGCGCCCTTTCACCTTTTATTCTTGAAGTTGGGTATCTTTCATGTGTTTATTGGCTATGAAGAGTTTTTGAATCAATCTGCTGCCTATTTTTCAAAAGTGTGGGTTTTAAAAAAATACTTTCTGGATAGCAGTCTTTGTTTTATATTGGAAATATTTTCTTGTCTTATCATCTTATGTTAATTTATATAGTATTTTATCCTTCAGAATGTTAAAATGTTGATATAATAAAAATTTATTAGTCCTTCCAATATGCCTTTTATCTTTTAAATGTTATATTAAGAATTCATATTTATCCTAAATCCATCAATATATTTGCCTACAATTTATTTTAATACTTTTATAGTTCTGTTTTGTTTTTGAGTTTAGATCTATAAATCAATTGGAATTTATTTTTATGATTCAGAGACACATATACTCTCTCTCTGGCTCTGTCAGACACACACACATTTCAGTGTTCCATTGAATACATTATTGAATAGTTTGTGGTATTAGTTTTTGGTTATTTAGCTCTTTGTTTTTTTTTTTCTTTAAAAATTTTATTTATTTGAGAGAGAGAGCAGGAGAGAGAGTGAGAGAGCACAAGCCGGGGGGAGGGGAAGGGAGAGAGAGAGAGAGAGAGAGAGACAGGTTCCCTGCTGAGGATGGAGCCCCATGTGGGGCTTGATTCCAGGACCCTGGGATCATGACCTGAGCCAAAGGCAGATGCTTAACCAATTAAGCCACCCAGGCACCCGTCTTTCTTTTTTTTCTAATTCTCTCTTCAATTAAGAGTGATCTATTTAGCCAGAGCAATCAGATAACAAAAAGAAATAAAAGGCATCCGAATCAGCAAAGAACTCGAACTCTCACTCTTTGCAGATGATATGATACTTTATGTGGAAAACCCAAAGACTCCACCCCAAAACTGCTAGAACTCATACAGGAATTCAGTAAAGTGGCAGATATAAAATCAATGCACAGAAGTCAGTGGCATTCCTATACACCAACAACAAGACAGAAGAAAGAGAAATTAAGGAGTGGATCCCATTTACAATTGCACCCAAAACCATAAGATACCTAGGAATAAATCTAATCAAAGAGAAAAAGGATCTGTACTCAGAAAACTATAAAATACTCATGAAAGAAATTGAGGAAGACACAAAGAAATGGAAAAACGTTCCATGCTCATGGATTGGAAGAACAAATATTGTGAGATGTCAATGCTAACTAGAGCAATCTACACATTCAATGCAATCCCCATCAAAATACCATCCACTTTTTTCAAAGAAATGGAACAAATAATCCTAAAATTTGTATGGAATGACCTGAATAGCCAGAGGAATGTTGAAAAAGAAAAGCAAAGCTGGTGGCATCACAATTCCGGACTTCCAGCTCTATTACAAAGCTGTCATCATCAAGACAGTATGGTACTGGCACAAAAACAGAACCATAGCTCAATGGAACAGAATAGAGAGCCCAGAAATGGACCCTCGACTCTATGGTTAACTAATCTTTGACAAAGCAGGGAAGAATGTCCAATGGAAGAAAGACAGTCTCTTCAACAAATGGTGTTGGGAAAATTGGACAGCCACATGTGTAAAAATGAAACTGGACCATTTCCTTACACCACACACAAAAATAGACTCCAAATGGTTGAAAGACCTCAATCTGAGACAGGATTCCATCAAAATCCTTGAGGAGAACACAGGCAAAAACCTCTTCGACCTCAGCCGCAGCAACTTCTTCCTAGAAACATCACCAAAAGCAAGGGAAGCAAGGGCAAAAATGAACTCTTGGGACTTCATCAAGATAAAAAGTTTTGCACTGCAAAAGAAACAGTCAACAAAACCAAAAGACAACCGACAGAATGGGAGAAGATATTTGCAAATGACATATCAGATAAAGGGCTAGTATCCAAAATCTATAAAGAACTTCTTAAACTCAACACCCAAAGAAGAAATGATCCAATCATGAAATGGGCAGAAGACATGAACAGACATTTTTCCAAAGAAGACAATGAAATGGCTAGCAGACTCATGAAAAAGTGCTCAACATCACATCAGGGAAATCCAAATCAAAACCTCAATGAGATACCACCTCACACCAGTCAGAATGGCTAAAATTAATTTCTTGTCAAGAAATGACAGATGTTGGGGGGATGCAGAGAAAGGGGAACCCTCCTACACTGTTGGATTGGAGTGAAAGCTGGTGCAGCCACTCTGGAAAACAGTATGGAGGTTCCTCAAAAAGTTGAAAATAGAACTACCATATGACCCAGCAATTGCACTACTGGGTATTTACCCCAAAGATACAAATATAGGGATATGAAGGAGTATGTGCACCCTGATATTTATAGCAGCAATGTCCACAATAGCCAAATATGGAAAGAGCCAAGAGGTCCATCAAGAGATAAATGAATAAAGAAGAGGTGGTATATATATATAGGAATATTATGCAGCCATCAAAAGGAATGAAATCTTGCCATTTGCAACAACGTGGATGGAACTGGAGGGTATTATGCTGAGGGAAATAAGTCAATCAGAGAAAGACATTTATCACATGACCTCACTGATACGAGGAATTCTTAATCTCAGGAAGCAAACTGAGGGTTGCTGGAGTGGTGTGGGGTGGGAGGGATGGGGTGGCTGGGTGATAGACATTGGGGAGGGTATGTGCTATGGTGAGTGCTGTGAATTGTGTAAGACTGTTGAATCACAGACTTGTACCTCTGAAATAATACATTATATGTTAAAAAAAAAAAAGGAAGAAGATAGTAGGAAGGGGAAAATGAAGGGGGGAAATCAGAGGGGGAGACGAACCATGAGAGACTATGGACTCTGAGAAACAAATTGAGGGTTCTAGAGGGGAGGGGGGTGGAGGGATGGGTTAGCCTGGTGATGGATATTAAAGAGGGCACGTATTGAATGGAGCACTGGGTGTTATACGTGAACAATGAATCATGGAACACTACATCAAAAATTAATGATGTAATGTATGGGGATTAACATAACATAAAAAAAGTGATCTATTTAATATATTCTTTAAGTTTTCAATTTCCATTATTTTTTTTGGTTGTAGAATTTTTATATTGTTGTTTTTAAAAAGCTGATTTGTCATTTGTTTATAGTCTCTCATATTTCTAATTCCCACATTTAATTTTAAAACATATTAATGGGCTTATTTTATATCTTGTGCCTAAGATATTGTGTATCTAGTTTTACATTATGTTTCTTCTGCTCATAGAATCATATTTTCTTGCATGATTTTGAGTTTTGATTGTGAGTTTATATTCCTTAGAACTTAATATTTGGGAATTTCTTGAGGCCTTTGTGGTAGGTGGTGGACCCACCTTCCAGCAATATCATCCTACCTTATGAACAATGTAAGAACCTTACAACAGTGTGATTTCATTAAACCTCTTTCCCTTTATGGTCTTATCTTACATTTACCATTACATACATTACACTCTACAGTATTGATATTTTTGTTTGAAACAGTCAAGGCTTTTTAGGAAACTTATAGTCTCCTTCTCTTTTTCTCTTGCTCTCATTCTCTCTTTGTATGCATGTGTTTTGAAGATACAAAAAATTTATTTTTTATTTACCCATGTATTTACTCTTTTTGGTGTTCTTCATTCCTTTTTGCCAGTCCATGGTTCAGCCTCGTTTGCCTTTATTCTTTTAGATTTTTTGTCTCTATGAGGTTGTTTTTATTTTATCTTCATTTTCAACGGATATTTTCCTTGGAAATGAATTCCAGGTTGCCAACTTTTTTCTTTCAGTATTTTGGTAGATACTGTTCCATTGCCACTTTTTCTGGTGTGATTCATACAGTTGTTTACTGAATGTGTTTTTTTTCTCTGCTTTTAAGTGTGTTCTTTATATTTGGTTTTCACAATTTTGACTACTATGTATTTAGGTGTGTTTCCTTTGTATTTATCTGTTGGGGTTTGCTGGGAATCTTGGATCTGTGGGTTGCCTTTTTTTTTTTTTTTTAAGAGAGTGGGGAGGGCCAGAAGAAGAGAGAGAATCTTAAGCAGGTTCCACGCTTAGTGCAGAGCCTGATGCGGGGCTTGATCTCACAACCCTGAGAGCATGACCTAAGCTGAAATCAAGAGTTGGGTGCTTAACTGACTGAGCCACCCAGGCACTCTGGGTTGACATTTTTTTTTCACTGCTTTTGGAAAGTTTTCTGCCATTTTCTCTTCCAATGTTTGTTCTCATTCACTCTCTCTTTCCTCTCCTTCTCAGACTCCAATTATACAGAAATTGAACAGGTTATTTTCCCTTAGATCTCTCTTCATTCTTAAAACTTCTTTCATTCTTTCTATTTCATATTCATGTCTTTAAAGTCATTGAAGTTTTACCCTCACAATTCCAGTCCGCTTTGAAATATATTGAATTCAACATTATTGATGTCACATTTTTTCGTTTCTACCATTTACATTTGTTTTTTAAATAATTTCCATGACTTTGTTAAAATATTGCTATCTCTTCACATGTTATCTTTTTCATTAGCTCCTTTAGCATTTTGAACATAGCAATTTTAAACTCTCCATCTGATCATCCCAGTTCTTATTCATTTTTGTGTCTGATTTTATTGATTCTTAACTTTCTTAATCATAAATCATATTTTCTTGTTTTTTAGTGTACCTTGTGCTTTTTTTTTTTTATTGTGTGCTGGATATTTTGTCTTTTAGCAAATGAAGTTAATCTTATTTTCAGAAAGGGCATGGCCCTTTGTTTGTCAGGTTTCTAGAGTAGGAGTGAGGTCAGTCTGATTTGTAGTTGAGCTAAGTCTGAGCTTTGTTGCAGCTTTAGTTTGATTCAGTCCACTCTAGTTTCAGATGTTTTGAGGATAGGATCGGGATTTGTCTCTTCAGTGTCTGTTCTCTGAGCACTGTGGAAACTAGCATCTGTCTGCTTTTCACAGCTAAGTTGGCGGCTTTTAGAACTATAGAAGAGCTCTCCTTGCTCTAGAGTCTAGCTGCCTGGATTTGGGGTTCCTGGAGAGTTTTCTCTTCTGTGCAGGTCTGCATCTTGCTTTCTACACCTCAGGAGAATTATTGACAGGTCTCTATTTTGTTCTCTGCTAAACCACTAGATCCAGATCATTCACTTGCAATGTTATGCATAAGTTGTCTAGAACCACAATTAACTTTTCACATATCCAACCACTGTTCTTCTTATATTGTTTTTATGGAATGCTTTACATTTATTAACTCATTTAGGGAAATAGTATTATCCTCCTTTTACAGGTAAGATATCTGAGGCAAGGTCATGCTAGTAAATGGCAGAACCATGATTTTGAACCCTGACCATCTGTACTTTATTAACTATCAGGGTAAAATCTGTTTCTCTAGTGTTACTAGAGAACTGCTCCTGTCAGTTAAATTGGATTCATGTAGCCTGAGGTTAGACTGCACAGACTAAGTGAAATGTTACTTTTTGCCTAAAATGGTATCATTCTTTGAAGGAAGAAGTGGAGATCAATTTAATGATCTCATACCAGTGAGTTTTTTTAGCTAGGTGAATTAAACAACTGGGAATATAAATTGTTATATAATACATGCTCCCTGTAACACAATTTTTTTATGATATGGGTTCTTTTGAGGGGATTAGTTAAAAAATGAATTCTTAGTCACTTATAGAAATGAGGAAATGGAGACTTGGTTATACCCTTTATCACTATCTTCTTCATAGTATGGTTAAGTATACACAGGTCTTCTCCCCTCCTGAAGTGTGAGTTCCCAGGGCAGGCACAGTTTCCTGTTTATCTGGGCATTCTACTTTGAAATCTTGTGCCTTGCTTTGTTTGTACTTAGAGGTAGAGGATGTTGGAGAAGAGGAGTATGGACTTGTGCTCAGGCAGACCTGAACTTGAACCTCAGTTACTCCTTTTGCTGATAGGCTAGGGGTTGAAAAACTATAGCCTGTGGGCCAAATCTTGCTCACCGCCTGTTTTTGTAAATAACATTGTTATTGGAATACAGCTACACCCATTTGTTTACATGTTGTCCTACAATGTCAGAGTTTAGTTGAAACAACTGTGTAGTGCAAAGCCTAAATTAGTAAATATCTGGCCATTTACAGATGAAGTTTGATGGCTCCTGGATTGGATGATTTTATACAAGTTACCTAATCTTTAAATCTTAGTTTCCTCATAAATGAAGTAGGATATAAATTACCTAATAAGTTCATGTTAAGGAAGGGACGTAAAGTATATGAGGTTTCTGGCAGGGTATTTAGAATGAATTAGGCCTTTAATATAGCTTTTATTCTTCTAATATATTTAGAAGTGCCTTCTAATATATCTAATATTTATTCTTGATAACCAACTTAATAAATCAGTGTCCTGAGGGGACTCTATCTCTCCCTATATTCTCATTCAATTCTTTCACTGAATTGGAAGATGAGCAATATTAGTACAATTAGTGTATTTGGTAGGTATCAGCCTTTACATGTATCAGGCATTTTATGGATTCTTAAGAAAACTTGGGCTACTTTTCAGGTAAGGATTAACCTTTTAAATTTTAGAATTATCAATTTTGTTGTTTGACAATAAGGTACTATTTAAGAAAGGAAAGAAATGTTTAAAAGTGTCCTATATGATATTGCCTTTTATTGGGTTATAAACATAGGCATTTAGTGCAAGTTCATTTACAAATGAATGAATTGACAAGTTGACATGTTTGTGCTTGTGACAGATCAACTAGTTTGCACCATATGCGGGATGGTGACTCAAAACAGTGACATAACTGGACATGACTTTTTTCTTTCCTACTTAGTTCTTCAAAATTGAGTGAATTGAATAGAAACCCTGATATCATATATATCATATAAATCATGTAAGTAACTACTTGGCCATGAATATTTTTGTTTTTTTCCTAAGAGTGTGATTTTTCAAGTAAATCATGGCAAAAATAGCTCCATGTCAAATCACTGTTTCTTAACTCCATGTTAAGTTACCAGAGCCTGGAACTTCCTTTCCTTAGTGTCCCCGTATGAAAATGATCTTTGCAATTTTTTAATCCTTTGGTAGTTTTCAAGATTTTCACTCTGCCCTATTTTGCCCTTTCTCATTATGTAACAGATTCATCTGGAGGATATATTCTCTATCATAATAGAGAAAGAGTAACCTGACAAATATTTCCATAGCACTCATCGAGCTTACAGTTTATTCAGGACAGCAAAAAGAATTCAACAAATAGTTAAAAAGAGTAATGAGTGAGAAGTAACTGGCCCAGGGGATTAGGAGAGCCTTCTCTGAGGAATCAACATTCTGGCTGAGATGTCAAGGATGTGTTCAGTGTAATAAATAAAGAATAGTGTAGGGTGTGTCTGAGGTGTCTGGGGCACTGGGTGTCTATGTGTGGAGAGTAGTATAGTGTGAGTCTGGACAAGGTCCAGGGCTGATGATCCTGGCCTTTTGGGACATTAAGTACTGAGAAGCATTAAAACCCATCCGTGTGGGTTCTAGGTTGACCTGGGGTGGCTGTTGCCATAGTTTAGGTCTGCTGAGGGATGCTGGGGTTATCAACTGATGTGACAGATGTGATCTAGTATGAGAGGGAGATGATGTCTTCCAGTATGAGCTAGACAGGATGGTTGATGGAGAGAAGAGGGCAGATTTGGACATGGGATTGACAGGACTCCTTTGATTGGATCTAGTATGAGAGGGAGATGATGTCTTCCAGCTTGAGCTAGACAGGATGGTTGATGGAGAGAAGAGGGCAGATTTGGACATGGGATTGACAGGACTCCTTTGATTGGATCTAGTATGAGGGAGATGATGTCTTCCAGCTTGAGCTAGACAGGATGGTTGATGGAGAGAAGAGGGCAGATTTGGACATGGGATTGACAGGACTCCTTTGATTGGATCTAGTATGAGAGGGAGATGATGTCTTCCAGCTTGAGCTAGACAGGATGGTTGATACCACTGATAGCAAACAGTGGGGGACTACAGGCTTGAGGAGACATGATTTCATCTGTGCATGTGTGTTTGAGGTGCCTGTTGAGTGTCAGTCAGACATAGCAGGAAATTAATGTTGGAGTCACTCACTGGCCTTTTGAGAGTCAGGGAAGTGGATCAGATGCCCAGCAAGCAGTTGTGGATAGAGAAGCGAATGCCTCTTACAAAAGCTACCATGTTTAAAGAGTGTGAAAGAGATGCCTGTTAGAGGAAGCAGAGTATCAAAAAGAGGTCAAGAAGGGCAGTGAGGGACACGTCGGGTCACATAGAAGCCTCAGGTAGAAACTGTCAGGCATGATCAACAATGTTGAATGCCACTTACAGGTCAGGTGAGCCAGGGACTTGGAATGAGCCATTAGATTTTGTGACATGGAGGTTACTGGTAATCCCCCCAAAAAACAGTTTCATATTGTGGCAACCACTTGAGGTTGAGTCTTCTCAACCTCACTTAAAATCTTGAGTCTACATGTTCTATTTGAGACGACTGTTTCCTCACATTGTGGTGGTGCTCTGCAGCATGTGTATCTTTTAATGATCCTCCTCAGGTGCTTTCAGGCAGCTTCCATGCTGCTTTGCTGTATTTAACTCTGCTAGCTTGTCCCTTTAGGCTTTTTCTCACTACTAGTTTCATTAATCAGGCATCTAATGCTCTTAGTGTCTGAGCTCCTCACCATCCACAGTTCTCTGCTGCATTCTCACTTCAATACTGACATCTTTTTATAGTCAATGAAAATATTTTACCTCGTGTTTTATTTTCATTTTCTCTCTCCCTCTGTAGAAAGTGTGCTAAATTACTGGGAAAATACTTAAAATCAGTAATGTTTTATGAAATTGTTCTTGAATAATTTAGATGTTATTGAATAACTTGAATTACTGAATTTCTCATTTTTAATATTTGGACTGAACTTTTACTTTCATTGTGTGCTTCATCAAAACTATTATGTCAAGGACCTCTAGAATCTTGCTTTGTTATAGAGAAAATCCATTGAGTTATCTCCTTGATCTGGGTTTATAATGGATTCAGATGTATATACATACACAGGACAACTTTTGCTACTCTAACCTTTAATAATAACCCAGGAAATTCCAAATAGATGTGCAGAGTATTTCCAAACACATAAAACCATTGAACATTTCTGGTTGTTTGCTTTTTTTGCTGCCTGTTAGGAGTTATGCAGGTATATTGATTCTCCTCAGTTGTTTTGGTATTGCTGTCCTCAGAAAAATTAAAGCTAAAGAGTTTGACACCCCCTTATTAATAGTAGATAAGTTAAAGGGATTCTCTGTAAAGTGAAGCAAAACTTTAGTTAAAGAAGATCACCTTGGAGAACAGATAAGGAAATTTTATATATATGGCTTGCAGAGGGAAAAACCCCAAAATAACCTACAGTTATTTTAAAAAATTTATTAATACAGAAATTGGGAGGAAATCTATTAGTGCTTGAGGTTGAAAATAAAAATTACTTAGATATTTAATTTAAAAATTCTAGGTCAGCAAAAGGTATTGCATTGCTTTCTGGTCCTGTTTTCTCATGGACTTTTCATAGGATTATAGTGAGAAGTAATAAATAAAGTCTGTATTTGTGGTAAAGGGAGTCAGTCATCTTGGAGTGAAACAGTCTGTGCCAATTTAAGACATATAAAAGTGCCCAAAATATAAACTTATGTGGGGAGAAGAAAGGAAAACTTTTCATGGTGCTTTTTTTCTGGGTGTGGATAGCCTGGGTTTATCAGTACAGTTTTTCCAACACCATTTGCCCATCCACAGAAAGACCCAAATGATATTTTTATGAAGAGTATCTTTCAAAAAGAGCTCCTGCTAATCCTTATTGCAGAATGAAGCCTGCCAATACTCTATTTTGTAGCTATCCTGTATACATGAATGGATTCCCAGAGCACAAGAGAACTAATCATATATGTATTCTCTGTTCTAGAATTCTAGTAAATACTCTCCAGGCTACCAAGTGCTCTGTGTCACAACTTTCCCCTAGAGATGACAAGTGAACATGATACCAGGGTAATGATAATTCCCTCAATATCTCAGGAACATTTTTGTGTGTACTCTCACTTTCCCCCACTCTTTTTCCTTTCCTTTCTTGAACTGCTCAGAGATAGGCCTTCATGAAGTTCTTGATGGTTTTAGTTTTAAAATACAATATTAGAATTTATGGGAATATTTAGATAAATAGTAATGATGTCAGTTAAATGAGTCTGATAATTGTGTGGTATTTTTTTTTTCTCCTAGGAGTGCTGTCTCTGCAATTTGAGAGGGGGTGCTCTTAAGGAAACAAAGAACAATAAGTAAGTAATGTGTTAATTGTGTTCAATTTTATTGTTTCCTTCTGCTCTCTAGAGTGTTGAACCTCTGGGTGGATAGTTTGCTGTGTTACCTCTCATTATTGGACACATTGTTCCAAAGCTTTTGTTGTCCAGATCTGAGGTTGGGATTCTGGGCATGTCTTCAGAGACTACTACTGACAGCACATTCACCTCTCCTGGTTGAAGGTGGTCTAAGCCTTGCTTCTGTCCATGTCTTTGATGACACCCGTGAAGAATAACCCCTCTTTTACTAATGGCAGTTTTAAAGTGAAGGCAGCCCATATCATCTAGGTGCCATTGGAATCCTAGTGTTTAATGTGATGAATCCTGTTAGTCTAATAAAAACAGTGTGCCTGAAAACAGTGAAATCTGTTACCTTCAGATAAATAAAATCAATCATAGTCATAACATTAAAACAAAACAATTTACTTTTAAAACCAGCAAATTAACAAGAGAGTATATGTACTAAAATAGAAACATAGGGAGAAAAACATTGATTTTCAGATTTAAAGGGGACAGTTGGAGAATATGAAGAGAATCTTGAAAGAGAGAAGTGAACATAAAAGAAAGAACATAAAAAAAGAACATAATCTGGTTTTTAATACGTTGTTGAAATATATTTTTGCATGAATTTTATTTTCATGACCCAATTTTAGTATTTAAAATGAGGCCAAAGCATATTAAAGATCCCTTTGGAAATAGGAAAATGTAGAAATGATAGAAGCAGAGGTGGTAAGTTGGCATTTAAGGGCCAAATCCAGCCCCAAAATATGTTTTAGTTGACTGACATACCATTTAATAAATTTGATGCAAATTTTAAAAGTTGAGAGATTTTATACAAAAATCCAGATTTTTATCTGTACTTGAAAAATAATTGCGCATCTCTGTATAGCAATAACATGTTGGGATGAGGACCTAGCCTAAATGGGACAGGTGACCCCCAGGTTACCATGATTTACCAGTGTTTTGCTTACCTCCTGCCTGGCCCTGTGGGCACTGGAGTTGGGACCCCTGGTATATAATGTAATGATTGAATTAACATAACTATGTGCATGTGCACATGTTTCAAATTGCTTACAAGGAAGAGCGAAGGCATTTATCATTCCTGTGTTGATAAAGCTTAGTCTAGTAGACTTATTTTTGCTTAACTTTGGGTCTTCCTCTTTCACAGTCTTAGTTAATGTGATTGGCACTTACACGAAAAAGTGTTGCTAGGTCTAGGATATCACATAGGTCATGCAGACTGTGAATTGCTTTAGGTGGTTCCTGAACAGACAGAAGTGGTAAGAACTTCTCTTCCTACCCTTGGGCTAGGACAGAAAGGAATAGTGTTTACTATGGGATTTTAGTATTTATTAGATTTGAAAGAATGCCCTGATGGGGTTGACACTTGTCCTCTCTTCCTGTGGTCTTTAAAGGCAGGATGGAGTCTTATGTTGTTTGAGTGACGTACTCTTTGACTTAAAAATAGGTTGATGGATATGATAATTCCTTCAAGATGTCTTTAAGCCTTAAGAGTCTTAATATTTACTTGGGGCATGACATTTATGAGAAACTAAATAGTGTTAACAGGGGATGTCATTTTTCTGGGGTAATTCAGAATTCGAAAGGAGATACTCAGCATTAAGTAGGAAATGAGAGAGCCAGCTAAATTTTATTCCTCCTTATCTCTGGGTTCTTTTGGTTATAGTAGAATTGCAATGAGAAACAATTTAATTAAAGACTGAATCAGTGTTAATTCTTTTAGAAGACTTTACTACTCTAGTTTTCATGACACTTGTATTATGTCAAAAGATTATATGCTATACCCAATTCATACCTTTTATTAATTGAACTAATCTTTTGCCACATGTTAATTAGCTTAAGTATATTAAACACCTGTTATATTTCAGTACCAAATGAAATGGCAAACCTACATTTCGGTGTTTTGCAGAGCCAGTGTAGAAAAATACCATATATTGATAGGATCGAGTCTTTGGTCTTCACCCTATTCTTCAAGTTGCAGTGGTGGGCAGGGGTGGTACTGAATCTCTCCAGGTATCACCCAAGAGGTTTGAAATTCAGAGTCTGTGATGGATTTGGGCTTTTGGCTTGCCTTCTTGTCTGTGTATTCACTCTGGGAGAATTGCTCCCGCCCAGCTGAAGTACCCAGTGCTTAAGTTTAGGGAACTTTTTTTCACGTTTCGTGTCTCCTTTCCTGTAGGTGGGCCCATGTCATGTGTGCTGTTGCAGTCCCAGAAGTTCGATTCACTAATGTCCCAGAAAGGACACAGATAGATGTAGGCAGAATACCTTTACAGAGGTTAAAATTGGTGAGTGGCAAAGCTTCTTTTTTACCTCCTAAATCAGCATTAATTTCAAGTTCTGAGTATTTCTTTTAATGTCACATTCTCAAGATAATTTTTCTCTTAGCTTCATTTCATTATTCTACCCTTTTTTTCCTTTAGCCTAAATTTGCTTATTTGTACATATTCTCTTCCTATTTTATTGTAAGTATGATGTAACCTTCCTCAGTTCTGCTTGAAATTAGGCAAAGGGATACTACTTTTTCTGGGTTAGTGTGAATTTTCAAACCTTAGGCTGTCTGGTGAGGTTTGTTAGTAATATACCTGAACTATCTATCTCTATTTCGATTGTTTAGTTTTTCTCTCTGGCCTCTCTTTGGTTGGTCTTCACTTAATTAGCAAATTCACCTAACCTGATTTCATTATCTCTTCACTAAGAGATTTGTAGAGAAATAGAAAAATTTTTACTATTACCATGGGATTTTTTTCATTTATGAATAGATACAAGTCATTTAATTTGCCAAACTCTTTGGCTGATTGTCTTCTGACTGGTTTAGAAACTTTCATAAAAATCTTCCTTCTCGTTCTCCTTGTTAAGAATATTTTTCATTCCAAGGATAGCCTTTCATTCCTCAACACTGGAGTTCTTTAAAGTGTGAGCCAAGAAAGCATTACTTTAGGCTCTTAAATTTCATATTTAATGATAATTTTCTCTAACATTACATTGCATGATTTTAAAATACTGTAGTATGTCTTACATGTGGACTTAATTCCCAAGAATTTCTTCAGTACTTCTTATTTTTAACTTGAGGTCTTTCCACTATAGAATATTTTGAGCACTATAGCTATAACTTTCTACCCAACTATTAACTTGTTACCAGTCTCTTCCCCATCAGGGAGCTGGGCATATTGTCTTTAGACCTCTGTCATAGGCACTTAGAATCTAGTCTTTCATTCTCAGAGAAGGGAAAGTATACACTGTTTTTTTCCATTATAGTTGCATCGAGAATTTCATATTGCTAGAAAATATGCGGTCCTTTATGGACCTGATGATTGTCATTGGCAGGTGTGGGTGGTAGCACCAGGATGCTCAGGATGGGAAGTTTTGTGAATGAAATGGGTCATTTAAATGGCCCTTCAAAGCTCACAGTGATTCAGAAGAGTGTAAAAAGTTCTTCAGCTCCAGGACTTCCATAGGAAAGTTTGAAATCTTGTATCTTGGTCACCAGTTAAAAAAAAACTACACATATTCCAATGAGAAACAAAAAACATTTGCCAGAATTAGGATTATGAGGTAGGGTATTTTAAAAATGTTGAGTTCATCACATGTTGAAGAATTTAATGGTTAGCATGACAAATATTAACAAATGTCTTACATTTTAATTTTTCTCCAATTTACAAGTAGTATGTATTTGCAAAGATTCCAACACTGCATTTAACAATCATCTTTGGTTCTCTATCCTGAAAGATGACTTCTGTTAACCAGTTTAATGCTCTTGACACTTTCCTTTAAGGAACTATATCCTGGCTAATCTAGTACATGAATGCTGATTTATTGTTACTCACACCAGTCCCAAAGGGGTTTTAAGGGAACAGCAGGGAAGGACAACATGGGATCATTTCCATGCCATCCAGAAAGTTATATTTAGAAATTTGACGTCTAAAGTGGCCAAGCTTACTGTTTTCTTCTCATTGCTATGCCTCACCTTGATTGTGTATATCACATACTCTTTACAGAATGTTTTACATCCTGAAATAATTGATACCTTGAAAAGCATATGTTTTGACTGAATTTAAGATCATCTAAAGTCTACTTCTAATGGCAGTGTAGAGCTGTTTATTGACTTATTTGGGTGAAATTAGCAGGCTGTAGATCAGATTTTTTTCTGTTTTTAATAGTCTTATATGCATAGCGAGTTTCTTGGTATTTATCAAGTGGTACTTATCAAAATGCTCACAGTGGTTAAGTGGGGAAATACAAGGAGAAACTACATTTTGGGGAAAAAAATCACTCAAAAATTCTGTTACAGTTTGAAAGTGGGCAACAACCAAAAGTCTAGATGACTTTTTTATCAAGAATTGTCAAGAAAGCACCATCACTGTGGTGAGTCTCCCATTGCATAGCATCTGTGCACCAGTCTTTCTCACTTAGTGATCGGACTCAGATGGGCTGGCTTTGAATAACAAAATTTACACATGATCACTTGTGTGTGGCATGGGATACACCCTTCCAGGGAATGGGATGCCTTGCCCTATATGTGCAGAGGGTATGCTTTCCTGACATTAGCATTCTTTTAAAGTTTAAGTAATCTGTTGGTACATGGCCATTAGAAGTTAGTATCAGTTTATTTCACCAAACCATTATTAACCTTACCTTGCCAGGTACTTGGTGTACATTTTCAAATAAGACATTTGTTCCTGTCTTTTAGCATCTTACAGTCAAGATGGGCTTTCTCAGCTTTAGCTCTATTGACCTTTTAGACAATTTTTTGTTTGGGTGACTGTCCTATGTATTGTAGATCGGAGCATCCCAGACCAAACATACAATGCTAGATACCTTTGGGGAGGTAATATGATTCCCATTTGAGAACCTACCCACTGGTCTATAGGGAAGACATACACATAAAGAGGAAATTTTAACTTTTGTCATTTTCAGACAGAATATCTTGGTTGAAAGAAGTAAGTTGGAGACTGAGAGAATAGCAATTCTTAATTGTTTTTAAAAACAATCCTAGAGAATTTTTTTTGGCAAATTGAATTTGTCAACCAAGTAATGAAATTTGGCAACATATATGTATATTTACTACTGTATAATTATTATATAATCTGATTATTTTAACACTACTTATTCTTACAAAAATTGAACAACTTTGAATAGTAATCAAGTGATGTGTATGTGTGTGTGCACACGTGGTAATTTTGAGTAAATATTTATGGAATAAAAGGCAGCAAATTGCTATTTATTATTTCTGCTTCTGACTTAAAATTATTGTGGCTGGAGGGTTGGATCACACAATACCAGTGGCTTCTGCCTTTATATGGTTTCCTCTTTTTTTTTTTTTTTAAAGGTTTTATTTATTTATTTGACAGAGAGAGACACAGCGAGAGAGGGAACACAAGCAGGGGGAGTGAGAGAGGGAGAAGCAGGCCTCCCGCTGAGCAGGGAGCCCGATGTGGGACTCGATCCCAGGACTCTGGGATCATGACCTGAGCCGAAGGCAGACGCTTAACGACTGAGCCACCCAGGCACCCCTATATGGTTTCGTCTTTAAAAGTTGTGGTGGTAAGCTTATGCACAAGTCTCTGTAAGCTGCTCCAAAGCAAGCACGGACCCTGGAACAGCAGCAAGGGGGACTCTGAGCCTCTCCCCAGTGCCCACTAGGTGGTGCTGCTGTACCACCTCCCTAACAAGTGCCCAATCAGAGTCCTGCCCACATTTGTAGAGGGGTGTGTGTGTGTGTGTGTGAGAGAGAGAGAGAGAGAGAGAGAGAGAGAGAGAGAAAGAGAGAGAGAGACGGAGAGATGGAGAGATGGAGAGATGGCATCAGGAAAGGGAAAATGCTACTGGCTGTGCATTCAAAGTGCTGAATTCCAGAGGGCAGTTTTTTAGTTTAGTTTTCATTTAGCCATATGAAAAGAACAGCTTTCCCTTGGGGCAAGTTAGTATTTTTCTGTATAAGTAAGAAGCAACACTAGTTAACACCCAGTAACTGCAAGAGGCTTAAAGAACAGATGATGGCAAACATAAGTTTAAGATGTCTTCTGAAGTATGAAAGCTGTATATTTAAAAAAAATTATCATTATTATTAGTCTTTCTAGAACACGGAATACTGGAATTTATGCATAAATATTTGAATGTTTTGGTAATACTATTGTTAGTCTTTTATTTATTCATTGGTTCAACTTGCAGCTTTTGAAATACCTCTCTGTACAATTATTTGTGTAGGAAGATTTTTTTTTTTTTTGCAGAGGATATAAGAAGATTTGTTTACTTTAGTAGATTTTCCCTCTTATTTATAATGACCATTTTTTAAAAAAGAGGCAGCAAATGCAAAACAACTTTTTCAATGCTCATCAGTGGATTATGTTGATACTAAAATGGTGTGTGTTTTTATGAAGAACCTTTATCTCATCCAGCTACCTTGTTTGGTAATATCACAGGTGTGGTCTCTGCTCATTAGATAATTAAATGGACAGCAATGATGACACTAGACTTCTTTTCAAGACAATGTATTTCCTTTTATGTGGTTGATAATTTTAAATACCTTCTCCAGTCTCCAGTGAACATCAGAGCATTGTTGCCTGGTAGGACAAAGGATGAGGAGGATGCTGAAGACATTCCTACCCCTACTTGATTGGTGTGCTCAGGGATAGCCAGGCTAGGGGTTTGTTTGAAGTCACAGGCCATCGATGGGTATGCCTGAATTTTTTTTTTTAAAGATTTTATTTATTTATTCATGAGAGACAGAGAGAGAAACAGAGGCAGAGGGAGAAGCAGGCTCCCCACGGAGCGGGGAGCCCGATGCGGGACTCGATCCCAGGACCCTGGGATCATGACCTGAGCCGAAGGCAGACGCTTAACCGACTGAGCCACCCAGGCGTCCCGATGGGTATGCCTGAAGACAAAAAAAACAACTGACTCCACGTCATACGGATTTTAGAATTTACTCAGTCATTTCCTTATCCCAATTCCTTCCATTTGTTCCAATTGTTTTCTCTACTAATATAATTGGTTAGCCATGGTCATAATTAAATCTTTGGAAGAGGAGCAAAATTGGGCAAAGATGAGAATACAAGAAAAGGAAATAGAGATAAAACACATATGAAGTTAGAATGTCTTTTTTTTTAACTTTTCATGATGGAAAAAATATAGGTAAAAATTAGCGGGAAGAAGAGTTAAGGACAGAAATTTAGAGAGAACAAACAATATATTCTTTTTATAGCAGAATCACACAGAAGACAGCAGTATTATCTGCTGAAATAATCTTCAGTATCAGTGTTATCTTTTGGAAGCAGATCACCAAAAAATCTTCAAATTCGATTATAAAATTTAAGGGAAGAACATTTTAAGAACCTAACAAAAGGAGTAAAACAGCATGAAGTTCTGGTATTTGTTACATACTTACCATGAATGTCTATTGCATATATCGATCACTTCTTGAAGGTTAAATTAATTAAATATCTGTGGAATTGATATAAATAAAACAGCAAGGCACGTTTGTGGATTCTAAGAAATCTTGGGAAATCGTAGCAGACCTTTGATGCAGCCATTAGTTTAAAATTTTCTTCCTATTTGGAGAGAAAGTTCTCAAATAGAAATGTTCTAAGAATATTTAAATATTAAATTGCATGTATCAAAGCAAATGATGTTTATCTTGATTGCTGTCATTGCATAAAAACCTTGGTTGTTTGTTGACCACACATCCATCCTTACAGTAGCATAGCACCGTGCCTTTGGTTTCTATGTGTGTGGACATTCCTAAGATTTTTTACATTTGAAATCCTATTTTTGCAACCAAATAGAGGGAGAAATGAATTTTAGAATAGCTGAAGTTGCCCCCAGGCCTTTAGTGACCTCCAATGTGTATTTGATGAGTGAACCAAGCACAGGCACAAGTGTTCTCTGAGTGAAGAACATTATTTTGAAAAAGAATTTACACTGCAATGATGACTGAGCTACAAGCCTTTCAGTATCTGGCTGAGACCAACTATCCTGCTTAGAAGCCTCTATACACTTTAAAATTTGTACCTGAAGGCAAATAATAGTGAACTTGAAAGCCAGAGATTATAGTTTTGAAAGGTACATCAATTCTGAAAATAGAGTGGTTTCACTGTGGTATTCCAGCTGAAAAGTTGAATCAAGGGGAAAAAATACATCCAGGCTTCCTATTTCTTAGAATAAGGCCCTTATTCTCTTGCTAACTGGCTTATGTTACCAGATGTATTGAATACTAAAAATAGAATTACTGAGAGATAGAGATGGGGTCTTCCTCACATGCTGTAAGATCACCCTCAGCCCTGTTTAGTTAATGTTATAGCAATGTTAGGGATCAGCTTTGCTTTCTTTCTAGAGGAGTCACGGGTATATTTGACAGAGCCTCTGTTAATGCATTTTGGGAAATATAAAGACATAATTGATTATATTATATCACTTTAAAAGAAAAAAGTAGCGTTGTAAAGGCAATCAAAAAACGTCATTATGTTCCACATTAATACATGTACTGTTTTATTCACATGTTCAGTTATTTTTAAAGACGAAGAGGAATTATAAGAAAATACTAAACATTGACCATGATGAGTGACTTTATTATTTAAATGCTGTTGAGGAAAAATTCGCTCTTAATAAAGTGAACTACCGAAGGAGGAATAAGTTATACTACAAATGAAATAATTGTGTAGTGTGTAGGGTCAATTATTTATAAAATTCAGTATGAAATTTATATCATTAAGACCGTTCTTCAGAATTTCAACATACATTGTGTCATCAACTTTGTAAGATTTTTAAATAAGTTTAGTGTAAAAAAATGAGTATTAGTAGCTGTATAGTACTTAACTGTCAGAATGATTTGCTACAGGGACTAGATCCTATTGCAAGCTGTCAAATTTGTATATTGCTGTAATACCAAACCATAAAATCTTTTGAGTAAAATGGAAAATGTCAGATAGGCATGACTACAAATAATATACTTTCTGAAGGCTGTAGACATCTATAGGAGAATATGTGTAAATGCATGAAATGTTATCTTGTTACTATGGATTTTCTTTATCTGCTGAAAGAAAACTCTGAGGCAAAAGGAAATTGATTGGAATCTTTAAATTTTTAGTTTTGAACTCATTTTTCTTGGGGACTAATTTTTAAAACATTATTAGATAAGTAGAACTTCATATAATTCATGATTCAAGAATATTGTAAGAGAGTAAATAATGCAATATATGTTAAGAAAAAAAAAAGAAGAAGAAGAGAGTAGTGGGAGGGGAAGAGTGAAGCGGGGGAAATCGGAGGGATAGACGAACCATGAGAGACGGTGGACTCTGAAAAACAAACGGGGTTCTAGAGGGGAGGGGGGTGGGAGGATGGGTTAGCCTGGTGGTGGGTATTGAGGAGGGCACGTTCTGCATGGAGCACTGGGTGTTGTGCACAAACAATGAATCATGGAACACTTCATCTAAAACTAATGATGTAATGTATGGGGATTAACATAAGAATTATATATATATATATATATATAAGAGTAAAAAAAAAAGAATATTGTAAGAGAGTAATCTTATTTTCTAGCTTGCGTTGCTGAATGGTTCATTTTTTTCTGATCTTGTCTGTGTGAGTAGTGATTACTGACAGATCTTTTAATTGAATTAGTGAGCTGGGGTTGGGGTTCCAGAGATGGGATCACCCCCTTCACTCCAACATTGACTGGGCCAATTCCGACAAACACATGCCAAACTGAGGCAGCTGCTAGATGGCTCTAAACAATCTATAGGGTTTTGCTTGGTTAGCAGTGAATGACAGAAGAGAGGTTATAGTTTTTGAAAGGTATAGTCATTATTGTAAAATAGTGGATTCATTATTATTTGTTGTTCTAATATTTTAGTATCAATTAGGTTGTTTTTTCCTCAAAAGGGCATTCTTAAAAAATCCACAAAAATAAGTTATTTAATTTATGACTGTGGTATATTTTAGGCATGTTTTCTCAATTTGGTGATGCCCTTTTCTAACATGAGGTCCTACATACAGGTATCAGCACAGTTTTAGCCAGCCACAGTTTGGACTTATTGATTTAAATATGAAAGGGTCTTAGCATTCATCTGCATTACTGTTTGGATCATGCAATTCTAAGTCTCTGTTACATTGAGATTAAGACTGTTTGAGTCCAGTGTCCTCCACTTAGGCAAGCTTGCCATGCAGATTAATCTCTCTTCACCTCATCTATAAACTGGGGTGGTTGTGAGGATGAAGTAAGAAAGTGAAGGGCCTGGAATACAGTTGCCTTCAAAGTAGGTCATTGCTTATGGCTAATGATTCATAAATCTCCATGAGCTGCCTTTTGACCAATCAGGAACAGAGCAGATAAATATTTCTACTCCAGAGGGAGTAGGTTCCTAGTGCTCTGTCATATGTTTATTCATTCATTTGTTCAATAAATATTTATTTAGGATTTGCTATGTGGTTAGGTGATAGATTTTATTTCATTTCTATTTTTATAGATATTACAGAGTAATGGAAGTTACTGAACATCAGGCAAGCAATTGCAAAGTAGTATGTAAGGATCTATTGTAGCAAAAATTTGGAATGCAGTGAAGGACCTTACTAGATTTGAGGTATTAAGGTTGGTAATATAGAGGTGGAGAAAAGCTTCCTAGAAGAAGCAATGTGTAATAATGCTTAATCTGAGACCTGAAAGATGAGAAGAGCTAGCTGGAGGAGGGGTCAGTATGCTTAGTAAACCTGGAAGTGGCAGGAAATTGTGAAGTCTAGGAAATGAAATTTTGGTAGGGCTGGAGCATGAAGTATGAAAAGGGAAGGATGAGTCTTGAGGAGAAGAAGCCTCAGATGAGCTAGAACTGTGCGGTCCAGCGTGTAGCCACTGGCCACTTATGGCTGTTGAGTGCGTGGAATGTGGTTAGTGTTATTGAAGAACTGAATTTAAACAATTTTGGAGCTTTTCTTGTTCTCATTCACATCCATACACCTGCCAGCCCAGCTGATCCTCCAGAATTTTAGGCCCAACCACAGATATTGAGCAACAGCATGCAAGGGCTGTGTATCTAGCCCCGAAATATGCCTCTGTTGCACAGCGCTCACAGCGGTTCTGCTTCTCTAAGTGAACCCTGACTTAGATACCTCCCAATTAATTTCCACTCCTCTTATGTAGCTTGAAGCAGGTGGGCTAAGGGCTAATGTTGGCAGGAACTATATTTTCACTCTCCCCTTTTATTTTAAATTTTATTTAATTTTAAATAAGCTGAATTTAAAAACTGGAGGCAGCATAAACACATGAAACACAACTATAGTTTTGGTAAGTGCACATTTCAAACACCCTTGAAAATTTAGTATCATAATTGAGATGTGCTATAAGTGCAAATACACAGCAGATTTCAAAGACTTAGTATGAAAAAAAAGAATGTGAAATATCTCATTAATTTTTATATTGGTTACATGTCAAAATGATAATATTTTGGATTTCTTGAGTTAAATAAGATATATTCTTAAAATTAATTTCACCTGATTCTTCCTTCCTCCCTTCCTTCTTTCCTTCCTTCCTTCCTTCCTTCCTTCCTTCCTTCCTTCCTTCTCTCCTTCCTTCCTTCCTCCTTTTCCTTCATTCTCTCCTTCCTTCCTTCCTTCTTTCCTTCTTCCCTCCAGATTTTATTTATTCACTTGAGAGAGAGAGAGAGTTAGCAAGCAAGCACGAGTAAGGGGGGAGAGGTAGAGGCAGAGAAAGAAGCAGACTCTCCACTTAGCAGGGAGCCTGACGTGGGGCTCAATCCCAGGACCTGGAGATCATGATCTGAGCTGAAGGTAGATGCTTAACCATCTGAGCCACCCAGGCACCCCGATTCTTTTTTTATTATAAAATATATGTAACATAAACTTTTCATTTAAATCATTTTTAGGTGTATAATTCTGTGGCATTAAATGTATTTACATCTCACACCCCTGTATCTTTAGAACTTTTTCATCTTTCTAAACTAAGCTTACTCATTGAACAATAATTTCCCATTCTTTCCTCTCTCATCTATTTTTTAATGTTGCTCCTAAAATATTAAAAATTGCATATGTGGCTTATATTTCTAGTGGACAGTGCTATTCTAGAGGATTTTGTACTTTATTCTGAACACACCAGAGAGCCTTTAATGTGTGTTATGAAGTGAAATAGTATGATCATAGTCATATTTCAGAAGGGTGTTTTGCTTCTGGTGTGGAGAATGTATTCAAGAGAGCAGGCCTGGAGTTTCAGTAATCATGTGAAAGATTATTTTGGCATGACTGGGGATGGAGAGAAGTAAACTGATCAGAGGTAGGGTAAGCTAGGTGTGGAGGAAGCTGGGGTTCTGGCTAAGTAGCTTGGGTAGTGGTCATGTTATGCATAGGGCTTATCATCACTGGAAGGAGCACAGAGTTTAGGGGAAAGTACATATTGCACATACTTAATCTGAGGTCCTTGTGGTTCATCTGGTGTGGCTCAGGAGAGAGATGTGCCAGAATCCTACTTCTTATGGGTATATAGCTATTTAACAGCTTGCTCCTAGATTGTTAGGGCTAGAGACATGTGACAGTAACTATTACTGGTCAGTAATTCAGGGGTAGTGAACAACTGTGCTTTGTCTGGATGCGCATTTGGTTCATAATAATATGTATCTGGCACTCCAAACTCTTGTTTGAAGTGTAATAGTCAAGCAAGATGGTGTCAGCCCCAGAAGTTTCATTTATGGTCTGTCTTAGAGCAAAGAGAAGAAACACATTGAAAATGAAAACAAAACCTATAGAAATGAAATAGTCTGATTTGCAAAAAGATGAACAAGAAAGAGTGTAGTGTTCTCATGAAAGATAAATGTGTCCTGCAACCAGGAGAAACAGTCTGCTCGGGGATGTTGTTGCCAAGACGTGTGGCCACAATATGAAAAAGGATTTGCCGTAAAAATCATATGGGGTTGCTCAAACACATGAAAAGGTATTCATTTCAGGTTTGCTTTTTGTTATAATTTCAGTTTAATTTTAGTTTAAAATAATCTTTTCACTAATATTTTTGAGATAAAACTGCCTTTAGAATAAAATTTTAAATCGTGAATTTTTTCATTCAGAATATAAAATACATTCCATCTTTATTTTTATTTTTTTTTAAGATTTTATTTATTTGACAGAGAGAGACACAGTGAGAGAAGGAACACAAGCAGGGGGAGTGGGAGAGGGAGAAGCAGGCTTTCCACTGAGCAGGGAGCCCGATGTGGGGCTCGATCCCAGGACCCTGGGACCATGACCTGAGCCGAAGGTAGACGCTTAACGACTGAGCCACCCAGGCGCCCTTCCATCTTTCTTTAAGAACAAAATATTTTACTTTAGATAAATGAAAAAAGTAGTCAAATAAATTTTCCTTATAGGAATAGTGCTTAAGGTTAATTAACACTTAAACATTATTTTCCTAGAGCCATCTGTTGCTCCTAATTGATTTAAAAATTCATCGGTTTTAAAACACATTTTCTCTATAGACAAAGCAAAAAAATATTGTGAAATCTTTTCACTAAATAGCAGATATTTTTCGGTAAGAATCGTGACACTCTGGCAAATGTATAATTTTAATAGACTAATGAGCTTTCTGACCAGAGCCAAGTGAGCCTCGTCTGATTTTTACAGTGATAAACTGACTGTCAAAATTTGCAATCTAGTCTGCTGAAATATTTTACTATGAAAGTTTAATTCTCATTTTTTATTTATGAAAGCAGGGGTAGTGTCACACTAGCTTATAATATGCTGGCCATTTGGTATGATTTATTTCAATGAGTGTCACTTGTTGATGTGTTTAGTGATTGTTGACCTGTATTTAATTCTAAAACTCTAAATGGCGTGAAATGTAATGTCAGTTGCTATAGTTAAAAAAACCCAAAAAAACAAATCATGACCCACAGATCTATTCAGTTATCTTTTCTTAGTTTTAATGATGTCACAGCTTTATATTTGACAGCTCTTGATTTGGGGGCAATGGAAGAATAACAGATTTCTTTACTGTTATGAGAATCTACTTAGAATAATTTCTACTACAAAGCATATCTTGAAATATAATAAAATTGTCTTTTATTAATAATTTGGGAATTCCAGCCTGTCATTTTCAAGGTTTTGAGGAAAATTGTGGAATAAAGAGGTTTTTTTTCATTCATTTATCAATCTTTTAGTCAGTAAATATGTATGGAACTGATCATACATAGCATTTGGTGCTCGATGACAGGGTGCATAAGATGGATAGAGTCATTACTCTTTTGGGGTTTACATTCTGGAAGGATTTAGATGTAGAACTTCCAAGGATGTGGTTTGTTCTTTGGGTCATTTTGAAAGGCAGAAGGGAAGGGCTAGAGTAGAGCATTCATCTAAGGCATTTCTTTCAAGAGATTGAAATAGGCTCTTCTGTTTTCTAATGTCAGGGTGTTTATGTCGTGTAGATAATTTCTAACAAATAGATAAAAATATTAAAAATGTACATCTTTCAGATATGAAATTAGTTTGAGATCACTTTAGAAATAATAAACATCTTTAAAAACATAATTTTAAAATAGTGGTTTATTAACAAAATTTGAAATTAGTCATAGCTCACAACACAATGCAATATGAATAATAAAACATTCATAATAATGAAAAAGTATTTATAATATGTACTGTTTCAAATACCACCATGTCTTGGAGTTGTTGTTTTTTAAAGAATTGAGAGATTGTGTTGTTCTTTTATATTGCACAGTAAAAGGCATGAACTCAGTACTGCTGTAGAAATTTGCTTTAAAATTTCTCTAGGAAGAGGCCGTTCAGAGAGAACTATCCTTTGGTATTACCCCTTTCTTATGTTTCTCAAAGCAATTCATAAATATTTTTCAAATAATAATTTTAGTTGGCAGGTCAGCTTAGAACTAAGAGGGAGATTAATGACCCAAATATTTTTAGACACACACAAAAATTTTTTTAATACTTCTAACTCGTAAGTACTGTTTCTCTAAGAATCCTTTTTTATAAGGTGAAAACGAAGAAGCCAACAACATGAAAATCACTCCTTTACCTGGCAGGCCCAGCAGTTAATATATGTGCATTTTCAGGCTTCTCAATTTGACGGGGACAATCACCATTTAATTTCAAAATTCCGTTTATCTTAGTGATAGCCTTAGAACTATTGAGTCTTCTTTTCCCGTCTATGACAGCATTGCTGCATCTCTGCTCTTTGCCACACGCTGATTTGGGGGTCCCTGCCCCATAGCTACAGCACACGACACCACGGCAGGGTACATTCTGCATAGATAAGGCATGACAGCCTTTTAACCTCAGCTTGCTGTGCATGCAGAGGGCGACGGCCCACCTGCACTGGGGAAAGCAAACAAGCAAGCATGATGTGTTCATCCTTAATCACATTCTGTTTCTCTCAGAGATGTTTCAAGAAAATGACAGCTCAGAGTTCAGGTTATCAGCCTAAGACACACAAGATGCAGGGCATCTCCATAGCCGTTAAGGCTAAACTGTACCATTTAACTTTGATTTTTTTATTTAATGTTAGAATTTTAATATATAGATCATGTATGACTCTTGGTCCTTACTTTAAGGACTTCTTGTTTTAGTTATAAAAGTAATGTATGTTCCTCATCGAAGATTAAAAAAAAAAAACCTAAGTGTGTAAAATACACAAATGAAGGTCATCTTCAGCTCCATGGCACTCCACAGAACTGATCCTGTTTCCGATATTGAAGTAATGATTCTTGGCTTTTTTCTATGGAGAAAACAGCCTGGAAGGATGCAGCGTTTTACCATCCTGTGTTATAATTAAGACTGTATTTCAATAGCATACTATATATATGATAGTCATATATAGAGAGAGTCCCAAGTAGACTCCACATTGAGTGCAGAGCCCCATGCAGGGCTTGATCCCATGACCCTGAGATCATGACCTGAGCTGAAACCTAGAGTTGGCCGCCCAACTGACCGCGTCACCCAAGCGCCCCGAAATTTCATTTCTTTTAGGTAAATTCCTAGGAATAGAATTGCTGGGCAGGATGGTGAATTGCATGTTTAACTTAATTTGCCAGACTGTTCTCCAGCATATATATGATAGTCAAACACATGCATGTAAACCTGTTTTATAAAAATGTAGTTGTTTTGGGGCATCTGGGTGGCTCAGTCATTAAGTGTCTGCCTTCGGCTCAGGTCATGATCCCACGATCCTGGGATCGAGCCCCGCATCAGGCTCCCTGCTCCGCGGGAAGCCTGCTTCTCCCTCTCCCACTCCCCCTGCTTGTGTTCCCTCTCTTGCTGTCTCTCTCTGTCAAATAAATAAATAAAATCTTTAAAAAAAAATGTAGTTGTTTTATAAAAATGCCAATCTTAAAGGTAGTTGTGTTTTTCCTTTCCTGTGGTCTTTGAACCTACCAGTATTCCTAACATTTCACATGCCTTTGCTTATCTCACCCATTTTGAAATTTTTCAGACTGCATTTTTGAAGGTTTTTTTTTTTTTAATAGAATTCAATTACCTGAATTGCTCTAAAGGTAGTGCTGACTGGTCCTCGTGAGAATTGGAACACATTTTCTCATACATAAAACATTAAAAATGACTAAGTACCAGTAAAATTTGCACATGTTTAACTTTTTAAAAGAAACTTTTGATTTTTAAATAATTACAGATTCACAGGAAGTTGTAAAGATAGTATATTCTTCTGTGCCCTTCTTGCACTGTCCTTCTTTGGTTACATCTTACGTAATTATAGTACAGTATCAAAACCAGGAAATTGATATGTGTATATAGTCCTGTTTAGGTTTATCATGTTTATAGCTATAACTTTATTACAAGGAAATGTAGTTCTCTGGAAATGGTTAAAAGGAAGATCAAACAAAAATATTAGCAGTGTATTGTGGCTTATAGCATATGTGAAAGTAAAAATAACTCTTGACACTTGACATAAAACCCTATAAAAATTGTGCAAAAATTTGATCTTATACTTCACCAGAGGACAAATAATGGATAGCACCTAAGAACATGACAAGATGCTTAATGTCCTTATCCATTAGGTAAAGCAAGTAAAACCACAATGCGATGTCACTACCTCTCTGTGAAATAGTTAAAATCAATATAACTCACAATACCAAGTGGTGATGGCAATGTGTAGCAACTAGCACTGTTTTACATTGCTGGTGGGAATGCAAAATGGTACAGCGATGCTGGAAAAAAGTCTAGCAAATTCAGCTAAACATGCAATTTACCATGCTGCCCAGCAATCCCACTTTTAGGAATTTACCTAAAAGAAATGAAATTTTCGGGCACATGGGTGGCTGACTCCAGGTTTTGGCTCAGGTCATGATCTCAGGATTGTGGGATCAAGCCCTGCATTGGGATCTGCGCTCAGCACAGTCTGCTTGGGACTCTCTCTCCCTCTCCCTCTGCCCCTCCCCCCTTCCTGTGCTCACTCACTTGCTCTCTCAAAAATAAATAAATCTAAAAAAAAAGGAAGTGAAATTTTATATTCACACATTTATAGTGGCTTTATTCATAATCATCAAAATCTGGAAACAGCCCAAAGGTTTTCAACTGGTGAATGAATTAACAAACCATGATATATCCATACAATGTAATACCACTCAGCACTAAAAAGAAACAAACTACTGATACTATCAACATGGATGAATCTTAAATGCATCATGCTACGTGAAAGAAACCTGACTCAAAGGCTCCATACTGTATAATTCCATTTATATTACATTCTGGCAAAAAAAAAAAAAAATCCAAAGCAAAACAAAACAACCCCCCACCACCCACACAACTATAAGGACAAAAAAACAGATTAGTGCAAAGACTGTACAGAGGTAGAGTGATTGACTACGGAAGGACCCAAGGGAATTTTTTATACTGGTAGAACTGTTGTATACCTTAATTGTGGTGGGTGTTGCATGACTGAATTGTTGCCTAGAAATTTATAGAAGTGTACACATGAAGGGTAAATTTTACTACAGTTAATTACATTGTAATTTAAAAATTGTGTGTAAAACTTTGCAAGGCCCATAGTGGGTGTTGACACCATTGTGATTTCTGTCCAGCATTCTGAATGTCAAAATGAAGAAATTCAATGATCATGAGTAAATGGCGGGAGTAACTATGACTTTTTTAAGGTAGCCAAATGCCTTGTCATCTAATTAATGATGTGCACGAATGGATAAATTAGATTCCCACTGTCCCTACCTACTGTCCAGTAAAGCCACAGCCAAGAATAAAAATTATGTGTAAAACTTTATTTTTAATATTACTAGATTGAAGATACTGAAGATAGAGCCTGGCTGGCTCAGTTGGAAGAGCATGCAACTCTTGATCTTGGGGTTGTAAGTTGTAAGTTCAAACCGTAAGGCATTAACCATGTAGGGTGTAGACATTACTTAAAAAAATAAAATCTTTGGGCGCCTGGGTGGCTCAGATGGTTAAGCGTCTGCCTTTGGCTCAGGTCGTGATCCCAGGGTCCTGGGATCAAGTCCTGCATCGGGCTCCCTGCTCCTTGGGAGCCTGCTTCTCCCTCTGCCTCTCTCTCTCTCTCTCTGTCTCTGTCTCTCATGAATAAATAAATAAAATCTTTTAAAAAAATAAAATCTTTAAAAATATATATTACTAGATTGACTACAGAAATGACTAACAAAACTAACGACAACTCAGTGGCATAAGGAGAAGGAAAATGTGGCAAAGAAAAATAGGAGAGGAAATGAAAGAATGGAGAGGACAGTAGAAAGGGAAAGGTTTTGGGAAGTAAGAAGTAAAGTCCATGACTGCTCACCTCCCGCCCCCCAACTCAGTGTTTACTCTCCTTGACAACATTGGACTTTGTGGCTGGAAACTTCTGCTCAAAAGGCTTTTCACATTGATCTCCCTCCATTCAGAAAGTTCTCATCCCAGATAGTTATTTCCATAGCTAAAATCCTACTGCCAAAATCATTCGTAAGAAAGGTATTAATCTTAGTTTCCACGGCTTCTTCAACATAATCATTATCTCATTGAGGAGTAAATGAAATATTTGTTATGTTGGCACATTGGCTGGCAGTGAATAAGTTTCAATAACTAGGCCATTATGAATTTGATGGTGTCGACTCTTATTTAATAGATGAGAAATCAGAGGTTTAAAGTGGTTATGTTATATAGGTAGAAATCGAAGAGCTGTGCTTAACCTGACCTCCTGACCCAAATCCCATCCTTCGTGCTACTAGGCTATATTTACCACCGAGATAGGTAGCTCCTTGATCTTTTCAAAGGCTTAAAACAAGCACTGATGTGCTGAAGCTAATTGTTTCTAGTATTTTTCATGAAAATGATCATCTCAGTTCAGGTATATGACCTGGTTTTTGTTTTATTTTGTTTTGTTTTCCATTTCAGAGGACATTAAATGTGCAGTACTATAAAATGATGTCTATGTTATTTAAGTCCTTGGGAGAAATAGGTTGCAAAAGAATTGGGAAAGTATTCTTAAATTAAGTTTAAAAATATTCTTACACAGTGCCATTAGCCTTGCAGGGCCCGTCAAACTCCAGTTCACTCTTGCCTGGTGTCAGATCTGTTGGAAAGCTTTGACAAACAGTTGGTATGTCAGAGACAGCTAAAAGCCTCAGAGAGGTGCATAGCACACGTAAATCTATCATCTAAATAAACTCCACTAGTGGCAGGTGTCTCAGAACTCTAACTCACAGTGATGTGGGCACATGGGTTTTGTTAACCAGAAACAGCATTTTAACATTGACAGCTTTTAAAAAGACAGTTCTACAGACAGGGATTTGCTATCTGAAAAACTGCAAACTAATCTTGCCCTCAAATGAAAAGATTGTACTGGAGCTCACTTTATAGAGAAGAGAGGGATGTCATTATTGGGTTTATTTCCTAACATCTGAATCTTTTACATATGTAAGCAATTTTTATATAAGCTGTTCTTGGAATTCAACCAGAATGAAAACTTTGGTTATAGAAAGTTATGTACAATTAAGATTTGACCACTTTGTTTTTATGCTTGTGAAGCCTAAAATACATTACTTCCTTTATGTTGAAAAAAAATGCAGATACTTTTAAAGCACTAAATTGACTACAAACATTTCATCTATCCACCCTCTGCAATTTTTATTATTTGTGAGTAACCCTAAAAGGCCAGATCCTTGTAGTTAGTAGTTTTGCTGGGTCTTTTGTGGCTACTGTAAAGGCATCAACCAGTGACCCCAGCTTTGACATGTGGACATAACCTTGTTGCTTCTGTCCATCAGAATACATGTTTTACATGGAAAAGTATGTGTTCTATGGGCTTTCATGAATTTGGGGGTTTATGGAGGTCTTGGGACATCTGACAGTATCTTCTACTGTATATAGTGAATAGATGATTTCCACCCTTGAAAATGAAGGTCTTCTTTCTTTGCATTTGTGAGGCAATGAACAGAATACCCTCTTTTCAAGCAAAAGAAGGGATATGAAATACTTTCTCCCCAAATGGACCTCAGAAGAAAGCACCCCAGTTGTGATGGTGACATGATGGGCAGTGAGGAGATTATCAGTGAAACAATTCTGCATTTGGGGTTTTGCCAGGGCCCCCCAAAACAGATCCCAAAGCTTACTACCTCTTTGCATGTAATAAGTTAGTTGTAATTCTTTCTGTTTATGCTGAGTTTTAAATGCCTTTTTTTTTTTTTTGAATTAACAAACCCGTATCATCAGTTTGATATTACTCATCAGGAATGACAAGCTAGCTGGTGGAGAAAAGAGAGACCCCTTCTCTTGGACACTTTATTTATTTATTTATTTATTTATTTATTTATTTATTTATTTATTTATTTTTTAAAGATTTTATTTATTCATTTGAGAGAGAGACACACAGCGAGAGAGGGAACACAAGCAGGGGGAGTGGGAGAGGGAGAAGCAGGCTCCCCGCAGAGCAGGGAGCCCGATGCGGGACTTGATCCCAGGACCCTGGGATCATGACCTGAGCCAAAGGCGATGCCTAATGACTGAGCCACCCAGGCGTCCCGACTTTAGTTATTTTTAAAGATTTTTATTTAGGGGTTAAATTAGATCTTGGGTGCTATGAGTTGTCTGGTTAGCATTCTTAAAACAAGTCAATCCTCACTTGTTCCCCCTCTCGTGGAAAGAAACGGTAGCAGCATAGCTTGCGGGGGAAAAAACTGATAGCGCATGTGTACCCTGCACTTGGTACTTTGCCCAGTGCCATCACACACATCACCCTTGTGGTCCTTGACATTTCTGTATCCATTCATTATTTCTGTTCTTCCTTTACCAGCCAGGCCCTGTTGTAGGCATCCTACTGTAATGAAATAACAGTAAAAACAACAATAAATTCCACACACACCCCCGCCAGAGTTCTTGCTTTCAGACCTTATGCTAGGTTTTATTCCAACCCATTTTTACTAGAAACAGATGATTTTAAGGAAATTGAGATATATGACAATTCTTTTATGATATACATGTAAGAAGTGGTTGAACTGGGATTAAATTCATCTGTATTGTTCTAAAGCTTTTGCTAAGTGCACTAATATTCACTAATGTGTAGCATATTCAAAAGCATGTGGGCTTTTGAAATTTATGATACATTGAATTTTTTAGGGTAGATTAGGAGTCTAGACACTGGAAAACAAAAATAATACTGAAGCTCACTGTGAAAATGGCAGTTCAGTAGGAAGTGGAAAGTTGCATTGGCATGTGCCCCATCTTGTTTAAGATGCTATTTCTCATCCTAGATGGGTATAGCCAGCATAATCTCTAGGATGGGGACACAACGGCCTGAGCTCCTGCTTGAGTCAATCCATGGATTTTTTTTCTAAGATAATATGTCACCTGTCATTTCTCCCTGGAATCCTAGGACTTTGTGCTCAGTTATTTAAGTTTTGTTTGTTGACTGACTGTGTAGATAAAGCTACTTCTTTTGACTTGTGTACTTTCCTATCCCAGAATCTCTCTTTCCTTTGGTAATTGAGTCCAACATATATGCTATTACAGCCCCCAAAATAATGATTGGAATCAAAATCTTTCCAAGGTACATGGAGTTAATGATTTTGGTACATCCTGGGGTCACGCATTTTAATAGGAATCTCAGAAGTAGAGCTGTTAATACTGCAGTGTATCACATGCCCAGAGGCTTGTTTCCTGGGAAATGCACTTTGTATCTTAGCCTGAATCCTGCCTTCCTGTAGCACATCAAAGCAACTGAACATATTTTGAGTTTTGGTGAAACCATCACTCATTCATCAAAGTTCTGCCTGGGAGATATATGTTTTTGTTTTGTTTATTTGAGTATAGTTGACACACAATATTATATTAGTTTCGGATGTACAATATACTGACTCAACATCTCTATACATTCTGCTGTGCTCACCACAAGTGTAGCTACCATCTGTAGCCACACAATTTTATTATAACATCATTGACTATATTCCCTATGCTGTGCCTTTTATTCCTGTCACTTATTCATTCCATAACTGGTAGCCTGTATCTCCCACTCCTGTTCACCCATTTTGCCCCCACTTGAGTAAAACATCAGTTTGTTCTCTGTATATATAGGTCTGATTCTGCTTTTTGTTTGTTTATTCATTTCTTTTGTTTTTTAGATTCCACATGTGCATGAAATCATACAGTGTTTGTCTTTCTCTGACTGATTTATTTCACTTAGCATAATACTGTCTAAGTCTATCCATGTTATTGCAAATGGCAAATCTCATTCTTTTTTATGGCTGAGTAATATTCCATTGCATGTATGTACCACATCTTCTTTATCCATTCATCTACTGGTGGACACAGGTAAATAATGCTACAGTAAACATATGGGTGCATATATCTTTTCAAATTAGTGTTTTCATTTTCTTTGGGTAAATACCTACTAGTGGAATTTTGGACCATGTGGTATTTCTGTTTGGTTTTTTGAGGAGATTCCATACTGTTTTCCACAGTGGCTTTGCCAATTTACATTATCACCAACAGTGCACGAGAGTTCCTTTTTCTCCACACCCTTGTCAACACTTGTTATTTCTTGTCTTTTTGATTTTAGCCATTCTGACAGAGTGAATTGATTTCTCATTGTGGTTTTGATTTGCATTTCCCTGGTGATTAGTGATGTTGAGCATCTTCTCATGTGTTTGTTGGCCATCTGTATGTCTTTTTTGGAAAAATGTCTATTCAGGTCCTCTGCTAATTTTTTAATTGGATTGTTTGGTTTTTTTGGTGTTGAGTTGTATACGTTCTTTACATATTTTGGATATTAACCCCTTATCAGATATATCATCTGCAAAAATCTTCTCCCATTCTGTAGGTTGCCTCTTAGTTTTGTTGATGGTTTCCTTTGATGTGCAAAATGTTTTTATTTTGATGTAGTCCCAATAATTTAGTTTTGCTTTTGTTTCTCTTGCCTGAGGAAACATATCTAGAAAAAAGTTGCTATGGCCATTGTCAAAGAGGTTACTACCTGTGTTCTCTTTTAGGACTTTTATGGTTTCAGGTCTCATATTTAGATCCTTCTTCAATTTTGAGTTTATTTTTGTGTATAAACTGCATTTTGATGAGAAAAAAAGTTTAAAAGACATTAGATGTGCAGAATGTTCCTATTTGTTTTTTTTTTTTTCTTAAGTGAACAGTGAAAAGACTAAATGCCATATTGTGGTTGCCTCTGGGTGGCAGGATATATTGGGTGATTTTTTTTTAAAAGATTTTATTTTTTTGTACATGTGCATGCAAGAAAGAGAGAGAGAGATAACAGGAGTGGGGCAGAGGGAGGGGCAGAGGGAGAGGGAGAAGCAGACTCCCCTCTGAGTGGTGAGCCTGATGCGGGGCTCAGTCCCAGGACCCTGGGATCATGACCTAAGCCAAAGGCAGACACTTAACCAGCTGAGCCACCCAGGTGCCCTGTATGTTGGGTGATTTTTTAAAAAATAATTTTAGATATACTTTCATGTAATTTGCAGTTTTTCTATAAGAAACTTTGTATTACTTGTAAAATCAGAGGGAAAATGTGAAGTATAAAATTGGAGAAAATGTTAT
The DNA here is from genome assembly GCF_029215605.1 of Mirounga angustirostris. Classification (NCBI taxonomy): domain Eukaryota; kingdom Metazoa; phylum Chordata; class Mammalia; order Carnivora; family Phocidae; genus Mirounga; species Mirounga angustirostris. The sequence continues at coordinate 32,705,027 of NW_026991723.1, forward strand.
TTAAATACTTTGGCCTTTTATATGATTTTTTGTCTAATGACCTCAGTAGGAGGGATATGGGACAAACTGTAGTTGAGAGAGTGTCTACTGGTTTCTTCCCTTTGTTTTCAACACACTCTGAGTCTTTTTTTTTTTTTTCCTTTCAATTCTGGACACATTTTTTTCTTAGTAATGTGCACAATTCCATCTTCTTATTAATCATTCCTTTCAACATGGAAGATTCCCTTTTGATGTCTTTGGTAGTAATTTTCAGGGAATCCTTGTTTTATTTGCTAGCTAAGACCAAGATCAATATTTTTTATGATTTTCATTATCATCTGTCATTTAAAAAGTATGTAGCTTAATTAAATTGAATATAAATTACCTTCAGCATTTTCTGGAGGTTCCATATCCCAAAAAATAACTTGAATTCAAAATGAAGTGAAATTTCTGTCTTTACTTACTGTGTTCTTAATATCTAGAAATTAGCCTATTCTTGTTTGTCAAACATAATTTACATGTGTGTTAGGAGTCCCCAAACTACCCTCTAAGTTGCATGATTCCCTGGGACTTGCTGTCGCAAGACCCAGCACATAGTTGTGCTCACAGCTGTGAGTCCAGTGAAAAGACACAAAGCAAAGTCAGCCAAGCGGAAAGGTACTGGGGAGAAGGTCTGGAGGAACCAGGGCAAGCTTCCAGAGTCCTCTCCGCCATTCCTTATGGCCCTGGAACCACTTGTGATAATACCTGTGAAACGCTGCCAGCCAGAGAAACTTGTTAGAGAATCGGTGCCCACAGTTTTTACTGGGGACTGATCACATACATAGACACCCTCTGCCTAGCATGTGCCCAAACTTCAGACTCCCAGGAGGGAAGCAGGCATTAACCATACTGTTTGAACAAACAGTACAAGCACAGTGAGTCATTCTTATGAGGGAATGGGCAGAAGTCGCCTGAAATTCAAGTTGTCAGGCAACTGCCAGGGGCCAACCTTCTAAGCAGGATTTTCAATGAATAGCAGTGCCAGGCCTGCCAAAAATAAAACCATTTTGGCAGATTGGTTTGGTAATGAGGATTGCCTTTGTCTATTGGGTTATATATGTATATACATATATATCAGATACTTAACATAAATTGGGTTTAATCTGCAGTGTCAAAAGTTTGACAACATGTGATAAAAAGCTGGAAATACCCACTTACACCAAAAGCAAAATTGAATTTGCTAGAGTAAAGAATCACCCCACTATGTGCATTAACCTCTATGAGAGTGACTTTGGACATCTTCCCCTTAGCTCATTGGTACTTGGCACTTTAGAATTCTGTGATCCTGGGGGTGCCTGGGTGGTTGAGTCAGTTAAGCATCTGCCTTCGACTCAGGTCATGATCCCAGGCCTGCTTGCGCTCTCGCTCTCTCGCTCCTTCCTCTTTTTCTCTCTCTGTCAAATAAATAAATAAATAAATATCAATCTTTAAAAAAAAAAAAAGAATTCTGTGATCCTGTATATTTTCTAATACTTTATACATTAAGGACTGAAACTGGAGTCCACGTGCCATAGGGTTATATGAAGACTGTCTTAGAGGTCCAATGCAGTGATAGTTCTGAGAGAATTAAGTACTTGTATGCACTCTCTCCGTATATTGATCTGTATAAGAATGAATGTTGGAAGGAGCTACTGATTCTCTTTTCCCCCTACTGTTTTTGCTTTATAGAATAATTGCATTACTTTCAAGGAGATAAACAAAGGGACATATCCTGAGTACAAGTCTTAAGAGAGCAAAACAAAGATTAGGTAATAAATACTGAAGTGAACAGCACATTATTTCACCCAGGCCTTAATTTATTGAGAAAGTTGTGACTGTATCTACTAGCTGCCCATTAAAACCCACGGTCTTCTCTTCCTTGGTCCACACCGAGTCCACATTATCCAGCCTCCCTTGCAGGTAGGAGCTCAGCCAAAGATATGGGAGCAAAAGTGATGGATATCAGTCCCAGGTTTGGCTTCTAAATACCCCCACATGTTCTCCTCCTTACTGTTTTCTGGAATGGAGTTGGCCCAGACTAAGACCCCAGAACCCAAATGTTGAGATGGCAGCACTTTTGTCTCTGAATGACAGTGGAGGAATGCTGCCCCACTAAATTATTTGCCAGCCCAATGCTGTTATGTGAGCCAGAAATGATTTTCTATTAGGTTTAAGCTATTATATAGTTGAGGCCTATATTTTACCCTATATACTCTTGATTATCTCTTAGAATTCAGAAATGAGATGCTTGAGAAGGGAATACATATTAATATATTTATTTTATTTTAAAAATGAATTCAGATTCTTCTGAGAGAAAATAAAACCATTTTGGCAGATTGGTTTGGTAATGAGGATTGCCTTTGTCTATTGGGTTATATATGTATATACATGTATATCAGATACTTAACATAAATTGGGTTTAATCTGCAGTGTCAAAAGTTTGACAAAAATATATTTAAAGCACATATGTAATTATAACTTAGAATTCTATGCTGGAAAATAATATCCTTTAATTTTTTTTTAATCCTCAAATAAAAAAATAAAATGTATAAGGCTTAACTTTAACATATGCAAGGAGAGGTGTAGCTTTCCAAAAGTTTTTTGGGGAATTGTAAGCAAAATATTTGAAGACTACTGCTGTATAAAGAGGACTGTTAACAAGTAGCTTAAATGAGTCTTTGTTGACTTGATTAATAAATAGGCAGTTAGTTATTCACTTGTGTAAATGAGCTAAATGTCCAGGGCAAACCTAAAGCAAACAACAGACACTAATGCTATAGCTTGAACATCTTCTGCTGTTATAAGTCTTCCAAATTACCCTCTTAAAATATTTGTAGATCTCATCAGGCAGGTGAATGGAAAGGTTGAGTAAGTGATCTTCCTGTACGAAAAGGGTATGCGTAGTGGGATTACTTCACTTAGTGCTGCCAGTAAACCTGAAATTTTATTGTTCCTTCTCCTTTCCTGAATCTCTTTTATGTGCTGAAGAGGCACATAGATACGGGATGGGCCTCGGGACCTGGGCCACATGTTTGTACCGAAGAAATTGAAGAATAACTCGGTGACTAAAGTGCTAAGGGAAGGACTTAGTCTAACACAATGCAATTTCCTAAATTTATGGTTTGGCAAACCTGATGCCTATAGGGTTTTAAATAACTTAAGGGAAACATTCCTACTTGTGCCCCATACAACACACCAAACTCATGCAAGCAAGGAACAACAGAGGGAAACCTGAGCATGTGTCCTCCCTGCAGATATGTAAAAGATAGAGGAAATCATCAGCTCTCACAGGTGATACTGCCCCAGTGACTGAAAGTATCTCCAGGAGTATGTCCCTGGCATTCATCCACTTTGAAGATGTTGGCAACCATAAATGCCAGAATCACATGTGACATTTCTGTTGAAAAACACTGAACACACCCCATGGGCCCAGAGCCTGCATGGGTAGTGGGGAAATCTGGGAAGTAGAATAACTGCTTTGCGTGAGGAAATATGAAGACAGACCTCTTCATATTGATGGAAGAAATCCTTTAAGTTTCTGGTATCTGCAAAACAAGTGTCTAAAGCTCTGGAGATGAGTTCAAAGGGGCAATCAGTAGAAGGTAGAGCAGGTGCTAATAAGGAATGCCTTGTGTTACTTCAGAAACTCAAGGGACAAGATGAATATTCCAAATTTCTTGCACTCCTTTAGAGATTGGATAAGGGTAGGAACTAAAGAGCTAATTACTGGCTAAAGGGACTCTTTAGGAAGGTATTTAGGTAGATGATGTTTAGACATGAGGTGCCTTTCACTTGGCTTGACCCTTCTCCCTGTGAATGGCATCATGGTGGCTCTGAGAATGGAGTCATCAAAGAAATACTCCAGAGACTTCCTTCTCTGGAAATTCTGTCCTTCCTCCAGGGCAGAGACTATAACCTGTTCATCTTTGCATCGATGGAGACTTAGATGGGGCCTGAGTCCATACCCAGAAAAGGTTTAAATGATGAATGAATGGGTCAGTTAGATTTCCCTCCAGCCTCACCCACTGGAACAGCACAGAGGGACTCAGACCAATACTTCATTAGGAATAGTGTGTGCTCACCTGTGTTTCACTTCAGGATCCCTAGCAGGTAAGATTCAGGAGGGGTTAGGAGGAGACCCAGTCAGGCATTGTCACTGATACTGTGATCAAGGTAAGACACCAGGGGCAAGGGCATCCCATTTAGAGTGACTCTATAAACGCTCACTAGATCTTTCAGAGCCTTGCAGTTTGGGTCCTCTCTGAGGTTGATGATAGAAAGGATAGTGCTTCTCTTGTATCCATTTGCAGAGGCAGAGCTTTGACTGCTTCCTGCCTGTGAGCCCAAGCATGCCTCCAGAGGACTGCAGGCAGTCCTTTTCCTGTGAGAGTCTGCTTTGGTCCTGGAACCAGCATTGTCTGCTGACTTGACACTTCATCTCGACACTACTGGGTTGTCACACTCCACTCTGGATCCAACACTGCTTCAGAGCCACTTCCTTGAGGGCAGGATGATCTATAGGGAATAAAAAATGAAACAGGCAATTCTGTCAAGCATTTGCAGTAGCAAAACAGAGAGCTGACAATAGGGGCTTATGTCTGTTGTTCAACAGAATGATCAAGGTGCATACAATAAAAGGAAATTGTCAGATTTAGGAGAAGTGATAAAATATAGAACCAAACATTACAGGCATTTTCCTTATTTAATATTTATGTTCCTTGCCATTTTTATGGTTCAGTCTCAAGCAGGGATGAGACCTGCAGTTCCCGATTGTGTATTTTCCTGAAGAAGTGAGCACAGATTATTTATTTATCAAATAAGTGGAGTTCTGTCAGTTCACCAGCCTGGAAGAACTCAACAGTTCAAGAACATTTTCCCCCATTCTGAGTCAGTGTTTTGTGTATGTGTTCGTATGTGTGTATTTATATAACACACACACACATATAAAATATATATATTTAGTATGTGTGGATATATGCCTTTGTGTATGTCAGGGGAAAGGGATTGGTGATATTTACTCTGGCTGTGTCTTAACTTTAGCTCAAGATCATTAGAAAGTTTAGATTAGCATTTCTGTGCAAAGGGTAGAATACCAGGAGGGATCTTCTTGTCCTAGTTCTGCTGCTGGCTGTGAAACTTAAAGCAAGGTACTTAATCTCTAGGTGTCTATTATTATTTGCTACCTGTAAAATGAGATAATCATATCTAACATCCAAAGACATAACGGATCACGAATTATCACGTGCAAAGTGCCTAAGGCAAATGGAAGTTAAGTTACTTGTGAGACAAAGTGGTATTGTTTAAACAGTAAAATTGTTAGATTATATTCCTTCCTTATCATCCCTTCTCTCAAACGAAAGATAGGAGAGGTCTTTCCACTGTACCTCTATGGGAATTTGACTCCAGGTCATTAAGGGGTTTTTTGATTGGGAGATGGTTGAATGAGTAAAAGCATTATGTAGAGACAGGACTAAAAAACCTTAGAGAATTATAGGAAGGATTCAATTGGCAGCCCATGGTATAGCCATGGCAAAAAGTTGCTCGGATCATCACCTTTAGGTCCCTGTAATCAAATGTCTAGGGAAGACAAGGCTCTAAGTGACCCAAGTATTTAGTGCCATAAGCATTTTAGTGAAAATAGGTTTAATGGAGTTAGTTGGTTGCTTCTAATGTACTGGGGAATGTAGGGAAAGAAAATAATGAGCGTGGAGCTTTTAATTTAATGTCAGTGGTAATGACCTGTGTGCTAACTAAACTGAAGCTTTAGGAGCCCCTGCCTGATGCCACCATCTGTGAGAATGGCATGGTTCTGATAGAGGTTACTCCCTCAGCCTTGGTCCCAGATTAAAGAAGGCCCAAAGCAGAGTCACAACCAACATTCAACATGAGCAAGAAACAAACATGTTGTGTTGTTAGCCACTGAGGTTTTGGAGATTGTTGCTACTGGAGCATAAAAGATGATAATATAAAGTCTGTTATTATCTGCTTTTGAAAAATGCTCCCATAGTGTCCTATAGTAGGGCACAATGGACTTGTTCTTTAATAGTTGTTCCAAGCATTGATTATGTCCTAATTCAGATCTCCTTGGCCATTCATGAAGCTGCCACCATAAATATTACCCAGTGCACATTGTGTGTATTTTAAATAGCCATTCCACTTATGAGCTGTGTGATCTTGGTGAAGTTTCTGAAATGCTCTGTGCCTCAGTTTCTTCATCTATAAAGTGGAAATATTTTTGTTGCCTATCTCATGGAGTTTGGAGGATTAAGTGAATAGTTTATATAACATCTTCAAAGCAGTATCTGACATGTAGTAAAATTTTTAATGAGTGCTTACCATGTTCCAGGTCCCAAGCAGTTACTTATAAGGGGTTATACTTAAGGGCTTATAAACATGAATGAAGACATATCGGTCCCAATGTTCTTGGAGCTCATAGGTCTAGGTACAGAGATATGTTAAAAAATGATTAATTATGAAGAGAGTGTTACTGCAAGAGTATGTATCTGGGAGACCAAGCTAATTTGGAGGGTCAGGAACAGATGGACCTGAGGAATGACATTTAAGAGCTGGAAGATGAGTAGGTGTAGCCATGATGAAGGTAGAGATGGAAGGAGTTATGCAGGTAAAGGGGGTGGAATATTCAAGAGCCCTGAAGTGGAAAGCAGCTAGGCACATCAATGATGTGAACTGAAAGAAGCCAGTGAGACCCTGGAGCATGTGGCAGAGGAGAGCACCAGGGCCTTCGAGGGCATCCTGGCCATGGTTGTGTGACACTGGGCAAAGACTTACCTTCTTCAGGCCTCAGTTTCCTCATTTCTAAGGTAAATGATCCTTTCAGTTCCAAAATTAATATTCTAGGATTTTTCTCGCCTTTTCCTTTCCTTGTTTCAAAGAGCCAGTGAGGCTGTGCCAAAAGTTGTTTCTAACAAACTCTAATTGTTTAGAGAGAACTAAGAGGAACAACCAAAGGGAAGAGAAGAATAGATTCTTTCTGGTCTGATGCTTAACCCGACTTTTACGCTGTAAAATACAGAGTCATGATGGCTGACCCTTGAGTAGCTCTGGGTCCCTGAATGACATTTAATCTTGCTTGAGGGTGGCATCATAGTGAAAGCTCCTGCTAGATGCAGAAAGGCGGGAGTTAGGGTTATGGTCCCATGTCCCTCCTCTGCTCATAGGAGTGTGGGTTTTTAAAAACTTTTTTCTCTTGTTGTATTTTTCTTCTCAGACTGCATGGTGAGATAATTTTAGTGTTTCTAGAAAACGGTGCTCCCCACTGAGTTTATACATTAACCCCTCCTGAAGTGAATGGAGCGTACAGCGGAAGACCTTTTTTTTTTTTTTTTTCTTTTTTTTTTTAATTTTTTTATTCTTATGTTAATCCCCTTACATTACAACATTAGTTTTAGATGAAGTGTTCCATGATTCATTGTTTGTGCACAACACCCAGTGCTCCATGCAGAATGTGCCCTCCTAAATACCCACCACCAGGCTAACCCATCCTCCCACCCCCCTCCCCTCTAGAACCCTGTTTGTTTTTCAGAGTCCATCGTCTCTCATGGTTCGTCTACCCCTCCGATTTCCCCCGCTTCATTCTTCCCCTCCTGCTACCTTCTTCTTCTTCTTCTTCTTTTTTTTTTTCTTAACATATATTGCATTATTTGTTTCAGAGGTACAGATCTGAGATTCAACAGTCTTGCACAATTCACAGCGCTTACCAGAGCACATACACTCCCCAGTGTCTATCACCCAGTCACCCCATCCCTCCCACCCCACCCCCCACTCCAACAACACTCAGTTTGTTTCCTGCGATTAAGAATTCCTCATATCAGTGAGAACATATGATACATGGAAGACCTTTTTTTTAATTTTTCTCTATCTTTTATTATTTTTCATTTTAAAAATTTATTCATCTGTAGTACATTTGAATCCCAGAGCAAGCAGGAAAGTTTTAAAAATTAGTAGATATTTCTGTATTTTGAAACTCCACTAGCCCTAATTGTGAATTTCTGAGTTAGGACACACAGGATTTTGGTTGTGTGTCCTCCTATGTACCTTGATTGCTGCAACAGTAGCACCAGGATAGTATTACTCTTTTGAGTAAATATGCCTTCTGTCACAGAGGGGAATAATTATCCACATTTTGTGCTGTGTTTCTCAATAGAATCTTTATGGAAACGTGAGGCTAGGGAAGACCGTGAAGTTGGGAGAGTCCACTCTGGAATAGGCCGCTCTGAGAGAGACGCCCACCGTCCTCTCAGTTCTAGTGCCCCCCACCCCACCTGCCACACTGTCCTTGCAAAGTCAGCACTCTGCTGGGCACCACCCTGTTCAGCCCTGCCTCTTGTCTGAGCTGCTGTCAGAGTGCTCTTCGCCTTGGGTAACTGTAGGTGCCACCAGAAGATCCCTGGGATTATGGACTGCAAGATCACAGGTACCTTCGACCTGGTGCACATACCCCAAGTACCTTCATAAGGATAGGTACAAGGATAATTCATACTTTCCCCTAAAGTTCATCTGCCTAAGAGCAGGCCTGCAGTCTACAGGGTCTCCTGGCCTCCTGCCCTTCAGTCAGTCTCCCACTTGACTCGCCCCCATTTCTAATCTCATGGTGGGATCCCACTCCTGCCCCGAGTTGAAAGACCTCTGGCATGCTAAGCAGAGGAAGGGTGCAAAACACTGGTCTTAGTAAGTAGAGTTGCAAAGGTAATGAATGTAATGACAGGGTAACATGTATTTATTTGCTGCTCAGATGGTTCCTTTTCTTTACTTTGGACAAAACTGAAGGAGTACCCAAAAGATGTCAGCTATTAGATAGTGCCGGATAGTGGCTGGTGTGCATTTGGGCATCTGACTTGGAAAGAGTTCAAAGGAATTGAGGAATATTGCTGCAACAAAACTCCTGCCATGCTATTTGTTGATGTGAATGCTTTTTTAAAAAAAGAAAAATACAATTAAAATGACACTTGAAACTTGTCTCACTCTAGCAGTGTGCGAAATATACTCATATTTACATAAGCTAATTTAAAAGAATCTTCATTTGTTTATCCGGTTAAGAGATACATTTCCAAAAAAATTTACTTTTTAAAATAATTTGCCAATATTATAATATATACATAGCTTTTAGTTACACCTTTTTTGTTTGTTTAAAGATTTTATTTATTTATTCATGAGAGACAGAGAGAGAGACAGAGGCAGAGGGAGAAGCAGGCTCCCCGTGGAGCAGGGAGCCCGATGCGGGACTCGATCCCAGGACCCTGGGATCATGACCTGAGCCGAAGGCAGACGCTTAACCGACTGAGCCACCCAGGCGTCCCAGTTACACCTTTTTTTAAAAGTGAAATTATTATTCAACTCAGAAGGTTTTTTCTTAACTTAGAGACTTGTCAGAGGAAAATTACTGAGACTTCAATTAATATGCATATTTTTGTTATACAAAGGATTATGGTAGGGTGGTCAATAAAGGCTGTTTTGTCCATTCACTTTAGGGGAGGTTCACATCCTATCCATAAATGATCTTTACGTAGTTCATCCTAAATGGCATTTTTGAGCTCCCCTTCAAGAACTTTCAGTTCTTTATTGCAGTTTTTTAGACTTATTAGTCAGGATTAATGTTGGTCCAAGATCTACCTGGGATCAGTCAAATAACATTGATTTGAAAATTATTTGACTTCCAAAATTTGAGTCCATCAGATAATCATACATAGTCAGTGATTTCTAGCCATCCTTCTGGATCTTTTGATCATAAAAAATTTCCTCAGGATATGAGATGTGGCTATTATTAGGCAGTATGAAATAGTCTGAAGGGTTTGACTTAATGGACTAAATTTGCTACACGTTGCTAGGGGTGCATTGTCTTTCTCTGTTCTTTCTCTTATGTGAGAAATTTGTTGCTGTTTCCTGTGTCTCAACAAGATAAATGAACTAATTTAAAATATTTTCCACGCCTCATCTGTCCACTCTACAAGCTGTCAATGGGCTTGGATTGGGAGCTTGCATGCCGCAGTCCTCAGCCGGGAGTATTGTTATTATGAAAAAAGAATGTCGTTTCCATAGCAGCTTGGACCGCCTTTGCATGTGTGCTTTCCGCATTCTTGCAGGATCCGGTAAGAAAGTCGATATTTGGTCGAGCTTTCTAAAGTGCATTTGCTTGACTTAAATGAAGTCATTACATTTCTTTTTTTTTTTTTTTAATTGAAGAGGTGGGAGAAAATTTTCAAGAAACAATGAAGGGAGAAATTTTGATGAGTTAAAAACCAAAACAGAAAGGAAGAAGAAAAATATTAGAGTTATTAAAATTTAGAGTTATAAGAATTAAAATTAGAAAAAGTTACTATTTGTCTTCAAGATAATGTTTCTAATTTTACATATTTTATGGGTTGGAAAATGTAAAAAATATGGAATTTTCACAGGTTTATTATTTTTTACAATCACTCATGTTTGTCATATATTCCTTCATAGCACATTTAAAGGAAAAATTTTATACAGAACATCACAGTGGCACACAACTGTAAGGCATTTTCATCCTCTTTTGCATGGGGATCAAGTTCTTCACAATATTTTCTTATTGGTATTTATAGAGGAGACAGAGCAAAGAAGTGATAAGTTGGAGACAATTTTTACTGTTTCTGAGATAGTACAGACGGTTCCTTTTGGATTTTCTGAACTTTTTTTCTACTTAATAATACATTTTAATGAGTCTTTGGGGGAAGTCATAACTTTACTACACTGCTTATCGCAGCCGCCTGCTCACATGACAATACTCTTGTGAGGTATAATATTAAAATCATCTCTGGCTAAAAGTGGATTTTGGCTTTTAGCCTAACACTGAGCAAATAACCTTTCCAGTCCAAGTTAAATGTTCCCATAAGCTCCTTAAAACCAAATTTTCCTTGTTAAAAAAAAGTTACTGAATATAATTCCCAAAGGGTAGGGTATGGAAGCTATTTAGATTAGATTTTTAAAAAATCCTTCCTGTATTTTGCTGGCTTGGCTTTTCTTTTTTAAGTGTTTGATAGGTACTTTGCTAGATTTGACATGAGAGGTCAGAATTCTTCCAAGGAAGGTTGATGGTCCATCAGATGGGTTCAGTTCTGTGGTTTGAACTGTGGCTTAAAGCAGAATGCCAATGCCTGCCACCCAGTGCTGGTGCCTTCCCTGAGACTCTTGGCAGAATCTATCTCAAGCCCCATCTTTGTACTTGACTGTGACCCTGTTGCTGTCCAGAACTCTGAACCCCCAGCTCCTTCATAACACAAGGCCAGGCTTTCTTGTGGATTCCCAGTAGGTCAGCCTTAAGATAGATGAAAATTTGATAGATGCACTTCTAACCTCTTCTTAGCTTTCTGTGGGAACTTTGACAAGTACATTCTTTCTCCTAAATATTTTAACACACAGCCTTTAAAATGACATTTACCTCTTCTAGGACCATTTTTGACAGTGGCATGTAGTAGTCTTATTTTTATTTTATTTGAAAACATCATTTGCGGTTTTATTGAAAAAAATAAAATATTTATCTCCACAGCTTGCTATCAGCAGGGAGGATAAGCATTCTTGGATGGATGGAAGGTTTATTGGTGGAAAGAGTCAAGAAGCTATTTTGTGATAAAGGATTTCTTTGCATTTTTTCCTCTAGTCAAGAAAATTACTTGTGGGTTCTTGCTTAAAAAAAAAAAAAATCCCTCTGGTGCTGCTTTTAATTTGATCAGGTTTAAAATGTTTTCAGAAGGGTTAAGCTTCCTTTGCATTAGTCTGGTATGATCAAATAAAGGAATGGCTTTGGAATGGGCTAGATTTTTTTTACAATGCCGTTCGGCCTTTCTAAAGAAGGTGCAGTATAGTGGACCAGTCAAAATAGGACCATTTTTACTTGTCTTTGAGGTATGTCATGTATCCCTTTTCCGCGGACAGATTTGACTCATGTTGTAAGAATTTATGTTTCCTGTGATATATATCCAATGTACCCAACTGTCACTTTAAAAAAATAGGTATATACCACAACCCACTGTCATGATTTCTCATGTGGGGCTGCTGATAACTACACTTTACCTGCAAAGGGGAAGAATTAATTGTATATCCTGTTCTTGTTCATGAGGTAAAAGTTTACAAGATAAAATATAATCCTGGTAGGGCATAGAAGCATTTTATGAGCAGGTGGACCAAGTTGTGAAAAGACTATCATAAAGCCTAAAACTTGGGGGAACCCCAAAACTTCCACTGCTTGGGGGCTCTGTGTTTAGTCTGATCCTCTGCTGAGTTCATGAATATTTCAAGTGGACCTGAACAGGTGACTCTTTCTTCCCTGGGAAAAATATGGTTTTTAATAGAACCTTTCAGTCTGTCACTTTCCTGGGAATGGCTTTAACCTAATATAAACCTGAATCCCCCTGAGAGAAATAGGAAAACCCTGTGTGACACTTTGCCAAACTTCACACAAGTCTAATAATAGAATAGAATAATTTTTCTACCCTACTAATATAGATGTTTTGTTTTGTTTAACTGAAAAACGTAAAGTCATTTAAAGAAAGAGTTTTTCCCTTCTAGAAGAAAGGAGGAATACATGCTCCCTATATTTAAACAAGGGTCTATGAGCCCAGATATCTAGCTGCCTATATTTTGATGAATGATAGATACATACATAAATAGATACATGATTTTAGTAACCCGGCTTTAAAAAATAGTTTACTAAACACGGCTATAGCAGAAAAAAATGAAAATACTTTAAAGTCCTGGATACAAACCCTGAATCTGGTAAGGAGTGCCTCTCCCCTCCTCCCAGTTCATAAAAATAAATCTGAAAAACATACACTGGTGATAAAGAGTTAAGATGTGGTCATCACACCTGCCATTGAAATGGGAAGCTAGGACTGAAGAATGAACATATCAGCTCACAGCTGGGAAGATGTTGGCAGAAAAAAATAATCACATCGCACTGAGTGAGGCCAGGCCCAACAAGGGGCCTTACTACAGATTAGTTTGAGAAGAGTTGTTGATGGTTGTCCTGCCGTAGGGCTCCAGCCACAGGCTCAGCAAATGCTGCTATATTCTTTGTGAAGATTTGTTTAAAAATCACAGTCTTTTTGTCCCTTGATGGTACACTCCCCTGATAAACAGTGTGATTTGATTTTCTGCCCCATTTGTGTCATATACCCAAGCGCTTGTGCCTTTTGCTTTGGCAACCTGAAAGGAACTAATGTATTATCACATTCTGTTTCTCCCCCACCCCATCTTTTAAAGAAAATAGTAACAGTGGCCATGTTTGTAACCTTTTATGTTTAGAGAGCACTTGTACCCATTATCCCATTAATCCCCACAGTGATCCTGCTAAGTGTAGCTGTAGAAACTGTGGCTTAGAGGCACAGGGGAGCTCACTCAGGAACACTCCTTAATGGGAAAGCTGGAACTCGAACTCTAGCCCCCACCAGTGCCTCTACTCTGGCAGGTAGGGGTTAAGAGGTTCGAAATTGCTCAAATACCAGCAAGCATTATGAGCCCCAAAGCTTACTTTATTGCAAAAAAATGGAGGCCTTGCACTCTTCTGTTTCCTTATTTTGCATTAATCTGATCAGGGCCCGTGAAAAGGATTCCAAAGAAAAATGTTTTTCCTTTGTAACTTACCATTGAAAAGTACCACTTTGGCCTCAGAATTGTAGCACTGAAACATATACGTACAGTGAGACAAAAGTGGTTTATATTTTACTACCTTGAAGCTTGATGAACTCCTGTTGCACGGAGCAGCAAAGGGGCTCTCTCTTTCTATATAGGTGTACACACGAGAGAAATGGAAGTGTGTGCATTCCAGGGTGAATTGGATTATCTTCATCTTTTAAAAAAGTAATGTGAGTGATAGAAGACCATGCTTTAGTTCTATGATTGCCAATGAACCATAATATAAGCAGTGAATGTCTTTTAGAGTATGAATACGTTCTTTCACGCATTTGCATGGCTAATTCATTGTTCTGTTTAAAAGGATCTCACAGAAATGGAATTTTTAAATATTGAGAAATCCATTAAGAAATGGAGAGAGAATGAAACACTCATTATAAGAGCCATGCCAAGGATAACTAAGATGTGGCCTAGCATCTGAAAAATTTTTACTTTTTTTTTTTTTTTTAAAGATTTTATTTATTTGACAAAGAGAGACACAGCAAGAGAGGGAACACAAGCAGGGGGAGTGGGGGAAGGAGAAGCAGGCTTCCCGCGGAGCAGGGAGCCCGATGTGGGGCTCGATCCCAGGACCCTGGGATCATGACCTGAGCTGAAGGCAGCCGTTCAACCGACTGAGCCACTCAGGTGTCCCTGAAAAATATTTACTTTTAATCAAAATGAACTTTTACAGAAGTTAATGTTCTCAGACTCTGGCTGAAGAGTTCATTGTTGGGCTGGTCTAACATCTGTTTGAAGTTGGTCAGCTAATTTTTCACAAAAGGAAAATATTGTATATAATGTAGAGAAGGTATTGTCATTTTCATGAAGAAATTCTGCATTTTTGGAATTGACTTACTCCTCTGTTGCAGCTACACCTTTTTTTAATGACCTGTTCATGGCTAGTTGCAAAGACAGGGAAACTGAGGATAGTACAAGGTGTCTTTGGTTCATTGTGGGAGCAAGTCAGCTAGTTCCGATTCTGAAATGATAGGAGAGGAAAAAATAGCTCGAAAGGTATTATGGTTCATATCCTATCCTTTTTGTGTTATTATTGTAAAAACAATAAAACAACAATCTTAAAAAAAAGAAAAACCCAGGATTCCACTAACTTAAATATGATATTCTTCATTTTTGCTTATTCATTGAAATTCTGCTCATTTGTATGCATGGTTGTAATCACTGTGTTCCTAGTGATTGTAGACATTTTTAATTGTTCTGTGTCAGGAGTTCTTAACTCTTTTGTTCCATGGACTCCTTTGGCAGTTTTTGGTAGAGCTTATAGATCTCTTTTCAGAAAAATGTTTTTAAGTATTTAAAATAAAATACCCCAGATTATATAGGAGACAATGTTGAAGTACACTTACTAAAATAGCTTTAAAATTAACTCATGATATGGTAACATGTGCTTTACTACCAATGTATTACATAACAAGATGTGACAAAGTCATAGTTAATTTCTGAGCGTAAATATTTTGGAATTGTGGAGTGGAGGGCAGGAGAGTTGAGGAATGTCATGCCTGATGGTCCCTGTTGTCTGGGTGAAGGAAGAGGCTCAGTTGTCTTTAGAATGTGAGGAGTTGGGCTGGGGTTGGAGAGAGGTAAGGTTTTGGAACAGATGAGGCAGCATTGCTTAGTTCTTATTATGTCTCAGGTACTGTGCAAAACTTTTTATATATGTTATTTCCTTTAACCCTGAGAACACTTTCAAGAGGAATAGTTGCTGTTGTTGTCGTTACTTGACCAATGTAGCAACTAAGTTTGGAGAAATTACCCACAAATAGATCATTCACTGTCCCTCAAAGGAAGTCTACCTAAATAATCCAGAAGCCATATCCCTGATTGGTAACGCCAATGCAAGGCCACATTGGGGGCAGCGTTAGGATTCAGTCCCAACCCTTGATGAGAGCCTGTTTTGCTGCCTTTTGTCCACTTCCCAAATTGGGAAAGATAGAAAGAATTTCTAAGTGACCCTAAGGGCCACTGGAGATTGGAAATCCTAAATTTGTCTATTCTAGAAGACAATCCTCAGACTCACTGTTAGGTGATTTTTCTCCTGAAGCAACTATCGTAGAAACCTGAACAGAGCAAAGCAGTGGGTTAGGGGGCTGCAGAAGACAGGATGGGCTCTGGACTGGACAGTCTGTGTTCACACCTTAAATCAGCTCTTTTCAGGACCACAGTTGTCTCTGCTGGAGAGGTTCTTCCTCTGAAAGGTCACCTGAGACACCTCAGCCGAGGTTCTTCCTCTGAAAGGTCACCTGAGACACGTCTGCCGTGCATTCATTGACTTCATAGCTTTTCATCACTGCTTCCTCAGGTTGTTTGGAGACATGTTGCCAGGGTATTTTAACTTAACATAAATTTTCTCACTGTGGTCTGAGACCGGTGTAATTGAAAGACAAGAGGCAAAGAGGTTGGAACAGGCCACAGATAGAACACTTCATGGGTGACAGTCTCTAATAAGGGTCAGATGTATGCGGGAGCCTTGGGACAGCTTCTGGTACTTGGAAAGGAAGCATGTCCCAGCACAGCACCTTGTGTAGCCTTCAAAGAAAAATGATGAGGCTTCTATATGTGTCTTTTTCCCAACCACTCAAATAAGTACCATTCACCAAGGTAAGTATATGCAGTAGGAGTGTATATAAATGTTCATTTAAACTGTTAAAAACCACATGTGGGAAGTTGGATAAGAAATAGGTACTTAGAACCTGATTTGTGGGACCCAGTTCCCTCATTGCAGATTAGCAAATGGGAGATGATTTTATTGTTCCATCGCAGACCTCACCAATGAATGCAATTTCAATAAATACACAGAAAACAGAGACTTAAAAAACCATACACACCTCTCTAAAAAACATTGAACAAAACAACACTGCAGCCTTTGAGGGGGTTGGATATCTGCATTGTCTCAAAACAAATACTGCTAAGGATAATTAGTCTCTGTCTTTGTTTTATTTTTTGGTCAAATAGCTTTAGGCCTTCAGCCTCGAGGCCAGAAATAAATAGAAAATGTTTTATAGTCGTTGATTTGATAATGCCAGTTCCAAATCATATCTGATATTCATAATAAATAAAGTTTCTTGGGGTGGGGGAGGGCTGTCCTTGGGGCAGTGGAAAGCTTTGTAAGCCAACCTTCCGAAATCATGTGAAATAGGACAATTGTGTTTCTTTTTAAATTCAGTTCTGAGGATTAAATGGTTAAAATACCGTCATTTCGAACATTAATTCAGAGAGATGTAAAAACAATACAGTTTAGAAATCCACCTAAGTTATAAGTAACTTTACAAATCTGGGGTTTTTTTTAATAGGGTAGAGAGCACATATCAGTCACTTCAGCAGGGCCTACTTGTACCAAAAGGGCAGAGGGTCTTTAAAAAAATTGTAAGTAAATAATTCAGTAATTTTGAGTTCAAGTAAATGCTTTATTCAGGGAGACTAAGAATTCCTGTTTGATCTCTTGTAAACAATAATCTCAAATAATGTAATTTCCTCTAGGGAACAAGGTGGTCTTTAATATTAACATAAAAAGAAATAAAAATGCAAATACAGGAGTACTTAGAGAATGTTTAGTTTGTGATTTAGGAGGCTTGCTTTTCCCACCTATCCTCTGAAAGATGTTTGGTGACACTTAATAAGTACTCAGAATAAGATTTGTTCTAAAGCTCTCTGTATGCTGTAATTGTATGCCCCTTTCGCCCTTTAAATTTGAAATAAACTTGAAATGAAGGATGGAACCCAAACAGGCTGTTAGAGAAGTAGAAATGTTAAGTGATTGATTTTTCTCGGCATAGGTAACATTGCCTATTTTGTGATTCAGCAAATGCTGCTATATACTATCAGTGAAGTGCCTCTTTCAACATGAGATTGTGATGTTGCCTTTAATTTATTTGCAAATGCTGCTTTTATGTCTGGGTTTTCTGCACAGCCCAGGTAGTAAGTGCAGAGGGGAAGCTCTGTTTTCTGTTGAGGGAGGGTAGAAAAGGAAGGCAGGAAGCATTCAGAGGCTAGCCTGTTTCCCCCAGGAGACCTTCTCTTCACTTTTTTATGTTCAGGCCCCCTCCACCTTCTGTGACTTCCCCTTGTGTTGTGCCTGTGCTGAGCTAGCATTCAAAACCAGATCTGTCTGACTTCCCAGTCCATGCTTCCAACTAGGATGAAACACACGTAGGCAAGTCAGAGAAGTGTGGTGCTTGGTCAGGGTACTCCCCAGATACTGTGTTTGTACACTGTGCCAGGTACCTTCGATAACAAGATGAGTAGAATTTGTCCAACCCTGGAGGAGCAGAAGATGAACAAGCAAAGAGCCATGCCTGAACAATAAGCGTTCAGGGTTATTCTGATTTTCTGGATCGGCTGGTCTGGAGAGTTGCTTGGTTGCCTGAGGTTTAAACCTAAGTCACTCAGAAAATTGTAATAAAATAGCAGTTCTGTTTTTCCATCTAAAAATTAGTCACCACTACTAAGCCTTCAACAGTCTCTCATCTTGGCAAGTGAAGGTGAGATTCGTGTCAGGTACCATCCAAGACTTCTGAGATTTTCTAGCCTGTCATTTCTTAGTTTTGCTCACACTTCTGCACTCAAATCTGCCTCATGTTTTTCCACCTCTGAACTTTGTTACATCTATTGTAGAATGTCCTTCCTCTTTCCTCGTGCTGCTGCGTGTGCACTGGCTGAGACCTGCTGCTCCTTCCAAGGCGAGTGAGCACAGCATCTGCCTGCTCTTGCTGGCTTCCCTAGTTCTCTGAACCCTACTGGCAGCTCCTCTGACCCATGGGGCAGACCCTATATCCCTGCCCTTGCAGGCTCAGCCAGTGTGCAGCGTGTCCCCAACACTCTCCAAGGCAGTGTCTGACCTGGTGCAAAAGCATTGCACGTTGTCTGTAAACTCCAAGAAATAAATTACAGGAAACTTCTGACTCTTTACTTTATTACAAGTTCCCTAGAGCCAGCCTGATGGAACTGACCCAGTGGTGCCTGGACTCAGTGACTTGTGCCCTCAGTTCAGAGGCGTGCACAGGTCCCTGCCTAAGCTCTGCTGCTACATGACCTGAGCCATCCAAGCAGAATCATACCTGCTTTCTTGTCCCGTATGGGGTGTCCCTTGAGTGGCTGTCATGAAGTTCATCCTCTCTTGCCCTTGCCCCTCTTTGAGACTTCTCAGTAGAAGAATGGTGGAAGGTGCTGGGTTGGAGGAAGGTAACCAGCTGAGGCACACATGTTGGTCTCACCTTGGTTCTCCAGCCCTCTCTCCTAAATCCAGTAGCACTTCATCTTGATTATTGTGATGACCACTGCAAAGCTTTTGTTACAGCTATTCTTATATGCCAGATTAATCTGGTTGGATACACAGATGGTATCTGTTTCATTTTTATATCTCCTGTCACATTTTGCAAAATGCCTTTTATATGAAAGATATTTAATAGATATTGAATGGCTGAAATAATGAATTAACACATAATATATAATAAGGAAACAATCATTCATTTAGTCACTAAATATTTATTGAGCACCTGCTATATGTAGTCAGTGTTCTGGTGCTGGGATTAAAAGGTGCTTCCAGAAGGATTCCTATTTGATGAGCTTCCCTGTGGTGTATCTTCTGATCGAAAATAAAAAGTGTGACTGGGCTGTTGACATAGTACTTTTTAAGAGTCATTTGTTGGGGCGCCTGGGTGGCTCAGTTGGTTAAGCGACTGCCTTCGGCTTAGGTCATGATCCTGGAGTCCCGGGATCGAGTCCCGCATCGGGCTCCCTGCTCGGCAGGGGGTCTGCTTCTCCCTCTGCCCTCTTCCCTCTCGTGCTCTCTGTCTCTCATTCTCTCTCTCTCAAATAAATAAATAAAATCTTAAAAAAAAAAAAGAGTCATTTGTTAATCTGTCAGTCTGTGTCTGAACTGCAGTGGCTTTTCCAGTTCTAGAATTCTTTTGTGCTTCTTATTTAATATAACTCAGGGCCAACAATGACTGCCTAGCCTTGTTTTGAATAAGTGTAGCCTTTGACCTGGTCCCTACCACCTCTGCGCATTTTTCTAGCTCTGTCTCTTGGCCTGGCTGAGCTCATTCCTGCGCCCTTTCCTCTTTATCCTGCTACTTGACTTTTTCTTAGCTTCTCATTTTTTGTGGGGTGAATCTCACCAAACAACAAGCAATGAGCTAAATGACTTCTGATACATATCATAAATAAGAATTTAATTCAACACGCTTGACACCATAGGCCATATATTTTAATGCTCTGAACTTGAAGTGTAGAAATAACTTTCCATAAGGAGGAAACACAGGACTTACGTTATGAGCTGATGCATGAGTATTCAGAATTGAGTTTTACTGTACCATTTCATAGTGTCTGCTATTTGTAATATGCTAGATGGCTGAGATCAGACAATTCTGTGTGGTGTGAGTCTGCATATTAATTGCCGCCTCTCACAAAAGCAGCCCAGTCCTGTAGTGTCCGTCCACGGCGGGTCTCGGTTTCCCATGTTCCCTCTCCCCTCCTTCCCCAACTGCTCTTGAGCTGTCTGGGTAAACTGATTTCTCTTGGTATCATTCTACTCCTCTCTCTGGTCCTTCTGAATCTTGCTCTCACATGACAGCGGTTGCATCCTGCTCTTCCTTCTGGCTAAGGTGTTTACATGTCTGTCTCCTCCCCTGGACTGGGAGCTCTCTGCTGTACAACTCAGACTGCGTCATCTCAGTATTCCTCCAGTGCTGGCCAGTATTAGCACCTAAGTGATTGACTTAATACTGATGAACAGAACATAAATTTTACAGGTAGAATTGAAAGAGATTGGGAAGGTTCTCCTTTAAAACCTGTGTTCAAGGTCTTGGAGTAAAATGCAGGTTTCAGCCTCAACAATAGGGTTATCCATTGAGTCTAACATTATTCCCTCTTTCAATTGGGAACGTTAGTTTGCTGTTTAGTGCTTGGGAAAAGTGTCTTGAGAGAGCAAAAGAAAAAGGGAATTAGCTAATATTATCATTAGCTTGTTACTTGTCTGATAGGGAAACACTAATTAAAAAGCATTGTGCCTGTTTTGGAATTACCTGCCTATTTATGGAAGGAAAAAGAATCATAACATTGTCGAAACAACAGTAAAATCATACTACAAATCATATTAAAAGAAAAAAAGGGGGGATGGGATGTGCTTTGAACTTCCAACTCCTTCACAGCTCACCATTTCTTGATGCCCTTTGCCAAGCAGTGTGCTCAAGGAATCTAATGATACACAAAGCCTCATTGCCAGATACTTCATTAATTCCTCAATCCATTAGGAGCCTTAATGGCCTATGCCATTGGAATAAGTATGGAAATCCAGTCCCCCAAGAAGGTACAGTACTCTATAAATCATACCCGCCTCAGGATTCTCTCAGCCCTTGACACAGAAGAATAGATGAAAAATCATTGCACTTCTTGAATTGCGTTATCCTACAGGCTCTCAGAATAACTGACATCCTTTAACTCTTTAACCCTCAGCCCTTGGTTCTCAAAGTGTGATCCCTGGATCAACAGCATCAGCACCATTGGGAACTTGTTAGAAATGCAAATTCAGTGGCCCTAGCCCAGCACACTGAAACTCTGGGGGTGGGGCCAGCAATCTGTTTTTTTATAAATTTTTTTTTTTTAAAGATTTTATTTATTTATTTGACAGAGAGAGACACAGCGAGAGAGGGAACACAAGCAGGGGGAGTGGGAGAGGGAGAAGCAGGCTTCCCGCTGAGCAGGGAGCCCAATGCGGGGCTTGATCCCAGGACCCTGGGATCATGACCTGAGCCGAAGGCAGACGCTTAACCGACTGAGCCACCCAGGGGCCCCCCCCTTTTTAAAAAAGATTTATTTATTTTAGAGAGAGAAGAGGGGGGAGGGGCATAGGGAGAGGGAGAGAGAAACTTAAGCAGACTCTGTGCTGAGCATGGCGCCTGACAAGGGGGCTCCACCTCATGACCCTAAGATCACAACCTGAGCTTAAACCAAGAGTCGGATGCTTAACCGACTGTGCCACCCAGGTGCCCCTCGATGGGTTTCTAAATTGAAAGGACCATTTTTTCTTAAAGATTTTATTTATTTATTTTTGCGAGAGAGGGAGGGGGAGAGAGAAAGAGAGAGAGAGAGAATGTACACATGAGCAGGGGGGAGAGGCAAAGGGAGAAGCAGACTCCTGACTGAGCAGGGAGTTCCACGCAGGACTCCATCCCAAGACCCCGGGATCATGACCTGAGCCGAAGGCAGCCACTTAACCGACTGAGCCACCCAGGCGCCCCAGCAATCTGTGTTTTAAGCAGGACTCCCTGTGACTCTGACCTGCTCTAATATCCCTGTGGCATAGTTCTATAATGAGGGCTTTTTTTTTTTTTTTTTTTTTTTTACTGTTGAGGAAACATATGAGCAGGCCCATATCTACTCTCATATCCCTGATCCATATCCACCCTGACCTACGTGCTCGGATTCAGTTTGAGCAAACATTAACTGAGTAGCTGTTACATCCCAGGCATCCTTCCTAGGGAACCATAAAGGTAAAGGACACTTTAAAGTCTCTCTAGTGTCATCTATGCTAGTGTTTTCCTGCAGTGCTGCATTGGCCTTCCTGAATGGCAGCCCCGCCTGGACTTCGTTCTAAAGCATCCAAAATGATGGTCCTCTAGGCTGCCTTATTTAACTTCTCAAAGCCTTCATTAACCATCATCCACCAGTTGGCTCCTCATCCTTTTCCCAGTGGCACACTGGCACCTCTGTGAATTGCAGGAAGGATGACCCTATCTTTCTGAACTTTTTCTGCTTTTAAATGCCTGATAATCTTGCTGTTCATGCACTCCCTACTATCCCTGTCCCTCTAGAATTGGTGTTGCCCCTACCCCCTATCCATTTTCACACTAAGGCCGCTGCTAGAGAGGTTCTTTCCTACAGAAGACAGAGTGTCCAACCCTGATCTTAAGGGAGCAGCTCTGTTTAGAGGAAGGCATAAAATCTCTGTCAATAAAGGGCAACAAGAATAAAAAACTCAAAATTTACCTTCCTCCCAATAGCTATTTCCCTAATCCAAGTCCTCATCATCCTGTGCCTCAATATTTCTGTGGCTTCCTAATAGTTTGTTTTCCCACCTCAATCCATCTTGCTGATAGAGTGATCATTCTTTCTTTTTTTTTTTTAATTTAAATTTTAGGTAGTTAACATACAGTGCAATATTGGTTTCTGGAGTAGAATTTGGTGATTCGTCACTTGCATACAACACCCAGTGCTCATCATAACAAGTGCCCTTCTTAATACCCACCATCTATTTAGCCCATCCCCACCCACCTCCCTCCATCAACCCTGTTTGTTCTTTATCATTAAGAGTTAGAGTGATCATTCTTAAATACTAATTCTATTATACTAACTTCAAATACGTGCCCAAGGCCTATAGCAAGGGTCAGTGAACTAAGGTATGTGCTTGCTGTTACAAATAAAGTTTTATTGGAACACAATGACAGTCATCATTTGCAGATTATCTGTGGCTGCTTTTGTGCTACAGTGGCAGAGTTGAGTGGTTGCAACTGGGACTCTATACCATACTAGCCTAAAATATTTATTATCTGTCACTTTAAGAAAAAGTTTGCTATCCCTGGTCTGTTTACACATAACATACTGACATATTTGGGTTTAGTTCTGCCAACTTACAATGTTCTTTCCCTTTGCTCCTGTTTGTTCTGCTTCTTTTTCCTTCCTTTTGTGTCTTTGTTTGAATTCATTATTTTTCCTTATTCTGTTTTGTTTTTCACACTATTAGTTAATTGGTACTTTTACCCCTTTCCCAGACAATTCAAGAACATTAGAACATTTTAAACGTCTTTTACCACTTCTTCCTTATATGTTTCAGTTGTTATCTGTTCATATTCTCTATATTTGAAACCCAGAAGACATTACTATTATTGTTTATAAAGTCAATATTCATTTAGACTTATCTACATATTTAGCATTTTGGTTGCTCTTCGCTTCACACATACTTCTCATCTTTGTATATGAAAAAGAAAAGAAAAAGTCTTTATGTTCGCCCTCACATTTGAATGATAATTAGGCTGAATATAGACCAAATTTAATTTTCCTCCGGAAACTGAAGACATTGTTTCATTGTCTGTTAGCATTCACTGTTGCAAATTAGAGATCTGATGGTAATCTGATTTTTCTCTTTTGTTCTCTGGAAGATTTGGGGATTTTTCTCTTTTTATTTTGAGATCTAAGATGTGTGTAGGTGATTTTTTAAATTAATCCTACTTGTTGGGCTTTTTTATAGATCTGGAAAATTTCTGTACTTTTCTCTTTTTTTATTCTTATAAGATGCCTTTTAGAAAGATAATAGAACATCTGGATCTCTTTTCCATATTACTTAGCATTTATGTTCTGTTTTCTTTTTTTTTTTAATTTTCTTCTAGGTTCTGTACAATCTCTAGGTTCCATCTTCCAGTTGCTAATTTGATCTTCAATAGGATACAATCTAATATTCAGCACATCTTGATTCTTTTTGACTGGTATTTTGAATTTCTTAGCTATGTAGTTGTTACTTTTTTCCTAATGATGGGATATATTTTGGAATTTCTGTCATAATATATACTGTACCTCTTTTTAACTCATCTGTGCTTCCACTTACCTGACTCCTTAGGTCAGATATTCTTCTATTGAGTAATCATAGCACCTCTCATTTATTTTTGTTTTCCCTCAAATGTTTGTGATTTTTAAAGTATCTGATTGTATTTTAGTTGTGCATCATGGGTGCACTTTTTCTTTCCTCAGCCCAAATGAGAATCCACTTGGCTTGCTGGTGAATGATGAGGCAGATCATAGGACTCTGATTCAGATCAGATAGGATTACCTCACCTGCTGATGATGTTTGGGGCAGGATGGGCCATGGGCTGGTCCAGCAGTGCGTAGCTTGTCTTTTAGTATTTGCTTCCACTCTTGGCATTGGCCTTGCCAAAACTATCCCCTCAGAGATACCTACTAATAACCGTTTGCTGGGGATCTGCTCCCTGGGATTAGTTGTACCTTTTCTTGGTAGGCAGTACTATTATATTTTCACTCTTTTCCCTTTATCTTTACTTAGGGGTTAGAGCTGGGAAAGTTGTGGCACAGGCTGAGTCCACCATCTTGATCCAATCAGCCATGTGTTTCCTGAAGGCCTTCTTCCCTGTCTTGCCTCCAAGCATAACTCATTGCACCACTCATTCGGGTTCCACATACCACCTTGTCTCTATTTCTTTCATAGTGCTTATTCCATTGTAACATTCTTAAGAACTGTCTGTTTGTCCTTTTCTTTGCCCTGCTGAATTAAGTTCTGTAGCCCAGACATGTGTAGGTGTCAGATTGCCACAGATGTTTCATCCAGGTTACAGAACAACTGGTTTAGTAGCAAGCAAGTGAAAATGGGGTTTGGAAATACAACACAGACTGTACTATAAGATACAGAATGGCTCCCCTACTTGGTTTTATGTATTTCTCTATCTCCTCAAAAACCTGAGGAGATTTGACTTAAAAGTCAAACTTCCCAACTCTATGAATAAACATCTTCCAAAGCATCAAATTATAGTAGTCTGCAGTTAGGTTGACTTTGTAAGGATACTGGTTATATCCTTAGAAATGACCACCTCTTGTCTTCCTTGAAAAGGAGAGCCCTTCCCTTACTAGATTCCAAGGATTGAATCCTCACTGGCTTAAGTGTATAATCTCTGTTTCTTTTGCCTTTTCTGGAGGGCCTCTGTTTAATGAGGCAGTTAATGGTGGAAGAGGTTGGAGTTACCAATTCATTAACTAGCTTAAGTCATAATACTCTTTCCTACTCTTAGAATTAATTGGGGAAATGGGAAACCATTTTTCCTTTCATATCTGTCAATATCTGAACTTAAGTCAAATGCTGACTTCCAGGTAGTATGATTAGGCTCTTAAAAGATTGTCTGATTATTCCTGGGGCTCCTGATACGAGTTTTTGCTATTATATCTACCATCACATTTCAAAAAATTGGAATTGGCAAAAAATATTAGAATGCCAAGAATTACCAAGAATGTATTGAAACTGATAACAAGAATTGTTGAGAGCACCTGGGTGGCTCAGTCAGTTAAGCAGCTGCCTTCAGCTCAGGTCATGATCCCAGGGTCTGGGGATCCCCCCTCCCCCTCATCAGGCTTCCCTACTCAGCAGGGAGTCTGCTTCTCCCTCTGCCCCTCCCCCTGCTTGTGCTCTCTCTCTCTCTCAAATAAATAGATAAAGTCTTTTTAAAAATTGCCAAGATACCAAGAAAGTAATACTTTTATTCAGATTATAATGGGTCTTGTTTCAGTTCTGTGGTTCTGTGTGTGAGTACGTGTGTAGTTTCTTAATCAACTAAGCCACATCCTTAACTCCCACTTAAAAATACTTAATTGTACATTGAATCCAGATATATAGGGAGAGCAGATAAATGTCTGGAGTGTGGGGCCCTTATGGGGACTAGTGAGAAATAAGATTGCTCAGATGGACTATAAGGGTCTATTATAAGCCTCTTCTATCTCATGCTATTCCTTCTCCTTTTTTTTCTGGAATGTTTTGGAGATAAGGAGAACCCACTGAAGGTCATTTAAGCAGGAGACTGACATTGGATTTATGTTGTAAAGAGATCACTCTGGCAGGCCTGGGGAAGATGAATTGAAATGGAATAAAATAAAGACCAGTTAGGAGGATATTACTATGCTGGGTACCATGGGCAGAGGCAGTGGCAGTTGGTATAGATGGGCAGGGAGAGATCAGGGCAAGATTAAGGTACAGAATCTATAAGACTAAAGTTGCTGATCTGATGTAGGGCGAGGAAGAGTTAGAAGTTAAGTGCACATTGATTCTTACAGGTCTGTAATAAAATATTATGATCCCCAAAGGCATTGAGTTTAAGTACCTTTTCTGTCCCAGGAAGGAAAATGTACCTATAAAAGAAGAGCAGCTGCACCAGTATTTGATCAGATTGCAGACCTTTTTCATCCTTAGGAACAAAAAGTCAAGCTTTTTATCATTCTCTTTCTTCTGCTTTCTGAACCTACCTTATGTTGTTCTACGACCATTTTTTTCTAACCTTCAAGTATTCACTAATTGTACATTTAGTGAAGCACAAATATAGTGAAAATGTCTAGGGCTAATTGTATGCAATTTAATTTTTAGATTGTGGTAATCATTATTGCTGTTTTTATTTTCATTCTCTCTTCACCAGGCATAGTCAGCTATAGATACTCAACAAAATTATGCCCTTTGGGGTGATTTTCAATTTTCTCACTTTGGGAAGCATATTTTTTATCAGTCATGAAGGGTTCAGATTTGTATTATTAAACACTTGAGCCTCTAGTTTCCACATTGGACCATTAACACTTTACAGTTCCTTATAAATAGAAAACTAAGACCTGAAGATCTCATCTAATTTAGGAGAGTAGGTACCTACCTTCCAAACCCATATTCTATCTCTTGTTGTACCAAAAGTCCTGCCATGCAGGAGGTAAAAGAGAAGTAACTTAAGCATTCATGGGTGATTTACAGGAGCACCCCTGGGGGCTTTCCTTACTGTGCCTGGAGAAGCATATGCAAAAGGGTTTGGCTTTCCTAACCACAGGAAGTATTTCAATATATGTTTGGTAGTATGTGTCATTAAAAATACACAACTTACATTGTCACAGTTGCTCTCACCACTAGGGCCCCTGCAGGGTCAAGACTTATTGATGTAATCAGTTTTCTGCCTCTCTAATAGCAATTATTCTATGAAGTGTGGAAATCGGCTGAGTTACAGTTGGAATTGATGTTTGTCTTTGTTTTAACCCTCCAGAAATGCATCTTCTGCAGATACCGGGTTAAGAAGGTCTCTGGAGCCTGTATCCAGTGTTCCTATGGCCGCTGCCCAGCCTCCTTCCATGTCACGTGTGCTCATGCTGCTGGGGTGCTGATGGAGCCTGATGATTGGCCATACGTGGTGAACATCACATGCTTTCGACATAAGGTCAACCCAAACGTGGTAAGGCCTTCCCTTCCTTCCCTGATGCCAAGACTGCATATGAATTCCCTCCTGTACACTTCCCAGGGCTAGCATGCTCTACTCTGTAATGTTACTCATTGTTGACATGTCCAGGCTGTGAGTTCCTTAAGGGCAGGGATTGTACATTATTATTTACTCGTATTTGCCCAGGACTCATTAGTGTCCTGATCCACATACCTGTACATCTTGGCCTTCAGGTTTTATTTCATCTCTTCTAGAAGAAACAAAGAGCAGTAACACAGTAAAGGGAAGAGGGCGGGTGGTGACAAATATCTGGGGCCTTGCCACCTGAGGTGGGATAAGCTAGGTGCATCATGGAGGCTCTAGGAGGAGTAAGGACAATTTCAGAAAAGCAGAAATGTAGAAGAGAAGTATAGAGGTCACTTTTTCTGCCTTTTCTATTTTACTCAGGACTGAACCTTTTTCTGGGCAAAGAGTGTTTGCAAGTAAATAACATGTGAATTTAACCATAAATTAGTTTACCTGTTGTTGGCAAATGGAATCTTTCATTTGTTTTAAATGCTTAGAAAAATTAGGACAGTGTGAAGATGGGTGATATGCCTTTGTTACTTTTCCAGTTCACTGTAATTGTTTTGGGCTGCCAACAAGGGGCAGCTTTGCTAACTTGCTGCCCTTTGTTATCCCTGGGAGGCTTGGCCACAGACTATTTGCAGCCTAACATACTTGTCCTATGTCTCTAATAACTTCCTGTGAGCAGCCTGCCAGGTTGTCAGTAAGGGCTTGGGGAACCATGACCCATACACAACAAATCTCCTGGCTTTTTAATGATTCCAGCAACTTCTGTTGGTGTCTTGAGAGATACTTGATGTTTGTGGGTTGGGACTTTGTTCGGTTGTGTGTGAATGCACAAATGTATGAGATGACATCACCAACTGTCACATCTGTTTTACTTTCCATGTTTTAGGTGACAAGTTGCATATTCATTCATGCTTTTTCCTTAGTTTCTTGAACTGATGGGCTTTTGCTAAGAATAGTATTATATATTCAGCAGAAAATACATTTTAGCAACTTTTTAAAAAACTACAGTAATAACACATTGCATTACGGTGGTGCTTTGCCGTTTACAACGTGCGGTCAATAGCATTACCTCATTAGATGACACATGGGAATGCATTTTGAGATGTGAACCAGATCATGACCTCCCAAGTCAGAGTAGTTTATGTTCACACTTGGACTTTGCCAGCACACATGTGCAACCTTGTGCGAGTTCTTGTCTTGGAGCCTCAGCTTCCCTGTCTACAAACAAAGGCTTGCCTGTCTCACTGTCTTGTTTTCAGCCCATGGCACAGGATGAGCCCTCAGAAAACGGAAGTTGTATTATTACTCTCTCGTTTACCGCTACTGCTGCTGCTGGCTTTGGTGCTATAATTCTGTGCGAACTGGGCCTCATGAGTAGTAGTATCCCTGCTTCAAGGATAAGAAACCCAAGTACAAAAAGGTTCAATTCCTTGCCCAAGTGGATTCAGTTAATGAGCAACAGGTGCTGGAATGTAAATGCTTTTTCAGCCCATTCTCTATTATTTGTTGAATTCCAAACTCCAAGCCTTGAATGGAGCTAGAGGTGTTCATTTGAAGCTTTGCTTGGGATCACACATTCTTATTTTAATATTCCAAAGCTCTGTGGTTACTAAATGATTATATTAAAGTTGCTATTAAACCAAGATCCATATGTTTAATCAGGATGTCATTCCTTCTAACTATGACGTGTTGGTTCAGTCAGGTTTATGTTACTAATTGTTTCATAAATGATGACTGAAAAGAACATCTACTCACTGTCCTCTATGGATCCACTTTAAGTTTGGTACACTTTGTCAAACATGGGGAAACATCGTATAATTTATATTAAATGGTAGTTTTTCCTTATGAAGGTAAAATTTTAGTGTTTGTAAATTGCCTTGGCAAAGTTCTCTGGTGGGAAGCACTGTAAATACTGGATTTCCAAAATGTATTCCTGATAGCTGTTACTTATCCATTATTCTTCAGTTGGACTTCAAGTATGGCTTCTTCCCCAAAATGTTTGACAACTAACCAGAAGGAATTCATAAAATCTGAAAACTTTGGTTAAGAGCATTGTGAATTGTCCCTATTGCATTAAATATGCTTTACTTTTCAAGCATAAAAAAGTTCAAATTAATTCTAATATTTCTATTTGTGTAAACTGTATATACCAGGGGTTATACTCTCAAGAGCTGGAACTATAGTTTGGCTATATTTTCACCATACCTGATTATTTGGAGGTAGTGGGCAATTGCTGAATCATAGCAGTGAAAACTTATAAAATAAAATTCAGGCAAAGTTGGCAGCCTAACCAGTCATTTTACAGAATAGAGGATGCCTGCATAGTTCTGGTGAAATGAAGTTGCTTCAATAGGATCTACATTTTTACTCACGTTAGGGTTTTTGTTTCTTTTTTTTTTTTCATTTCTCCCAATTATTTGTTTTTTTGCACCAAAAGGACCATTTTAAGGCAACTTCTACTCTTCCTTTAATGCCAAAAATATTCTAACTAGCTTTTTCAATGGGCTTTGAGCATAAACTCATTCTGATAATAGTGTAAAAATTTCATCTGATTTATTATAATGCATTCTTCCATTAGACAGTAAGCACCCTTTTAATTGAAAAGGTGGTATTTAAGGGGTGCTTGGATGACACAGTTGGTTAAGCATCTGACTCTTGGTTTCGGCTCAGGTCGTGAGATTGAGCCCAGTGACGGGCTCCACATTCAGCATGGAGTCAGCTTGGGATTCTCTCTCTGCCTCTCCCTGCCACATGCTGTCTTCTCCCCACCCAAATAAATAGATCTTTTTTTTTTTTTTAAAGGTGGTATTTGAAAAAAATACTTGGCTTCCAAAGTCTTAGAAGATAGAAATATGTTAGAGAAAGTGCACAGCTAATCCCTGTTATTTTAATCTAAATTTTTATATGTATTTTTCAGTGTTTTTGTCAAGCATACTTTTTGCTGGCACCTGCTATCTTTCAAATGTAAGATTTCATTTGTGTGTGCATGTGTACGTGTGCACGTGTGTTTATGTTGTAGTGTTGTGATACTTGACCACCCACCCTTTGCCACGATTCAGTGTGACCTATTTCCTGGCTCTGTTTCAGAAGGTTCCATTGGATGTATTCCTAACCACTTATGTGGATGTTGCATAGATGTTTTTAAGGAAAAAGAAAAACTAAAGAACACAATAAATAGTAAAATGGTTTTGAAAGTATGAGCCTTGAAAATATATTCCTTCTCCAAAGCAAATAATGAGCTACTCATAAATTATATACTTCCTGCAAAGTACAGCTACCACAGGGTCTGTCTCCTCACACCTGAGTAAATTAGAGGGTGTCCAAAGGAAGAGACACCTGAATAATGGAGGGCAGCGGAGGAGAGAAGATGGCATGCACAGATCTTTTTTCGGGGGCAAATTACTTCAGTGAACCTTCATATTAGATTAGAATATTCCATATACACAGTGTCAGAACACTAGAGTCACTTGCACTTTATACATTAGTTCATTGCAATGAACAAAGCGCTTTTTAATAAAAGTATCTTATTTGAGGTACATCATTTTTATCTCAATGCCCTCTCCTCTCGAAAAATATGACATTGGAGAAATTTGTCTCTTTCGTAGTTTTCTGAGCTGTGGCTACTAACATGGAGATAGACACCTATTCAAAGAAGAACTTTTATAGAGAAAACACCTTAGTGGACAAATTTTTTCCTACTATTTTGTGTATTATTTTACTCAATGTTATTTTAACTAAATTTTTAAACTAAGTCATTGTTTTAATTAGATTTTTTTAACTAGGTTTAATTAATATTTTCTCTCTTCGACTAGCACTTGGCCACCCATGGAAGCTGCTTGGTATAAATTTGTTACAATAGTTCTCTAATGCTAATGAATGGGATTAGTGGAAAAGAAGAAGAATAGTATTTATTGAGCATCTTTATGTCAAGGGTGTGTCAGCTATTTCACATGTGCCCCTTATTTCAAGGCAGTGTTATTGATGTGGATAATGGAAGGTAGTGGTTATGTTGGCTTCCATATTAGCACCTCCTACCCTCAAAGGTCCTCTTGTCTTTTGTTATTCTACCCTCCTAGCCATCCTCCATGTCTTCTTCTGGCACTCATCCTTGTAATAGAACTTGAGACCTTGTTCAGCACTTACTTTTTTTTCTCAGCCTATGTCTTCAGGCCAGCTCCCCAGGCAAGCTTCAGTACAATTCATTCTTGTGCCATCACTATGCGTGGCTCAGGACGGGGACCCACATTGCACAGGATCTGGTGAAGGGCTCAGAGCAAGGTGGCTCTTCTGGTTAATCTATTCCTATATAGCTAACTTTTGATGGTACCAGGGTGAAAATACCTGTCAAAACTAACTTAATGAAATCTTTCCTTGGTATGTAAAAATAATTCTCACCTCACCAACATTTGGAACAATAGATGATCAAAGCTCCTAAACTTAAACCCTAGAATAGTTCTTAATCACAGGAGAACATTGTATAGTATACTTCCAGTATCAGTTTTTGAGAAAACACATAATAACAAAAAACCTTCCAGAAGTTGGTAACACTTTTGTATGAATTCATTATGATGAATCTGCAGTTGATTGTGGCTTGATCGGGAGAGACCTGACACACACTCCCACTGTAAATTTCCAATTAATTAGCCAAGGATATAGAAATCTAGCAGAAATGGTTTGATGAGAGAGAGTGGAAGTGCATGCAACCTAGCCTAACAAAACTTCCCTGGGCTCTCTCTCCCTAGTGAGCGTATGCAGTTGCCTCTGTGTAAGGCACTGCCAGGTCTGAAACAAGAGATATATTGCTCTACCACAGGGGTTTATACTCAGGAAAACTGATTATCCGTGTCTTTCACTTAATAAAATGTTTATAGACATGAAGGGGTCCTATTTTTATGCCAGAACCAAGGTCAAGAAGACCACCTATTCTACTAGAGGAAGAAGGTAGGCTCAGTTCCCAGATGGGTACCTGAGGAATATCTCCCTTCAGTGTTCTACCGTTCTAGAAACCTGTTTTCCTGGGGTCTACCCCTGACTCTGGTTTATGGCTTTCTTTTTTTTGATGTTATGTTAATCACCATACATTACATCATTCGTTTTTGATGTAGTGTTCCATGATTCATTGTTTGCGTATCACACCCAGTGCTTTCTGGCTTTTAATCCAGTTAGTTCCAATAGGCATTTTGGTTTGAAGACCGGAATTACATTTCACCATATGTTGCATTTTACCATATGGTGCCCCTCAGGCCCTTGATGGGTGGTCATAGGATTATGTTTTTGTAATCAGGCAGCATTTATTTAATTCACATCAGTAGGTAGGACTTTGCTTGACTGTGCTTTATATTATTTGACCCTTTTGAGCATCATTTTGGTTTATAGCCTCTTATAGATTCAATGGGTACCAATTGACTGTAATTTTCTTCTTAATGCTTCTGTCACACTTTGACCATTTGGAGCCTCTTCTTTTTTTTTTTTTAAGATTTTATTTATTTATTTGAGAGAGAGAGAGAGAGCAAGCACGAGCAGGGGGAGGGGCAGAGAGAGAAGCAGAGGAAGAAGCAGGCTCCCCCCACGCAGGGAGCCCAACGTGGGACCTGATCCCAGGACCCTGGGATCATGACCTGAGCCGAAGGCAGACGCCTAACTGACTGAACCACCCCAGGCGTCCCGGAGCCTCTTCAAGGTGACTTTATTTTCCTAATTTAAAACCACTTCCAGACATCTTTGAAACTGTTGTTGCTTTATTTCAATAAGAAATGGCAAAATCATCTTGATTTCCTTGTTTCAAACATGGCATCAGCAACGCATCAAGGAGCCGAGGTTCTTTTTTAAAGGTGCTCTATTAGAAATCAAATTTGAAATGAAGGGTGTTTTTTTTTTTTTTTCATGCAACACCAGCTACTTTGGCAGGGGAGCCACATTAGTGATAGAGTAGGAAAATAATTCTTTTTCAAATGATCAAGAGTTTATGTTGATATGTCCAATTTTTTTCTGTTTAATAAGTTTATTTTTATATTGTTCTAATTTGAGGGCTTATTAATACACTTTTTCCTGTTACCATTAACTTGTCTTTTGATGTCTTTTGATGTCACAGCATAGGTTGTTATACCACCCGTGTTTATATTAATTATATATTATATTAATAGATAAAAATTTTAGGAGTCTTTGTTTTCTTTTTTTTTGTTTGAACCACTGGATCAGTGTCATGGAATTGGCTTCCACGTTTGTAGGTCTAGAAAATCCCACTTTCAAGCATCACCTAAGCACCTCTTTCTTAAAAAGAAACAAAACAATCCTTATCTTCCTTTAAGGAACAGTAAAGCAATGAAAATACAGGGCACTAAGTATTGTAACACCATTGATAACCGTCATTTTTAGGATTTTCAGAAAAACATAAAATTTTGATATTTTGTCTAAAATTCTTTTAATTTCTCATGGGCTGTGTGGTAGGGCCCACCAACTTCTCACCACCCTCTTGTCCAACGCCAGAGCTCCTAATTGCAGCCTGTTACTCTCCGGAGGGTGAACTTCTCTGATTCTCAGCTTCCTTTCGTTATCATTTCAGGATAGTTCCCCAGGCTTGAAAACATTTTAAACTTTTTTGAAGAAAGGATGGGATTAGGGTAGAAAGCTGTGACCCCAATAAACTGTGACCCCATTCCAAGATTTTTAAATGAACTGAAACCAAGGAAAATAAAGCCAATTTTTAAAGACTTTTGGAATTGGAGATAAACTGATAACAGATTGGCCATGCATACTCCCTACCTCTCCTTTCTTATCTTAGCACTTGTTTAGCCAGCTCATAAAAAATAATCCCTACAATGCCTTTGCTTCCAAAATTTAAATTATTGATACCTGGGGCGCCTGGGTGGCTCAGTCGTTAAGCGTCTGCCTTCGGCTCAGGTCACGATCCCAGGGTCCTGGGATCGAGCCCCGCATCGGGCTCCCTGCTCAGTGGGAAGCCTGTTTCTCCCACTCCCCCTGCTTGTGTTCCCCCTCTCACTATGTCTCTCTCTGTCAAATAAATAAATCTTTAAAAAAAATAGAATAAGAATGATGCAATCTGGGGGCGCCTGGGTGGCTCGGTCATTAAGCGTCTGCCTTCGGCTCAGGTCATGATCCCAGCGTCCTGGGATCGAGCCCCGCACTGGGCTCCCTGCTCCGTGGGAAGCAGTCTTCTCCCTCTCCCGCTCCCCCTGCTTGTGTTCCCTCTCTAGCTGTGTGTCTCTCTGTCAAATAAATAAATAAAATCTTTAAAGAAAGATAAAAGATAAAAAGTAATCTAGGCACAAAGGTTAGTTATGGAGAACTTCAGTTAGATTGCTTTGAAACTTTTCAATTCAATATACAGGGGGGCATGGAGTGTCCTGGAAATAAAAACATAATTTTTTTTTAACTTCTTAGCCCAACTTTAAACATTCTTCCTGACATGCCCTCATTCACACACCTGTTGTAAGCAGATGTACTTTTTTGAAGAAATGATGATAAACATTGATTCAACATATAACGTGAGTTGTGTTTTAAAAGCTTTACAAGTATTATGTCATTTAATCTTCAAAGTACCATTTATGATAGGGACTATTACTAACTCCTCTTACAGATGAGGAAACTGAGGCAAAGATTATTTAAGTTACAATTTGATATATATTACATAGGTAGTAAGGGAAAGAATGGTCGAAACCGGGCAACCTGATTCAGTGCCCAGGCTCTTAGCTACTGTGCTCTATTACCATAATAAGATAGGCTAAATAAAGATAAGGATAAAATGTCCTGGGAGCCCAAAGAAGGAAACTACGAACTCTATTAAAGGCAGTCAGGTAGAATTCACAGAGGAGGTTACAACTATGAGTTTTGCCTGCTCTAAGTGTAGCCTTCTAATGCCAGTGAGGTTGCCTTGGCTCCAATAGGGCTGACAAATCAAACTCAGCAATGGATTGAATCCATCCTTTCTTTTTCCTTTTTATTTTCCTTTAGTCTGGAGCTCAATTCTGTGGCTCAACTCTGTCCACTTTTAGTTTCTCTCCCAATCTTTTAAGGAAGGGAACCAGAATGTAGCTAACACTCATCTAACAATGATCTAACTGGCCTCTTCCTATCTCCCAGATCTGGGTGTCTTTGTGTTTCATTGACAGTAGAATTGTTTTGGTGGATGTTGTTTTTCTTACAACAATTTAGATATTGCTAACTCCCACTCTGTTCAGTTACATTTGCTATGACCAACATACTCTTCTCAGACTTGTGCACAATTATCTGGTGTTTGTATATATATATTTTTTATTCTACATAAGTTATTTTCCAAATGCCCTGCTGACTTTGCACTGATACTGAAAAACAGATTTCTAACCCAAGGAAAGGTCTGGAGTAAAAAATTCTTAACAAGGATGAAAAAAAAAATACTACAGTGATTAGGGCCTGAGTCTGATCAGTCTTCCTCAATCAAACATACAGTAAATAAAAGAAATCCCTTATCCCTTACCTTTTCATCGATAGAAATGTTTAGTTGAGATCTCAGTCCATGTATCCCAGGTGATAGAAAGTTAACACCAGGTTTGCCTGGGGGGAGAAATATTTAGCACAGACGTTTTAGAATATTTACATTTGGAATGAATCTTCCTCTCGTTCACTTTATCAGGTAAAACCAGTGAAAACATAATTTTTTAAAATTTTATAAAGAAAATGAAGTGTATCCTATTTCAAACTTTTCTGCTCTCTATTTAATACCCCACATTTAGTTTCCTCCTACTTCTATAGCCATTTCCACAGGAAGAGTGGGGATCAGCGAGCATAGAGCTACTCTCCCCCATGCTTTTTGTCAGGAGAAAAAGGGCTTGAGTGGACCCACAGCAGAAGGTAGGACAGCCCTACTATTTAGTCACTGGCCCTGGCTGCAGGGCATAGAGGAGAGGTTCCACTCACACTCTCCCCAGAAGCTCCCCAGAGTAACCTCCACAGACTTTGGGCCAGAGGCTCTTCTGCCTCAAATTGAGCCTTCTTCAGCTTACTCTTCCGTCCTTCCCCCTTTTCCAGATCTTTTTCCAAGTCTGGCCACTTCGGAAGGGTCTATGCACCAGTCCCAGTTCAGGCATCATCTGCAGGGGTTTTAGATCTATTTCTGATACTAATTGAAGTGCTTCAAGGGGTTTTGAATCTGTGGGAAGAGACAACAGATGTCTCCATTGCCGATTCCAGTTTTAATCAGCCAAAGATACAGAAACTGATCAGAATGGGGAGACCATGCAGGCAGAGCAGAGGCTAAATGCTTGGGGGTGGTGCTTCTCCTACACTTTGTTCCCTATGGGGGCTACAGAGTTGTGGCAG
Source organism: Mirounga angustirostris (assembly GCF_029215605.1). Taxonomy (NCBI): domain Eukaryota; kingdom Metazoa; phylum Chordata; class Mammalia; order Carnivora; family Phocidae; genus Mirounga; species Mirounga angustirostris. The sequence continues at coordinate 32,742,034 of NW_026991723.1, forward strand.
TGTCTGCATGGAGTTGGCTGCTGCTGGATCTGAATAAAAGTCATATTTTGTGACTATACAGTTCCTCTGTATTAAGGGTTTACATCTCCATTCTAGAAAAATTTACTTTTGAGAGTCTGGGCGTTTCCATTTAAGGAAATTCTTGCAAGCAATCAGCCCTTGAATCAGATACAGGGTCAGCAAGGCCACATCCTCATCTGTGGGTAGAAAGCAGAGTTGGGTCCCAGGGGGTTCAGAAAACTCTCTCTTCCCTTAGGGTAGCCTTTCTCCAGACTTTATTTCTGATCCTTTAATCTGGTTGGGTAAAAGAATACTATCTCAGATATATTTCCTGGAAACATCCAAATGCGCTGGAAAAATGTTAGAGCATATATTTTGTGGGACGCATTATTTATTTTGCAAATTGGCAATACTGACTCCTGAGGGCCTGAGGAGCCCCTGAAATAACTTTGAAGCCATGTCGGGGGCTGAGACCTTACATGTTTTTAACATGAGTGTTAGTAGTTACCCTCTGTAGAGCCTTGATTATTAAGAGATCTCTTATCTGACAGGCTTGGTTATATTTATCTCTCTCAAAATGTATAATAATGCATGGTTCACAGAAAAGAATGTATTGCTGAACTTTTTATTCTGGCCTTGTAAAACTGCAAATGAATCCTGATTTTATATATAAAAAAAAACAACAACAAGAAAGATCTGCATCTTGGTGCAGGTGTTTGGTTATTATCACAAAAGCAGACTCCTCAGAATCCCCAAGAGAAACTTGTCAATGTTGTGTTTCCTCCTTGGCTCTGTTACTCCCATCACACAGCATGCATGGAACCTGGGAGCCAGTCAGCAGACGTAGGCTTGTACTGCATGAAGGAATGTTTACATGGCACAGTTGATACTTGCCAACTTCAAGGACCACACATACTGAGGAAATCAAGTCTTTCTCTCCAAGGACCACTTACCTGGTTTCATTTTTTAGTATAGGTGAGGTGTGTTTCCATGTAAAATGCTTGCTCACTTTCTCACAGAATTGATGTATCTCAGTACCCAGAAAATTTTAAGCTTTTCAGCAACTTATAGTCTTTTTTTAAAAAGAAAATAATTGAGGGATGCATTATTGCCTAATAGCTTGTTAAGAAAATTAGTGACACTAATCCCATATTTTAACACTGGTATTGGAGTGAAACACCATGGATATGGTGGAGAAATACAAATGGAATGTGTCAACAGACAGACAACAGGAAAGGGTATTTGACATTCCACCATCTTGTAAAGCATAAGAGGCAGCATTTCGCAATTCCTTCATGTGGAAAACAGTAATTAGATGCCATAGTCATAATGAAATCCGTAGATACTGACAAAATGTAATGGAAGTGTAACTTTTTAAGACTATTAACTGCAAACAAGAGAAATGGCAAATAAGTTCCAACATTTCTATCTAAAAACCATTATATACATGTCCACTTTCAACAAACATGATGTGTAAAACTCTGGATTAACTAAAAAGCCCTTGTGAGGTCTCTTGGCAGGAAGCCAGTCAGCCTGGGAACATCCAGCTTCTTTGTCCTTCTTTTCCACAGGATGTTGGTAGCCATCTTGGGGTCTGACAATTTCACACCTGCAAATCAGCACTTCTTTTCTTTCCAGGCAAAATTAGGTGGTTTCTTGACTTTTTTTTTTTTTTAAAGGATTTACTTACTTATTTGAGAGAGAGAGAGGGAGAGCGTGCGTGAGCAAGCACGAGGGCGGGGGGGTGGGGAGAAAGAGTCCCAAGCAGACTCCACACTGAGCACAGAGCCCGAAGTGGGGCTTGATCTCATGAACCCGAGATCACGACCTGAGCTGAAACCAAGAGTCAGACGCTCAACTCACTGTGCCACCCATGCACCTCTCTTGACCATTCTTTATCTGAAATTGGCTTGGTTTCTTTGTGAGATACCATGGATTCTCTCTGCTTATCCCACACCATGTGTAGTGGGTCTGTGAAATTATAGAGGGCAGTAGCTGAAGAAATGTAAGAAATTACTGTTTCTACATTTTTAAATAAAGCATTCTTTTAATTTTTCTTTGAGCCATTACTGAGATGATCTGGCATTCAGAAGCCTTTGATTGGGGAAGGAGGCAAGAAGAAGTGAAATGCTCTTTTTTGTGGGCATTACATATTGTAATCAGTTACTTTCCATCTTGTTTGTCTCTCTTTGAGTACTAGATAAGCCTTTTGGTTAAGTTTGCCCCCCCCCCTTTTCCTCATACATTTCTCAGGAATTAGAAGAAAATACAAAATTTCCAAACCCTTATATTCAGTATTTTCTAATTGTACCTTCAAATCTGTTATTATATATCTCTATCATGTGTTTGGAATAAAGACTGGTGCCCTTACTAGAAGTAGCTTTTGCCAAGGCTGTGGGGACCACAGAGACTAAATTTAGGTGATTTTGAGAGGACATGGGGGCCACAGTCATGAAACTGGAAAGGAAAGGTTACTGCTACAGAACCTCTCAGTTTTTTCCCTGTCCCTTCCTGCCTCCACAGGAACCCCACATATCTCTTTTTCAAGCGGTGTTGGGCACATAGATGCATTTAATTAACACTAGATAGAGAGAAAAATAGATATTAATTTTCTTGATTAATAATGGAAAGATTTTATGGGTTTATCCTCTTTGATTAACATTGGTGAGGTAGCTAGGTGGACTCTGCACTTCTGCTGTTGTGATGGGCAGTAGGAAGCTTTTGGCTGGCTTTTCTTCCACTGTTCCTGTGGCTATTTCTCCTGAAATTTCAAAAGAAAGCTAGGAAGCTTTACTTTAGATCTCTCTCTCTCTCTCCCTCTCTTGCACTCTCTGTGTCTTTCTCTCACTTCCCTCCTCCCTACCTTTCTCCCTTTCCTTCTCTCTCACTTCTATCTCCTTTCTTCCCTCCCCCCACCTCGCTCATGCTCGTGTAACTACTGTATCTTTATAGAACCACAATTGCCTATCCCACCATAATTTTCTCTTCTGTTCAAGGGGACAACCCTCCTTTGTTGGGAGCAGTGTATAAGATAAAGTGAATAAAAGTAATATAATGGCTAATATTTGTAGTGTCTTTTATAGTTTACTGAATACTTTCAGACATAACTACGTTATTTCGTTTGGTCCTCACAGTCACCACCTCCCTGGTATTATGATTGTATACATTTTACAGATGATGAAATGGCACTTCAGAGAGGTTCACCAACCATGAAAAGATAGAGCTTCCAGGTCGTCAGAGTCAGAGTATATGTGACATTTCATTTAGACTGCTGTCTTGGTAGTTACTTTTCCAACTTGAGACTATGGCTTGGGTTAGCTTACATGGTGTCATTATTTACCTGGGTTTCCTTTTTGGTGGCACAGAAAAACTATAATACCATTTAATTAGTCTGATTTACTTCAGATTTCCTTGATAAGAACATTTTTTTTGGCATCTATTTTAGCTATTTTTAATCCTTTCCCCAACTGTAATTGAGATTCAAAAGTCCTTTTGGGAAGAATACAATTCGGTGATACTTGCTTGCTACTCTCTATTGAAAATGCCCCATTTAAGGTAATTTTTGAAAGTTGTATTACCTTATAATTGAGCCAATGCTTTTCCTTCTCCTCCCCCCAAGTTATAATTCCTCCAACATTTTTTTTCCCAAGATTACTTTGAGTATTTTAGTCTCTTTGCATTTTCATGTAAATTTTAGAATCAGCTTGTTAATTTCCACACACACACACACACACACACACACACACACACACACAGAGCCTGCTGTGAATGATTGAGATTTTGTTGAACCTGTAGTTCTCTCCAGATTTTACTGTTGCTACCCAAGAAGGCTGAAGAGCCCCTGAAATGTAGAAGCCCAAGGTAGAGCTTCTGGGGGCAGGCATCCAGGGACTCCCATGTTCACTAGCAACTAATGAGGTTGGACGTGACTTAGGAGGAGCTTGTGGCAAGTTCTGTCTTAGCAGTGGGAGGCTTCCACACTCCTCCACCTCCACCAGTCTAACCGGCGTGAACTTTCCTCTCTGCTGTTTCTGAAGTTGTTTATTGTTCAGAATAGAAAGCAGGTGGTGCCAACCTGTTGAGAGTTTCCTACATTAACAGAGTGAGCATCTAAAGATGCTTCTCCTGTCCCAGTCCTCATCACTTACCTACCAAACAAGACCTCTGAGGTGAGCTAATGACTCAGATGGAAAAGAATTAGTTTTTGCTCAGTATCTTCTACAGACATTAAAGTGAATAAGACCTTAAATCTGCTGGGAAACTGCTTACCACCATTTCCCACTGTATTATATGTTTGTACTTAAAAACCCACAAGAAATAAAAGTACACGTGAACAAACAGACATGTAGAAAATTAAATACTTGTGACATTTTTATGAGTTTGCATGTGCACTTCTGCTGTTACAGCAATTACTTCTTCATGAAGCCCGAGGGATTTAGGTTTTTCTGGGTAGAAGATTTTTACCTAGCTCTTGTAATTTTACAAAGAAAGCTTTCATTATTACAAGGCAAATTTATATGAGTGACTTCTACTGCATGAGTTGGTAAAAGAAGAATAGTGTGTATTAATTTATTTACTCAGATCCCCTAGGGATTTTTATAAAATGGTATCTTGAAAAAATACAATAATAATATCTCACGGGTTATTAAATCATAGGAATTAGGGAGAAATAATTAAGAAGAGAAGGTGAAGCGGTTACTGGAGAGAAATGGGAATGTCCTTTTTGGCCTGTTCATTGGATAAGTTACTTCATTTCTTCAACTTCCCAGCCTTGCTCGCTCTGCATATACTGTTATATTCAGATTTACACCCTTTTTAAACATTATTATATAGATGGAGAACCCAGTCGGGGATTTTCCCAGGATGACATTTCTGCCCATGATTCATCTCATCAGATGGTGGGTGACCCTTCTTCAAGGCGTAAATGCAGCTGAGCCTTTGCTGGGTCTGATCAGAGAAGATCCGTGTTGCCAAAGTATAGGAATCTTCCTTCCTTCTGCCACACGGGACTCCTCCCTGAGCCTTTGCTTCAGAGTTAGTGAACTAACTGCTCTCTGCTCTCAAAAACCCAATGGGGAGAAATGATATTGGAGAATGCAGTGCACATTCTAACATCAGTACTTAAGTTAGGTTCTTGTGTCATTTTAGGTCACCCCAGAATTACCCATAATGCCTCCATAACTTCACCTTTCACAGGGATGACTTCATTGAGTTTCATTTCGCTCTGTCCTTTTATCTTCAGTATATATAAGCACCATTATATAAAGAATATTGTTGTAATTTTTTATAAGTTGTTAGAAGGTTGACTGCTGTGCCTTTAAATATTCCAGGTGATAAAATCTTTTTTATACTTTAGTATCAAGAAAAATTTGTCTGTTAGAGGATGAGGAAAGATTTACAATTGTTTTCCACTAACTCTAGCTGGAATTTAGCAATTCTGTCAGTTTGGAGGCAGTGCCGGCCTTAGCAGTTTCTGTGACTCTGTCCACAATAGAACTCACATAACCATTGTAACAGAGATTTCAAAATATTGCTTATGTTCTAAACAACTTGAAATTAGGAGATTAATAGTTATTAGACCTGCCACTAGATATTAGTATTTAATACATTATTAAAGAAGCAAAGATATTACACCACAAATTTGTTTTTCAGTATTATTTCAATTAGTTTCTTTTGTAATCTTTTGTTGTTTTGTTTTATGCATTTAAAAATACCGTTCTGAGTAGGTGCCCACAGGCTCACAAAGTAGCCAAGGGTAGGGGTTCATGGCACCAAACACTCCACTCTCAAACCGCCTCCCTGACGTGTGTACAAGAGTGCTTCCTGGCTCCCTCCGACCTGGTTCACAAGTTCCCTGTAGTGAAGCCTAGGAAAGGTCCCTTCCTGCCCTCATCTGGGCGTTCTTAATACTTTGCATTTTGATCAGCTATGTCTCTCTTTTTTACCAGCCTGTGAGGTATTTGAGAGAAGGGACTCTCTCATTCTTTTATTTTAATCTTCAGCACCTTGCAAGGTACCTTACTCATAATGAGCACTCAGTAATTGCTTATTAAGTGCCACTTTTTTCTCTCTGTGTCCATCCTTGCATTGCTTTTCCTCTTTGCATCACTTGCTAGCTGGTTCTTGGCTCTTTGGCTCAGAATTTATGGCCATAGTATACTCGTCAGGTAATGGTGATTTCTTTCATCCTGTTTTGTCAACACTGGCTTTAAATTTTTTGGAGTTAGCCTATTGGATGTTGGCGTGCCTTTGATAGACAATCCAGGTATTAGGAACATCTTTTTCTCCTTATTCAGATTGTGATCACTGATGGTTAGCTATTTTTTTTTTCTTCCAAGTGTGGCCATTTATTTATTTATTTATTTTAAAGATTTTATTTATTTATTTGACAGAGAGAGACACAGCGAAAGAGGGAACACAAGGGGGGAGCGGGAGAGGGAGAAGCAGGCTTCCCGCCGAGCAGGGAGCCCAATGCGGGGCTCGATCCCAGGACCCCGGGATCACGACCTGAGCCGAAGGCAGACGCTTAACGACTGAGCCACTCAGGCGCTCCCCCAAGTGTGGCCATTTATTTCAACATCAGTAGAGTCTTGGGAAAGTTAGAGAGCTGTGTAATAAGGGCCTGTTTCCTTTCTAAGCCCACACCTGGAAGCGACATAGTGGGGAGAAAACTCTTCTACATTTAAACAATTGGATCCTATTATTTGTGCTGCCCCTTATGGGTGGCTTATGTTTTTGTTTTTATTTTGTTGTTGTTCTTGTTTTTTAAAATAGAACCCCAAACCTGAGAACAAAATATGTTCATTTTACTGAAACAACATGTCTTAGGAATCAGTAGTGATTATTAAGAACAAAATAAAGGTGCCTTTTTGTTATATCACATTTGGCCTAAATATAATAAATATAAGTTAAGTCAGATGAAATTTTTTTAACTAAATTTGTGTATCCTTCCACTTTACAAAGTGTACATTTTAGGTCCTTCTTTTATCTTATATATTTAACTAAAAGATAAATGATGAACATTGTCTTTCTTTACTAAATAATTTGGCTTCAGCTTTTTTTGAGCATATCAGTTAAGTAGACCTGTTATTAAAAGAAGTTAAAAACTTGCAAGGGCTCTTGTATTTTATTACATTTAGTGTTTTCAATAATAATTAACTAAATACATAATAGAAAGTATAGAGAAGTACATGAAGAAGCAAATAAACAAAATTCCATTACCTAGATTTATATAGGTTAGCAGTTTAGTATATTTTTTCTTAGTATCTTTTTTCTTACTTGTTTGTGTGACAAACTATCACAAGCTGTAGTGGCTTAGAACAATGACAGTTCTTTAGCTGATGATTCTGTAGGTCACAGATTTAGGCTGGGCTTAGCTGGGTGATTCTTCTATTCCAGGCTGATTGCCTCATTCATCTGTGGTCAGCTGTAGAACTGCTTACCTTTTCCTAGCTGGGTCCATGTCTGGTCCATGTGATCTCTCGTCTGCCAGTAAGATAATTGAGTTTGTTTACATGACAGAGTCTAGGGCCCCTAGAAAGAAACTGCAGAAGGCTGCAAGGCCTTGGATTGGCATACTTCTGTTGTATTCTTTTGGTCGAGGTAGTCCAAGCCACAAGGTGAACCCAGATTTGAGGGGTGAGCAAATCGGGTCCAGCCCTTGATAGAAGGAGCTGCAAGGTCTCATTGAGAAGGATGTGAAAACAGAAAGAAGTGAAGATTTATGGGTATTTTTGCAATTTACCACAGTGTGTGTGTGTGTGTGTGTGTCATGTGTACATATGGAAAAATGCACTGTATGTACAATTATACATTCTACATTTTTCATCTCCAGATAGGCTCCAAATCCAAGTTGCTAATTGAACTCTGAGTATACTGAGGAGATTAAATGATTTCTTACCTGAGAAATATCTCAACGGGTATGTAGAACAGAGGAGGTACTCAATAAATCAGAAAAGAAAGAAAAAGAAAATGTAACTTCTTTAGGCAAGTGCTTAAGTTCCATTAGGTCCATTTCCTGGTAGGTTTTATTTCTCCTCTGATTTCTGTCAACATTTATTCTCCTGGTTGATGATAGCAATGCACTCGAGATAGGAAAGTGCCTGCCTCTGGGCCCCATGTTAGCTTCTCACCATCTCTGAGATCTTGGAAAAGGTCCTTGACTGTGTACCTCAGCTACTTCATCTATTTAATGAAAATAACAACCATGTCACAGCGTTATTGGGAGAATTTAATTAACTCAGGTATATGGATGTGTGTTGGTAACTCTACATGTATAATTGTGCCCCAAGAACTCTCTGATGCTTTTGTGAAATGTCTGTAACATTTTCCTACTTAACATTTTTTCCCCATCCCCAGCATTTCAAACTGGCTCTAGCTTTCCTTAAAAGAAGTTGTGCTTTTTTTTCCCCTTAAACCACTGTTCATTTCTGCTTAGTGCATGTTGAAGGAAATTTAACTCTCACAGCCTTAGCCTGTGTACTAATCTTCAAAATACCATAGCCATTTCTATAATATGATGAAACCTCTTGCATAATATCTGTCTTCTTTGATCAGAAATGACAGTGTTAACATCAATAGATTCTTAGACTTTTTTGACAGGAAATATTTTTGAGAATGTATAATCAGTTATGGGGTATGCTTGTCAATAATTTTTCCCTGCAAAAATAAATCAGAAATCCTATCAAAATAGCATTATGGAAAAAATCTGTTTTCCTTAGTACTCCCCATGAAATGGTCATGCCTGAAGCTCATGGAAATTTTTATTTAGATGAAAGTAATTTGTGTGTTGACCATCTTTCCAGCCAGCTAGTTTGCATAAATTTCAGGTCCTAAGTAGGAAAAAGGTGGTTGTAGTCTAGAGTCAGCCTTTTCTCTTTCAAATCTGTATCGTGTTTCTCTTCCCCTGACTGACCACTTCCACTTTCCAGACCCTGTGAATTTCACCATAAAACTTCTTTATTCCCTCCCCCTACCCACATACATGCCTTCCTACCCCAAGAAAGAGGAACATCTTCCTACAACTCCCCTTTGTTTTTCTTTTCCCTTTTCTGGACCATGAATGATTAGAATCAGTCCTCTCCCATTTTGAAAATGTGTCTGTACCCATCCTCACAGTTTGTTCATTCATCTTTAAAAATTATTTATTCTTTCTTTCATTCATTCATTTGTTGTTCATCTAGCAACAATAGTGTTGTACATGCTGTGGTGGGTACTGTGAAAAAAAAAGACATGTAGTCTGGCGCTGATGCATGGATTTTGCCCTGTTGTAGGAGGAATAGTCAATCAAAGTGTCATTTGGGCAGGGCTTTAAGGGAGTTGCAGACGAAGGCTTTGGGAGCATTAGGGGTAGGGAAGAAGGCCTCCTTATGCCTTTCCTCCTAAGGACCATAGCTTTGTGCCCACTTTTGACATGAGTTAGAATCAGAAGTGGATGAGGTAAAGAACAAGACTGTGGTGGTCTGGGGCTGAATTCAGCCTTGTCGTGTGAAATCAGGGTGCTGCAGCCATACGTGCCCATTACTGCGGGGCAGCAGGGAAGAATGGCTTATTAATCTGGGGCTGCGGTCCTAGGTATGCTCTCCCCTTACAAAATGAAATCAGTTAACAGTTGCTCAGAACCAGTTGCCCATGAGTCTAGGTAGTTGATGTACTTTATCCTGTTTTTATAGCAAACCTTTAATGTAAGTATTATCCCTTCTACAGATGAACAAACTGAGGCTGATAAAGGTTCAAGATCACAAGATCACACAGCTAGTAAGTAGCAGAGCTTAGAATTCAAATCCAAACCATTGTTTCCTTACAGGGTTTATTCCAATTTTAATAAACTATGCACAAAGGAACTAATACCATAGTAAAATGCAACACTTGCAATCCTGACCATGAGTGTTTTTAAGTCAGTTTGACAGAGAGGGACAACATCTGCAGAAAGTGCTGCCATGGCCACTCAGGGCCACTGTATATGGTCACACAGGTTGTAAAGTTTGCCTCCTACAGTTAGCTGTAAACAGTACAGTCTTAAGGAACAGTTGTGGGCCCAGTTCGGGAGTTATATCACCACAGACTGTGCTTTTACTCATATTCATTATTACATTTGAGTTTTCTCTTACTTGGAAAGGTTAGATATATTTAAAGAGGTTGGATGGAGAAATGAAACAGGAAACTAGGTAATTATTTCAGCACATATAACATACTGTGGCCTAGCTATTAATGATTTCTACTTCACGGGTGCCTGGATGGCTTAGTTGGAAGAGTACACCACTCTTAATCTTGGGGTCATGAGTTCAAGCCCCATGTTGGGTGTAGAGATTACTACAAAACAAAACAAAACAAAAAAACCTTAAAAACAAAACAAAACAAATGATTTCTACTTTAAGCATAGTGCACTTAAATCACTATAGTCTTTTTACTTTTGTCTTTTGTCAAGATGTTTATATACCTAACTACACCTAAAGGCAAAAAAAATTCCCCAACCAACCCAGCAATCACTGGGGAATGATTTTATTTTGTTAGGCATGTGAGAAACTAGATGGCAGAGCTCAGTCTACAACTAGGAGACTGTAGGAACATGCTTGTTGGGAGGGAGTCATCCCTCCATCCAAATCATGAGCATTTGTCCTTAGTTCCTTACTCCAGGCCCTCATCTTCCACCTGGCCCATTGTAATAAGCTCCCCACTCACCTTTTCCACCTATAGCCATATAAACCTGGATCATTTTTCTTCTATACTTAAATCTCTCGGTGCCTTCCTTAGGCCCACAGGATAATGTCCTGACTCCTTAGGATGGCAAAGGAACTGCCCTCCTCCCTTCCCTACCCCCTGCATAGCCTGACCTGTGGGCCCCAGGCCATTTCTGCAGGCTTCTACCTTGTCTTCTCCTCTCCCACACAAGACCAGGATGTGGAGAGAGTAGAAGACTCCTGCTTAACAGGTGCCAAGTGCCAGCTAGTAAATATGGAGGGAGTGCCAGAGCTGCAGAAATCGGCATATCACCACCATCACAGTAAAGATTGGATCAGGCCCGACTCATCAATAGATACTAAACCTAAGCAGATATGTACAGGAACAGGATATTTGCATGGTATTAAAGTTTCTCCCACAGATTGCTTATTAGTTGTAAGGGAAAAAATAGTGATTATAATGAGAGTTTGGACTACAGTTTGTTTAGGATCAAAATTAACATCACCATTGAGAGGTAGACAGACATCATGTGCCTCCAGATGTGATATCCTGAGAAGAATATGACATTATCTGTGTGGTGTTCTGGCCAGGAATGTATAACTTGAATCTAATCATGAGGAAACATCAGGCAAATGCTCTGTTAAAAAAGGAGGGAGAGGGAGAATTGTATTCTTTAGAAGTATCACTCATGATCACAAAAGACAAAGAATGGCTGTGGAAATGATCCAGATTAGAAGGGGCTAAAGAGAAGCGGCAGCAAAGTGCAGTACCTGACTCGACTGGACCTTGCCCTTGAGACCATGTGAGGGGAGTTGGAGAAACCATGAAGATCATCATTGGCTCAGTTGACAAAATTAGAACATACATCATTGATAAAAGTATCATATCCATGTTAGATTTACTAAAGTCAGTAACTGTACTGTGGTTATGTAAAGGGAAATCCTTATTTTTAGAAAATACACAACTGACGTATTTAGGAGTAAAAGCCCATGATGTATGTAGCTTATTCTTAAATGGTTCTGGGTGGACTGTTTATATATATACACACACAATTTTTTTATATATAAATATACATGTATATAAAATAGAGATAGAATATGCAAAAAAAGAGAAATGGTAAAATGTTAAAAATACTGATAGATAACAATAGGTGAATCTGGGTAAAGGGGTCAAGAGTATATAGGTATCTTGTACTACTCATATACTTGTAACCTTTAGGTTTGAAATTATTCCCCAATAAAAAGTTTAAAAATTAAAAATATGTATCATGACCATGTGAATTTTTTTTCTAAATAAATATATATTTTATTTTCTGTCCCTACCTTTTATCTTTCTCCTGTTCCTTTTCTCTCCTTTCTCTGTGCCCCTTCTTCTAGAAGTCCAAGGCTGGCGAGAAGGGTATCTCTGTGGGGCAGACGGTCATCACGAAGCATCGGAACACCCGCTATTACAGCTGCAGGGTGATTGCTGTGACATCGCAGACCTTCTATGAGGTTGTGTTTGATGATGGCTCCTTCAGCAGAGACACATTCCCTGAGGATATAGTGGTGAGCTGCCTGCTCCCCGGTTTATTTTTGTAGAACTAAACCAGCTGAACCTTTCAGCAATCCTCCTTTTGGCTTTTGGAGTAACTCATTTCACTTAATATTTGATTCAGGTGTGCTTTTTTGGCACTGCAAAGTAGTATTGTTTTCTAGGAGGTTCTTAGTGTTCTTCATAGTAAATTGTGGTCATGTGAACTTAAGACTCATCTTCCCAAATTCTTTTAATTAAATGAGAAGTGTATGTGGCCAGGAAACATAAAATGCAAATTCACCTATTCTTTTCTGTTACAGAGCATGAGCATATTTGAATTCCTTTATTACCTCTTTTTCCTTATGCTTAACTGGAAAATATGGCTTTTATTAATCTGACCCGACAGTGACATCTGTGATCCAACAGAAACATCTGTGCATGTTTCATATGGGAATAACCAAAGTCACGTAGGAAAAAGCCTGTGACTTTTACTGATCTTCTTAACTGGTCTGGTCTATATAGGAGGAGTAGGTGTGTGCATATGCGTGTCTGTCTGTCTACTTCTTCCTCTGTCCTCTCAGTTAACACCTTGGGACTTACTTAGAGGAACTAGTGAATATGTATCACGGGCTTGCTTTTTAATAGGATGTTTCACAAAAAGAGGACTTTCCACAAAAGGTTTTTTGAGACTGAGACCAAATCACATGCCTGAGACCAGGGTTAGTCCAGTGGTCTTTTTATCCCTTTTGTAGTTAAGGGAAATGTCATTTGGGGGGAGCCAGGCATCAAAAAGGTAGTTGTAACCTCTGCTTTATCCTGGGTCTGTTGATGCTTTGCTCTTGTTTATACTTGGAAGGACATTTCTTAATGACTTTAATAATTATGTGTTATGTGCAATTGATAATTAAATGTAACTGTAGGAGATTGCTCATAAATATTTCTAGAATTTTGTTCTCCTGGGGCAAAAGTAACATTGATTCAGTCAGCTTTGTTATGCTTACTTCTCTGTGCCATTAAGAGGGACAAGTATATAAACAAAGTGACCTTATTTGAAAGATTTTTAAAGCAAATGAATTTAGACAAATAAAAAATCCCAGGACTTGATTATACAGCCAAAGGGTGAATTGTGTTTCATTGCAGAATTCTACCTGGAGCTTCACTTTACTGCATTGCCATTGCCATTCATAATCAGCAGCCTAGGTGACATGCTGTCCTTGTTAGAATTAGTGTGTTGAAGCACTCAGTCCACAGTTACTGAGTATCTGCTGTGTACCACCACTAGGTGCTGGAAAGGATCATGAGAATGTGTGATTTCTGCTCCATCTAGGGGGAGGTGGGCTGGTAAATGGGTGCTTTTTATACCATGTGAGAAATGCCATAAATGAACCAGAATCAGCTTACCACCTGTTGGGTCCAAGAATGGACTCCACAAGATTAGTCGGGGCTGACACGGACATGTACTGTGGGCCAGTACTGCATCAAGAACCTGTTGTGCTTGAACTGATTTCATCCTCACAACCCCACATTGCTAGTCACTACTATATTTTACATTTTGCTGCTGAGGAAACTGAGGCATCAAGAGGTAAATAACTTCCTCAAGGTCACACATAGTTAATCAGTGTCAGAAAGAGTATTCAGACCCAGAGTCTGGCTCCAGAGCCTCTGTTCTGGGAAGAAAGGAGGAGAAGGAATGTGCAAGGGCAAGAAAGACACAGAAGGATGCAAGAGACCAAGGCCTTGGCTTTTAGCCCTGCCCAGGTACATGCTCACTTCAGAATTAGCCTTCTTTTGTGCACACTGTGACCACTGAGCTGGGAGTCAAGGAGTCTTTACTGGGCGTTGTGGGGTGGGATGGAAGACTTCTGAGCAAATAGTTAGGTCTCTATCCATGATAGTGTTTTAATGAATCCTAAATTCCCTTTCGCTTCACAAGTCTCCGCATACCCAACTGGTTTTAAGCTTTCCTAAAATGTCTTTAGCTTGTATATTGGAAAAGAATGTCTGTGATCCTGGAAGTTTTTTGAAATTCTAAAATCTCTCCTTTGACACCTTCTGTTTCCTCTCTCTGTGAACCCCATACAAAGATGATTTTAAGTATGTGTGGGTGTCGTGAGAAGAACACAGGCCCTAAAATTCATAGGATCGTTCAGGAGCCTTGGCTTTTAAGTCAGGAAGAACGAAGAAGCAAAATTCTTCACAGCTTGATTAGCTATTACGTGGCATATTTGATAAGGATTTGAGGTTTAGCAGCAGGTTGTATGTGTGTGGTCACAGCTGTAGCCCTGGAGGGAGGGGCAGCACATGCATGTGCCTGAATTGGTGTGAATGATAATTTCTGCAGGGAAAAATAAATTGTAATAATCTGTGAGCACGTCTTCTCTCTTTTTGTCCGATCTTTTCTCCCTTAATACTCCACTGTTCCCCCTCCAATCGCGTGCATTTTTGGTTCCTTATTCCAGGCCTCTTATAGAAGTAGGAATATTTCAGTCATGTTTTATTTTCAAATATCACATACTTTCTTTTATTATTTATTTATTATTTATTTATTAAAGATTTTATTTCTTTGACAGAGAGAGAGAGATCACAAGTAGGCAGAGAGGCAGGCAGAGGGAGAGGGAGAAGCAGGCTCCCTGCTGAGCAGAGAGCCCCATGTGATGCAGGGCTCTATCCCAGTACCCTGAAATCATGACCTGAGCTGAAGGCAGACACTTAAACGACTGAGCCACTCAGATGCCCCTAATATCACATACTTTCTAATAGTATCACCATCTGATGGCTGCTGCGGCTTATTCATCTTTGTTACCTTGGCAAGGAATGAGATATCCCCATCTTTACTACTTTGGTGGCTCTATAGGGAAGAGTTTTTTCCATTACAATGTTGTATTAAATCAGGGTTCTACAGAGGAACAGAGCCAACGGGGTTTGTGTGTTTGTATTTAATATAATAGATATGTTAAAAGTATCTATATATACATCTTAAAAACCCATATATATTAAGATTGTGTGTGTGTATATATGGCATTTAAAATTTTTTTTATTTAAATTCAATTTAGTTAACATAATGTATTATTAGTTTCAGGGATAGAATTTAGTGATTCACCAGCTGCATATAACACCTAGAGCTCATCACATCATGTGCCCTCCTTAATGTCCATCACCCAGTTACCCCATCCCCCACCCACTTCCCCCCCAGCAACCCTCAGTTTGTTCCCCATGGTTAAAAGTCTCTTATGGTTTGCCTCCCTCTCTGTTTTTATCTTATTTTATTTTTCCTTCCCTTCCCCTGTGTTCATCTGTTTTGTTTCTTAAATTCCACATATGAGTGATATGTGACATTTTTTATAAAGAATTGGCTTATGGGATTATGGAAGCTGAGAGGTCCCAAGATCTGCAGTTGGCAAGCTTGAGACCCAGAGGGCCGATGGTTTAGTTTCGAGTCCAAGTCCAAAGGCCTAAGAACCAGGAGAGTTGATGGTGTAGTTTTTAGTCTGGGAGCCTGTAGGCTTGAGATCCGTGATAAGTGGATGTTTCATTTCAATTGTGAAGGCAGGAAAAGCCAAGTTCCAGCTCCAAGCCAGTCAGACAGGAGGAATTCCCCTTATTTGGAGGACAGGGTCAGTCTTTTGTTCTATTCAGCCCTTAACTGATTGGAAGAAGCCCACCCAAACTAGGGAGGGTAGTCTGCTTTACTCAGTCTATCAATCCAAATATTAAACTGATCCAAAAACACCTTTAGAGACTCACCCAGAATAATGTTTGACCAAAAACTCTTTTCTTTACCTTGTCACATGAGAAGCTCTGATTCTGTGGCAGATTGTAGTTTCCTTTTTCGTGAAGCAGCCACATTGTTTTGGTTGGTTTGTAGCACTCTGTAGATCCACTCCATTAGCCATATACTTTGTCCTGGTCATCATCTAGTTTTCCAAATGGCCAAGTCGTGGATTTTATAAGGCAAACTTTTAAAATTTAAAGGATTATCAAGGATTGTTTGGGTTCTGTGTTTCTCACTGAAATTGATGAAAGCTGCATGTAAATGCCTTTGTAGTGTAGTATGTCAACTAGACCAGTTAGAGATGGGGAACTTGATGTTATGTTTTAAGATATAATATAGTGTATAATTAAGTATATTATAAATCTATTCACATATAAGTTATACTTATTCCTGTATATGATATAATGTAAATATGCTCACAGCACCATTTTTCAGGCCATTAGTTGCTGCAATCATCCCACTTCCACTTTTGATATCCATCTACACCAGAACTGTCCTCTGGGAGATGGGGATCCTGCCTAGTGCCTAATGGGGAGTTTCATCAGGAGATAAGAAAAAATGTAATCAAGTTCGTTGCTGTCTCCACATCTTGCAGATGGTGGCAGAACCATTATTTGGTGGAAATACTAAATACATTCCACATTCCTCAGAGAAATTTTGTTTTCTTTTTTTTTTATTTTTTTTTTATTTTTTATTTTTTTATTTTTTTTAAGATTTTATTTATTTATTTGAGAGAGAGAATGAGATAGAGAGAGCATGAGGGGGGGAGGGTCCGAGGGAGAAGCAGACTCCCTGCTGAGCAGTGAGCCTGATGCGGGACTCGATCCCGGGACTCCAGGATCATGACCTGAGCCGAAGGCAGTCGCCCAACCAACTGAGCCACCCAGGTGCCCCGAAATTTTGTTTTCATTAGCTGATATAACTGTGGCATCTGACACTGGGGTAAAAAATGATTTTTTTCTTCTGTTTTTCTGTAACTCTAGTCCACACAATATGCTTATCAGGTGTGAATGCTTCTGGGCAGGCGCTTTCATCAAATGCAGTATGACATCAGTGTTACTGGCTAGTGAAGAACTAGCTTCTCTAAGCTGTGGGTATTTGCTCCCTAGAACAGCTGTAAGGGTACAGCACAATTTCAGTTTTTTAACTTTGAAAATCAAATTGAGAAAATCAAATTTACTCATCCCAAACTATATATTTATGTATGACATAAATATAGTACCTTATGCATAGTACCTTATGCAGCATGAGGCTTTAGTAAAGAAAGTTGCAGTCTCTTAGTTGTAGAATCATTGGTTATAGATCATTTTATAAACACAACAGAAGAGAAACCTCTAATGCAGGCTGGCCTATCCATATTTGAAAATAAATTTACCAGGCATCAAAATACCTGTGTTAGGATTACGTAACAAGAGAGTATTTGGAACAGTAGGGAGAAACGTTCTTTGGACTACCAGGAAATTTCTTTCCATACCTAGGTACATTATTTCTCTGATAACTAGAAAATATCCCAAATTTTTTTCTCTCAACAATACACCTGCAGAATGTATCAGCCCAGTTAAACTCAGTATGCAATCTGTAGCTGTCAAGGGAAGTAATAAAAGATGTATTGCTACATGCCTCCATCTGTCAGTCTGTGAAATTGCGACACACTTCCTGATGAATTTTTTTGTCTCCTCCTATTTTGATGGGAATGAAAGTTGCCCATCTGAGAGAACGCAATGAGCACAGTGATTCCAGGTCCTCCTTTTAGCTGCTGCTAAAATCTGGGATCTTCTAGCATGCCCATGTTGACATGAGAGTGATGGCTGCTTCCTTTCATCTGAACTTAGAGCTCATTTCAAGGGAGGTGGATGGTGTGGCGAGATCTGGATAACTCTAGGACGAGCGCTTAACATTCACCACTGGGTGTGAGAAGAGAAACAGGACCATTTAGAAATTTGACAGCTAGAGTTCATCACTGAAATTTCCATGAAGACTTGCTACATTTTTCAGCCTCTGTTGAAATGTGAAATAAGCACAAGAACTCTACTCTTCAAGATTCTAGGGATGGATTGCCATGGCCTTTAGTTTTTTTGGGAGGTGCCATACAAACTGAAGTTCTCAGAGCTAATTTTTTTTTCTCAGTAATAGGCAGATTGCTTCAACTTTCAAACCTCAGTTTTGTTCCCCCCCCACTAAAAAGGGAATAATAATTTCTACCTGCTAGGATTATTGAAAGGACTGAGTGAGCTAAATACCTGACATGGAGTTGATACAAAAATCAGATTTTTTAGGATATTAACTTCAGTCTGTAGAACTTTTTTTTTTCTCTTTACCCTCCCCATCTAATTTATGCTGTCCTTTTCTGGTCTTGATGAAATTTGGTTAGAAAGTATGTTAGTAGGAATAGAATTCTATTTCTACTTGTTAGTTTAATGGATGCCCATACGTGTAATATTTCAGAGTCAGCTTACCATTTCCATTGCTGTAAAGCAGTCCTAGCATCTTCAGACTTTATAATAAGGAACCTAGTTCTCTATATTTATGCTTGTATCTTTCTGGGTGTTTAAAGTGTTATTTCAGTGGCTTTTTATAACAAACCCTGTTCCAAAGTAAGTTCATGCTCATTTCACAGATGTGATACTTGTCAGGTCACAAAAAAAGCTTTGAAAAAGCTTTGTTCAAGCTTCCCAAGCTGTGTGGTGACACAGTTAGGTCCAGAAGGCAGGTTGGCCCTTTGCATTCCATTGCTTATTGCCTCCATGCTTTTGGGCACCTTTCTAGGAAGTCTGCTCTCTGTGACGTAATGTAGCTGTGGTAGGGCACCCGGTACCTCCCTTGATGGACAGAGTGTGGGAGCTGCTCAGTAGTTAGCATTCTACAAGGCCCCACTTGGCAAAAGTAAGTGTATGGGTGACTCTGAATGTTTCAGAGGCAAAAGAAAATGTTTGAGGTAGTTTGATAAACTTCTTAGTTGTTCCCAGAAACATTCTATGCTATGGGATCCTGGGAAGCATTTTCAAGTTCTTATTGGCTCCTAGATTTTGAGGTTCTCTGGATTTTCAAGTAAGGTCCCCATCCCAGACCATCTAGGTTATGTTTGCTCCAGATTGATGCCCCTTACCTCCCTCTTCCTTTGACAGTCTTGGTTCTTCTAGAATCTATAAAAATTTGACAGAGAAAGTTCTGAGAACTTTTGTTGGTTTAGGATTCCTGCAGGTATGGCCCACATGGCATTTAACTGCTCAGGAGAGGTGCCCTTTGTTCTCTTTCTGGACTGTGGAGCTGAGAGTCTGTGAGGTGAAAGCTTTGCCAAATTCCCATTAACTTTTACTCCTTCCGGGAACCTTTTATACATGTAAAAGTATCTGTTATTACTTGGATTTTAATCTATTTGATTTAAAGTTTACTTTTCAAAGGCTTCAAATTCAACTGACAAATTTATTTCTAAACTTAGTAATTTTTGCATAAAAATAAGTGCAAACTCATTTGTTCCCTTGTAGTATTTATATAATGCATAAATTTGACAGGTCAAATCCTGACGATTTTAAATTTAAGTAACCAAATTTCCTTGAACATCTTAATATGATTATAGATTCAATATATATGATTCTTACAAATATTGTAATTTTTGTAAGCACTTAATGTCCATAATTAATTAATCAGGCATTAGCTTAGTAGTTCATATTCTTCTGAGTATTTCAAACATCTTCAAAAAACAACACATAAAGCAGTTCAATGTTTATAAAATACACTACTGCACCTTTATAAACATGATTTGTAATGGAGAAATTGTATTTGAACACAATTTAATTGATAGGTAGGTAAATAGAATCTACCCAACTGAGGGGGAATATTACTATATTGGCTAAGAGTTTATTTAGAAAAAATAATCAAAGAACTTCAAGGCCATTCAGGGGAATAGAGTGTCCTTGTACCTTTGAAGACTAAACCCACAGTTGCTGGCAGGGGCTCCTAACTAAGGTCGGCTTTCATCTGTCGATCAGCTCTCTAAACGGTGTGCCCTTCACTGAGGCACTAAACACTCCTAAGTTTCATGAACAGTCTCACGTTAGTAGGGGTAGCTATTACCAGACCCTGGGATTTTATTCACTTATGTGTAATTCTTAAGTGGCTTTTTGCATGAAAGCCTGGGCATATGAATGGAATGTTGAAGCCCTTGTTTGAGTTGGACTCCCTTTCTCTTTTATAAATTGTATGTATCTCACTGACTACAATTCTGCAGCCGTCATATTGACAGTTTCCGTTTAGCACTGGTGATCCTCTGAAGAAAAAAGTGTGTCATCACCCTGATATCTCATGTAGGAGATTAACTAGTTGCGCTGAAGGCACAATGTCAGTTACATTTTTCTTCAAATACATACTTTCCTCACTTGACAGTATTTCTCTTATTTCTCTTTTGGTAATTATCCCAAGGTGATTGGTTTGGGAACTGATTCCCAGGAGACAGTTTCCTGGTATTTCCTTCCCATCCTTTTCTTTCCAAGGGGGCTCAAGGTATATAACATCTCATCTTCAGCCTAACAAAGTCAAAATAACTACCTTGAACTTGAGGGCAATGTTATTAATTTCCAGGACTTCACCATCTCTTCTCAGCGTAAAGCTTAAGCCCAAGAGTGGCAGGTACCATGAACCAAATCTACCCTGTGTTTGGGAATATCCAATTATATCATTCATTCTTAAAAAAAAAATTTATTTGTCAGAGAGAGAGAATGAGCACAAGCAGGGGGAGCGGCAGGCAGAGAAAGAAGCAGACTCCCCATTGAGCAGGGAGCCCGATGCAGGACTCGATCCCAGGACCCCGGGATCATGACTTGAGCTGAAGGCAGACGCTTAACTGACTGAGCCACCCAGGAGTCCCTGTATCATTCATTCCCTGTGACCTATTTGTTCAGCACTGTGGTAGGCACCATGGGGGATTCAAAGATATATAAACATAGGTGTAGAAGTGATCCTGGGTATTCTGAAGGCAAAATAAAATACCCAAGTGAGTATGAAATACTGAGAAAAAAAGTTATTGCCAGAAACATTCTATTCTATGGGATTCTGGGAAGCTCCTCAATTTTCAGGTCAGGTGGCCATGCAGACATTACAGTGGCAGAGACCAGGTTGATGAAGAGACACTTCTTATCCCCTAAGGCCACTTCAGCTTCGGGAATTCATGCCCCATCCCATCCTAGCCCATTTGTGTTAATTTGTTCATCACTGATGCCCCCTTATATCCCCTCACCTCCAACCAGGAGCTGATCTGAAAGATTTTATAAGAAAAATACCCAATGAAGGTTGTTGTTAAGTTCAGAGATGGAAGCAATCATGATGGGCCAGAGGAAGTTCCAAGGGGAAGAGAGAGATGAGCTGGGTTACTGACTTATAAGAGGTCTTTGTGTATTTTAGACACAAGCCCTTTGTTAGATATTTTACATTTTTTTCTCCTAGTCTAAATAATATTTCATTGTATGAGTATAATTTATTTTGTTTATCCATTTGCAGGTTGATGGACATTGGATTATTTTGAGTTTGGAGCTATTATAAATAATGCTGCTATGAACATTTGCTTTCAAGTCTTTGTGTAGATTTGTGTTTTCATTTCTCTGTGATAAATATTTAGAGTAAGATTATTGAGTTATATGGTAAGTGTATGTTCAGCTTTATAAGAACCTGCCAAACTATTTTCCAAAGTGGCTGTACCATTTTGTATTCCCACTAACAATATGTGAAGTTACAGTTTCTCTACATCCTCACCAAAGCCTGGTATTGTCAGTATTTTGGATAATAACTATTCTAGCAGGTATGTAGTAGGACCTCAGTGTGATTTTAGTTTGTATTTCCTTGATGACTAATGACTTTGAGCAATTTTTTAAGTGCTTATTAGGCATTCAGACATCATCTTTGTTGAAAGGCCTATTCAAATATTTTACTTATTTTTTATTGCTTGTAAGGCCTTTTTTAATATTCTGTATATAAATCTTTTGTCAGATACAATTTACAAATACTTTCTCCCAGTTTGTGTCTTATCTTTACTTTCTTAATAGTGTCTGCAGAGCAAAAGTTTTAATTTTATTATTATTATTATTAGATGTTAATCACTGTACATTACATCATTAGTTTTTGATGTAGTGTTCCATGATTCATTGTTTGCATATAACACCCAGTGCTTCATAATATTTATTCTTCCAATCCATGAGCATGGAACATTTTTCCGTTTCTTTGTGTCTTCCTCAATTTCTTTCATGAATATTTTATAGTTTTCTGAGTACAGATTCTTTGCCTCTTTGGTTAGATTTATTCCTAGGTATCTTATGGTTTTGAGTGCAATTGTAAATGGGATCGACTCCTTAATTTCTCGTTCTTCTGTCTTCTTGTTGGTGTATAGGAATGCCACTGATTTCTGTGCATTGATTTTATGTCCTGCCACTTTACTGAATTACTGTATGAGTTCTAGCAGTTTTGGGGCGGAGTCTTTTGGGTTTTCCACATAAAGTATTATATCATCTGCAAAAAGTGAGAGTTTGACTTCTTTGCCGATTTGGATGCCTTATCTTTCTTTTTGTTGTCTGATTGCTGTGGCTAGGACTTCTAATACTATGTTGAATAGCAGTGGTGAGAGTGGACATCCCTGCCATGTTCCTGACCTTGGGGGAAAGCTCTCAGTTTTTCCCCATTGAGAATGATATTCGCTGTGGGTTTTTCATAGATGGCTTTTATGATATTGAGGTATGTACCCTGTATCCCTATACTCTGAAGAGTTTTGATCAAGAAAGGATGCTGTACTTTGTCAAATGCTTTTTCTGCATCTATTGAGAGGATCATATGGTTCTTGTTCTTTCTTTTATTAATGTATTGTATCACATTGATTGATTTGAGGATGCTGAACCAACCTTGCAGCCCAGGGCTAAATCCCACTTGGTTGTGGTGAATAATCCTTTTAATGTACTGTTGGATCCTATTGGCTAGTATTTTGGTGAGAATTTTTGCATCCATGTTCATCAAGGATATTGGTCTGTCATTCTCCTTTTTGATGGGGTCTTTGTCTGGTTTTGGGATCAAGGTAATGCTGGCCTCATAAAACAAGTTTGGAAGTTTTCCTTCCATTTCTATTTTTTGGAACAGTTTCAGAAGAGTAGGTATTAATTCTTCTTTAAATGTTTGGTAGAAATCCCCTGGGAAGCCATCTGGCCCTGGGCTTTTGTTTTTTGGGAGATTTTTGATGACTGCTTCAATTTCCTTAGTGGTTATAGGTCTGTTCAGGTTTTCTATTTCTTCCTGGTTCAGTTTTGGTAGTTGATACATCTCTAGGAATGCATCCATTTCTTCCAAATTATCTAATTTGCTGGCATAGAGTTGCTCATAATATGTTCTTATAATTGTTTGTATTTCTTTGGTGTTGGTTATGATCTCTCCTCTTTCGTTCATGATTTTATTTATTTGGGTCATTTCTCTTTTCTTTTTGATAAGTCTGGCCAGGGTTTATCAATCTTGTTAATTCTTTCAAAGAACCAGCTCCTAGTTTTGTTGATCTGTTCTACTGTTCTTTTGGTTTCTATTTCATTGATTTCTGCTCTGATCTTTATGATTTCTCTTCTCCTGCTGGGTTTAGGCTTTATTTGCTGTTCTTTCTCCAGCTCCTTTAGGTGTAGGGTTAGGTTGTGTATTTGAGACCTTTCTTGTTTCTTGAGAAAGGCTTGTATTGTTATATACTTTCCTCTTAGGACTGCCTTTGCTGCATCCCAAAGATTTTGAATAGTTGTGTTTTGATTTTCATTGGTTTCCATGAATTTTTTAAATTCTTCTTTAATTTTCTGGTTGACCCATTCATTCTTTAGTAGGATACTCTTTAGCCTCTATGTATTTGAGTTCTTTCCAGCTTTCCTCTTGTGTTTGAGTTCTAGTTTGAAAGCATTGTGATCTGAAAATATGCAGGGAATTATCCCAAACTTTTGGTACCAGTTGAGACCTGATTTGTGACCTTGGATGTGATCTATTCTGGAGAATGTTCCATGGGCACTAGAGAAGAATGTGTATTCCGTTGCTTTGGGATGGAATGTTCTGAATATATCTGTGAAGTCCATTTGGTCCAGTGTGTCATTTAAGGTCTTTATTTCCTTGTTGATCTTTTGCTTAGATGATCTGTCCATTTCAGTGAAGGGGGTGTTAAAGTCCCCCACTATTATTGTATTGTTGTCGTTGTGTTTCTTTGCTTTTGTTATTAATTGCCTTGTATAATTGGCTGCTCCCATGTTTAGGGGCATAGATACTTACAATTGTTAGATCTTCTTGTTGGATAGATCCTTTAAGTAGGATATAGTGTCCTTCCTCATCTCTTATTATAGTCTTTGGCTTAAAAACTAATTTGTCTGATGTAAGGATTGCCACCCCAGCTTTCTTTTGGTGTCCATTAGCATGGTAAATGGTTTTCCACCCCCTCACTTTCAATCTGGGGGTGTCTTTGGGTCTACAATGTGTCTCTTGCAGACAGCATATCAATGGGTCTTGTTTTTTTATCCAATCTGATAGCCTGTGTCTTTTGATTGGGGCATTTAGCCCATTTACATTCAGGGTAACTGTTGAAAGATAGGAATTTAGTGCCCTTGTATTGTTTGTAAGGTTGACTGTTACTGTATATTGTTTGTGTTCCTTTCTGGTCTATGTTACTTTTAAGGCTCTCTCCTTGCTTAGAGGACTCCTTTCAAGATTTCTTGTAGGGCTGGTTTCGTGTTTGCAAATTCCTTTAGTTTTTGTTTGTCCTGGAAGCTTTTTATCTCTCCTTCAATTTTCAATGACAGCCTAGCTGGATAGAGTATTCTTGGCTGCCTATTTTTCTCATTTAGTGCGCTGACTATATCCTGCCAGTCCTTTCTGGCCTGCCATGTCTCTGTGGATAGGCCTGTTGTCAATCTAATGTTTCTACCATTGTAGGTTACATATCTCTTCTCCCGAGCTGCTTTCAGGATTTTCTCTTTGTCTCTGAGACTGGTAAGTTTTACTATTAGATGTCGGGGTGTTGACCTATTTTTATTGATTTTGAGAGGGGTTCTCTGTGCTTCCTGGATTTTGATGCCTGTTTCCTTCCCCAAATTAGGGAAATTCTCCGCTATAATTTGCTCCAGTATACCTTCTGCCCCTCTCTCTCTTTCTTCTTCTTCTGGGATCCCAATTATTCTAATGTTGTTTTGTCTTATGGTATCGCTTATCTCTCGAATTCTGCCCTCGTGATCCAGTAGTTGTTTATCTCTCTTTTTCTCAGCTTCTTTATTTTCCATCATTTGGTCTCTATATTACTGATTCTCTCTTCTGCCTCATTTATCCTAGCAGTTAGAGCCCCCATTTTTGATTGTGCCTCATTAATAGCCTTTTTGATTTTGACTTGGCTAGATTTTAGTTCCTTTATTTCTCCAGAAAGGGTTTCTCTAATAACTTCCATGCTTTTTTCAAGCCCAGCTAGTATCTTTAAAATCATCATTCTAAACTCTAGTTCCGAGATTGTACTAATGTCCGTATTGATTAGGTCCCTGACAGTCGGTACTGACTCTTGTTCTTTTTTTTGTGGTGATTTTTCCATCTTGTCATTTTGTCCAGAGGAGAATAGATTAATGAGAGAACAAAATGCTAACAGGGTAACAATGTCCCCAGAAAATATACACTAAGGAAATCAGAAAAGACCTGAAACCAGGGGAAAAGAAAGGGAAAGAAAGAAAAAAGAAGAAAAAAAGATAAAAACAAAAACAAAACAAAACAAAAAAACAGAATATGATCAAATATGATCAGGTTGGTGCATAGATCAGTGCCACACACTTAGATTTTGGGTGTATTTTGGTCTGTTAGAAGAAAATGCCTCCCATAATTTTAAAGAAAGAAAAACTTACATATGTACAAAAATAAGGGTTAATATGATGAAGGGATGGAATATGACTGCAAAGATGAAAATTATAAAAGATTTTATAAAAGGAATTGATAAGAAATTGATTGAAAAAAGAAAGAAGAGTATTTAAGGAAAAAAAAGTTAGAGAATGTGATCAGGCAGGAGACTAGAACAAAGCCATACATTAGAGATTTAGGGTATATTTTGATCTGTTAGAATAAACTGTATGCCAAAATTTTAAAGAGAGAACAACTTATATATATATATACCAAAAATAAGGGTAACTACTATGAAGGGATAGAATATGACTCTAAAATGAAAAATAAAAAAGATTTTTTAAAAAAGGGATTGATAAGATGTTGGTTGAAAAAGGGAAAAAGAAAAATTCAAAAAAAGAAAAGACAGTTAAAAAAAATGTAACTTTGAAAGATTAAAGAATCATGGGAAAAAAGCCATGAATTCTATGTGCAGTATTCCCCTAGCACTGGAGTTCTGCCATTCTCATTGATCGGCAAACTTGATCTTGGCTGGCTGTTCTTGCTGATCTTCTGGGGGAGGGGCCTGTTGCCGTGGTTCCCAAATGTCTTTGCCGGAGGCAGAATTGCCCCACCCTTGCCGGGTCCGGGCAAGTAATCTGCTTGGGTTTGATCTCGGGAGCTTTTGTTCCCTGCAAGCTTTCCTTACGGCTTTGGAGGACGAGAGTGAAAATGGTGGCCTCCTAATCTCTGCCCTGGAGGAAGCGAGAACTCGGGGCCCCACTCCTCAGTAACCCCCCGATAAAAGCAGTCAGTCACTCCCGTCTCCCTGGTCTCCGGCCATACTCCAAGCTCACCCGGCCTGTGACCGAGCGTTTCTATCTCTGGCACCCGACCCCGTGTGGAGTCTCCAAACCCAGCAGATCCCTGCGGTGCGCTCCCGCGCCCCTCCTCCTGGGGGAAGAAGGGGAAACTCCCCGGATCTCCCACTTGTTGGGTCCCTGCTGGAGGAGCAGTGGCCTGACTGTGACCCGGATCACAGTTTATGGTAACCCCGAACTGAGAGCCCGCTCCTCGGCTCCGTCTCTGCAGCTGGCTTCCTGGCTCCGATACCCGGGAGCTCTGCCACACTCAGGCACCCCTGGTCTTTCTGTGACCCCTAGGGTCCTGAGACCACACTGTCCCGTGAGGGTTCCACCCCCTGCTTAGCCACTGGAGCGACGTCCCTCAGTGGAACCGACTTCTAAAAGTTCCGATTTTGTGCTCCACGGCTCTATCACTTGTCAGAAGTGGCTGACGGAGGCCCCCTCCCCCGCCGTCTATCCTCTCAAATATTGCCTCGGATTCACTTCTCCGCACGTCCTACCTTCCAGAAAGTGGTTGCTTTTCTGTTTAGAGAGTTGTTGCTATTCTTTTCTTCGATCTCCTGTTGAGTTAGTAAGTGTTCAGAATGGTTTGATCCCTATCCAGCTGAATTCCTGGGACCAGACGAAATCCAGGTCTCCTACTTCTCTGCCATCTTGTTCTTCCCCCTCAAAAGTTTTAAATTTTGATAAAACCCAATCTAACATCAATTTGTTCTTTATGGATTGTGCTTTGGTGTCATGTCCTAAGACATCTTTGGCTAACTTAAGGTCACAAAGATTTTCTTTTAGGTTCTCTTCTAGAAATGTTATAGTTTTAGCTTTTACATTTAGAACTATGATCCATTTTGAGTTAATTTTTGTGTGTTAATTTATTATTTAAGTCATACCTTAGACAATGAGTATGTTATTTAAAAATCCATAGTCAGTGTTAAGAATTGTTTTTAAATTTGAATCAACTTTTATATTGTAACTTTCATATCCTTTCCAGGTAAAGAATATTCAGTCCCTAGAGCAGGGCTGTGCTCCAGCAGTAATCCCTGCAAAAAACCGAAGCCTATAGTTTTTGAGCTTCCATATATGATTTCTTTGAAGAAGGAAGTCTCTAGCCCTGAAAAAAATTTGAAACCACTGGTTCAGATGTAGGAAAGTGTAGGTGCTGTGAAAAGAGGGCTGAGAGACCCATGGTGTGAATGTAGCTGCCGTTACCTGTGTCTACCAGAGAGCAGGGCTATTGGGAAATGTCTCTAGTGGTCTTAACAGGCTCCCCCATGAATATTCAGCTCCAAACTGTGAATATTAGTGATATCATTTCTAAATCTTAGAGTAGGGCTGAATCAACTTCCATTTAATAGAAAATATAAACATAATGAAGATTCTTCATTTCTTTTAATAAATATGTGGCCAGGGCGCCTGGGTGGCTCAGTTGGTTAAGCGACTGCCTTCAGCTCGGGTCATGATCCTGGAGTCCCGGGATCGAGTCCCGCATCGGGCTCCCTGCTCGGCGGGGAGTCTGCTTCTCCCTCTGACCCTCCTCCCTCTCATGCTCTCTGTCTCTCATTCTCTCTCTCTCTCAAATAAATAAATAAAATCTTTAAAAAAAATAAAAATAAAAATAAAAATAAATAAATAAATAAATATGTGGCCAGTTGTCACTGTTGCTTTCCATCATAGTATCAGAATGTCACCGTTCATTATTGACCCTTTGTTCCCCTTTAAATAAAAATGGCACACTAGCTGTTTATGATGCGAGGTTTCAAACTTATTTAAAATCTTTTCTTGCTCAAACTTCATTTTGACCTCAAACCTTGATACTGACCCTGAGTGTGGTATGATCATGCATGTTTCATAGAAGCCTTAAATTTTCTGGAACTGACCCTTCCTGTAGCCCAGTTTGTAAGCACAATGTTCTGCAGTTTCTGAAATATATAGCGAACAGTGAGAGCTTCCTGAGGCAAACAGTCAACAGGGAGATTCCTGTGTACAAGCCCCTTTACACCTTTCACCTTTAGCCAACCCCAGGTGCGAACACACTGGGATTTAGCACATAAACTGGTGTCACATCCCAGAAGATATTGAGCTCATAAATCACCAGAGTTTATGTTCCTATTTGACCATAGGTCAAATCATTAAATCATAGGTTTAAATCATTTTGGTAATAGAGTAAACTTAGATTATTGTTTGATAATAAGTCAATACTTATCCAGAAGTCAATACTATCTATTTATTAATGAACTGACACTGCCCCATTTTATTATTTCCTTTTCATACCTTAGTTGAAAGAGGTTAGCCAATTTTCATGGGTGATAGAGAACGAGTAATAATTCTTGCCTTCTATTTTACTAAGCAAATGATATTTTGAGGTTAGAGTATGTGGGTAAAGGGAGAGGAAGAATGATGTAAGGAGAGAGAATAGAGTGTGTTTTTCCTTCAGTTTCTAATCTTTCCCTCAGAGAATGTTCTCCACTGAGAAGCGAGTGGAAATCTTGGAAGCGGTGACCTGCTATAATACTTGTTGGTTGCATATGTTTCTGCAGATCAGCTGCCTTGCACCATATGATTTCTTGGCTTCTGTAAGATAGAGAATATTATGTTTGCAAGTCTTCTGTGGTTTAGATGTTTTATTCGGTACCATTAAACATAAAGAATGTTTCGCTTCTTCAAAATGTTATAATAGCATAATTTGTTGAATAATGTTTTATACATGGTTTTTCAGATGCAAGCAGGGTTTTTCCAAAAGTAATTAATGCTGATGTGATTGGTGCCTGAAAAAGATACCTTCTGCAAATTGATGGCTAACAACTCAGTTAAAGGGGAGGAAGGTTGTAATTATGCATATTTCCAGTAGGATAGTTATAATGATATATTTATAGGCTACTGTTTTTAAAACATGCTTATATTTACCGTTTTTAGCCTTTAATTAAGAATAATCTGACCTAATGAGTCCTTTGTCTGTGATACCCTCTTTTTGGTGGGAAGTAAAAGGTAAGATTTAATCTTCTAAAGCAGTTTACTTGATTTATACCATAAAGGTAGTGATTAGCACAAAACAAGTCAGGCTGTGGTGGTTGCATTTTCCTCAGCCAATATCTGCAGGCCTGTTGAAATAGGGACTGTAAGAGAGCAGTTGAGAGAACATAAACGTGAGCACCATTGACAGTAAGTGAGATTCTGTAATGAGATAAGACATACCCTGTGGAGATTATCTCATCATGCAACAAGCCTTATACAAGGATGCTAATAGTAGGCTTTAGTAGGCTTTATAACTTGGCTTCCTCTTCTTACTAGGTACTTTATTCCCTTCCTGGGCAAGGAATTTTTAAATGATTTGTGTATGAAATTTAATATTTCATTTAATTTTAAAATTTATTTCAATACTAGTAACCCCCCCTTTTTTAAATTTATACTGAAACTCTATCCCATGTCATTAGTTATGCTTCTATGGAATTTTGTTTTGTGTTATGCTTTGCTTTTGTCTTTGTATGAAGCTGAAAGGGCAAATAACCACTGTCTACAAGTGGGTTCCCACCAGGAGAAGTTTAATGAGGATGGGGAAACAGTTGTCTTGGTGCTCAAGTCCTTTTTCTTTTCCAGGCGTGAGGGGCTTATATGGATGTGGAAGGCTGATGTTCCCCCAGGAGGCTCTTCTTCTTGTAGAGGAGAAATTATTCCTGCAGGGCCAGGCCTTTGATTAGCTGCATTTGGATACCTGCATATGGTACATTATGGATTCCCTAGTCAAGGGATATCTTACTCTTCAGCAAGTGGTAGCCTTACCATAAAAATGTGTTTATAGTCAGCTCCTATTACGGACCAGGCATTGTGCTGGGCCCAGGAAACATGATGATGGTAAGAATAAAATTGAAATGGTTTTTGCTCTTATCAAATTTACCATCTAGAGGGAAACAGTAATATACAACAGTCACACTAATAAAAATGTACTTAAAATTGAGATAAGCCATGGACGTGTAACCAAAAATGCTTTATATAGATGAGCGATCATTAAGTAGACAAAGGACAGAGGTAGAGTATCCCAAACAAAGCATGCAAAAGAGCTGTTGCAGGAAGGAGGATGGCCTGCTCAGGTTGCTGAAAGAGGTAAATGATGAGCCCAGAGAAGGAAGAAAGGGCCAGACTAGGTTACGTTTTGAAAAGTATGTTATACAGTTGGGTCTTTATTCTTAAAGAGTGGGGAGAAGCTCACCCTTGAGCAGAATTCAACATGAAGAAATTTGTTATGAAGTATTTTCTTTGGCTCAAGTGGAGAAGATGAATTAGAGAGTGGGCCATAGTAGATGCTGGGAGGCCAGTTAGGAGAGCATTTCAGTGGATCAGGGGAGAAATGATGTAGCTTGGACTAAGTGAGGAGCAGTGGAAGAATCGGAAAAGGACTCAAAGGTAACCTAATACTTTGGCTGAGGAAGAAGAAGGAGTCAAAGGTGATCCCCAGGGTTCTGTCCTGCTTAGCCAAATGGAAGGTCACACCTGTCAATGAAGGAATGTTAGAAGAAGCCCAAGTTTTAGGGCCAAGATTATGAGTTCAGACTTAGCCATATTGGAGTTTGTTTCCTTCTTCCTTGCTTTTCCCATCTCAAACAGTTACTGCATTTAGGGCCATCACAAGACCCCTGGTTTGCAAAGCCTAGGTTTGGGTTTTTTGTTTTTGTTTTTGTTTGCTCCAGAGTTGAAGGGATGCTGAGTGAAAAGGCCGCATGCCACAGTGTGAGAACAGACGTCCCATATTTTAGAAATGGCATGGTCGGGCACTTGCATTTTCATCTCTGAATGAACATATTGTAACACACACACACACATACACACACACACACAATTACCTCTCTCTCACCCATTTGATAAAACAGTGAATGTTTGCCCAAGTAATTCTTCAACATGACAATATGGCCACCAAAATTGATGAGCCGTATTTACCCTTTATGGGGCTTCCATCTTGACACACAAACATTTAAATTGAGCATAACTGCATATACATAGACTCTGGCCTCACTGTACAGCTCATCCTAACTTCTCTTAATCCATAGCTCTCTTCAGCACTCATTTACCTGAGTTTGCTTCCTCCAACCCCTGTTTTGTGTGCATGTAGCCTGGGTACTCCCTCACCCACTCTGGAGCTTTTAGGTCCCTTTGCCTTCAGTGGCTGTGCCTCTTTCCCCCAGGGCTCCTGGGAAGAGCTCTCATTTTCTGAAGAAGATGGACTGCATGGCCTTCCAGAATCTTGAACATCCCTCGTTTTGGATATTCATTTACCTTGTTTTAAAGGGAAAGGATCAGTGATTTACATTAGTAGACAAAATGTGTTTGGTTGGCAGTAATAAGAATTAGCTAATTTTTAATATTTAACAATCACATATGCACAGTGTTTTGTATAATGTACCCATGGCTGGCTAAAGTTCAAGAAATACAGAAGAATATGAAAAGAAAAGTACAAGTCCCTGCAGCACCCCACATCTGGGTACAGCCCCACTTCCTGCTTTGTATATTCTTCCAGGAGTTTTAAAATGCATATACAAGCTTTATGACTGTGTATGTGCATGCAGATTTTTGTTTGTTTGAGTGCACTAGGTATAATATTGACTTGCTAAAGCCAGGAATTGGCATCTCGTGTGCTATTAATATTATTGCTAATTGGTTGTAAGTGATGGATGTTAAAACCATTTCCTGGAAAGCCATCCCCTTTTCTCTTCCGCTGCTTCCATATTTACTCTCTCACAGTATCATTTCTGGGGTTTTACCCACACCTACCCCCTCTTAGTTTAACCTATAAAAGCCAGGCTCAGCTGTTCTGGTGCCAGCATCACATCCACTGACCCCTTCTTTAGATGCCCATATACCTTGTAATCCTCCTCCCTTCAGCATATTTTTGGTTCACAGTTGCCAGTCCTTGCAAACCTACATCAAATCAAAACTGTGGGTATATGTTTCAGGGAAAGTAAGGAGGGTGCTAACAAAACTTCATGTGTTTTTTGGGGGGAGATTTTAGCAATCAGATGTTAGCAAGAATCAAGCTTCAAATAAAGATCAATAACCAGCATGAAAAGAACAAAGAGGTTCCCATTTCAAAGGTTTGTTAACTATCAGAAAAAGGGCACAACAGAATCTTCAATGTAATGCTGAACGAAGCATTCCAGGCTTGAGTGTGATCAGTAAAGCTAAATTCACTGCCCTTCTCTAATGTATTTTTAAGTCTTTGGATTAAAAGCTCTTGTTTGGATAAATCTGACAATAGTGTGTTATCTATATATCATTTTCATTCTTGTCTGGGAATGTAAAAACAGCAAAATTCTCCCTAATTTCACATTAAGATTATTTTGATTTGACAGTCTTTTGACAACACAAGAATCATTTGGGGAGTTTCTGAAATTTCTGACTTCCCTTTAAGGATAAGAGTGTTGGGTAAACAGATTGATTCATTATCCTCTCCTTAACCATCTTATTTATCTGTCTACCATTTGTGACAGACTAGTCTCTGCAGAAATAGGTTGGTAGTAATTACACATGTCCTGTTCTTCATAAGACAGTCTGTTAGGAACATGATTGTTTAAGTTTATACATTTGCATTAAATCTGAAAAGAAGGACATGTGAAACTAACATAGAAGAAGGGGCTTACATGGGAAGTATTTATAGAATGGGGTTGCTCACATTTTATTGCTATGCTCAGGCACATTTGCAACTTTGAGGACATTCTGGATTACTTCATTTGTACATGCATATGCTTCAGAACTTGTCCGCTTCTGAATTTAATATAATATGGGCTGACATTTTTTTTGACAAATCCTATTCTCACAAATCCTTTCATTTGCCTTCACCCCTTTCTATTTCTCCTATTTAAACCTGTATGTGGCGTCCTCTCCAGATGTTACTCATTTGCTCAAAATCTTGCACTGCTAGGCTGTAAAATGCAAAATTAAATTAAATGATAGCCATCTCTTGGTGAGTTGAAACTCTATGCAAGTCATTTCATTGTTCCATCCTTCTCTTTAAAATGGGGACATAGTCCTCAGGGGATCTCTTAGGCCTCTTCTGACTCTGGCAGGGGAGAAAGCAATGGGTTGTCCTGACTCATTTCTGACTAGAAGTATCAAAATGTGCCCCTGGCCTAGATGTCCACTCTTTGCACACACACATTCCCCGTTCCCGATTCCAGGCCTTGATGACCACCTGGCTGGTCAGTGTGAAGGAGTACATGCTGGGCCAGCTTGGGTGAGTCCGAGAGCTGGAAAGTGGCTGTTGATTTGTGCACATATCCGCACACTGCAACGTGGCATGACATTTGTAAGCTGCAATATCATTTAGAGACTAGAGGACCAAGCTATTCTTAGGTCTCAGACCAGGAGTAATTAATCCTTGTCATATTTTTACACACCATGATGTCTTTTTGCAGTTGTACATTTTACCACAAAAGCTTTGTAAAAGCCTTTTCCACAGCAGTAGGCTTTCCACACACCTGTCTCTTTCATTGTTTCTAGGCTTTTTGCTTCACTCACTGCCGAGTTAACCAGTTGATTAGGTTCTCTGTGTGCCCCTCAGAGAACGAGGTTGGCTGTATGAATAGGTTTCCTTGGGGTGTTGATCCAGAAAGATGCTCGCTTTCTTTGGCCATGGAAGAGGCCGATGTTATAAAGAGCTGAAGGAGCATAGCCACCTGATGACTGCAGTTAGATTAAGGGAGAAAATAACTGTCCATCTGTGCCTGGTTCTTCTTCCCATTCTTTGCATACTCCATTCCCAATACTTTGGTGAGGGAGGACTGGCACTTGACAAGAGTTTGAGAAATTTAGGAACCATAATCCTAATCCACTGTAAATTCAGTGAGGATTGGACAGGGCACTCAATGAGAGAATCTTAGCCAGGGGGGGTCTCTTATCTAAAAGCTCTGATAACCACTGGCGCAGTTCAGGGCTGCTACATAAAGAAGATAGGCTAAGGGGTAAGTCCCCTCCCACCATAGTCTTTAAACTACCCATTCCCTCCCCCTGACTTTCCTCTGTGACTCCCTCAAATTCCCACCCTCTGCAGGAAGTCTCCTTTACCATAGCCATGGTGAGGGATCCTCAAGTTCATTGTTGAACACTACAAGTGACAGGGAGCTCACTACCAATTTGTTGCTGTAATTAGTAGGAAGCACTGGCTTCTTTGCGTGGAGCCTGAATGCTGCCTTTGAATCACCCCAAGAACCAGTCTTGTTCCTGACCTCTAGAACAAAACTGAATAAGCCCATTCTCTACTCACAGCTCTTCACATGTTTGTGGAGAGCTATCAGGTTCCTCCTGAGTCTTCCCAAATCCAAAGAAAATTGTCCTCCTGCCTCACCACTTAATATGTATTTGTTGTGGGAAGGAATGAATGATCTAATGAGAAAGTGGTTTACAGAGTGCTCTTCCTCCAGGATACCCCCTCAGGATGAAATTTTTTGGACAGTGTCCCACTCAAAATGTTGCTCTCAGATATGAGAACACTGTGCCTTAAACCCAATCTGACCATGCAAGCATGACAACTCCTTGTTCTTTTCATCTAGCCATTGAACACTTACCAATGCAGCTAGGA
The DNA here is from genome assembly GCF_029215605.1 of Mirounga angustirostris. Classification (NCBI taxonomy): domain Eukaryota; kingdom Metazoa; phylum Chordata; class Mammalia; order Carnivora; family Phocidae; genus Mirounga; species Mirounga angustirostris. Next base: position 32,777,264 of record NW_026991723.1, read on the forward strand.
GGAAGATTAAGTGAATTATTTATGCAGCTATTGAAAATCATGTTTTCAAAGGATATTTAATGGCACAATATAATAAACAGAAAAATCAGTATATACAGTATGATCCCAATTATATATAAAAATACAAACGTGCAAAGGAAAAATCCTCAAAGGAAATGCGTTGAAATGTTACTGATTATCTCTGGAGAATGTAATCATAGGTGATTATGATTTTCAATTTTATCATCTTCTTATTGTTTCCATATGAGCATGTTTTATTTTTATAATAAAAAAGTTATTTTTTTAAAAAATCTGAACCATTCTAAGAATTCCTTATATTGTGACTCATTTTCCCTGGATTTCTCTATCTGGATCCTTTCAGATTCTTGTGTCAAATTTTCATTTTAGTTCTCCCATCTCTTGAGGCATCTTGAAGCTCCCTGGAATATGATAACCATGTAGTGTGCTAATAATCATTCTGTTAAAGTACTTTGCACTGTAATTCTATGACAGAGGAGTTCTTACACTTATCTTTTTTATTTTTATTTTTTATTTTAATGTCTGTATTTCCCACTAAGGAGTTGTGTGAAGTAGATAGTCACATCTGTTTTTCTCAATATTAATCCCAGTGTTCCTAGAATACAAGAAATGCTTGAAGATTAGGTGTTGAGTGAATGACTGCCCTACTTGTCCACTTATTGGCCGTGTTACCTGGGGCACATAATTGTGCTTCTTTACCTAGATGGGAGATGACACCTGCTTACTGACCCTACTGGGTTGTTTTGGATTTCAGCTAGGATAACCTTGTCTGGTCATCTTTTGTAGTAGGTTCTTGGCTTCTCAGTGCATCCTGTCGTCACAATTTTAAATCTCAAGGATCATCTGCTCCCAAGGTTTTCTGTCCCCTTGCTATCATCCTCCAGATGTTCCTTGTTGATATGAACTAAATCCAGTCACAGTTCACTTCAAACTCACCAGCTGCCTGTCACCGTGCTGTGCTTTTCTGTTCTCTTCTCCTCTCCTTTTAAATATATTTGAACTCTAATTCTCCCAACAGTCCTTTAAGGTCGTGTTATTCTATGCATTTGATTGATGAGGAAACCAGTGCCTCAAGAGTAGCGTGGGTCCAGTCACTTCTTTGACCCCAGGCCTTGGAAGGCGCGCTCTGTGCCGCATCAACGCAGCAGGCCCTGAGCCACCTGCTCTGGCAAGTAGAACGCAAGCTGTGGAGCAGAATGAGAATCTGCAGAGGCCGGTGCCACGAGGCGCTGCTCTTCTGACTGCAAAGCCCCTATTACGGCATGTGAGCGCAGGAAAGCCTTCTTGTCCCATAATGCTTACCCCTATCTTTCCTTTCCTCATCTTTTTCAGCTTTTGGAACTGATATTTATTTTTAGAAACCATGACCGAGAAGTTCACTTCAAGACTGTCTTTCTGTTTTGTGACATAAATTTTTATTGACATAATAAAATATTTTGTTCCCCTCATGCATGTTAGCCTTTGCCAACAACTATAAAAAAGGGGAAGAGATCTGATCTATAGATGGTAATTTTTTCTCCCTTATTTGAGTATGAAGAGTTACAGTCCTGGGGTTCTTTATGCCTTAGTGTCTGCAGGAAAAACAGGAGGAAGATGCAGCCAGTCCAGAGAAAGTCCTTATAAATGGTGTTGACTGTTTCTCCAAGGTGGCAAGAACTTGATGTGTAACAGACAAGGGAGTTGACACCAGTTACCTTAACCCTAAAATGGAAATAATACTAAATACCAGGATTATTGTTGAAATTATTGAAATGTATAAAGCAGTTAGTATGGTGTCCAGCACATAATAAATACTCAAGTAGTGATGTGACTGTGTTTCTGGTTGTTATTGTTCGTGGTGGTGGCCAGTAATTTTCAGTTAGCCCATTGGTTAGAGGTCCCTAAGCATAAGATTCCCAGTAACACTTACAAATGATATATCCTCCAAAACTTTATAAAAGGAGAGGTTATTGAAAGAAGATCTAAGAAGAAGTACCAAAAAGCTTTAAACATACAAATTCCCTTTTCCAAGTACTTTGTGTATCTGGGGCTTTTAGAAGATGAACGTGAAAGATTTCCTGTTTTGGTTCCTGGTGTGATGGGGCATTGGCCCTGTAATCATTGGTGACATCATTCCAGAACAATCTTGAGAGGTAGAGAAAGGGGTCAGGGCTACAGCTCTGTCCTCTTGACTTGACCACACCACTCAACATATTCAATGGGATCGCTTGACCAACTGTGGGTGCCCCAATAAAATCAAGCTGTTAGTGCCAAAGCATCCAACAGTGATCCCCACAAAGCGCTGCTGGAGCTACCAGCTTGCTTCTCCCTCTGACCTCTGTCTTTAAGGACTACATAGCTGCTCTCACCACAGCTTACAAAGTGTTTACATTTACCTAGCCAAGTGAGTGCAGGAGAGTCCTGGATCGGGGCTCTTTAGTTAATTCAGTTTATGTGGAGGGTGATTTAACTTTGAGGGGAAGACATGAGGAGTTTTGGTTAATCCTTTGGTTAATCCCAAGGAGAAAGTCCTTGATACAGTTGATGTCATAGGAGGGTGAGTCATGGACTCTGTCCCCACCTCCCAGCCACTTACCTATTATTATATATGGTACCTCGTATTGTAGATATTCATGGAAATATTTGAGTCCCAAACTGGACTTGAATTCCTTGAGAGAAAGGACTTCAGAAGGACTCCTCTTGTCTCTGTCTTCCCAGTGCTGAGCTCAGGAGGAGAGTATATGCCAGAGGGAGGGAGAAAAGGCTGGGGGCGGGGGGCTCTCTCAAAGGTGGGTAGTGGTGATTGAGCCTTTCAGTTCTATTAATCCTCTCCAGTCCCAAGAATGCTGAGAACCCCTTGTTCGCATTTCAGAGCCACCACCATTAACTGTCTCCGTGTCCCTCTCTCACATGCCCTTGTTGTTAGGCCAGCTCCCCAGTGTCACCCCTGGTTCTAGTTAATGACTTTCCTTATGTTGTATCACTTAAAAGAACTAAAAAGATAATTTACAAAACAAAATGCCTAACTTTGTATTTTCTGTGCCTTTTAAAGCCTCTGCTTGCCAGAATCTCACCTATTTCTAATAGGGTGACTTCTTTTAGAAATATATTGTTTGAGGCTTAATGCTGTGGTAACATTCAGAAACATAAAACAGCATCCGTCTCTGGCACCTCAATATTTTTACCAGGCATGGTATCCACTCTTGGCTTTTGGCAAAAGGGAAAGTGTGTGCTAAACTTGGCCCTCAGGAATTCACCACGTATGTGTCAGTGTTGTTGTTGTTGTTTTTTTCCCTCTCTATGGAGAAGGCACTATGTTTCAGAAGACAGGTGTGGTTAAGTGTCAGGGCTTTGGCAAAGTGTGTCTGCTGGGAAAGAATCTAGCTGTTTGAGGGAATAATGAGGCATTGCTCCAGCTTAACAGAGACAACCAGAGCATCCTGGGGATAGAGAAAGGGTGTTTGTATGTGTTTCCCTTACAAAAGAAAAAACTATGAAAAAGGAAAACTGGACATCAGAATTGGAGTTTTCCCAGAATGATGAGTGTCAGTGTGGAAGTAGGTTGGCTTGAATCCATTATCCCACAGGCTGCAGTGACAGTGTTTTATAACTAGGACAGAACACAGATAAGATACCTCAGTGCAGGAGTGTTCCAAGTTTTCTTTCAGGTATGTTAGATGTCTCTCACTATAGAAAACTACACGCAAAGGAAGCAGCTTGGAATTCGTTTTTTCTTTATACATAGAAGGTATAGTGTATTTTGGAGATAATCTCGAGCAGTGATCATCAACCTGGCCAAGCATCAGATTGTTTGGGAGTTCATTTAGCTTGAACTGTACCTTAGATTGACTGAATCAGAATTTTCTGTGGTGGTTAAGATTTATTGCACTAGAGAAATGAGTCTGATGTTGAATTTTTCAAAGCTTAATGAAATTAACTTTATAAATAGTTTATATACCTTTTTACCAACTTATTCCTGTTCCAGAACTCTACTCTAAGAATATAGTCAGTAATTTGGACAAAGATTCATGGAGAAAAATATACAATAGCATTATAGATGATAGGAGAAAATTGGAATGACCTATATATATCTTACAATGGGAGAGTGGTTAAATTAATTGTGGAATAGCCATAATGTTGCATGTATTCAGCCAGTAAAATGGAGTTTTTAAAGGATAATTGATAACTAAGAAGATACTCATAATGTAATTATAGGTGATAAATGGCAAGGCACAAAATTATAAATGTACATAAATGGACAAATATTGTATGATTTCACTTACAGTGAGGTACTTAGAAATAGTCAAGTTCATAGAGACAGACAGTAGAGTGGGAGGTTGCCAGGGGCTGAGGGTAGAGGGGAATGGGGAATTAGTGTTTAATGGATATAGAAGTTTGGGATGATGAAACATTTCTGGAGAGGAGGGTGGGGATGGTTGTACTACATTGTGAATGTACAGAAAGCCACCAAAATGTGAACTTAAAAATGATTAAAATAGTAAAATTTATGTTGTGTCTATTTTACCACAACAAAAAGGAAGACTTCCCTCCAAATGCTGTGGAATGAGTGAAGGAACATGGCATGAGCTGCAATACTGAGCTCTTCACAAAAGGCGGCCTTGTCTGCCTCTTTGGAGAGCTCAGTTGTTCTCCATGTGAAAGAAAATAAAGTTTGTAGCTATGAAAAAAAATTATGTATGTATAGGAGGGTCTTTTTAAAAAACACATAGAAGCATAGAGATAAATCCAAATGGTAACGGTATTACTTTTAAAAAAAATTTCATTCCAGTATAGTTAATATACAGTGTTAAATTAGTTTCAGGTGTACAATATAGTGTGATTCAATTCTATACATTACTAAGTACTTATCATGATAAATACATTCTTAATCCCCTTCACTTATATCACACATCCCCCACCCACCTCCCCTCTGGTAACCATCAGTTTGTGCTCTACAGTTAAGAGTCTGTTTCTTGGTTTATCTTTTTTCCTTTATTTGTTTTATTTCTTAAATTCCACATATGAATGAAATCATATGGTAATGTCTTTCTCTGGGCTTTTTTTTTTTCTTAGCATTATGCTCTCTAGCTCCATCCATGTTGTTGCAAATGGCAAGATTTCATTCTTTTTTTATAGCTGAATAATGTTCCATTGTATGTATATTCTACATCTTTATCCATTCTGATGAATGGATCAGTGGACACTTGGGCTGCTTCCATAATTTGGCTATTATAAAGAATGCTGCGATAAACATCAGGCTACATATATCCTTTTGATTTAGTGTTTACATATTCTTTGGATAAATACCTAGTAATGCGATTACTGGATCATACGGTAGTTCTATTTTTAACTTTTTGAGGAACCTCCAGACTATTTTCCACAGTGGCTGCACCAGTTTGCACCAACAGTGTGCAAGGGTTCCTTTTTCTCCACATCCTTGCCAACACCTGTTGTTTCTTGTGTTTTTTATTTTAGCCATTCTGACAGGGTGGTAACAGCATTTACTTCTAGGTGATGGAAATATGGGTTGTTTTTGTTTTTTCTGTCTTTTAAAATTCTGTAATTTCCCCTACTGAATTTATGATAGATGCTCAGAGCAAAGAATTATTAAGTTAAATAATATTAAAATGTTTTCTATCTTTGTTATCTCCACATGAAGGGTGTTATTAAGTATGACTTCTATTTAACAAATAGTCCAGGATTTACTCCTTCCAAATATGGTTCATCCCCTTCAAAAGAGTCCCCTTGAGAGCCTACCATTGATCAAGATACTTGGTACTTACCTTTCTGGCCTGGGATACATTCTTGTGGATATCCCTAAAGAGAGTGTACATCTTCAGATTGTGATGTTTAATGAAAACTTGGGGACAGTCACAAATGATCTAGGGCCAAGCCTTGTGATTAGGAAGGTGGTATTGTGAATATGTTCTTTTCCGTTTTGAATGATGGCTTTCCTCATAAACACTTTGAACTAGGATTGGGTGGTCTGGGAAGCCCTCCAGTTTTATATTCCACCATTAAATGAAAGGTGTCATTTCTACTTTGTGAGAGGAGAGATCTGCCATCACCCAAACCAGCAGTTGCTTATCATTTAGGGTTGTCGGTTGTAAGCAACAAAAAGTGATTGGTAACTTATTGAAGCTTACTAAAGAAATGTAGTGGAAAGTTATCAGGAAGCCCACAGACTCTTCAGTAATGCGGAAGAACGAGGTCAGAGAACTGATGAAAACAAGGGGGGCTGCTCAGCTGGAACATGGGCAGGACCGGGCCCATGGAAGGCAGTCCAGGGAGGACACAGTTGCTTCCTCTTGCGTGGTCAGCGTGGCCCGGGCCCTGCCTTCGGTGATGAGCGCTGCTGTTCCGGCTGCCACTGCCGCCCTCTGAGCGTGTTCTCCCCCCGGCTGCCTCTCTGCATCTCTGACCACAGGGTCTGCGTTCTGAGCAGGTGCAGCCAACAGGCCAGGCCCCCATCCATGTCCCGCTGCCAGGGAAGCTGGGGGAGGGAGTGTCTGGCACGTTCCGGGGTCTGTAACGGCGCCAGGTCTGCCCCCCGCTGAGACTCCGAAGGGGAGCTGCGGGTCCGGGTGCCGGGCAGCCAAACAAATGATAGGTAGCAGTACAATTAGTACATGGCCGTCAGTCAGCCTTGTTCATTCCTGCCGGAGTCCATTAACGAGCAGGTGATTAGCCCTCAACATGTCAGCAGTTGCTGGTAGCAGTTCGCTCCCGGTCAGTAAGCATTTTCCCCACGGGGGGCCGTCAGAAGTTCCCAACTATATGCCGATTAACCGCTGGGAGTTCGAGTACCACGTCTTTCTGTGCTGCAGCTGCACTGAGAGACAGGGTTGCCTGCTCCGTCTTGGTAGGAGTAGAGGTGGGGACGGGTCAGCGGGAACATGGCTAAACAGGCAACATTCAAGCACAGCTGCTTGAAGAGGTCCTTCCCGAGGCCCCAGGAAGAGTTCCAAGCCCGCAGTCACTGCAGAATTCAAATAATCAGACTGGCGGTTGGGCTTGTCTCTGTAGCTGGTGGAGCAAGTGCGAGTGAGCCCTGACTTTGGCCCCAGTGTGATGGGACGCTGTGCTCTTGCCTGGGTGGGTGACCCATCTCGGTCCTTTCATCAGAGCCCTTTAATCACAGCCAGAAGCCTGCTCTTGACTGTGATGATGATTTCTGTCTTTAATTTTAACATCATCTATTTGGTACTCCAGCTACAGGCTTACCGGCAGCTCCAGACACCGTGTCCCTGTGGACAGGGCCCTGGCAGGCTTTAGGGGAGTTTACACATCCCTGGAGGAAGTACAGCAAATGGTAAACAGCTATTTATGTCAGGGGAAGCCAAACTGCTTCTGAGGGTCTAGACAGCAACTGGGAAAAATGCATTAGTCAAGGTTTTAATGCATATAATTTTCCAGCAAAGGGGTTTACTTGCTCCGGCAACACACTAAGAACTGCATTAGGAAAGACCTCTTTAGCATTTTACATCCTTTAATACACCTCAAATACTAGAATGTTTTAAAAAAAAGTCACCTGGGTCACATAGAGCTATGGGGGGAGGGAGGCTGGAATCTTCATTTTCAATGTGTGCCTCAGTGGTTGGGACCACACTTTAAGGAGCTATGCTCCTTGTGTACAGCCCCGGGAGATGTGAGCCAGCTGAAGGCCTTCAAGAGAGGGGGCAGACCATTCACTGGGGCTTTTCACAAACTAAATCCCCTCATGATTCTATTTTTCCGACTTTTTATTTTTAAGAGAAACTTTTTTTTTTTTTTAATGTAAAATCTTATTCAGCTTGTTCAATCAGTAAAACTTATTCAATCCATAAATCAAATAGAAATTCTTTTCTGGTTGAAGTGATCATGGCAACCAAAGCTCACACTCCACATGGATTTCCCTTCAAGGACCCTGAGGTGGTCATGCCATGCAGATACAGGGCTCAGTGTGACAGGCCTCCAAGTGTGGGCAAGATGCCCTTTGTCCCTAACTTGGGGAGCTAGACATTGTTCACGCCTCCAGTGTCTCACCCAGATGGTCAGTAAATAGATACTGGATTAATGATTGTGACAATCATTGTGACTCCTGCTTTGGAGGGACCAGAAAAACCTCAATATCAAACCTTTCAGCTTCTTTTCTTCAGCCCACATGCTTCTGCTTCCATTCCTGTTTGAATGCTTTTTACTCCATGTAGTCATAGAAAGTTTCTGGCAAACTCAAAATCTTGAGACAGCTGGTGAGTTGAAATCATCTCTCTGTGGAGGAACTAGATGTTACAGAAATACATTTTTTTATGTATTACTATGAGCTGCCTTAAATCCATTTGGAAAGTAGCTGGGGTGTAAATAGTGAATAATACTAAATGAAGTTATATGCAAATCAGAATAAAACAACTTCCAGCTAACTGGCCTGGCAGAGAATGAGAAGGTAGCCATCGAGGCGAAGAGGGATGCCTCCTGGTGGAGGAGGAGGAAAGGAAAGTCACAGAACAAATTTGTGTTGTTATATAGTTGGTTATTTTTCTTTATTCTTCTACTATGAATAGAGAAAAAAAGAATTCTGAAAGCCAGATTGAGAAAGCAAACTGAGATGTCCTTCCTGGATTTTGACATGAAAGGGTATGAAGTGATTTTTTGTGACTGATACAGAGCAAAGTTAGATAGAGGCTGAGCTGTAAGTTGCTCTGAAGTCAGGTACTTTCAATGCCTAATTAAGACTTGTGAGTAAAGGGCAAATAGACAGTGAGACAGATATCAAACCATATCTCAGACATTTTGTTTTCAAACATCTTTTTTTTTAAAAAAAGAATTGTTTCTCACTTGGTAAAGTTGCTTATGTTTAGTTTATTTAAAAAACTATATTATTGTGATAAATTGCTCAAGTATCTTCATACTTTGCTTAGGCCACATTTCCATGGCCATTGCCACACCTATGGTGATATGGTACTTAAAATTTCAGGTCAGGATTTGTTTTGAAGAATTATTTTAAATGTTAGAAAATCTCTGTCAAAGATTAGATCTCTAAAAGTAAGAACCTAAGTCTCCTACTTAGCAGTTGTATTTGGTGGGTGAATAAATTAGGGAGTGCATCCTCTGTGTTCCCCCAAGGCCTTGAATTCCTTCGGCTGGGACTGAAGGGCCCGGTAAACAGAATTATCTTGCCTGAGGAAAAGCAATATAGAGAGACAATGGAGTCAGGATTTGGAGACTGAAAAGATCTTCTTCATTACTAATAAAGCAGATGTTGTAGTGTGTGGTATAATTATATCTGTGGGCAAACAGGGTACCTGAAACTGGACCTGAGGATTAGACAGGCCTCCTAGTGACAGGGGTGCAGGACCCTCCAGCGCCTCTCTGGGGAAGGGGCAGAGCAGAACCTGAGTTCTCTGTCCACAGGTTGGCTCCAAAGGGAAAGGGAACATGGGGAGCAAAGCCACAGTTACCAGACTTTACTGGCTCCCATCCCCTGGGTATCTTGGCACATCTTTTTTACACAGTCCCATCTATTAAGTAACTTAGGTCTAAACAGCTTAAGACTTGGTGTCTGATGAGTGTCCCTGTGTTTCCCCTGAAAATATCCCACGAGCCCCTGTGTTGCTGGGGTGGCCCAAAGCCCTGTGGTGCATAGTTTGGAAAATGCTGTCTCCTTCAGAACTCAACAACAAAATTAAGTCATTGCTTATTCTCTTGGAAGAGTGGATGAATGAGAGTGGAAAAGAAGCCAGGAACATTACCCCAATGGAGCTCCTCCGCGTGGAAGAAAACTTTAGGAGTGGGAAGACACACGATCTTGTGCCACCTCCCCCGCTCCCTACTCCTATTCCCAAAGCTTCCAGGTTTCAGCTCAGTTATCCCAGGGCCTATGTAGCTTCCCAGCCTAGGAGACTGAATAATATGTATAGAGAAGCTGCACCCTCCAGTGTTCTTGGTACCAGGTACATTTTTGGAAGGGAAATGCAAAGTGAAATGATAACCCCAGGGGCATATGTGGAACACATTTCTACAGCCTACCCTTTCAATTCTGCATGCCCAGAGGCCAAATATTACAGAGGCCAAGGAGAAACTTTTTATTTAACTAAGAGCAGACTGTCAATTTGGTAGAGCCTCTGAACACACAAATTTTTCTTTGCCCATAGCTTTAGATGGAAGGGAGTCTGCAGTGAGAAAAATGAATAGCTGAGCCTCTCATGTATACTCCAAACCCAACAATAAAATGGCCACTCCTTTATAATGCAAAATTTCTATTAATAATGAAAAGTAATAGATGGTGGATTTCTGGTCATAAACAACTAAAATATTTCCTGTGTGTGCCTCTCATTTAAACCATAGAACCATGCCCAGTCTGCATTTATAGCTTGATTGGTCAAGTGTGCATTTTGATCAGTCAGATTGGCCTCATCAGTAAAATACAGGTATTAGCAAAACACAAATTGCTAAATGTTCAAAAAATTTACCAAAGAGGTCAAGTATTTAATTCATTTGTATTAAAATTTTTCTATGTCATACCCAATACATACAAATTTAAGAGTTTGCAAACTATGTCTGTGAAAACATTTTATTTGACCTGTTACCTCCCTTCCCTACCAAAAAACAAAGCACCTTTCAAGATGGACTACAGGCTTTGCTCTGATCTACTCTCTTAGGAGGAGGCAGTGTTGAGCAGAAGGCATGAAATGAAAGACTGGCTATGGGTGCCTCCATGGATGCCTGTGGAAGGAAAAGGGGTGGTCACTTAATAGGCAGCCGGCAGAAGCGTGCCTCTCCAGGGAGGTCCAAGGATCTTCTGAGGAGGCCTGCTAAACAGCACACGCCCCTCCCAGCCTCAGCTGCCATACTGCGGGTGCTTCTTGCCTTCCTTTTCCCTTGCTGTTTTGCTGGCTTGGACCTCACTCTGTTCCTCTCTGGCCCCATTTCCACCTGTGTGTCCCAACTCTTACTATTCTCCCATTCAGCTTCACTCCTCCAGAGATTCTGACAACTTAAAGGAGCCCCTTTGGAGGCTCAGTTTCCTTGTCAGTAAAATGGGGATAATTAATAATCTCTGCCTACTTCGTGGAGTGATTATTGAGGATCAAATGAATTATATGTTAAAGCATTTGGTTAACTGCAAAATACTGTATAAATGTCAGGTGTTGTAAATCATGAGCTGGTCTCTTCTTCAGCTAAAGGAGTTTCTGTGCATGTTTTAGTTACCCTCTGAACGATTCTTCGTCAAGTAGCGAATGTAAATGCTGCTCTTCTTTTCCTGCTTGGCTTATAGTGGCTCCTTTGCAGTTTTATGATGGAGGCTGAATCTTTAAGTACTCCTTTGGCTCATATCTCTTCCCCTGAACACCCATGCAAGATCATAATCCATAAAACACAGAGACAATAACTCCTTTTAATTGCCAGGAGTTCATCGTTTGCTAAGTTCCAAATGCAGTCACTTAGACACTTGCCTTGAAAAGCCTGTCTCTATTTCTTTCACAGAGCCGAGACTGTGTAAAACTGGGCCCTCCTGCTGAGGGAGAAGTCGTGCAAGTCAAGTGGCCTGATGGCAAACTCTATGGAGCAAAATATCTGGGATCAAATGTTGCCCACATGTACCAGGTGAGTGCTGTCCTGTGTGAGATGCTTGCTGAGATGGACAGGAGAAGCCAGAGGGCAGATGTATATCCACTGTACTGCTGATCAATAAACCACATGAATTTGGAGCACCTCTTATTTTATAAAGGAGGCAAAGACTTGGTGTCAAACGACCCACATATTGGAGTTTTATTATCAAGTTCAACACTGGGAAACTAATAGCATTTGGTGGATGGTTTAATTGTAAAGAATACAGTTAGGCCACAAAAATAAGCGACTGGATGGTAGGCTGCTTTCTTGTGTGTACATCATATGGGGAGAGACTAGTTGGCTCCTTTATCTCACTGTAAGCCAAGACAATGATGGCTTTTCATCAGCCAGCAGCCCCTGAGTGGGCGGCTTTTGCCTGAGAGACATACCCCCATTGGGTGTCTCCTCAAACCCAAATCAATTATGCATTGACACAGTTGTGGCCACCTAAGCTTAAAGGAGTGCTTAGTTCACGAAAAGTACAACAATCGGTTGGATATTCTGTTCACTAGGGAATGCTACATATTACTAAAGAGTACATATACAATTAAACAATGAAAATATTTTATCCCTATCAGAAATGAGAATGAGTAAACTCTAACAAGGGAAACAATATGGATGGCAGATGTGCATTTATATTCCTTTAGGCTTTAAAAAGGAACACATTTATTAAAATCAGTACATTGTAGTGCTTTCAGTAACATGGTGGCAGAAATCAGTGTTCTCAAGCTAAGCAGTAGAGTAAAAACAGGAGGATTGAAGTAAAAGAAGAAAAAAGAAGGTTCTGGCCCGTTAAGTTAAAAACAGCTTGAGAGTGATAAGACTGCCAGTTTCAGCACAGAAATTGTTCAAAGACTGGTAAGGGGCAGGGGCATCGGTGGAAGAGTGCACTGTAAGACATTGCACCAGGAACTAGAGCACAGGGTAGTTAAAGGAGGTCAAAGAGCTTTGGGAAACTTGAACATTTTTTAAGTCTAGAAAAGCCCAAGGTGAGTAGGGAGGGGAGGACATTATATACATGTTGTGTATGTGTGTACTTGCACACACGAATGCGCACGTGTGTGTAAAAGCTATTTCCCCTTTGTCATAGTGTTAAGTTGCTGGAGCTTCTTTGTATCAGAATGTCCAGAATTAGGCAAAAATCATAAGACAGATTGGTAATACTGGAGACTCCTAGAAAAGAAGCATTACTACATCATTTCAAAAGAAAACAATTATATTTAGTTAAACAATAAATGCAAAAGTGAAGCATCTTATATGTAGCAAAGCTATTAGCTACATGAAAAGTATCATAATGAAGACATGCTGAAATTCAGGCTAATTAGTAATCAGTGTGTTAACTTTAGCTGAATTTGTGATGGCCTATCAATATAGAACTAAAAGCATATTTATAGACTCAATGAAAAAGTTAAGGCTAATATTAAAGTTGTCTCTCAAGTACAAGTAGTTTAAAATTCTTCATTAAACCAAGTGCCCTTTTGAGATCATTTTGTGTTTTGTGTCTAATTATTCAGTCTCATCATTGCATAAGCAAAGATGTTTATAAAAATAGACGTAACCAAAAAATTCCTTTTGCACAGTGCTAAATATCCTAAGTGTATGCACTTTTTTGACCCTCCCAGGAGAATGAGGGTAAAAAGGTTACATGAATTTAATAATTTGTTGAAGAGCACACAGCTGGTAAAGGGAAGAGCCAGAGTTTACTCTCAGCTCTGTCCCAACTAGGGTGAACAACCATACCAGCTTGCTCGGGACTGTCCTTGATTTTAGTGCTAAAAGTCCTGCATCCCGGGAGACCCGTTGGTCCTGGAATGATTGGTCATCTCACCGTACTCCTTTTTAGTTTTATAATTGCCTTTCTCTCTTTTTAGAATTTTCAAATTACCTAAAACAGAAGAAAGGTAGTATAAGTGAGATGACACCTTGGCCTAATTAAATATTAAAGAAACCATTCTGTTAAAACAAGGCCAGGAAGAGAAGCCTCCTCATCTCAGCCTTCTGGGAAGTAACGGGGGGAGCTCTCCTGTGACCGAGACCTAATTCCACCCTACCGTTTCAGCTTAGTCAAATGTGAGCAGTACATGAGTAAGAAATTTGATTATATATATTATCCTTATTGTAATTTTTTTTTAAACTCCAGCAGTTCTTTTTATTAACATAGTGTAGCTGCATGGTTTCACTTACCTTTTAACCAAAAGTGCAAGCCTATTCTTAGAGCTTACATGTAAAGAATTCAGACAGACAATTTGGAGACTTGAAAAATATCATAAATGGTTCAGGGTTAGAACATATTAGACATTCTGTCCTGATTGCATCCCTTTTGTTGTTTGCTCCTGGTAGAGGTCACGTGTGGTTAAACCTAAACCAAGAACAATCACTCTGAATCAGGCATTTGATGAATTTCCCCCAAATGGTCTAGGTTTCTGTTAGCCAGTGTCACTTACTTTTCTCTGACAAAATCTAGAATGTTGAAAAAACAGGTTATGAAATTATTTGCTGCCATTTGATTAGCCTGAAGAAGAAGTTTTAAATTTTCATTTCAGATGAAGGTTTTCACACATTGTTGTGGTTTACATGTTACGAGGTTGAGAACCTGGGATTTTCCTGGCTGAATGGTTCAGTTTGACAAAATGAGTTTTGAAAGTTAAAGTTTCTCTAAGAACTTGAGAAATTACTTTAGGAGGATTATTATACAAGAGTAAATATATCATCATTTCTCTCTCATATGGTATCAGAGCCTCTTAAAGAAACAAATGGTACCTACAGGCCCAGCCAGTCTTAATGCTAAATTGGCCACAATCTCATGTTCTGAGAAATCATTTGAGCAGCAGATTTGTTTCTGTGTTTTTGCTTTGGGGGTGAGGATAAAGTTTTCATATCACATATTCCAAGACAATTTTCAAGAATTTTGGCCTGTTTGCAATGTCCACAATAGCCAAACTATGGAAGGAGCCAAGATGTCCATCAACAGATGAATGGATAAAGAAGATGTGGTGTGTATACACACATACACACACACACACACACATATACACACACACAATGGAATATTATGCAGCCATCAAAAACCCCCAAAATCTTGTCATTTGCAACAACGTGGATGGAACTGGAGGGTATTATGCTAAGTGAAATAAGTCAAACAGAGAAAGACAAGTATCATATGATCTCACTGATATGAGGAATTCTTAATCTCAGGAAACAAACTGAGGGTTGCTGGAGTGGTGGGGGCTGGGAGGGATGGGGTGGCTGGGTGATAGACATTGGGGAGGGTATGTGCTATGGTGAGTGCTGTGAATTGTGTAAAACTGTTGAATCACAGACCTGTACCTCTGAAACAAATAATACATTATATGTTAAAAAATAAATAAATAAAGTAGGAAGGGAAAAATGAAGGGGGGGATTAGAGGGGGAGACGAACCATGAGAGACTGTGGACTCTGAGAAACAAACTGAGGGTTCTAGAGGGGAGGGGGTGGGGGGACGGGTCAGCCTGGTGATGGGTATTAAAGAGGGGATGTATTGAATGGAGCACTGGGTGTTATATGCAAACAATGAATCATGGAACACTCCATCAAAAACTAATATTGTAATGTATGGTGATTAACATAACATAATAAAATAAAATTAAAAAAGAATTTTGGCCTGTTTGAAAACATATGTTGTTCTTAGTTTGATAAGGGAAAGAGCTCTCCTTCCTTCCTTAGTTGTTGGCTGGTTCTCTTTTTTGTTCTGTTGAGTCCTTTTTTCCCTTTCTTTATGTAGTTAATTGGAACCTTGAAAAAAAAAAAGGTGAATGCTTCTTTGTGTATGAATATGTGTGTGTGTATGCATGTATTATACATATATATATATCATGATGTCTTATTTCTCATTAGGTTGAATTTGAAGATGGGTCCCAGATAGCAATGAAGAGAGAGGATATCTATACTTTAGACGAAGAATTACCCAAGAGAGTGAAAGCTCGTTTTGTAAGTGCTGGCCAATACCCCTCAGGGATGTCTCTCTGTTTCCCAAGCCCAGCAAGAAACATACTTAGGCCTTTGGGTTGATTTTCAGGAAAGCCAGTACAACTTTTCCCTTACTTAGGCAAACCTCAACTTTGGCCCCAAACAGAAAACCAGTGCAGGTTCCTTGTTTTCCTTTCTAATGAGGTCAAATGACCTAACACTTATTGGCATACCAAAATAGTTGTTGAATACGTACTCTATGCAAGGCACTAGGAGCATACAAAGGTACCATCCAGGCATTTATAATCTTGTCAGCAGAAGCAACATTAAAGGAAGTTTTCAGTAGTAGATTGAAGGGGATATGATATAAATGAATGTCTGGTTTTCTATAGCCTTATCATATATTGATTAACGTCTCTCCAGAAACTCATTAATGGTTGTGTCAGTTCATAATTAAACCAAGCTCTCACTTTTATAACTAAAGGAATTTTAAAAAGCCCCAAAACTAGGTGTGGAATACTAAAGCTGTTTTTTTAAAAAAAGAAAATGTTTTTAGTTTCAAGCTTTATACATGCCATTAAAAAGACAAATAAACATGGACAAATAATCAAAACTGAAGTTGTTAAAAAAAATATAATTCACAATAACTTAGTTTTCATTATTGTATCATAAAATATCTAGTGGACCCTGAAATGAAGTCAGTTTTACTCATTTAGAATTGCATCTACTACATCTGCAAAATAATAAATCCTGAACAGGGAAATTTGAATGGGATTTTTTTAACTAAAATGAAATTTTTTTTCAGAATAAATGACACCCTTCGTTTTCAGTGAATGCTTATGATATACTTTTCTGCAGTGATAGAGTTACCTTAATTTGGAAAATCCTTGGATTCCTTAAATCTTCAGTTGTATATTTAGCTCCTTTTCCAGTCAGGTGGGGTCCTGGGAACAGGGTAACTGCACCAGGTATCAGCTGACTTTATGAGCTTCATCCTTGAGAGGAAGGTCTTTCAGAGTATATCAAGAGCAGAGTGATAGTATCAGCTCTGCTACTCATCTGGGAGAAACGTGACACATAGGGGACCCACACACCTGAAAATAGATTAACCACCAGATAAACTGCAGGGAAGAGAAGATCAAATATTCCTCATGTAAAGACATTGGTTAATTCCTAAAAAAAGATCTAAGAAATCTGTCCATGCCCTATATCTTAAAAATCTCTTAAGAACAACTTTCTTCTTCAAGATGCCAAAGATGGCTGCCTCTCATGCTGTGCTCCTGTCTTCCATAGATTCTCCCTCCTCTCCCTGCCCTCCCTTGCTCCCCCTCCTCTATTCATTCATTCATTCACTCATTCATTCACCTAGAGATTGAAGGATGGGGAATGGAGTAGGTAGTCCTAAGTCTCTCAGGTCTTTGATTTTCTAATGCATATGTGATTAAGCGCCAGCTGGGTTTTGTAAATTTCAAATACTGTTTCTTAATCATATTAAAAGAACGCCTTTTACTTTCTGCTCAGCTCACAATCTCTTTGTTCCATAATAGATTTGTCTTCAATACCAGGTTGCCTTCCTGCATAGCCTTTTTTGAACCCAGCTCCTGAATTTCCTAAGATCCATTTCTCTGAACAATCACACCAACATCCAACTTTTTTTTTTAATTCTCAGAGAAAATTTTTTAATTAAAAAGAGTCAGTAAAAAATACGTAAATCACATATATTATCTGAGTGTAAACTGTTATGTCAAACAATTGAACCTAATAGAAAATATCTTCAGGAACAAAGGCTCATAGTTACTAAATCCAGTTTGCTACCTCTGTTTTTATTGAATCGACTTATGTGCTCTTCTTGTAGCAATCCACCCTTTCCTTCAGGTTTGTATATAACCCTCTGGCCCTTGGTTGGTCTATCTATGACTGCTATTTTTTTTTCCAGTTGGTGATACAAATCTAATTGGAAAACTCATTGATGGAAGATATTTTATGATTAGAGAAATCTCTTTTGTTTTTTTAAAGGAGGGGTGGGTTAGCAGCCTCACTGCTAAGTAGGAGGCCTCATATTTTAATGACTGCTGCTCACCCAGACACACGCTGACTTGGGAAGAAATTTTTCAAAAGAGTCAGCAGTCCACCTCGGTGATTTTGCAGGGGTTCTTTCCCACTAACCTCAGAAATGGCCCTATTACCTTTTATTGTCTCACAGAATAACCATGGCAACGGTGCATAATTAAGTAGAGCTGCTGGTAAATCGGTTTTATTATTGTATTTGAGAGGCTGACTTTTGCTGTTCTCACACAGTGGCAACACTTTCATAGATGTTTTATTTTCTCCTTTGATAACTTGAGCACTTATAAAAGGGAAAGATTACTCATAGGAAGTACTTTGCCAAGAATGAATGAAACAAAAATGTTTTCTCCTAATGGCAGAGGGTGCCCAGCCAACCCATAATCTTTTATTTTCTTCCCAAGTGAAACAAGGTAGTGTCTGGGGGTGCATGCAAATAGCCTGTTACCCTAGATAACCATCTTATGAACTGGCGGGGAACATGCCCGCTGTGCACCTGGGTCCATTTTTTAGTTTTCAAGCTTCTTTGTAACTGTTCCATTGTTTATCTCTTCTTCATGACTGACCATGTGTTTCAAGTCCTCAAAGCTGGGACTCTGTCTCTGTCACCAACCAGAGCAGGTGGCCTCAGTGACAGTAGATGCACTGGGCATTGGCATCCTCTGGAGTGATCTACCTCGTGAAAATCAGTTAGAAATGCATTTTAGGAGACAAAATAATAGGGAATTGGGAAGCAAAAATAGTGTCTTAACATAGCCTTTACCTGAGCATAACAGAAAAGGCCCACATTCCTTCCACCTGGCTAACACTTAATTGAGCAGTGACTGAGTTGCTGGGTGTGGAGAACATGTAAAAATCAGTACTCCCTAATATCCTCACACTCAAGGGGTTCAAGGAATCCCTGGTGGGGAGAAAGTTAACTGCCCCTCATCTCTGCCACTGACCTCGTTCTACTGCGTTGACACATAAAGTCTTATAGGAACCAAAAGAAGGGCCCTCAGGTTTGCCTGTGGCAGAGAATACTGAACAGTGTCCATGCAAAGGGAAAGTACATCCAATGACAGAAAAGCATGAGCCAGTAAGGTGTGGCCAGGAACTGCAAGTAATTCTATCTGACCAGCACATGGGGTAGGATTTTGCTAAGTTATGTAGGTCTAGAGAGCTTGGATGCCCTCTTCAAAGGCGGCAAAGCTATTGAAAGAGACGATAATCAGGGATGTCATATAATCGGTTAGTTTGTAGAGCACTTTCTTCTAGTGGTACTGCAGAGAATAGCCTGGGGGTGCGGCATTTGCTGCAGTGGTTTCGGGGAGGAAATGTGAGGCCTGTACCATGGGACCAGCAGGGACAAAGAAGGAAGGATGGAGGGACCTGGACGTGGTGGGGATGGGGGATGTTTATAGTGACTGTTAGGTTTCTAAACAGTGTAGCTACATGGATAGGATAACTATGCCATGTATGGAATATAGGAAGGATAGTAATGGGGAGGGAAGACTGTGAATTCAATTTAGGGCAGGTTGGTTTGAAGTGCCCCTGGGATCAGTACTCTGAGATGCCTGCTGAGCAGTTGGACATGCAGGCCTGTGCACAGAAGGAGGTCTGAACTGGAGTGAGAGATGTGAGCATCCTTGGAGAAGAAGCAGGAATTGAAGCCAGGAGTGTGGGTGTGAGGTCTCAGGGAGCATATGTGCAGAAGAGAAATGCAAAACATCAGGAGCATCAGAGTTGAACAGATAGTTAAGAAAGGAGAACCCCTGAGACATCAACAGTGAGCAACCAGAGGAAGAAGAGAGGCAGGAGGAAGGGCTTATAAAGTGTCAGAGATGAGAGCAATTCCAGCAATACCATTTAGGATGAAAAAGTGTCATAGGAACTGGACTGAAGCAAGGACAGTTTCAGGGAAGGCCCAGAGGTAAATAGGAGTGGGGTGAATTAGAGATGACTGTTGATAGATTTGTCAAAAACCTGGTTGGGAAAGAGCCAGAGGGGAGATGGCGAGTGAGGGAGATTTAAATGAGAAGACTTTCATCCTGCTTCTGCTGGGGGTGGGAGATTCTGAAGAAGGTTGGGGCTACATGGAAGCAGGAGCCTGGATGGAGCAGGTGGGAGGCCCCAAATCCTGGGCTAGTGGCCGGGCCTCTGCACGCCACCCCGAGCTGGCTAGATCAGATCTTTGTCCATTCTTGTTATGGTCAAATGCTGTGCTTTCCGCAGCATGACACTGGCTCTTTCTAGTCCACAGCCTCTGATATGCGATTTGAAGACACATTTTATGGAGCAGACATAATCCAAGGGGAGAAAAAGAGACAAAGAATGCTGAGCTCCAGGTTTAAGAATGAATATGTGGATGATCCTGTGTACCGCACTTTTTTGAAGAGCTCTTTTCAGAAAAAATGTCAGAAGAGACAATAACCTCCATATGCTGCTACAGGCAACAGAGCAACGTGGGCCAGAAAAGGAAAGATGAAGGGACAACCTTGGGGCCGTGCGATGTGTTTCACTGGGGTAGGTGACGGGGTATGTCTCTGACAGTGGAAAATTAGGCTTTTCAGAGTTTGGTCACCTGGACCACAGATTACAAGTGTTATTAATTGGTCACAACAATCTGAAGTCCTCCCCTAGTCTTGCTTTCACTTGTGAGCAATTGTCTTCAGTGATCCCAAAGAATCTAAGTGAAAGGAAATAATAGTGAATCTCCCACCAAAAAGACTCACTGACAGAGGCGGTGGGTCCTCACCTGTGGCCTAATTAGGCCCTTAGGAAACACATGGAGACTTCTCTCCCTAACCCCAGCAAGTGGGAACCTCGATACCCAGGTAAGAGGGTGATAATTTATATAATTTCCACAGTCAGGGAAGGACTCTCACTTATTTGTTTTAAATGGCAGTTTTTATAAAACATTTTTAAAACACAAATGGCCTGTATGGTAATGAGATTTACCCGTGTGCTATCTGTAATTTCCCTTGTACAGAACTTTTACATTTTTTTTATATCCCTATTACTTTTGATTGTGTCTGATGAGAACTGAGTTGTTGGCCTTTGTGAAATTTTTGGCTCTTGAGAAAGAATTCTTATGAATTGTATGGGAATTTTATATATTTAAAGAGGGAGATCTGGGGCTGTTATTTTTAAACACTTTTTTTTCATAATATTCTGAGTAGATATTTATAAAATATATTTCTTTCATTATGTGTTTGTAAAATTAGAGTTTAAATAAATATGCTTTGATGCATAGTTTTCAACTAATATGATTTTTCCTTTTTAAAACAGCCTGAAAATGTACTAGTGTTTAAAAATAAAGATTTCCTTTTTCTCCAATTCTGCTTCTGACTTGCTTTTTTGTTTATGTTTAAATCAACAGAAAAACAAGTTTTCTTTAGGAGCTGTCTAAAAAGTTTGTCAGGCCCTTCTTCGTTCACAGACTTTTTACATAACTGGACACATTGCCAGACCTTTCAGACATGTCCCTGGGCATAAAGGCTCCTCTGCCTGCCCACAGGGCCAACTGAAGTGTTTCCCTCAGCTCCTTCTAGGCCTTGAAGAACTCTGAGCACCTAGAGTCTGGAGCTTTTTTCATCCCAGGTTTCTTGGTCCCCGGTTACCTTTAGAAAAGGCTGTATGGACCCTCCAGTCCCTCCCCTCACTTTATAGATGAGGACAGGCAGGGAAGAGATTGCCCAGGGTCACAGAGTCCTTAGTGACTGCTTCAGTTAACTATGGTCACAATCACGCTACATTACAGACAACTGCAAAATCTCAGTGGCCAGCCATGGGAAGCACTTGTTTTGCTTATGGGCCTGCAGGTTGGCTGTCCTGAGCTGGGCTTGGCTCGGCAGCTGTGCTGACCTTGCCTTGGGCTAGCTCACATGTCTGCTCCACATGTCTCCCATCATCCCACTGGACCCAGTGTGCTAGCTGAGGTATGTTCTTCTCATGTCAATGGCAGAGGCCGAAGAGCTTGTGAGCCCAGCCAAGTAAGCACATTGCAGTCCGCTCTGTGGTGTTGGTTAACATCCTGTGGGCCAAAGCCCAGAGCCAAGGATTCAAGGGCATTTCAAAGTTTCATGGCGAAGAGTGAGGATGTATCATGTTACTGGGTAGAGAGTACAGAACTGAAACTGCAATAACAGAACCACAGTTAAAGCTCAGTTCTCCAGACCGCCTGCTGGCTGAGGGCTCTTTTTCCAGAGTGCCTCATGCCTGAACTCTGAGCTGGGGAAGAGCCCACCAGTCTTACAGGGATTGAGCACTCCACATTCCCTACCAGTATCGTCATATATTTTATCAAGTAATCAAGCTTGTTTTTTCTATCTCCAGGTTTTGAATGGAGCTGACCTGCCTTCTCCACGATATGCCAGGGAAGTAGGCCTGTGTAAGGCATTAAGGAGAATTAATCTAAATAGGATCATTCGTTCTATACAAGTTTGCCTGTCAGCAAGATTTCTGATTGGCTGCCACAGGGAGGAAATGTGCAGAGTCCTATGTGATCTCAAATACAGCTGTTTTTTTTATAGGCTCACTTAACTAATACTCCTATAACCAAGTACAGCTGTATATGGCCTCAGCAAAATACTGCTGGCCACAGATGCACTATGGCTCTTGAGAAAGACAGCTTTGTTTCACTGCATTCTGCGTAAAGTCATTATTAGCTCCATGACCAGACAGATTGTTAAAGCTTTTTCACTTACTGTATGACACTTCAATTGTAATTTTAATTTCTTTGCGTTACACTAACTGCATTTTTAGTGTGTATGTGTAGCATGAAATCAGTTGAAGCCTAGCTTCTGGTATTAAAAAAATTGCTAGCTGTGACAATTCTAATGTAAATCCAATGGCAAGCCCTTTCTCTGGAGGTTAGAGGATTAATAAAAACTGCCTGGCATATTTCACAACATTTTAGTTCCTTTATGTGTGTTTGAAATGAGAACAGTGTGATTCTTGTCAGTTTACTTTTATTAAGGTACTTTTGTTTAGTTCATCTAGAGAGAAATTGAGAAGAAGCATCCACTAAAATATCACATGGCTTCTTGGAATACATTATAAATTGCTACTGGCTAATAGTGTATGAAAACATGTAGACTCAGAATACAAAAAGATGTAGGAGCGAATGGGTCTGTCACTTCTCCCTGTACCCATCCAATGTGAAACAAGGTTGAAATGTGTATGGTACTGTTAATGACTGGGAGGTCTTGTGAGTAATCATAATGGAGTAGTATATGCTGCAAAATAACATTGTGCACTTTCTTTTTTTTGCCTTTAAGTAAAAGGGATCTGAAATGAAACTTTATTTCAGATATTAATCAGCCTCATAAACTTGAAGCTAACTAGAGGCATTTTCATTACATGAATTGTAATTGGTTGGTTGCAAAACTCAATTGCACTACAATCTCTTTCTGAGAATTCAGATTTGCAGTCATTGCAAATGTTACTCATGCTTTCGCCCAGTATGTTGTTAGAGACATATAGCACTGACTGGTGGGGAGAAGGATTCCTGGCCTCTGAGGAGGCCTGACCTCTCCAGCAAGTGGACTAACAACTCAGAAATCTCACACTCCATCCTCAGTAGGTGCAGGACCCTTGAAGAAATTGAACTTCATTAAGAGCAGATGATATTAACGATGTCTTGAGTACCTATTGTGAATACCAAGCCTGGTAGGCTCCTTACTGGCATTTATTTACCTTGTTTAACCTCCCCCAAGAAATCAACAAAGTAACATTACCTGCTTTCATGGAGGGAAACCAAGGCTCTAAGTAACTTGTAAATCACTTAACCCTCTTGATGCATGAACAAAAAAGGATCCTAAACATGACCCAAACGAAAGACATTGGATAGACAACTTTGAAGCCCAGAAGACAGCACTAGAGGTATAAATGAGGAAGGCATCGTTTTTATTGGTAGATGTTTAAAAATGCATGGAATCTACCTTCTGGCAAAGGCAAAACTGTAGAGACAGAAGAAAGATCGGTGCTTGCCAAGGACTGGAGGTGGGGGAGGGATGGACAACAAAGTGGGGTATGAAGGAATTTTGGGTGGTGGTGGAGGAAATATTCTTTTTCTTGATTATGGTGGTGGTAGCAGGACTGTATGTTTGTCAAAAATCATAGAACTGAACGCTGAAATAGGTGGATTTTACTAGATGTAAATATCACCTCAGTAAACCCGACTTAAATCTAGGTGAACAGTGGACAAAACTGTGAGAGGGAGCATGTCTTGTGTGAAGAGGACAACAAATGCGAAGAGAGAGGTCAGAGCCCTGGGAGAGCTAAACAGATGGGTAGAAAAAGAGGAGCCTGGGAATGAGCACTGAAAGGGAAAACCAGGATGCTCTGATGTCCCAGACAGCAAGGGAAGACAGTGTTCCCAAAAAGGAGGTGTGGTTGACAGAAAATGCAGCAGAGTCCCAAGTAAGATCATGTAATTGTTTATTAGGAGGCCAATAGTGACCTTGGTAAGAGCATTTCAAGTGATTTCAGATGACGTTAACATTCAAATTGGTGTTCCCTGTTGGACAGGCATCACCTCTTTCTTCCATTTCCCTTCCTCCCTCAATCTCTCCCCCTCCCTTTTCTCTCTCAAGATTTTCTTCTTTGTCATTAGTTTTCAGAAGCTTGACAATAATGTGTCTTGGCTTTGATTTCTTTGGGTTTACTTCATTTGGGATTTGTTTAACTTCTTGACCTTTCGCCAAATTTGGGAAATTTTTAGTCATTATTTCTTGAAATATTTTTTTAAATTCCACACTCTTCTTTCCATCTGGGACTTCAGTGACAGAAATGTTGGGTCTTTTGTTGTTGTTCTTACATGGGTCCCTGATCTTTTTTTTTTTTAAGAAATGAAAAATTTTTTAAAGATTTTATTTGTTTGAGAGAGAGAGCAAAAGAGAGAGAGAACACGAGCAGGGGGAGGGGCAGAGGGAGAGGGAGAAGCAGACTCTGCACAGAGCCCACCACCGGGCTCGATCCCAGGATCCTGGAATCGTGACCTGAGCCAAAGGCAGATGCTTAACCGACTGAGCCACCCATCACCCCCACTGATGATAAGTCTATTTTCTCTCTGTTCAGTTTGGGTAAGTTCTAATGATCTGTCCTCAAATTTACTGATTCTACCCTCTGTCATCTCCAAACTATTATTGAGCTCATTGAATGAATTTTTTATTTTGGTTATTGTATTTTTCAGCTCTATAATTCCCATTTGGTTCTCTTTTATATTTTCTACTTCACTGAAATTTTCTATTTTTTCATTTGTTTCAAAAGAGTTCATGATTATTCATGGAAGCATTTTTCTGATGGCTACTTTTTTATTTTTTATTTATTGTTTTTTACTGATGGCTACTTTAAATCTGTGTCAGATAATTCCAACATCTGATTCATCTTGGTATTACTGTGTGTTGATTGTCTTTTCTCATTCAAGTGATTCTCCTGGTTCTTGTCACAACAAATGATTCAATTATAACCTGGACATTTTGAATATTATGTTAGAAGACTTTGGATTATATTTAAATCTTTTCTTTTTGCCAGCAGTCACCCTGTTTTGGTTTAGTGCTTAGGTCCTGGCCTACTTTTGTGGGCTGTGGTTCCAACGACAATTTAGTTTTCAGAGCTCTTCTGATCTGCTTTGTTTGTGTGCTACTGAGAGGCCACTCTGCAAACTAGGGTACTCCACACTTTAGTTCAGTTCTCAGACTTTTTGGTGAGTTAATGTAAATCAGTTTCATGTGTGAGTCGGTCAGTAAATTCTTGTGCATATTTATAGAATTCCTTTCTCTAGATCTCTGCTCTCTAAGGTTACCCTTCCATTCTCTGGTTGAAAAAGTAAGGAACACTGCCTCCTGCTATTGGAAAGCCCACTCGGTCCCCACTGGTAGCATGCTAACAGGGACAGAAATGCCACCCAGAACCTCCAGGCTTCGGTAATTAGAGGACAGAGGTGGAAGTCCAGACTCCTCACTCGGTCTCCACCAGCACAACACTGAGGCCACCATGTGAGGGACAGAAATCCAAACTCTCCATTTGGTCTCTCCTGAGATTATGCAGGCAGGGACCATTCATTATATGTGATTGGGGTACAATATTGTCAGAAAGGATTTTGTCCTGCTATGCTGCTCCTTTCTGGGTCCTTTGACTATAGGGAGCAAGTTTTAAGTGTTTTTGTTTTGGTTTGGTTTTTTCCCCTGTGCCTGTTGGTGGTTCCAGCTTTCAGACTCCTCCATTTCCAAGTCCAGGATATATGGGACATAAGAAGAAAACTCAGAGAACACATTCCTATGTAGTTCTTAGATCCTGAAGCCCCTAGGTAGTCTTCTTGCTTCTTCCAACATTTCATAGTCTTCTTATGGTTGTTCTATTATGTCCATGACTTTTAGTTATACTTAGCCAGGAGGAGTAGGGAGAACTAAGTCTTCTCCCCCTTATCCAGAATGAAGAGTCCTCACTTTTTCTTTAAGATGAGAGAAAATAGGGGCGCCTGGGTGGCTCAGTCATTAAGTGTCTGCCTTCGGCTCGGGTCATGATCCCAGGGTCCTGGGATTGAGCCCCACATCGGGCTCCCTGCTCTGCGGGAAGCCTGCTTCTCCCTCTCCCACTCCCCCTGCTTGTGTTCCCTCTCTTGCTGTGTCTCTCTCTGTCAAATAAATAAAATCTTTAAAAAAAAAAAGATGAGAGAAAATAATTTATTACTAACAGCAGGGGTCTAGAAATTGAAGATCTAAAGAGAACAATTGATGGAGGAATCCTGAAAGAAGGAAAAGAGATTGAGAGCAGAGGTGGAATGGTTGGTCTTACACACAGAAAAGGAGATTGCATCCACGGAGACTGAATTCTTGATAAGAGCAGAAAAGGCAGATTATAGAATTGTTTCGGGAAGGAGCTTTCTAGTGGGTTTGGTGTATGGAAAAGGGCGTGAGGGAATTAAAGATGCTAGAGAATAGTTTCTTCTTCCCCATCAGTCTGGGTTGAAAAAGAAAGGTAGTTGATGTCAAGAGGGAATTGACTGGGAGAAAATAAAGGGATGTAGGAAGTGGATGGCTATAAAACACTGATTAATACCCTCCCCCCTGCCAAAGATGTCCACAGTCTAATCCCCAAAACCTGTGAATATGTTACCTTACATGGTAAAAGAGACTTCATAGTTGCTTTTAAATTAAATATTTTGAGATGGGGAGATTATCCTGAATTAACTGGATGTGCCCAATATAATTAGAAGGGTCCATACAAGGGGGAGGCAAGAGGTTCAGAGACTGAAAAGCAGACATGTTGAAGGAAGAAGTGGGTGAAGTGATCTGCTTTGAAGACAGAGGCAGGAGCCAAGAAGCCAAGGAATGTGGGTGGCTACTAGAAGATGGAAAAGGGGAAATAGATTCTCCCCTAAAGCCTCTGTAAGGAACCAGCCTTGTTGATACCTTGGTTTTAGCCCAGTGAAACTGATGTCAGACTTCTGGCCTCCAGAAAGTTAAAAAAAATACATTGTGTTGTTGTAAGCCACTAAGTATGTTGCAGTTTATCAATGGGAAACTAAGAGAACTGCTAAATTGCAGGGCAGAGGAGGAGAGGAGGAGAGTTTTCAAGATCAGAAGCTGTGGGCAGAAGAAGAGGGATTCGTTTATAATTTATATCAGTTGAGTGTTGATAAGGTTCAGGGTATGGTCATGAGAGTGGAGTGAAGCTGAAAGTCATTTCACTGAATCAACTTTTTCTTTTGACTATTTAGCTTTTTTTTTTTAAATAGTGCAGATAGCATAAAATTCACCCTTTTAAAATGTACAATCCAGTGGTTTTTAGTATATTCACAAGGTTGTGCAGCCATCACTACTCCCTAATTCCAGAATCACTTAGTTTTAATTCAGTGGTATTCATTCTGTCTTCATATATTATGGGGTTTTAAAGAACATTTCTGAAACTGAGAGGCCTAAGAATAATATTTTCATGAGACTATATTTTGAATATGAAGGGTTCTTCTGGACATATTATTTAATATACTCACCCATTTGAGAAGAGGACACACACTTGGCCAAATGAAGACTTGCCAGGTTGGTTTGGCCAGGTTTGTGAGTATGGTGGTGGTCATGGTGGGTCTTCTTAGTGGAAGACAGACCACAAAGGGGGAAGGCACATCCTGGCCACAGAGCTGCCCTTGAAGGTGGGGCCCAGGAGACTGTGGGGGAGTGTGACCCTCAGCTCCAACAGCCATTGGGAACACTAGAGCACAGCCCTTTGCAGCAGCTCTTTGGAGGAAGATGAATCCCTGGCCCCACGTTCACTGATGGGACTTTCATACCCTACAGTCAGCCCCCAGGCCCTCCATAGAGGTCAGTTCTCTCAGTTCACTGCAACTTGGCCCCTTGTAGGAATATTATGGATGATCTAGTCACCCCTTTCCCTCCCAGGGCCCTTTCCTCTCCTGGGTGACTCTTCTTTTGCTCCTAGAAGATTTTTTATAACTCCTAAGTCATTTAGTAGGAAACTTGACCTGACCTGAACTGATAGGAGGCTGTTTATATTCTTTATCTCACTTAATATGAATATTCAAACATACCACCATAGGATAGTCATGTTGGGTGTTAGATAATATGGGATATTAGGTATGAAATTGCCTTTCTGAAATACTAAAACCTCTGAACTCACACAAAATAAATCTAGTCCTATGGATTTTGGATAAAGATGTGGACTTCTTATTTTACACCCACTATTCACCCCCTGCTATATAGGGCCCTGTTCATCTCCATATTCCTTGAGATCCCCTGCACATAACAGACCCTCACTAAGCTTGGTTGAATGCCAGCCACTTGCTTGGTTGAATGCCACACAGAATTATGCTATCACTGGGCTGGGGACTGATGGCATTTGTCTTAGGTTCAGATAGTAAGTTAATATTACCAGGCTTAAAAGTCTCAGAACTGCTGACCAGGGGTGTACATTCTGCCAACTGAGGCTAACTGTGAACACAGCAGGGCCCTGAGGAGGGAAATGGTGGCATGGAGCCATTCTGGTGGATGCCAATGGAAAGGGCCAGGTATCACCAGAGGGTGGGAAGGCTCATTCTCAGAGGCTGACTCAGACTACCTAGACAGGCTGCCCATTGCTTCCCTGACTCTAGAGCGCAGGTTCTTCCTTAGGTCAGAAACAGGCATGGGCTAGGCTACCTAGGAAGGGAGAAATGCTTCTTGTTTGCCCTGAAACAGAGACTTGGACTTTAGGGGAGGAATTGTCTGAGGCCTTTAAAAGCCAAAAATTGAAATGTCTGCTTAGTCCACAGAATGCCCTGAATCAAGACTTTGAGACCACCCCCTGCAGGCTCTCACTGTGTGACTCCAGTGTGATATGATTATGAAGCTATTTATTTAATGCCTCCTCCCATCAAAGCCAGAATGAGAAAAAAGGCCCCACAATAATTTCTGCATATTTTGATAACAAAAGAAATGGTTGTTGATGATAATAAAAATTGCTGCTCACAAATTTGCACCCTTTGTTGCCGTTTATAAAAGAGACCTTGTAGCACGAGCTCATTAGTAGCTGAACTTTATTTTGTCAAAGGAAATGGAGTCAAGAGAGATTATGTTTCATCTTTAATATGGCTGTTCAACAGTGCCATTATCCTGAATTTCAGATTAATTTAATTGAACCTTAATGAACAAAATTAGTTGTTTTATGCAATTAGAATCCCATTTCAATGGGTTAGAAAATGAATAGGATGGGAAATGTGGTTGACTTGATTTTCCTCAAGACTGATTCTCTAGGCCTCTCTCTGCCTCTAGATTTTCTCCCTCCATTGAATAAGAGACTAAAATTTTTATAATTTAAGAAGACTTTTGAGTTGCCAGGCTTTTTTCCCCCAGACAAACAAAATGTCTGGGACCATCAAGGAGGTGGCGGGGGTTGGGGGGAGGCAAAGGGACTTGGCCAGTGGGAACCGTTACAAAGAACTAAGGACTAAGTTAGAAACACTCTCCCAGCCCAGTGTGGCCCAGCTCCTTAGACACTTGACCTCCCTCCCTTTCTGAGATGAAAAAGTGGATATTGAACAGCATCTAACAAGAGGTGAGGAGGGATGGGCTTTACAGTCATGCAGATTTAGGTACAAAGCTCCCCTCTACCACCAATAACTTTGTGACCTGGTGTTTGTCTCTTGACATTTGAACCTCAGTTTCTCCATCAGTACATAATACTGGGCATAATAATACCTATTTCTTGACAGTGATGTTAAGCATTCAGTGAGAGAATATATATCAAGTAATCGACATATTGCCCAGCTTTAAAAGTGGGAGCTGCTAACTGTTATTAGTGTTACTATTCTTTATCATCACCACCATCACCATCCTCATTGTCTGCACCTTCATCTTCATTCTTACAACCTCGGGAGTCCTTGCTTCATGTGCAAAACTACAAAACTACGTAGCCCACCTAACTTAGGTTAGTGTTTCTGGTCAACAATAAGCTTTCCCAAGTATTATCTTACTCAAGTGGAAGAAAGAGGGGAGATGAGAAAACCAATTTGCTTAGGTGTTTGGGAGCATTGGCACTCATCTTGGGGGGAGCAGGAGGAGTTGGTACAGCTTGATATGAGGGAAGGGCATGGTCGCATGAAATTCCTGCAGAGAGTCACAGAACACTGCTCTCAATTTCCCCATCTGTGATGTGAGGGAATGAGACAGGCTATCCCTATGGACCTTTCCAGCTCTGAAGAGCTTACGATTCTACAACTACTGCCGCCTTTCCTGCCTAATGGACTGCATTCCAATGAGCCAGCCCTTGCCAAGAAACTTCCAACTTGCATCAGGATTGCTGAAGCTTCCTGCTGAATGTTCCCTACCAGTGTGAGCGTTGACTCAGTGCTCTGGAAGGTGGCTTCCTGAGACACAGCAGAGGTGAGAATGAGGACCAAGGGGATTTGGCACAGCCTTAGTAAACATCACCTTCCCTGTGCAGCACAGCACTGACCAAGGTGAGGTGACAGAAAATCAAAGAAAAGAATTATTCTTGTTCCCTTTGGTCTCATCAGCCTGAATTTTTAAATGGGTTCTCAGTGAAAATCTAAAAAACAGCATACTTTCGTCTTAAGTATAAGATGCTATTGCAATATTGCAGTCTCCTATCAAGTGCTTCCCAATTATTTCTGAGAGTCCCCAAGGAGCATCTTGACGTGCTCATAAATAAAGCCTCTTGGCTTCCACATGGTAACTGCCATTTTCCTTTGTTCTCCAATATGACTTCAAGAATGTCAGCATTCTCAGCTGTCACTGCTCTCCAGGCTGAGGGAGAGGGCCCTTCTTCTGTGTCCTGTTGATAAGGCTGAAGCTACCCCCACATTATGCCCAGAAACCAGTGCGGGTGATGCCACTGTTGTAACGTCTGAGATGCAGTGAGGTTATACTGGGGCCCTGCTGCTGCCTGAGGTTGGGGATTGTAGAGCTAGGACAGCTACCACCATTCTAAGCTGAGCTGGACACCCAGTGACCTCACTCTGCTAGCCCCACACTTCCCTGAAGCAGGGAGAGTTGTCACCCTGTCCTGGTGTCTCCTGTGTGGGTGCTCGTCTCAGAGTGCAACTTCATTTGCTTAACCTGTCAAGGAGACTGACTTGGGTACCCTGCCTTTTTTGGTCGTGTTTCTTACAGTCCTTGCTTTCGTGAGGGGTTAGGGCTCCACGGGGCTGAATGTTGGGAGCTCTTACAAATGTGAAGAACAAAAATCCCCTCAGGTTACTTCAGTTGTGGTGGTTTTATTGCAGGGTTAAGAGGATCCAAAATGCAGCCCTGGAGCTGGGCCCCACGGGGCTCTCAGAAGAATCTGGGCCTCATGGACATGAACATGGCTGGGAACAGGAATGTCCTTGGGACCTCTTTATTCTGTTGGGCCCTCACTGTGAGTTCACTGATCTTTAATTTTTTTCTATCATCTGCAACCACCTCCCTCACACTTCCTTCTAAGGCCTCTGCTGCCACATAGCTTTTGCTGCTGGCCTTCACCATTTGATTTTTTTTAGTTTCTCTTCCCAGTACCACTGATTCTCCAAATGTCCAGGCCAAAATCATCAGTAGAAATAAATTTGATGAGGACATGAATTTTGGTCTCTTGTTTATTGACATATTCACAGAACTTAAAAGACTGGCTCTAACACAATAAATGTATAGCCCGGGGCAAGTTAGTTAGGCTCTCTCTGCACCAAGGGTTTTTTTTTTTGTTTTTTTTTTTAACCTTCAAAATGGGGATGATAATAGCAGCTAACTTACAGGGTTGTTATGAGAATTAAGTAAATTTATATTTATAAAATATTAGTGTCTGGCACAGAATACATTCAGTAGAAGCATTTGTTAAATATAAAATGTCAGGGTGCCTGGCTGCCTGAGTCAGTGGAGCATGAGACTCTTGATCTTGGGGTTGTAAGTTTGAGCCACACATTGGGTGTAGAGATTACTTAAAATCTTTAAAAAACAAACAAACAAACAATAAAACATCTACACATAGTTGGTGCTCAAAAAATATCTGTTGCCTTGATTAAATAAGTTTCTTGAAGAATCAGAATGGCTTAATTTCTCCTTCCCTATTTGAGAACTCTTGTACCAGTCTTCCTCACATTCTCCTTTTAGCTTAACTCTTGGATTAGGTTTCCACTCCAGGCCATTTGCTTGGCTAAGAGTTTGAGGTTTTGTGTTACGAGCAAAATGACTTATGTAGAAGAAACTCCTTAAGAAACTCTTGTGGAGTTGTAGATACTCTGGGTCATACCTGTCCGAGCTGGTGACGACCTCACACGGTACTCAAAGTCATCTCCATCCTCCGCTGGCTGAGTTACTGTTTACAAATTCATGTATCAACTCCTTCCTTAGGGCAATTCTTTGCCAGAAGGGCTCTTGTCTCTCATGCTGAAATATATGTGCTGGTCTCTCCCATTGGCCTGCCAAATGGCTCAATCTTTTTTTACTCTCAGTGGTAAATAAAAGGCTGAGGCTCTTGCTATATAGTTCTCTTTCTCCCTGTCCATTCTTTGACCTTCCTTTAGCTCAGGGACCTTCAGGTTCTAGAAAAGAGGCCTCCTCCACTGTGTACTACTGTGCATTCATATACATATACCTGCTTATGATGCCAAGATGCTCCCTTTTTCACCTAAAGGTATTTGTAGCTTGTATTTTCTGGATAGAAGGCCACCTGAGAGCCAGGAATAACATTTCTGGGGCTGCCAATCAGATAACGAGTACAACTGCTTATTATTCTTTCCCTCTGGCTCGTAGGAGAGCTAAGTTCCACACAAGGTCCTAAGTTATCAGGGAGGAAGTTTTTCAATTTAATTTTTTCAGGAAGTTGAGTCCCTGAAGTCCCACAAGCTAAAATGGAGCAGCCGAGGGAACTGGCAAGGGAGTCTCCATGATGTGAGTGGGCAGCCCAGGTAATGAGGACAGAAGTGAGCTCTGCCAAGGGCCACAGGGAGGAGCAGAAGGGAGGAAACTATTAGCTTAGACTGTGGCAGGCTGGGATGGCTGCTGTCTAGACAGCTAAATTGTTACATTCTGAGAACTGGCATTTGATTATCCCCACCTTCAAGACTGGGGGACCACTCTAGACCACTTCCAGGTGCTTTAGGGCAGTAGTTTTCAATCAGGCTACACGCCAGTGTCATCTAGGGAGCTATTTAAAAAACCCAGATTCTTGGGCCACACTCCAGACCTTATAAATCAGAATCTCTTGGAGTTAGGGTCCAAAAACCTTATGATTCTTTAATCCTCCACAGATGGTACCGATGTAGACCATTATGGGCCAACCTGGGCACTATGTGGGAAATGGATGCAATCCTATTGGGTCACACATCATTCTGGTTATAAAAGCAGAAATATTACCACTTGGAGAAAATACAGACCTAAAGAAAAGCATTAGCTCTGGCATTTTAAGGCCTGGGTTTGAGTCTTGTCTCTACCACTAAGCTGGACTTTCCTGGATAAGTAACTCAATCTCTGTGAGTTACAGTTTCCTCATTTGTAAAATGGGAATAGTAACACCTGCCTTGTCTACTTCTTAGAATTGTTTCAGGGACCAAAAAGGATAAATACATGGAAATGCTTTGAGAACTGGAAAACAATATTCAAACATATGCTATAGAACTCTAGAGTAATGCTATTTGTGCTCTCTTGATGAACTTGTAATAAATCCTATGAAACAAATACCACTATGTGATACTCCTCTCATTCTGCCCCATGTACAAAAAGTGCACAAGTAAGACAAGTTTATTTAAACTCTTTACACTGTGTTTATTTGGCCGTATCAACAAGAAGCAATTACCAGCCAAGATATGGAAACAACCTAAATTTTCATCAGTAGTTGAATGTATAAAGAAGTTGTGCTATGTACATACAGTGGAATATTATTCAGCCATGAGAAAGAAAGTCTGCCATTTGCAACAACATAGGTGAAACTGGAAGGCATTACCCTAAGTGAAATAAACCATGTAGAGAAAGACAAATACTGCATGGTATCACTTATATGTGGAATAGATTTTTAAAAAGAGTCAAACTCATAGAAACAGAGAATAGGAAAGTGGTAGCTTGGGGATGAGGGAAACAGGGAAAGTTGGTAAAAAGGTACAAACTTTAGCTATAAGATGAATGAGGTTTAGGGATCTAATATAAAACGTGGTGACCATAGATAACAATGTGTTAAATCATTGAAATTTGTTAGGAGAATAGAACTTAATTGTCCTCACCAAAACAATAAAAAATAAAAAGATAAATATGTGAGGTGATAGATGTGTTAATTAAGTAGATGGTAAGAATTCACTCACAATATATATGTATATCAAATCACCATGATGGACATGTTAAATATCTTACAATTTTAATTGTCAGTTATACTTCAATAAAGTTGAGGGCCAGGGTGGGGTGTAGAGGGCTGGATTGGGGAAGCAGTTGCTTGATTCCCAGATGAAGATGGGAGAAATGAGCACATGCATTTACTCTCTTCCCTATTCTTAAACTTAGTAAAGTTATAGTAAAATGATTTTTAATAATATAAAAATACAAAGACATAGAAATGAGAAGACAGTATTTTTAAAAATGAAAGCTAGCAAGCCATAAGATGGAAAAAGATTTGGTAGACTTGAGGAAATTGAGTCCTAAGCTGGTAGTGGCAGAAAGCCATGGAATAATGCCACTTAAACATACAGTACCCTCCTGTCCCTGCAAGGCTCAGGAATTAGTGATTCCGTATACATCTAAAAACCGGCATGAGGGTAGGGCTGAAAAACAGAAATAGGAAAATTGTTCAAAGATTATTTAAGGAGACCTTTTCCAATCCTTTGTATCAGGAGGACTGCCTTTTTTCTGCCCCAAGAGAAGACTGGAAGTGTGATTTCTGCAAAGTATAAGATGGAGAACTGTGGGCTAGAGAACAACAGGCACAATGGAGAGCAGAACCATGTTGGAAACAAGAAGATTAAATGAAGGATCACAGACTGACTGAGACTCTGCTTTCTTCCCTTACTTAGTTCCCAATGTGCTGGCAACTAAGCTTACAGTCTATAGACAGGAGAGTAGAATCTAGCCCAAGAGAAAAGATCTTAAGATTCTGACAATGGAAAATTCTCTGACAAAATGGCCAAGACATTTACCCAACAGAAAAGTCCAGAGTTGCCAATCCCTTCCCAGGTGCACTGAGCTTCTATCTCACTTGTGAATGTGTGTGAAGAATCACTAGAGCATATAATATGAAAGTCATAGACAAAACAAGAAAACTCAGTTTGAGAAAATTGATTCTACTTAGAGAAACTTAAAAACAAACAAAAAAAACCTTTAAACCCACCTACCATTAATAGCCTCAGGAAAACAAGACCAAGACACTACAAAAAGAAACATTCAGAGAACCTACAAATACTTGAAAATTGGTATAGAGTTAAGTAAATCTCTAAAAACCAAAGCAATACAAAAGATAAAAAGAAAGGCAAACAAAAAGATAAAGTCCTGGAGGTTAAGATACAAATAATTGGGGTTCCAGAAAGAGAAAACAGTGAAGAAATCACTATGGAAATAATTTGGGGGATTCCCCCAAACTTAGAGACGGAAGTTTTAAAGAGTAAGGATCAACTGAGTTCAGCATTTAGTAATGAAAAAAAGAGCTATACAAAAGTCATCATTTTGGAATTTCAGAATTATAGGTAGAAAAACTAAGAGCTCATGTAAGCTTCCAGATTTCTTTTTTAAGATTTTATTTATTTATTTGAGAGAGAGAGCACAGGCACAGAAGTGGCAGGGAGGGGAAAGGGAGAGAGAGAAGCAGACTCCCTGATGAGCAGGGAGCCCAACATGGGGCTTGATCCCAGGACCCTGGGATCATGACCTGAACTGGAGGCAGATACTTAACTGACTGAGCCACCCAGGTACCCCAAAGCTTCCAGATTTTATATAAAGAATCAACTCTTAGACTGGCAGGAAACTTCTTGGCAACAACAATGAAATCTAGAGGACAAGAGAGTAAAGAGGCAAAATCATTTCCAACTTTGAATTCTATATCCAGCCAAACTATCCATTTAGCTTGCGACAGAAGGATATTTTCAAGATTTATAAACACCTAAGTAATTTATCTCTCATGTGCCCTTTCTCATAAAGTTACTGGAGAATGGGGTCTACCAAAATAACAGAGTAAACCAAAACAGAAAGACATGGCTTGCTAGTTATTCTTAGTTTGCTTCTTCAGTTCTGTTCTCCATCTATTCTTGGTGCCCCAGGAGACTGATCTACATTACTGTACTGAATTACTTGGGCTCCCATCCTGGGGGATTTATAAGTGAATTTAACCACTAGAGATGCTGGCAGGAGATCAACAGGAAGAAACTGAGGTGGTAATATTTATTTCCCATGCTTCCTCTCTGCTGGGCCTCAGTTGGTCAGAGGCTGTCCTCTACCTAAGACCACAATTCCTGGGACGCCTAGGTGGCTCAGTCGGTCAAGCATCTGCTTTGGTTCAGGTCATGATCCCAGGGTCTTGGGATCAAGTCCCACATCAGGCTCCTTGCTCAGTGGGGAGCCTGCTTCTCCCTCTGCCTTTCACCCCCCCACCCCCGTTTGTGCTCTCTCTCTGACAAATAAATAAATAAAATCTTTAAAATACAATAGCACCATGATGTCCATTGGGTGACCCCTCCACTATGGCTCTTACCAGGTTCAGATAACAGTTTCTTCCCTTTGCTATTATGGCTTTCTACTGCTGCTACATAGATCTTGAGATAAGACAGTCTAAATTTGAGCAGGTCGAAAGCCTCTGGGAGAGGTTTCTTTAAGAAGATGAAAACAATAGAATCCTCAATGTGCTTGAAGCTATTGAGGGGAGATACACAACTGAAGGGCAGATTTGGGTTGAGTTAGTGTCAAGAGCATAAAAAGCAAGCAAATGTAAAACAATACAAATATTAAATTCAGGAAAAACAAAAAGTTGTGCTGGAAAGGAAAAGTAATTGTATACTATGTGTCTCAGCTACGTAGTTATATATTCATAATAACATAACTGAAATTGATCTAATTAAAAATCACAATAGGACTTGGAATAGTGGGGGGCAAGAAATTGTTGGTCGCTGAGAGCTGGTGGCAATGGTGGTGGCCAGTGAGATTTATATCCTCATCTTCCTCAGTGGCAAGTCAATACCTAGAAATAAAAACTGAAGAAATACTGTAATATAAATGGTATAAATAATCTATAAGCAGATTATCTAAAGGAATACCAAAAGAATCCATTAAAAGAGGTAAAAATAATTGCCTTTGGGGAAAGAATAGTGAGGTGGAGAATTGCTGGTTTTATTTTTACTTATTTTTAAACAAGACAGACCTATTGCCTCTAAACTATGGTCAGGTATACATTTGATAAAAATAAAACTGATTTTTCTTTTAAAAGGAGGAAAAGTAACTTTTCAATTCTCTCTTTTTATTTCTATCTGAAATACTAGAACTCCCTGAACTTTGACACTGCCTTCCAGGAGAGCAGAACGTAAGAACAAAAAAGGTCCAGGAGCAAGGAGTTAGAGAGGATGGGAAAACTTTGTGTGGGGCACCATTCTACTGGGATGGCTAAAGGCCTGCCAGTGATGGAGAGAACAGATGGAGCCTGCACCCAAGGAAGCTCCAAGTAAAAATAATCAAAGAACACAAGCAGAACAGGCTGAACCATTCTAGACATCAAGGGGTAACCCTAGAGGAAAGGAGCCCTGGAATTGTACAGAAAGCCAAGTTCCTTTAGCAGGGCCTCAAATCTGCTGCCAAGCTCTTGGTAGCTAAAAACCAAAACTGGGGCATGAACTGTTACATAATCTTTATGATCAAAAAGAATTATGGAAAGTTCCTCAGGGAAGACGGAAGAGCTTTTCTTAGCAGTAAATTATTATTATTATTTTTTAAGATTTTATTTATTTATTTGACAGAGAGAGACACAGCAAGAGAGGGAACACAGCAGGGGGAGTGGGAGAGGGAGAAGCAGGCCTCCCACCGAGTAGGGAGCCCGATGTGGGGCTTGATCCCAGGACCCTGGGATCATGACCTGAGCCGAAGGCAGATGCTTAACTGACTGAGCCAACCAGGCGCCCCTCTTAGCAGTAAATTCTAAAGAGATATCTCATGTGGGTCTCTTACAGGAGACATTATAGAAGACATTTAATGATGTAGGGACAAGGCCCTCAATAATGATGCCTCAATAATAATAATGCACTGGAGCTGTAGAGATAAGGTGCTTGTACTTCCTTTGACAAAAGCCCAAGGCAGAGAGCTTTGCAGGGGTTAACATAGCCTGGATGAAGAGAGGTGCCCAAGGATGTCTGGCTCTGGGGTCAACTAAGTATCAAAGACAGAAGAATATGTTTAAAAAATCTGAGAAACATGAAGAACAGCATATGAAGCAGATATTGGGAGCAGTTTTACAGCCAGAAAAGTAAAACAGGAAAGTGAGAGGAGCATCCTGTGGGTGTGAGGATAGCCAGGATGTATCTGGGCTGCCAGCAAAAACTGATCCAAGGTTTAGATAGAAAGGTCTCTACTTCCCCAAGGACTGGGAAGGGACAAGAAAAGCCCTAGGTAGTTTGGAACTAGTCACTGAAGGCTTGCATCTGCTGTTGGGAATAAAGCATGTGGCCCAGGGTCTGATGACTAAGCAGGGGAGGCTTAATTGTGTCCTGTGTCCCTTGTCAGTGTATTATTATACTCAGAGTATTCTAAACTTGGTAGAAAATTTGTTAGGCCTTTGATGTGCTTATTCTTCAGAAGGAGACTTGACAAAATAGGAAGGCTTCTGGGTTCATTAACTTTAAATATGCCATAGAAGCTAAAAGGAAGGCAAATTGTATTCTAGTTAGGAAGTTGGAGAGACTTCCTCCAGGAAGTGTCTTTAGGAGGTGTCTTTAGGATTTAGGGCTTGATTGATGTGGAGGATGTTGGAGCTGATTGGCAGCGTTGACAGCCAAGAACTCGGGGACAGGATAGATAACTGTGGGGGAGTGGTTAGGCGTGGCCAGGGTGTGTATTGTTGGAAGAAAGTTGAGAGATGAAGACTGAAGGCAAGATCAGGACTTGCTTTGGAGGGTCTTGAATTCTAGGACAGAAGAGCAGCAGGCATCAGTGGCTGGTGTCAGCTCTCAGGGACAATGGGAGGGGTATAGATCCAAAAGTGGGGTGGTAGTTGTGGTATATGGGTGTTAGGAATGTTACTTCTCTCCCCTGTGTCTGTTGCCTAAGTATCATTTTTCATGTCCCGAGAGCCAGACTGTAATCTCCTTAACAACTGCTAACATTACTTGAACTCCTACTATGAATCCAGGCACTATACTGGGGGCCTTATATATTTGATCTGCAGTCAATGAACTAGGTACCATTTTAGTATAATTTTATAGCAAGTGAAGGCTGATAGAAGTTGGGCATTTTGTTCAAGGTCACATAGCTAGTAATGATGGAATCAGGTTTAGAACCCAGCCCCATGCATTTTGTTCATTAACACTTAATGCCCTTCTTGAAGTGAAGAAGCCCTTTTATAGCCTTACTGAACTCAAAGATCAGTGCAGAGCAGGTGCTCAGAAGATTCCTGACTGCCAGAGTGGGAGGCTAGGGAAGACCAGGCTGGCTCAGGCAAGGGGTACTTCTTCCCTGGAGGTAAGGTGGGGTTCAATTGCTAAGGGTAGCAGCAACTCACGTCTCCCAGCTTGTTTTTCCTGCCCCCTCTCAAGCTCAGGAAACTCAACTAGGTCCTACTTATTTGAGGTCCTACTTCTGGGGACAGGGCCCAGAAGGGCAGATGGGTGTCTGCCTGTGCCATCTGGTAGGTCTCTGGAAAGGGTCCCTAACTCTGCTCTTGGCTTCTAGATATCTAGTTAGAACAGGGGCTGGGCCATACTAGTGTTCTTTAACTCACGAGGGTGCTGCTTTTGGGGGCTTCGACCTCTGTAGCTCTAAGATGACGCCAGCTGAGGTCTGTGGCATGGCCAAGGGTGTCTATCTGCAGAGACATTAGCTCTGAGATGTTCTGCTCTCATTTCCTGGGGTGGGGTAGGGGTGGAAGGCAGTGATGTGGACTCCTCATGCTAATTCTTACTCCCTCACAGGGAGCCTGGCCACAGGGCCACTCTTACCAGCCAGGAAGCAGGCAATTAGAGAGGCTTTCTCCCCACTTCCATCATGGTGTCTAAAATTTCATTACTAGAAACCTATATACTTTCCGCCTTTGGAGTGTCCTATTAAAATTCAGATCCCCCTGGCAAAGACTATATTTTAAGTACCTATTACCTGACTTCTCAGCTAGGAATGTTTGAGTGAGATAATTATGGGAAACCTAGAGTCAGAGTGTTAAGGGGATAGGATGGAGGTGGGCTGGAGGAACAGGGTTGCTAACAGCAACAGAAACGAAGAGGGACATTGAATGAAGAATTTCCAGGCACTTAGGGATAGCTCTATATAACCGTACCAGTTTAAGTAAAACAAAAGACATTCATCAAAAAAGTTATCAAGCCAGAAATAGGTAGGGAATTCATTTACCCATTCACCCATTCATCCATCTTGAAAACCTATGACAAGGGCTTACTTTCTGTCAGGTATTTGGCCACGTGTATAAGAGTTACTTAGGTGATTGGGATATGATCCCTTCCTTCTAGGAGTTTCTAGTCTGGTGGGAGAAGAGATAAGATATATGAAAAATGACCTCCAAACAAGATCCTAGTGTTAAGGCTCAGAAGGCAAGAAGAGATATAGTGCTCTAGGAGTTCTGAGGTGGGCAAGGCCATGACACTGGACAAAGCTTCCTGCAGGAGGTAACAAATGAGTCAGGCCTTAAGGAGTGTGTAGGATCCAAGCACATGGAACCAAGAAGGACATGAGGAAAGGAAAGGAGACAGGAAATTCCAGGGTATATTGGGGGGCTAGGAAGAGCTTATGAAGGAAAGATAGGAGATAAAGCTGGAAGGGCTCTGGCCTTGACTTGAAGGAGCCCTGAGACTTTGGCTCAGAGTGGACTTGGTTCCTAGGAGGGGGCTTGCTTTGCTGTTTTGCCTGGGGAAGCTTGAGAAGGGCTAGTAATGGGGGCGGGGGGTGGGAGGTTGTGAGACACGTGCAGTGGAAAGGGAGGAGGGTGGGAAGCTTGGAGTCAGACGGGCCAGAGAGGAATTTCCAGCTTGTCTTGTTGTTTTGCTGAGAAATTTAGAGCAAGCTATTTGGTTTTCTCTGCCTTCACTTTTTCCATCTCTAAAACTCAGTTTCTTAAAGGAAAATAGTTAACATAACTAGGCCTAAAAATATTTCCAAAACTTCTGGGGCTAGAGGCTATGGCCTCATGGCACTTTCCAAATTTTTAGCACTTGTAAGTTCCAGAGGAGGCAGAAGCTGTCTGTTTCAACTCTCCGGTGTCCTACCTGCTGCATGATGGGCACATCCCTCTGGCTGGTGGAAGCTGAGGGGGTGGAAGTGGCAAGATTAGTAAGGGACCAAGGGATTCTTGCCATCCATGTGCTGGAGCTCCAGTCTCAGAGGCGGAATTGTGCCTGGGCAGGGACACCGCACATTGAGAACCGGCTCAGGATGACCTGCGATCAGCACGCAGTCAGGGTACTGGAGGTTAAGAGGTTTGTCATCGTTTCTAACAGCAAAAAATTGGAAACAACCTAAATGTCCAAGAAGAGGGGGTTGATAAAATAAATTATGGAAGAGGCAGGCTCTGAAATATAATATAAGTCCATGGTATTGGTCTAAGTTTATTTGTGAAGTAATATTGTAATAAAGCCAATTAATCAGTAGATTTTAAGATAGCATGTGCAGTATGAGCCTATTACAAATTTCTGTATGGTTTTACAATTTATAAATATCCCTTATCCTAGGAAAGAGCCATCACTCTGCTTGTGCACAAAATTCTATTCATTCATCGTCTAGGGCATAGGTCCAGTTGTTACATTCTCTTTCCTCCATTATCATCCCCTCCCCTCTTCTGGATTATGACCATCACCTCAAAAACCTGCCATACAATGACTCATCCAAAAGTTAAAATAAAATATACAACCTTTCTTGACTTCCCCATTTCCTAACCATTACCTTGTCATCTCTCTGCTTCCTTTCGCTGCAAAACTTTTTGAAACAGTTATTTATATTTGCCTCTGCTTCCTTTCCACTCACTCTTTCTTAAATTCACTCGGATCATATTTTTGCTCCTTTTGTTCCACCAAAACTACTCTCATGAGGTCATCAATGCCAAATTTGGCTCTACTTTGTCAGTCAAATGGTCAGTCTCCTCTCCTCGTCCTATTTAGCCTTTTGGCAGCCTGTTATAGCTGATTGCGCCCGCTTATAACACTTTTCTTATTTGCCTTCCGGGACTTGAGACACTCCTGGCTTTCCCCTTACCTCTGTGGCTATCCTTTCTTAGATGGTTTTGCAGATTCCCCTAATTTTCCTTACTTTTTAATGTTGCTTTGCCCCAGGGTCCAGCTCCCAGGCCTCTTTGTTTTTTCTGTACTCTCTGTAGGGAGTCTCATTCAGATGCATGGTTTTAAACACCACGTATACACTGTAAATTCCAGAATGATATCTCCAGTTTCAACATGTTGCTGCTTGCATGCTTAATAGGCATTGGAAACTTAATTCTTCAAGTGGAACTTGTGGCTTCCCCCACTTCATATGCCCCTTTGTGCCCACAACCCCGAAAGCCCCCCTCTACCCATTCACGTCATCTTGACTCCTATGTTTCTCTCACATTCCACGGCAATGCATCAGCAAATCTTGATGATACTCTCTGAAATCTGCTCTGCCAGCAACATCTTAAAACTTCCTGAATCTGACTCCTTCTCATCACTACGCAGCTCTCACGTAGTTTCTGCTACCAATATCACTGTCTTTCTAGTCCTACCTGGTCTCACTGCCTGTTTTCTCTATGGAATAGCCAGACTTGTCCCTTTAAGACATCCCTGCTTACAAGTCTCTGTGGCTTCCATCATACAGAAGAAAACCCCCAAGTCCTAGCCATGCCCGCAAGGCCCTGGGATCTGGCCCACACCACCTCTCTGACCTTTTTTCCCCCACTCTTTTCCTCCTGATCACTACTCTCCACCTATGGCAGCCTCTTCGCTGTTCCTTTGATCATGCCCAGAACATTCCTGCTTTGGGGTTTTTGCATTTGCTATCCCCTGCCTAGAAGTCTCTTCTCTCAGATTCCTGCTGAGCCTGCTCTCTCATTATCTTTAGGTAACTCTTAAATATTCCTTAATCAGAGAAGTGTTTTCTGACCTCT
The DNA here is from genome assembly GCF_029215605.1 of Mirounga angustirostris. Lineage (NCBI taxonomy): Eukaryota > Metazoa > Chordata > Mammalia > Carnivora > Phocidae > Mirounga > Mirounga angustirostris. Next base: position 32,820,573 of record NW_026991723.1, read on the forward strand.
CATTCAATAAAACAATATTCCTCCTTTATGTTGCTTTTTGTCTCCTGTTATTATCCATTGTGTATAGTATAGGAGTTGTGCCCAGCTTCTGTGAAGGTCATTCACATTAACTGCAGTGTGATTGGTTCCCCTGGAAGTCTGCAGTGCACAACCTGTACAGCTGTATATGGCATACATCTAGCACACATTGTAGCATAAATTTATTCATTTATTTATTTATTTTCTGATTCCCCAACTAGAATGTAAGCTGTTCCAAGAGGGGGACTTGGCATACCCCAGCATGTAGAATAGGACCTACAACAGGTCCTTGTAGATGCTCAGAAATTATTTGATATATGATCTAATATCTGTCTATGTGGATGCATAGTAGGAAAAAAGAAATAAAGAGATAGTGATTATGTCTGACCAATGAAATTACATGTGATTTTTCACTGTCTTCTTTATTCTTTCCTTAGGACATGGACATTTTAATAAGAATATATTATTTTCACAAAGATGTAGTTATTTTGGAGTTAGATAAACCTGACGTTGAATTCTGCCTCTACCCTTTACTTCTTGAGTAACCTTGGGCAAACTTATTACCATCTCTGTATCTCTTTAAAATGGAGATACTATCTAGTTAATTGGGCTATTATGAGGATTAAATAAAATAAATAAAATATGTACATCACATATGCACAGCACCTGCCTTAGTAAATAGGACTCTCTCTCCTCCTTTTAATTATTATTGTTTTTATTCTTCTTCTTGGGGGGAGATCATTGAGATGTAAATAAAAGTCTCTAAGCCTTGTGCTAGATGTATGCCATATACAGCTGTACAGGTTGTGCACTGCAGACTTCCAGGGGAACCAATCACACTGCAGTTAATGTGAATGACCTTCACAGAAGCTGGGCACAACTCCTATACTATACACAATGGATAATAACAGAAGACAAAAAGCAACATAAAGGAGGAATATTGTTTTATTGAATGAGAGGTCAGAAAACACTTCTCTGATTAAGGAATATTTAAGAGTTACCTAAAGATAATGAGAGAGCAGGCTCAGCTGGAATCTGAGAGAAGAGACTTCTAGGCAGGGGATAGCAAACTGGTCTATGTTCAACTGCACTTGTCTTTCCCTGATGGCCAGTGAAAGGGAATCACTGGGCTGGACCGATGCCCAAGACAGTGCAGTGTGGTGAATTAACAAAGGAGAAGCCAGGTCAGTGCCATTCACATCAAGACCCATCACTAATAGGATGTTAAGTCTTTTAAGGCTTCTATACCCCTATCTGTGTCTTGTGGATTATAGTAGGAAAATGGGCTGGGAAGTGGGCAGGAAGAGAAGGAAGGGACCCTCTCCTTTATTCTTCACTGGTCTGGTAATAGAGGAAATCCACCTGAAAGAACAATGAGGCACTGGGAGCAATCCATGGGAGCACTAGGGTCTGCTGGAGGGAAGAAAACCTGCAGTGAGCCTGCCAGAAGCCCAGTGTGCCCACCTTGGGCCAAGCGCCAGCACCAGGAGAACTCCTTTGCCTTGGCCCAGAGACTGGGGGCACAAATTCCAATCTCAGCATGCCATCCTTTAGCTCAAACAGCAAAGGGTGACTTGCTAGTCATAGATTTATGGTGATATTTATCTTGGTCAAAACTCATGTTCATGTCCATCACAATGATGTACTTCGTGGCTCACCTACTGAACTTCCAGAGTGCCCACCAGAAACTGTTTCAGCCAATGGTTCAGTTGTTAACTCTGACAACACTTCTGGCCTGCATCCTGCTACATCCTACCATGGGAAGCTCAGTGAAATTAATCTGGAATGAAACCTGGAGGTATTGCTCCTTCTCTCTCCTTTAAAACTGGAACAAGCCTTAAGCAGGAAGCTCCCTCTCCCTGACCTCTGGCCCATCCTCATACCTGTAGGATTTCCAGAGACCTTAAACATGAGAGCAGCAAAAAGGAGGACAAAGGTCATTGGGCAAAACCACTAGTTAGCCAAGTATCTTCAAATCCAAAAGATATCTATTTCCAAGCCTTGAACCCTAAATGTTTCTCCCTAGGCATAAGTAAAAGCAGATAAAGAAAGCCTTTTGTTTCTGGTGCACCTACAGGCCCTCCTAGGGATCCTATCTTTCAGTCTTATGAATGCTTTTCTTTTCTTTTTTTTTTTTTTTCTCTTATGAGCTCTTTATTTATTTATTTTTATTCTTATGTTAATCCCCATACATTACATCATTAGTTTTAGATATAGTGTTCCATGATTCATTGTTTGTGCATAACACCCAGTGCTCCATGCAGAATGTGCCCCCCTCAATACCCACCATCAGGCTAACCCATCCTCCCACCCCCCTCCCCTCTAGAACCCTCAGTTTGTTTTTCAGAGTCCATCGTCTCTCATGGTTCGTCTACCCCTCCGATTTCCCCCGATTCATTCTTTCCCTCCTGCTACCTTCTTCTTCTTCTTCTTCTTTTTTTTTTCTTAACATATATTGCATTATGTGTTTCAGAGGTACAGATCTGAGATTCAACAGTCTTGCACAATTCACAGCGCTTACCAGAGCACGTACCCTCCCCAGTGTCTATAACCCAATCACCCCATCCCTCCCACCCCACCCCCCACTCCAGCAAACCTCAGTTTGTTTCCTGCGATTAAGAATTCCTCATATCAGTGAGATCATATGATACATGTCTTTCTCTGTTTGACTTATTTGGCTGAACATATTACCCTCCAGTTCCATCCACGTCGTTGCAAATGACAGGATCTCATTCCTTTTGATGGCTGCATAATATTCCATTATGTATATATACCACGTCTTCTTTATCCATTCATCTGTCGATGGACATCTTGGCTCTTGCCACAGTTTGGCTATTGTGGACATTGCTGCTATAAACATCGGGGTGCACGTACCCCTTCGAATCCCTACTTTTGTATCTTTGGGGTAAATACCCAGTAGTGCAATTGCCGGATCGTATGGTAGCTCTATTTTCAACTTTTTGAGGAACCTCCATACTGTTTTCCAGAGTGGCTGCACCAGCTTGCATTCCCACCAACAGTGTAGGAGGGTTCCCCTTTCTCCGCATCCCCGCCAACATCTGTTGTTTCCTGACTTGTTAATTTTAGCCATTCTGACTGGTGTGAGGTGGTATCTCATTGAGGTTTTGATTTGGATTTCCCTGATGCCGAGCGATATTGAGCACTTTTTCATGTGTCTGTTGGCCATTTGGATATCTTCTTTGGAAAAATGTCTGTTCATGTCTTCTGCCCATTTCTTGATTGGATTCTTTGTTCTTTGGGTGTTGAGTTTGATGAGTTCTTTATAGATTTTGGATACTAGCTCTTTATCTGATATGTCATTTGCAAATATCTTCTCCCATTCTGTCGGTTGTCTTTTGGTTTTGTGGACTGTTTCCTTTGCTGTGCAAAAGCTTTTTATCTTGATAAGGTCCCAATAGTTCATTTTTGCCCTTGCTTCCCTTGCCTTTGGCGATGTTTCTAGGAAGAAGTTGCTGCGGCTGAGGTCAAAGAGGTTGCTGCCTGTGTTCTCCTTTAGGATTTGGATGGACTCCTGTCTCACATTGAGGTCTTTCAACCATTTGGAGTCTATTTTTGTGTGTGGTGTAAGGAAATTGTCCAGTTTCATTCTTCTGCATGTGGCTATCCAATTTTCCCAACAACATTTGTTGAAGAGACTGTCTTTTTTCCATTGGACATTCTTTCCTGCTTTGTGGAAGATTAGTTGACCATAGAGTTGAGGGTCCATTTCTGGGCTCTCTATTCTGTTCCATTGATCTATGTGTCTGTTTTTGTGCCAGTACCATGCTGTCTTGATGATGACAGCTTTGTAATAGAGCTGGAAGTCCGGAATTGTGATGCCACCAGCTTTGCTTTTCTTTTTCAACATTCCTCTGGCTATGCGGGCTCTTTTCTGGTTCCATACAAATTTTAGAATTATTTGTTCCATTTCTTTGAAGAAAGTGGATGGTATTTTGATGGGGATTGCATTGAATGTGTAGATTGCTCTAGGGAGCATTGACATCTTCACAATATTTGTTCTTCCAATCCATGAGCATGGAACGTTTTTCCATTTCTTTGTGTCTTCCTCAATTTTTTTCATGAGTATTTTGTAGTTTTCTGACTACAGATCCTTTGTCTCTTTGGTTAAATTTATTCCTAGGTATCTTATGGTTTTGGGTGCAATTGTAAATGGGATCAACTCCTTAATTTCTCTTCTGTCTTGTTGTTGGTGTATAGGAATGCCACTGACTTCTGTGCATTGATTTTATATCCTGCCACTTGACTGAATTCCTGTGAGTTCTAGCAGTTTTGGGGTGGAGTCTTTGGGGTTTTCCACATAAAGTATCATATCATCTGCAAAGATTCAGAGTTTGACTTCTTCTTTGCCAATTTGGATGCCTTTGATTTCTTTTTGTTGTCTGATTGCTGTGGCTAGGACTTCCAATACTATGTTGAATAGCAGTGGTGATAGTGGACATCCCTGCCGCGTTCCTGACCTTAGGGGGAGAGCTCTCCGTTTTTGCCCATTGAGAATGATATTCGCTGTAGGTTTTTCATAGATGGCTTTTATGATATTGAGGTATGTACCCTCTATCCCTATACTCTGAAGAGTTTTGATCAAGAAAGGATGCTGTACTTTGTCAAAAGCTTTTTCTGCATCTATTGAGAGGATCATATGATTCTTGTTCTTTCTTTTGTTAATGTATTGTATCACGTTGATTGATTTGCAGATGTTGAACCAACCTTGCAGCCCAGGGATAAATCCCACTTGGTCGTGATGAATAATCCTTTTAATGTACTGTTGGATCCTATTGGCTAGTATTTTGGTGAGAATTTTTGCATCCATGTTCATCAGGGATATTGGTCTGTAGTTCTCCTTTTTGATGGGGTCTTTGTCTGGTTTTGGGATCAAGGTAATGCTGGCCTCATAAAATGAGTTTGGAAGTTTTCCTTCCATTTCTATTTTTTGGAACAGTTTCAGAAGAGTAGGTATTAATTCTTCTTGAAATGTTTGGTAGAATTGCCCTAGGAAGCCATCTGGCCCTGGGCTTTTGTTTATTGGGAGATTTTTGATGAGTGCTTCAATTTCCTTAGTGGTTATAGGTCTGTTCAGGTTTTCTATTACTTTCTGGTTCAGTTTTGGTAGTTGATACATCTCTAGGTATGCATCCATTTCTTCCAGGTTATCTAATTTGCTGGCATAGAGTTGCTCATAATATGTTCTTATAATTGTTTGTATTTCTTTGGTGTTGGTTGTGATCTCTCCTCTTTCATTCATGATTTTGTTGATTTGGGTCATTTCTCTTTTCTTTTTGATAAGTCTGGCCAGGGGTTTATCAATCTTGTTAATTCTTTCAAAGAACCAGGTCCTAGTTTCGTTGATCTGTTCTACTGTTCTTTTGGTTTCTATTTCATTGATTTCTGCTCTGATCTTTATGATTTCTCTTCTCCTGCTGGGTTTAGGCTTTATTTGCTGTTCTTTCTCCAGCTCCTTTAGGTGTAGGGTTAGGTTGTGTACTTGAGACCTTTCTTGTTTCTTGAGAAAGGCTTGTATTGCTATATACTTTCCTCTTAGGACTGCCTTTGCTGCATCCCAAAGATTTTGAACAGTTGTGTTTTCATTTTCATTGGTTTCCATGTATTTTTTAAATTCTTCTTTAATTTCCTGGTTGACCCATTCATTCTTCAGTAGGAATCTCTTTAGCCTCCATGTATTTGAGTTCTTTCCGACTTTCCTCTTGTGATTGAGTTCTAGTTTCAAAGCATTGTGGTCTGAAAATAGGCAGGGAATGATCCCAATCTTTTGGTACCGGTTGAGACCTGATTTATGACCTAGGATGTGATCTATTCTGGAGAATGTTCCATGGGGACTAGAGAAGAATGTGTATTCTGTTGCTTTAAGATGGAATGTTCTGAATATGTCTGTGAAGTCCATTTGGTCCAGTGTGTCATTTAAAGTCTTTATTTCCTTGTTGATCTTTTGCTTAGATGATCTGTCCATTTCAGTGAGGGGGTGTTAAAGTCCCCCACTATTATGGTATTGTTGTCGATGTGTTTCTTTGCTTTTGTTATTAATTGCCTTATATAACTGGTTGCTCCCATGTTTGGGGCATAGATATTTACAATTGTTAGATCTTCTTGTTGGATAGGCCCTTTAAGTAGGATATAATGTCCTTCCTCATCTCTTATTACAGTCTTTGGTTTAAAATCTAATTTGTCTGATATAAGGATTGCCACCCCAGCTTTCTTTTGGTGTCCATTAGCATGGTAAATGGTTTTCCACACCCTCACTCTCAATCTGGGGGTTTCTTTGGGTCTAAAATGGGTCTCTTGCAGACAGCATATCGATGGGTCTTGTTTTTTAATCCAGTCTGATAGCCTGTGTCTTTTGATTGGGGCATTTAGCCCATTTACATTCAGGGTAATTATTGAAAGATAGGAATTTAGTGCCCTTGTGTTGCCTGTAAGGTGACTGTTACCATATACTGTCTGTGTTCCTTTCTGGTCTATGTTGCTTTTAGGGTCTCTCTTTGCTTAGAGGACCCCTTTCAAGATTTCTTGTAGGGCTCGTTTTGTGTTTGCAAATTCCTTTAGTTTTTGTTTGTCCTGGAAGCTTTTTATCTCTCCTTCTGTTTTGAATGACAGCCTAGCTGGATAGAGTATTCTTGGCTGTATATTTTTCTCATTTAGTGCTCTGAATATATCCTGCCAGTCCTTTCTGGCCTGCCAGGTCTCTGTGGATAGGTCTGTTGCCAATCTAATGTTTCTATCATTGTAGGTTACAGAAATGTTCTCCCGAGCTGCTTTCAGGATTTTCTCTTTGTCTATGAGATTCGTAAGTTTTACTATTAGATGTCGGGGTGTTGACCTATTTTTATTGATTTTGAGAGGGGTTCTCTGTGCTTCCTGGATTTTGATGCCTGTTTCCTTCCCCAAATTAGGGAAGTTCTCTGCTATAATTTGCTCCATTATACCTTCTGCCCCTCTCTCTCTTTCTTCTTCTTCTGGGATCCCAATTATTCTAATATTGTTTCGTCTTACGGTATCGCTTATCTCTCAAATTCTGCCCTCGTGATCCAGTAGTTGTTTATCTCTCTTTTTCTCAGCTTCTTTATTTTCCATCATTTGGTCTTCTATTTTACTGATTCTCTCTTCTGCCTCATTTATCCTAGCAGTTAGCACCCCCATTTTTGATTGCACCTCATTAATAGCCTTTTTGATATCTACTTGGTTAGATTTTAGTTCTTTTACTTCTCCAGAAAGGGTTTCTCTAATAACTTCCATATTTTTTTCAAGCCCAGCTAGTATCTTTAAAGTGATGATTCTGAACTCTAGATCTGACATCATACTAATGTCCGTATTGAGTAGGTCCCTGGCAGTCAGTACTACCTCTTGTTCTTTTTGTTGAGGTGATTTTTTTCCATCTTGTCATTTTGTGCAGAGGAGAATAGATTAATGAGAGAACAAAATGCTAGCAGAGTAACAACGTCCCCAGAAAATATACTCTAAACAAATCAGAAAAGATCTGAAGCAGTGGAAAAAGAAAGGGAAAGAGAGAAAAATGAAAAAGAAAAAAAAGAAAAAGACAAAGATAAAGATAAAAACAAACAAAAACAAACAAAACAGAACAACAACAACAAAAAAAACCAGAATGTGATCAAATATGATCAGGCTGGTACATAGATCAGTGCCACACACTAGATTTGGGGCGTATTTTGGTCTTTTAGAAGAAAGTGCCTCCCAAAATTTTAAAGAAAGAAAAACTTATACATGTACAAAAATTAGGGTTGATATGATGAAGGGATGGAATATGATTGTAAAGATGGAAATTATAAAAAATTTTCTAAAAGGAATTGATAATAAGTTGTTTGAAAAAAGAAAGAAGAGGATTTAAAAAAGAAAAAAGAAAAAAAAGGGAGAGAATGTGATCAGGCAGGGGAGTAGAAAAACCATATACTAGAGATTTAGGGTATATTTTATTCTGTTAGAAGAAACTATCTCAAAATTTTAAAGAGAGAACAACTTATATATATATGCCGAAAATATGGGTAACTACTATGAAGGGATAGAATATGACTCTAAAAATGAAAAATAAAAATGTTTTTTTTAAGAAAAGGAATTGATAAGATGTAGGTTGAAAAAGGGAAAAAGAGAAACTCAAAAAAAAAAAGACAGTTAAAAAAAATTAACTTTGAAAGACTAAAGAATCATGGTAAAAAAGCCATGAATTCTATGTGCAGTATTCCCCTAGCTCTGGAGGTCTGCCAATCTCATTGATCGGTAAACTTGGTCTTGTCTGGCTGTTCTTGCTGATCTTCTGGGGAGGGGCCTGTTGCCGTGGTTTCCAAATGTCTCTGCCGGAGGCGGAATTGCCCCGCGCTTGCCCCCTCCGGGCTAAGTAATCTGCTCGGGTTTGCTCTCCGGGGCTTTTGTTCCCTGCGAGCTTTCCGTACAGCTTTGGAGGTGGAGAGTGAAAACGGCGGCCTCCCAATCTCTGCCCCAGAGGAGCCGAGAACTCGGGGCCCCGCTCCTCAGTGAGCCCCCAGAGAAAAGCAGTGAATCATTCCCATCTCCTAGTCTCCTGTTGCACTCCGTGCTCACCCGGCCTGTGACTGAGCATTTCTATCTCTGGCACCCGACCCCGTGTGGAGTCTCCAAACCCAGCAGATCCCTGCAGTGCGCTCCCACACTGCTCCTCCCGGGGGAGGAAGGTGAGTCTCCCCGGATCTGCCGCTTGTTGGGTCCCTGCTGGAGGAGCAGGGGCCCGACTGTGCGGCGGATCACGGTTTATGGCCACCCCGAGCTGAGAGCCCCCGCCTGGGCTCCGCCTCTGCAGCCGGCTTCCCTGCTCCAATCCCTGGGAGCTCTGCTGCACTCAGGCACCCCTGGTCTTTCTGTGACCCTGAGGGTCCTGAGACCACACTGTCCCGGAGGGTTCCACCCCCCGCTTAGCCACCAGAGTGATGTCCCTCAGCGGAGCAGACTTTTAAAAGTTCCGATTTTGTGCTCCGTGGTTCTATCACTTGCCAGAAGCGGCCGACGGAGGCCCCTCCCCCACCGTCTATCCTCCTGAATATTGCCTCGGATTCACTTCTCCGCACGTCCCACCTTCCAGAAAGTGGTTGCTTTTCTGATGAGAGAGTTGTTGCTCTTCTTTTCTTCGATCTCCTGTTGAGTTAGTAGGTGTTCAGAATGGTTTGATCCCTATCCAGCTGAATTCTTGAGAGGAGAGGAAATCCAGGTCTCGTACTCCTCCGCCATCTTGCTCCGCCCCCCATGAATGCTTTTCTTGATGAAAAGGAGAGAGGGCAGGCTTTTTTCCTTCCTTGGCCTCTAAGCCATGTGACCAGAAATATCCATCATGTGTCTATCATTTTTCTAAAAGAATCAACCCCACATTAGCACATGCTTTAACCCAGCACCACACTCCCATGCCAGCAGCAGCTGATTGGGCCAGGAGTGGAGGTCTGACCCAAAGGCAGATAAAACCTTGGCTAAAAACAATGGCCCATGATTTTATGTGGTGCTAGAGATTCTGCTCTGACAGGAAAGAGCAAGGGGAGGAGACTTTGCCCTCAGGAAGTTGAAATGGAGAAGATCTGAGACTGAAAGTATGTATCTCACAAGACATGAGGGGTCATTAACCAGCTGAAATTGGGATAAACCAAAATTATGAGAAAACAAAAAGCACAACATGGAGAAGACATACATTATAGGTGCTGAGGCAGTTGCTGGGTCATTAGAAGAGGAGTGGATGTAAGTAGACACACTGTTACTCAGAATCAGTTGCCCTCCATGGAATTGTTTGTGGGTTTGATAGTTTCATAGTCATAACTTTGACCAGCTCCATAAACTGCCTTGTAGTAGAGAGACTAAAGCTAGTTTTGCCAGATCTTTTTTTTCTGCAATACATATGAAAGAGGTATCAGTGTCCCCGGGGGGGCGGGGGGACGCTCAATCTTCCAGCAGACATTACTAACACATTCTCAGTGTTCAAAATCAGTCTTGACAGCCTTGCTCGTCTCTGACCACCTTTGACTTCATAAAGCTATTTTCCGTTGAGCTCCTGTGAGGCTTACATGAAGATGACATCAGGGGTAGTTCCTGTTTTCCCTCTTTTTGGTTCCACTAGTGCATTTGACTAGTGGACAGCCCGACAATTAGGCACATTTTTCTCCCTTCCTGTGTTCCCACAGTCCTCCAGGGGGAAGCCCAGTGGATTCACACCCCTCCAAGCACATTTTACATTTGGTAATAGAGCCCCCAGGGGTTACATGTAAAAGGATGTGACCGAGATCACATCCCCTCAGACACTGTTTTATATTGAATCTTGGTTTTTGCCTTAGCTCCTCTAGTTTTGCCTTTAGTTATATTCACAGAATAACCCTGGAAGCTGCAACCAATGGAGGATCAAGAGGGTAATTGGAGGTCATTTTACTTCCTAGAAGAGGCTTAGCCCTAATTGTGAGAAGATGAAAAGATTGTAAGATTTCTTCCAGTTCAAAGGTGTTCAAGGATACACATAAAAACAATTTAAATCTTTTAAAAGCCAAAGAAATGCAAAATAAAAAAAAAATATAGCAACTTGGTAGACATGGCAAATTTTGCCTAAGGAGATGAAAGAATTGAGAAATGATCCCTGCCATAGACACATGGGAATCTATGTGTCCCATCATTGCTATGGCAAAAAAGCAGTCATCATCCCATGGGGAACCTCTTCTGTAGTTAATAAATCACAGCAAAAAAAGATGGCAACTCCAAAAGTACTTGGGAAGATAATCCCAAAATTGTTTGGGATAAAATTAGCGTCTTTTAACTTCAGATATATAATTGAGTAGAATTTTTAAAGAAAACTAAATATACATTATTAATATTTTTGCATTAAGGGATCTGTGAATATTTTATCATTTACAAAATTTAAAAATAATTTAGCCTACTAGAATAAAGGCATGTCTGATAATTCTAATTTAATATGTATACGTCAGTTAATTTATTTAAATTTATGATTTTAAGTTGAAGTTACTTTATAAATAGTATTGGAACATTTAAAATTAAGACTTCATTTGATAGCTTGACAAGGGTTAAGCACTTAGTTTTGTAAGCTAAATCAGACAACTGGATACTTAAAAAGGCTACAGGATGGTAATGATGGTGGTTCTAACACGCACATAACTTCCTCTCTCCTGAAGTCCTAATAAAACTATAGCAAACGGTTTTTTTGTTTTTTGTTTTTTGTTTTTAATTTATTTTTTTTAAAGATTTTATTTATTTATTTGAGACAGAGAGAATGAGAGACAGAGAGCATGAGAGGGAGGAGGGTCAGAGGGAGAAGCAGACTCCCTGCTGAGCAGGGAGCCCGATGCGGGACTCGATCCCGGGACTCCAGGATCATGACCTGAGGTGAAGGCAGTCGCTTAACCAACTGAGCCACCCAGGCGCCCCTTGGTTTTTTTTTAAACAGAAGCCCATAAGGATGGGAGAAAAGACAAGGAACAATGGCAATAAATTTTGGAAGCTGAAAGGCAGACAGATGACTGTTAATTTACTTAGCAGAAGTTAAAAATCTGAATCTTAAGCCTGAAATGAAGAAAGCCAAGAATATCCTGATCTAAAGCACAGAAACCTCAAAAGACTTAGAGCAGAAACTGGGGAGGAAGGTGGGGGGTAGGTGCCAAAAAAGAAGCACTGGTTGAAAGTAGTCAGAGATCACAAGCCTCTAGGTAAGTGCTTCTCTCCCTGGCACAATAAACATAGAGTTTCTTCTCTGAGAAGGATCAAACAGAGGGACTCTGGATTGGAGAACACCAAGCCATAGGTGACAGCGTGAGTGTACTGAAGAAAGAATATATGAATATATGCACATGACCCCATAGCACCCTGTACCTCCCCACCCTCCCCAGTCTTCCTTTCCCACTCAGCTTCAAGAACCACTGAGAGCTAAACCTCTTCCTAAGGCAGGACATTGGAAGAGTATACTCTGGAAAATCTGACCAGTCCAAGAGGAAAGACCTTGGGATGGTGGCATCAGGGATTCCTCATCAGTGGCCCAGTCAGATCCATGTAAGTGAAGTTCAAAGTTGACAAGTCCTCACCCATATGCTCAGGACTTCTAATCTGCTCTTTACTTACTTTTAGACATGAGCAGACAAATAGGGTTTGCCAGACATCTGAGAAATGGCTCTAATATGAAAAACAGAGACCAAGACAAACAAACCAGCCAGTGGGATGGAACAGAGACTACACAGGTATAAAAAACTTACAAAAACATAATAAATAACCACAGATACTGCATCCATGAAAAAGATCAGAGTGTGATAAAAGGAACATTCAGGGAATAAAAAAAGAGCTCTTGGAAATGAAACATATGATAGCACTAATGAAAGAAATCAAAAGGGTTAGGAAATGAAGGTGATAATGAACAAAATAATGGAGATGTGAAAAAAAAAGGATAAAAGAAAAACAATAAGGGAACAATTTAGGACAACCAGCATCCAAATAACAGAAGTTCTAGAGGGAAAGAAACAGAAAGAAAAAAAATAGCTGAACTAATCATCAAAGAAATGATTAAGAAAATTTCCCAGATCTGTAGGATAGGAGTTTCTGGATTAAAAGGGCTCATCAGGTTCCCAGCATGATCAATGAAAATAATCTACATGGAGTCACGACACTGTAGATTATCAGAATTACAGAGATTCATAGCTGCTAGAAATAAATAAATAGGGTTTCAAGAATTAATACGAATTAATAGCTGAAGTGGAATGAAGCTTTGCAACATCTATAATAGAAACTGGAAGACAACTAAAAATCACTTCAAAATTTGGAGGGAAAATAATTTTCAACTTAGAATTTTCTCTCCAGATTAACCAAAATTAAATGTGAAGGAAGAAAGGAGATATTTTCAGACACAGAAATATCAACACATTTAGCTCCTAAGCACACATTCTCAGGAAGCTAGTGGAGAATGTGCGTGATCATTGAATAAGGGAATTAGTCCACCCCATCAGAAAACAAGTGGAAATGCTGAGTTCCTACATTCTGATTTTCGTTTAGGGTAAGAAAGTGGGTCACTCAGCTCTGTGTTAGAATGTTGGACATTTGAGAATGGTTAGGATTTAAATAGGAAGAGATAATTCTGAAGTGTTCTATTATACAAATTGTACAAGGATAAGAAAACTGTGGTCTAGCACAAGACGCAGTGGAGGGAATCGTCAGGATGGCAGTGAAGGGAGATGCTGGGTGGGAGGATACCCCCTGAGCCCAAAGCAGTGAGACACAAGCAGTGGACAAATTGACATCAGCACATCACTGGTCAGCATACCCTCCTTCTAAATCTGCTAAACTACTGGAGGATATGCTCCAACGAAATAGGGGATAGAGAGAGACATGAGATCCAGGACATGAGATCCTGTTTCCTCCAAGAAGGAGGAAGACTTGAGATCCAGGAAACAGACTTCCTACCCATGAGAAGATAAAGGGAATTCCTGGGATAACAGTAAAGAGAAGTCAAGGGTGGTAGTATGTGGCAGGCCTAAACCAGCCCAGGTTGAAGGAGAATGAAATTCTCTGGGTGGGAGGTCTCCAAGAGGGCAAAAGGCAGTAAGACAGTGTTAGATCCTGACATGATAAAATTTATGAAATACCATATTGAGAGATTTGTGGAAATTGTGGGTAAGATTAACAAAATGTTCAAACAAAATTTTAAAAAGGCAGGCAATTGCTAACTTCAGGGAAAGCAAAGAAATAAGAAAAACAATCAGTGCCCTACAAAGCTCAGCTTAGAATAATGTTTACATAGACAAATAATGTGACCACTGAGAATTGCTTCAAACAAAGATCTTGATATCACTGTAGTGAAATAGTGGTCTAAAGAAGCAAAGGGGAAGGTGACATGAGAAAGCAAAATCCTCATCTGTTATTGTAGATCAGGAAAAGTGGGTCAAATTGAGCTACCAAAAGTTAGCAGTATATGCATATATTTAGATATATGGAGAAGTGTATACTCCAAAAGAAATGGCTGAAGGGGTCAAGAATAGCGATCTCTAGAAAAGCAGGGGGGTCTGGGAGTATGGGGGCAAGGGAACCATTTTTTTGTTGCAAGGCTTTTTGTACTATGTGAGTTACATGCATGTGTTACTTTAACAAAAATAAAGAATAATTGAACAAAATATATTAAATTTATAAATACTATTTAAAATGATGCTTAATTAAGTTTGTAAATGGGACCGGGTTTAACCAAAGGCCCCTAAAAGTGATTGTCAGATTTGCTGGAATTATATATAAAATAATAAAGTTTGTAAGTGGAACATAAGAGTCTAAGGAAGGATTAGGTTCAATTAACATGAATAAACTTAATATTATATTGATAAAGCTTAAGTAACTTCTGAATATCCTTTTCTCTGCATAAAAGTCCATCTTGAGAACATGAAATTCCCTGGTATTGTCAGATTTAAAAGCCTGTGCTGAAAGGTAGAGGAGGGAGTGATGGCTGGGGTGAAAGGCTGGCTCTGCCCTGGAAAAAGGAAGGAGTCTTTAGCTGTGGGCTTTTCCTCAGCACCCATCATTTATACACTGGGCAGATGGACTGCTGCGGGCACCTCAGTATCTTACGTACCCAGGAGGCTGGCATCCTCGAAGTGGTTCTGCCTCAGATGATCAGAATGGGCTGTTTGATCTTGAAGCTCTGTCTGGTCATCCCTGAGTCACACAATGTACTGAGCAGCCTCCTCCACCGCTCTGGGCGATTTGCGGTCAATAGACGGTAAGGCTGACAAATTGCTCTCTCAACCCTGTTAGTGACCTTCACTGCCCCACAGTCATTAGACTCTGGGGAAATGAGCAGTTGCTCCTAATTAGGAATAGTGTGTGTGTGTTTTGGGGGGGGAGGGGGTGAGCAGGCAGTGGAGAATGAGTGGGGATCCAGGGACACAGGTCAGAGACTTTTGTCTAAAGAAGTCCAGCCTGAAAGGAAGGACAAAAGTCCACACTAACAGGCACTCATTTAAAAAGATTATGAGGGATATTTCCACAGTCGCCCTCAGGAAACATTTCTCCCCCGACATTTTATAGTCCTTTAGCTCTTCAGAATGTGGGACTGGGAAGAGTAAATTTAAATAGGCAGGATGATTCTGACATACTGTATCGAGCAGGACTTCAGAAGGACCAGATAGTGAAGACCAGAGACTTTGTGGGCCGCATGAACTCCATTGCAACTGCTCGACTCCACCATTTTAGTGCATAGCAGCTTGCGGTGTGTAAATGAATGAGCATGGCTGTGTTCCAATACACCTGTATTTACAAAAATAGACGAGGGGCCAGATCTGACAGTTGTTTGATGATCCCTGCATTAGAAATGCTAAGGAATGGTAGTATTTCAGGTTGTTTGTTAAGTAGACAAGTGGGTGAGAATATCTGTCAGAATATTACCTGTTGCAACGGCTGGAAGACAATCCAAGCTTGCTTATGCCAAAAGGGAATTTTTTGTTTATATAACTGAAAATCTAGAGGTAGAACTACTTTAGGAGCCGTTTTAAATGACTTCTCTTTCTTCTCATCTTTGGGCTCACATTTTCCTCTATTGAGGGCTTTCTCAATCAGGTTCTTAGAGTCATAAAGTGGCTGCCACAAGCCACCAAGCCTAGGTCCTTCCAGATTCACATCCCGTAGACAGAGCATGGAATTCCTGACAGAAGACTTGAGATGTACTGAAATTATACTGGCTTTAAGCCAGGTACCTATTCAGTCTTGATATATGCTAGAATGAGGCACTTTCTTTGCTTTGTTTCTTCAGAAAGGTTCTGATTACTCTTGGGTCTTAGTCATCCATATAAACATTACAATCAGTTTATCAAGCTCCGTGATAAACGTTGCTGGGCTTAACTGGAACTGTATTAAGTCTATAGACAAATTTGAGAAGAATCAAAATCTTGACAGTATTAAGTCTTCATATTTATGAATGTGGTATAGTTCTCTCCATTCATTTACATATTCTTTAATATCTCTTAATAATGATTTTAATTTTCCTTACCAAGTTCTTACATATGATGTTAGATTTATTTCTAGATTCTTGATATTTTTTGATATGACTGTAAGGGTTATCTTTATTAGTTTATCTATTGCGGCATGTTACTCCAAAACTTAGTGACTTAAAACAGGCAATAAACATTAGCTATCCTTGCAGTTGCATGGGTCAGGATTTTGGGGGTATCTTGGTGGTGCTGACTTGAATCTCTCATGAGGTTGCAGTCAAGCTGTCAGCCAGAGTAGCTCTCATCTGAAGGTTCGACTGGAGCTAGAGGATCACTTCCAAGGTGGCCACTCACATGGTTAGCAAGTTGGAGATGGTTGCATGTGGGAGGCCTCAATTTCTTCTGGATGGGGCCTCTCTACAGGCTGTATGGTGTCTGCACAACATGGCAGTTGGCTTCCTTCAGAGTGAGTGATTCAAGAGAAAGAGAAACCTAGGAGGAAGCTATCCTTTTATGATCTAACCTCAAAAATGGCATAATGTTACTTTCTATTTGTTAGAAGTGAGACATTAGTCTGTCTCATTTTAAGAGGGAGAGCAATTTGGTGTCACATTTTGAATCTCAGGAAGGAACCAGGTGAAATGCCCAAAGTCTGAGAGTTTTTCTTTTCTTTTTATTTATTTATGTATTTATGTGCTTATTTAGTTGCAAAGAAACCTCTGTCCTTACACAGAAATGAACATTTACTTTTCTTAGTTTTACATTGTGCTTCCACTAGCTATTTGGGTAAATCCAAAGAAGATACTGTTTCCTCAACATTGTTTTCCCCATGGCCTGTGATGACCTCTGAATTACAGCCACAGGGAACTGATGTTAGCCTCCCCTCAATGCTCCAGTTATTCCTTAGCATGTGCTTTTCTCTCTGCCTGGAACACATATCACCTGGCTTATGCCCACTGAAGCTTTCCTTGACTGAGCCTGGGCAGGACGCCTCCATACATGCTCCCATCACACCCAGCTTTCACCTGCTGACACTAATTACGCTATAATGCAATGGTTCTCAAAGTCTGGTCCTCAGGCAGCATTAGCAGAACCTGGGCATTTGTTAGAAAGGCAGACTCTCAGGCCCCACCCACACCTCCTGAATCAGACACTCTGGGGTTGGGCCCCGAAATCTGTGCTGTAACAAGCCCCCCAGATGATTCTGGTGCTCACCCAGTTTGGGAACCACAGCACTGTCTAATGCATTGCTTGTTTACTGTTTGGATCCCACACTGGAGGAAGGCTCCCCAGGGAAGGGCTGCACCTGTCCTATTCACCTCTGTGTCTGCCAAGCCCACAGTAGGTGCTCTTTCAATTCCACTGGGTGGAATCCGAAAGACAAAGGTTAAGAGTGAATGAGTGGATGTGATCAGAGGAAACTGCCAAGTGTCTAACCTCCACCTTGATGCTCTCACCTGCCCCAGCAACCCCCCCACCGAAGTCAGCCACACTAGATGTTCCAACCATTTTGTTTGTTTGTTTGCTTGCTTGCTTTCTTCTTTGCATTGCCTGGGGATTCATTATCTTCCAAATAAAATTGCCTCTCAAGAAGCCAGAGGTCCTGGGGTCCTGGGCAGGCACCATTAGCTTAAGGATGCACCCTGGGACAGGATAGACAGCTGGACTGGGGACGGGTGATGGCTCTGTGTTAGCCACGGGATTTGGCTGAGCTCCAACTCTGTGTCCCTCTCTGGGGACTTCTGACAGCATGTCGTGGGGCAGGTGCATTGTCTTCTCCACGGGAACCCAGAACACAGCACAGGAAGTGTAATGAGACAGGGCAGAAGCCAGATGACTGTGAGCACCGAGGGTACCAGCAGGGGGATGCAAGGGTGCAAGGGTAATAATCCAGTGACTACTTTGCAGGAGCAAAAGGAATTTTAACTTCAGTCGGAATTCTTCTCTCCCTAACCTTCTTCCCGACCTTAGTTGTCTCCACTGTTTCTCTTACTCTCCATTTCTTGATGTGGGACCTTTCTTATGTGGTCATTTCCAGATAGGACAATGGACCCAAGGAGAAACTTACTTTTTTTCTTTAAATAAAGCAAACATTCATGGTACAGTTTTGGATTGTGATTTCTGAGGAGCAGGCTTCTCCTGTGTGTGTATGGAGGAGCAACTTTGCCCGCTTCCTTTCTGGACTGGCATTTGTAATGACAGCCCTCTCTGTCTCCCACGTGAATGTAGAGATTGTCATCTGCATTTTCTAGGCTGACCTGCGGAAGCCTGCAAACAAGAGGACTTCCCTCTGCGATTTCTCCAGAAGGGAGTGCAGATTACTGATGTCAGTCACTGGGAACAGATGTGGTAGGGTGCTCGAGAGTGGCAGGGGTTAGAGATGAAGTCTGCCACAGGGAGCTAGGCAGGGACACTTCCCTCCAGGGGACCCCAGTGGAATGGGAGTAAGCCAGATCCCATACACCCAATTATTTGGTTTGGGGGTCAGCAAACTATGGCCCCTGGGCCAAATCCAACCTGCTGCCTGTTTTTATATATAAAATGTTATGGGAACACAGATACATCAGTTCATTTACATATCGTCTGTGGATGCTTGGCCACTATGATGGCAGGGTTAGGAAGCTGTGACAGAGCCTGTTCTGCCCATAAAGGCTAAAATATCTACTATCTGGCCCCCTACAAAGTTTGCAGTGTCCTGCTCTGGCAGAACATTTATTTCCCCTGTGCCATCCTCAGCCCGTGGCCCTCGCCTGGTCACATTTAAAGGGTCCAGCCTGATTTCATCTATGCTCGTGGATTAAAATATTTATTTGAAACTTTTAACTTAGAAATAATTTCAAACCTACAGAAAAGTTTCAGGAATAATACAAAGAATATCGTACACCCTTTACCAGATTCACTGACTAACATTTTACACCATTTGCTTTATTACTTATACTCACTCTCTCTATACAATATATTTATATTTTATACATCATATTTATTATATATAATATTTTTAATCAACTAAATATAATCTATTTAATCAATACACCTCAAAGCTCTGTGCATTAGAATAGTTCATGCACATGTACAGGCTTCCTAAGAATTAGGATTTTCTCTTTTCATAACCAATTTTCAACTTCGGTTCGTATCAGGATATCAGGATTTCCTTTGTAGCTTTTTTCCCCCTCCTCCAGCATAGCATTCAGGGTCAGGAATTGCATTTACTTGTTCTGAACCTCAGGCTTTGGAGGTTTGATTTTGTTAAGGAAGAATTTTGCTTTCTTCCTCCAGTTCATCTCCTGGAAAACTGTAAGGAAAAGACAACATTTTCTCTGGTCCTTTAGTGCTTATCCCTCGCAACCACCTACAAGAGCCTGGAGGAATTTTCTAGGAACAGGAGAAATGTCCATGGAATGGGGTTTCTAGAAAGGCAGTTTCCTACAGGTGCCCGTCCTGTGAATATGGCAGCAATGCTACACATTTGGAGACCATGAGAGTGCCCAAATGACCCCAGGGAGATGGATTTCCAGCCGAACCTCTTCATTTCTGGCTGCAGTGAGGCTGAGCTATTCCTTTCCATGATGGACCCCATGGAAATGTGTTAGACCCTTCCATCAGCCTGAGAATTAGGAAATGGGATGAACAGAACCTTAGAACTAAATGCACAGCTTTGGAAACTACAGATCTGGGGAGGATCTGAGCGGGTAAATTGTTAAGAATTAGATCATGACAAATCAAAATTAATTACATAAATTAAAGCTACCATTTAAAGTATAATTAGTGATCCTTTTAAAATAAAGAGAAAGATTTTTGTTAGCATAAATAGATTAAAGAAAAATTAACTTGTACCAGATGCAGCAAAGTTTGATTTGGTATATACGTAACGTATATCGATGTAATCTTGTAGAAGTGCGTGTGTATAAAACATACCATTTATTTAGTCGTTATTCATTTTTTTAATCAATGATTTATTAAGGGTCTATTGTGTGCTAAGTGCTGGATGGAAAAATGAATCACACCATGCTGGGTACACTGTGAGGGGCCGTTTTGCTGTATTAAAGAATTTGGATTTATTTTTCAGAGAGTATTATTCTCACTGTCCCTGGCCTGGGCCAAGAAAATACAAGTTTGAAATTTTGAGCTTTTTGCAGGTGGTTAGCGCTCTTTTGGAAAACGTGATGCCTGGCAACCGTCTGCGGCAGGACTGAAAATACTGGTAAAGGGTTTAGGACTCTAACGGTTCTTCCAGAACAACCAGGCTGACAATGAGTAATAGGCAGTTTGATGTGAAAATTAGAAAACTGGCAGACGAAACTGCAAGAGGGAAATTGGATTTCCAGAGAGACGAATGGGAGGCCATGCGGCTGAATAGAGTTCATAAGATGCAAACGCATGCAGGGGAGTTGCAATCCTCCCTCATTCCCAGCACACAGAGCAAGTCCCTATTATTTATTTATTTGCGGGTGAAAAGCGAGAGTTCTGTGGCCCTGGTGTTTATTATCAAAATGGATGGATTCAATATCGAGCAATGATGTGTTTGAAATGAAAGCCACATCATTAAATGTCATGGGCATTTATTAACACAGTTTCCTCCTTATTCAAATAAAACAGGCATTATCTCACCAGGTGCCATGTGACTCCAGCCTTTCCTGGACTGGTTTTGACTGAGGCTCAGATTCTGGGAGGCAGTGTGGTCGAAAGCAAATCTGGGAAAAGCAGATATATCCAGGGGAATGTGATGAGGAATGGAAAACGCTTAGATGGTGGCTTTAACAGGGAGGGCTCCATCTTCTGAAAGCACAATGTGGCCTGTCAACTTACTGTTCTTGCTCTTTAGTGCCCCCATCACCTGTCCCACTAGCTCACCTATTTGTTTCCCATCTCCTTTCTCCTCTCTCTCATTCCTCTCTCTCGCAGCATATCACTGATCAAGGAATGGCTTCCTTTCTTGTGAACTGTGACTTCTAACCTGGACACAAAAATTATTGGGGTAGGTGGCAACCTTCATCTCCGGATCTTTTGAACAGCTTCATGCCCAGAGCAACTCCATGCTAAAAAGACTGCACAGATTTGAATGGCTATGCTCCAACTGAAAGAAACCAACTTGGGAGAAGTGACATAAATTCATTATTACTGAACTGAAACCTCTTTCTGCTCCAGGCAGAGAAGATAAATTACCACTCAAGTGATATAAATTTATTTGAATGTTTCATTGGATCAAATGCATCACGATGTCTGGAAATCTCTTTTAAGCTGGAATTAAAGAATGGTTATCAGACCAATAATAGACACTATCATTTGCATACATTTCATCTCAAGAGACTTCTGAAAGTTATGCAATACTCAAGTGGTTAATTGTTCTTCACACTCCTGACATACCAAGTTACAGCTCAGATTAAGGAAGACACACTGGTGACTGAGATGATTGGCGGGGCCCACTAGGAGGGCATCTGCAAGAGCTGAAAGAGGGTATGGCTGGTGGGGGCACCACGGGGCTTTTAAAATGCTTCCATGAGGGAGGTGAACTGGGTAAGTTTATTTAAGGCAGGTTTTCTGGGGCGCCTGGGTGGCTCAGTCATTAAGTGTCTGACTTCAGCTCAGGTCATGATCCCAGGATCCTGGGATCAAGCCCCACATCAGGCTCTCTGCTTAGCAGGAAGCCTGCTTCTCCCTCTCCACTCCCCCTGCTTGTGTTTCCTCTCTCGCTGTGTCTCTCTCTGTCAAATAAATAAATAAAATCTTTAAAAGAAAAAAAGCAGGTTTTCTCCATGTTTTATGATTCCAAATAACTGGGTATTTGACGATGACCAGAATGCTAGTGTTTTTTGTCTTTGATTGTCCCTTTTCGTCAAAGACTTAAATTCCTTGAAATAGCCTCTAAAGTTGCCATTAAAGTTGCCATTAATTCCAACTCTCTCGAACCACCCCCCCGCAAATTCTTATTGAGCAGGTCTTTGGTCTGAGGTTGTGCTGTGAATGGAATTAATTTTCAGTGTTTGCTTAGAATGTGTAACATCAGCAGGCTGATTTTTGAAAGTCCTTCCTGATTTCTTCATAATCTCATGAGACCTTCAAGGAAGAATAGACCCCATTTTATTTACTCTGAGCCTCCAGTGCTTAGCAAGGCATGGAAATGATGTCCCTTTCTTGTTGAGTAAAGAAATGACTAGCCCATTCCCCATGGTGCCATTTTTGTTATGATTCCCAATATTACCAGCACAGCTATAGGGTACTCTGGATGCACAGGAGCTGGGCTGACAGGAATCCGGCCGGGTTAGGCATGTTTAGCTTCAAATGAGAGACATTCCAGGTCACCATCTGTAAGGTGGGCTTCCTCCGGGAATAGAATACAAGGATATGTGAGGTAGCAGGAGACATAATCTTTGTCATGAGGTCACCTTTGTAGCACAGTGTCACCTACCATTCTATGTGTAATCCTGCACTTTCAAGCCTTAGATTAGCATCACATGACCATGACATGATTCTGTGTGGCCAATGGACTATGAGAGAAAGTGATGTGTGTCATTTCCCAGCATAGGCAGTTGAGACCCAGTATCCTTAAATCCAACCTTTTCTGTCTCTTTCAAGGGGACTCTAGAGACCCCAGATTTAGACTATTCCATTCTAACATGCCAAAGACTTCCTCAGCCTGGGCTCCCTGGTGAGTGTGGAGCAGTGTCCCCACCGACTGCATTGCAATTATAATGTGAAAGAAAAATAAACTTTTGTTGTGTTAAGTCACTGAGATAGGGGTAATTTGTTACTGCAGTATCATAGCAAATTCTGACAAATACAACCCCAGCAGATTTCCCATTAACATTTCATTGGCGAAATCTAAGTGATATGGTCTCTCATAACTGCAAGGAAGGTTGAGAAAAATGGGAAGAGGATTGCTAATTTGGCTTAAATGAACCACCTGGGGCTGTCTCACCCCAGAAAAAGTTGAGGTTCAGTTACAAGGAGGAAGTGAGGATGACATTGGGTAGGCACGCTCAGTGTCTGCCAAATCACCAGACACTGTTTAGACTAAACAGAGAAGATGCTAAAGCCAAAGAGAAAGAGGTGGATATCCAGGTAATTCTGTAATTCCATGCCTCAGACTGTGTCCCAGAAACGTCTGATCCCACATGGCTCCTTCTCCTTCGAGCTGTCAAGATGCCTGGTTAAGTGACTGTTAAACTGCCTTTGCCTCCTACCTCCTGTCTACCACCACCCAAAAGGCTGCCCTTGAGGTAGGGAGGGAAGTGATCCCCGCTATCCCTTTGCCAAATCTCTCAGAGAGGTTATGAGGCTGAACAGATTTGTGTTTGAATAGGGCTTTGAAGCTCTGGTATGAAAGGTACCACGGAAGTGCAAATGCCTGCAATTCATCGCCTGCTGAATGGAACAGGAACTAAATTGCTTTAAACTGGAATTTCAGGGCCTGTGGCTGGTGTCTGGGATTCGCACAATGGTTTCTGAAAGGGCTTTCTTTTGTATAGACTGCTATTTGTTCTCTCAGTTCCTTACCCAAGTTAACCCTCAATCTCTCCTCACCCATGTCCTCCAGAGGAAGGCCTCAGGCTTGAGGAGGCAAAGTGCAAATGGCTCAGTTTGGCTCCAAGAAGGTTTATCACTTCTTTCCCTGAACTTATTTAGAGTTCACTCCTTTAGCCACTCAGAAGTCCTCCTCAGGCCCTTCCGGTGGGGGTGGGGGGATTGAACCCCTATCAGCCAAACCCTAGGATTGGCCTTGTGGTGGAGGTGGGGTGGATTCTGAGGATGATGGTCAGGTCACCAATGCTGGTGTCTGATGTGTGACCACCTCTACAAACTAGCCGGAGGGTTGTTAAAGGTGTGCGATCCCCGGCCCAGCCCAGACCTGTTGCTATGGGATCGTCAGGGTGAGTTTCATGGGTCTGCATTTTTCTAAGCACATGAGTGTTTGCCAGAGAGGAAGCTCAAGATATTCCTTATGTGATGAATGAATTGTGCAACACTCACATTGTACCAGGTCCTGTGCTAAGCATCTTCCCTATAACTTCTCATCTAATCTTTCCCAAAGCCTAGGATATGGCTATAATTCTGAGCATTCCTCCATTTTCCAGATGAAGAGACTTGGCCAAGGAACTTAGCCAGGATCGGGACCCAGGTTCTTCACAGGCACCTTAGCATGATTGAGTTGTCTGTTTCCTCTCCCTGAAGATTAACATTTTTAAAAGGATTTCAAGGCAAGAGCACAGTGGAATGGATCTCCACTGGTGGTTTCTGGCAGCAGAACTGGTGGGAGGCTATTACCCAATGCTGTGGTGTCAGGAAGAGTTAAATCTTTTTGACAGTTCAGTGGCCCCCTTTGGGTTTGCCCAAATGGCACCTGTTGTTGAAGTCAATAGAGCTTACAATTTAATTTCATCTGCCTGCAAACAATCTCTCTCATTAGGGGGTGGAGTGATGATGGGATTCTCCCATCCATGCCATTTCACTTTCTACACGGGTAATGCATAAGTACAGTCCCTGTTTCCTGCAGAATGAGGGAGAGTCCCCTCCACCCCCAGACTGAGTGTAATGAGAAAGCAAGTCTCTGGGTAAGGAGAGAGGGGGGAGGCAATGAGTTGGGGTGAGGAGGGGTGAGAAGGGGTCAAGCTTGCACACAGGGCTCCTGAGAGTGCTTGTCTTTTCCCTCTGTGAGTTGTCACCTGTCCACTTGCAGGCTAGTCCTTATGTTCAATAGAATTTGAATGCTTCCATTACCCAAATGACAAGGAAGTGGCTTTTCTATCTATTAGAGATGAACCCACAGGATGGGCATGAGGGACTCTCTGTTTTCAGCTCTGAGCTAACAGGACCCTTTGGTTCAATAATAAAGGTGATAGTGATAAAACACCAGCAACAGCAAGGAT
Organism: Mirounga angustirostris; assembly: GCF_029215605.1. NCBI lineage: Eukaryota > Metazoa > Chordata > Mammalia > Carnivora > Phocidae > Mirounga > Mirounga angustirostris. The sequence continues at coordinate 32,845,402 of NW_026991723.1, forward strand.
AGTGCTGGGTACCATTTGCTTGCTACTATACAAGGTGCTCTGCTTAGATCTCTTTATTTATGTCTCACAATAACTCTGTGAGCTAGGAATATCGTGCCCATTTTACAGAGGAGGAGACTGAGACTGAGCGGGAAGAGGTCTTATGTCATATAGTCAGTAAAGACAGAAGCAGGCCTTCAAATATGTATCTTTTTTTTTTTTAAGTTGAGGAGTTTATTAGGGAAATATGAGAAGCAAAGACACCCCAAGTGACAAAAAGAAAATTCTGAAAATGTCCCTTCAAGCCAAGTGGGGGCCTGGCCTTGACCTCCCCAAAAGGACAAGAAACTGGTGGGTTAGGAACAACATTCTCTGGTGGCCACCTTGCCAGGGTGTAAGTGTCTCAGCCAGGAATGCCTTGCATCCCCCACCAAAGGTGGAAAGGAGACAAAGACTGTTTATAGAATCAATGCAGAGGCAAAGAGAGCTGTAAGGAAAGTCAGAGAGAGAGAGAGAAAGAGAGGTGGGGAGGACCGTGACAAAGAGTCCCAGGTGTTTGGCTCGGAGCGCCTCAAATACACTGACGAACAGTTCTACAAAATGTTACTTAAAAAGATAAAATGCCTAACGTTGGTTCCAAGAGCTCCCCTGGACGTCTTCCCACATGCCACATCACACACCGATGTACACGGCAGAGCCCAAAGGCCACGCTTTTGAAAAAAGAAAAACAAGGATAAGGCCTGTTGCTCTTTACGAGAGAGGAAGGAGCTGAGGCTGCTGGGGCCTTTCCCACGTTGGCCTGTATTCCATAAAGCAGCTTCCCAGCAGCAGCATGGTGTAGTTCCAGGTGAGGGTCTCACCTTTTGTCACCTGGGCTTCAATGTACTCTATTCTCCGTTCGAGGGCTGTCAATTTCTCGTTTAGTGTTGCAAGTCTCGAACAACAAGACATATCAAACGAGTTGAGAAAGTCTGCGATTTTCTTGATGCTGCTGGTGATGACTTCTATGTATTCCCAGTTCGCCCAGTCCTGGTGAATCTCCCACTGCACTGGATCCTCTTGACCCGCCATGGCTGCCACCTGACGAGGAGCCACCCAAATATGTATCTTCTTCACCACTCTCATCACCTGTCCTTCAACTGTGTTTCAGTAATGACACAAAGACTGCATGTCCCAGTTACTCTTCAGGGATCAGGATTATACTCATGACATTGCACATTGTGTCAGGAGTGTTGAGGGTGCTTAAGAACCTGCTCCTTCCCCTCTCCCCAGGGAATTCCTTGGGAAACCCATGGGAGGGATACTGTTGGAAATTTCATTTTCTTTTATGAGTTATCAGTGACAGAGAGTATGTGTGTGTTTGCATGTTCTGGCAATACTGGTGTCTGATGTGTGACCTGTATTTTATTAAAGTTATAGCTTTTGCAGGGAGTTGGGGTTATTACTGGTGCTTTGGGAGAGGAGTGGTCAAAGTTGGACTCACTCTGGCATGTGGAAGGTGATTTCAAGTTCTTTGCCCGGGAGATGTATATGCTAATAGGAAAAATGCTCTTTCTTCTCTTCAGGCCAAGTTCAGAGAGATTATACTAGCTCTGTGGGTTGCAGAAGGAAAATAAAAGAACAGACATGGCCTGGGAGGCAGACTAGGAAGGGAAGAAAAAAGGAAGAAAAGGTAATGTCCCTAAAGAAGGCTGACAAAGGGAGGGTAGTAGTGTTCCTCCTTAGAGCTCAGTGGAGTACATGTGGTGTGGGGCAAACCAAACGAGTGAATGTGCATTATTGAATGAACGAATTGTGGCATTGAATTTTTTTTTAAATTTTTTATTTTTTTAAAGATTTTATTTATTTATTTGAGAGAGAGACTGAGATAGAGAGAGCATGGGGGGGGGAGGGTCAGAGGGAGAAGCAGACTCCCCGCTGAGCAGGGAGTCCGATGCGGGACTCGATCCAAGGACCCCAGGATCATGACCTGAGCCGAAGGCAGTCGCTTAACCAACAGAGCCACCCAGGCGCCCTGTGGCATTGAATTTAACAGGTTATTAGAGCAATGGAAAAATTCAAGCCATACATAGAACTTCCTTTTCTCTAACCTCATGTTGATCGAGGACTTTCTGATGGCACAAGATAAACCTATTTCCCAATCACGCTGTGCAGAGGGTATTTGTCATAATCATTGCCATCCTACATCTTTTGAACTCCCTCTCTTACATTTTGGTGGTTTTTCTCATTGAGATTTGCACCTTCCAACAGTAGAGGTAGGAAAACTTGCATTCCAAGCCATACTTGTGTTCCAAGCCACATTTAATCAGGTTCCACCGGGGAAAGGACCACATAAAAGGAAGATCACATTCAGAATCTACTTTTCTAGATAGACGGGCAGGAAGTGGTTGGGCTTTTTAGCAGCAGCTGAAGCAGCAAACCTACTTGCAGTAAAATCCTGTGGTTGGCACGCCCTGTGGTTGCTCTGTGTCTACTGGGCAAGCTGTGCTATGCATCCACACCCCCAGTGGGACTTACCTCTGAGTGGTTCAGCAGTGCCATGTGGGTTCTTATCTTGGCTCTAGAGTCTCTGAGCTTGATTCACTGGCTCTGGGTTCCTGGAAATTTTGTAAATTTCACAGTATCTGTAATCATTTTTCTTTTTGTTTCCACTAGCTGGAGTTGGTTCTGTTGTTTGCACCGGAAAATCTTGACCGACTTGGGTAAACATTTCTTTTTCTTACTGTGAGTTAATAAATGGCATTCTGGTTTTCCTGATTCTAGCTCACTCTGATCCACTGATGAGTTCCGAGTTTCTGAGCATGCGAGGCAGAAAGTGTCATGCCCTGGATTCTGACAGTGGCTTTTACACTGCTCTGATAGCTCCATCACCCTATCCAGGAACCCTTAATGACTTACTGTTGTCTGTGGGAAAAATTCCAGACCTCAGACTCTGGTATTGAAGGCTTTTCACTTCCTGGTTCTACTTTCCCACTGTATTCCCGATACTCTAACACCACTACCAAATTGCAGTGTTTGCTTTTCTCTTTGATTTTTTTTTTTTTTTTTAACTCTGGCCACTACTTAACGCTATTCTCTCTGCTTACAGGGATCTGTCTTACATCTCTATCTACCAGAATCTTACCCATCATTCAGGACCCTATTCAAATTACATTTCTTCAATGAACATTTTACTAATGACTCCCTGCAGAAATATTGCTTCATCAACTGAAATCTCTGCATTGAGAGCATCTGTCTGTCATGCCTTGTCTAAGAATTAATTTTTCTATCCAGACATCTTCCCAAATACATTGTAGACTCAAGGACCAGACCATGTCTTACCATTCATTTTGTTTCTTCTTGTATCACTGACACTGAATCTTGGATATGGTAGATGCCAACACAGTCAATGCAAAAATTAATTTGTGAACTGCTCATAATACACTATCTGTCAAAACAGAAAAAAAAATAGTTCCTTTAGAGATATATGGGAACTTCACTAGAGCTTCAAGATTGGGGTGTTCTTGTGGACCATCCATGGGATCACAACTCTTCAGCAGTGTAACTTATAACGTAAAGACACATGCACTTATGATATTGGAAGAATATCATGTTCAAGGCATGTTCAATGCTAAATTGTGGGTCAGAGAAAAGGTTTGTCCTTCCTTTAACATGTACCCTCACATATAGACTCATTAGTGGGTAAGGCTCCTTTCAGAAGAGTTGGAAGAAAGAGATCCTAAGAGTCTGCTTCCCAAATGAAGAAAGCTCTTAAAACAGCCAGGTTTTTCTCTAGTCTTGCTTCTGCTGCAAGTTAGAGGAATGACCTTGGGCAAGTTATCTATCTTTTCTGGGCCTTAGTTTCTTTGTCTAAAAATTAAGTCATGATAATGTTTTTGCCTCATTTGATTGCAGAAAGGCCAAATAAGATAGGAACATCTTGGAGGCAGAGGGGCAGATGGGGCTAGAAGTCAGTGGGAAGAGAGAAAGAAGGAGAGTAGTAAGAAGGGGCAGTAAATATGAGGGGGAGCGTAGAGAATGGAATCAGAAACTGGCCTAGAGGCACTACAGGTGGAGGGGGCCCTCTTCTACCTGAAAAACATGAGGGAGTCTTTCTGAAAGTGTTTCTCAGGGCTACAGCAGACTGCTATTTCCATACCGAAATTTCCTTCTCCCCTCCTCTTCACTATCAGAACCCCTATATTGTTAGGGGGAGCCACCTTGGAAAGAACAAGTGTTTTTTTGTGTGTTGCTTTTCTCTCAAGCCTAGGTCTGGGAATCTAGGGAAGCACTTACATATTATAGACATTCTACATGCCTTGGAGAATCAGTGCTGTCCAAAGAACAATTGTGAACTTTCTCATTAAAAACATCACAGTTTGGAATGGAGTTTAAATAAATCACATGAGCCTGGGGCCTCTTTATGGGTTAGGGTATGAAAAGATCTTTCACCTGCTGTGTCCTGGGGAAAGCCTTTACCTTCTATTTTCTTTCTTTCTTTCCTTCCTCCTTTCTTCTTCCTTCCTTCCCTCCTTCCCTTCCTTCCCTCCCTCCCTCCTTTCCTTCCCTCTGTCCCATCCCTTCCTTTCCTCCCTCCCTCCCTCCTTTCCTTCCCTCTGTCCCGTCCCTTCCTTTCCTCCCTCCCTCCCTCCTTTCCTTCCTTCCTTTCCTCTCTCCCCCCTTCCCTTCCTCCCCTTCCTTCCTCCTTCCCTTCCTCTTCCTTCCTTCCTTCCCTCCTTCCCTTCCTTCCCTCCCTCCCTCCTTTCCTTCCCTCCATCCCATCCATTCCTTTCCTCCCTCCCTCCCTCCTTTCCTTCCCTCTGTCCCATCCCTTCCTTTCCTCCCTCCCTCCCTCCTTTCTTTCCTTCCTTCCTTCCCTCTCTCCCCCCTTCCCTTCCTCCCCTTCCTTCCTCCTTCCCTTCCTCTTCCTTCCTTCCTTCCTTCCTTCCTTCCTTCCTTCCTTCCTTCCTTCCTTCCTTCCTTCCTTCCTTTTTAATACAGTCATGTAGTCATTGTTGTTGCAGAGAGAATGCTAGGATTCTTTAAAGAACCTATTGTAGCAAGAATCTGAGTTTGTCTGGTGAGCCCAAGCTAGGACATTGTTATCTATACTCTTACCTATGTTCACTGCTGCTGCAGCCTCCTCTTCTTCATTATGATGATGAATTTTCATCATGCTGCTTCCCAAATGAAGAAAGCTCTTAGAACAGCCAGGTATAGTCTCATCAATGTGGTCCTGCTTTGAACTAGCCAGGCCCAGAACAGGGTAGGACGTTTTCTCCTCATTATCACCTCATCACTCAGTTCCCCTTGTCTGAGTAGGGTCAGAGAGGTGGGGTTCAGAGATGAGTGCAGGAACAGAAGTGCTAATGAAGAGAAAGTGTTCAAGCATGGATCCTGCCCTCTCATTCAGGCCCCATTGAAAATGGTAACACCATGAGATCATCTTTCATTTTACTGCTAAGTTTGAATGAATTTTAATGCTGGTGTTTTGGGGAGTAAGTACTATGCAGATGGCTTTAGTTTTAAACAATAAACTGTCCCATGAAGAGGGAGGTTAATCAAATATTAGGTTGATGCAGAAGATTTTTATCTGTTTACTGAAAGAAAGACATAATTTGTATTGAGGGAAATGTTTTAGAGAACAAGGAGTAGCTATCAATTTGGTATTTAAACCAAGTTTTTTAAACCAACCTGCTATGTGCTGAGCTTTGGGCTAGGTGGTAAGAATACGAATGAATATTTAACATTTATTAAGTGCTTTCTTTAAGACAGGACCCATGAGGGCGCCTGGGTGGCTCAGTTGGTTAAGCGACTGCCTTCGGCTCAGGTCATGATCCTGGAGTCCCTGGATCGAGTCCCACATCGGGCTCCCTGCTCAGCAGGGAGTCTGCTTCTCCCTCTGACCCTCCTCCCTCTCATGCTCTCTGTCTCTCATTGTCTCTCTCGCAAATAAATAAAATCTTAAAAAAAAAAAAAAAAAAAAGACAGGACCCATGAGCTCAAGCCTCTGTGGTGCTTTTATACTTTGTTGACTTAGCTGAGCTGGATCTGTGGTTCTCAGGTTTCCTTCCTGGCATGGTTACAGGTTGCGGGTTGTGGCTGAGGATGAGAGAAATTTACATGAGGTTTGGAAGGCAAAATTGAACAGCAGCAGGTGTGCTCTGGGGGTCGTGCATGTGGTCCTGATCTGCGGCTTGCCTTGCTGACGTGGGGCAGCAGCTGAGCCTGCAGATCTTCTGGCACCTGCAGAATCTTGTCTTTTAGTCTCCTGAACCAGATGTATGCGCACCTTTGTGGTGAGGGAACCATGTCTTTGAGGAAGAGGTGATGAAAGACACACGTGGGTTTAGTTTGTCTTATGGGTTCAGGTTTGTCCTTATGGGTTGCAAGTTTTCCCGTCTCTCCCCATTTCATGTCCAGCTTTTCTGCCTGCTGGCCCTGCTGACCTACAGCAACTCCAGCCCCCCAGATACACAGCCAACAGCCCTCCATAGGCTTCTCCACCAGCTTCGTCTTGCAGTCCCTGTGAGCGATTTTCTCTGATTCTCCTATCCCCTTCTGGACTTGTACTTCACTAGTTTCTCCCACAGTTGCATAAGGTCTAATCTGTAATATCGAGCCCTTATTCCACATCATTCGTGCGACTGGCAGAGGCTCAAAGGGTCTCAGGGAGAAAATCTGGACAGTCAGGAAGTTGATATTGGGGGATAGAGAAAAGGCAACACATGGTATGTAGTGGTGAGAAGTTTGGCAACATTGTTGTCTGCAGTAATTTGAAAACGCAAAATATACCTAATGAACTGGTAGATTTGGTTAAGGAGATCCAGGAAGAATACTGAATTTGCCAACTGGCTTCTTTTAGCAGTGTATGATAAGGTAGAGAGGGAATTGTTAAGTTTTTCAGCAGAATTTAGAAGAAATATAGAGGACGCAACCAAAAGCCTGCAGAAGGACCTCAAAGTAAGAAATGGTCTTAGGGAAAGGAACAAACTCAAGGCAGTAAAACATTGTCTTAGGTTAACAATAAAGTCAAGGGTGTTACTAAAACCTGGTGTTAAGAATTTAGAAGTACTTAAAGGTGTGTCTATAGTCTTATAGATGTTAATGGTATGACTCTTAGGTGTTCTTGGCTGGAGACAGAGCTTCTAAGATTTTTATGAGCTTTATCCTATAGCAGCTTGGCACAAGGTAGAAAAGGGCTTATCAGAGAAAGAAATTTGGATGTGGCATTTGTCCAATAGAGTGGAATATAACTTAAAAATATATAAGAAACAGGGGTGCCTGGGTGGCTCAGTTGGTTAAGCGACTGCCTTTGGCTCAGGTCATGATCCTGGAGTCCCTGGATCGAGTCCCGCATTGGGCTCCCTGCTCGGCGGGGAGTCTGCTTCTCCCTCTGGCCCTCCCTCCCCTCCCCCCTCTCATGTGCTCTCTCTCTCAGTCTCTCTCTCTCAAATATATAAATAAAATCTTTAAAATATATATATAAGAAACATATATTTTTAAAGATTTTATTTATTTATTATTTGAGAAAGAGATTGAGAGAACCAGTGGGAGGAGGGGCAGAGGGAAAGCAAACTCCCTACGGAGAGCAGGGAGCCTGAAGTGGGACTTGATCCTGAGCCAAAGGCAGACATTTAACCTACTGAGCCACCCAGGCACCCCATAGGAAACATATTTTTTTTAAAATATTTTATTTATTTATTTTTAAAGTAGGCTCCACACCCAATGTGGGGCTTGAACTCACAACCCCAAGATCAAGAGTTGCTTGCTCTACTGACTGAGCCAGCCAGGTGCCCCAAGAAACATATATTTTTTAAAAGAATTGTATTAACTTGAGGGGCGCCTGGGTGGCTCAGTCGTTAAGCGTCTGCCTTCGGCTCAGGTCATGATCCCAGGGTCCTGGGATCGAGCCCCGCACCGGGCTCACTGCTCCACGGGAAGCCTGCTTCTCCCTCTCCCGTTCCCCCTGCTTGTGTTCCCTCTCTCGCTGTGTCTCTCTCTGTCAAATAAATAAATAAATAATCTTAAAAAAAAAAAAAGAATTGTATTAACTTGAAATGAAATGAACAGAGGTAATTCAAAATGAAAAGAGACTTCTTTAAACTGGACGCAGGAAGGAAGGAAGCTGGAAGGAGGCTGAGAAAGCTACTCAACTGTAAACCCAAGCCATTTGTGGTGGAAAAGAATGCCTCAATGTGTGGCTGAGAGCCCTGAGGACAGAGCCAAGAGCCACCTCAGATGCCTGAATCTCTGCCTGATGGCTTTTTCCAGTAACGTGGAGCTTGCTCATTCAGGAGAGCCAAGACGTGCAAGAGACTTGGTGCTCTCAAAGACATCCCTTAAGCCATGAGGAACAGGAGTCAGTAGACAAATACTCCAGCTTCCATGTTGTTTGGTAAGCATATTCTTCGTGGCTCCTCAGAGGTTCCCCTGTGGGAATAAGCCACAGTTGTCAATGGTAATAACTTACTCATTAACCTATGTTACTAGCTTTTCTCATTTTACTATCTCACTCTCACCATTATCTATGTTTCTTGGGATCGTTCTCCAAATAAACCACCTGCACCAAATCCTTGTCTCAGGGCTTGCTTTTGGAGGAATCCAAATTAAGACCAGGAGGAAATGATTACCTCTGACTGGGACTATCTGAAGTCATGTCAGAAGGGTTCTCAAGGATTAAGAATACACGAGGCCAGCAGGATGGGGTGGGGTGGGGTGGGGTGGGGTGATCATTGCGTGCAGAGTGGTAGTTTGTGTCAATGCTTAGAGGTGAGAAATGGGGTGCCGAATTTGGGGAACTGTTAGTAGTTTGTGTTGCTAGCCAGTCCCTTTGTGTAGGACAGAACAATGTGCTGCTTTCTGAGCAAATGCAGCTTGGTCAGCATACAGTACACCTGTCTGAATTAGAAATAGATGTACAGGGGGGCACCTGGGTGGCTCAGTTGTTAAGCATCTGCCTTTGGCTCGGGTCATGATCCCAGGGTCCTGGGATCAAGCCCCGCATCAGGCTCCCTGCTCCGCGGGAAGCCTGTTTCTCTCTCTCCCACTCCCCCTGCTTGTGTTCCCTCTCTCGCTGTCTCTCTTTCTGTCAAATAAATAAATAAAATCTTAAAAAAAAAAAATAGATGTACAGGGAGAAAGGGGCATCTTTTCCCTCAAGGAGATGCAGCCTATCACCAGAGAGCAAGGCTTGGCACATGGGTTGCACTGGATATCGGCCTGCTCTTGACCTTGAGCAGTGGGAGGAGATGAGCCTGAACAGGTAGGCAGAGCAGTTGTGGGATGGGCATTTGGGTTGTGCTAACTGGGGTATTGTGTAGGTAAACAGCTCTGTTAAAATGTTTTAAGTGAAGGTTGACATCATTAGATTTGTGTGTGTGTTTAATTTTAATTCCAGTGTAGTTAACATACAGTGTTATATTAGTTTCAGGTGTACAATATTGTGATTCAACAATTCTATACATTACTTAGTGCTCGTCAAGATAAGTGTACTCTTAATCCCCATCACCTATTTCACCCATCCCCCACCCACCTCTTCTCTGGTAACCATCAGGTTCTCTATAGTTAAGAGTCTGTCTCTTTTTAGATTTGTGTTTTAAGACTCTTATGTCTGCTGTGGGAGAGGAGCTTAGGGTTGGGGTCAACACTGAAGGCAACGATGATATCTTGAAATAAACACTGTCTTTGGAAGTAATGGACATATTTTCTAGAAATGGGGAAGGTGGAGTGGATATGCATTGAGATGACAGACTGGTCAGAGGTGGGGAGCTGGGGGCAGAGGGAAATATGGCAGACATTTAAAAAAAAAATTTATTAACATATAATGTATTATTTGTTCCAGGGTTACCTGTCTGTGATTCATCAGTCTTACATAATTCACAGCGTTCACCATAGTACATACCCTCCACAATGTCCATCACCCAGCCACCCCAAACCCTCCACTCCAGAAACCCCTCTCTACTCCAGTAACCCTCAGTTTGTTTCCTGAGATTAAGAGTCTCTTATGGTTTGTCTCCCTCTCTGGTTTCATCTTGTTTCATTTTTTCCTCTCTTCCCCTATGATCCTCTGTCTTGTTTCTCAAAATCCTCACATCAGTGAGATCATATGATACTTATCTTTCTCTGATTGACTTATTTCGCTTAGCATAATACCCTCTGGTTCCACTCACGTCGTTGCAAATGGCAAGATTTCATTTTTTGCTTGCATATATATATATGCCACATCTTCTTTATTCATTCCTCTGTTTATGGACATCTTGACTCTTTCCGTAGTTTGGCTATTGTGGACATTGTGGCTATAAACATTGGGGTGCACGTACCCCTTCGGGTCACTACATTTGTATCTTTGGGGTAAATACCCAGTAGTGCAATTGCTGAGTCATAGGGTAGCTCTATTTTCAACTTTTTGAGGAACCTCCATACTGTTTTCCAGAGTGGCTGCACCAGCTTGCATTCCCACCAACAGTGTAGGAGGGTTCTCCTTTCTCTGCATCCTTGCCAACATCTGTTGTTTCGTGACTTGTTAATTTCAGCCATTCTGACTGGTGTGAGGTGGTATCTCATTGAGGTTTTTTAAATTTTTTTAAAGATTTTATTTATTTGACAGAGAGAGACACAGCGAGGGAGGGAACACAAGCAGGGGAAGTGGGAGAGGGAGAAGCAGGCTTCCCGTGGTGCATGAAGCCAGATGTGGGGCTGGATTCCAGGACCCTGGGATCATGACCTGAGCTGAAGGCAGATGCTTAACACCTGAGCCACCAAGGCGCCCCCTCATTGAGGTTTTGATTTGTATTTCCCTGATGTTGAGCGATGTTGAGCACTTTTTTATGTGTCTGTTGGCCATTTGGATGTCTTCTTTGGAAAAATGTCTGTTCATGTCTTCTGCCCATTTCTTGATTGGATTCTTTGTTCTTTGGGTGTTGAGTTTGGTAAGTTCTTTATAGATTTTGGTTACTAGCCCTTTATCTGATGTGTCATTTGCAAATATCTTCTCCCATTCTGTTGGTTGTCTTTTGGTTTTGATGACTGTTTCCTTTGCTTTGCAAAAGACTTTTATCTTGATGAAGTCCCAATAGTTCATTTTTGCCCTTGCTTCCCTTGACTTCAGCGATGTTTCTAGGAAGAAGTTGCTGCAGCTGAGGTAGAAGAGGTTGCTGCTTGTGTTCTCCTCAAGGATTTTGATGGATTCTTATCTCACATTGAGGTCTTTCAATCATTTGGAGTTTATTTTTGTGTGTGCTATAAGGAAATGGTCCAGTTTCATTCTTCTGCATGTGGTTGTCCAATTTTCCCAGCACCATCTGTTGAAGAGACTTTTTTCCACTGGACATTCTTTCCTGCTTTGTTGAAGATGAGTTGACCATAGAGTTGAGGGTCCATTTCTGGGCTCTCTATTCTGTTCCATTGATCTATGTGTCTGTTTTTGTGCCAGTACCATACTGTCTTGATGATGACAGCTTTGTAATAGAGCTGGAAGTCCGGAATTGTGATGCTGTCAGCTTTGGTTTTCTTTTTCAATATTCCTCTGGCTATTCGGGGTCTTTTCTGGTTCCATATAAATTTTAGGATTTCTGTGAAAAAAGTTGATGGTATTTTGATAGGGATTACATTCAATGTGTAGATTGCTCTAGGTAGCACAGACATTTTCACAATATTTGTTCTTCCAATCCATGAGCATGGAACGTTTTTCCATTTCTTTGTGTCTTCCTCAATTTCTTTCATGAGTATTCTATAGTTTTCTGAGTACAGATCCTTTGCCTTTTTGGTTAGGTTTATTCCTAGGTATCATATGGTTTTGGGTGCAATTATAAATGGTTTCGGCTCCTTAATTTCTCTTTCTTCTGTCTTGTTGGTGTATAGAAATGCAATTGATTTCTGATGGCAGACATTTTGAGTGAATGGTGGTCACTCAAAATTCTGTCTTGTTCGTACAATTCTCCAGTCTCCTTGAAGTTAGGTGGGGCCTGTGACTAATTTTGTCTCTTGGGCTATAATTAGAAGTGATATATGAAATATATATCAACCCTCTGCTGATCCATGATGGATATGTAGTATAAATGAAAACTAAATCATTCTGGTTAGGCCATTTTGGTTTGTCACCATGGCACAACCCAGACTATTCTGAATTATCAGGAGACCTCAAGGATGAAGCCTAGTTTCTGAGTGGGATGACTGGGTGGATGGGTAGCTCAGAGAGGTATATTGGAATGGAGGAGTAGTGACTTTTCTGGAAATAAAAGCATCAGGACAAGAGCAACAGAAACTGGTCATTGCACTGAATTCACTGAACATCTTCTTAGTGTCCTGGTCTGTGCTGATGCTGGGAGGGAGACAAGAGTGAGGACACAGCCTTTGCCTTCTGGGAACTCAGTCTGACAGGCAGGATGAGGCATGCACAGAAGAGAGTCAAACAAGCAAGGCAAGCTGGGAGCCCCCCAAAGAGGGAGAAATGTCCATGGATTCGGGGTAGGGGGAAATGAGTAGAAGAGCTAGGTTTAAAGTTCATCTAGTCAGAATAAAGAGGAGGGGACCTACGGGCACACACCATTCCACACAGGAAAACCAAGCCTAAAGGACTCTAGAGAAGTCATAGAGAAATATAAAGTAGAGCCTAAGCCTGAGACATATTTGCCCAGTGAAGACAATTAGAGTAAAAATGAATCTATGTTGCTGGCAGGACAGATTTTTCATGGCCAGAGCAGCCATTTTAAAGTTCCTCCGCATCATCTGTCCTATATCCCCAAAGAGAGGGAGACAGGGTCCTGGATAAATATCTTCATGGGCTGCTGAAAGGGGTACTGCTGGGGGATGATGAGTGCTTAGAAAGGAGAGTTACTGTTTTTTTTTTTTTTTAAGATTTTATTTATTTATTTGAGAGAGAAAATGAGATAGAGAGAGAGCATGAGAGGGGGGAGGGTCAGAGGGAGAAGCAGACTCCCTGCTGAGCAGGGAGCCCGATGCAGGACTCGATCCTGGGACTCCAGGATCATGACCTGAGCCGAAGGCAGTCGCTTAACCAACTGAGCCACCCAGGCGCCCCGAGAGTTACTGTTTTTTAATGCTTCTTTTATTAGTACTCCCTGTCACCAATCCTCTCCCTAATAGGGGCATGTGCACACACACACACACACACACACTCATTCCCCACACCCTCCAATTCCCAGCCAGGAACACAGAACTCTGGCCACCAGGGCACAGAAAGCACCATCTTGAATTCCTTCACTAATGTTATGGATCACTTCAGAGGAAGGTGTGGAAAGGCAGATACTCCCTACAGGGAAACGTTTGCTAGTCAGATGTTAGTGGAAGAACCCCTAGGGTTTGCAAGCTATGTGCTTATTTTATTTAAAGCCTGGATGTATGGCTGTATCAGTGCTAACTTTCCTCACTTGGGTTGTCTCAGAGCATCCTCCGCACTCCTGTAAACATCTGAACATCCGGCTCCCCAGTGCTATGGAGGCTATTAAATTAGCTTAGACAGCAGGTGGGCAACTGAAGAAATTGGAAAACAACAGCTGATCTAAGTCACAGTGCACTGTGGACCCCTGTGAGGGGCATGTGAGATATAGACCCTATCATGAGAGCCCATTCAGCAAGGGCCTGGCTCCCCCTCCACCACCCCAGAAATGCCAGCCCCAAACAGTCACTTACGAGCAGAAAAAAGAGGAGTGCTGGGCTTCCTTAGCACCCCCTTCAGCATCGTCTCTGCTTGGAGTCATCCAGCCTCTGAAGGCTGTCCCAGGCAGCGTGTGTGTGTGTGTCTGTGTGTGTGTGTGTGTGTTGGGGGAGTGGGTATGGAGTGATGATCCTGCCTCATATTGGCATCAAAATCAAAGAGCTCCCATTCTGCATGAATGTAGCTGGGACTGAGTGAGGATGGGAGAAAGGAAATAACAGAGCCAACGTTTGTTGAGTACCCACTATGTGCCAGGCACTGAGTTTTACCTCCGTGTCCATATGGAATATTTCATTTAGTTTTCCTAACCACCCTATGATGGAGGCAACATTGTGTGTATGCATTTTTTTCAGAGACAGAGAGTGAGGCACAGAGAAGAGGCAACACAATCCGTGTTTGAACCTCTGCAATCTCGCTTTCGAGCTTGTCTTCTTCACTACCATGTTGGCAGGCTGCAAGATGGAGAGGGGGTAGCAGCAAATATAGAAGTGCTTTAAGTGGGCAACTGCTAATGGGCAGTGATAAACTATGCCCACACCCCTAGGAGAACACCAAAGCAGGACCTAGAAAGCTCAGTGGAAGTGAGTGAAGAGAAATGTCACTGCCTTTGGGTCTTTGAATCACTCCAGATTCGGCAAAAATGATGCCACCCCTAAACTCTCTGCTTACTGAAGGGTGCGTGGGGGAGAGGAGATTGTTTTCCCAGAGTCTTCAGAGTGCCTGGCCTGGAATAAGATGAATCAGAATCAGCAGCTGCAGCAGCACAGGAAGCAGTGATTGGGCCACAGAGAGCCTGGTCCTGATATTCTTGTCATCATCAGCCCTTCCTGTGGGTGTCAAGTTCCTGGTAATAAATACTGTAATAGTAGTAAAGCTACTATGCATATAGTGTTTTATTAGATGCTGGGTGTTGTTCTAAGTGCTTTGCCATATTAACCACTTAATCTTGACAATAACCCTATGAGGTAGGTGTCATTTCTGCTTTATAGATGAAGAGACTGAGGCACAGGGAGGTTAAGTGACTTGCCCAAAGTTACCTAATTAGAGAGAGGCAGAGCTGGGTTTTGATTCAGGTAGTCTAGCACTGGAGTCCAAGGCTTTAACCTCTCAAGCCACCTTCAGGGGCTTGCCATCTGAGAGATGTCAAGGATGCTGCTGAATGTGAAGTCCTTGTACCCAGTAAAGAGCTATACACATGAGCAGAGGAGAGGAAATATTTATTCTGCATTTAAGTCAAGGAGAATAATATTGCTGGAGCAGGGCATGACACGTGAACAGGGCAGGGGCAGGGGAGCTGTGGCTGGAGCTTTCTTTGGTGCCTGGGGGATCCACATGTGTGAGTAATCTCTGCTTTCTGGAATGGTCTGGTTCCCGTCTTTCAAGATTCTACTTTGGTCGCTGTCAGGGGAAATAACACCCTTTGGGCCAAAGGGACAGCCGATGTTGCCAATTTGGAGGAGTGGCATGATTAAGTTATGAATGCACCAACTTGCCCCCTGACTCACAGCCTACAAACTCTGTTCTCTGTCCTGCTCAAGAATTTATTAGCAAAAGGCTGAGAAGACGAATTTCCAAAAGTCCCCCTCGATCTGTTCAAGGGAGGTACGCAGTTCAACACTAAGGGAGAAGAGAGTCCAGCCTTGTATTGCAAGGTGTCCCAGGGAAGTAAAAAGAAGTATGTCGAGCAAGGGGTCTCCTTGTGGAGAGAGAAGCAGAGGGGCAGGTTAACCCACCCAGAGCTTAAGGCAATCTTACTTCAGGTGGAAAGATACCATTAAGTCAATGTCCACGGAAAAGAAGGGGAGCTAATGCTTATCCAGTGTCCCATTTATGCCAAGAACTGTGTATATATTGTCTCATCCAGTCTTCTCAACTTTCTGTGTGAGGTTAGTGGTATTTTATTGTTCTCATTTAGATAAGGAAATAAGCTCAGAGAGGCTAAGAAATATACCTAAGGATGCCCAGCTAGTTAACTGCATAACTGGGGTTTGAGACCAGCTGGGATTTGACCTTTAGAACTCACTGGTGACTGTGGATCCTAAGCCAATACACCCCACAGCTCTGTGCAGGTAAACAAGTACACCTCATTGATATCTATCTGAGGTGAGTCAGCATACTCCACTGATATCTGCAGGTAACCTGAGAGTTGCTCCGCATGGCGTTCTAACCGGTGGGTGGGATTTTACAGGACAGGATATAGCAGAGAGCACCCAACTGCTCACTTTGGAAAGTGAACATTATGGCGAAAGATGAAAGCACCTTGCAGGGATTTGGTTCAGGAGAGTGAGGCCTAGAGAGCTGCCTCCAAACCAGCCTTCAGGACTTGAAAGTGTCCTTGGTGGCACTTTAAAGATGTATTTGTCCTGAGAATAGGAGATGAGGGACATCCTGAACATATTTAGGTCAGAGTCTAAAGGGAAAATTCCTTTTTCACTGAAAAGGGAATTACACTCTGGAGATTGTATAATCTCCTTCCCTGAGTCCTTTAAGTAAAAGGAAAATGTTTATTAGGGAAGGATGGTGGATACTGAAGTTTGCCAAATCCAGCTAAGCTTCCCAGCCCTAGCCTGCAAGATGGAGGAAATACAGACTTCCGGGTTCCATGTCAGACTTTCTGAGTCAGATGTGGAGGCAGGCCTGAGCATCTCAGTAACGAGCAACTGCATAATTTCCACTCACAGGAAACCGATGTCCACTGCTGGAAGTTTTACACCTGCTCTGAAGCTCTAATTTCTAAGTGAGTGTGGAGTTCTTTAGATTAGATTTTCTTAACCTGGATTTCATTGCTGGCTTCAATGGCCCCAGGAATCCCATAAAATTGGAGGTAAAATTCTGCATGTATGTGTGTTTTTGTGGAGAGAGGGTCTTTTATATTGATCAGATTCATAGGGAGATCCATGATTATAAAAGGTTGAGAACCTCAGCAGTATGTTTTGGCGACTTCTCTGAGCCCATTTGAGATCTTTACAAGAAAAGGAGGCTCATTGATTTATAGATACATTTTTGGTTGTGTGTGAGTTTGTATGTGTGTATGTATGTATTGGTGTGTTTGGGGCAGCACAAAATGGTACTACCCAGAGACACCACTCAAGGTATTCATAACACTTAGCTCAAATTACTTAATAAAAAATTATATGCAATAAAACCCCCAAGCAATCCATTTAGAAAATGAGCAAAAGACATGAACAGACATTTCACTGAAGAAGATATACAGATGGCAATAAGCCAGAGAGAGACGCAGTGAGAGAGGGAAGAGATGCTCAAGATCATTAGCCATTAGGGAAATGCAAATTAAAACCACAGTGAGATATCCCTGCACACCTATCCTAATGGCTAAAATAAAATGTAGTGACTGGTGAAGATTCATGGAGACTCGATCACTAATATATTGCTGATAGGACTGTAAAATGGTACAGCCATTCTGAAAAACCACTTGGCAGTTTTTAATGCAACTAAACATATAACTACCATACAACCTAGCATTTGCACTTTTGTGCATTTATCCCAGAGATATTGTAACTTATGTTCACACAAAAATCTATACATGAATGTTAGTTGCAGTTTTACTCATAATAGCCAATAACTAGAAATTACCCAGATGTCCTTCAATAGCTGAATGGTTAAAGACACTGTGGTACAACCCTTTAATGGAATATTATTCAGCAGTAAAAAGAGTAAAGTATTGATACATGCAACAAGTTGGGTAAATCTCCAGGGAATTTTGCAGAATGAAAAAAGCCAATCTTAAAGGTTACATATTGTAGGCTTCCATATATATAATATTCTTGAAATGACAAAATTATAGAAATGGATAACCAATTAGTGGTTGTCAGGGGTTAAGGAGAGGGTGGGTGTAGTAGGGAGGGGGTTTGGCTATAAAAGGGCCCCATGGGGGTACCTGGGTGGCTTAGTCATTAGGGTCCTGGGATCGAGCCCCGCATTGGGCTCCTTGCTCAGCAGGAAGCCTGCTTCTCCCTCTCCCACTCCCCCTGCTTGTGTTCCCTCTCTCACTGTGTCTCTGTCTGTCAAATAAATAAATAAAATCTTAAAAAAAAAAAAGGCCCCATGAGGCATCCTTGTGCTGATGGAAATGTTTTGTATCTTGAATATATCAAAGTCAATACTCTGGTGGTGATATTGTGCTATGATTTTGTAAGATGTTACCATTGAGGGGAAGCTGGGTAAAGTGTAGACAGAATATCTCTGCCTTATTTCTTATGACAGCATGTGAATCAACAATCATCTCAACATAAACAATTTTAAAAATCGTACCCATCCAAGAAGGATAAAAGTTTATCACCCCTGGGAGTATTCCAAAGGATGAGCTCAATGGTATGAAAGCAGTTCTGAAGGAAGAGAAGTGCCTGGTGTGGGGGTGGCAAGACTAGGACAATGTGCAGCCTCCCAGGGGCTCTTGGGAATTGCTGCTCATCGCCTGGGTCAGTTCTATGCTGGCTGAACAGTCAGCCTCATCACCTTAGCATGGCTCTGTGTAAGAGGGAAGAATGTGGTTCTGGAGGATCTCATCCACGGTTTCACCTGTCTTTCAGCATTCTGGTAGTCTGGGACACTATTCCAGCATGGGCTTGATCAGCTCTGAATGAACCAGTTTCAGTCACATGATCAGATGAAACTGACAGGACATAGTGAATGAGTGTGAGTGTTGTGTACATGCGTGTTGTGTGTGCATAAAGATAACATTTCCAGTGGGCCAGCAAGGTATTGGCTAGTTGCTTTCACATGCATGAGTCCACTGAATCCTCATGGCAATCCTATGATTCAGGCTTTATTATTCCTTTTTTGCAGATGAGGAAATGGAGGCCTGGTAAGGTGAGGTGACTTGCCTTAGGTCTCATAACAAGAGAGTAGCATAGTTAGTATTGAAACCAGGTCTTCCTGAACTTAAAAGCTGTGGTGCCTCCAGCTTATCTTGTGCAGGTCTTCATGAGGAAGCAAGACAGGGAAGGAAACCTAAGGACTTTTTCCTTTCTGAACCCAAGTTTTAAGCTGGTAATTTGAATGACAGTAGAATTAAAGAAAAGCTGTGTCAGTGAATCTTCCTGAACAAAAATAAAAAGGAATGATTTTTCAGAATCTTTCTGAAGCCAAAGTCACACTGATTCCTCTGGCCTTTATCAGGACCTTCCTCTGGTTCCTCCCAGTGCTGACATCTGTCTGGCACTTGGTTCCAAGTCCTAAGGACAGAGTGTATGGGATGTGCTGTGAGTATGCACTGCCGGCCTGTCACCTTTGTGCTCAGCTTGCTCCCTCTCCTGGGCTGGCCTCTGGGGCCCACAGAAGGAGACCACAGGCATCTCGGTGCTGCTCATCAGTGTGGGGCAGATGGGACAGGGGTGGTACCCTTGGACCAGCGGCCTTCAGAGCCACTTTTCTCTCTTCCCAGTGGAAAGAGAACCTGGTAGAACAAATGAGCAGGACTAAGATGTAACAGCATAGCAATTATTTAAAAGGAAAATGGCAACAATGCAGAAATTATACAACAAAAGCATGAAAAACATCACATCTTATGGTAATTTTTTTTTAAAGATTTTTATTTATTTATTTGACAGAGAGAGACACAGAGAGAGAGGGAACACAAGCAGGGGGAGTGGGAGAGGGAGAAGCAGGCTTCCTGCTGAGCAGGGAGCCAGATGCGGGGCTCGATCCCAGGACCCTGGGATCATGACCTGAGCCGAAGGCAGACACTTAACGACTGAGCCACCCAGGCACCCCACATCTTATAGTAAGGGAAAAAGTCATGTATTTACAATTCCATTTATCAAGTATTATCACTAGTGACTCTACTGAGCATTTTGCATGGTTTATGTCTTTTACTTCACCCAAAACCCATGAGGTGGGTATTATTATTATTCCCACTTTCCACACAGGAAATGAAGACACAGAGAGAAGGTAAATCAGTTCTCAAGCTCACACACCTCCTATGCTCTCTTAGTATAGGAGAGACCAGATTTCAAATCCAGGTAAGCTGACTGCTCCTCTTCATCACACTCTGCTACAACTAAAAGCAATATTGATGGTGCCTGATACTGTTGAAGGCAGTTAGTTAAGTTCTAACGGATAGCTGGGGGCCAGCAAAGAGGAAATCATGATCAGCTGTCTGGAAAGTCAGAGGCCTATCCTCAACAGCATTCCACAAGAAGTCGGATCAAATTTGACAGGGCCAAGATGGTGGGTGCCATGACAGGAAACCGCTGACCAAATAAGGAAGAAAAGGCTCAAAACCCTGCTCCCAAGAAACCCCTGTTCCAAGTGATGAATATTCTACCCCCTAGTTAACAACTGTCAATAAAAGATAGAAATGCAAACCCCAGGGTGTGAAGCACTCTCTCAAGCTTACCTGCTCTCACGTCTAGAGAGTTCACAATCTTTCCTGCTTGTGTCGCTTGTAAGCTGTGTGTGTTGTGACTACCCTTAAATTCTTTCTCGTAATGAGACCAAGAGCCTTCCAGAACATCTTGGCGATGGGCTCGGTTGAGGCTTCAGGCTTGGGGTCTCCCTAGTTCCCTCGGCAACAGTACCACAGCATGCTCATCACTGATTGAACAGCAGAGTCTTCGTTATATTTCCAAGTGTTGCATGGCAGCCACACTTCTCAGAATGCTGACTTAGTGTGTTTTATAAACTGTAGTGATCTGCTAATTTAAATTTCTGAATACCAAACTTCAGTCACCTTCAGTAACTCACTCAGTGGATTATTTCTTTTTCTTTTTTATTTTTTTAAAGATTTATTTATTTGACAGAGAAAACACAAGCAAGGGGAGTGGCAGAGATAGAGGTAGAGGAAAAAGCAGACTCCCCTCCTAGCTGGGAGCCCGACGTGGGGCTTGACCTGAGCTGAAGGCAGATGCTTAACCGACTGAACCACCCAGGTGCCCCTCAGTGGATTATTTTTAGGAAGTCCTCTGATGCAAGTAAATATTGGAAGTTTCTTGAATTAAGCAGCATTCTGGTATCTAAACAAATGACTTGTATTTTTATATGTGTTTATAGGGCGCCTGGGTGGCTCAGTTCGTTAGGCGACTGCCTTAGGCTCAGGTCATGATCCTGGAGTCCCGGGATAGAGTCCCGCATCGGGCTCCCTGCTCGGCAGGGAGTCTGCTTCTCCCTCTGACCCTCCTCCCTCTCATGCTCTCTGTCTCTCATTCTCTTTCTCGCAAATACATGTGTTTACAGCCATTAGGAAAGCCCTAGAAGCCCCAGATTGTACTTTGAGAAAAATTGATATATAAGACTGAGTCAGGATTTCTGGAAAGACCATTTCCCTAGTGCCCTTTCTGAGGAAATCCCTAGGGACTGGGTAGAAGCAATGCTCTAGAAATTTTACTCCCAGTCGGAAGACTGGGAATTTTTTCAGCTTATTAAAAAGAGGCAGAGCAATTGTGTTGCTGACTGCAGTTGGTCAGAGGGTCCAGCCATTCCCTCCAGGGAACCTAATTGAGGACTAGGTCTTGTAGAATAGTTTGAGTAACATTTTGAAGCCCGGAAAATCCCCAATTTGCATGCCTGGACAAGGAGTGGGGGCAATGCCTCACCAATAACTTAATTATATTTTCTCTGATGCCTGGAGAGACCCTTGTGGCATACAATACTTAAATATAGACGGTTTCAGGATCTTGTTAGGAGGGGGTTTCAGTAATTAAAGAAAATAGAAATTTCATTCAGTTTCAACATTTCTCATTTGTAATTACCCTCTTGAAGTCCCTTTGTAATTATTCTTTTTTAAAAAAGATCTTCTGCATTAGCATATTCAATCTAAATTGTTTAATTAGATGATGGTTTGCTCAAATTAAAGATGAATAAGTTTCCTAAGTACCCCTCAAAAAAGATTGTTCTGTACTTTGATATGTTGATGGAGAGAACACCAAAAACCAAGGGAGAAAGGCAGGATTGTGCAGACATTGCCAGATAATGATGCAAATTTCATATCCATGCTTTAAGCCCCTCTAGCTTTATGTCACGGACAAACATCAAACGGGGCACTTTGCATTTTGCCAGCTGCCCCTAGCAAGGCTATTCATTGATTTGTTGAGTTCCTACAGTGTGCCAGACACTTACTAGGAGCTGAGCAAGGTGGAACAAAAGTAGCAAGTGTCGACAACTTTCACGAGCTTACGGTTTTATGGAGAGAGATATTCATCAAAAAATCACTGTGAGGTTTACTTCCAAACTGAAAGTAGCATTAAAAGAAGCAAAGTAATGTGGTTTCATGAGAGAGTGTGCAAAAGAGTGTTGGGATTCTTCATGGGTCCTTCATGTTTCTGCATGTCTTCTGACAGCTTTTGTGCTGGACTATCTTTTCAAGAATGTTTGTATAGCAAACAGCCTTAGAAGACACAATATCCCCCTCTGGGCAGAGGGTAGCATTGTTTCCTGTTCGGTATAAGAAAAATGTCTCCTTCTGGGCAAGGGTTGGGCAGGTTTGCTAGCAGCCCCGTTATAAGATTGGGGGTTTTCTAAGATTGGGGTTCCTTAGCTAAGATGCAAACCTACTGCGGGCACAGTAGCCATCTGGGCTATTCTGCATCTCCCTCATGGGACTTGTGGCTTGGGGGTTAAGGGGAGTCAATGCAAACATGGGGCTCATGCTGCTTGCACTGAGTAAGAAAGTCCTTTCTCTCTGACCTACAAATCTTGTGTCTTCTGTTAGCATCCATGAAACGGTGGCAGCCTAACTGGTTAGCTTGCAAGTAGGGTCAATTCCCAGATCTTCTACAACCCATGGCACAAATGGGAGTAGGATTTTTCCTTTCCCCCTTCCTCCTCCTCTTCCTTATTCTCCCCCTCCTCCTTTCTCCTCTTCCTCCTTCCCCTTCTCTTTCTTCTCCTACTCCTTTTTAACATACATGTCTCCAACAGATTTTTTTTTGAAATGAATGAATTTGGGGGAGAGGAAAACATGGGGTCAAGGGAGAAGACAGAATAGAAAATAAACACAAATGTAAGCTGTTTTGATAATTGTTTTATAATCACAACAAACTAGAGAGAATGCCTTGTACAAAACAACACAATAAATGTTTAAAGATGGAGGTATTCCATTAGTAAGGCTGAAGATTTTAATGTCTGGGATTTTGGACCATAGGCTGAAGTCCTTGTTTTTGGATGGATCAGTGGGTGTGTGGTACTCAATTTGTTGTTGCTGTGGCTTTTTCTAAGAACAAGTGAAAGGCCCTCAGGGCCCAGTCAATGGGACAGTTACAAACTCTATTGATGACATCTCTTCTTTTTCCTTCTGAAGAGACTGCTTAGCCTTCCCATTTTTCTGGTGTGGATGGAGAAGTTCTGCCCTGATTTCTGAAGCTTAGCCACAGAACTTTATGGTTATAACACTGGTTTATGGCTTCTCACCTCTTGGTGGTACAGTTTATAAGTTCCTTTCTCATAGGGTAGAGCAGACATTTGATGTTTGCTGGGAAGCACCTATGTGTGGTGGTAAGACTCCTCTAGAGGGAACTCAGGGCATGATGAGAGAGAAAAACTAAACCAAAGCTGATGCATGGTGTTCTGCAGCTGAAAGCTACCTCTAGGACTTTTCTGTTAAGTCCTTCTGATGTAGAAGCATTGAAGAGCCAGGGACTGGTTTCAGGTCACCAATAGGACATAAGACTTTGGGTAAATCTCTTAAAACTCTCTGAGACTCAGTTTCCAAATCTATGAAGTGGTCCTTTCAACAGGGGCAGATGCAATTAGCCTAAATGTTTGATAATAGACACCAATGATAGGCAGCCCCAAGTTGTCATGGCAATGGGACTGTCTTCAGGGACTTGGGCTCCCTACTTTTCTGCCCTATCTTGTTAGCATGGGGTTAGCATGGGGTTGCCATTCCCAGTGTCATCCCATGGTCTAGGAAAGTTGTTGGAACTCCAGTCCTCTTCTCTGACTTTCAGGAGGTAGGACAGTGGGGAAGAGCAAAAAAGCCATACCCACCATGGAGCCAGCTCCAAGGGAGGCTGGGAAATGTAATCTTTTAGTTAGACCGCACATATTCTGTTACTAAGTAAGGGCAGTATGGTGGGAGGAGACGGATGTTGGGTGGACTCCCAGCATTTTTTGCCACAGGCAACAATCCAGACCTGAATGGGTACAGGGAGTACTGGTCAAGGTGGCGGGGTGTGTGTGTGGGGGGGACGTTGTCCAAAAGAAGGTAGGTATTTTTCCTATGGCAACTTGGCATTTTTTTTTTTAATTCTGTCAGTTAGTGGGTATGAACATATTTTGCCCCAGAGAAGGGACTTCTCTGAAGTTCTGTTTGGTCCAGTGTGGGAGATTGGAGGTTTATATGGAAGACAAACAACCCAGCTGTCAGCTGGGCACACATGATAAATTACTGCCAGGCTGTGGGGCTCCAAGCAGTAATTCTCATCTCTTCTCCTCTTGCATGAACACAAAGCCACACAAAGCCCTTCACAATGACAGTTGTCTTAGTACCACGGTTCAGGGTGGCTGACTTCTGGAGAATATCAGAATAGAATGGTATTTACCATTTCTCTTATTTGGAAGATGCAACTGGACAAGATACTGACATTCTGATGGGAAATACTATATATACAGGCTCAAGATCTTTCCCACTCTCTTCTCTTTTATCCTTCATACCCAGTCAATCAATAATATTGGTGTTTTTTGTTTTTTGTTTTTTTTTTCCCTATTTCTTTCAAGTATCTCCTGCCTTCATCCTTTTCTCTCTGGCTGCATTGCTAATGGGTTTGGACCCCTCCCGTCTCCCACCCGACTAACATTCTACAGGTATCTACTCATCTTAACCAACCTACCCACTGGGCAGAGCAGATAGATCTTCATTAAATATAGTTTTCGTTCTGTTCCCCACCTGGTCAGAACCCTTCTACTGCTTCTCCTTTTTACATGAAATTATCCATTTATTCATAAGCATAACAATGAAAATGGTTGGAGGATGAAGGTACAGATTATGCAGGCAAAGGAGTATTAGATTTCTCTGTAAGATAGCAAGCCTCAGCTTTATTTTTTTCATGTTGCTGAGAAAAATTGTTAATTTTAACATTTGCACCCCCAATAGAATAATGGCCTATTTTGTCTTTTATATGGATTGTTTCATATAGTAGCCCTATCAGCTTTCTTATTTTATTTTTATTTTTTATTTTTTTTTAAAGATTTTATTTATTTGAGACAGAGAGAGAGAACATGAATGGGGGAAGAGGGGCACGGGAAGAGGAAGAACGAGAAGCAGACTTCCCATTGAGCAGGGAGCCTGATCTGGGGCTCGATTCCAGGACCCTGGGATCATGACCTGAGCCAAAGGCAGACATTTAACGGACCGAGCCACCCAGGCGCCTGCCTATCAGCTTTCTGATGTGTGTATGTGTGTGTCTTTCTTCTTGGCCATTGGGTAGGCATGTACTCCTGCCCCAATGCCACACTCATTTCTTTATTCATTCACTTATTAATTATTCTAACAAGCATTTCCCCCCTGAATTTTCTTTTTTATTTATTTCTATTTATTTTTATTTTTTTAAAAGATTATATTTATTTACTTGTCAGAGAGAAAGAGATTGAGAGAGAGGTGCAGGCAGAGGGAGATGCAGGATCCCTGCTGAGCAAGGACCCTGATGTGGGAATTGATCCCAGGATCTTAGGATCATGACCTGAGCTGAAGGCAGATGCTTAACCAACTGAGCCACCTGGGCATCCCTCCCCCCTGAATTTTCTATTCACCAGGCATTGTGGTAGCTGCTGAATTATTTGTATTACTATCATTATTATTACTCTGTTTTCCTCTCTTTATTTCTGGCTTTGCCTCTCTCTGCCAAGCTTGTCTTTCTTCACTCCTAGAGCACACTAATGGGCCATTGGGTAGAGTTGGAATATGACCTATATAAGCTTTGGACTTATACCCTATGGCTTTGTAATCAGAGAAAGAAAAGATCCCAAGGAAGGATTTTGATTGGTTCATTCTGATGATCCCAAGACCATTTCTGTGGCCAGTTACTCTAAGAAAGGTGTATAGTATGTGGGTTAAAAAGAAATAGTAGCCACTACAAGGATTATTCTTAAAAAAATTGACCTAGTCTTGTTTTGGGAAGGATAAGAAAAACCGCCGTGTTGGTTATTCTTGTTCTTTCTGTGTTAATTATCACCTGCAGCTCAATGCGCAATCCCTGAGGGAAGCAATCACACCTGTATTCTCCTGTTAGATCAGGTCTGGCCTTAATGTGAGGAAAAGCTAGGATAGGATTCATTAGACCCACCCACTCCCAGGAAAGAGATCGCTAAGGGCCATTGCGGTCTTTTTTATTTGAGGACCCCAGAGCTCTTGGGAGGCAAAGTCACAGGATTTTCAAACACTGTCAACAGCAGTATGTACCCTAGGCATCTGGAAGTTGCTGCAGATCCATTCCAGGTTAAGTTGGAATCGGCAAGCATGCATTCCAGCCCTCCTTGGTCAGAGAGACAGCCTGAGCTCTGCATGTGGCCTCAATGAACCCAGACTCATGATAGTTGTTGTGCATCAGCATTTCTGCCCAAAGGCTTCCTGAGGGGAGACTGTTCACTTAGCACCTCTCACGGGCATTTCTTCTAGTTAGAGTCACCTGAAAGCCAGTGTGTTTTAGGACAGTTCATGGAACTGGCCACCAGGGCTGATCGAGGTAGGTAAGGAGGGCAATTTTCTCAGCGAAAGCTTTGTGATGGAGGCCATGAGGGATGGTAGCCCAAGTCTGAGGTGAGACTACTGAGTTCAAGTCTTTTTTCTACAGCTTGTTAGCTTTGAAAGCTCTCATAATTTATCTTTGTGGGTCCCAGTTTCCTGAGCAGTAAGCTGGAGATAATCAAGCATACTGTTAAACTTTAATAATCTTTACAGTTACTGAACACTTAGACCAATCACAGTAGACATTGGCCAGAGCTCTGGAGCAAGGATCTGGAGACCTCTGCTCTGCTAATCCTTTAGTTGCTGAACACGGGGCATCAAGAGGGTCCTAAGTAATGGGCCCACATGATGAGAGTGGCTGCAGACACATGGTTGGGCTCAAGTTTTAAGTTTTTAGCACTAGTAAATATTTCAATATTTTAAGCAAGCTGTACTGCTGTATTTGTGGCATTGGCTAAATATTAACCCTAGGGATAGGAATTGTACTTCACAGGGTTCTTGTCAGGACCACCAGTTACTACTGTGTAAGCTGCCGTGCATTGCTCAACCCCAGGGACATCATTTACCTTGGAGCCATTGTAGATGTGTGGAGTTATAATGACAATTTTCTGGCAGACAGCAGTAAAGTATCTCAAGGAAAGAATGCTGTTTTCTAATTTGCAATATGTTGCCAAATGGGTTAGTGGTGGGGCTGGTTGCTGTGAAGATTAAATGAGGTAACCCATCCCGTGTGCTTAGAATAATGCAGGTGTGTAGAGAAACCTCAATTTAAGTTAGTTATTACTCTCTATAAATGCAGTGATATTGACACAGCATGCAAAGAAATAGTTATTATATAATGAAGTTATCATTAACTTCAAACTTGTGTTACACTATCTGAACTACAAAATGATTTCATATTAAAAAAATAAATTTGTGATGTGATGAGCACTGGGTGTTACACACAATGATAAATTACTGAACGCTACCTCTGAAACTAATGATGTACTATATGTTGGCTAATTGAATTTAAATAAAAAAATGAAAAAAAAATACTCAAGATCAAAAAAAAATTCTGCCTTAATCTTTTTTTTCCCCCAGAAGTGAAAAATTTCAAATATTCAGAAAAATTGAAAGAATTATACATTGGATACTCATGTGCCCACAGTCTAGATTTAAAAAATGAACATTTTTTTATATTTGTTTTGTCATATATCTATTTACCTACCCCTCTATCAATTCATTTCAAAATGCATTTCAAAGTAGATTAAATGTATCAGTATACTTCATTCTTAAACTTTAGCAGGAATATCATTAGCTAGAGTTCACTGTTTGTTTATGGTTCTTTTTTTAAAGTGAAATTTATATGCAGTGAAGTATACAAAGTTTAAGTGTATCGTTTGGTAAGTTTTGACAGATTGTTGGAGGAGGTCTCTGGTTGACCTGCCAGCTGGACGAGGCTCCTTACCCCCTTCCCTTGTCCTTGGAATGTATGCTCCATCCACTCTTTCCACAGTGGGAGCCATGAGAGAGTAAGGTGTTGCTGAGGTCACCTGTATAGTGACCATGAATGAACCCAGTTAAGGCCTATACATAAAATTTTAAGATTCTAGCAAGTGGGTGAAGAGATCTACTTCTCTTGTGGCAGCCCAAGACAAGACTCATAAGTAAGTTTCCTTGCTTGTTACACCTACCACCTACCAATATGGAGTGGCTTGCCTCTTTCTTTGGTCTCTCCCTGACCTCCATGTCCGGGGGCCAGTTTGTGAACCAACACAAATGCATACAGCTCTATAACCCAAAATCCCCATCAAGAAATAGAACATTATCACCCCCCAGAAAATTTCTCATGCCACTCCCTAGTCAATGACCATTGCCATAACCCCCAGAGGCAACCACTGTTCTGATTTTGTTTTTTCTATAGGTTAATTTTTCCTGCTTTAAAACTTAATATAAATATTTTGATGTATTTTTTATTCTCTTATACAAGACTTCTTTCACTCAGCATAATGTTTTTGAGATTCATCCATGTTGTTGAGTGTATTAGTAGGTCTGTTCCTTTTCATTTATGAATAGTCTTACCTTATATGACTATAACACTTTGTTTAGCTATTCTGTTGATGAACAATCTGAAATGTGTCCAGTCTGGAACTATTGCAAATGAAACTGATGTGAACATTCCAGTGTAGATCTTTTTGTGGCCATATGCTTTCATTTGGGGGGATAAATATGTAGGAGTAAAATTACTGGGTGATAGGATAAGTATATGTTTTGTTTTATAAAAGCTTCAGACCTTTCCACAAGTGGTTGGACATTTTTATGTTTTCACCAACACGTGTGAGTGTTGTGTATGCAACTACTCTGCATCCTTGCCATCACTGGGTGTTATCAATCTTTTTCATTTTAGTTATTCTCTTGGTTGTGAACTGGAATTGTGGCTTTAATTTGCCTTTTTTAAGCTGGTAATTACTTGAGCACTTTTTCATGTGCTATTGACCACTCATGTATCTTCTTTTGGGAAGTGTCTGTTCAAATCATTTACCCATTTAAAAAAACTTTTTATTTTGAACTAATTTTAGACTCACAGGAAAGTTGCAAAAATAGTGCAGAGTTCCTCTATATGTTTCATCTAGCTGCTTCTTCTGCTGTTAACATCGCATGAAATCACTGTGTAATTATCACAACCAGGAAATGAATGGCACAATACTGTTAACTAAGCTATCGAATTGATTCAAATAGACCAGTTTCACTACTATTGTCCTTTTTTCTCCTCCAGGTTCTATCTAGGATCGCATACTAAATGTAATCTTTATTTCTTATGCTTCCTCCACTTTGAAAAATTGCGTTGTCTTTTTACTATTAAAGTCTAGGTGTACTTCATATATTCTGAATGTAAATCCTTTGTTAGACATATGCTCTGAAATGATTTTTTTTTCCCCAGTCTGTGGCTTGCCTATCCATTTTCATAACATTGACTTTGATGAGCAGACATTTTTAATTTAGATGAAGTCTAACTTATCATTTTTCCTTTATAGCTATTGCTTTCTCTCCTGTTTAAGAAATCTTTGCCTAGCTATGATTTGTGAAGATATTTTCCTGTTTTCTTATAGAAAATTTATAGTTTTAGGATCTGTGTTTAGATTTATCATCTATTTCACATTAAATTTTATGGATGGTGTGTAGAAGGGGTTGAAGCTACTATATTTTTCTCCCATATGGATATCCAATTGTTCCAGGGCCATTTGTTAAAAAAACTTTCTTTCCCCATTGATTGTTTGGTTCTTTGGTTGAAACTCAAATGATTTTATAAGTGTCTGGCATTGATTTATTTTTCTATTCGTATGCCAGTTCTATACTGTCTTGATTACTATAGCTTTGGAGTAAATCTTGAAGTTGGCTAGTGTAAATACTCTAAAGTTGTTCCTCTTTGCAAGATTGTCTTGGCTATTCTAGGTCCTTTGCATTTCCCTATATAATTTAGAAACAGCTTGTTAATTTTTACAGAAAAGACTGGAATTATTACTGGGATTTTGGAAGAAATGGCACCATAACAATGTAGTCTTCCAATCAATGAATATATTTTTAGCATGTTTTTTTAAATATTATAAAAGTTTCCACATAATTAATGTCTTTCTCCTTAGTTTCTTTCAGCAGTAGTTTGCAGTTTTTATATCTTACACATCTTTTGATACATTTATTCCATAGTATTTTATGACTTTTGAAGCTAACTTAAATAGAATTTTAAAACTGTTTATTTTCCATTTGTTTGCTACCAACCAATATATGAAAATACAATTGATTTTTGTATATTGACCCTGAAAAATTCTCTTAGTAGTTCTGATGTTGATTTGTAGATTCCATAGAGTTTTCTAAGTGAAGAATGATGTAATCTGTGATTAGAGACAGTTTTACTTCTTCCTTTCTGATCATTATGCCTTTCTGCTTTCTTGCCTACTGCACTAGCTAGGACCTCTAGTACAATACTTGAAAGAAGTAATAAAAATGCCCTTTTCTCGATCTTATGGGTAAAGTATTCAATATTTTATCATTGAGAATAATGATAATGGTGTTTTTTTTCTTAGATGCCCTTTATTAGATTGCGGTAGTTCCCTTCTGTTCCTAATTTGCTGAGAGATTCTAGCATAATGGGCATTGAATTTTATCAAATGCTTTTTTTGTGTGTCTGTTGAAATATTTCTCCCTTAATCTGTTAATATGATGAATTACATTGATTTTCCAATGTTAGACCAATCTTACATATCTGGGATAAACTCCAATTAATCATGGTATATATTACCATTTTTAAATATTGCTGTATTTATTAATATTTCATTGGAGATTTTTTTGTCTTTGTCTATGAGAGATATTATTTTGTAATTTTTTTTTGAATTTCTTTGTCAAACTTTATATCAAGGTTATGTAAAGCTCATACATGCATTTGGAAGCAATCTATTACTATTTTTTTCTTTTTTTAAAAAGATTTTATTTATTTATTTGACAGAGAGAGAGATAGCGAGAACAGGAACACAAGCAGGGGAGTGGGAGAGGGAGAAGCAGGCTTCCCGCCGAGCAGGGAGCCCGATGCGGGACTTGATCCTAGGGCCCTGGGATCATGACCTGAGCCAAAGGCAGACACTTAACGACTGAGCCACCCAGGTGCCCTACTTTCTATTTTCTTAAAGACTTTGTGTTAACATTTATATTAGTTCTTCTATGAATCTTTTTTTTTTAAGATTTTATTTATTTATTTATTAGAGAGCGAGCGAGAGAGAAACAGCATGAGAGAGGAGAGGGTCAGAGGGAGAAGCAGGCTCCCTGCTGAGCTGGGAGCCCGATGTGGGACTCAATCCCAGGACCCCGGGATCATGACCTGAGCCGAAGGCAGTCGCTTAACCAACTGAGCCACCCAGGCGCCCATTCTTCTATGAATCTTTAATAGAACTCACCAGTAAAATCATTTGGGCCTGCAGGTTTTTTTGTGGGAAAGTTTTTGATAATAGATTTAATTTCTTTAATAGATATGTAGGAGGCTATTCATATTTCTTATTTTGCATCATTTTAGTAAGTTGTATTTCTCAAGGAATTTGTACTTTCAACTAAGTTGTAGAAAATATTTTAACTCGTTCATAATATTCCCTTTTTGTCCTTTTAATGCCTGTAGAATCAGTAATGATATCCCCTCTCTCACCTTCATTCTTGAAACTAGTAGTTTCTATTTTCTCTCCTTTTCTCTTAATTGGTCAATTTAGAGATTTATCAATTTTATAATTGTTTTCCAAACAATCAAGTTCTGGCTTTTTGATTTTTCTATTTTTTTTCCATTTCATTTACAACTGCTCTTATCTTTATTATTTTCTCCTTTCTACTTCCTTTGGGTTTATTTTGCTTTTTTCAACTTCTTATGGTGGAATCTTAGGTCATTGATTTTTGTGACAGATTGTATTTTCCCAAAATGGTCATAAGGGTTCTCTTTTCTAGAACTTTACCACACTCCATCAAGTGTGAAGTCTAATTTCCCTCCCCTTGAATTTTGAGATTTGTAGTTCACTTGTAACCAATATAATGCAGCAGAAGAGATGCCATGTGATTTTTTAGTTAGGTTATGAAAATGAATGCAGCTTCTGTTTTTTAGCTGTAAATTTTATGCTTGGAATCCAAATCTTCATGTAATTAGGCCAATAGCCTTGAGTCCTCAATGCTGTGAGAAAGCCAAGCCATGTAGATGTTATGGAACCTGGACTGGATTGCCCGACGGAAGAACCAAGCGGCCCTTGGAGGATAGGAGGTTTATTTAACACTGGCAGGCTCAGAGGAGAGTGATCTCCAAAGGTCTGAGCCCCAAGCACAAACAAAGGGGGTAATTTATACACTTCTACTTCTGCATACTGGGCACTCTTGGCGCATGCACAAAGTGGGGCAAGGAGAGGAACCCAGATTGGCGCGCACAGGAAGCAGAGCAGAGAGAAGAACCCGGAAGGGCCCTGGGGCAGGGCTGGGGACTCCCTTGCTGGCTTGGTCAGCCATCTTAGGACACAGATTTTTCCTTATCATAGAGAGATCATGTGAAGGTGTTCCAGTGAGCAACAATCCTGGCTTTTGAGTCCTCCAGCCCAGGAGCCAGAGCAGTGAGTGAAGGGGCATTAAGATGATCCAGCCATTGGGTCCTCTCTAGCCTTCATATCTTCCCACTTGATGCTTCTTCACTTTTCAGATGCTGTAGTAGCCCCAAATTCAGCACCCCAAGCGGTGCTTATGAGCAAGGGACAAGTGAGGCTAGGTAGGGAGAGACAGGTAGAGAGACATGACTAGGCTCACACAGGGGACTACAAAACCAGGCTCACAGAAGTGAGATGTGAGGAAATCCAGGGGATATTAACTAGAGAGAAAGGAATACCTTGTTTATTCTCATGATATTTACAAGAACACTTTGTTCATTCTACATATAGACAGGATATTCTCATAATACTTACAAATCCATCATGTTATTGACATGAAATTTACCAAGTTCCCTGGTCAGATTTCTATATAAGACCAACCATAAGCACCCACAGTGGCAACCCATTCAGGACCCCTCTCACTCTAGAGAACTTTTTTCTTTCCTGTTTTCACCTTCCCTTAATAAACTTTCACTTCACTTCACCCTTTTTTGGGGAGATTCATTCTTTGACTCTGTGAGACAAGAACCCTGCAACCCCGCAACACTTACTGGGGATTGCCTTCTAGTGAAAGACTGTATAAAAAACAAAACTTACCCAGGGCCTGTCATTCTTCCCAGTGTTAACATCCCTCTAATTTCTGCCAGATTTTGGTGACTTTAACACTTCTGGGTAGTTGGTCTGACAGATAATCCTTAGTCATTCATTATCAGAAGTGAAAACTCAGCATTTATCTTTTTAATTTGTGAAAATGTATTGTCTATCTTAAAGAGTATTAATCTATTTATTCAAATATTAATACAAATGTATTTGTCATAATTTTAGTGAACTTGTTTAGGAATTTTTTCAAAAATTTTTTCATGGTCCAGAAGTCTTTTTTTTATGCTCATCATGAATTCATAGGAAGGGGTTCCAGCAGCTCAGGCCTCTATCAGTTCTCAGTGTAGAGCATGCCCATGCTTCACTTGAATCTAAGCACCTTTCTCTTTGGCTCCTTTCTTTTTCTGATCATTTTCCTTCACATGCTGCAGGAAGCTATCTGGGCTCTTAGAGGGCTGAGTTTGCTCAATACATTCACTAATTCTCTTGGCAAGAATCTTGCCCTTGTT
The DNA here is from genome assembly GCF_029215605.1 of Mirounga angustirostris. Classification (NCBI taxonomy): domain Eukaryota; kingdom Metazoa; phylum Chordata; class Mammalia; order Carnivora; family Phocidae; genus Mirounga; species Mirounga angustirostris. The sequence continues at coordinate 32,878,921 of NW_026991723.1, forward strand.
TGTTTACAACAATGTCAACAGCATGATGGGCAATATTGTAGACTCTTCCAGTTTTGCTGTGGTAACATTTTTGGGAAGTTTCTTTCTGAACAGAGCCCATTCTCTTGATGTATACAGTATCACGTTTCCTATAGGTTCACATGTATGTGGCAGAAGGAACAAAGCCATGGTTTCTAAAAGGCCTAGAGAATGCACTGTGGGTGCCTCTCCTCTTTCCCTTTGTGTTGCTCATTTTGGTGAATTACTGGAAGATGGTAGTTCTGACCAAAAGGGTGAAGTTCTCCTGTGGAGAACAGGACCTCAACTTCAGCTGCTTTCATTTCTGAGTTTATGTTGGAAGTTCACATGTCCTGTCCTAGATATGGCCTGGAAACCTTAGCAAAGTTACCTTGCCCTGTGAGTAGAATTTTAGGAGAGTAGATATAGCTTCACAAACCCAATAAACAAAGAAGGAAGAAAAAATTGAAGACTTCTAGGACTCAAGGGAAAGGAGCTCACAGACTCGCCTCTAGCAAGAGATCCTTAAAGCCACAGGCAGGAGGGGCTAGGAACAGTAGAGGAAGACCTTGCATCTGGCCCCAGCTCCTACATCAGGACAGCATTAACCTCCTCATTCCCATCCCTATCCAGGCTGCCTGGGCTTGTGCCAGCAACACTGAGTGCTGTCTGCTTTTCTGTGATGTCTTGTTTTTGCTTGAATTTATTTTTGGCTGGGGTAGAACACTGTGTCCATCTCTTTTCCAGGAGGTGGGAACAAAGATGACTTTGTGGGAACAAAAAGTGAGGCCTATCCTCAAACTCAATTGGAGCTGATTGTTATAATTTATTAAAAATGCAATTCTGTTCAGAACATGAAATGGGAATAATGACTTAAAAGGCACAGAAATGAGTGTTAATTCATGCAAAGCTTGAAAAGAGACCCAAGAAAAAAGTGGAGAAGGGGTAACAGTGCAGAGAGAGGATCAAAGTTTCTGGTCCAAATCAACTGTGGAAGTGAGCACCAAGAATTCAGGAAACAGCCTTCTCAGAGGGAAATCTGCAGTGTTAGGTGTGTGTTTATGTATGTGTGTGTGTTTGGGGAGGAGTGGGTGTAGAGCTGTGTAAAATGAGAGAACAGGCAAAATATAGAGATTGGGGAAAAAGCCAGATGTCTTCCCACTCTGTCACTTCCTTTTCAGTCTCTACACCACTCCTCCTCCCCTTAAACTAAAAGCTCAGATCTAACTTACAGTATGTAGCAAATAATCAAGTTTTGGATTCAAGCAGCCTCACCCTTTACTATCTGTTTGGCCTCAATTTTCTAATCTACCTAATGGGAAAAATGATGAGCAAACCTGAGGAATTTCTGTGATAATGGGTTGAGATAAGCTACTCCCAAACACCTAATCCAGTGCCTGGGAACAGTAGCTGCTAAAGCTGATTGTTTGCTTCCCACTCACCTTTATCTCCTTACCAGGACAATTTCCTTGATCCCTCATTCAAGTATTGGCTTGTTACAGTTGTTGTATTTCTGTGTTGCACAGAATTACAGAATCATATAATCTTTGATATGGAAGGGATCATTGAGTTTAAGGGAATTATTCAACATTTTTCAACTTGTTATTGAGTCAACAAGTATTTACTTAACACTTTCTGTGTGCCAGTCACTGTGTTAAAAATTGGATATGGGGCGGAGCAAGATGGTGGAGGAGTAGGAGACCTGGATTTCATCTGGTCTCAGGAATTCAGCTGGATAGGGATCAAACCATTCTGAACACCTATAAACTCAACAAAAGATCAAAGAAAAGAATAGCAACAACTCTCTGAACAGAAAAGCGACCACTTTCTGGAAGCAGGAACCCAACAAGCGGCAGATCCAGGGAGACTCACCTTCCTTCTCCAGGAGGAGCGGTGCGGGAGCACACTGCAGGGATCTCCTGGGTTTGGAGACTCCACCCAGGGTCGAATGCCAGAGATAGAAATGCGCAGTCACAGGCCGGGTGAGCACAGAGTGTGGCCGGAGACCGGGGAGACGGGAGTGACTGACTGCTTTTCTCTGGGGGCTCACTGAGGAGTGGGGCCCTGAGTTCTCGACTCCTCCGGGGTGGAGGTTGGGAGGCTGCCATTTTCACTCTCCGCCTCCAAAGCTGTACGGAAAGCTCGCAGGGAACAAAAGCTCCGGAGAGCAACCCTAGCAGATTACTTAGCCCGGACAGGGCAAGGGTGGGGCAATTCCGCCTCCGGCAAAGACATTTGGAAACCACGGCAACAGGCCCCTCCCTAGAAGATCAGCGAGAACAGCCAGCCAAGACAAAGTTTACTGATCAATGAGAACGGCAGAACTCCAGTGCTAGGGGAATACTACACATAGAATTCATGGCTTTTTTTACCATGATTCTTTAGTCTTTCAAAGTCAATTTTTTTTAACTGTCTTTTTTTCTTTTCTTTTTTTTTTTGAATTTTTCTTTTTCCCCTTTTCAACCAACATCTTATCAATCCCTTTTTTTAAAAAAATTTTTATTTTTCATTTTTAGAGTCATATTCTATCCCTTCATAGTAGTTACCTGTATTTTTGCATATATATATAAGTTGTTCTCTCTTTAAAATTTTGAAATAGTTTTTTCTAACAGATCAAAATATACCCTAAATCTCTAGTGTATGGTTTTTTCTACTCCTCTGCCTGATCACATTCTATCCCTTTTTCTTTCTTTTTTTAAATCCTCTTCTTTCCTTTTTCAAACAACATCTTATCAATTCCTTTATAAAATTTTTTATTATTTCCATGGTTACAGTCATATTCCATTCCTTCATCATATCAACCCTAATTTTTGTACATAAATAAGTTTTTCTTTCTTTAAAATTTTGGGAGGCATTTTCTTCTAACAGACCAAAATACACCCCAAATCTAGTGTGTGGCACTGATCTATATACCAGCCTGATCATATTTGATCACATTCTGTTTTTTTGTTGTTGTTGTTTTGTTTTGTTCTGTTTTTGTTTGTTTTTATCTTTACCTTTGTATTTTTCTTTTTTCTCTTTTTCCCTTTCTTTTTCCACTGCTTCAGGTCTTTTATGATTTGTTTAAAGTATATTTTCTGGGGACGTTGTTACTCTGCTAGCATTTTGTTCTCTCATTAAACTATTCTCCTCTGCACAAAATGACAAGATGGAAAAAATCACCTCAACAAAAAGAACAAGAGGTAGTAACAACTGCCAGGGACCTACTCAATATGGACATTAGTACGATGTCAGATCTAGAGTTCAGAATCATCACTTTAAAATACTAGCTGGGCTTGAGAAGAGCATGGAAGTTATTAGAGAAACCCTTTCTAGAGAAGTAAAATAACTAAAATCTAACAAAGTAGAAATCAAAAAGGCTATTAATGAGGTGCAATCAAAAATGGGGGTGCTAACTGCTAGGATAAATGAGGCAGAAGAGAGAATCAGTAATATAGAAGACCAAATGATGGAAAATAAAGAAGCTGAGAAAAAGAGATAAACAACTACTGGATCACGAGGGCAGAATTCAAGAGATAAGCGATACCATAAGACAAAACAACATTAGAATAATTGGGATCCCAGAACAAGAAGAAAGAGAGAGAGGGGCAGAAGGTATACTGGAGCAAATTATAGCAGAGAACTTCCCTAATTTGGGGAAGGAAACAGGCATCAAAATCCAGGAAGCACAGAGAACCCCTCACAAAATCAACAAAAATAGATCAACACCCTGACATCTAATAGTAAAACTTATGAGTCTCAGAGACAAAGAGAAAATCCTGAAAGCAGCTCAGGAGAAGAGATATGTAACCTACAATGGTAGAAACATTGGATTGGCAACAGACCTATCCACAGAGACCTGGCAGGCCAGAAAGGACTGGCAGGATATATTCAGAGCACTAAATGAGAAAAATATGCAGCCAAGAATACTCTATCCAGCTAGGCTGTCATTGAAAATTGAAGGAGAGATAAAAAGCTTCCAGGACAAACAAAAACTAAAGGAATTTGCAAACACAAAACGAGCCCTACAAGAAATCTTGAAAGGGGTCCTCTAAGCCAAGAGAGACCCTAAAAGCAACATAGACCAGAAAGGAACACAGACAATATACGGTAAAAGTCACCTTGCAGGCAATACAAGGGCACTAAATTCCTATCTTTCAATAGTTACCCTGAATGTAAATGGGCTAAATGCCCCAATCAAAAGACACAGGCTATCAGACTGGATTAAAAAAGAAGACCCATTGATATGCTGTCTGCAAGAGACTCATTTTAGACCCAAACACACCCCCAGATTGAAAGTGAGGGGGTGGAAAACCATTTACCATGCTAATGGACACCAAAAGAAAGCTGGGGTGGCAATCCTTATATCAGACAAATTGGATTTTAGACCAAAGACTGTAATAAGAGATGAGGAAAGACACTATATCATACTTAAAGGGTCTATCCAACAATAAGATATAACAATTGTAAATATCTATGCCCCTAACATGGGAGCAGCCAGTTATAGAAGGCAATTAATAACAAAAGCAAAGAAACACAGTGACAACAATACAATAATACTGGGGGACTTTAATACCCCCTCACTGAAAAAGACAGATCGTCTAAGCAAAAGATCAACAAGGAAATAAAGACTTTAAATAACACTCTGGATCAAATGGACTTCACAGACATTTTCAGAACATTCCATCCCAAAGCAACAGAATACACATTCTTCTCTAGTGCCCATGGAACATTCTCCAGAATAGATCACATCCTAGATCAAATATCAGGACTCAACTGATACCAAAAGATTGGGATTATTCCCTGCCTATTTTCAGACCACAATGCTTTGAAACTAGAACTCAATCACAAGAGGAAAGTCAGAAAGAACTCAAATACATGGAGGCTAAAGAGCATCCTACTGAAGAATGAATGGGTCAACCAGGAAATTAAAGAAGAATTAAAAAATACATGGAAACCAAAGAAAATGAAAAGACAACTGTTCAAAATCTTTGGGATGCAGCAAAGGCAGTCCTAAGAGGAAAGTATATAGCAGTACAAGCCTTTCTCAAGAAACAAGAAAGGTCGCAAGTACACAACTTAACCCTACACCTAAAGGAGCTGGAGAAAGAACAGCAAATAAAGCCTAGACCCAGCAGGAGAAGAGAAATCATAAAGATCAGAGCAGAAATCAATGAAATAGAAACTAAAAGAACAGTAGAACAGATCAATGAAACTAGGAGCTGGTTCTTTGAAAGAATTAACAAGATTGATAAACCCCTGGCCAGACTGATCAAAAAGAGAAGAGAAACGACCCAAATCAATAAAATCATGAATGAAAGAGGAGAGATCACAACCCACACCAAAGAAATACAAACAATTATAAGAACATATTACAAGCAACTCTATGCCAGCAAATTAGATAACCTGGAAGAAATGGATACATTTCTAGAAATGTATCAACTACCAAAACTGAACCAGGAAGAAATAGAAAACCTGAACAGACCTATAACCACTAAGGAAATTGAAGCAGTCATCAAAAATCTCCCAAAAAACAAAAGCCCAGGGCCAGATGGCTTCCCAGGGGAATTCTACCAAACATTTCAAGAAGAATTAATACCTACTCTTCTGAAAGTCTTACAAAAAATAGAAATGGAAGGAAAACTTCCAAGCTCGTTTTATGAGGCCAGCATTACCTTGATCCCAAAACCAGACAAAGACCCCATCAAAAAGGAGAACTACAGACCAATATCCCTGATGAACATGGATGCAAAAATTGTCACCAAAATACTAGCCAATAGGATCCAACAGTATATTAAAAGGATTATTCACCACGACCAAATGGGATTTATCCCTGGGCTGCAAGGTTGGTTCAACATCAGCAAATCAATCAACATGATACAATACATTAACAAAAGAAAGAACAAGAATCATATGATCCTCTCAATAGGTGCAGAAAAAGCATTTGACAAAGTATAGCATCCTTTCTTGATCAAAACTCTTCAGAGTATAGGCATAGAGGTTACATACCTCAATATCATAAAAGCCATCTATGAAAAACCTAAAGCGAATATCATTCTCAATGGGCAAAAACGGAGAGCTTTCCCCCTAAGGTCAGGAACGCGGCAGGGATGTCCACTATCACCACTGCTATTCAACATAGTATTGGAAGTCCTAGCCACAGCAATCAGACAACAAAAGGAAATCAAAGGCATCCAAATCGGCAAAGAAGAAGTCAAACTCTCACTCTTTGCAGATGATATGATACTTTATGTGGAAAACCCCAAAGACTCCACCCCAAAACTGCTAGAACTCATACAGGAATTCAGTCAAGTGGCAGGATATAAAATCAATGCACAGAAGTCAGTGGCATTCCTATACACCAACAACAAGACAGAAGAAAGAGAAATTAAGGAGTCGATCCCATTTACAATTACACTCAAAACCATCAGATACCTAGGCATAAATCTAACCAAAGAGACAAAGGATCTGTACTCAGAAAACTACAAAATACTCATGAAAGAAATTGAGGAAGACACAAAGAAAGGGAAAAAACGTTCCATGCTCATGGATTGGAAGAACAAATACTGTGAAGATGTCAATGCTACCTAGAGCAATATACACATTCAATGCAATCCCCATCAAAATACCATCCACTTTTTTCAAAGAAATGGAACAAATAATACTAAAATTTGTATCGAACCAGAGAAGACTCCACATAGCCAGAGGAATGTTGAAAGAGAAAAGCAAAGCTGGCGGCATCACAATTCCGGACTTCCAGCTCTATTACAAAGCTGTCATCATCAAGACAGTATGGTACTGGCACAAAAACAGACACATCGATCAATGGAACAGAATAGAGAGCCCAGAAATGGACCCTCAACTCTGTGGTCAACTCATCTTTGACAAAGCAGGAAAGAATGTCCAATGGAACAAAGACAGTCTCTTCAACAAATGGTGTTGGGAAAATTGGATAGCCACATGCAGAAGAATGAAACTGGACCATTTCCTTACACCACACACAAAAATAGACTCCAAATGGTTGAAAGACCTCAATGTGAGACAGGAGTCCATCCAAATCCTAAAGGCGAACACAGGCAGCAACCTCTTTGACCTCAGCCGAAGCAACTTCTTCCTAGAAACATCTCCAAAGGCAAGGGAAGCAAGGGCAAAAACGAACTATTGGGACCTCATCAAGATAAAAAGCTTTTGCAAAGCAAAGGAAACAGTCAACAAAACCAAAAGACAACCGACAGAATGGGAGAAGATATTTGCAAATGACATATCAGATAAAGGGCTAGTATCCAAAATCTATAAAGAACTCATCAAACTCAACACCCAAAGAACAAAGAATCCAATCAAGAAATGGGCAGAAGACATGAACAGATATTTTTCCAAAGAAGACATCCAAATGGCCAACACACACATGAAAAAGTGCTCAATATCATTTGGCATCAGGGAAATCCAAATCAAAACCTCAATGAGATATCACCTCACACCAGTCAGAATGGCTAAAATTAACAAGTCAGGAAACGACAGATGTTGGCGGGGATGCGGAGAAAGGGGAACCCTCCTACACTGTTGGTGGGAATGCAAGCTGGTGCAGCCACTCTGGAAAACAGTATGGAGATTCCTCAAACAGTTGAAAATAGAGCTACCATACGATCCAGCAATTGCACTACTGGGTATTTACCCCAAAGATACAAAAGGAGGGATCCGAAAGGGTATGTGCACCCCGATGTTTATAGCAGCAATGTCCACAATAGCTAGACTGTGGAAAGAGCCAAGATGTCCATCGACGGATGAATGGATAAAGAAGAAGTGGTATATATATATATATATATATATATATATATATATATATATATACACAATGGAATATTATGCAGCCATCAAAAGGAATGAGATCTTGCCATTTGCAATGACGTGGATGGAACTGGAGGGTGTTATGTTGTGCGAAATAAGTCAAACAGAGAAAGACATGTATCATATGACCTCACTGATATGAGGAATTCATTTTTTTATTCTTATGTTAATCCCCATACATTACATCATTAGTTTTAGATGTAGTGTTCCTTGATTCATTGTTTGTGCATAACACCCTGTGCTCCATGCAGAATGTGCCCTCCTCAATACCCACCACCAGGTTAACCCATCCTCCCACCCTCCTCCCCTCTAGAACCCTCAGTTTGTTTTTTAGAGTCCATTGTCTCTCATGGTTCGTCTACCCCTCCGATTTCCCCTGCTTCATTCTTCCCCTCTTGCTACCTTCTTCTTCCTTTTTTTATTTTTTAACATATATTGCATTATTTGTTTCAGAGGTACAGATCTGAGATTCAACAGTCTTGCACAATTCACAGAGCTTACCAGAGCACATACCCTCCCCAGTATCCATCACCCAGTCACACCATCCCTCCCACCCCACCCCCCACTCCAGCAACCCTCAGTTTGTTTCCTGCGATTAAGAATTCCTCATATCAGTGAGGTCATATGATACATGTCTTTCTCTGTTTGACTTATTTCACTCAACATAATACCATCCAGTTCCATCCACGTCGTTGCAAATGGCAAGATCTTATTCCTTTTGATGGCTGCATAATATTCCATTGTGTATATATACCACTTCTTCTTTATCCATTCATCTGTCGATGGACATCTTGGCTCTTGCCACAGTTTGGCTATTGTGGACATTGCTGCTATAAACATCGGGGTGCACATACCCTTTCGGATCCCTCCTTTTGTATCTTTGGGGTAAATACCCAGTAGTGCAATTGCCGGATCGTATGGTAGCTCTATTTTCAACTGTTTGAGGAATCTCCATACTGTTTTCCAGAGTGGCTGCACCAGCTTGCATTCCCACCAACAGTGTAGGAGGGTTCCCCTTTCTCCGCATCCCCGCCAACATCTGTCGTTTCCTGACTTGTTAATTTTAGCCATTCTGACTGGTGTGAGGTGATATCTCATTGAGGTTTTGATTTGGATTTCCCTGATGCCAAATGATATTGAGCACTTTTTCATGTGTGTGTTGGCCATTTGGATGTCTTCTTTGGAAAATGTCTGTTCATGTCTTCTGCCCATTTCTTGATTGGATTTTTTGTTCTTTGGGTGTTGAGTTTGATGAGTTCTTTATAGATTTTGGATACTAGCCCTTTATCTGATATGTCATTTGCAAATATCTTCTCCCATTCTGTCGGTTGTCTTTTGGTTTTGTTGACTGTTTCCTTTGCTTTGCAAAAGCTTTTTATCTTGATGAGGTCCCAATAGTTCGTTTTTGCCCTTGCTTCCCTTGCCTTTGGAGATGTTTCTAGGAAGAAGTTGCTTCGGCTGAGGTCAAAGAGGTTGCTGCCTGTGTTCGCCTTTAGGATTTGGATGGACTCCTGTCTCACATTGAGGTCTTTCAACCATTTGGAGTCCATTTTTGTGTGTGGTGTAAGGAAATGGTCCAGTTTCATTCTTCTGCATGTGGCTATCCAATTTTCCCAACACCATTTGTTGAAGAGACTGTCTTTGTTCCATTGGACATTCTTTCCTGCTTTGTCAAAGATGAGTTGACCACAGAGTTGAGGGTCCATTTCTGGGCTCTCTATTCTGTTCCATTGATCGATGTGTCTGTTTTTGTGCCAGTACCATACTGTCTTGATGATGACAGCTTTGTAATAGAGCTGGAAGTCCGGAATTGTGATGCCGCCAGCTTTGCTTTTCTCTTTCAACATTCCTCTGGCTATGCGGAGTCTTTTCTGGTTCGATACAAATTTTAGTATTATTTGTTCCATTTCTTTGAAAAAAGTGGATGGTATTTTGATGGGGATTGCATTGAATGTGTATATTGCTCTAGGTAGCATTGACATCTTCACAGTATTTGTTCTTCCAATCCATGAGCATGGAACGTTTTTTCCCTTTCTTTGTGTCTTCCTCAATTTCTTTCATGAGTATTTTGTAGTTTTCTGAGTACAGATCCTTTGTCTCTTTGGTTAGATTTATGCCTAGGTATCTGATGGTTTTGGGTGTAATTGTAATTGGGATTGACTCCTTAATTTCTCTTTCTTCTGTCTTGTTGTTGGTGTATAGGAATGCCACTGACTTCTGTGCATTGATTTTATATCCTGCCACTTGACTGAATTCCTGTATGAGTTCTAGCAGTTTTGGGGTGGAGTCTTTGGGGTTTTCCATATAAAGTATCATATCACCTGCAAAGAGTGAGAGTTTGACTTCTTCTTTGCCGATTTGGATGCCTTTGATTTCTTTTTGTTGTCTGATTGCTGTGGCTAGGACTTCCAATACTATGTTGAATAGCAGTGGTGATAGTGGACATCCCTGCCGCGTTCCTGACCTTAGGGGGAAAGCTCTCCGTTTTTGCCCATTGAGAATGATATTCGCTTTAGGTTTTTCATAGATGGCTTTTATGATATTGAGGTATGTAACCTCTATGCCTATACTCTGAAGAGTTTTGATCAAGAAAGGATGCTGTACTTTGTCAAAAGCTTTTTCTGCATCTATTGAGAGGATCATATGATTCTTGTTCTTTCTTTTGTTAATGTATTGTATCACGTTGATTGATTTGCAGATGTTGAACCAAACTTGCAGCCGTGGGATAAATCCCATTTGGTCGTGGTGAATAATCCTTTTAATGTACTGTTGGATCCAATTGGCTAGTATTTTGGTGAGAATTTTTGCATCCATGTTCATCAGGGATATTGGTCTGTAATTCTCCTTTTTGATGGGGTCTTTGTCTGGTTTTGGGATCAAGGTAATGCTGGCCTCATAAAATGAGTTTGGAAGTTTTCCTTCCATTTCTATTTTTTGGAACAGTTTCAGAAGAATAGGTATTAATTCTTCTTGGAATCTTTGGTAGAATTGCCCAAGGAAGCCGTCTGACCCTGGGCTTTCATTTTTTGGGAGATTTTTGATGACTGCTTCAATTTCCTTAGTGGTTATAGGTGTGTTCAGGTTTCCTATTTCTTCCTGGTTCAGTTTTGGTAGTTGATACATCTCTAGGAATGCATCCATTTCTTCCAGGTTATCTAATTTGCGGGCATAGAGTTGCTCATAATATGTTCTTATATTTTTTGTATTTCTTTGGTGTTGGTTGTGATCTCTCCTCTTTCATTCATGATTTTGTTGATTTGGGTCATTTCTCTTGTCTTTTTGAGAAGTCTGGCCAGGGGTTTATCAATCTTGTTAATTCTTTCAAAGAACCAGGTCCTAGTTTCGTTGATCTTTTCTACTGTTCTTTTTGTTTCTATTTCATTGATTTTTGCTCTGATCTTTATGATTTCTCTTCTCCTACTGGGTCTAGGCTTTATTTGTTGTTCTTTCCCCAGCTCCTTTAGGTGTAGGGTTAGGCTGGGTACTTGTAACCTTTCTTGTTTCTTGAGAAAGGCTTGTACTGCTATATACTTTCCTCTTAGAACTGCCTTTGCTGCATCCCAAAGATTTTGAATAGTTGTGTTTTCATTTTCATTGGTTTCCATGTATTTTTTAAATTCTTCTTTAATTTCCTGGTTGACCCATTCATTCTTCATTTGGTTGCTTTTTAGCCTCCATGTATTTGAGTTCTTTCCAACTTTCCTCATATGATTGAATTCTAGTTTCAAAGCATTGTGGTCTGACAATAGGCAGGGAATGATCCCAATCTTTTGGTACCGTTTGAGACCTGATTTATGACCTAGGATGTGATCTATTCTGGAGAATGTTCCATGGGCACTAGAGAAGAATGTGTATTCCCTTGCTTTGGGATGGAATGTTCTGAATATGTCTGTGAAGTCCATTTGGTCCAGTGTGTCATTTAAAGTCTTTATTTCCTTGTTGCTCTTTTGCTTAGACGATCTGTCCATTTCAATAAGGGGGGTGTTAAAGTCCCCCAGTATTATTTTGTTGTTGTCGATGTGTTTCTTTGCTTTTTTTATTAATTGCCTTATATAATTGGCTGCTCCCATGTTTGGGGCATAGATATTTACAATTGTTAGATCTTCTTGTTGGATAGACCCTTTAAGTAGGATATAGTGTCCTTCTTCATCTCTTCTTACAGTCTTTGGTTTAAAATCCAATTTGTCTGATATAAGGATTGCCAGCCGAGCTTTCTTTTGGTGTCCATTAGCATGGTAAATGGTTTTCCACCCCCTCACTTTCAATCTGGGTGTTTCTTTGGGTCTAAAATGTGTCTCTTGCAGACAGCATATCGATGGGTCTTGTTTTTTAATCCAGTCTGATAGCCTGTGTCTTTTGATTGGGGCATTTAGCCCATTTACATTCAGGGTAACTATTGAAAGATAGGAATTTAGTGCCCTTGTGTTGCTTGTAAGGTGACTGTCACCGTATATTGTCTGTGTTCCTTTCTGGTCTATGTTGCTTTTAGGGTCTCTCTTGGCTTAGAGGACCCCTTTCAAGATTTCTTGTAGGGCTGGTTTTGTGTTTGCAAATTCCTTAGTTTTTGTTTGTCCTGGAAGCTTTTTATCTCTCCTTCAATATTCAATGACAGCCTAGCTGGATAGAGTATTCTTGGCTGCATATTTTTCTCATTTAGTGCTCTGAATATATCCTGCCAGTCCTTTCTGGCCTGCTGATATGAGGAATTCTTAATTGCAGGAAATAAACTGAGTGTTGCTGGACTGGGGGGTGGGGTGGGAGGGATGGGGTGACTGGGTGATAGACACTTGGGAGGGTATGTGCTCTGGTAAGCTCTGTGAATTGTGGAAGACTGTTGAATCTCAGATCTGTACCTCTGATACACATAATGCAATGTATGTTAAGAAAAAAAAGAAAAGAAGAAGAAGAAGATGGTAGCGGGAGGGGAAGAATGAATCGGGGGAAATCGGAGGGGTAGACGAACCATGAGAGACGATGGACTCTGAAAAACAAACTGAAGGTTCTAGAGGGGAGGGGGTAGGAGGATGGGTTAGCCTGGTGGTGGGTATTGAGGAGGGCACATTCTGCATGGAGCACTGGGTGTAATGCACAAACAATGAATCATGGAACACTTCATCTAAAACTAATGATATAATGTATGGGGATTAACATAAGAATAAAAAAGAAAAAATCTAAAAAAAAAAAAATCATGCTATAATAAAGAAAGCCTGTAACTGCAATTACTCTTATCTTGCACAAAAGTTCAAGTGGGATTCCCATGAATAAATAGCACTTAATTAATTCCACAAAGATATTTGGTGCAGGATAGGCCCAAGGAAGTCAGTGTCTCCTTGGCCTCTTCTGAATCTGTTGTCTTATCCATAAAATGGGAAGTTTAAACTTAATGATAATTTACCTTCTACTTTCCAAAATCTAAACAACTGGGGTTACATGGAGAAGAAACAGGATGTCAATTTTTATGTATTACAAATAACCCTGAATTGAAACCCTAAATGAGGTTGCCTGGGTGACTCAGTCAGTTAAGCGTCTGCCTTCGGCTCAGGTCATGATCCCAGTGTCCTGGGATCGAGCCCCACATCGGGCTCCCTGCTCAGTGGGAAGCTGCTTCTCCCTCTGCCTGCCATTCCCTCTGCTTGTGCGCTCTCTCTCTGTGTCAAATAAATAAATAAAATTAAAAAAAAAAAAGAGAAACCCTAAAGGAATAGGTACGATAAAGCTAGTAATTTTGCTCTCTGATTGATATTTTATATCAAATTTATTAGTTTATTTCAGTAACATCTATTGAACAGTTGCTATATGCCAGACACTGTCTTAGACACTAGAAATATAATGAAAACTAAAATCATCATACTCCTTTGCCTCATAGAACTTATAATCTAGAGGCATAGGTAGATTTGAAATAAATGAACATGGGAATGCATATATTATGTGCTACAATGGAAAAGTTAAGGGCTAGGGGAGAGGCCTGACTTAGATTGATGAATGAGAAAATTGTCCCAGGTATGAGCAAACTCCCTGGGGCAAGAAAGAAAGAACAAGGAATATACGAGAAAATGGGAGAAGTCAACTGTGGCTACAAGAGCATGAGAAGAGGAAGGCTGTGGAAGATGCAGCTGGAGAGATGGGCACGGTCCACATCACCCAGACCTGCAGAGAACACACTATCAATGTGATTTTCATCCTTGGTGCAATGTGGCTTCCATCAAGTGTATTAAACAAGGGAATTCCATGATTCCCTTGAAGAAAGAATTGAGGAGGGGATAAAGCCCAAATGGACAGAAGACTTAGATATCTCTGTCAAGATCTCAGGTGGTTTGCCAGAAGGGTGGCAGTGAAGATGAGGAAAAAGTGGGAAATTTGTCATGCATGGCAAAAGGGATAATAACACAAGTGTTCTAATAAAATGACCTTCAATTTTCATAGTCTGAAAAAAAAAAAAGAAGAAGAAGATGGTAGCGGGAGGGGAAGAATGAATCGGGGGAAATCGGAGGGGTAGACGAACCATGAGAGACGATGGACTCTGAAAAACAAACTGAGGGTTCTAGAGGGGAGGGGGGTGGGAGGATGGGTTAGCCTGGTGGTGGGTATTGAGGAGGGCACATTCTGCATGGAGTACTGGGTGTTATGTACAAACAATGAATCATGGAACACTACATCTAAAACTAATGATGTAATGTATGGGGATTAACATAAGAATAAAAAAAAAAAAAAAAAGAATTGGATATAGCAGTGAACAATAACGACCAGTCTTTGGTATTTGTGTAACTTACAACCTAGAAGGGGAAGGATGCTTCCTTTAAGCAAAGTGTTTCATAGATAACTAATCAGTCATGAGTGTGCTAAGTGGGAAGAAGGAGCCTTGAAGAGCTCTGCTGGTGAGTACAGCAGGTAACCTGAAGTAGACCGGAGTGTTGGGGAAGGCAGCCCAGAGAGGTGGCTTTGGTTTGAGACCTGAGCATGAGCTAGAATTAGCTTGGTGAAGGAACTGAAAGGCATCAGTGTAGCTGGATAAGGGTGGGATGGGTGAAGAGGGGTTGAGGGAATTGTGTAAGGTGGGTAGTTGAGAGCTATGGAAAAGAGGGGCTCAAGGGAAGCTGAAAAGGTGAGGTAGGCAGGGGCCAGATTATGCTGTGCAGGCATGGCTAGGGAACTGATAACACAACACAAAAGCAAAACAATGTAAAACATTAGTCTTCCTCTCCATAAGTCTTCTGGATGATTCTCTTCTCTCCATGGCATTCCAGTGCTGATTGAGCTTTTGAAGCTTAACACTTCAAAGGAGTCAAGATCATGGAGTCATTTCTTTCCAAATGAATGAATGAAATGCCAAACATAAATCTAAGTGGTCTTGAGATGTCTTTCTATTTGGGAACTGGCCAGAGTGGAATGTTGACAGCAAATTGTATAGCTTTTTATTTTCTTTAGAAATAATGTACTTAGAGAATGGTCTCAAAGAATGCTTCTTTAGAATCTCTCTACCCAGTTCACTCTTAACTGTAGGGAATCCCTCACAGAAAACTGTAAATAAGCAAGTCTGGAATTAAATTAGCTCCCAGCTATCTTAAGCAAATATCCTACAAGGGAAATTGTGTTATCTAACTGGCCAGTTGATTTTTGGCTTTTTTCAGCTTCTAGAAAGAATTTAAATGGGATTCCTGTGTGTTATTCTCATTTCAAATCCTCTGGAGCAGATAAACATTATCATGAAACTGGCCAAGGATGAAATTTAAATAAGTAGTGATTGGAAAGGATGACAGTAAGAGTTTCCAACTCACAAAAACAGACAAATTAGTTTAATTAACTGAAAAATTTGGAGGACAAAGATATGGGGGGAATTATTTATGTCGATGTGTAATGCATGCTCAATATTTTTGTAAACAAACTTATTAGGGGAAAGGAAACACACCAATATAATTATCCCTTAAAAATGCACCACCAAAGAGTAATTTGGAGCCAAGAACATATTTTTTTCCTTGTAAATTACTGTCCCTTTATGTGAAAGATGAGAGAGCTCTCCTCACCAAAGTAGGTCTTCCTCTGTTGTGCCATTATGCTGCCAGTCTGACTATGGTTCATCCATCGTGTGTACTGGTGTTGTGATCACAATGGCTGCTCATGTGGTTGAAAGACTATCTGGATAGAGGAAATAGAGGCTGCCTTTATGCTAGAAGCAGCCATCTTTTCCTGATGGATGAGGGGGAAAGGACTTTGATAGACGGCAGAGCATACTATGGAATGGTGGAAAGACATTGGCCACTAGTTAGCCAGAGATGCTTCCAAAGCAAAGTGGTAGCTGAGGTCTACTGTCTTTTCTCTCCCAAGATGAAACAATATATGCACATATAGGCTCTTCTGTTACTCTGGTTGTGTAGACAAGGACTCATCCTGATATAGTAAATTAGGGGTCAGTGTGTTTTAAACCTGGAGATCTTTTAAATCCCTAATTTCAGCCCCTGAAGCTAAGGTACTTATAGCCTGCCTGGCTCCACAGACCTACCTACCTTCCTTGCTTCCTTCCTTTCTCTCTCTAGCTCCTTCCCTCCCTTCTTTTTCTTTATCCTTTCCTTCCTTCCTTCCTTTCATTCAACAATTATTATTGAGAATTGATGATGTTAGAGACACTTTTATAAGGGTGGGCAAAATTATGGGGAATAAGACAAAGTCCTGTTCTTTTGGTTCTTCTGTACTAGGGAGAGGGAATAAAAACAGATTAGTAAGCAAATAAATAATCATGATAACTGCAAATAGTATAAGTGCTATGAAGAAGTAACGTCGAAGGTGATGTGATAAAGTCTGACTCAAGGTAGAGGAGATAGCTAATTTTGCCTGAGTGTTCAAGGAGGACTTCACCGAGGGGTGATGCTTGAGTTGATGTCTGAAGGACAAGAAAGAACTAACCATGTGGAGATCTGGAGAGCAAGAAGCCCAGCAGAAGAAACAGCCAGAACAAAACCCCTGATGAGAAAAAAGCTTAGGGTGTTAAAGGCAGAAATAAAAGTGATGGTAGAAACAAAGGAAGTAGGAAGGAGAAAGTGCAGTAAGATGAGATTGGAGACTATGTAAAATTTACAGTCCTTGGCCTGGGGATGATTTTTTCTAGGTGCTCAGGGAACACTTTGGAGATTTTTAAGCATCTGAATGGCATTATTAAACTCGAATTTAGGGATGCCAGGGAGGCCCAATAGGTTAAGCATCTGCCTTCAGCTCAGGTCATGATCTCAGGGTCCTGGGATCCAGCCTGGTATCATGCTCCCTGCTCAGTGAGAAGCCTGCTTCTCCCTCTTTCTCTGCCCTCCCCTCCCCCACTTGTGCTCTCTCTCTCTCTCAAATAAATGAATGAATGAATGAATGAATAAATAAAATCTCTAAAATATTTGAATTTAAAAAGCAGTAGTTTGGCTACTATACAGAGAATAATTATAGGGAGGAAAGAGTAAAAGTCAGGAAGCCAGTTCAGTGTTTTGCTCTTATATTAACTGAGATGATTGTAATGATAACAAAGCCAGTAAGAATATGACTGTATTTTTACTATTATTAAAACAGAAGGACACCTGGATGGCTTAGTCAGCTAAGCATTCAACTCTTGGTTTTGGCTCAGGTCATGATCTCAGGGTTGTGAGATCAAGCCCCGCATTGGGCTCTGTGCTGGGCAAGGAACCTGCTTAAGATTCTCTCTCTCCCTCTTCCTCTGCCCCTGCCCCCCACCTCTTTCCCTCTCATAAACAAACAAACAAACAAACAAACAAGACAGAACAGTTCCAGAATGATTCTCCACCTCACATATATCAGGATCCAGGTGGAAAGGTAGAATTTTAGCATGTTATGTTTGGCTTATAAACTTGGTTTTTAGGTCACTATTCTCTTTTTTACCAGATGGCTGCCTCAGTTCCAGGCATCTCATATAGCTACCAATGTCTAGACAATGAAGGGACTGTCCCC
Source organism: Mirounga angustirostris (assembly GCF_029215605.1). Lineage (NCBI taxonomy): Eukaryota > Metazoa > Chordata > Mammalia > Carnivora > Phocidae > Mirounga > Mirounga angustirostris. The sequence continues at coordinate 32,896,681 of NW_026991723.1, forward strand.
TTGAGAGAGCTTGTTTGGAGGTTCTAGCAGGGGAGCGCAGCTACTCGTATACCCTTGACCGAAGAATGGTCCTCCTTTATCAGGGAAGGTCGTCCTCTTCGACCGAGCGCGCAGCTCCGGGAGGGACGCACATGGAGCGGTGAGGGAGGAAGGGGACACCCGCCTAGCCAGCCAGATCAGCCGAATCAACCCTGGCGATCAATGGGGTGACAGATGTCGCAGCCAGATCACCCTCACATCCGAAGGGACTGTCCCCTAATGATCTTTTTATTAGCAGGGAGAACTGTTTCCAAACCCCTTCCCACCCCAGAGACCAGGGTTGGATCACATATCAAAGGGGAATAGAATTACCATAATTGTATTAAACCTATAAACCCATTGTGGATCATTCCTTTCTATGAGCACATGGAAAGATAAATGTCTGAACAAAATCTGGACTCACCACTGGGTGTTATACACAACTAATGAATTGTTGAACACTACATCAAAAACTAATGATGTACTATATGTTGGCTAACTGAACATAATAAAAAAAAATCTTCCTTTAAAAGACTAGAGACAAAAAAAAAAAGAGAAAAATCTGGACTCACCAACAAGGAGGAAGGGAGGCAATTACAGTGTCATGCATGATTGATTTGATTACTCTGAATAATTCAGATAAATTCCCCACCCCAAGCCCTATCTTTGTCCATGTTACTCTATTTTTTGATAGACGAGACCTTGTGCAGTGATGTTATTCTAAAGACTTTTATCACAGATTGAATTGAACTTTAAAAATCACTAGGAACTATAATTCATGTTAGGTTTTCCTGAATTTGTCATTTATCAACTCTTTTTGACTAATGAATTCTCTTTTAGTATTATTTGGTCTAATGGGGCCAAAGATGGTGACTGGCAAATCCAGGTAACATTGATGCTATTTGTGGGTTGGTCCTTCTGAGACTGCTATGAGATCGATTCATATCATCACCCTCCTGGCCCATGTCTTTATCCTCTTTGTCATTTTCATGTTGCTCATCAATGTGCCCATCTTTGTTTTTATATAATGGTGACCTGCCTTTAACTCTTCTCCTGAAATCAGCTGGCATTACTTTCTTCTGACTGCCCTTGCTCTGGATTACTTTGGTCAAGTTGCCAGCCCTGCAACCTCATCACGAAGCACTGTGCGTCCCCTGTTGTCTCCATTGCTGCGGCTGACCCTCCTCCACACAGTGTTCCTCCTCCCCTTAGCTGAAAGAGGGAGATTTCTTCAGAAGTCCCCAGACAGCAGCTCTAGATTCCTTTCCAATGCCAGATTGCTACTTCTATCCTCTGGGCTATCTCGCTGTCCTCATAACAGAGCCAATGTAGTCATTTCTTACTGAAGTTAGTCTGCGTTTGATTTCTGTCATTTGTTATCAATGTTCCTGACTAAATATACTTGCCTCATATAAATTGCATTCTAGATGGGAAGAGGAAGATAAGTATAGATAAGTAAGGCTTAAAAAGGAAGACTGCCTTGTCCTATTTAATCAGCTGAGTCAGGGACAGTGCCGGGCAGAAGTTTCTTGGCTGTCAGTTTAGTGTTCTTTTCACTTTATTGAAGCCTGTGAAATTTCTTTCCCTATCCAGTCTCAGTCATTATTTAAAATCATTCAAGTTAATGTCACCAGGTTCTCCCAGGAGAAGCAGGTGGATGGCAAAGTCCACTCTTGCACATAACTCCTGCAGCCGTAGTGTCATGCTTTATTGAGTCTCCCACCAGAAACACCTTTTAGCTGGACACTGACTTCACGTACAAATCAGGTAAGTAGCTACCCAAATGGAGTGATTCGAGAAGAAATAAGAAGACCTCTTGCTTTCCATTTATTTGTAAGCAGCTGAAGTTACAACATCCTTAAAGGTAGCAAAATCCAATTGTCATCAGGAGAAGGGATGAAGGACTCTCCCTCCCCACCTCCCTACCTCTCCCTTCTCCTTCCCCTTTCCCTTTTGGAAAGCAGCCAGTTTAGTACCAACTTCTCAAACTGGAATAAGCTGACCCCTGAGGTATGTGAAGGCAGTTGGGAGGCTCTAAGATAAACACACACCATCATCCCAGAGTGATACTTTAACTAGTAAATTTGGACAGAAACTTGTTTTAATATTTAAGAAAAACCCTGGGATGAAATAATAGAGTAGGCATGTGAAATTTACAGGAATTTGTAAGCTAAAACATGAGGCTTACACACAGCAGCTCCTTGGGAATCTGCCCATTCACCCTGATGCATGATTTCCCTTGTCCTAATGGACATTAGGGGTACTTCGGTAGAAAAGTTGCAGGGCACAATTGTATTATAAAGGGTATGGATTATGGAGTAGGAAAGCCTGGGTTCAAAACTTACTTCCACTTCTTTTTTTTTTTAGATTTTTTAAAATTAATTAATTAATTTATTTGAAACAGAATGAGAGAGACAGAGAGCACACGAGAGGGGGGAGGGTCAGAGGGAGAAGCAGACTCCCTGCCGAGCAGGGAGCCCGATGCGGGACTCGATCCCGGGACTCCAGGATCATGACCTGAGCCGAAGGCAGTCGCTTAACCGACTGAGCCACCCAGGCGCCCTTACTTCCACTTCTTATTAGATCTGTGTCCTTGGGAAAATAGTTATAGTTCCTGGAGCCATTATTTCCTTAGCTATAGAGTAAGGACAATAACCCCTCTCACAGAGTGTGGGCTTCAGGGAAATGAGGTCTCAGGGGTGCCTGGCTCACAGTAGGCCTGTTATAAATGGCACTTTCCCCCTCTACTTACACTATGAGCTGAAATCTGCCTCCGGAAAACTGTCATGTTGGTCTCAGTTTTGTCTTCTGGGGCCTCAGGAGTAAGGAAATCCATCTTTTTTCTTCCTCCATTACAATCCTTCAGTCATATTTTAAAAATTGTAGTAAAATATGCATAACATAAAACTTCATTCTAACCATTTTAAAGTGCAATATTTGGTGGCATTTAGTACCTTCACAATGATGTGCAACTCTCACTTCTATTCTAGTTCCAGAACTTTCTCATTACTTCAGACAGAAACCCTGTACCCATTAAACAGTCCCTCTCCATTCTCCTTTTCACCCAGGTCCTGGCAACTTATAACCTGCTTTTGGTCGCTGTGGATTTGCCTATTGTGGATAACTCATGTAAATGGAATCACACAATAGCTGGCCTTTTGTGTCTGGCTTCTGTTTTCCTGGAGCTCAGGGCAATGAAGAGGCCAAAGGGAGCTCAGGGGAAGGGAAGGCAGGCAGTGCACTTAGGGATTGGGAAGGGCAAAACAAGCATATTTTGCCTCACCCTGCAGCCCCAGGCCCCACTCTGACACCTGGTAGTGAAGGTTCTGCCATGTTGCTGCAAGTCACAGCCCTGGCATGGGCATCTGCACCAGTCATCTGCATGATGAGTCTGAGGCCAGGCGCACTGTCAGATCCAAGGCCGGCTTGGGCAGCAGGTGCTTGGGAAGCAGTCTTTCGAGCTGGCCGAGTCCAGCTGGATGCCATGCGCTGTTTATCCTTATATGGCACAACGGAGGCTTGTTACAGGAGCAGCACTTGGCCAAACATTCACAGGAAAGGCAAACCAGACTGGCCCGGCCGTGGCCTTTGGAAAGGTGGAAAGGCCACTCATGTGTGCAGCCAGCGAGCTGCATGGGCAATTAAATCACTCCCGAGGAAAATCTTGTTTGAGCACTAAAGGTCATGGCCATGATTTGTCTGTGATTCTTTGTCAATACGTTTTTCTAACCAAGTACCACATAAAGAGTCCATTATATGGGCTTCAGCGTTGCCTGCACACCCAGGGATGGGAACGGAAAAATCTGTGGGCAGGCCCTGTTAAATGCACCATTTAACACCACACAATTGCTCTCCGTTCTCAAGTCTGCCTTTTGTTTACTCAAGTCCTAATTCATGTGGGGGGAAATTAGTGTAACTAGAAGTTTAGGGTCTCATAAAAGGCTTTAACTAGTTTCACAAAGATATTCACAGATGGCTGTGCAGTAAACATTGACAAGGCCCAGCGCTGGGTGAGAAGCTGGGGGAATGGCCCTGAAATGTGTTTGTGTTTTGCTTTAACGGATCCAGGTTGGTTACAGTAAATCACTGAGTTAGACACAGAGATTTCTGCTTTTCCCCTGGGTCCTTCCCTGTCCTTTCTCACAAAGGGGACCTAGAGAAACCACTGCATCAAGCCCAGGCTTAGAACTTGAGAGCTGTGAGCATTTTCACAGTCTCTTTTAGGAAGCTGGTGTTGGAAAATAGCTCAGGCAATCTGGGTGTCTGTGGGAGTGGGAATGCCTCTGCATTACACAGGCTTGATCATGGCAACCCCAACTCCCCAGAAAGAGTTGCCAGTTGCTCAAGAAGCCACCCAAGTAGAGAAGCATCTCCCCCTATGGAAACTCAGGCTCAAATCCCACCTCCTCCATGAAGCCCTAAATAGTTTTTGAAGCTTTATTTTTCTCCAAGTAAAGTAAGACCAGGGCAGGTACGTGGAAGCTTAATGTTAGCATCAGAGACCTAGGCCCCTTTGTTCTTTCTGTTCTTCCATTCCTTAGCATGTGGTCCCTGTTTTAGCTGGGGCTACATTTGTTGCTTTTATTTATTTATTTATTATTTATTTATTTATTTATAAAAAGATTTTATGTATTTATTTGACAGAAAGAGCAAGCACAAGTAGCAGAGCGACAAGCAGAGGGAGAGGGAGAAGCAGGCTCTCCACTAAGCAGGGAGCCTGATTCAGGGCTTGGATCCCAGGACCCTGGGATCATGATCTGAGCTGAAGGCAGATGCTTAACCGACTGAGCCACCCAGGTGCCCTTTTATTTATTTTTAAAAGATTTATTTATATTTGAGAGAGAGAGAGAGCATGCACAAGTGGGGGGAGGGGCAGAAGGAGAGGGAGAGAGAATCCTCAAGCAGGCTCCCCACTGAGCGTGGAGCCTAACACAGGGCTCGATCCCAAGACCATGAGATCATGACCTGAGCTAAAATCAAGAGTCAGAGGCTTAACTGCCTGAGCCACCCAGGAGCGCCTACATTTGTTGCATCTAATGTAAGAAATGAAAATATGTACTTTAAATTTTTCTTTTACATGAATGAAGTCTGGAAGAGTGAAGTCCAATTTGGTAATTCCTTGGTGTCTTCAGAGACCAGTTTCCTTCTAGATTATCACTCTGCTGTGGCCAGGGTGGGGCCCTCATCCACAGGGTCTAGGATGGCTATCCCAGCCTTCAGATTTGAGTTCCAGGCAATACAATGGGAGAAAGAAGAAGGGTACATCCTTAACAAGGTTAGGAAAAAAAAAAGAGCCCAGAATTTGAAGGTTGGAGAGATGAGGGTAAAGACTAGTAGTGGAGATCAAGCTAAGATAAAGTGGTAATTTTATTGATTTATTCTAAAATGTATATAGAAGAATGAGCTCACAATTTGGAGCCAGGGTTCATATCTTCCTTGGTCATGAATGTGACCTTTGGTCTCAATTTCTTCATTTATGCAACAAAGGAGTTAGACTTTTGAGAACCCAAACTCATGGGCTCCCTTGGTTCAAGGATAGGGAGGTTTTAGGATAAACCAAAGTGGGCTAACTGGCAGGTTAGGAGTGCTGAGAAGATTTGTCCAGAAGGAAAATACTGAGTGGAAGCTAGGAAATGGAACAGAGAAGCTGAGGGCCAACAAGCAAGACAAATAGCATGTGGGGCTGGAGACGGTAGGCTGCAGAGGAAATGGGAGAAGTAAATTTGGAATTGAGGTAGCTAGCAGTCAAAATACCCAAGGACTGAATGAGCTGTGTAAGAAGAAATTCAATGCAGTTGGCCTATTTGCCCAACATCCCTCTTCTGTCTGAACTTTGTGGATCTGGGAGAAGTCCTTGAAGGGTTGGAGCCTCTCTGGATAGGGCTAAATGGTGTTCACATCTCTTATAGTTCTTAAACTCTGGGATTCTAAGTTGAATGAAGAGGTGATAAAAATCCCTAGGAAACGTAAGTTGGCCTGGGAGCTGCTGCTTCCTATCTGTCTAGTCCTACCTGGTCTTGGGTTGGGTCACAGACTTCACGGACTCTGGAGTAGGAGCAAAATAGTACTGGTTTCAAGATATACAAAGAAAAAAGTTCTCTGTCAGGTGGAGATGCATGGGTTAGTCTAACTGAAAGACCGTGGAGACTTTGTTGGAGTAACTGTGCTCATCTGTTTTTTAAGAGCATGAGCCTTGTATGGTGTTTCTCTCTGGGTTTTAGGAAAGGAGATTGGGAGGGAATGAGCAAAGGCAAAGACATCTTGCAGAAAAGTTTAAGTATTGGATTTTAGACTTCCATGCAGGCAAATATCTTTAGTGGGAAAGACAGATGATTTTTTTATCCCTTCTGATCATACCAAGAATTTTTCAGATACTCTCAAGTAAGTGGCAGAGGTCAAGTGCATGCTTCCAGATAGTTTCTTTAGCTGTCCATAAGTTAGGATTTCAAAACTCTCCAGAAATCACTGGGCTCTTTACCCAAATTCTCAGTTAACTACTCTGCATGGAATATGCACTAATTCTTGATACTCTTGTCTTTGATTTGGAGGATAAAACTGAAGGCTATAGTTCTTGCAAAAAACAAGCCCAGCCTCTTGGGTAATGGGGGGAAGATGGGAAGAGAGGACTTCTGAAGGGAACACAGGTCAGTGCACACTGCTGAGCTAAACTGCAGTCAGCTTGGCTAGAAGGAATTTTCTGGTATGATGAGAAAAACTGAGGGTAGTGTTGTGTTTCAGACAAAATGAAAGGGCATTTTTATTGGTTTCTCTCTTGTATGTCTTTTGACTATAAAAAGTGGATCAGGATGTGCTTTGGCAGTTAGACATTTCTATATTTCCAGGTGAACTCAAATAATTTATTAGAATCTATTTACAACAGGTAAAGCCCCATTTTTTTCGTGTTAGGAGAAGCTCCCTTGTTGACAAGGTAAATAGCAAATGAGTCAAAGGACCCTGAAAAAGAATATTTTTGAAGGGTTGCAATAATATCTTGAAGGTTAAGCCATTAAATATTCATGATTTAAGGTATACTAATCCCACCCAAATTATAATTTAAAATATGTAGGGAAGCAATAACATAGATTTCCCCTAATCTGCAAAGCTTAAAATAGAGTTTGAGAAAAACAGCAACCTACAATTTTGTCAACATTCTTTTTAATGAAGAAAAACCAAAGAGCAGCTTGAGGGCTATCTTCCATGGCACATTCTCTGGTATTATATATATATATATAATATATATATATATATATATAGTGTGTACTGGTTATTTTCTTTGAGGTTGTAAGGAAGACACATGAATAAATGAATGAATCAAAGGTGATCTTTGTTTTCAAGAAGGCCAGATATATAAAGAAAAATGGAACACATGGCTGCCTAAAATAAATGCCAAATGACAAGCCGTGGTTCTGTTCAGAGCTTCACCATCTGCCTGATAACCCTGGAATGGAAACCTGGGGTCATTTTTAAACTTCCCTTTTCCCTTGTCCCTCCACATGTGTTCCCAATTCTTGACTTTTTTTTTAAATTTTATTTTATTATGTTATGTTAATCACCATACATTACATCATTAGTTTTTGATGTAGTGTTCCATGATTCATTGTTTGCGTATAATACCCAATGCTCCATTCAATACGTGTCCTCTTTAATACCCATCACCAGGCTAACCCATTCCCCTACCCCCCTCCCCTCTAAAACCCTCAGTTTGTTTCTCAGAGTCTTGACCTTTTTTTCATGCTGATCCCTCTCCCTGGAATTCCATTTGCCCCTCCTTCCCACACCTTAAGGCCAAGGTAATTGCCAGCTCCAGCATGGAGCCTCCTGATGTCCTCAGTACAAAGTAACTCCTGGAGCTTAAACCTACTTGCAAAATTCTAGTGCTCTAGGGTGGACTACATGGTGGCTGTCTTTTGTCTGGGCTAGAGGAAGGAAGCCAAAGAGATTTTACTTTTTGACTGTAAGATCAAGAGCTGAACTAACTCAGTTGAACTTCCAGCAGAGGCATTATCAGGCCAGTTGTTGGTACCTTCATACCTCAGCTGCTTGGCAGGAAGAATAAGTGGTGAATGTGCATCTCCTCAGAAGAGTCCTGGGCCTCTGGGAGGCTGGGGGGAGAGACAGAGAAAAAGACAGAGAGATAGAAAGACTGGGATGAGCCGTCTCCTGGCAGGGAGCAGGCCCAAACATCCCACTTCTCCATCTTCATGACAGCGACAAATGTGGCTGGAAAATGTAATATTTGAACATATCAACTGCTGTTTCTCATTCAGTTAACTCTTGTGACCTTGGGTCTCTTCCATTCAGTGCCTAACCTTGCTTCAGAACTGCAGCAGATGAGAACCTCAAAAAGAACAAAGAAGCAGTACTTGGCTTTTTAAAACTCATGACAAAGATAAGAGCCATGAGAGGTGGAGGTGAGAGAAAGCATTAGAGTTTGGGTGTGCCAGAAACAACAGGCTGGGGAGATGGGCCAGCTTCGTCCACCCATATAGGCTGGAGAAGTGTCCTGGGCATGAGGTACAGAGTTGTAGGGAGTTGGGTAGTTGGGTTTTGGGCAATGACTGGGGCAACTACACTTCAGTGGGGGTCCTAGGACAGAGAGGATCTGTGTCTCGCTTCTTAGGAAAGCCCAGGGAAATGTTAAGCCTTGCAGTTCTCTTGCACCATGCAGCTCAGTATATGGTGTGTCTCTCTGAAAAGAGAACGTGAAACGGCCCACTGCCTTTCCCACAGCCACAGGGTGGCATGGGAGAATATCTGGAAGCCCCTCCCTCCAGTGCTACCTTAGAGAAGGCCTCTCACCTATCTGACTGAAGACCAGTGGGCCAGAAGAGGACTCAGATGTGGTGACCACACAGGGAGCTGTGACATCTCCAGGAATGCTAGGGAAGATAGACACAGGCAACCAGGAATGGGGCTGATGTACAATCATCCCAGTGAGGTGCAGAGGTGATGGTGACTACAGATGAGATAAGTCCTCCTTATCAAAGGAGCTCCGTAACACTCAGGGTGACATAGATAAAAGCTATCTGGATGAAGCCATAGAAAGAAGCTCTGGTTTGCCTGAGTTTACCCAGTCTAAGATGAAGCTTCTGTTACAAACAGGAAGGGGGAGTTTGGGACAGAAACAAAAAAATAAAGATCCATTTGCTCATCTCAGTTTGTGGCCAAAGTAATTCTTATGTGCTATACAAAGTCTAGTAAGATACCATATCCTTGAGTGTTGCAAGTGTCTCATTTATGGGCAGAGTGAAGTGCCCCACCTATTAGTTCAACTGCTAATAAAATGTCCTTATACCTGATCCGCTGTTCTCTTTGGAGATGAGCTCGGTGGCGGGGGGTGAAGGAGATGAGCTTCCACTAGGGGCCACCAGACACCACAAAGCAGCAGACCAGCCGTGCAGTGCCACATTAGCCACTTCTGTAGAGCTCCTATAAGCCACCGAGCAGAAAAAACTGTCATACTGAGTTCTAGTCTAAACTTGCACCCAGCCTATACTTGCACTGAAATTTTGGTGTGAGATTAGGAGGGCCTTTGCTTTTAGAGAGTTTTGGTGAAAGATTCCCCTTGAAAGGAGCAAATGCTTCATTTTTAAGAACTTTTTTTTTTTTTTTTTTTACAAATTGTTCTTATCTTACAGAGAAGCTAACAATTTAGACATCACTTGGCACAATTTCCAGTTTCTTCAGAGATATGAGATGCCTGCGTTCTCCATAGGTGCTCAGCAGTAGTATGTTTTCATTGGACTTCTGATTGATTGCACTGAACTCTTACCAGTTATCACAAATTCTAGGATTAGGGAACTGCCAGGAAGATGCTTTACCTTTGCATGGAAACACTTTAAAAGCCATCTCTTTAGCACTTGGGGATATAATCAGTTGGCTATCTCAGTTTTGCTTTTTAGATATGGTCTCCGAGTTGTAGGTGTTAGATGCAATGGAAGTAATGAACAGCTTGGAAATAACTCTCCTGTCCTGTTGAAACTAGCAGTCAGCATCCTTTTTGCTGCAGACCCAGGCTTGCCACCCTCCTCAACAGTCATCTAATCTTAAAACTAGGTTAAAATCCTTCAGTAGATCCCTTCTGAGTCCTAAATCCTTAGCATGGCACCTGAGGACTGTCTTAGCCTGACTTTTCCTTGATGTCAGCTCTTACTTGAATCCCCTTCTTGTGGTTCATGGAACACACCCAGCATTTTTTCACACTGTTGTGCTTCTGTGTATACTGCTACCCAGAATATCCTCTCCCTTTGACCATCTGGTGAATACCTACTTGTATTTCAACACTTACCCCTTCCTTGAAGCCTTTCCTGAACTTCTAAGAAATCCTAACTCTATATCCCTCATGCCTCTGCTAGACTTGTTTTATAGCCTCTTTAGTGCTTTTTTGGAGGAATCTAATCATGTGGCTGTCACTTCTAGATTGTAAGGACTTTGAAGGCAAGGACTGTGTCCCAGCTAGCTGTTCTTAATGTTCTTAATGTCGCTTAATGTCTGGTGTCAGGAAAAGTTTATTGAGTAAATTGAATCTGCTTTGATTTTTTGCAAAAATCTTGTTGTGCTGCTCGTTTAACAATGGTGCCTGGAAGTCTTTTCCAGTTCGCTGGATGTAGTTGTGTTGAGAAGAAAGATTCCAGCTCAGGATTGGGAAGAATAGGGTGCTACCCAATCCTGACTTTAGGTCCAAGGGACCACTGAATCACAGAAGTATTTCATAAAGCAAAGAATTCACCAACCAAAACTGGGTAAAGGATTTCATTGCAATTTATTATGTATGGTCTCTCTTATGAGAGTTTATTGCCATTAGGGATTTAGTTGACCAAGACCACACCCTCATCTGAGAAGCTCCAAAGAAGCTTTTGAAATTACCTCCTGGAGGAGCCTTGCTTAAAGGGCAGGTTCTAAGAAAACTATGACATAGAAGAAATCTGTCTTTACTTAGTAATTTTCCCTCCTGTCTGGTGTTCCCTCTGGTCTCAGATTGTAACTAAGAGATTCAGAGTGCCCCCTTTCACCTATTTTTTAAAATATATGTCAGAAATACAGTTTTCAGTATTTAAAAAAAATGTTATTCAAGTATAATTAACACACAGTGTTATATTAGTTTTAGGTATACAGTACAATGATTCAATAATTGTACAGATTTCTCAGTGCTCATCAAGATAAGTGTACTCTTAATCCCTTTATTTATTTCCCCCACCCCCCACCCACCTCTCCTCTGGCAACCACTAGTTTGTTGTCTATTTTGCATCTGTCTCTTTTTTTTTTCTTTGTTCATTTGTTTTGTTTCTTAAATTACACATGTGAGTGAAATCATATGCTATTTGTCTTTCTCTATTCATTTATTTTACTTATCATTATACCTTCTAGGTCCATTCATGTTGTTGCAAATGGCAAGATTTCATTCCTTTTTTTATGGCTGAGTAATATTCCATTGTGTATATATACATACCCCACATCTTTATGCATTCATCTATCAATGGGCACTAGGGCTGCTTCCATATCTTGGCTGTTGTAAATAGTGTTGCTACAAACTTAGGGATGCATGTATCTTTTCAAATTCCCTTTCACCAACTATCTGAACACCTTTGATTATTAATAATACCTCACAGTGTATTTTAATCACATGTTTTTTTTTTTTAAGATTTTATTTATTTATTTGAGAGAGAGAGAATGAGAGACGGAGAGCACGAGAGGGAAGAGGGCAGAGGGAGAAGCAGACCCCCTGCCGAGCAGGGAGCCCGATGGACTCGATCCCGGGACTCCAGGATCATGACCTGAGCCGAAGGCAGTCGCTTAACCAACTGAGCCACCCAGGCGCCCCAAAGATTTTTTTTTTTTTATCTGAGAGAGAGAATGGGAGACAGAGAGCATGAGAGGGGGAGGATCAGAGGGAGAAGCAGACTCCCTGCCGAGCAGGGAGCCCGATGCGGGACTCGATCCAGGGACTCTAGGATCATGACCTGAGCCGAAGGCAGTTGCTTAACCAACTGAGCCACCCAGGCGCCCCTAATCACATGTTTGTGTGGTTTTAGCCCCTATGAGACCCTGGGCTTCTGGAGGTCAGGAAAGTGTATTGTATTTACCTTTATATCCTTGGGCTCTAATTAGTGCTACAATTGTCAGCACTTGATAAATGTTAGTTGAATGAAAGTGTACAGCCTTCCTACCTCCTACTGTGTTTTTGAGGTTTCCTTTAACGGAGGAGCTCACATTTTCTTGGAAAAGACAATGCTCCTATAATTTTTAGACTAAATAGATGCACATAAAAACTTAGCACATATCTCAAGATTGTCCCAGTTCAGTAGTGGAACTGGAAGAGTACATATTCTCAGTCCACAGAGTACTTGGTAGTTTAAAGCAGTTTTTCTCTTATTTGATCTTTCTAATCATAACCCTGTGAGATGAATGTTACTCTCAACTGTTTACCGGTGAGAAAACTGGTGTTCAGAGAGGTTAGAGACACCCCAGAGTTGCTCAGCCAGCAATTTCCTGAGCCAGACTTATAGCTTCAGTCAAGTTCTTTTGAAGATAACTTTTGAAGATTTCAGTCAGTCTTTTGAAGATCACTCAATGTTCTTTTCATTATTATACACAGCCCCTCCAGCTCGGTCACCTCTGGACCTAGTGAGGTGTCTGATGGTAATGCAATGCTAATTTTGGATGCAAACTTAATTGGGATGTCTTAAAACATGAGACTTGTGTTAATGTTTTCCATTGTTCTAAGAATTTCACGGTAAACCATTGAAAAAGGTGTGCCTATATATCAGACATTATGTTAATAGTACACATACTGCAAAACAGAATCACTAAAATACTCTTCACTCTCTGCTGGTACAGTATATGCACAATATGCTGTATGCTCGAAACATTTCGCTTAAGCCAACGTAAGAGCAATAGAAAAATTCCATAAGTGAAGGCATCTGCAGCCTCTTCAATTTGTGTATTTGCTCTATCCACAGTATTAGGCAAAAATGAAGCTTAGTCATATCTAGGCAGTGTTTCACAATGAAATGCTTGGGAAAATTGCAAACCAAATGCATGCTATGCAGTAAGTTTGAAAATTTGATTTTTTTATAACCTTGGGCATTGTTAGATTCACTACATAGTGCTTCTAAATCCCTTTGCTTTATGGTTTTCATATATCTGAAAAGATAAATATATGCAAAATTGGATATTTTCCAAGCAATGTGCCTTTCATTTGTAGTTCCTGAAGAGCTCAGCTATATGCAGTAATGTATTTATGTTTTAGAATGCTGACTATGGAATAAAGTACTTCGCTTAAATATACAATGGCTCTACCAACAGTCCCTAAAATATTTGGATAAATGTGGTTATGATTTTTATATAATTTATTGTGTTCTGTCAAATCATACTCATAACTCCCACTTTGTATTTTAGGAATTTGAAAACATATCTTATTTCTACCACTATAATATGGGTTCCTTGAGGGTGACATCCATAACACTCAGTATTGTGTTTAGCTACCAGTAGAAGAAAGCTTTACTACGGGACTGAAACGAATAGGAGTTGAATGACTTCATAGAATAAGAAGTCCAGAGGCAGGCAGCTGCTGGGTTTGGCTTGGTGGCTTAATGATATCAGAACAAATTTTGTTGTAGCTCTCTGGTCTTTTCCTGATGCTTGAGGCCTCATGTTGCCTCTTGGTTGAAAACAGGTTGCTATCCCTCCAGTCACTGAGTCAACAGTAGGGACAGGAAAGAAGAGGGAGACAGTGGTAGTTATTTCTATCTCTTTTGTTTCTCAGAAACCTGCTAGTAGAATTTCGACTTACTGACTTCTTGGCCAGAGCCATGACTCGGCCACACAACTGTAACAAAGCCTGGGAAAGTGGGTATTTAACTCTACTAGCTTTTATTGGGCAAACAGAGAAGGCAGAAGTGGTTGGGAGCAGTCCTTAGCTCAGCCAGACAGCAGTATTTGCCACAGAGTCCTTTTTCATTTCCCTGAATCTCCTGTAGTCCTAACACAGTGCATAGATATTTCAAATGGATAAAATCCCTTCAGTATATTCCAATTTATAAATTATTGCATTAGCCTTGCTGATGTAGGTTTTCAAGGGAAAGGAACTAATGTGAGTGACTGTGAGTTCCACATGCTCTGAATTATTTACTCCTGAGAACAATCCCCATTTTACAGATGAGAAACCTGGAGCTCATATGTTTAAGATGCTTGAGGTTGCAGCTAAAGAATTGAAAAGATTGTTTTCAAACACAGATCTGTCTCCACTCTACTACCCTGACCATTAAATAATTCAAATCACTTTGATATGAAGATCATTCTAGTAGACTGGCACATTCTTGATATTCCTTATAATTGTGAAATGGAAGGTCTGACTCAGTACTGTCAATGTTCTTTTGTGATAATATTTTGTTTTTCATTATGGGTTGTGACATCATTAGATAGATGTTCTAAACTGCAGTTTTTTTTTTTTTTTAAAGGTATGTCTGTTTAAGCAAAGGTTATGTGGGGGTGCCTGGGGTGGTTGAGTGAGAGGTAAGGCTTGTGCTAACCTCTGCTATGTCTAGGGGTAGAGACAGTGTATCGCATTTTGGATTTGACTTTCTTTGTTCAGGTAAGAGTCATTTGCTGGGGGCCTCATAGCTGTGCAAACTGAAGATGAGGAAACACTCCTTGCCTAAGGAGGGCACAAGGACATTTTGTATCTCATTTGGACTGCCAGGTATGCAGAGCTGATTACTGGGGAGAGTTTGCATGAGTCCAGAGTCTTCAGGAAGGAGGGGCTGAGAACTTAACTCCTGCTTCCTGAGATTCACCTTAAGGAAACTAATTGGTTCCACTGGCAGAAGACACCAAGGGATCAAAAAGAACCCCAACAAGGGAAGTATGAGATAGTGAGCAGAGCTGATGCAGCATGTGGCAGATTCAGGAGACCTCTGGTAGGGCATCCTAATCCGGGGAACAGAGGGAATAAATGAGTGTAGACTAGAGCACTAGGCATCAGCATAGTATGCAAAGCACTGACAGAACTGGGTGGACTCATACTCCTCTGTAACATCCCGAGGCTGTTGAAGACAACAGCAGAAGTGGACTATCAAACTCTTCAGTTCTCTGCTGGCCTGGGGTTTGGTCAAGACAATTCCTCTGGGGACTGAGTGAGCCCAGGAGCTCTGGGATGGGCTATGAGAATCCAAGAAGGAAATCCCAATTTGCAGCTCCAAAGAGCTAGTATCAGGTCTGGAGTCATGCTTAGGAGAAGTGAATGACTATTTTATGGGAAGTACCTAGGTTATACCATCTTCATTTCTGTCTTGTCTATCTATATCAGGAATGACTAATTAAAGATATGTCTTCACTATGAAGATTATAGAAGAACCATCTGGGGATCATGGTGTATGTTCACACAGAGAGCCTCGAGTGACTAAATTGATAGGAAACAAAGGATGGGAGAGCTAGTAGCAGAGAATATAACAGAATATAATTTTTTTTGAATAGGTAATATGCTCAATTGTTCAAATCCAAAAGTTTTGAAAGTATATAATAAAAATGCCTCCAGTGCTGTCCCCATCCACTCAGTTTTCTGCCTTAGAGACAACCAAGGTTATGAGGCCCTGCTCTTACATACTTTTTGAGAGATACTCTGTGCATATATAAGCAAGTATGTGTGTATATGTATGTATATGGAGCTGCACTTTTTATACAACTGGTTTTATATCATATGTACCCTTTTATATCTTGCTTTTTTTTTTTTAAAGATTTTATTTATTTGACAGAGAGACACAGCGAGAGAGGGAATGCAAGCAGGAGGAGTGGGGGAGGGAGAAGCAGGCTTCCTGTGGAGCAGGGAGCCCAATGTGGGATTTGATCCCAGGACCCTGGGACCATGACCTGAGCCGGAGGCAGACGCCCAACCATCTGAGCCACCCAGGCGCCCCGACATCTTGCTTTTTTAAAAAAAAACTTGACAATATAATTTGGAGATCATTTCCTATTAATATAGAGAGAGTTGCCATTTGTTTTTCTTATTTTTATAGCTGCTAAAATCCCATTGCTGGATGCACTATACTTTAACCAATCCTCTCTTTGTGGATATTTTTGATTGCTTCCTATGTGTTGCAATGATTAATCTTGTATGTATATCATTTGTGTGTGTGTGTGTGTGAGAGAGAGAGAGAGAGAGAAAGAGAGAGAGAGAGAGAGTGTGTATTGCTAGAATAAATTTCTAGACAACACATATTCCAATATGTGAAGATCTATTTATAAGGGTCTGATCATTTGTGCTCTATAGCTACTAAAGAGAACTCTTGTTCTAGGGCTCCAGATTTGGTTAGTAGGTTCAATTGAATCTAACAATCTCCACTGATATGAACAAGAAGTTCCAGAAAGCCATGTATGTTTCCCACCTTGCCCCCAGGAGACTGCTGATTTTTCTTCACAGCCTTGGGGATGGATGACACTATTATTTTCAGACTGTAGCGAGACATCAGCTAAATAGATCCGTTTAGATCCTCCAAGATTGGTGCCTCTCACTCTCCTGTAGTCTCTGTGGGTAAAGGGCATAATTAAATGTTTGGTTTTAAATGTTCCTAATCCAAGGCACCCCTTTCAACCTCCTACACATGGTCTAAGAAAGTTGAGATAGAATCAAAGAAGAGATTTTGGCAACAAAGGGCTTTGGGCTGACAGAGCAGATAATCAGGGCACTGAGGAGCTGAAATTAAGATTTGTTGTGGCAGATCTACTTGTAGATATTTGAGACTTGGCTGTAATTGAATTTTTATTGTTCAATTGGAATGCGATACATCCACCGGCCTTTTAAATTTTTAATTGAGGAGACATATTTAAAGTTTTAAACTACTAGATCTATTTTGCTTTGATTGGCCACTATGTAAAACCAGACAGAGCCCATCTATAGTAGTACCATCAATCAAAATGTGTTTCTTCATTTTATTTCCTGCCTCTACTATTAACTTGTCACTACCAACCTGCTTTTCCTCTTTCACATGGTGTGTGATGGATTAAACTAGTTAGCTAGCCAGATAGATTATATAGGGTACATTAATACTTAGTGTTTTTGATGGAGCACTGAACAAAACAAAAGCCATTCCTTACAGAAGACAATTAAGCCTACTGCTTGCCGTTTTGGACTTTGTGGTTCTCACTTTCTCTGAGTGGGCAGATAATAGCCACACAATCATTTTAGTGCAGGAGCATTTAATTGGTTTCTTTCATAAGAGGCTTCTAATATAGCATAATGGTCAGTCCTCTGAGTAGCCAGCATCCTTGCATCAGGCTTCCCTCCCCTGCCTCTATGTCTGTTTTTGGCAGAATGACTCAGAAACTCCTGAAGTGAACTAACTCCATAGGGTCTTTGTTTCTAAGAAATGGGGCCTTTGAGTTTCTGAGCACACAGCTCAAGAGGTTTACTCCAATTTTTAGTGTTTAGTTGACCCAAGTTCCTGATGTTTTATTTTCTGGTATTTGGAGGCAGCGTTGGACCAGCCTGGTGCTACTCAGATGCCCTGACACCTGTGTGGTGGGCCTGGAGCCTGGCTTGTCTTTGCCTTACCAAGTGAGACAGGTGGCCCCATGGTTGGCCCCTAGCTGACCCACCTTGCTGCTCAGGGCCCACACCAGAGCACACCTGATGCTGTTACCCACTTGTTCTTAGCACCTTTGAATTTGTAAATCTCCATGGAATTGCCATAAACATTCTCTCAGCACTTCCAAGGGAAGGACAGAAAACATCTTTCTCTGACCCTGGGCCCCTGTGGCTCAGTCATTGCTCCTGAGTGATTCTAATACCTTTGGGCAAATTGACCTACATCTTTGGGAATGTTTAGTGACTGGGGTCAGGGCTCAGTAGTATTTTCTAGTTGTCTCACTTCCATGTCCATTCTAAACTCCTCAGGCAGCTGGGGAGCTTGCTGGGTGACTGGGCCTAGAAAAGACATGGGGAAGAGCTGAGGGAAGGGTTGGTCTCTGTTTCCTTATTATCCCTGTATCTCTGGGAAGCTGTCCTGCCCAGGGGTCTTATGCTGTAAACTTCTGCTGACTCACTCACTGTGGCAGGTGGCAATTGTCTGGATGAAAGCTGATCCCCAGCAAACTCTCCCAGAGGCTGGCTTGGTTCCCGCTGGTGTGCAAGGTGGGAGGCAGGGGGTGGGAGTGAGCAATGAGCCCTGAGGCTTTTCCTTCTTGCTTGCACCTGTGGGCAGAGGCTGGCTCATATCTCTACCTCCCCTCAGAATAGGAATGCGGAACCCGGCTTAGGCCACTGCTCAGCCATGGCTCCATATTCCTGCTACTCCTGATAATAGTACTAACTAGAGTAATGACAATAACAAATGATGTCTTCTGTTGGGGTGAACATTGGGCCTCTTAAGAAACACCAGCTGCCTCAGTCCTCCATCTACAACGTCTTTCATAACCTCCCTGAGAGTGAAACGATAAGATCTCATGTTATTGATCTCCTGCCTTCGGCAGGACCTTATATACGCTGTTACTGATCTTGTCAGCATAAGAGCCTGACTTTATTAGTCCCTACATCCCAGCTGCTGTTCCAGGTTGTACACATCATTCAGGCCTCACAATAACCCTGTCTTGTAGGGGCTCTTCTCTATCCCATGGAATCATGTCCAAATAATCTTTTTAGATCAAAGATATCTGCTCAAATACCAACACAAGCAGTAGAAGCTGTAACATGTCTCGAGTACTTACTATGCACCAGGCACTGTTCAAAGCCCCTTATATATATTCACTCATTTAATCACCTCAACAACCCTGTGAGTATGAGGTAGTTATTATCATTTATCCTCATTTTACAGGTGAGAAAAATGAGGCACAGGGAGATTAAATGATTGTTCTAAACTCACTTACTGACAAAGCTTTCTAGCAGTGCTATAAGATGGGTGTCATTATTCCCATTTTAAGTGTTAATAATAAGAAAATCAATGATTGTTTCTAGTTAGCTGAATTTGAAAGGACTGACCCAAGAGGAAAGTAAAATTAATTCCTCTTTCAGAGCCAGAATTATTCTTTTATTTAGGAAAATGCCTTTATGAGCCTATTTGTTGCTGAAAGCAAGGTGGAATTGAAGAAGTTTAAACAAACAGAGGGTAAGTGCTCTGCACAGTAAAATAACAGGAAGTTTGGAGCTGTCTGCTGGTGCATTGAGATGGTTGAAGAATCTGGAAGAGAAGAAGGTAGGAATGGTAGAGAGAGAAGGGAGTGGCTCGGTAACATGGTGAGAGGTTAGGATCCTTGAAGGAGTGCAGTCAGTGAGAAACTCCCTACGAAGGGAATGACCAGTGAATTTCTTGGAACAGGGATTGCTGACAGTCAGTGTGAAGTTGTTTCTCCATTTGTCATACTGCTCTCTGTTCAGCCTAAACCTTCAATAAAGTTTTGCTACTTAAGCAACCTAGTACTGGTGCATTGTAGGAGTGAAGGATGAGGACATGGGCCAGACTTTCTAGGCAGTGACTAACCGTAAAACAGTTCAGATGCTCAGGCCAGAGCTGGGAGTGAGTCTGAGCAGAGAACCAAGCTGAAGTTAGACTCACTTGGAAGTAGGTGGAAGAGCCCCCCACAAACTCCCTTCCCCAAATGTGCTCAAGGGAAGTGAACCATATAAAGGCATGGGGGAAGAGGGAACAATGGGTAACTTGTGTAATAATCAATTATTTTCTAAAGTAGAGGATGTGTTTCCTTTAGGGACTCAGCCTCAAGTAACAGAAAGCATGGTTCCAAATGGAAGTACACAGTAAGGAGATTTCTTTTTCTTTCTTTTTTAAGATTTTATTTATTTATTTGAGAGAGAGAGAGAGAGAGACAGAGATAGCGAGAAGAGTGAGAAGAGAGCATGAGCGGGGAGGAGGGAGAAGCAGGCTCCTGCTGAGCAGGAAGCCCAACATGGGGCTCGATCCCAGGACCCTGGGACCAGGACCTAAGCCAAAGGCAGATGCTCAACCCACTGAGCCACCCAGGCGCCCCAAGGAGATTTCTTATTGCACCCAGCAGGAGGTCCAGAAATAGGGTGACTTCCAGGTTGGTTGATTCCAGGTTGGCTCAACCATGTCATCAAGGATGTAATTCTTTTCACTCTCCTCTGCTATCTTCAGGATTTGGGTCGTCTCTAGGGTGGTAGCAGGATAGCTGCCAGAGCTGCCTCCCAGCCTTGGAGCGTGGATTCCTGTGGAATTGACTTCTGCTGGACACAAGTGCTCTCAGTGTCAGACCTACCTACCTGTCATCACCACATGGCTGCCAATTCGTCCTTATAGCACTTCCTTCTTCCTTCATCAGGTTTTCTGGTGGGATAAGGAGAAGCAGGAGGTGGAGAGAGGTAAAAACAGCCTTTTCTAGAAGAAACAACAACAACCCCCACCCCCTGCCAGGTTTGTGCAGAAATAGTGAATTCCAGGTTTGGGAGAATAAATATATAAAGTAAGCCTGAAACATCTTTTCATACTGGAGAGCAAGAAAACCATTAAAGACTTTGGGGATTGTGTTAAAATATTTAGGAGCCAACTTGAAGGACTTTCACTGGCCAAAGATGGGACAATTTGAGAATCATAAAAAATTATAACTACAAATAGATTGAAGTACATAAGATATGATATATTAATATGCATAACTTATAATGATAAGAAACACAATTGGTTACCTTTGTGAGATGGTAGGGAATGAATCCATTATTCTAAAAATGGGTAAATAAGAGCAAAGAACTCAATCTATCACTTGTTTTTCCTGTATGACTTGCATCTCAGAGCAACCAAATATTTGTGGAGAGAAAGTGTTTCCTTATAGAAAAATTCCAGTTTTTATTAACTGGATTGAAATGGAGAATATTAGATTTAAAATATCAACATTTCAATCTTTAATGAGATAATTGATCTAAGCAATTAGCATCAATGCCTCCTAGAGCAGTCATTGAAAAGCTGATAGGGAACTTTATAATCAGTGAATCAGGCTGGCAACACCTGGACTCGTTGATCAATAGTAACATCGGGCGTTATGTACCTCCTGATGGGATGCAATAGGAAGTACACAGCACCACCTATGAAGTGTTCTTGCCAAAAAAATTGAACCTAAACATAATCAAACCTTCCAGTTTACAGGAAATATTGGGGCATAGGAATAGATATAATACATGGACATTTTTGTGGATTCTGATTTAAACAAACCAAATACTAAAAAATATATGAGGCAATAGGAGAAATTTGAACACTAACTGAATATTTGATGATATTGAGGAATTACTAACTTTTTCAAATGTGAATATGGTATTATGGTTATATTTTTTAAAGCTATATATTTTTTATTGATACATAATGAAATATTCACCTTTGAAATAATATAAAGTCTGGGATTTGTTTCACAGTAATGTAGTGTATGTGTGGGGCAAGTGAGCAGGGGTATAGGTGGACAAGTTTGGCCATGTATTGACAATTGTTGAAGCTGGGTGATGGGTATATGTAGTTGACTCTAATATTCTATTTGGCATATGTTTGATCTTTTCCATAATAAAATGTGGAAAAGAAAAGAATTAGCATTTGTCAACCACTTTTGAATCATTGCAATTCTGGCTTCTGCCCCCTCCGCATAGGCAGGGGCCTTGATGCAGAGGCTCTGGCAGAGACAAGCAATGGCTGTGTGAAGTCTGGGCAGAAGTTGCCTTGGGAATGATGATTGCATACATAGGACCATGGCTTTTCAGATCTCAGCCACAATGCTGTATTGATCTTGTTTCTGCTGATCCTCCCATTTTCTGCCCTATTCTGGGCTGGACAGGATTCAGTGGAACAAACTGGGTAAGACAAACTGTGGAGGATTTTTTCTTAGGAGTTGTGGCATTGGCTTTAATTGGCATACCTCTTATCGCTGATGCTGTGATTCTGGGAGTTACCACAGACCACAAGTCAAAGAAACTATTCTCTTCTAGTGGCTAACTTGGTGTCACGTCACTGCCAAACATAAAGTCTTGGATACTGTTAAAAGGCAAAGACTGCAACAAATGGCAGACCCTGTCACCTATAAGTTTTCACATTAAGGTTCCAAGAAAAAACTCATTCTGCGAGCATTCTGCTATTCATCTGGATATGGCCATTTTCATCAACTCTAGTAAAACTGTTAGCTCAAAGGATGGGATTTTATCAAATGTAAATTCTTCTCCATTTAATTCTTTTTATACTCAGAGTATGTTTTGGTTTGTATGTACTAGAATCTAAGATGGTATCTGATTTAATATAGAATTGTATGATTGATGTTAATTTTTATATGGCAATTTTTCAGAATATTCCAGGAAGGACACCCTGATTTTCAGGGACTTTGCTACTTGGTCAAATTTGAGAACAGAGCACTGAGGTATAATTATTTACATTTTGGTGTGAATGAAGGATCTGGTGAGTTTGATGGGATGCAGAATAGCTTTATTCTGGGTGAGAACTGAGAACAGAAAACCCTAACTCAGCCCTTGTCTAGTTTAAGAAGGTATTTCCCTGACAGCACTATTTAGGTGACATGACTTAAGTGAAGCTCCTAAACCTTAGCATCCCCAAGGCTCGGAGAGATATTTAAGTCTATCCCAAGCTCCAAGTTTCCTGGGCGATAGTGACTGAACCTGCCAGGTCATGGATGTGAGATTTATTTCTTGCTTTAAAGGGTTCAGCTAGTTGTAATGACATAAAAAATGGAAATTAACCAGGAAGCTTTCCTTTCATTCTTTCTCATCTTCATTTAAGTAGCTCAAGATCATAGCCAAGGAATGGAGGCAATTGTTGGCAAGAAAGGGGGCTTTAAGCCTGGGTGTGGACCTTGAGTAAGTCTGAGTGGAAAGGGACACATTTAATTTAATTCACATGTTTAATCTGGCAAATTGGAAGGAGGGCAGGAAGTACTTAGGCCATCAGCTAATTAACTGTGATTGTCTCAGGCCCCTCCCTTAGCTCTAGGTGGTTCGATGTTGCTAGGGGACATCAGGTTAAAACGGAGTAACTAGACCCCTGAAGGCTGTGAATCTTAATAGTAGGTGGTGTCTGTCCGTTGTGTACAACTATGCTCAGTAGAATTTGTCATTTATCACTACAAGGGTGAAAGAAAACAAGTATAAAAAAATACTTTAGATTTGTGTGATTCTTCCTGTTCTAGCTGGATCTAGTCTTTGTATTATTATCATCTCCCTAAAATCAGTTTTCTTAATATCTTACCTCTCTTATGCACCAGAATTGTGCTGTTAACCTGTCACATGTAGCTATTGAGCACTGGGTGTGTGGCCAGTCCAAACTGAGATGTGAGGATTAAATAAATATCAGATTTAGAAGACTAAGTATGGAGAGAAGGATAAAGTATCTCACCAATAGTTTTTCTTTAATGTTGATTACACAGAGAAATGAAAATTATTTGGATATGTTAGGGGAAATAAAGTATTATAAAAATTAACTTCATGTGTATACAATGTATATATTACTTTATTTTAACTTTTTTTTTTTTTTTTTACTTTTTAGTAGCCGTGAGAACACTTAAAATTACTATGTGGCTCACATTATTTCTATTGGACAGTGTTGTGCTAGAAAATACTTGTGACATGTCTATTTTCTGATATCTTGAGATCAGTGGTGTGAGATCCAGAGCTAGAGTCCTAGGCTGGAATTCTGGTTCTCCACTTTATATGTGTGGAGACGGGTTCTATTCCCCTCCAAGCCTCAATGACCTAGACTGTAAAATGGAGAGAGTAAGAGTTGCAGCTGCATTGGATGCTTATGAGATTGCCTGAGATATGCCTGGTTCAAAGGAAGTTACGAACTTTTCCTTCTGCTGATGCTCCTGCTCTGTTGCTCTACCCCTGAGCAGCGAATCCCTTCTCTTGCTGAGGATCACAGACTCTGTGGAAAGGGGGCATAGGCATCAGCCTTCCCAATCCCTCCCTTCTGCAGTGCAGGCAATCTTTTCCACCATTTACTCATTTACACTGTTCTCACTTGCACACCTGTGTGCCACTTGACCATTTGAGGAGGGGAATTACACATTCAATTTCCTTGTTTCACTCACAGTGTTCTATATATCAGAAAACACATGATAAATAATTATTTAAGTCACCAAGAAAGGGAGAAAATGACTTATCCGGGAAACACAGGTGATTGTATCAAGTTTAAGGGATGCCTTTGGAAACATTCAGAGACCCTATGACAGACATAATGTCTTTTGTTTCTCATGGCAACCTGTGGGGTTATGAGGCTGACTATGGAGTGCAACTTTAAAGTGATAAACAACAAGAATTCTCTCCCAGAGAGAAAGCCATACTTTTTTTTTTTTAATGAAGAGAATGTGTATTGTCTGAAAATCTTTGTTAAACATCATTTGTTGTTCCCAAATTATGCTTGCCTGCTTGCTTTTCTGTTTCTATTTATGTTTCTGTAAAAACATGCTCTTTCATGTCTCAAATGAGCTAAGATAGTGGTGGTAGGATGAGATGGTGTAGGCTTGTAGGCCCCTTGCAGGCCAGGGTCATTTGAGGACTGCAGTGAGGTTAAGGTCGGCCAGGCAGGCCTAGGCCAGGAGGAGAAAATGTTCTCTTCCCCTTACCTCATGTTGCAAGGCCTAAATGCCTGGATCAGCAGGAAGTGGCTCTTGCCTCGCTTAAAGTGTGTCTTTCTAATCAGAAGTGTTCTTTCTAAAGACAAAGAACATGTTGTCTCCAAAGGAAGGATGGCTAAGAGAATTCTTTATTCTGCAAGCATAAACAGGATGTATTTTGTTCTTATTGCATTTCGTGTATATTTCACTTCACGGATGTTGGCTTGATACATTGTTATGTTTATCTGATCTCTGCAAGTATATAGCTACGTGAGAAATAAACGGCAGTATGCAGTTGCAAGTGCTGCCTTTGCTCTGCATCCCCTGTGTCCTGGTGATTTCGTAGACCCTTACCCAGGGACCCCAACGCACTAGACGTTGACAATTGGTGCCCGAACAGGGACCCTGAAGGACGTACAGGAAGGGTGAGTAACTTAATTAAGTACAGGGTGATGGGACAAGAAACTTCTACTCCTTATGTTCGAATGCTGGAGCATTCACTTGCTGTCTATGGTATTACTGTTGCTTCTAATGATATTGAGCTGTGTTTGAAGGTGGTTCGAGAATGGAATCCTTGGTTTCCAGAGGAGGGAACCTTAGATTTAGATAATTGGCGGCGAGTTCGACATAATGTCGAGAAGGCAATGAGACAGGGTGAAAAAATTCCCGTTCGGTTTTGGTCCATTTGGTCGATTATTTTTACAGTGCTTAAAGCAATGGAGGATGACCGCACGGTCGAAGACTTCCATAAGGAGATGGCTCCTTCTATACAAGACCTCCCTCTAGATACGGATGAGAAAAGGGCGGTAGAGAAAGATACCTTTAAGCTTACACCATCCCGTGAGCCTAGCGAGTGTGGTAATGAAGAACCAAAACCGAAAGTAAAATCGGATCCCGAGGTGGAACGTGTGTGGAAGGTTTTTCAGCAGGTTATGGCTATGACGGAGGAGTCTAAGAAACCCTCTAGGAAGCCCTCTGCTCCGCCTTTGCCGTCTGTACCAGCTCTTTCTTCTAAAAATCCTTTCCTTTCTGCTGCTTTAGCTGAGCTTGATGCGCTAGAGGATAGCGATGATGAGGCTGGCGCAGCTAATTCTGTCTTTGCTTTTCCTGTTATTAGGCCTCCCCCGGTCCAGGGAATGGCACAAGCACCATATTATGAAGGAATAGGTATAGAAGATATTGGTCGCTTGAAAAAGGCAGTGTCTTTATATGGACCTCAATCACATTATGTTAAGGAGCTAGTTAATGGTCTAGCTCGACATTATAGCAATTTTTCTCCTGAGGACTGGAGGGTCCTCTGTCGAGCTCTTTTAAAGGAGCCTGAATATCTGCAGTGGCAGATGTGGTTTTCTGAACTTTGTATGTATGTACATGTGGTAATAGATACATATTCTCAATTTATTTGGGCCACAGCACAAAGTGGTGAAACTACGCAACATGTTATTTCCCATCTTTTAGAAACCTTTGCTGTGATGGGTTTACCATCTATTATTAAAACAGATAATGGACCTGCATATAGCAGTAAAAAATTTCAAACTTTCTGTGAACAATATGGTATAATGCACAAAACAGGCATTGAGTATAATCCCCAAGGACAGGCCATTGTAGAACGTGCGCATAGTACTTTAAAGTTGCAAATTAAAAAATTAAAAAGGAGGAAAAAGGATCATATCTTAGCATTCACTCAATCAAATGCACGTTCTATTTTGCAACAAGCTCTGTTCACATTAAATTTCTTGAATCTTCCGCAGGGAGATATCCTGTCCCGAGCAGAAAAACAGTTCATAGAGGGAGAGGTCGCTCCCCCTCCATTAAATGAACATATATGGTTTAAACCAACCGCAGATGCAGAATGGCAACCGGGGCTATTGCTTTGCAGAGGGAAGGGTTATGCTTATGTCTCCACAGAGGATGGACGGACCTGTTCCTGGCTCCCCGCGCGATGGATCCGGTCAAGGACCAATTCGAACGGCACCGTATCCCACCAGGCGACGGATGGGGAATCCAGACCAAGATGAACTTCCGTTACAGGCCATGGCACATCTGAATTTGGGAGGACGACGTCGCCGTCGGCAGATATTTGCTACTGCTTTGCCGACTTGGGGGCAAATTAAAAAGCTTAGTGGGGAAGGGCAAAAAATCCTGCAGTGAACGGGGAAGGCTTGTACGCCTGAAAATTTATTTTTGGCTATGTGTGCCTTGCTTACTGTATCAGATGCCGCTACGTTGGCCAATTTACTTCTTAAGCAACTTGAGGGACTAGATCCAAAAGGTATTATTCAGAGTTTGGGGCATACTGCCGGAGGAATGGGATTTGTATTGTTGGTTGTTATCTTATGCTTTATGCTGTTGCATTTTTGCTATCTAAAACCTTCCCAGAATTCTATGGCCATCCTTTGGAGGGCACTTTTATTAAAACAAAAGAAAAAAGAGGGAATTGAGATGGTGTAGGCTTGTAGGCCCCTTGCAGGCCAGGGTCATTTGAGGACTGCAGTGAGGTTAAGGTCGGCCAGGCAGGCCTAGGCCAGGAGGAGAAAATGTTCTCTTCCCCTTACCTCATGTTGCAAGGCCTAAATGCCTGGATCAGCAGGAAGTGGCTCTTGCCTCGCTTAAAGTGTGTCTTTCTAATCAGAAGTGTTCTTTCTAAAGACAAAGAACATGTTGTCTCCAAAGGAAGGATGGCTAAGAGAATTCTTTATTCTGCAAGCATAAACAGGATGTATTTTGTTCTTATTGCATTTCGTGTATATTTCACTTCACGGATGTTGGCTTGATACATTGTTATGTTTATCTGATCTCTGCAAGTATATAGCTACGTGAGAAATAAACGGCAGTATGCAGTTGCAAGTGCTGCCTTTGCTCTGCATCCCCTGTGTCCTGGTGATTTCGTAGACCCTTACCCAGGGACCCCAACGCACTAGACGTTGACAGTAGGATGTCATCCTTCAACCTGCTTTGGGGAGGAAAGGTGTTCTGATTAGGTGGCCCGCCAACCCGTAATCCTCGCTCTGAGGAGACAAGGGGAACGCACACAATGAGCTAAGATAGTGGTGGTAGGATGTCATCCTTCAACCTGCTTTGGGGAGGAAAGGTGTTCTGATTAGGTGGCCTACCAATCCATAATCCTCACTCTGAGGAGGCAAGGGGAACGCACACAATGAGCTAAGGTAGTGGTGGTAGGATGTTATCCTTCAACCTGCTTTGGGGAGGAAAGGTGTTCCAATTAGGTGGCCTGCCAACCCGTAATCCTCGCTCTGAGGAGACAAGGGGAATGCACACCTTCCTCTGCGGTGCTTATAGAGGCTCAGCTGTAGGTACTGGGGGCTTCCTCTTTTAGCTGTTCCCAAAGGTCAAGTGAACTGAATGCAGGGTGGAGTCTAGTCCCATCTGGATAAAATGAAGACCACAACTTCAGATGGGAGGACAGAAACAGAGGAGGGACTGTCCTGTGGCTTGGCCCTGCATTCTCTAGGGAATGAAAGAACAGTAAAATCCCCTTGGTCAGTCTCTGTTATAACATCCCTCTCTTTAAGATTAACTTAATCTGGATGTGTGCTGGACTAAACTGGGGTGGCCTCCCTGATTTGGCAGCTTTTAAAACTGGCCATCATAACACTGATAAAATGTTGTTCATCCATTATTATGGGCCACAAGAGAACTATGTTTCAATCATTTTACCTAGATATAACTTACATGTATCCTACTGGAATAAGGTATTTGGTGGAGCATCAGAATGGTCCCAGTCCTAACTCAGAAAAGCCTCACCGTAAGGCATATTCAGAAAATGTATAGATAAACCCTAAATATTAATTAAGATTTCATTTATTTGTGGTGTCTATACTATTAGGAATTCTGCTTTCTGGATAATGGAGCTAATAAAAATACTCCATTCCTCTTGGCAAAATGCAGAGAACAAATAGTTTTACACAAACCTCAGAAAGCCTTACTGCACAAAGGAACAGTGACCAGAAGGCCACTTGCTTCTGGCAATTTCCTCAAATTTGTAAAGCAAGTAACAGTTGACTAAACGACCATAGGATTTGGTCTTGTTTCAATTCCTTCTCTGGAACTGGCCTTTTGCCTAAGGTTCTCTTTGGACGTGTACTATTTTGTGTGTCTATTTTCTTCTTGGGGGTGAAGAACACCCATTTGCTCTTCAGATAAAAAGTGCTCTTGTGAGAATGAAACTAATAAAGCTTTAGTGACCTTCAGAGGCTTCCTGGCTCCCACCACATCAATTTCAAACTCCTTTGTCAAGCTTCCAGGACCCTCCTGCTATTGTCAAACACACATCTTTTTCCCATGAGTGCGCTCTATTCCTTTTGTTCATCTAATCTAAAATTGCCTTCCCACTCCTTGTGTTCTGGCTGACATTTAAGGCTTCATTTAAGTTCTATCTCCTCTGTGAAGACTTCATTGTTTCTTTCAGCTTTTCTTAGTATATTTAATCAGTACCCACACCATGAATATACTAGCCTGTACTTTTCATCATTGCTTCAGGTGTGCAAATCATATATGGCCAAGCACCACTTGACACTTTACTTTTCACCCCCGAAATCTAGATGTTGATGAGGATACTTGGCTCTTACTACAGGGGAGATGTTTCTGACAATTTAAACTGCACCAAATGGAATGAGGTTTCTCAAGACATACTGAATTCCTTGTCACTGGAGGGTATCAACTAGAGACTACTTGCAAGGGTTTTCCCTTGGGTGTAGATCGTTGTCGGTATTTTATACATTTTTGATGTATAAATGGGCTTTGGAATAGATCAAATATCCAGGTGGGAGGGTCTGACAAAATTCTTTAACACTGAACTTCTGTTACCCTATAAAATGGTTGCTCACTAAAAAAGAAGCCTTTGTTGCATTCATGGAAATCTTTTCTTATTTGAAAATAATTCCCCATTCATTACTGCATTGGATTTTAGCAAACTTATGAGAGGCATGAACCTCCCCTATTATCTAAGTATGACACATGATCCAAATGATGGAATATAACAAGGGTGTGTAGGAAGTGAATGAGAGAAGGGGGACACAAAAAGAATCAGAACACATTGCTCTCCATGCTCTGGTTTCAGGGCAGTTAGTGGTGGAGGGCTTGGGAGAGAGGTCAGGGATAGTAATGGGCAAAGTAATCCATGGTTGAACTTACTGCTCTGGTATAGCTCTGACCTCCCCATTAGTGCTTGGGTCTGTTGAACTACCTATTAAATGAGGACTCTATGCAAAAGCTGCTGATTTTACTCTTGAACAGAGAAGTTAGAATTGCAATTTGGGTGAACATTTTAACTGAAGTCATAGTTGCTATTTTGTTACCTAGTGGTAGAGTCCAAAAAACTCAGAAAATTTGAAAATATCAAACCATGTGTCTTCAAAGGATATATATGGAATTTATTTCCCACGTTGAAAATAATATTTTAACAGAATAGTATTTAAAAAGTCATTATACAACAAAGAACGCTTATTTTAAGAGTAGAATATGTTAAAAGGCTGAGGTAAACCATAGTATTATTTTGCTAATACTGTCTTATAAATCATGACAGTATAATATCAATTCAGTAACAAAGTTATCAATCATATATTATGTGCAAATCATGGTGTTGAGCACCTGTCGAAAGCTTTGGTTATGCTTCTTCTTGAAGGAGGCATCATAAAAAGACTTGGGCGGCACTATAAGTGGGAAGCAGGAGAAGGACAAATTGATCAGTGTGTGTGAAATATGAGTGCATTTGTTTCCTATTGATGCGTTACAAATGATCACAAACTTAGCAGGTTGAAACAACAAATATTTGTGATCCCACAGTTTCCATGGGTCAGGGGTCTGGGCACATCTTAGCTGGGTCCTCTTTTTAGGATCTGGCAAGACTGCAATAAAAGGATTAGCTGGGCTGTGTTGAGTCCTAAAGCCCAGGGCCCTCTTTCGAGCTCCCTCAGGTTGTTGACAGAATACAGTTCCTTGTGGTTATAGGATGGATTTAAGTCCTGTTCTATTGCTATCACTTGGGGTCTACTCTCAGCCCCTGAGGCCACTCAGTTCCTTGACGTGTGGTCCGAGCTTCTCCCAACATGGCAGCTTATGTCTTCAGTGCCAGCAGGAGAATCTCGGAATTCCTCTGTCTCTGACTTATAGACCCTCCTTTATTTATTTATTTTTTAATTTATTAGGTCAGGCCTGTCCAGCATAATCTCCCTTTTGATTAACTCAAAATGAACTGATTGGGGACCTTAGTTATATTTACAAAAATCCTTCACCACTGCCACACAACAAAACTTAATCACAGAGGTAAAACCCTAATAAATTCATGGGTCCTGCCCCCACCTAAGGAGAGGGAATTATACAAGGCATGCCACTACGGGTGAGAATTTTGGGACCATCTTAGACTTGTACCTACTACACTGGGCAGTCAGAAGGCAAAAACATCATTCTGTTTGTTAGGTGTTAGGACGGGTCATGGGAGGGTATGTTTTTTTCTAATATCAATCTCCGACTGGTGTCCTATAATTCAGTTCAATTCTGACACTTATTACCTGGAGTTAGTGTTTAGATCTCATGGGTTAAGGGTTCAGTCTTATCAGACTGCCTTTATTCTGGGTGTCAGCTATAAGTCGAGGGGCCGCCTACATTTTGCATGGAAAATTACAAATTTGGGGGTTCCCATGACCATCCCTCAGGTTCAATAATTTGCTAGAATAACTCACAGGACTCAGAAAAGCACTATATGTACAACTACTGGTTTATTATAAAGGCTACAAATGAACTGCCAAGTGAAGAAAGAAATATGGTGGCAAGATCTGGGGGAAGTGCAGGCATAGCACTCCACGTTCTCTTCCTGTGCAGAACCCTCCCAGCACATCACTATGGTCACCAACTCCAAAACTTCTTGAACCTTGTTGTTCCAGACCTTTTATATAGGGTTTGATTATGTAGGTGTAATGGACCGAATGTTTGTGTCCCTTCCAAATTCATACCACTAAAGTGACGGTACTTGGAGATGGGGCCTTTGGGAGTTAATTAGGGTCAGATTAGGTCATGAAGGTGGGGCCCTAATGATGGGATTAGTGGCCTTCTAAGAAGAGGAAGAGAAAGATTTTTCTTTCTCTCTCTTTCTCTGTGTGTATGCACCAAGCAAAGGCCATGTGAGGATATAGAGAGAGGGTGGACATATGCAAGCCAGGAAGAGGGCCTTTAGCAGGGACTGAATCATCTGGCACTGAATCAGCTGGCACCTTCATCTTGGGTTTTTAGCCTCCAGAACTGTGAGATTTTGTTCTTTAGGCCACCCACTCTGTGGTATGGTGTTATGGTAGCCCGAATAGGCTTCAAGACAGTGGGTATGATTGATTAAATTATTGACCCCCTGACTGAACTCAGTCTTCAGTCCCTGTCCCCTCCTGGAGACTTGGTGGAGTAAGGCTGAAAGTTCCAACCATGCAATCAGACAGTGGTTTCCTGTGGTGACCAGCCCTGATGCTGAGACTATCTAGGCCCCTCCTTCATGAGTCATCTCATTAGCATAAACTCAGGTACAGTCAAGGAAGCTCCTTATGATTAACAAAAGACACTCTTCTTCTTTTTTTTTTTTAAAGATTTTTATTTATTTATTCATGAGAGACAGAGAGAGAGAGGCAGAGGGAGAAGCAGGCTCCCAAGAAGCAGAGAGCCCGATGCGGGACTCGATCCCAGGACCCTGGGATCATGACCTGAGCCGAAGGCAGACGCTTAACCATCTGAGCCACCCAGGCGCCCGACACTCTTATTCTTTATATATTGTTTATTGCACCGCAGAGGTAAGTACCAGTTTTGTATAACAGAATCTTGATAGAAAGTGTCAATTAGGCCCAACCAATTCAGGAACTTCCTAGATACTGAAAAACGATGTAAACCGATTCATATGTATAGATCTATTAAAAAAAAAATATATATATATATATTTGACACTAAGCTGCTATAGAATATATATGGTATACATGATATCTCAATATCTGTGGATTTTGTTTTATTTCTCATTTTTTTTCCTACAGGAAATGCTTGACCAATGTTACTAAGGGGATATTCTTTTCTTTTTTTGTTCTATATTTTTTTCCCCTCAGTACGTTCATGGTTATTCCTGATATCCTGCCAATCTACCTTTGACATGGATCCATGGTAATTTGGAAGTCTCATTTGGGCACCAGGACTGATAAAGAATTTCTGGAGAATTGTCTTCCTGGATAGATGTGCATTATGTTAAGCTTTGTGGAGGCTTCATCACGAGCTGGGTGTCTACGGGTGTGGTTTGTTCTGTTCATATTTGTAACTGTGTTCCTTGCTAGTGCTGGAACTCAGGCACATTGCCCTCTGCTGTTGCCTGATACTTAATAAGAGCTGCTTTCCCCCCTGTTATTTTAGTGGGGTTTTGTAATCTATTTTTGCTTTGAGGACAAGAAGAGTAATCTTCTTGCAGAGAAATGCTTCCAAAAGTTTTTGCCATTTTTCTTCAGATGTGTCCAATCTTGCACTCTTAAATGTATCCCTTAGCTATAGCTGTGTGTGTCACCACTTCATTTCCATGTATGCTTATGCTATAGATATAAACCGCTTTAAACGGTTCCTCATCTCTTCCTTGGTGATTTTACACAACTTTGAACTGTCACTGGGTATAGAAAGACAAGTGTCCTCTTTATCCTTGACTGTCACCAGGCAACTAAGCAATGTCTGTCAACGAGTGTCACAGACAGGTCCAGGTAATTGTCAGGAATCAGAAAGGAGAAGAAGAAGGGAGAAGAAAAAAACATGGGAAGAAAAAGATGGAAGAAGGTATAGAGGAAGAGGACAGAAAAATAAGTTATTCCACCTTATAGCAGAGGACCAGAAAAAAAACACACCCCCAAATTGCCCAAATAAACCCAAATCTACTTAAGGTGACAATAATGAAATATATTTAAAACATAGTTTAAAAGTAATTAAGATTTAAAAAAAAAATTATTTTATTTAAATTCAATTAATTAACATATAGTATATTATTAGTTCCAGAGGTAGAGTTCAGTGATTTATCAGTTGTATACAATACCCAGTGCTCACTGCATCACAGCCCTCCGTAATGCCCATCACCCAGTTACCCCATACCCCCACCCACCTCCCATCCAAAAGCAATTTAGATTTTTGAGGTGTTCTCTTGCAGAAGTAGCTTATACCAGGCTCCGAATGTGCTAAATGAAGAACAGGAACCTAGATGCAGGACCAAATGGGTCAGAAAAGCAAGGAGTGAGGAGGTGGAGTGTGGGTGAGCCTGGAAGAAATTCCAAGGTGGCGTGCAAGACAACCATTGTTGTTTATGGGGCAACTTGCTTCAGGTCTCCAAGTTAGTGGGGGTCAGAGCAGGACCTAGGAGAGGGTCTCCTGACCCTACTGTGAAGCGCACTGACCTCTGAGGCCCAGACCATGAAGAAGGGCAGTACATCTGATTATGTGACTTTGACAAAATGTCAGAGAAATGAAAACAAATGGCTGAGCAGTCCCTGGAGGGATAAAGAGTTCAGTTATTAAGCTCTTCGACCAGAAACACTGTGATTCAGTCATCTAGGATGATTTTATTCCATCTTCTATTATGGGCTGCACCACATAAATCTGTGTTTTATTGCTGGAGTGAGATGCTGGAGAATTTCAAGATTACTTTTGGCACTGTCTGAGTTGGCTCACTGCTGTGCTGACAAGTGCTTGTGGAAAATTAGCAGCAATGATATTAATCACCTTTTCCAGGGTTTTCCTTCCCACCCTTTGTTTTGTCCTTATTCTTTTGAAAACAAAAACAACTCCCCTCCAAGTCTTCTAAAATACAAGTGTCTCCAGTGGAGTTAGAGAGTAGGGTGGTCAAGAAGAAGGGGTGGTGCTCTTAACCTGGGGCCCTTGTGGGTGGCATCATGAGGAGTCAGATGTGATGCTGTTGCATGTCATGTATCTCATGCCTGGAATTCTCTGGGTGGTGGCTGCTGGAAAAGGGAAGGGAAACAAGGAAAAGTGGTTTGAAGTACCTGAAAGTATGTCTGATTTCTTTTTTGATCGACACATTCAACTGGTGCAATACAGGAACAGCAGGGCAGGTGAGAAGTAGGAGATGGATGGGTGGATAGGTGAGGGATCTGAACATACACAGATACATACACCCATACACATACATGCACTCATGGGGCTATGACAAAGGCAGTTTATTTGGGGGTCACGGGCCTTAACAATAGATGCCTTCATTCTCTGACCCACAATGTCAAACGCTTCTATCACAAGTGGATATCATTTCTTCCCTCTCTACTGCTCATTCCTGGTCTTCTTTGCATAGTCCCAGTTTTACTCCTGTTTTCTAAATTATCTCCCCAAGGTTTGCCCATTCTGTCTCTGCGTTTGGACAAATGCATCTATTCACTTGATTTCCAATGTCATCTCTCTGTTGATAACTTCCAAATTTATATCTCAAGGTTGGCTCTTTCTCAAGCAGGAATAGGGTTGCCTGCAATTCAGCCTCTGTTGAGATAAAGGGAGTTAAGAGAAAGCATAGCTTGTCCTTGCAATTGCACACCTGGGTCGATGGGGGCAGGGTGCTCTTATGTGTAAGGCTAGGAAGGACTCGGAGTGAGGGCCATCTTGGAATTCTGTGCTTGGGAAACCAGTTCAATGTAGTGATTAATGAGAGGCTGGGAGCCAGAATGCTGGGATTCAAATACTGACTCCACCACGTACTCGCTGTGTCCTCCTACGTTTCTGTTTCCTTGTGTGTGAAAGAGGATAATAATCGGATCTCTCCCCTAGGGTCATCATGAGGATTAAGTGAGATAATGCATATAAAATGTTGAGCCCTGCACATAGTAAGGACTCAGTAAATCTTAACTTATCCAAGCCATTTGTCTTGTTTCTCTCCCCAAAGAGAGAAGGATGTCTTTTCCAAGAAGCCTATGACAGAAAAGCAAAAGGCATTAATGTGGAAAGCTCTCACTTTTGTGAAGTAAAATCCTGCACCAAGGTCTGGGGTTTTGTGACGGGGCTTTATTTATTAATCATTATGAATAGGTTGATGAGAAGTAGGTGGGTTAAAGATGAGTGAAAAGTTTTATGACTGAGTTTATCCTGTTTTCTGGGCCCAGCTCTCAGCAAGCTGATTAAATGAGGCTGGGGCTGCACAGGGCTGCCCTACTTAAGGCTTTGTCAGCACTTCCTTTGTAGATTCTAAGTTCCAGAGCTTGGAAATGGCTGTGTTGAAAATATTCTCTGAGGGCTTGAGCTTGGTGGAAGATCTTTATCAGGCACCAGATAATCTTGTCACATTTTGAAAGACGAATAGAGAAAGAAAGAAAAAAATGTTGGAAGGGGACAATGAAGAGCAAAAGAGAGAGAAGAGGAGAGCAGAGATGTGGAAAGGTGAGGGAGAAGGAGAGAGAAGAATTCTTTTTGGAGTTTCTCAGACATGCACTTTAAAATAGCTCCTCTATGTCAGGCATTTCTCCAACATCCTTGTCCAGACCCTGTGCTATTATAATAATTGGAGAGAGCTATACCAAAGAGCTTCCTGCTGTCCCTGAGATGTGTTCCCACAAGCTGAGTGCACTGTTGGTGGCCTGTCTTTGTTCTGCCAACATGGAGTTTACCATTCTCCTTTTCCATGAAACAGTGACACCAACTTGATTTTTGGCATCTTGCAAAGTTTGGGCCAGTGTTGTTGGTTCCCTGGAAAGATCTTTGATTCTCATCTTGGAGGGTGCCAAGTGTGCTCAGAACTAAAGACAAGACATGGGCAAGGAGCTACAAAGGAAAATGAGGCCACAGTTAGGTCTGTCTGAATACTCACCAGAGAAATTTGGGAATGTTGGGTGCTCTTGACACAAGGAGTCCCAATCCTTATGGCAGAGTCTGTGGTGATGACCAGAGAGAGTGTAGGGTTGGGTTCACCATGGTGGGGCAGACATGCATGAAAGAGATGGGACCGATAGTGCCTCATTCCCCATGGGGAAGAAGGGGGTTCTTACCATGTGTTAAAGGAGAGTCACTGGGGTACCCTCTCCTGTTCTGCTCTGAGGACTCTGGATATGGAAACTGGTAATAAGAGCCACATTCTGGAGTTCCCTGTTTCCTTCAACATTCGGTCTAGTTCTCTCTGCCCTGGAGGGGTAACTGATGAGAGACAGAAGAATGTTCACCTTTAGCCCAGAAAACTGACTGTATAGTTTCAATAAGGCTCAACTATGTGCTGGTTGCTACAGTTTTAAAGGGTCTCATGACTGTCTGCACATCTCACTGATAGTTAATAATGAACTGAATGAAAAGCACCAGAGAAGTCTTGCGAAAGTAGTTTTATGAGTAGAAATTCGAAGAAAATATTTATGATCTAATACTCCCTGCACATCCCCTCTCCCTTGAACACTAAGCATATAACCACCAGCTTCACACAGCAAAAGTGTAGCTCTTTCTGCCCACGGGTCCTGTCCCTGTGCTATAATAAAAGCATCTTTTTGCACTGAGAACATTTCAAGAATTCTTTCTTGACCATTCGCTTGTGGCCCCACATCAGTAACCATGAAGAAGCTTGGAAGATGGACAGCCATGCAACAACTTTTCTTTTCCTTTCCAAACCCCACCAAGACAATTGTAGAGGAGTAAGATAGATACAAACCCACAAGTACAGAGAGGAGAGCCAAGGAGACAACTGAAGATGGAAACTTTCCACAGGTTTAGGAAGCTGGAGAGTGGACTGGTAGCTGATTTAATAGTTTGGAGGCAGTGGCAACTTAGTGTCCTCGGAAGGGGGAGGAAATACTCTGTTGTGTAGAACTTCAGCAAGTCCTGGAACTTGGTGGGAGGGATGAAGTATAAAGCTGAAACCAGGGGCATTGGCTGAAAGCCTGAGTACAGAGTTGCTGCAGGTACCCTGCTCCCCTCACACAGCCAGGCCAGCACTCCTCTGAGTACGGGCTACAGAGAGGCAGGGTGTTAGTGATGAAACTCAAGCTGAAAATGGGAGAAATTTAATAAAGGTGCATACCTTGAATAGTTAAACACCCTCACCCCCACTGTTTTCTACAGAGCTTCCAGAAATCCTACATATAGGTATAGTGATAGGCAGTGGATTAGGTGAGTCTTCTCTGGAAGAATTTAGGGTCCCACCAAATAAAAAGAACCAGTTTACAGATATTTACCCCGTGGTGAGAGTCACAAGTTGACAAGCCTCATTCAGTATTTCCAATCAGCATTTAGTAATTTATTTCTAAATATGAATGGCCAAGCAAGGAACACAAGCTATTTGAGGAACTCTTCCAATCTCTAAGAAAGAAACCCAAACAAAGAACATGGAGTCTCCCCTCCTCCCAATAAAAAGAAACATTGCAGGGAGCAAAATAAAATCTAAAACATTTAATTATATCCTAAGAGAGAGGGGGTAAATATTATTGGCTGGTGCTCAGGCTTTAAAGCACGTGTTAAAGGCTTCCCCTGCAGTGTCAGCTGGCCAGAACCTCGGAGGGTGAGGAGGGATGAGCACCTGCATCTAATCCCTGACCTTTGGCTCCAGGGCTTAGGTAGGCTTTAGAGAACTGATAGAGAAGCTGGATTAAAGCAGTAGCTTTCTTAATGGGGGTCCCTTAGTTGCCAAAGACCAGGGTAAAGCCTGGCCAGAGAATGCAGAGGGACCTATGGCCGCTTCAGGAGTGTGAGCAGTGGCTCCCACCAGTGGGTGAGCCAGCATTGCTGAGCAGATTCTGACAGCTGCGGACAATGGCTGTAAGTAGGAGCACAGCCTGCCCCACAAAGCCTGGGACTGGCACAGTGGAGGGCACAGCGAGGCCGGGAAGGCAGTGAAGGTCTTCTGGGTACTTACCACTTCTGGAAAACTAGAAAATCTTACCTCTGCATGTAGGAGGCCATATGAAAGAAGTGGTGGAGGTGGTTTTCCACTCTTGTTCCCCCTCTCCCCCCACCAGCATGTGATTTGATGGGTTTGGCTCTGAAATGGACAAATACCTTCTCCTATAGGGAGGTGTGGGTGAAGGGAGGAGATAGGAACCATGACAGTCTGTTTGAATATTACTGTCTGCCATGGAGGGGGGTATATAAATTGGTTCCTATGGAGACCTAGAAATGATGGAACAAAAGTCTCTCCAAAAAGGAAGGTGGGGTATTTTTCCTCTCCTATGGACAGATAATTATATGTAAAGGGAATATTATGACCAATCCTTGGCAGGAGAGCTGGGAAGAGAAGCCTCTGGGGATTTTGACCCCAATAATCTGAGTGAGAAGGCCAACTCTGGGTCTCTTTACTGAGGCAGGTAACATCAACCATGCCACATCAGTGTTAACAGGATAAACTACCAGAGTCAGGAACCCGCAAGGGTTCCTAAAGAGTCAGAAAAACTTATTTCAACTCCCCTCAACCTTAAATAGCTTCATGACCATGAGGAAGTCTATAGCGCTCTGGGCCTTAGTTTCCCCAGGTGTAAATTGTTAACTTGGAGTTGTTGCAAGAATTAAATGGGAATTCATTCACCCAATACATTCAATGACTCTTATTTAAGCTTCAGACTTTTTGGCATCTACCATGTGTCAGGTGCTATGCTATGGATGTAATTAAAGAACTTGGCACCATGTAGAAGGTAACAAATGTTAGCTTCTCCTCTCAGATTGTTTCAGCTCTTTTGGTATTCAGGAATCCCAGTCAGGGACTTCGTGAATTCAGAGCTTTGATGTAGGGGAGTAGGGCTGCCTGTTTGGAAAGCAGGAGAAAGTCATGGTAGATCATCATTTACGCTCTGGCTAGGCTTGCATTAAGAATGTTCTGGCATTATTTCCATCCGTCGGAGCCGTCCTCTTTGGTTTAACTGTTGTGAGCTCTGAAGCCTTCTACCATTCAACAGCTGTCTCCTCTGGGCCTGCGCAGCCCAGGCACCTCTAAGCAGGGCTCAGTTCCTTCTTGGGGACCCTGTTTATGGTGGCGAGAGGCCCTTCAGTGTTTGTGGCTTTTGCACTGTGGACAGCT
The DNA here is from genome assembly GCF_029215605.1 of Mirounga angustirostris. NCBI lineage: Eukaryota > Metazoa > Chordata > Mammalia > Carnivora > Phocidae > Mirounga > Mirounga angustirostris. The sequence continues at coordinate 32,936,246 of NW_026991723.1, forward strand.
GGAGCTGAGGTCACCTCCTTTCCCCAGAGAAGGAAATGGTCTGATGAGGTACTCTGGGTCATGGGGTATGCTGCTGTCTGCTTAGAACTTGACAGAAAGCCACTGAGTAAGGATGACTAGCCACTTAATGGACATTAATTACTGCTCACAACATCCCTGTGGGTCAGAGGACAGGAGGGTTCTGATGTCAGGGCTGACATGTTGTGGCTGGCGGCAGGCCGGCACTAATATTTGATTAGGGCTGTGGCTAGTTTAGCGCAGCCAGAGGGACCCTGATGGAAAGTCTGAGACTCGTCTAACATCCAGAGTGACAGTTCACAGTTAACTTTCTTCTTCAATGACATTTCCACAATGAGCTTGTCTTTGTTTCCTCTGTTCCACACCTGCATATCCTCTATTGATTTAAACTGGGGTCCCCAAGGAGCAGAGCCTGTTTTCCACGCTCTACCTTCCTTGATTGAATTGGAACCAGTAGTTCCAGAGAGTGTGGGTTTATCCCAAGTCCTCATTATTGAGGGAATCCTTGCTTTGTAGATGTGCAGTGCTTCTGTTTTAGAGGCAGATTAAAAAAATACATGAGTAATGGGAGACGATGGACTCTGAGAAACAAATTGAGGGTTCTGGAGGGGAGGGGGTGGGGGCATGGGTCATCCTGGTGGTGGGTATTAAAGAGGGCATGTTCTGCATGGAGCACTGGGTGTTATATGCAAACAATGAATCATGGAACACTATATCAAAAACTAATGATGTAATGTATGGTGATTAACATAACGTAATAAAATAAAATTTAAAAAACACATGAGTAATTAATGGTGTTACAAATTGGAGAAGAAAATGGCAGTCCTCTTAATGCTAACCTCTGCTTTTTGCAGTAAAGCAGAGATTTGTATAGGTTTCTATGCAGTGCATCATTTTAAACATCATCTCCTAAGCGCTCATTAGTTCCATTTTAGCCTGGGGGGCATATGGAAGGTGTCAGTTGTGAATATTTATTGGGATTGAAATGGACTCTTAAGAGGTAAATGCTGAAGGGAAGCATCTTGTGATATTAACAGAGCCCATATAAGTCACCCAGAGGATGAATGATAGGCTGGTCCTTCCCCCCTTCTCTGTAGCTGGGGAACAGTTCCTTTTGGGGGTGGTGCAGAACAATGCGGGTTACAACAGCCCTGTGTGGACTACAGATACTTGAATTCAAGTACAGGTGGGGGAAAAGTTACCCAGCAGAAAAAATAAGAGGCACGTTTTCCCTCTCATTTACGTGAGGAGCTTTTTATTTTATTTTTTTTAATTCTTATGTTAATCCCCATACATTACATCATTAGTTTTAGATGAAGTGTTCCATGATTCATTGTTTGTGCATAACACCCAGTGCTCCATGCAGAATGTGCCCTCCTCAATACCCACCACCAGGCTAAACCATCCTCCCACCCCCCTCCCCTCTAGAACCCTGTTTGTTTTTCAGAGTCCATCGTCTCTCATGGTTCGTCTACCCCTCCGATTTCCCCCGCTTCATTCTTCCCCTCACACTACCTTCTTCTTCTTCTTCTTTTTTTTCTTAACATATATTGCATTATTTGTTTCAGAGGTACTGATCTGAGATAAAACACTCTTGCACAATTCACAGCGCTTACCAGAGCACATACCCTCCCCATTGTCTATCACCCAGTCACCCCATCCCTCCCACCCCACCCCCCACTCCAACAACCCTCAGTTTATTTCCTACAATTAAGAATTCCTCATATCAGTGAGATCATATGATACATGTCTTTCTCTGTTTGACTTATTTCACTCAACATAATACCCTCCAGTTCCATCCACGTCGTTGCAAATGGGAAGATCTCATTCCTTTTGATGGCTGCATAATATTCCATTGTATATATATATATACCACTTCTTCTTTATCCATTCATCTGTCGATGGACATCTTGGCTCTTTCCACAGTTTGGCTATTGTGGACATTGCTGCTATAAACATCGGGGTGCACGTATCCTTTCGGATCCCTACTTTAGTATCTTTGGGGTAAATACCCAGTAGTGCAATTGCTGGATCATAGGGTAGCTCTATTTTCAACTTTTTGAGGAACCTCCATACTGTTTTCCAGAGTGGCTGCACCAGCTTGCATTCCCACCAACTGTGTAGAAGGGTTCCCCTTTCTCCGCATCCCTGCCAATATCTGTCGTTTCCTGACTTGTTAATTTTAGCCATTCTGACTGGTGTGAGGGGGTATCTCATTGAGGTTTTGATTTGGATTTCCCTGATGCCGAGCGATATTGAGCACTTTTTCATGTGTGTGTTGGCCATTTGGATGTCTTCTTTGGAAAAATGTCTGTTCATGTCTTCTGCCCATTTCTTGATTGGATTCTTTGTTCTTTGGGTGTTGAGTTTGATGAGTTCTTTATAGATTTTGGATACTAGCCCTTTATCTGATATGTCATTTGCAAATATCTTCTCCCATTCTGTCAGTTGTCTTTTGGTTTTGTTGACTGTTTCCTTTGCTTTGCAAAAGCTTATTATCTTGATGAAGTCCCAATAGTTCATTTTTGCCCTTGCTTCCCTTGCCTTTGGAGATGTTTCTAGGAAGAAGTTGCTTCGGCTGAGGTCAAAGAGGTTGCTGCCTGTGTTCTCCTTTAGGATTTGGATGGACTCCTATCTCACATTGAGGTCTTTCAACCATTTGGAGTCTATTTTTGTGTGTGGTGTAAGGAAATGGTCCAGTTTCATTCTTCTGCATGTGGCTATCCAATTTTCCCAACACCATTTGTTGAAGAGACTGTTTTTTTTCCATGGGACATTCTTTCCTGCTTTGTCAAAGATGAGTTGACCATAGAGTTGAGGGTCCATTTCTGGGCTCTCTATTCTGTTCCATTGATCTATGTGTCTGTTTTTGTGCCAGTACCATGCTGTCTTGATGATGACAGCTTTGTAATAGAGCTTGAAGTCCGGAATTGTGATGCCGCCGGCTTTGCTTTTCTTTTTCAACATTCCTCTGGCTATGTGGAGTCTTTTCTGGTTCGATACAAATTTTAGGATGATTTGTTCCATTTCTTTGAAAAAAGTGGATGGTATTTTGATGGGGACTGCATTGAATGTGTAGATTGCCCTAGGTAGCATTGACATCTTCACAATATTTGTTCTTCCAATCCATGAGCATGGAACGTTTTTCCATTTCTTTGTGTCTTCCTCAATTTCTTTCATGAGTATTTTATAGTTTTCTGAGTAAAGATCCTTTCTCTTTGGTTAGCTTTATTCCTAGGTATCTTATGGTTTTGGGTGCAATTGTAAATGGGATCGACTCCTTAATTTCTCTTTCTTCTGTCTTGTTGTGGGTGTATAGGAAGGCCACTGATTTCTGGGCATTGATTTTATATCCTGCCACTTTACTGAATTCCTGTATGAGTTCTAGGAGTTTTGGGGTGAAGTCTTTGGGGTTTTCCACATAAAGTATCATATCATCTGCAAAGAGTGAGAGTTTGACTTCTTCTTTGCCAATTTGGATGCCTTTGATTTCTTTTTGTTGTCTGATTGCTGTGGCTAGGACTTCCAATACTATGTTGAATAGCAGTGGTGATAGTGGACATCCCTGCCACGTTCCTGACCTTAGGGGGAAAGCTCTCAGTTTTTCCCCATTGAGAATGATATTCGCTGTAGGTTTTTCATAGATGGCTTTTATGATATTGCGGTATGTACCCTCTATGCCTATACTCTGAAGAGTTTTGATCAAGAAAGGATGTTATACTTTGTCAAAAGCTTTTTCTGCATCTATTGAGAGGATCATATGATTCTTGTTCTTTCTTTTGTTAATGTATTGTATCACATTGATTGATTTGCGGATGTTGAACCAACCTTGCAGCCCTGGGATATATCCCATTTGGTCGTGGTGAATAATCCTTTTAATGTACTGTTGGATCCTATTGGCTAGTATTTTGGTGAGAATTTTTGCATCCATGTTCATCAGGGATATTGGTCTGTAATTCTCCTTTTTGATGGGGTCTTTGTCTGGTTTTGGGATCAAGGTAATGCTGGCCTCATAAAATGAGTTTGGAAGTTTTCCTTCCATTTCTAGTTTTTGGAACAGTTTCAGAAGAATAGGTATTCATTCTTCTTGAAATGTTTGGTAGAATTCCCCTGGGAAGCCATCTGGCCCTGGGCTTTTGTTTTTTGGGAGTTTTTTGATGACTGCTTCAATTTCCTTAGTGGTTATAGGTCTGTTCAGGTTTTCTATTTCATCCTGGTTCAGTTTTGGTAGTTGATACATCTCTAGGAATGCCTCCATTTCTTCTAGGTTATCTAATTTGCTGGCATAGAGTTGTTTGTATTTCTTTGGTGCTGGTTGTGATCTCTCCTCTTTCATTCATGATTTTGTTGATTTGGGTCATTTCTCTTCTCTTTTTGATAAGTCTGGCCAGGGGTTTATCAATCTTGTTAATTCTTTCAAAGAACCAGCTCCTAGTTTCGTTGATCTGTTCTACTGTTCTTTTAGTTTCTATTTCATTGATTTCTGCTCTGATCTTTATTATTTCTCTTCTCCTGCTGGGTCTAGGCTTTATTTGCTGTTCTTTCTCCAGCTCCTTTAGGTGTAGGGTTAGGTTGTGTACTTGAGACCTTTCTTGTTTCTTGAGAAAGGCTTGTATTGCTATATACTTTCCTTTTAGGACTGCCTTTGCTGCATCCCAAAGATTTTGAATAGTTGTGTTTTCATTTTCATTGGTTTCCATGAATTTTTTAAATTCTTCTTTAATTTCCTGGTTGACCCATTCATTCTTCAGTAGGATGCTCTTTAGCCTCCATGTATTTGAGTTCTTTCCGACTTTCCTCTTGTGATTGAGTTCTAGTTTCAAAGCATTGTGGTCTGAAAATAGGCAGGGAATGATCCCAATCTTTTGGTACCAGTTGAGACCTGATTTATGACCTAGGATGTGATCTATTCTGGAGAATGTTCCATGGGGACTAGAGAAGAATGTGTATTCTGTTGCTTTGGGGTGGAATGTTTTGAATATGTCTGTGAAGTCCATTTGGTCCAGTGTGTCATTTAAAGTCTTTATTTCCTTGTTGATCTTTTGCTTAGATGATCTGTCCATTTCAGTGAGGGGGGTGTTAAAGTCCCCCACTATTATGGTATTGTTGTCGATGTGTTTCTTTGCTTTTGTTAGTAATTGCCTTCTATAATTGGCTGCTCCCATGTTAGGGGCATAGACATTTACAATTGTTAGATCTTCTTGTTGGATAGACCCTTTAAGTAGGATATAGTGTCCTTCCTCATCTCTTATTACAGTCTTTGGTTTAAAATCTAATTTGTCTGATATAAGGATTGCCACCCCAGCTTTCTTTTGGTGTCCATTAGCATGGTAAATGGTTTTCCACCCCCTCACTTTCAATCTGGGGGTGTCTTTGGTTCTAAAATGAGTCTCTTGCAGACAGCATATCGATGGGTCTTGTTTTTTTAATCCAGTTCGATATCCTGTGTCTTTTGATTGGGGCATTTAGCCCATTTACATTCAGGGTAACTATTGAAAGATAGGAATTTAGTGCCCTTGTATTGTCTGTAAGGTGACTGTTACTGTATATTGTCTGTGTTCCTTTCTGGTCTATGTTGCTTTTAGGGTCTCTCTTGGCTTAGAGGACCCCTTTCAAGATTTCCTGTAGGGCTGGTTTTGTGTTTGCAAATTCCTTTAGTTTTTGTTTGTCCTGGAAGCTTTTTATCTCTCCTTCAATTTTCAATGACAGTCTAGCTGGATATAGTATTCTTGGCTGCATATTTTTCTCATTTAGTGCTCTGAATATATCATGCCAGTCCTTTCTGGCCTTCCAGGTCTCTGTGTTTAGGTCTGTTGCCAATCTAATGTTTCTACCCTTGTAGGTTACATATCTCTTCTCCCAAGCTGCTTTCAAGATTTTCTCTTTGTCTATGAGACTCGTAAGTTTTACTATTAGATGCTGGGGTGTTGACCTATTTTTATTGATTTTGAGAGGGGTTCTCTGTGCTTCCTGGATTTTGATGCCTGTTTCCTTCCCCAAATTAGGGAAGTTCTCTGCTATAATTTGCTCCAGTATACCTTCTACCCCTCTCTCTCTTTCTTCTTCTTCTGGGATCCCAATTATTCTAATGTTGTTTCGTCTTATGGTATCGCTTATCTCTCGAATTCTGCCCTCATGATCCAGTAGTGTTTATCTCTCTTTTTCTCAGCTTCTTTATTTTCCATCATTTGGGCTTCTATATTACTGATTCTCTCTTCTGCCTCATTTATTCTAGCAGTTAGCGCCCCCATTTTTGATTGCACCTCATTAATAGCCTTTTTGATTTCTACTTGGTTGGATTTTAGTTCTTTTACTTCTCCAGAAAGGGTTTCTCTAAACTTCCATATTTTTTTCAAGCCTACCTAGTATCTTTAAAGTGATGATTCTGAACTCTAGATCTGACATCGTACTAATGTCGATATTGAGTAGGTCCCTGGCAGTCGGTACTACCTCTTGTTCTTTTTGTTGAGGTGATTTTTTTCCGTGTTGTCATTTTGTGCAGAGGAGAATAGATTAATGAGAGAACAAAATGCTAGCAGAGTAACAACGTCCCCAGAAAATATACTCTAAACAAATCAGAAAAGACCTGAAGCAGGGGGAAAAGAAAGGGAAAGAGAGAAAAAAGAGAAAGAAAAAAAAGAAAAAGAAAAAGATAAAGATGAAAACAAAAACAAACAAAACAAAACAACAACAACAACAACAAAAAGAACAGAATGTGATCAAATATGATCAGGCTTGTATATAGACCAGTGCCATACACTAGATTTGGGGTGTATTTTGGTCTTTTAGAAGAAAGTGCCTCCCAAAATTTTAAAGAAAGAAAAACTTATATATGTACAAAAATAAGGGTTGATATGATGAAGGGATGGAATATGACTGTAAAGATGAAAATTATAAAAAATTTTATAAAAGGAATTGATAAGAAGTTGTTTGAAAAAGAAAGAAGAGGATTTAAAAAAAGGAAAAAGAAAAAAAAAAGGGAGAGGATGTGATCAGGCAGGGGAGTAGAAAACACCATATACTAGAGATTTAGGGTATATTTTAATCTGTTAGAAGAAACTATCTCAAAATTTTAAAGAGAGAACAACTTATATATATAAGCCAAAAATACGGGTAACTACTATGAAGGGATAGAATATGACTCTAAAAATGAAAAATAAAAATGCTTTTTTTTTTTTTTAAAAAGGGATTGATAAGATGTTGGTTGAAAAAGGGAAAAAGAAAAATTCAAAAAGAAAAAAAAAGAAAAAAAGACAGTTAAAAAAATTGACTTTGAAAGACTAAAGAATCATGGTAAAAAAGCCATGAATTCTATGTGCAGTATTCCCCTAGCGCTGGAGTTCTGCCGTTCTCATTGATCGGTAAACTTGGTCTTGGCTGGCTGTTCTCACTGATCTTCTGGGGAGGGGCCTGTTGCCGTGGTTTCCAAATGTCTCTGCCGGAGGCGGAATTGCCCCGCGCTTGCCCCCTCCGGGCTAAGTAATCTGCTCGGGTTTGCTCCCCGGGGCTTTTGTTCCCTGCCAGCTTTCCGTACAGCTTTCGAGGCGGAGAGTGAAAATGGCGGCCTCCCAATCTCCGCCCTGGAGGAGTCGAGAACTTGGGGCCCCACTCCTCAGTGAGCTCCCAGAGAAAAGCCATCAGTCACTCCTGTCTCCCCGGTCTCCGGCCGCACTCCGTGCTCACCTGGCCTGCGACCGCGCGCCTCTATCTCTGGCACCCGACCCCGGGTGGAGTCTCCAAACCCAGCAGATCCGTGCGGTGCACTCCCGCGTGGCTCCCCCCGGGGGAGGAAGGGGAGTCTCCCCGGATCTGCCGCTTGTTGGGTCCCTGTTGGAGGAGCAGTGGCCCGACTGTGCCGCGGATCACGGTTTATGGCAACCCCGAGCTGAGAGTCCGCGCCTGGGCTCCGCCTCTGCAGCCGGCTTCCCTGCTCCATTACCTGGGAGCTCTGCCACACTCAGGCACCCCCGGTCTTTCTGTGACCCCGAGGGTCCTGAGACCACACTGTCCCGGAGGGTTCCACCCCCCGCTTAGCCACCAGAGTGACGTCCCTCAGTGGAGCAGACTTTTAAAAGTTCCAATTTTGTGCTCCATGGCTCTATCACTTGCCAGAAGCGGCCAACGGAGGCTCCTTCCCCCCGTCTATCCTCCCGAATATCGCCTCAGATTCACTTCTCCGCACGTCCTACCTTCCAGAAAGTGGTCGCTTTTCTGATGAGAGAGTTGTTGCTCTTCCTTTCTTCGATCTCCTGTTGGGTTTGTAGGTGTTCAGAATGGTTTGATCCCTATCCAGCTCAATTCCTGAGAGGAGACGAAATCCAGGTCTCCTACTCCTCCACCATCTTGCTCCCTATGTGAAGAGTTTAACATGACAAAGAGAGACTTCAGCTTTGGGAGTGCCCATGGGACATGCTTGGCCTCTCTCCATTTCTGTGGTAAATCCATCAAGACAAAAAGGGCTGTTGTCTCAAAAGAATGCTCTGGAGGTGAACACAGTCGAGCTAAAGGAAGAGCTTTCTCTTTGATTTCACAAATGCATGGAAGCAGCCAAAGACACTGTTGTTCAGTGAGAATCTCGAAAGTGGACACGAGTGTAGTTAAAGAGAAATTAATACATAATACGCTGTATCTGTTGATAAATGTGTATTTTTTCTTTTTAATTAAGGTATAATTTACATACAGTAAAATCCACCCTTTTTAAGTGTGGAGTTCTGTAAGTTTTGACAAATGCATATAGTCATATAACCCACACTCAAACCAAATATACAATTGTCCTATCACTCCCACAAATTGTGTGCCCCTTTGTAGTTAATCCCTCAGCCTCTGACAATCACTGATTTGTTTTCTGTCTATGGTTTTGCCTTCTCCAGAATGTCTTTTAAATGGAACTATATAATTTGTAGCCTAATTAGGCTGGCTGCTTTTACTTAACATCGGAACATTGTTTCACTTAATATTGCATATAAGATCCATCCATTTTGTTGTATGTATCAATAATTTGTTTCTTTTTTATTGCTAGGTATTCTATTCTATTTAGATGTACTACAGTTTGTTTATCTATCTCCTAGTAGGGGGTTATTTGGATTATTTCCAGTTTTTGGTAGTTATGCAAAAAACCATCTCTGTAATGTTTTCAAGTGAACTGTAAGTTTTTATTTCACTTGGGTCAATACTTAGCAGTGGGATAGCTGAGTTGTAGGTACGTTCATGTTTTACTTTATAAGAAAGTGCCACACGGTTTTCCAAAGTGGGTGCACATTTTGTATTTCCAGTGCTTCATATCCTTGATGTCACTTAATATTATCAATTTTTTAACTTAATGATTCTAATAGGCATTTAGTGGTATCTATTCATGGATTTAATGTGTATTTCTGTTATGACTAATGATGTTGAGAATCTTTTTACATTTTTATTTGCAATCTGTATATATTCTTTGGTAGAGTGTTTATCTTTTACCCATTTGAAAGCAAATTGTATTTTTTTAGAAAAAATGGCATTTAGTTTTGTTTAAATTTTTTTTTTTTTTTTTTGCTTAGGTTGAAATTTCAAATAGTAGTCTGACTAGATAAACTCACCCCCTTCCTCTCAGCCTTTAGCCACCAAAAAGACAGTGATATCAATGGTTAGCGTAGATAGAGCCACATTTTCTCTAAGTGAGACAGCAGAAGACTATATAGAGAGCATTTTCCTGGCTGGTTTTGGAAATAAAAAATAACTGCTTCCATTTTCTCTAGAGGAGCCCCCCTTACCCAGTGACATGGGGTCATTAAGCCAAGTTCCCCTTACAGGAGAAGAAACAACCATAGACAGTTCTTTTAAGAGGGTAACTTGTTTTTCCTGGAGCTATAAGACACGAGAGGACTATAGGATTCTGGTTTTTAAAATAGCCCTAAGATTGCCTCGGGCAAATATTGATTATTTGTGACTTGAAGTTTTAAGTCAAGAAAGGCAACATGCTTCAGATGTCACTTTATTTTTTTTTTTAAAGATTTTATTTATTTATTTGACAGAGAGAGACACAGCGAGAGAGGGAACACAAGCAGGGGGAGTGGGAGAGGGAGAAGCAGGCTTCCCATGGAATAGGGAGCTCGATGCGGGGCTCGATCCCAGGACCCTGGGATCATGACCTGAGCTGAAGGCAGACGCTTAAGGACTGAGCCACCCAGGTGCCCCTTCAGATGTCACTTTAAAAAATGAGAAGTTGATGCATCTGTAAGATTGACTTAGTTCTTTCAGATGTAAGATACAACCAGAAGCCACAGCAACCTATACCACTTATCCAATTGAAGAAAACATAAACATGAAAATTTTCTTGTTTTGGTGGAATCTATTTTTAGAGGACTTCTTTTAGGATTTTTTTCCAGCTCCCTTCTTGAGAACTACCTTCCTTCTCGCGTCATTTCTCATCTCCCACAGGCATGGGCCCTCAGCAGCCGTGTTTGTAGTCCCTAACCCCACACACCTCCATGGCCGGAACTGATGGGACCAGAGGCGGTCACCTGACCCATTCTGGGCCAACCAGGGCTTCTCTATTGTCACTGAGTCTGACATGATGTCAATTTAGGTTGCATGGCATTTCTTGCCACGTGGACTTGGAATTAGGGAAACCTGTTCTATAAAAACAAATAAAAATGAGGCTGATTCTTGGAAAGGTCAAGATTAACGACAGAGAAAGGGCACTGCTGAGATTCCGGATGGTCCTGACTTTAGTTTCTGCCCCTTCCCTAAGCCCCTCTACACTTGCAAACTGTGAGATACTTTAATGTGCTTCCACTGAATTCCCTGTTAGACTGACAGTAGTTTGAGTTGGCTTCTGGTATTATGATTGAGAGAGTCTGAAGCAGCATTGATTGATCTCGGCTAGGAAACCCTTCTATCCGACCTGGCATCCTGTGAAGAATCCTGAGTCACACGTGACACAGATGGTGGACTTAATAATGCCAGATAAATAACCAGAATTGAGAGTGGACAGTCAAATTGAAGGAAGGTCTCAGTGAAGAATTCAAAGTTCTTCTTTATTGTAAACTCTAGTCAGATTCCTAGGATCTTAGCTTTGGAATGGATCTTAGAGGTTTTCAGTTCGTTTGCCCAACCTTTCACATAAAGCAGGCCTCTCCCTTGAATTCTGCAGATGGTCATGTGACCTCTAATTATATCAGCTGGCCAAATTCAGGGTCTCTACAGAAGTAGAAAGATAAAGAATACTTTGTTTTAGAATTCACATTTCTTTCCCCAGACCCTCTTCAAATATTTTAAGACAGTTATGGCTCTTAATACTCTCGTGGGATTCCTCTTCTCATTCACTCCTAAGGCCATCAGTAGAAAATGAAAAGTTTTTGCCAGCAGGCGTTCCAATTTGGACTCAGAAACACTGATCAAACTTACTTTTTGCCTCTTGGCTGTGTGTTGATGACTCACACTTGCAATGCCTTAGCTCATACCTCGTGCACTGTGGACCACTCACAGAAAACTCTGTGCTTGTGGCGAGGGCATTTTTGACAGTATGAAAAAGACTCACCTTTGCTTATATTAAAAGAGTCAGCCCCAGACTAATGGTGGGGAGGAGAAAAAGACGACACCTATAATGGTGCTTCTGCTCAACCCACTTAGTGAACCAAGTGAGTTCCTGGAGACCAAGTCAAAGCTGTTCTGTATACAGAGGATTTGTTTACACCCTTTACCCTAAATTGGAAAGAAAGTAACCTTGAAGATTGTGATTAGATTTCTCTCCCCTCACTTCAGAACAACAGCTAATGTAGGGCCTACAAGAATAGCACCCTTTTGTGTTTTGCCGCTAGTTTTAAAGTGTCACAGACCAGCTGGGATTGGAAGTTCTCGGAACTCCAGAGGTGTTGTGCTCTGTCAGACTGATGAATTATGTAAAACCTGTTTTCCCTGAGTATTATTAATCATCCTCAAGCAAATGAAGACATGCTAATTAATTTGTGGTGGTTTTTACCTGCAAATGCCAAAGGAACTAAACCAAATTAAATCTATTCTCTTTAAGACCAGCACCTTGTTAAATACTCTGACTTATCCAATTCAATTTGAAAGATGTGGTTCTTTGGAAACTTAGTTTGCTTGTGGTTTTAGAATCCTAAAGGCTCCTTCCTGAAAGTGTAGCCCAAAGTTTTATGCATATGACTTGAAAAATGAATGAATGGAATTCATTGCTGTGATTCGCAGAGGACCCAGCATACACCAGACTGTATGAGATAGTTTACCCGTGTTATCTCATGGGTAGGGATTACCAAAGCCGAGAAGTGGGTATTATCATTCTAATTGTACAAGTAAGGAGTTTATATAGACTTAGAGACTTTATATATAGACTTAGAGACTTTATATAAACTTTCAAAGTCATACAAGTAATATTGAGATAAAATGCAAACTCAGGTCTGTCTGACTCCATAGTCCATGCTTTTTTGACTGTATCATGCTTCTCTCAAGGAGACAATCCACTGTGCATGTGAACTTTCCAACAGGCAGATTGACTGTGTGCTGTACATTGTACACTTTGCATTGTATTTGAAGAATTACACCTTCTCATTTTATTTCCCCTACTGGAGAAATCCTGCTTCTCAGGATGATATGAAAACCACCTTCACTTTTAGTTATTTCACTTGTTTTGTCTTCCCCAAATTATAGAAACACTAGTGCTTTCAATAGAGATTTCAGACTTGGGCACCTCTCCTCTTCACCATTTCAAGCAACAGATATCCCTATTTTGTCCAAGAGCTAGTGAGACATACAAGAGCATGTACTCCTGAATCTGTCACTGTCTTAGTAAGGCACATTCTTTCTGAACCACTTTTTTTTTTTCTCCTGTGAAATGGGATGATTTTGCCTGCCTTAGAGGGCTGTTCTGAATGAAGATTAAATGTGAATGAAATTAGCTCAGAGTCTGGCATACAGAAGAAGCTAAAAAATGTTTATTTTCTTTTGCTCAAATGAAGACCATTGCTTTTTTATTTCTAAAAGTCCCTAGAACCCTCCCTTATCATTCCTACATATCATACATACACACACACCACTTTCATGTGTTCTCCAGGCAAATATCTCAATATTATATGGTAGTGCTTGCAAGTTGCAGTTGGCATTAATAAGTTAAAATTTTCCTCCACAGTGGGGCACCTGGGTGGCTCAGTCGTTAAGCGTCTGCCTTCGGCTCGGGTCATGATCCCAGGGTCCTGGGATTGAGGCCCACATTGGGCTCCCTGCTCGGCGGGAAGACTGCTTCTCCCTTTCCCACTCCCCCTGCTTGTGTTCCCTCTCTAGCTCTCTCTCTCTCTCTCTCTGTCAAATGAATAAAATCTTTAGGAAAAAAAAAATTTTTTTCCTCCACAGTGAAGAACAAGAGAATATGAATTAAAATTGCATTGTATATTGCTCAATTTTTTCCTGACTCCTATTTAGAACCTGCTTGCATGCCCACATACACATGCACATACTGCCCCTTTACATTCTATGCTCTTCTTCCTTTTCAGATGTCCTCACTGTACATATTTTTCACTGTTGGATGTACTTCTGCTGGAATCAGAAATAGTGAAAGTGTCCACTCTGCAGTGGTGCAGGAATGCACGTGCTGGGTGGCATTGTCAAACACTCATAAAAAAATGAGAAAAATGCTTTCACTGTCTCATGGGCTAGCCAAATGGGAACATGGCAGGGTGGTGACAAAGGAAAAAAATATTGTTGCTTTTTCCAGAAGAATGAAGATGGGTAGCAATGGGTGACTCTTTCTTTTCCTAGAGACTGAATTGAGTATGTCATCTGTCTCAGAAAGAAAATGAAAACAAATCCCTCTGAGCTTTACTGCTCTTCATGGGGAAAGGGTACTAAACTCCTTAACTTTTCACTAGACCCTTTCCAGAGGTTTCTCTTCTTGCTGAAATAATCTCTTTCTGAAGCCAGTTCTAAAATTCAAGCCTTTGTTTTACCTTTTTTTTTCCCCTAGGCATTATTTCATCAGTTCTACATGCCCCTGGCTTGAAAGCATCTGGTAGGACTCAGGCCTAGCTTAGGTTGGAGCGTGGTTAGTTTTGAGGCAGTCCAGATGGGGACGCTACCAGAACGAAAAGATATTCCACCGTGGGTGAAAGCTCCTGAAGACTTGAAAGATCCCGAGGTGTTGCAGGTCCAGACGCAGCTCTTGGAAGCTATGTTTGGCCCAGCTGGATCTCGAATCCCGTACATCGAGCAAGTGAGCAAAGTCATGCTTGAGCTAAAAGTTCTGGAATCCTCAGACCTCATGGAGATCGTGGCTTATGGCTCTTACTTGTATAAGCTCAGGGCCAGGTGGATGCTCCAGTCCATGGCCGAATGGCACCTCCAGCGACAGGAACGAGGGATGCTCAAACTTGAAGATGCCATGAAAGCCCTAGAGCTAGGTCCTTGGATGAAGTGAAGCCAGTTTGCAACCAAAGTACCTGGATTAGGATTTAAAGAGTAAACAGTCTCCAGACTTGGAATGGATGTGGTCTGGTTGAAATTCTGCTCCAGCCTGACAAGGAAAAACCAGCTGATTTTTGGGTCTCCACCTTTGTCTCTGAGTCCTAATGTGCCCACCCCCCCCCCGCCCAGGTTTGCTAATTAAAATAAAATTTTAAATAAATAATAAAAAAAAAAGAAAGCATCTGGTAATGCCAGTCAGATTCTGTGTGTGTGAGTGAGGTGCTCACCTGACAACAGAAGACAGCCCAAATAATTCCTGTCTCATGATATTCACACCCTTGTGCAGTTGTCTCCCACAGCGTGCTGTGGTTGAACTTTGTATCCAACAGAGTATGGCAGAGTGATGGTATATTATTTCTGATACTAGATTATAAGAGATGCTTCGGTTTCCATTTTGGCCACACTCATTCTCTCTTGGATCATTTGCTCTGGGGGGAAGCCAGCTGCCATGTTTTGAGGATCCTCCAGAAGCTCTGTGGAGAAGCCCGTGTGGTGAGGAACTGAGGCCTCCAGACAACAGCCATGAGTCTGCCTTCTTGACACTGTATCTTTCAGCCCCAGTCAAGCCTTCAGATGACTTCAGCAGCCCCTGCTGGTAGCTTCACAGTAATCTCATGAGAGACCCTCAACCAGAATCATCCAGGTAAGCCAATTCCAGATTCCTACTCTCAGAAACTATGAGAAAATAAATGTTTGTTGTTTGAAACCACTGTCAAAAACCGAGAAAGATCTGAGATCTTACCCTTTTTGTAAGCTAACAAATGAGTCTACCACAGTTTTATGGATACTAGTAGAAGTCACTGGACTCCTGAGTAAGAGACAAAAGACTTGCATATTTATAGCAGAGCAGTCAGTGTGAGCACATGTTTGTACTGGTTCCTCTTGCTCCCTAATCCTACGGGGGGTGAGGCAGTGATAGGCAGGTAAATACTGCACACACAGTGGGTTTGCCTCATAGCTGAGGGACCCTCAGCTTAGAAAACCCCAACCTTTTATATGAGGGCTACAAGAAAATCTGCTCAAACTTTGCCCTGGAGAGCTATGTTATTTTTATTATATTGGACAGCAGACAATTCTGGCCCCTGGCCCAGGGGGATACACAGTCTCCACCTTCCAAGGTTGTTTGCTATACAAATATCCTGGAAAAAAAAATCTGGGCCAAAAGCTGTCAGTGCTTGTCTGCTCACAAGAAACACAAGGGGCCTGATGGAGACTTGTCTGCCAACAGCCACAGAATTTTGGAATAATTTTCCGTGCAGCAGTAGATAACTGATGCAATGGGGACACCTGTGTCTGAACCTCACCTGTCAGAGCCACTGAACTGATGGCATGTGTGGTGGAGTTGTGTCTGTTGACAGACAATGCATGCAGGGTCTTTGACTTTAGTAATAGGTGAAGGTGCAAGGAAGGTACAAGGTGCTGGTGTGGAAGGTGACCAAGAGTGAGAAGAGGAAAGAGAGATGTAGGGAAGGGGTCAACAGATGGAATTGACTAGATTTGACATGCTTAGCTTCCTCTAGAAACAAAGGTTTACCTAGGGAATAGTTAGATTTGTTAAAAGAGAGAATTCATTACTTAGCATCTTGCTCTGTTAAAAAAAATCTCTTTTCATCTTTACTAGTAAACTGCCCTTTTGCAAAGCACAGTGATGTTTTTCGTGGTTATTTTTCACACTTTTCTTCTCTAGTGAAGGAAAATGAGGTACAGTTAATGTTGAGCCAATCTATAGAGAATCAAACTTAGATAATTCTCTTTGAAAGGTATAAGAAAGAAATTACTTAAAAGATTATTTTTTTGTTCATTTGTTTTATTCTGTGAAAATGAGGGATCAAATAAGATATCTTAGGTTTTCTGCCATTAGGCAATATCTTCATTTTCCTCATGAAATCAGAGGAGACACACCCTTAGTCTCAGACCCAACACCGTGAGGCCCCGGGGATATGAAGGCCTGCTCAGCATCTTGCTCACAGCATCTTGTGAGTGGTTTTAATTTGAAATGATATTTAGTCTTATGTTTCATTCAGTTTTAGGAATATAAAGTTTTAAGAATAGTAAATGACATCCTTGGATTATCCAAACGTGTGAATGAGCTTCCACCGGCCCATAAGAAAGAGGACCTAAGATACTCAATGGATGTTATTACTCCAGGCTTCTCCCAGGGACCCACTGATTGGACAGGGCCAAGGGATGATTTATTAGTTCTGCAATACATAATTTTATAGCTAGTTGTGCAGATTTTCATCAGGATCGCTCTATACAGGTACCCAGGGCAAGTTATACACTTGATTATCACTTGGAAATTTAAAAGTATAGGTTAAATGCCAGTTCTTCAATCTAATTGAAGTCCTAGTTTCTTCATCTTTTTTTTTTTTTAAGATTTTATTTATTTATTTGAGAGAGAGAGAGAGACAGCGAGAGAGGGAACACAAGCAGGGGGAGTGGGAGAGGAAAAAGCAGGCTTCCCGTGGAATAGGGAGCCTGATGCAGGGCTCGATCCCAGGACCCTGGGATCATGACCTGAGCCGGAGGCAGATGCTTAACGACTGAGCCACCCAGGCACCCCAGTTTCTTCATCTTTTACATGAGAACTGCAATATTTATCTCTCAATGCTGTTGTGAAGTTTAAAAGTGCTACTCTAGATAAAGGGTTCATTATTGTGTTTGGCTTATAATAAATGCTCAATAAATTAAGGCTGGTATTATTAATCTAAAGATATTGAAAATGCCCCACCATGGGTTACATCATGTCATTCCAAATGCAGTACAGTCCTCTTAGATGACAGCTGTCTCTATCATGTCCTGCTTGATTATATTACAGGTCAGTTCATAGTTCTCATTTGTACAGAAGTCTCATTTATATGATGTTAGCTATGTGCTTCCCTTCCCTGGAATATGGTAAAAATCTCTCAGTAAGTGTTGGCTTTTTGATACTAGCAAAATAATAAATCCTACCCACTGACCAAACCTAGCAAAGCCTGGCTATTCTTAAAGCATATTGATTTTAACTTTTTCTTAAACAGGAAGGCTGTTTACAGAAAATTTCCCTAGAGACTAGATTTCTAATAAGTTCAACCTGTTTTGTGTCTAAACCCCACAAACTTGGTCCAAGAGGAGGCCAGGACTGTGCGTTATCCTGCAGGTGTGAGGAGGAATGTGGTACCCAGAGCCTCTGCCCTTTTGCTAAGGTCTTCCCAGGGGCCCTAGCAGTGTGGCCAGAGGCATCATCACTCACACACACTATTCCTAGGGGTTGTCACAGTCTGGAGAAAATCATGTTGCAGTTCTGGCAATGAGGGAAGGCCTTCATATCCCCGGGGCCCCACGGTGTTGGGTCCGAGATTAAGGGTGTGGCAGATGCTGTGCCCCGGCCACATTGTCTTGGCACCTACCATTTCCAAGCATGCCTATCCTATGGCTTCTGCTGCTGGGACCTGCACATCTTTGCTTAGGGCTCTCTCTGGCTGTGAGAGCCCTGTCAGTCCAAGTCTGGGGCAGACTGTAAGTATGGAAGGAGTTAGCCCTTGGGACTCAGGATTTGATGAATAAATGCTAAGCTCCTTTGCCCCTCAGGTGGGAAAACTCCAAGATATCTTCTGCATTGTCTTCCAAAATTTCCCAGTGTGAGTGAGGCCCCACTTGCCCATAGTGGTGCCATGCTTGGTAATATTCTCTTTATCTGCTTCCTTCTCTCTCCTCTTTCACTTCTCTATTCTCTTTGCAGTGTTTGCTAGGATCATCTCCCAGAAAAGCTCAAATCCTTGTCTCAGAGGAACCCAGCCTAAAAAAAGAATCTCCTCACATTGCTTCATATTCTCCATTAGCAATTATAACTTGCCATGTAAGTGCTCATTCTCCAGAATCCCCCTTCTCTGTATCTCACAGGAAGGAGGGAAAGAAAGAGGGGATGTGACATCCCAACCATCCACTATATGGGTGGTTTTAAATCCTTCATCTCATTTTATCTCATCTCAGTGCTATGATGTAGTATTTCCATTTACAGGTAATGAAACTGAGGCCAGAGGATTAAGTATTTTGAGGTAATACAGTTTCTAGATGGAAGAGATAAAACTTGATCCCAGGTTTTCTGACTTTTTGTCTAAAATGTTCTTGTTTCCCATTTATTTCTAAAGCTAGGAACTGGTCAGAGGAGGAATCATGTATCTTTCTGCATTCTGTGTTATACATTTTTAAAAGAAGCATAAATCATGTCAGATCACTCCAAAGGTTTCATATGGCAAGTAGAATAAAATCTAACTCCATCTGATGGCCTGTGCAGTCCTGCACGATCTGGCTCCTACTTTTCTCTAATTTCAACTTGTACCACTTGTTGTTCCCCATGCTGTTCTAGCCAAATTGATCTTCCCCATGTTCCATGCATGCACCAAGCTCAGCCTATATGTGGTCTTTGCACTTGCTGTTTCCTCAGCCTGGAATGTTCTTTAGATCTCTGTAGGGCTACCCCCTTGTCAGCATTCTAGTCTTTTGTGAACGTGATTTCCTTAGAGAAGTCCCTGACCATCGTAGCCACCTGCTTCCGGCTCCCCTGTCCTGGACTTGCCCCAGGCATTCTCTATCCTTTTTTAAAAAAAATTATATTTAATGCACTTATTTCCTTCTTGCTTGTTTCCCAACCCTACTGGCATGTAAGCTGATCAAGGGCAGTCTTGTCTTGTCTTGTTCATTACCATTTCCCTGGGGCCTAGAACAGTGCCTGGCACAGTCCATTGAATTCATAAATAAATGAAGGTAAGGCAGTAAAGAAGGAAAATTCTGGCCATATATGAGAAAGTACCTTAAAACAAATTTTGTGAAAAACTAAGATTTATTTACCCAGCTCTTTGTAATCAGCGGAATTAATATAACTTGAAAGCAAATGCATCTTGCTGACATTTTGGAACCTGTATGCATGCATTAATACCAATCAATTTAAGTGTGTGTTTCACAGCATGCCATTCGGGTGAGAAATGCTGGAAAGAGAGGAGGTGGACAGCTTTTTAGCTTCCTTTTTTTTCTGGCACATTTAACATCATTCCAGTAAACTTAGCTCTGGGTTTAATTAAAAATTGTTCGGGGTGTGGAGTATGGGTATGGAGAAAGTCTTAATCTTTTACATGTGGGCTTTACTTAAAAAAAAACAAAGGTATTATAGTGATTAAAAGGCCCACAGTTTAAGTCTTCTGAAATATAGGTTTTTTTTGGCTTTCTTATCCCTTTTATTTTAGATATTTGTAGCTTTGATCAATGAGCTTTTTAGGGGAATTGAGAGGTAGAAAATGATATGCCTGTGCTCATGTATTTGTTTCAATAACATTGCTTGCTTTTCCTGATTATAAGATTTATCTATATTTATTAAAATATTTTGAAAGTAAACGTAAAGAAGAAAGTAAAAATTATCTATAAGTCTTTTCAACAATGACTGCTAACATTTTGATGTGCTTCATGCCAGTTGTTTTTCTAGGATTGTGGATATCTATGTGTACTATAGTTCTTTAATTCTAAGATACACTGTTATAAAATGCAATTTGGTTTAGTTACTGTATTTCAAGACAAATAATGATACATTTCTTTTTTACTTAAAAATTGGCAATTACATACCATTTTCTTCTCACAAAATTGAGACCAAGTTTCCTTCTCATTTTGAGTCTAAAGTTAATTTAAAATCACTTTTGGCCAACCATAACTATACAGATTATCCCTATTATGTGCCGCTTCCCATTTTATGTTTCAAATGTTGACCCCTATGACATCTTTATCTACAGTCTAATGTCAAAATACATTAAAAAATAATAGGATTTTATCTGCATTTCCTATTTGGTTAAACTCATAATTTTTTCTTTATTGAATTACACATCACAAGTTTCTCTTGAAATTCAGCCAGAAGCTTTTACTCATGGATTTTCAGTGCCCAAATAATAGTCCTTCATAATGCATGAATCAGTCACACCAAATTCTCCCAGCTTTAAAGATTGCATGATATATTTGGAGAGACTGGGCACTATTCCCATATGCATTGCAAGAAATGACAAGTATGTCACAATTTAATCTATTTGGCAGCTTATAAGTTCTTTTTGATATAAATTATTAAATGCATCCTAATTTTAAAAATATCAAGCTGTGAAAAAACATGCACCGTAGAATCAAAGATGTATGGTATATGTGTAACAATATGAGTGTCTTTATTCCAGCATGGTGGTTTTCAACTCTGCTGCACATTAGAATCATACGGATATTAAAAATAAATCTATGCCAAAATCACACCGTCAGACTTTCCAGAGAGGCCCAGGGAGTAATATTTATTTAAAAAGCCACACACACAAAATGACACTTCTCAGAAATTCTAAGGAGTAGCCAGGATTGAGAACCACCATTTTAATAGCTGATAGACCAAAATTATTCTTAGGGTAGGAACTGTCCTTATTTGGGAAAGAACTGGGATAGGAGGCAGACCCAGAAAGGACTGTTGTCCAGCTTGCATGGAAAATGGTAAAATTTATTTTATTATTCTTGAAGGACGAGAGGTAGAGAGAAGGGAAGGTGAGGAAAGATGGGCCCATGAAATGTGCAGCTCGGTGATCTAACAGGCAAATAGACAGTGGGCTGGCTAAAAATAATTTTTTAAAAATGGGAATACTTCATGATCAATTTGGAATGGTTTGCATATTGGTAAATGAACTTCTCCATCTTCCAAATGCTTAATTCTATTATACTCTTGAATGCTTTGTGTGATTTTTTTTTCCCCCATTGGTGGAAATTTAAGAAGGAGCTAAGCTAAAAACTTAAACTCTGGGTTGATGTAGGACAGAACAGAGTAGGATTCTGGAGTTGAGGTGACTGAATATATCACCCTTCAGGAAATCTTAGAAGGGATTTTGCTTTTTCATAGGGCATGGAATTAGTTGTTTAAGCCAATTTAGTTCAATATGTAAATCCAGGGAATCTTCACTTGATATGCAATTCAATACATACAAACATGCCTCAATATCTCTGTATTCATATTTTAAAATAAATTGGACCATACTGCATACCCAGTTTTGTATCCTGATTTCTTCACGTAATATAATGCCATAAACATTTCCCATATCATTAATTATTCTGAGAGAGTTTGAATTTTAATTAATACTCCATCTTATAATCATACTATGATTTATTTAAACGTTATCTTACGAGATATAGTGTAGGATGATGTAAGAACTAAGATTCTGCAGCCAGATGCTGTGTCCTCACTCTACTGGCTGTGTATTGGGCAAGCATCCCTGCATTACTACCTCCATTGCTGACACAATATTATCCTCACAAAAGGTTTCGTAGTTTCAATGGCTAAAAATTGCGTGCAATTGTTTTAAATTTGTTTCTTTGATAATTAGTGAGTTTGAACCCCACTTCACCCACTATTAGCATTTTACCAATTTATTCTCAGATCCATTTTTCCAGATTAAAATGTTAATTTGATGGATATGTGTTCATGTTGCTCTGTTGACAATGAAAAGTTATGAATCATTGGAGAGAAAGCAGATCTGCCTCAAAGAAATGATACTGGTTTGTCAAATAAATTACATACCTACTTCTCTGAGAGCAAGTATTCCAAAGTTACTCACAAGTGGGATCAAACCCACCTGAAGATATCTTGATGAAAAATCTAGCCAAGAATAAGGTAGGGAAATACAAATACACGTGAGAAGAAAAGCAGAAAACCAGTGAGCCACCAGTTGCTCAGAGGGTCATATTAGGATCTTATTAGGGAGTGATTTAGAATAACTGAGCATCATCAGCTTCATATTAGCGATGAGCACAGCACAGGAGGTGCTGGGTACCCAACCTGCCAGACAATTTGGCCAAGTTTACTGGGCTGTGTGTGGAAACCATGGAAAATAGCTTATACTCAGTCTAATGGCTGTTCTCAGCAGATCTTTTCATTAACAAAATCGTCATAACAATTATAATTGATGTATTTTTGAGTGGAGGAGGGGAGAGTTTATTAAAAAGAGAAGGTTATGCTCCTCACTTTCACTCTTTAAAAGAAAAGCAAGATGATATTTTCTAAGTGCTTTGAAATCCTTTATAGAGAAGGTTTGCTGATCCCTGGCCATCCCAAGATAGCTGTACTCCTGTCAGGCTGCAGAATATTCCCGTGGCTCTCTTCCATCTCTCTGTCCATGAGGCACCTGTTCACCCACAACATGTCTGAAGAGATTTCCTGATGAGAAAGGGTCACATTTGGTGTATCTGTGAGCCTGAGAATGAGAAAAGGTTGAAAGGAAAACGGGAATTTACAGCTACATTTAGGTGAGAGGGAGCGATGGAGGAGGGCAATCTGAGGATGGGGAATTTATGAGAGGTTATAAGAAAAATCCTCTCTGACTTAGCTGGCCAGGCAGCCAGGGCTCTGAGCTAAAGGAGGAAAAGATTGTGAATGGACTTTCAGTTCAAAAGGGAGGGCTGAGGCAGAATGGGAAGCTTTTTAAAGAGGAGGTGGATGGTCCCAGAGAGACCTAGATACCATTTGACTCTGTGAAAGATACTTGGAGAATATAGATTATACTTAAAAATAGCCAAGCTGTACAGGTCAGGCTTTGGCTCAAGGGAGAGGAAAGAGAAGGGCATGGCAGAGATCAACAGCCTTGGAAACAGATGCTTTCCTGCCAGCCAGAAGGCATGATCAGAGAATAAGAAATAAGGAGCTGCAACGGGTGCAACTTCTGAAAGGGAAGAACTAGAGGAACAAGGGGGATGGGTTAGCGAAACCACAGCATCCAGCAAGAAGTCTGGAGATGGGGGTTACAGCTGTGTACTTTTGGGGTTTAGCAAAAATAATTAATTTTTATTTTGAAATCTCTCAAATCCACAGGAAAGATCCCTTCCTTTCTGTTTATAACACTCTCACTTCTGACAAAGTATCCAAAAGAAGGTTGCAGCCATTAGAGGTTACCCCTAAATATATCAGCATGTACCTCCCAAGTACAGTGCCAGTTTCTATGAAACCACAGCCCTGTAACTGCACCTGAGGAAAAAACATTAATTCAATACCATTATCAACAGAGTGCAAGCTTTTCCCCAGCAGAGTTCCCCAGCTGTCCCTAAAAGGTCTTTTGTAGTTCTTTCTCCTCATCCCCTAAAAGCCAGGATCCAATCAAGGTTCACCAGAGCATTTGGCAGTACTGTCTTTTTTAGTCTACCCCAGTCTAGGAAGGTTCATTACCTTCCTCCGGTTTGTTGTTGTTGTTGCTTTGCTTGTTTCTTAAAGCCAGGCTTCTTGAGGTATAATTTACATAATTATCAAGATATTTTACAAGTTTACTCCTTGTGGTGTACAGCTCTATGAGTTTTGACAAACACGTACAATTATGTTACTACCACCACAGTCTAGATAAAGAATGGTTTTCATGCCCCTCCAAAATTCCTTCCTGTCCTTTCGGTGTCAACCCCTCCCCTCCCTGAGTCTCCAACGATTCATCTGTTTTTTTGTTCCTATCATTTTGCCTTTGCCAGAATCGTGACCATCTTAGCTCTCCTTTGTAAAGACTCATTTTTTTTCTTTTGTAATTAATAAGTGAGTTGGATAGGAGGTTACTTTGAGTTCATGTGAATATTTTATTCTCCAAGAAATTTTCATTCTATTCGCTTGAACGTTTACTGATGATTTTGCCTGAATCAGTTCTTATATTGGCTTTCAGAGTGGTGATTTTACATTTTATCATTCGTTCCTCATTTTTTTAGCTGGTATTCTTCCTAAGAGAGGAGTTTTTCTTTTTCCCCCTCTGCTTTATTTTGAATCTCATCATGGACTTACATTTTCCATGTGTTTTAATTCGTTACTATTTAATTCATTACTATTGTTCTTTTTTGACTATCAGTTATGACCAGTGGCTGTCCGCCAGCTTCTGGACTCACTAATTTTTAAGTATTTCCTATTGGTCCTTAAGTACTTCCAGGATCATCTTGTATTTTACCTGTCTCAGACCTGGAATCAGCCATTTCTCCTAGGAGTACTGGTAACTTTTTTTTAGGGAATAGTACAAGAGCTAGGCGCTAATTGTGCCTCATCGTTACTAAGATTTATTTCTCCTAGTGCCTTTTCAGTGTACAGTTAGGATTATTTTTTTGTTGACACCTCAAATTCAAAATCAAATAGACCTTTACCAGCTCCTATTTTATATTTTTTCTCTTTCCCTTTCTTTAAGCAAATACCCTGCTTCCCAACATAATAAATGTTTTCTAATTTTCTCTATCCTAGAAAATACAAAATAGTTTCAGATTTACAATATTATTCCATGGTCAAGAATAATCCTACTAAATAAAATTTAAGACTTCATTACATTTTCCTTGTCTTTAGGGAATATCCAGGGTAAGGACTCTTTTTCTAGGGGGCTCAGGTGAACCTCGGTTCAGGTTCTAGATTGTACTGAGTTTATAAGCAGGATGGGATTTGGGAGGACCTCCAGTCTTCTCAGATAGAGAAGGATCTGTAATTGATTTTATAAATTATCTGTAAATGATTCATTGAAATACATATACTTTCAATATTCTGATCAAGTTTTACACTCCAATAAAGTGAATATTATAATTTGAGACATGATTTACCTATTAATATTTCTTGTTTTACAGTTACTTTGATATTAGTGTAGTAACACTAGGTTTTATTTTTGCATCCTTTTACTGTTAGACTTTCTATCTCCTGCTATTTAATGTGTCTCCTATAGGTGATGGATATGTCTATGCTTTGGTGATGGTGATGGTTTCATGGGTGTATACTTATCTCCAAACTCATCAAGTTGTATACATTAAATATGTTGAGCTTTTTACATGTCAATAATACCTCAATTAAGTGGCTTAGAATATGTATCTCCTATAAGTGGCTTCTATATTTTTAAAAGGATTTAGTTAATTTATTTATTTGAGAGGGGGAGAGACAGAGAGCGTGTGCGAGTGCACATGGTGGGGAGGAGCAAAGGTGGAGGAGAGGGAGAGAATCTCTAGCAAACTCTGCGCTGAGCAGAACTGGATAGGGGGCTCTCTCTCATGACCCTGAGATCTTGACCTGAGCCAAAACCAAGAGTCGCGTGCCTAACTGACTGAGCACCCAGGTGCCCCAGCATATAGTTATTTTTTAAATCTATTATCCTTAATCTTTAACCTTTAAGGGTTTAGTTCATTTCCATTTAATGCAATTACTAATACATTTGAGCTTAAATCTATCATTTGACTATCTTCTATCCGTTCAACTGGTTCTAATGTGTTGTTATGGCTGTTTCTGTTGTTTTTTCTCTCGTCTTTGTTGTATTGATATAATGTTGTCTCCTGCAATGCCTAGTTTTTCAGTTGATGTCAGTCATTATGAATAAAAATTGTAGAGGTAATTTGAGGCTCTGAAAGATATATTTCTCCAGAGAATTACTTTTGTTTCTGGTAGCAGTTAAAATAGGGATAGATCACCTTACTATAACCAGGAAATGAGCTGATCCAAAGCTGGGCTTTGGTCTTATAAGTGCTGCTCTACTTTTGGTTCACCTTTACTTCAAGGGTATATACTTTGGGGACCCCAAATTAAAACTTAGGGTTTACCAGGACCTCTTTCTTTTTGGTGGATCCTGAACTCCAGTTTTTTGCATTCTTAGCTCCTTGAAATGGCTCCACTTCTCAGCCTCTCAAATGCAGCTTTCAAATCAACAAATTACTTAAGGATTACAGAAGGTAGGGGGGTGGGAGGCTGGGGTAACGGGATGATGGGGTGTTATATGCAACTAATGAATCGTTGAACACTCATTAAAAATTAATGATGTGCTATATGCTGGCTAATTGAACATAAAAAACCCCCAAAACCCCAAAACAAAAAAAAAACCCAAACAAACAAACAAAAAGAAATGACTTAAGGGGAAAACTGGTGTTAAGTGTTGGACTCACCCTCCTGCCAAACCTTTGTCTCTGCCCTTCCTTTTTACTGAATTGATTCTGTAGTTCTTTGATGACTTACATTGTTAATAGCCCCATGCCCAGATTTTTCAGTTGGAGAAATCTGCAACAAGGTATTTGTTTTATTATGGACTAATTATCAAATTCCAGGGAATGGAGAGAGAAGTGAGTTTTTTCTTCCATGTAAGTAGTTTGTCATATTTTTGGATGTTTGGCCTGAGAGTATTTTCTTAGCTTTAGTCTCTCTTCATCTTATGTGACAGTGTTCACTTCTTTTAAAGTTAGAATTTTGGCTTGTGAGCAGAGGTGATGGAGGCAGAACTGGAGGTCACTATGTAAGTATCTAGAGGAACCGCTAATTATTTTAGCAACAGAACCCAAAGTCAAATCAGTGGTATCAGCAGGGCAAACTGGTATCAGTGCCCAGCAGTGGTGGTAGTGTTTTGTTTTGTTTTTGTTTTTGTGAGAGCAGCCTTAGAATATACTTTGAGGTGTTATTCCTGGCTGTAGAGCCTCCAAATCTAATTTTCAGCCTTATTGGTAATTCCTTGAATGATATAAATTGTTCAAACAAATTCCTTTTATACATAAAGTAGGGAGGATTGGTTGTTTGCAACTAAGAATTCTGACTTGATATATGAACTTTAGACAGAGAGACAGATTCACAAGGTGTAAGTATAAGGAGCTTTAATGACACTTATTACCCTCTGAGAACCAGAGGCAAAGGAGGGGCAGCCTTCCTAGCAAGATGGTGATTTAGGTCAACAGTTTTTTACCTCTCTAGACAGGAAGTGGGGTATGCTGACATTAAAGAAGTAATGGAGTAATCTTAACATCCCATGGGGCTTCAGGAAAAACCAGGTTTTTCCTTATGTGGCAGGGGAGGAAGATCTGTTCCATTGATGAATCTTAGCAGATACAGCGGTGTTACTTTGGGTCCTCCAGGAAGCAGATGGCAAGAAAGAATTAGAAGTGCATGAAATTTGTTGGGGGAAGTGCCTGTGAAGGATGAGTGGGAAGAGTAGGTGGGGAGAGCCTCAGAATATGACGCACATCTGACACCTGTGAAAGGAAAGAAGGAAGGACAACTGGTGAGGAAGTCAGACTGTAGTGCAGTTCTGAGGAAGTCTCAACTAGATTTATTAGGAACTCTAGTGCAAGGACTGTCCATTAATGGAGTCCTATGTTGGTCAAGAATAGCTGCCTTTTATAACCCTTTGTGCACAGTGATTGGTTAGAGCAACTTAGGGATAGCATGAGCTTGGCATGAACCTTGCAATAGATCCTGATGGTGTGATAGCTGGAGGCTGTCAGCCTACTACTTTTCTAAGAGTAGGTTCTCTCTTGAAGGGAGATCTGGGTAGTGCAGTCCCATATGTGTGGCTGTCACACATTACTAGCAATTTTTGAGGGAGTGTGTTCAACTGCCTTAGATGATCCAGGGGATGTACTGTTCAGACACAAGTAATTCACCAATCCTTTGAAATACATACGAAAAGGCAATCAAACTCTGGCATTTCAAATATAATTAAGTTCAGACTGCTATATCAAGTTTCTAACCTTCAATTTAGGGCATAAAGCTTCAACTACATCAGGGGACTCTTCAGTAATGAAAAAAAGGAAGGGCTATTACAGAATGACTTTACCTTGTAATTAGGGTAGAAAGGGAGAACATGTTCCAAACTCCAGGGAATAGGCATCCAAAATCTTATTAAATGCATTTGATGAGTTTTGACAAATGCATATACCTATGTTTATATCCTCTCCAGCACTTGGAATTGTCAGCGTTTTTAATTTTAGTCATTCAAATGAGTAGGCAATGATGTTTCTTTGTTGGTTTAATTTGCATTTCCCTGATGAATAATAATGAGCATCTTTTTATGGGTTTATTGCTCTTCATATATCTTCTCTGGTGAAGTGTCTTTTCATATCTTTTGCCCACCTTTTATTGGATTGTCTTCTTATTTAGTTGTAAGAATTATTTATATTCCAGATACAAATCCTTTGTCAGATATATGTTTTGTGAATAATTTCTCTCATTGTGTGATTTCCTTTTTCATTATTTTATCAACTATGTCTTTGTTTTTCAAGGAGGAAAATTTTTAGTTATGATAAAGTCCAATTTATCAATATTTTTTGACTCATGTGTTTTACATCCAATCTAAGGAATCTTTGTGCTCGCCCATAGTCAAAAGATTTTTGTCCTGTGTTTTCTTTTGGAAGTATTATATTTTTAGCTTTTACATTTAAGTCTAAGATCCATTTTGAGTTAATTTTTATATATGTTATAAAGTGAGGGTTGATGTTTATTTTTTCTAAAATGGATATCTATTATTCCAGCATTAGTTTTTGAATAAACTTTCCTTTCTTCATTGAATTGCCTTAGAATCTTTGTAAAAAATCAGTTGACCATGTAAGTGTTGGTTTTTATTCCCTTCCTTTGATCTGTGTCTGTCCTTACACCAATACCACCCATGTGGGTTTCTGTTACTTAAAATCAGCTACGGAGAGTCCTCTTTGTTCTTCTTTTTAAAAATTGCTTACTTCTAGAATCAGCTTTTCAATTTCACTAAAACAGCATTCTGGAATTTTGATTGGGATGACACTTGGTTCCATTGGTCATACTGGAAAGAACTGATCCTTAAACAATATTGAGTCTTTAAATCCACATTTGTTATATATCTCTCTACTTGCTTAGGTCTTCTTTAATATCCCTCAGCAATATTCTGCAGTTTTCAAAGAAGAGCCTTTCATAATTTTGTTAAATGTATTCCTAAGTATTCTATTTTTTGTGATATTATAAATTATTTAAAGATTCCACTTAATGATTATTTGCTGTTATATATAAAATATAATTTATTTTAAAATATTAATCCTTTATGCTGCATCTTACCAACTTAGTTATTAGTTATAGTGAGTTTTAAATAGATTTAAGATTTTCAATATAAGCAGTTATGTCACCAGCAAATGGAGACAGTCATTCTCCCTTAATAATCTTTATTCTTCTTATTTTTTTTTCTTGTTTTACTGCTGCCGAGGAATTGGTAAGAACAGGTATCCTTACATTTTTCCCAATATTAAGGGAAAAGTATTCAATATTTTGTACTAAATGTACTGTTAGCTGTGTTTTTTGCAGATGTCTTTTGTTAGATTAAGAAAATTCCCTTATATTGCCAATTTGTGAGAATTTAAAAAAAAATCATTGTTGGATATTGAACATTGTCATATGATTTTACTGAATATTTTTATTTATTTTTATTTTTTATTTTTTTATTTTTATTTTCCTATTTTTTTATTTTATTATGTTATGTTAGTCACCATACAATACATCATTAGTTTTTGATGTGGTGATCCACGATCCATTGTTTTCGTATAACACCCAGTGCTCCATGCAGTACGTGCCCTCCTTAATACCCATCACTGGGCTAACCCATTCCCCCACCCCCCTCCCCTCTAAAACTCTGTTTGTTTCTCAGAGTACATAGTCTGTCATGGTTCATCTCTCCCTCTGATTTCCGCCCCCTTCATTTTTCCCTTCCTTCTCCTAATGTCCTCCATGCTATTCCTTATGTTCCACAAATAAGTGAAACCGTACGATAATTGACTTTCTCTGCTTGACTTATTTCACTTAGCATAATCTCCTCCAGTCCCATCCATGTTGATGCAAAAGTTGGGTATTCATCCTTTCTGATGGCTGAGTAATATTCCATTGTCTATATGCACCACATCTTCTTTATCCATTCATCTGTTGAAGGGCATCTCGGCTCTTTCCACAGTTTCGCTATTGTGGACATTGCTGCTATGAACATTGGGGTACATATGGCCCTTCTTTTCACTGCATCTGTGTCTTTGGGGTAAGTACCCAGGAGTGTAATTGCTGGGTCATAGGGTAGCTCTATTTTTAAATTTTTGAGGAACCTCCACACTGTTTTCCAAAGTGGCTGTACCAACTTGCATTGCCACCAACAGTGTAAGAGGGTTCCCCTTTCTCCATAACCTCTCTAACATTTGTTGTTTCTTTCCCTGTCCATTTTTGCCATTCTAAATGGTGTAAGGTGGTATCTCAACTACTCTGCTCAAGAATGTTTGGGTCAACCAGGAAATCAAAGAAGAACTTAAACAATTTATTGAAACCAATGAGAAGAAAAACACATTGGTCCAAAACCTATGGGATACTGCAAAGGCGGTCCTAAGGGGGAAATACATAGCCATCCAAGCCTCACTCAAAAAAATAGAAAAATCCCAAATTCACCAACTAACTCTACACTTTAAAGAACTAGAGAAAAAGCAACAAACGACACCTAAGCCATGCATTAGAAGAGAAATAATTAAGATTAGAGCAGAGATCAATGAATTAGAAACCAGAAACACAGTAGATCATATCAACAAAACTAGAAGCTGGTTCTTTGAAAGAATTCATAAGATCGATAAACCACTGGCCAGACTTATCCAAAAGAAAAGAGAAAGGACCCAAATTAATAAAATGATGAATGAAAGGGGAGAGGTCATGACTAACACCAAGGAAATAGAAACAATTATTAGAAATTATTATCAACAACTATATGCCAATAAAACTGAGCAATTTGGATGAAACAGATGCCTTCCTGGAAACCTTTAAGCTGCCAAGACTGAAACAGGAAGAAATTGACAACCTGAACAGGCCAGTAACCAGTAATGAGATTGAAGCAGTGATCACAAACTTTCCAAAAAACAAGAGTCCAGGGCCTGATGGATTCCCTGGGAAATTCTCCCAAACATTCAAAGAAGAAATAATACCTATTCTCCTGAAGCTGTTTCAAAAAAGAGAAACAGAAGGAAAGCTTCCAGACTCATTCTATGAGGCCAGCATTACCTTAATCCCCAAACCAGGCAAAGACCCCATCAAAAAGGAGAATTTCAGACTGATATCCCTGATGAATATGGATTGAAAATCCTCAACAAAATCCTAGCTAATAGAATCCAACAATACATTAAAAGGATCATCCACCACGACCAAGTGGGATTTATTTTTTATTTTTTTAAAAAGATTTTATTTATTTATTTGACAGAGAGAGACACAGCGAGAGAGGGAACACAAGCAGGGGGAGTGGGAGAGGGAGAAGCAGGCTTCCCACGGAATAGGAAGCCTGATGTGGGGCTTGATCCCAAGACCCTGGGATCATGACCTGAGCCGAAGGCAGATGCTTACCGACTGAGCCACCCAGGCACCTCTTACTGAATATTTTTTTTTTTAAGATTTTTATTTATTTATTTGAGAGAGAGAATGGAAGAGAGAGAACGAGATGGGGGAGGGTCAGAGGGAGAAGCAGACTCCCTGCTGAGCAGGGAGCCCAATGCAGGACTCTATCCTGGGATTCCAGGATCATGACCTGAGCCGACGGCAGTCGCTTAACCAACTGAGCCACCCAGGCGCCCCCCTTACTGAATATTTTTAAATGATCATATACTTTTTGTACTTTTCCTTTTAGTATGGTAAATTGTTTTTTAAATGTTTTATCAGCTTTGCATTTTGGGGACAAACACTACTTGGATTATATGGTCTTTTACTATATCTGGATTAACAGATTTTAGTCTTTCATTGATTGCTAGGATTTTGGCCTTCCTACTTTCTGGTGAGACATTGGTAGTCATTTGAATAATTGTTCCCCTGTCTATAATGTGTCATTTTTTCTCTGGATATTTTCAAGTGCTTGTTTTTTGCTATGATTTATAGCAGCTTGATTATACCTAGGCATGGTTTTCTTTGTATCTATTCAGTGTGGCGCTCATTCATCTATCAATCTCTATCTGTAAGTCTTTGCCAAATTTGGGAAGATTTTGTCCATTTTTTCAGATACATGTTCTAACCTATTTTTCCTCTCTCCCCTCAAGCTGGGTTTCCAGTTATATATGTGGTAGACTTTTGATAGTCCACAGATCTTTAATACTTTGTTTAACTTTTTTCAATTTCATTTTTTCTTTTTTTCCGGATTGGGTAATTTCTATTTATCTATCTTTGATTTCACTGATTCTTCCCATTGTCATTTCCATTCTGGAATTGTGTCCATCCACCGAATTTTTAATTTCAGGTATTGTACATTTCAGTAATTTTTAGTTGGTTCTTTTGTATGTTTTCTCTTTCACAGATTTCCTCTCTTTTATTCATTATTATTACATTTTCCTTTATTTAGAACAGTTATAGTAAGTGATTTAAAGCCTTTGCCTCTTAATTGTAACATCTGGATCATCTTGGTGTTGGCCTCTGTGAATTGTATTTTCTCACAAACATGGAACACACATTCTTGGTTCTTTTCAGTTTTTTAATGAGTGGCTATGGATTATATCTTGGGAATTTTGGAATATTATATTGGGAACATTCTGGATTCTGCTACATTCCTCCAAAGAATACTGATGTTTTTGTTTTAGCAGGCAATTAATTTTGCTTGACTCAAATTGCAAACTCTCTCTTATGTTGTGACAGCTTAAATGTCAGTTCAGTTCTTTTAGCTTAAACTACAAACTTCCCAAGTGTGCATGGTTGAAGTGTCTTCCAGAGACTTGGGCAGAGTTTATACCCACAATTTGTGGTTTCTTGATTTATATTTTCTTGCTTTTTTCCCCCCTGAGATTTTCCTCCACTTTCAGGTGGCTGTAGTTAACCATGTTCTGTCTTGCAGTTTTTCAGTACTGAAGTATGGAAGGTTTTCTGTTGATTCTGGTTCTTTATGTTGCATACTGTGATCTGCTTTCAGTATAAAGCCCTCAAATGGAAAACACATCATGTCATAGTCTTTTCTCCCAAGTTTTTTTTTTTATAGTACAATATTATATTTATTGAAAAAAGTCTACATATAAGGTGGACCTGTGCAGTTCAAACCTGTATCTCTTTTTTTTTGTTTTTGTTTTATTTTAATACTTTTTAAAATTTTTTATTGTTATGTTAATCACCATACATTATTACATCATTAGTTTATTTATTTATTTATTTATTTATTTATTTATTTATTTATTTATTTGAGACAGAGAGAATGAGAGAGAGAGAGCACATGAGAGGGGGAACGGTCAGAGGGAGAAGCAGGCTCCCTGCCGAGCAGGGAGCCCGATGTGGGACTCGATCCAGGGACTCCAGGATCATGACCTGAGCCGAAAGCAGTCGCTTAACCAACTGAGCCAACCAGGCGCCCACATCATTAGTTTTTGATGGAGTGTTCCATGATTGTTTGTGCATAACACCCAGTGCTCCATGCAGACCGTGCCCTCTTTAATACCCATCACCAGGCTGACCCATCCTCCCGCCCCACTCCCCTCTAGAACGCTCAGTTTGTTTTTCAGAGTCCATCGTCTCTTATGGTTGGTCTCCCCCTCTGATTTCCCCCCCTTCATTCTTCCCCCCCTGGTATCTTCTTCTTTTTCTTTTCTTAACATATATTGCGTTATTTGTTTCAGAGGTACTGATCTGAGATTCAACACTCTTGAACAATTCACAGCGCTTTCCAGAGCACATACCCTCCCCAGTGTCTATCACCCAGTTACCCCATCCCTCCCACCCCACCCCCCACTCCAGCAACCCTCAGATTGTTTCCTAAGATTGAGAATTCCTCATATCAGTGAGGTCATATGATACATGTCCTTCTCTGTTTGACTTATTTCGCTCAGCATAACACCCTCCAGTTCCATCCACGTCATTGCAAATGGCAAGATCTCATTCCTTTTGATGGCTGCATAATTCCATTGTATATATATACCACTTCTTTATCCATTCATCTGTCGATGGACATCTTGGCTCTTTCCACAGTTTGGCTATTGTAGACATTGTTGCTATACACATCAGGGTGCATGTACCCCTTCGGATCCCTACATTTGTATCTTTGGGGTAAATACCGAGTAGTGCAATTTCTGGATCGTACAGTAGCTCTATTTTCAACTTTTTGAGGAACCCCCATACTGTTTTCCAGAGTGGCTGCACCAGCTTGCATTCCCACCAACAGTGTAGGAGGGTTCCCCTTTCTCCACATCCCCGCCAACATCTGTCCTTTTCTGACTTGTTAATTTTAGCCATTCTGACTGGAGTGAGGTGATATCTCATTGAGGTTTTGATTTGGATTTGATTTGGACAGACACATGCACTTTTTCATGTGTCTGTTGGCCATTTGGATGTCTTCTTTGGAAAAATGTCTGTTCATGTCTTCTGCCCATTTCTTGATTGGATTCTTTGTTCTTTGGGTGTTGAGTTTGATAAGTTCTTTATAGATTTTGGATACTAGCCCTTTATCTGATATGTCATTTGCAAATATCTTCTCCCATTCTGTCGGTTGTCTCTTGGTTTTGTTGACTGTTTCTTTTGCTGTGCAAAAGCTTTTTATCTGGATGAAGTCCCGATACTTCATTTTGTCCTTGCTTCCCTTGCCTTTGGAGATGTTTCTAGGAAGAAGTTGCTGTGGCTGAGGTCGAATAGGTTGATGCCTGTGTTCTCCTTTAGGATTTTGATGAACTCCTGTCTCACATTGAGGTCTTTCAACCATTTAGAGTCTATTTTTGTGTGTGGTGTAAGGAAATGGTCCAGTTTCATTCTTCTGCATGTGGCTATCCAATTTTCCCAACACCGTTTGTTGAAGAGACTGTCTTTGTTTCATTGGACATTCTTTCCTGCTTTGTCAAAGATTAGTTGACCATATAGTTGAGGGTCCATTTCTAGGCACTCGATTCTGTTCCATTGATCTATGTGTCTGTTTTTTTTTTTTTAATATTTTATTTATTTATTTGACAGAGAGAGAAATAGAGCAGGAACACAAGCAGGGGGAATGGGAGAGGGAGAAGCAGGCTTCTTGCCGAGCAGCGAGCCCGATGTGGGACTCGATCCAAGGACGCTGGGATCATGACCTGAGCCGAAGGCAGATGCCTAATGACTGAGCCACCCAGGCGCGCTATGTGTCTGTTTTTGTGCCAGAACCATACTCTCTTGATGATGACAGCTTTGTAATAGAGCTGGAAGTCCAGAATTGTGATGCCGCTAGCTTTGCTTTATTTTTCAACATTCCTCTGGCTATTCAGGGTCTTTTCTGGTTCTATACAAATTTTAGGATTATTTGTTCCATTTCTTTTTAAAAAGTCGATGGTATTTTGATGGGGATTGCATTAAATGTGTAGATTGCTCTAGGTAGCATTGACATCCTCACAGTATTTGTTCTTCCAATCCATGAGCATGGAACGTTTTTCCATTTCTTTGTCTTCCTCAATTTCTTTCATGAGTATTTTATAGTTTTCTGAGTACAGGTCCTTTGCCTCTTTGGTTAGATTTATGCCTAGGTATCTTATGGTTTTGGGTGCAATTGTAAATGGGATCGACTCCTTAATTTCTCTTTCTTCTGTCTTGTTGTTGGTGTATAGGAATGCCACTGACTTCTGTGCATTGATTTTATATCCTGCCACTTGACTGAATTCCTGTATGAGTTCTAGCAGTTTTGGGGTGGAGTCTTTTGGATTTTCCACAGAAAGTATCATATCATCTGCAAAGAGTGAGAGTTTGACTTCTTCTTTGCCAATTTGGATGCCTTTGATTTCTTTTTGTTGTCTGATTGCTGTGGCTAGGACTTCTAATACTATGTTGAATAGTAGTGGTGATAGTGGACATCCCTGCCGTGTTCCTGACCTTAGGGGGAAAGCTCTCAGTTTTTCCAAATTGAGAATGATATTCGCTGTAGGTTCTTCATAGATGGCTTTTATGATATTGAGGTATGTACCCTCGATCCCTGTACTCTGAAGAGCTTTCATCAAGAAAGGATGCTGTACTTTGTCAAATGCTTTTTCTGCATCTACTGAGAGGATCATATGATTCTTGTTCTTTCTTTTGTTAATGTATTGTATCACATTGATTGTTTTGTGGATGTTGAACCAACCTTGCAGCCCAGGGATAGATCCCACTTGGTCGTGGTGAATAATCCTTTTAATGTACTGTTGGATCCTATTGGCTAGTATTTTGGTGAGAATTTTTGCATCCATGTTCATCAGGGATATTGGTCTGTAATTCTCCTTTTTGATGGGGTCTTTGTCTGGTTTTGGGATCAAGGTAATGCTGGCCTCATAAAACGAGCTTGGAAGTTTTCCTTCCATTTCTTTTTTTTGGAAGAGTTTCAAAAGAATGGGTATTAATTCTTCTTGAAATGTTTGGTAGAATTCCCCTGGGAAGCCATCTGGCCCTGGGCTTTTGTTTTTTGGGAGATTTTTGATGACTGCTTCAATTTCCTTAGTGGTTATAGGTCTGTTCAGGTTTTCTATTTCTTTCTGGTTCAGTTTTGGTAGTTGATACATCTCTAGGAATGCATCCATTTCTTCCAGGTTATCTAATTTGCTGGCATAGAGTTGCTCATAATATGTTCTTATAATTGTATTTCTTTGGTGTTGGTTGTAATCTCTCCTCTTTCATTCATGATTTTGTTGATTTGGGTCATTTCTCTTCTCTTTTTGATCAGTCTGGCCAGGGGTTTATCAATCTTGTTAATTCTTTCAAAAAACCAGCTCCTAGTTTCGTTGATCTGTTCTACTGTTCTTTTAGTTTCTATTTCATTGATTTCTGCTCTGATCTTTATGATTTCTCTTCTCCTGCTGGGTCTAGGCTTTATTTGCTGTTCTTTCTCCAGCTCCTTTAGGTGTAGGGTTAGGCTGTGTACTTGAGACCTTTCTTGTTTCTTGAGAAAGGGTTGTATTGCTATATACTTTCCTCTTAGGACTGCCTTTGCTGCATCCCAAAGATTTTGAATAGTTGTGTTTTCATTTTCATTGGTTTCCATGAATTTTTTAAATTCTTCTTTAATTTTCTGGTTGACCCATTCATTCTTTAGTAGTATGCTCTTTAGCTTCCATGTATTTGAGTTCTTTCTGACTTTCCTCTTGTGATTGAGTTCTAGTTTCAAAGCATTGTGGTCTGAAAATAGGCAGGGAATGATCCCAGTCTTTTGGTACCGGTTGAGACCTGATTTATGATCTAAGATGTGATCGATTCTGGAGAATGTTCCATGGGCACTAGAGAAGAATGTGTATTCTGTTGCTTTGGGATGGAATGTTCTGAATATGTCTGTGAAGTCCGTTTGGTCCAGTGTGTCATTTAAAGTCTTTATTTCCTTGCTGATCTTTTGCTTAGATGATCTGTCCATTTCAGTGAGGGGGGTGTTAAAGTCCCCCACTATTATTGTATTGTTGTCGATGTGTTTCTTTGCTTTTGTTATCAATTGGCTTATATAATTGCCTGCTCCCATATTAGGGGCATAGACATTTACAATTGTTAGATCTTCTTGTTGGATAGACCCTTTAAGTAGGATATAGTGTCCTTCCTCATCTCTTCTTACAGTCTTTGGTTTAAAATCTAATTTGTCTGATATAAGGATTGCCACCCCAGCTCTTTTGGTGTCCATTAGCATGGTAAATGGTTTTCCACACCCTCACTTTCAATCTGGGGGTGTCTTTGGTTCTAAAATGAGTCTCTTGCAGACAGCATATCGATAGGTCTTGTTTTTTAATCCAGTCTGATAGCCTGTGTCTTTTGATTGGGACATTTAGCCCATTTACATTCAGGGTAACTATTGAAAGATAGGAATTTAGTGCCATTGTATTGCCTGTAAGGTGACTGTTACTGTATATTGTATGTGTTCCTTTCTGGTCTATGTTGCTTTTAGGGTCTCTCTTGGCTTAGAGGACCCCTTTCAAGATTTCTTGTAGGGCTGGTTTCGTGTTTGCAAATTCCTTTAGTTTTTGTTTGTCCTGGAAGCTTTTTATCTCTCCTTCTATTTTCAGTGACAGCCTAGCTGGATATAGTATTCTTGGCTGCCTATTTTTCTCATTTAGTGCTCTGTATTTATCCTGCCAGTCCTTTCTGGCCTGCCAGGTCTCTGTGGATAGGTCTGTTGTCAATCTAATGTTTCTACCATTGGAGGTTACATATCTCTTCTCCTGAGCTGCTTTCAGGATTTTCTCTTTGTCTCTGAGACTTGTAAGTTTTACTATTAGATATCAGGGTGTTGACCTATTTTTATTGATTTTGAGAGGGGTTCTCTGTGCTTCCTGGATTTTGATGCCTGTTTCCTTCCCCAAATTAGGGAAGTTCTCTGCTATAATTTGCTCCAGTATACCTTCTGCCCCTCTCTCTCTTTCTTCTTCTTCTGGGATTCCAATAATTCTAATTTTGTTTTGTCTTATGGTATCGCTTATCTCTCGAATTCTGCCCTCGTGATCCAGTAGTTGTTTATCTCTCTTTTTCTTAGCTTCTTTATTTTCCATCCTTTGGTCTTCTATATCACTGATTCTCTCTTCTGCCTCATTTATCCTAGCAGTTAGCACTCCCAGTTTTGATTGCAGCTCATTAATAGCCTTTTTGATTTTGACTTGGTTAGATTTTAGTTCTTTTACTTCTCCAGAAAGGGTTTCTCTAATAACTTCCATGCTTTTTTCAAGCCCAGCTAGTATCTTTAAATCATGATTCTGAACTCTAGATCCAACATCGTACTAATGTCCGTATTGAGTAGGTCCCTGGCAGATGGTACTACCTCTTGTTCTTTTTGTTCAGGTGATTTTTTCCGTCTTGTCATTTTGTCCAGAGGAGAATAGATTAATGAGAGAACAAAATGCTAGCAGAGTAACAACGTCCCCAGAAAATATACTCTAAACAAATCAGAAAAGACCTGAAGCAGGGGGATAAGAAAGGGAAAGAGAGAAAAAAGAAAAAGAAAAAGATAAAGATAAAAACAAGCAAAAACAGAACAAAACAAAACAAAAAAAACAGAATATGATCAAATATGATCAGGCTGGTACATAGATCAGTGCCACACACTAGATTTTGGGTGTATTTTGGTCTGTTAGAAGAAAGGGCCTCCCAAAATATTAAAGAAAGAAAAACTTATATATGTACAAAAGTAAGGGTTGATATGATGAAGGAATGGAATATGACTGTAAAGATGGAAATTATAAAAAATTTTATAAAAGGAATTGATAAGAAGTTGTTTGAGAAAAGAAAGAAGAGGATTTAAAAAAAAAGAAAAAAGGGAGAGAATTTGATCAGGCAGGATAGTAGAAAAAACCATATTCTAGAGATTTAAGGTATATTTTGATCTGTTAGAGGGAACTATCAAAATTTTAAAATAGAGAACAACTTATATATATATATATATATGCCAAAAATACAGGTAACTACTATGAAGGGATAGAATATGACTCTATAAATGAAAAATAAAAATGTTTTTTTAAAAAAGGGATTGATAAGATGTTGGTTGTAAAAGGAAAAAAGAAAAATTCAAAAAAAAAAGACAGTTAAAAAAATTAACTTTGAAAGACTAAAGAATCATGGTAAAAAAGCCATGGATTCTATGTGTGTATTCCCCTAGCGCTGGAGTTCTGCCGTTCTCATTGATTGGTAAACTTGGTCTTGGCTGGCTGTTCTTGCTGATCTTCTGGGGGAGGGGCCTGTTGCCTTGGTTCCCAAATGTCTTTTCCGGAGGCAGAATTGCCCCATCCTTGCCTGGTCCAGGCTAAGTAATCTGCTTGGGTTTGGTCTCCAGAGCTTCTGTTCCCTGCAAGCTTTCCGTACAGCTTTGGAGGCCGAGAGTGAAATGGTGGCCTCCCAATCTCTGCTCCAGAGGAGCGAGAACTCAGGACCCCGCTCCTCAGTGCACCCCCAGAGAAAAGCCGTCAGTCACTCCTGTTTCCCGGTCTCCGGCCGTACTCCATGCTCACCCGGACTGTGACCAAGCATTTCTATCTCTGGCACCCGACCCCATGTGGAGTCTCCAAACCCAGCAGATCCCTGCAGTGTGTTCCCATGCAGCTCCTTCCAGGGGAGGAAGGGGAGTCTCCCCAGATCTGCTGCTTGTTGTGTCCCTGCTGGAGGAGCAGTGGCCTGACTATGTCCCGGATCACGGTTTATGGCACCCCCGAGTTGAGAGTCCGTGCCTCCGCTCCATCTCTGCAGCCGGCTTCCCTGCTCCGATACCTGGGAGCTCTGCCACACTCAGCCACCCCCAGTCTTCCTGTGACCCCGAGGGTCCTGAGACCACACTGTCCCATGAGGGTTTCACCCCCTGCTTAGCCACCGGAACGATGTCCCTCAGTGGAGCCGACTTCTAAAATTCCGATTTTGTGCTCCATGGCTCTATCACTTGCCAGAAGTGGCCAACGGAGGCCCCCTCCCCTGCCATCTATCCTCCTGAATATCGCCTCAGGTTGACTTCTCCACATGTCCTACTTTCCAGAAAGTGGTCGCTTTTCTGATGAGAGAGTTGTTGCTATTCTTTTCTTCAATCTTCTGTTGAGTTTGTAGGTGTTCAAAATGGTTTGATCCCTATCTAGCTGAATTCCTGAGACCAGACAAAATCCAGGTCTCCTACTCCTTCGCCATCTTGCTCCGCCCCCTTCTTCTCCCAAGTTTTGACTCATCTGTAAAATCTTTCTGATTTTATCTGTTCTGCAGAGCCCTTAAATAGTTGTTGTTTGTGTGAAAGTTGGTCTGTCCGTTTACTTCGTCATGTCAGAATGAAGACTCTGCCTTATCTTAAAATAATTATAGTATTCTGAAAAACTGGCCTAAAAATAGTGCTACTAATATTTGAAATCACAGAGTTAGAGATTCTGTAGGGATCTAGTGTAACTTTCCTGTTTATTAATGAAGCAATAGAGATTCTCTGAGATCGAATTCATTTATTCTTTCATCAACAAACACTTTTTTGAGCATTTACTATGTGCCATTCACTGTGCTGGGTGCTGAGACAATAGAGACAATTTCTCAAGGGCACTCAGCCCTTGGAATAGCTGGACCTAGGACTCATGGCTTCTATTTTCTAGTTTATTGCTTTTTCTGCTACTATTGAGGAAAATGAGAAAGGGAGGAGAGGAGAAGCCCCCAGGGCATAGACTGTGGTTACCAAAATGACCAGATTTTGGCAACATGAACCAGATACTGCACTATAACAGCTTGAAATTTTTACAATTTTTTTCTGTCAGAATCTTGGTGTCTCAAGCTATGTATATAGAAAAGCTTTCTCTATGCTCATTGTTTCTGGGTGAGTATGTGAGATGTATCCCTAAACTATAAGTGCATCCTTCACTTAGCATGTCATCCTCCAGGTCCATCCATGTTGTTGCATATGGAATGATTTCCTCCCCCCCCCTTTTTTTTAAAGCTGAATAACTTTCCATTGCATATATATACCACATTTTCTTTTTCCATTCATCCATTGATGGACATGCTAAATGAAATAAGCTATTTACAGAAACAGAAGGACAGATACTGCATGATTCACTTATATCAGGTGTCTAAAATAGTTAAAGTCATAGA
The DNA here is from genome assembly GCF_029215605.1 of Mirounga angustirostris. Taxonomy (NCBI): domain Eukaryota; kingdom Metazoa; phylum Chordata; class Mammalia; order Carnivora; family Phocidae; genus Mirounga; species Mirounga angustirostris. Next base: position 32,977,917 of record NW_026991723.1, read on the forward strand.
AACAGAGGATTGAATGGTAGTTGCCCAAGGAGCTAAGGGGAGGGAGAAATGAGGAGTTGCTTTTCAACAAGTATAAAGTTTCAGTTATGCAAGATGAATACATTCAAGAGATCTTTTGTATAATATTATGCCTAGAGTTAACAATACTGTATTGTGTACTTAACAGTTTGTTAAGAGGGTAGATCTCATGTGTTTTTACCATAATAATAAAAATGTAGGTATGGAACAAATAATGGCAACAATGAAAGTGTGCATTAAAGCTCACCTTAGGCAAACTATCTGATGCCCCTTGAGGAACAGCAGGTTTGAGGTTTTGAGGGTAATGAAATTATTATAATTTGCAAAAAGAAAGAATTGCTTAGCTTTATACATGTATAGCTTCAGCCTTGGATCTTGGCTAATAAGTCACTGCCAGGCTCCCATTCCCTTAGGCTTGTGTATTACTTTAGGCATCCTGGAGCTTCTGCCTTCTTCTGGTGTGCTTATTGCCACATGGCTGGCTGTGGCTCCCCACTGCAGGCAATAAATAAACCCTCCTGGTCATGGGGTGGTTGACTTGGATGGGTTTGATTTCTTTCCATGTGGAGACTCAGAAATTGGCTCTATAAAAAATGCAGAGAAATAGAGGGGCAGAGACAGGAGGGTTTAAACCTCTTTGTTGGACCTTTTCAATTATTCATGGAAAATCTATATTCTCTGTTATCGGCTTTAAGTAAAGCAACTTTGTTGTTTCTATTGATCATGCAATTTATTATCTTTATTTAAACTCTTCAGGCAATAAATAAATAAAAAGCAGTTGGAGGGAAAGAAGCTTTTCAGAGAAAGCAATTTCCTAGGCAAGTAGTTTAATCCTTTTAAAATTAGGCTTATAAACTTAAAGATGGTATCTGATTATTCTATTTGATTCCCTTTTAAAAAGGACTCTGGTCTTGGTTACTCTGTTTTTGCTGAGATCTCTGTTTTCACTTCTCTTTTCACCAAACTCTCTTTCCATTATACTCATAAATTAATCTACAAAGAAAAAATAGCAAAATGTATTGCAGCTGGAAATAAGAAAACTTCTATCTGAGTAATAGTCTCATTTCTCTATCACTTGCTGGTGAATACAGTTTACTCAACCTCTTTAAGCCTTATTTCTATCATTGGCAAAATTGGGACACTAACATTTGCCCTTTCTTCTTCATGGTCAAATGAAGATTACACAAGATAACCATGGTGATGAAAACACTTTTGTATAGTAATTCACTGTTTATTAAATAATTTAAACTTTTTATTTTCTCTAGGTCTTCTGATACCAAATCTACTGCCTTTTATTTTTTTTACAATATATAATGTACACTATTATAAAACTAGAGGGTTGTGTGAGATGTTCTTGAAGTTCTTTTTCTGATTTAAAATTCTGTGATTTTATTATAGCTTTTCATATAGAATTTCTTTCAAGCCAGAGACTCTCCATAATTTCTGTTGTGCTTTCCCCTTGAATCCTGGGTAAAATTCTCATTGGTTGAGTCTACTTCTTGGACAAGTGAACATGTTATCATCTTCACATGTTATCCTTCCTCTGCAGGTCTCCTTCCTCTACCTTTAGTTCCCTGATTGTGTTTATTGGGGAAGTGCTTTCCTTTTCTCATCTGACTCAGTTCTGCCAAGACGAACAGCCTTTCCTGTGCTCTGTGTTGTATTAGTGTACCTCATTAGTGTACCTCACAAAGAGGCCATGGTTCTGTTTCATACAACAGCAGCATGGTACTGGTGAATGATAACAGGTTTTGGAGATAGATAAGCTTAGGTTTGCATCTTATCTCAGCAACTTACTAGCTTTATGAGCTTGGGAGTGTTATTTGGCCTCTCTGTGCTTTAATCTCCTTATCTCTAAAATTGGGTGATGATAATATTAACAACCTCATTAGTTTGTTGTGATGGCCAAGAGACTGTATCCATGAGTGAGCAATCCCAGCTAGACTCATGGAGGAGGAGAATTAATTGCCATAAGATCAATTACAGCTGCCTGAGTAGATAGCAAACAAGAGGAAGAGAGGAAAGGGGTGGGGGAGATGAATGATAAAGACAGTGAAGAAATTACCAAGCCTTACAGAATTTAGCAAAGAAAGAACAACAGCAGGGACAGCTCAGGAAGAGTAGATTATGGTGGCTTTTTTACTCTGAGCATTGGGCCAGCTCATGGGAAGAGAACTTTGAAGGAGAGGAAAGAGAGGGACAAGTTGAAAAGGACAAAATGAGGAGAAAAAGGGAGAAAATGATAAAAACAGGTGAGCAGAGAGGAAAGAGAAGCTAAGAAATTCTCTGTGGCCTGTAAGGCCCAGAAGAGGGAGCTGGAGGCAGAAAAAAGTGAGCTGTTTATTGAAATCAGGAAGTTGTTTTACAGTTTTCCAGGAAGAGACTGTGGTGAATCCAAGGAATCTCAATGCATGAATCAAATATTGAAGAAATCAGGAGTTTAGGTGAGTGTCAGTTTAGCAGAAAAACAGCTTATTTTTAGAATATCTCAATGAGAAAGATTGACTGTTGAGGGGATAGTATGAAAATGTGACTTGGGCTAATGGCCTAAACAACCTGTATAGTATCTTCAGGGACATCTCAACAACCTGTTTATTCTTTTTTAAGAATGGAGGGTAGATGTAGGAGACGATGTGACCTGATTACTGTTGTAAAAAATGTGCATAGGTTTAGCATTCCCTCTAAGAAGTATGAAAGAGGATTTTGATAAGTGAAGGGTAAGAATGATCATCTGCTAAGTGTCCTTCATTTATGAACAGCACAGAGTTTTAACCAGTACAAGGAACAGCCCAAAGCATCTCACCCATATGGATTATGTTATTTCTTATATGTGGTGTGTGGCTTGAGAGTGTTCTTCTGCAAAGTGAACTAGAATGCCTACTTAGGGGTCTCTGGTGGATAAGGGTCTCAAATTACTAATGTGACTATTCTTTTGTCCTCAAGAGAGATTGTAAGATACCCCATTATTGTATGTACATATTTTTTTCCTTCAGCCACAAGAAAGAATATAGAGCACAAAATAAGGATGCTTTAAAATCAGTATGTTTAGTTATATTAGGCATTCTACTCATTCTGTCTTTTGAAGAAATTTCTTCTGAAGACCTGAACCTATTCTAATTTGGAATGTATTCTCTGCTGACATTCATCTTCATTATCATACTGTGGATTTCCTTCATCTTTCTCTTGGCTGATCCTAGATTTTGTAATGGCATTTCCTTTTTCTTTTCTAACTTATGTTCTGTCTTTGGTGGCACACATGCCCCAATAGTGTCCTGAAAAATGGTGCTTAAAAGGAAAATTTTTTGAGACCCTACATGTCCCAAAATATCTTTCTCTTGAGTATAGAGTTCTGGTTTGAAAATAATTTTCCCTCAGACTTTTGAATGTGTTGCTCCTTTGTCAGTTGCCTGCCAGTATTGCTGTTGAGTACACTGAAGTCAGGAAATTATATCCCTGTGGCTTGTTTTGTATGTCCCGTGAACTGAGAATAGGTTTTACGTTTACAAAGTGTTGTAAAAATCAACCAACCAAGCATGTCTTGGGATAGTCAGATAGTTCAGAGAACATTCTCTGAAGGTATTGGCTAGAGAGTAATAGACTTATTACCACTGCTCTGGGAACAGCGAGGGAAGAGAACTGTGGGTTTCAAAATTCAATATACAGAAATTCCCTTAGCCTTGTTTTCAATATGGTTCCTCCTATGCTGGTTGTCTCCTAGTCAAAGGATCCTCTGTTTTACCTTTTTCAGGGAATTAACTTACAGTTCTCATGTGAAGTGAGAAGGGCATTCACTAAGCTTCTCAGAGAGGGACAGGAATCTGAGGCTCTACCTGCCTTTAAAGCAGACTTTCAGCCCATCATCCTACTTTAGCTCCATTTGACCTGCACTTCTAGTACTTTCTATTGCTGGTGTTTGAACTTTTTAGGGGGCTTATAGGGAAAATTGAATTGTTTTTCTGCTTCCCCACTGTCAGCATAGGATTCCCCTTTCTCAGTTCTTTGAAGTCAGACATCCCACCTGCTTTCCAGCTTCCAAAATTTGTTTCTATTGTCTTCTTTCCTATTCTCTTTATCCTTTTAGATTTATGCTTCAAAATACATTTATTATCATTTTAGTGGACTTCAGGAGGGAAAGAAAGTAAATGTGTGTTCTCAATCTGCCATCACCCAGTTTAAACAAATCTTAACATTTTGCCATAGTGGCTAAGATTTCTTTTTCTCAAAAAACAAAACATCACACAATCAGTTCAAACTCCTTTTGGCCCCTTTCCAGTCTCATTTCTCTCCCTCCCTTCACCAAGAAAACTACCATCTTGAAATCAACTTATATCCTTCTCTTCCTTAGTTGTCTACCTTTATTGCACATGGATGTCTCCATTAAAATGCAGGCTGTTGTTTCAATGTCTTAAAGTTTGGATAATTGGTGTTATATTATGTGTAACCTTATGCAATTTTCTTCACTCAATATTAACTATCTGAGATATAAGCATGGTGATGGATATAGCTCTAGTTCATTCATTTTTACTGTTTAAGTATATTCATTGAATAAATACTGTCAAATTGTGCTTCTGTGTTTCTACTAATTTATATTCCCACCAGCTGTATATAGGAGCACTCATTTCTCCACATCTTCTTCCAATACCTGGTATTATAACATGTTCTTCAAATGTTAGGTGGTGATAACATGGGTTGTGTTACCTATGAAAATGTAACAGAACTCTGTATCTCTTCAAGAGACACACAGACTAAAAGCAAAAGATAATATGAGGTCTGGGGACACCTGAATTCTATTTGGCCTGACTTCTCCATACCTTAATTTTCTACAATTCTCTTTGATCATGACTGCTGCTCTTCATGAGAATACTATGCTTTTACTTAAATGAACAGAGTTTGAGATGTGATAATTTTGGGATTTGGGTACATAATGTAGGGGAAGTGTAAAAGTAGTCTTCAGACGGTGATGCTGGTTCTGGAGGTTCTCCTGTCTCTTACTATCTTTCAACTTTCAGATTCTGATGCCAAGGTACTCATTAATCAGTGAGACAGGGCTAGGAGACTACCTCTTAAGAAGAGGCTCACTGTTTGACTTTTGTGCTGCCTGGTGTGAGCACGTCTCCAGAGAGACAGCGCAATCTGGCTTCTGTGATAGCAAAGTCTGTGTATAACCTTTATTAACACAATCAACTCACCATTGCTAAGGGGGAAATACATTCCCTCGCAGACATTTTCCTTTACTTTCCTCATCTTAGGCAGGGCTCTGCCTGCAGAATGTAACAGAAAGTTTGACACGGCTCAACCATACTTCAGCCCTTTCCTTGCTAATAGAAATGAAGTTTCAAGACCTCTGGGTATTTTGCTAATTTGTTTTTTCTTTTCTAGAGATCACAGAAAAGTATCTTTTAAATTTAATGTGTACCTGAAAACATGTAAGAAAGTGAAATATATGAACTTAAACGACAGACACATCCTATAAGGGAATCACAGTCATAAAGCAAAGAATACTTTCAAACTTCCTAATTACATCTTTCCTTTTTAATATGATCTTCAGTATTACATTTCCAGCATTATTTATTTATAAGTTCTTTCTTTTTTGTTATTTTCCTTTGCAACTGAACGCACAATCAACTGGCTCATGTCCAGCAAGAATGCAATTCAGGTAAATGATATTCTGCCATTGACATGCCTGATGAGTTCTCTCTCTGTCTCAACTGAACCTATACCTTTTACAGCTAGTGCCAACTATTTAATATTTTTTGTTTACCCTTATTTATAAAATAATATGGAAATATACACAAATTTTTTAAAAAAGATTTTATTAATTTATTTGAGAGATAGAGAGAGAGTGTGCACAGAGGAAGAAGAAGAAGCAGGTTCCCCACTGAGCAGAAAGCGTGACGTGGGGCTCGATCCCAGGACCCCGAGATCATGACCTGAGCCATTGCATAAATAGTGTTATGTACACAAATATTACAAGGCTTCTGAAATGGAACTCTTAGCTGAGAGGTGAGTTGGAGAAGTTAAATTTGTCACCTGAAATAGGAACATCCAAGTTTGGCCTAGAAATATATTAGGATTACATGCACAAACACACACAGATATGTGAGTTCTTTGAAAACTGAATGCATGAATGTTGAGACCATCAGGACTATCTCTCTCTCATCCTTTTTTTCCCTTTTGATCTTCTTAAGCCCAAGTCCTTCCCTTTCCAATCACTGGTATTCACTCTCATCCATTTCATTTCCATGAAAAAATTGATTCTTGTCTCTGCTATTCCAGATGCCTTTTACATAGAAGCCCATTTGACTATCCCATGTTGGTCATCCCACCAACTCCTTGTGAACTTCAGGAAAAAGTGAGAGGCTTACAAATAAACATGTGAGATCATCAGAGCACCTTGTGTCCCAAAAGCTTGGGACAAGCTGGTGATCTTAATTTTCTCTGACTCTTGGCTGCAGAACATCAAGCACAGGAAGCCTGAAAGATGACACCAAGGGTCTTAAATACCCAAAATAGCACAAACAGATAGCATTTTAAGTTCTTGTATGTATTATAAGGCATCCTCCAAAAATCTAGAAATAAATAAGATTGCTCTCTGAGAGTTAAACATTTTTTTTTTTTTTTAAAGATTTTATTTATTTATTTGAGAGAGAGAATGAGATACAGAGAGCATGAGATGGGGGAGGGTCAGAGGGAGAAGCAGACTCCCTGCTGAGCAGGGAGCCCGATGCGGGACTCGATCCAGGGACTCCAGGATCATGACCTGAGCCGAAGGCAGTCGCTTAACCAACTGAGCCACCCAGGCGCCCGAGAGTTAAACATTTAAGACAAACAGGTAATGAATTTTTATGTAAGAAAGAGAATGTCTCCTTTGTCTATAAGACCAGACAGAAGACTTACTGAAACTATTAACATATCAAAAGAAAGTCTATATCAGGGTGTGAAGATGACTAGAACTATTTTGGAAGAGAGAGGCAGAGAGTGGAGGCACACATGGGTGAGGGGGAGGGAGAGGGGAAGAAGATGGGGGAGAGGGAGATTGAGAATCTGCCCATTGATTTGATATATATGGTCTCATGATCTTTCTATTATAGAGATAACATGTCATTTCAACCTGATGCTGTTAAACATACAACTCATAAAACTAACTCTCCTTGTTTTGATTCTATGTTCACCAAGTTACTTTGTTACTACTATTTGCTTCCCTGGGTAGTTAGTGTATCTATATGAAGAGAATACCTGGCCCAGTGGGCTGAGTATATGAGCCTTTTGGCATTTTGTTTCACTAAAATAAATAATAAATAAATAAGTATTCTGGTTTCAGATATTAGATGTAAAGTTCAGTCAATGTAAGCCCAACTCTAGTGGATTTTAGAAAATTCATTAAGACAGTGTCACTCTGTGAGGCCACTTTTGAAATAGTTGGTTGAGGACACGCTCCTCAGATCATGGTTGTAGTTGAGCAAGCGTACCTATTGAGCACAATACCTTCAGTCCTAAAGGAACAAAATACAGCAAGGGAAACAAACTGCCTTTGAGGGATGAGACAAATCACAATTTAGCTCTTTTTTTCACAGGACCAAGATGTGCTGTATACAGGTAGTCTCATCATCACACCTCCACTCTTCATTCTTCTTCCATGTTTTCCCTGCTCTCATTTTGGATATTTTACTCATTTCCATGTGACAGGCTCTCTCAGTCCTGTCTCCTTTTCCTTCCCTGAAAGTTGTTAATGTAACCACCAATTTCCATGAAGGACCTCTAGTCAAAGGGCAAATATCAACACCAGGGATTTCTATATTTCTCTGTCACAGGAATTAAGGCTTCATGGGATTCAAGGAAGCCCAATTCCTTTTCTGAGGCAGGGTGTAAAGGTCTGAGTATGGGGCAAAATTCTGCCATTGAGGGGCTTTTCTGGAGCACAAGGGAAAGCTAAAGGCAGTGAGAACCTCTGGGCAGCCTAAGGCAACAGCTGCTCCCTTCCAGTCATTGCTTTTGGGGAGAACCATGCATGTGGCGCCAGATCATTGAGAAGGATTCTTTCAAGACAAATGAATATCTACTGATTTCTTCCTACCTTGATTCTAGCATCATTAGTATCCCTGCAGATATTTTTAAAAACCTAAACAAAGGGGGAAAAAAAAAAGAGAAGAAAAAAAAGTTCCCAGGATAATAACAATAATCATGCAAGCATATCAGAAAACACAATCTTCCCCAAATAATAAAAGAAAATCAATTACATGTCAAAAATATGCCAGACATTAAAATTAGGTAATTTTTACCTGACTGTTGAAAATAGCCAATCTTCCTAGACTCTATGTCTATCAGAGTTTTTGTGTGTTTTTCTTTGGTCTTTTAGGGAAGATCACAAAAGTGGAAAGTCTGAACTGAAAGCCTGGGTGTCAGACCTGGGTGATGAATCTCAAGTGCGGTTGTGATGCTGGTTCTGGGGCAAAGTGCTGACCACTGGGTGTGGAGGCTGTAATTTCATATTCTTATCATATGAGGTACTCTAGTCTTTACTGGCAAAATCTCCGAATCTTTTACTAATAAAGCAAAAGCTTCTGTGTCTTGGTTTATAAGTAACTAAAATAGCAAAACTGTATGGATGCTGCTCTTAGAAATGCCATCATTCACTCAAAGGATATGTTCTTAGAGGGATGGAATGACATCCAAGTTTGATATCTGAAACTTATTGCCACTGTGTGCCCATCCTCAGGAGGTGATCTAAACGTACAGTCATTTGCTTGTGTCTCAAGCTCTGCATCTGGGATGTGTGAGCTGCTGGACAGAGAAAGCAGCTTTGAACTTAGAGGGGGTTCTGGACATGAACTTGGGGGACAGACTGCCCAGCCTGTGAGCCGCTCTCTCCTTCCTGAGATTATGTTCCTCTGCCTCACTGCATTCACATGGTGGGTCCCTGGAACCATGTCTTTATATGTGGTCCAACTTCCCCTACTCCCCTCCCCTCCAAGACATAGGGGACATTTGACTCAAGTTAGACAATAAAATCTCTTTTCTGGGAATGGGGGCATCTGAACCTAGAGAAGTAAACTTTAGGGACAGCTGGGTGGCTCAGTTAGTTAAGCGTCTGCCTTCAGCTCAGGTCATGATCCCAGGGTCCTGGGATTGAGTCCCACATCGGGCTTCTCCTTCTGCCTGCAGCTCTCTTGCTTGTGCACTTGCTCTCTCTCTCTGGCAAATAAATAAATAAAATCTTAAAAAAAAAAAAAAGAAGTAAGCTTTACAGTGGTGGTCCAACACTGACATATGGATGAGAAAGAAAAAAGCCTGTCTTTAGAGAAAGGCAAGAATATAGAAGCTCCACAGAAAAGGGCAGACACAAGAAATGCAGAGAGGGTACTTCTTCAGATTCTCCAATTTTCCAGTTGCTAGTTTCTGTCTCATTAAGATCTGGCTATATTTTTGCCTTTGGATTTAATGAGACACCTCTATATATCCTTATAATAAAATCCTCCTTTTGTTTAATGCTTGAATTAGTTACTTGTAACCCAAAGAGTCTTAATTAATTAAAAAAATAAACAGAAAAAGACTATCAATATTTTAGCCTTTCTCAATAAAAATCACTTGGCTTGAATCTAAGAGGTTTTTTTTTTTTAATGTTTTATCTTTAGGAAATTGGGGTACATCTTAAAAATAACATGTTCAACTGAAATGTTTCTTTCATTTGTTTGTTTCTCTGAGAAGCTATTAGTAACCCAAAGAGGCATCTGATAATCAATAATATCTCAGAATCAAGGAAATGCTGCATATTACTGCAACATAACTTCATGTCCCTCTTTTTTATACTAACATTCCTGGATTTCCAGATTCTTAGACTGTAAGAAATGGCTGACCTACTTTGAGGACTCCTGTCAAAATGATTGTTCTTGTGGAATGGTTGGTTTTATTTCCCCCAGACATCTTATTTGACTTGGGCAAAGTTTTCTTGTATTATTCCTTCTCACAAGGTGAAGCAATACAAATGAAGATACTTGGCTTCTTCACCCATCCCTGGAACCACTGCCACTGAGAGAGAGCCAGCTGCCTTCCTGGACTTCTGGTAAGGTTTCCCACTTAGTGACTCCCTTCTTACATAATACACCTGCATTTTCATTTTTGCCTGGCCCATAGATGGTAACAAAAACATTTGCAACTTTTCAGTGTCACTTACCTTAAAAAAAAAAAAATCAGGAAACTTCAAATATGATATTGTTTAACAAATACAATGACAATTCTTTGAAATCTCACTGCTTTGGTCCTTAAGTAGATACCACTTACCTTTCATTACTTAGAACTGCCTCTGAAAATGGTTTGCAATTTAAATACATAAAACCACTAGAATGAGTAATAGGAAAATCAATCTTTATTCTTTCAGATTAAATAAACTTGCTCATGAAAAATATCTTATGTGGACACCAAAATGTATCTAGAGCTGTTTTTTTGGAGGTCATTAGACAACAGTGGACAAATCTTTCAAAGTGGGTGATTCCTTTTTGTGGGAAGGCTGATCCTTAGGAACTTGAAAATGCTCAGTGTCACAGTGGGGAGTTGGTGGGCTTTGAAAGCAGAGAGTCTTTTTTGAAGCTTGGCTTCTGCACTAACTAGCTGTATGTTTTTACACAATTCACTTAACCTCTGAACTTCGATTTCTCAGCTGTGGAATGGTAGTAATATTATTTATTTTTCAGGGTGCTCATAGAGAATAGAGAAAGTGAGAAAAACTGACCAGGGTACCACCTGTCCTGTGATGTATCTCCTCAGAATCAGTGTCCTATGGTGGGTCTGTGTGGTGGGACCTAAACTACAAGTCTGTTCTCTGATAGCAAAGGATATTAGGGTTTGATTTTTCAAAATTCTATGTTGAGAAGGTAGGATTCACAGTGTGAAGAATTATCAAGATTTTGGCAGCCACAGATAGATGTCCACTATAATATCTTAGGTATGTTAAAAGCATCTTACTCCTATCTCACCAAACTGTCAGGGCATGAAGGCAATCTTTGTAATCACAGTAATGGCCACTGTCACCAAGATTTCCAGGGTCTATTTTCATCATGTTGCCACCCAAATTACCAAGACATAAATTGAAAATATAATTCATGTTTTACGTGTTTTGTGATTTACAAAAGTCTTTTCACATTATTGCACTTTTTTTCCCCTCACAAAACCCTGGAAAATGGTCATTATTAGTTCCACTGACATATAAGGAAGTTGATCATCAATGAAAGTTTATCTTGCCAAAGGTCATCCAGCTAATAATTGCTAGATCTAAGTAAGGGTGCTATAGAGGTTTTATCTAAATTTGTTGTTTCTAACTCAAAATTTACAAATGGTTAAGAAAATAGACTTTGGGTCTGACACATGTGGGTTTCAGATCCTAGCCCTGCTATTTATAAGTTTGCCACTTAACCTTCTTGAGCTTAAGTTTTCTCATCTGTGATTGATGGTAGCATCTACCTTGTAAGGTTATTGTGATGATTAGATAAGATACCGTAACTGGAGCACCTGGTACAGTGTCATGGTAGAAAGTGAGTGACTCCTGTGTGATATCATTTCGTCATCAGGATAATCATCATTTGTATTATACCACACTGCTTCAGGAGAGCTGTACATGTTTATCTCTCATAGCCTCATGAACGTGTGCTCTAAACAATCCTAGATAGAGGTTTTTAGAAAGCTTGTTTATAAAGTGTCCAGGCATACAGGACCATAGCTCTATTTACTGACTTTTATATAACAGTCATTTTAGAGTTGTAAGCAGTTTTTTTCTCCAGGAGAGAAAATTTGTTCACTCTTGGGCAGACTCACTTGGTTCTGGGATGGACCGCCAAGTGACTCCTTTAAGGTATTTAGATATTTGGCAAAATCCCCCTCTATTTGTGTGTCTTCACCAATTTACAAGGTTTCCAAGGAGACTTTGAAGTTCTGATGGACTGGGGCAAGGCCTTCCTAGGTTAGAGCTCTGGAAATGTTGTCAGGAACTCTAAGAAGAAAGTGCCCTAAGGGAAGGAGAAATGTGAATACGTAGTCCCAAGTCAGCACCAGGCTGTGACTGTTGGGTATAGTTCCTGGCTCATGCTGGAAACTCTGCTCCAGCATGCAGTCTGCCCTGGGGAAAAGATGAGATGAAAGAACTAGGAATATAATAATTGACACTCCAGGTTGAGTTTGGGTGGGGATGTCCATAGTTTGAACCTGGTAGTGGGGTCTAAGGAGACACTACAGAGGATGGCACTGGGGCCATCAGCTTTGAGAACTCTCTGATTTGGGTGATGACATAGTATTCCAGTAACAACAGTGACAGTGGAAGCAAATGGGCATTGCTGCTAATTGCCAAGTTTTTCTAGTGCCAGTTCAAATGAACAAACCTTTTGTTTCCTGGAAGTGCCTTCCTGGTTTGGTAATAGTGTCAACATTGGCAGTGAACAAGGCATTTCTTTGGTTTGATTAGACCATCATCTTCACTTTTACAGCAAGAGAATCCAGACTGAATCTAAGGATGGGTAGTTTATTTGGGAATTCTGATCACATGGAGGAGGGAGCTTCTTTGTATAAGTGTAGAAAACTTAGATTTTCTGCTAATCTAGGTATGTGGAGAGTCAGTGGCACTGTAATTTGTATATGAAAGAAAACTGTAATTTTTTGTTTTGAGCCCACTCTGGTAAAGTCTGGGTTACATATATGAATAATGATAGTGACTGTGCTTGGGAAATAATCAAGTGCTATTATTGATATTGAAGATGATGGTGTATCAAAAACCAAGGAAAGTTCGCAGACTCACACTAAACAATGAAAGTGGTGATTTTCAGCACACACAGGTTAAGTGTCACTTGGAATTCAGAAAGCGGCTAAATCATCTTTTTAAGGCTCAGCTGCCAAAGAGAAGTCTCAGAAGAGGGAAAGAACCACACTTCCCTACCTCTCTGCATTCCTGGGGGATCCCACAGCTTGAGGGGTCTACTGAAAGAGCATGGACTCTGTAATCAGTTGGAACTGGATTCCACCTAACCTTTCTGAGCCTCACATAACCTTTCTTAGTCCCATCTGCAAAATGGGAATAAACATACTTTGGTTTTTTTTTTAGAGAGGGAGAGAAAGAGTTGAGGGAGGAGCGGGGGGCGGGGAGGGGCAAAGGCAGAGGGAGAGAGAATCTTAAGCAGACTCCACGCCCAGCATGGAGCCTGACGCAGGGCTCGATCTCATGACCTTGAGATCATGACCTGAGCTGAAATCAAGAGTTGGACACTTAACCAACTGAGCCACCCAGGTGCCCCTAAATATACCTATTTTATGGTGCTGTTATGGCCCTGGTGTGTCATAACACAGGAAAGGAGTCTAGGATGGTATCTAGTACATGTTGATTTCTTTCATTCTTTTCCCCTTTACTGTGATCAGTGGGTATGAGGGAAAGGGGTGGGACCAGAGACCAGCGAACACTTTCTTCATGCCGCTGGTAGACCTCTGACAGACTTTTCTGTTGATGATTTGATAGCTTTTCCCAACTTTCAAAAAGTACCTACTCCTTTGGGGGTTGTATCATTTGAAAACAGCTAGTGGAATTTTGGTGATTTGGACTAATTTATTGCTGTGTTATAGGACAGGGCTAACGGGATCATGGGCTCCATTTACACACTGGCAGTTTGCTTGTCATAAAACAAAAATCTGTTTCAGGCCATTGTCTGCCTTCTTCATTCTTGACAGATGTGGGCCTAGAGTCAGTTGGTGAGGGCACTGCAGTGAACTTGCTGCATGCAGTGAAATTGCATTTACCTTGAAGGGGAGGCCAGGGGCGCAGTGAGGCTACATAGTGAGGCCAGGCATGGGGCAGCCTACCATTACCAACAGACTAAGTGGACCATGACAGGCCCTCCAAACCTGTCATTAAATGCCAATCCAGGAGGAGGGTTTTTTTCAGCTCCATTTTATAAAAGAAAAAGCTGAAGCTCAGTGTGGTTAAATGACCTGTTGAAGAAAATCAGGAGCAGAAATAGATATAATTCCATGGCTTTGGATTCAGAGAGTTATCTACAAGGCAAGAGCCCAAGGCCACACCTCCCTCTTTTCCATTAAGGCAGACTCTTTCACTGCTAAATTTGTCTTGCTTCTTTAGACTTGCACCAAAATTAATAAAGGTCTACTTTCCTAATTGCACAATCAAAATAAATTATGTCCACAAATTAGAAGGCAAGGAAATTGCATGTGCATTTTGGGTGCTCTGATAATGTCCTGCAGTAAATTGTTTTCATATAAATTGCATGCTTAATTAATTGCTCTCAAAAATGCCCATGTATTTTCCTGCAAATACATCTCTGCCTACAATTCATAAAATACAAAGACAAATTAAATTGCCAATCCCCATATAAAAGTGTTGCCATTGGTGTATCCTGGTTGTGCTCAGTCATTCTGCCCTCTTTCCAGGGAATGCAATAAACCTGGTGAGCCTCTTCCTTTCTGAGTTGCCCCTGGGTGTCTGATTCAACAGATTTGAGGTCTCTCTTAAATTACAGCCAGACAAGGCAATAAAGCTCATGTGTGATCCATAACTGGTTGCACTAAAAATCTGGCTGGCTCAGGTGACTCCTGAGACCTCTCTGACAGACAGCTCAAGACAGTGAGCTTTGGGGAAGCTAGCCACACTAAAAATAACAATAAGTAAAATGCCCCCCAACATCCAAAATTTAAAAAAAAAGAACACCTTTCTACAAAAATGCATGCACTGTTGTTTTGATGAAATTATAGAAAAGTATGAAAAAAAGTTGCCTTCCATAATCTCAAAACCCAGATATAATCACAGATCATCATGTCTTCTTTGAACAGAATACTAAATGTTAGAAAAATGAAAATGATCATTGGCCAATTTAGTTTTTTTGTTTTGGAAATTATTTTTAGGGATGAGTTTGGGCTTGCAAAATTTTCATTAGTTAGAGAATATGTCCTCTATTTCAAACTCCCACATACAGTATGCCTCAGTAGGCAAAAGTTAATGTTTAGAAACGACCCTAGTGTGGTCTGCCTGTGGCAAATCCTTCTACTCTGATTTCTAGAAAGGAATTGTGCTAACAGAAAGTGAAGGGAATGCTTTGCTAGATATTAGAATTTGTTTGCCAAAAATAATTCAATGCTGGAAAGCTTTGTTTCTAAAAATATTTCACCCCATGTTTTTGATACAGAAGCCCTTCCTCTGGCTTCCCCTTCAGGTGATTGCTCAGCCAGTATTATCTGAGGTGAGAGGTGACCCAGCGGAGGCACCCTCATCAGCCAGCACAGCTTGCCTTTAGGTGATAATTCTTACAGCTGGAGCTGAAGGACTTGTCTTTGGAAAGCAAAGAAAACACAAGTCAGAAGGTGCCGAGATGGTCCAGTTTGTGGGGTGTTTGGGCTTAGGTGCCTATTCATTCCTATGGAGTCATGACCTGCTAAGTGAAATTGTAATGGAAGAGTCAAAATGAGGGTTGAAATCCACTCAAGTGTTATTTCCAGTGATAGCCAAAATGACAATCAAAACAAAACTGAATACCCTCCGCTGATGTGTTTTTGTAGATGTCGTGAACTTAGCTTTGCTTCTGGCTCCAATGCTAATTCTGGGTGCATGGGAAATTCGGCTTTTACAGGGCCCAGCTCCTCCCTCAAAAGGCAGCATCTGAGCTGTGGTTTGGAGTAAAGAAGCTGCCACCCTCCACACGATGCGAGGGACTGTACTGAGAACTTTGTGGCTGACTCAAGCACCTGTGGAGGTAGAGATCCTTGCAGGCTCTACCCGGGCCTGAAAGGGAAGTTGTTTTCAAGCCAATTCTGCTGTGGGCCCTACAAATGTACCGAAGTGTGGAAAAAGGTGACCAGAGGAATTTTGAGACCAAATTACATATAACTCTCATTCCTTCTCATTGTTGCATAACAGAAAAAAGAACAAAATGAAAAACCAAATCATTAAGTACTACCTTAATAAATTATGTTGCCATAAAATGTTAAAGAGTATAAATATTTATTCATTTGAGATTTATACATGTGGCATGTGCCTGAGCATATGAATACACACACACACACTAGTGTGTTGATTCTTAAAAATTTTTAAATTGAAGTATAGTCGACACACAATGTTACATTAGTTTCAGGTATATAGCGATTTGACAACTCTATATGCTATGCTATGCTCACAAGCATAGCCACCATCTGTCACCGGAAGTGTCGATTCTTGATAAGCTTATGAAATCAGCAACATTTGTACTGGGTATTTTTTCTAAACCATCTGTTTTGGTCATTCCTTGTCTTTCTTTTCTTTTTTTTTTTTTTTACTTTTATTTTTATTATTGTTATGTTAATCCCCATACATTACATCATTAGTTTTAGATGTAGTGTTCCATGATTCATTGTTTGTGCGTAACACCCTCCATGCAGTGCTCCATGCAGAACGTGCCCTCCTCAATACCCATCACCAGGCTAACACATCCTCCCACCCTCCTCCCCTCTAGAACCCTCAGTTTGTTTCTCAGAATCCATAGTCTCTCATGGTTTGTCTCCCCCTCCGATTTCCCTCCCTTCATTCTTCCCCTCCTGCTATCTTCTTTTTTTTTTTTTTTAACATATATTGCATTATTTGTTTCAGAGGTACAGATCTGAGATTCAACAGTCCTGCACAATTCACAGCACTCACCAGAGCACATACCCTCCCCAGTGTCTATCACCCAGTCACCCCGTCCCTCTCAACCCACCCCCCACTCCAGCAAACCTCAGTTTGTTTCCTGAGATTAAGAATTCCTCATATCAGTGAGGTCATATGATACATGTCTTTCTCTGTTTGACTTATTTCGCTCAGCATAATACCCTCCAGTTCCATCCATGTTGTTGCAAATGACAAGATCTCATTCCTTTTGATGGCTGCATAATGTTCCATTGTATATATATATACCACTTCTTCTTTATCCATTCATCTGTCGATGGACATCTTGGCTCTTTCCACAGTTTGGCTATTGTGGACATTGCTGCTATAAACATCGAGGTGCACGTACCCTTTTGGATTCCTACTTTTATACCTTTGGGGTAAATACCCAGTAGTGCAATTGCTGGATCATATGGTAGCTCTATTTTCAACTTTTTGAGGAACCTCCATACTGTTTTCCAGAGTGGCTGCACCAGCTTGCATTCCCACCAACAGTGTAGGAGGGTTCCCCTTTCTCCTCATCCCCGCCCACATCTGTCATTTCCTGACTTATTAATTTTAGCCATTCTGACTGGTGTGAGGGGGTATCTCATTGAGGTTTTGATTTGGATTTCCCTGATGCCGAGCGATATTGAGCTCTTTTTCATGTGTTGTTGGCCATTTGGATGTCTTCTTTGGAAAAATGTCTGTTCATGTCTTCTGCCCATTTCTTGATTGGATTCTTTGTTCTTTGGGTGTTGAGTTTGATGAGTTCTTTATAGATTTTGGATACTAGCCCTTTATCTGATATGTCATTTGCAAATATCTTCTCCCATTCTGTCGGTTGTCTTTTGGTTTTGTGGACTGTTTCTTTTGCTGTGCAAAAGCTTTGTATCTTGATGAAGTCCCAATAGTTCATTTTTGCCCTTGCTTCGCTTGCCTTTGGCGATGTTTCTAGGAAGAAGTTGCTGTGGCTGAGGTCGAAGAGGTTGCTGCCTGTGTTCGCCTTTAGGATTTGGATGGACTCCTGTCTCACATTGAGGTCTTTCAACCATTTGGAGTCTATTTTTGTGTGTGGTGTAAGGAAATGGTCCAGTTTCATTCTTCTGCATGTGGCTATCCAATTTTCCCAACACCATTTGTTGAAGAGACTGTCTTTGTTCCATTGGACATTCTTTCCTGCTTTGTCAAAGATGAGTTGACCACAGAATTGAGGGTCCATTTCTGGGCTCTCTATTCTGTTCCATTGATCAATGTGTCTGTTTTTGTGCCAGTACCATACTGTCTTGATGATGACAGCTTTGTAATAGAGCTGGAAGTCCGGAATTGTGATTCCGCCAGCTTTGCTTTTCTCTTTCAACATTCCTCTGGCTATGTGGAGTCTTTTCTGGTTCGATACAAATTTTAGGATTATTTGTTCCATTTCTTTGAAAAAAGTGGATGGTATTTTGATGGGGATTGCATTGAATGTGTAGATTGCTCTAGGTAGCATTGACATCTTCACAGTATTTGTTCTTCCAATCCATGAGCATGGAACGTTTTTCCCTTTCTTTGTGTCTTCCTCAATTTCTTTCATGAGTATTTTGTAGTTTTCTGAGTACAGATCCTTTGTCTCTTTGGTTAGATTTATGCCTAGGTATCTGATGGTTTTGGGTGTAATTGTAAATGGGATCGACTCCTTAATTTCTCTTTCTTCTGTCTTGTTGTTGGTGTATAGGAATGCCACTGACTTCTGTGCATTGATTTTATATCCTGCCACTTGACTGAATTCCTGTATGAGTTCTAGCAGTTTTGGGGTGGAGTCTTTTGGGTTTTCCACATAAAGTATCATATCATCTGCAAAGAGTGAGAGTTTGACTTCTTCTTTGCCTATTTGGATGCCTTTTATTTCCTTTTGTTGTCTGATTGCTGTGGCTAGGACTTCTAATACTATGTTGAATAGCAGTGGTGATAGTGGACATCCCTGCCGCGTTCCTGACATTAGGGGGAAAGCTCTCAGTTTTTGCCCATTGAGAATGATATTTGCTGTAGGTTTTTCATAGATGGCTTTTATGATATTGAGGTATGTACCCTCTATGCCTATACTCTGAAGAGTTTTGATCAAGAAAGGATGCTGTACTTTGTCAAATGCTTTTTCTGCATCTATTGAGAGGATCATATGGTTCTTGTTCTTTCTTTTGTTAATGTATTGTATTACATTGATTGATTTGAGGGTGCTGAACCAACCTTGCAGCCCTGGGATAAATCCCACTTGGTCATGGTGGATAATCCTTTTAATGTACTGTTGGATCCTATTGGCTAGTATTTTGGTGAGAATTTTTGCATCCATGTTCATCAGGGATATTGGTCTGTAATTCTCCTTTTTGATGGGGGCTTTGTCTGGTTTTGGGATCAAGGTAATGCTGGCCCCATAAAATGAGTTTGGAAGTTTTCCTTCCATTTCTCTTTTTTGGAAGAGTTTCAGAAGAATGGGTATTAATTCTTCTTGAAATGTTTGGTAGAATTCCCCTGGGAAGCCATCTGGCCCTGGGCTTTTGTTTTTTGGGAGATTTTTGATGACTGTTTCAATTTCCTTAGTGGTTATAGGTCTGTTCAGATTTTCTATGTCTTCCTGGTTCAGTTTTGGTGGTTGATACATCTCTAGGAATGCATCCATTTCTTCCTGGTTATCTAATTTGCTGGCATAGTGTTGCTCATAATATGTTCTTATACTTGTTTGTATTTCTTTGGTGTTGGTTGTGATCTCTCCTCTTTCATTCATGATTTTGTTGATTTGGGTCATTTCTCTTTTCTTTTTGATAAGTCTGACCAGGGTTTATCAATCTTGTTAATTCTTTCAAAGAACCAGCTCCTAGTTTCATTGATCTCTTCTACTGTTCTTTTCATTTCTATTTCATTGATTTCTGCTCTGATCTTTATTATTTCTCTTCTCCTGCTGGGTTTAGGCTTTATTTGCTGTTCTTTCTCCAGCTCCTTTAGGTTTAGGGTTAGGTTGTGTACTTGAGACCTTTCTTGTTTCTTGAGAAAGGCTTGTATTGCTATATACTTTCCTCTTAGGACTGCCTTTGCTGCATCCCAAAGATTTTGAATAGTTGTGTTTTCATTTTCATTGGTTTCCATGAATTTTTTAAATTCTTCTTTAATTTTCTGGTTGACCCATTCATACTTTAGTAGGATGTTCTTTAGCCTCCATGTATTTGAGTTCTTTCTGACTTTCCTCTTGTGATTGAGTAGTTTCAAAGCATTGTGGTCTGAAAATAGTCAGGGAATGATCCCAATCTTTTGGTACCAGTTGAGACCTGATTTATGACCTAAGATGTGATCGATTCTGGAGAATGTTCCATGGGCACTAGAGAAGAATGTGTATTCTGTTGCTTTGGGATGGAATGTTCTGAATAGGTCTGTGAAGTCCATTTGGTCCAGTGTGTCATTTAAAGTCTTTATTTCCTTGTTGATCTTTTGCTTAGATGATCTGTCCATTTCAGTGAGGGGCGTGTTAAAGTCCCCCACTGTTATGGTATTGTTGTCGATGTGTTCCTTTGCTTTTGTTATTAATTGCCTTCTATAATTGGCTGCTCCCATGTTAGGGGCATAGACATTTACAATTGTTAGATCTTCTTGTTGGATAGACCCTTTAAGTAGGATATAGTGTCCTTCCTCATCTCTTCTTACAGTCTTTGGTTTAAAATCTAATTTGTCTGATATAAGGATTGCCACCCCAGCTTTCTTTTGGTGTCCATTAGCATGGTAAATGGTTTTCCACACCCTCACTTTCTATCTGGGGGTCTCTTTGGTTCTAAAATGTGTCTCTTGCAGACAGCATATCGATGGGTCTTGTTTTTTAATCCAGTCTGATATCCTGTGTCTTTTGATTGGGGCATTTAGCCCATTTACATTCAGGGTAACTATTGAAAGATAGGAATTTAGTGCCATTGTATTGCCTGTAAGGTGATTGTTACTGTATACTCTCTGTGTTCCTTTCTGGTCTATGTTGTTTTTAGGGTCTCTCTTTGCTTAGA
The DNA here is from genome assembly GCF_029215605.1 of Mirounga angustirostris. NCBI lineage: Eukaryota > Metazoa > Chordata > Mammalia > Carnivora > Phocidae > Mirounga > Mirounga angustirostris. The sequence continues at coordinate 32,998,587 of NW_026991723.1, forward strand.
GGACCCCTTTCAAGATTTCTTGTAGGGCTGGTTTCATGTTTGCAAATTCCTTTAGTTTTTGTTTGTCCTTGAAGCTTTTTATCTCTCCTTCTATTTTCAGTGACAGCCTAGCTGGATATAGTATGCTTGGCTGCATATTTTTCTCATTTAGTGCTCTGAATATATCCTGCTAGTCCTTTCTGGCCTGCCAGGTCTCTGTGGATAGGTCTGTTGCCAATCTAATGTTTCTACCCTTGTAGGTTACATATCTCTTCTCCCGAGCTGCTTTTAGGATTTTCTCTTTGTCTCTGAGACTGGTAAGTTTTACTATTAGATGTCGGGGTCTTGACCTATTTTTATTGATTTTGAGAGGGGTTCTCTGTGCTTCCTGGATTTTGATGCCTGTTTCTTTCCCCAAATTAGGGAAGTTCTTGCTATAATTTGCTGCATTATACCTTCTGCCCCTCTCTCTCTTTCTTCTTCTTCTAGGATCCCAATTATTCTAATGTTTTCGTGTTATGGTATCGCTTATCTCTCGAATTTCCCCCCGTGATCCAGCAGTTTTTTATCTCTCTTTTTCTCAGCTTCTTTATTTTCCGTCCTTTGGGCTTCTATATCACTGATTCTCTCTTCTGCCTCATTTATCCTAGCAGTTAGCGCCCCCATATTTGATTGCACCTCATTAATAGCCTTTTTGATTTCAACTTGGTTAGATTTTAGTTCTTTTACTTCTCCAGAAGGGGTTTCTCTAATAACTTCCATGCTTTTTTCAAGCCCAGCTAGTATCTTTAAAGTGATGATTCTGAACTCTAGATCCGACATCGTAATAATGTCCATATTGAGTAGGTCCCTGGCAGTCGGTACTACGTCTTGTTCTTTTTGTTGAGGTGATTTTTTCTGTCTTGTCATTTTATCCAGAGTAGAATAGATTAATGAGAGAACAAAATGCTAACACGGTAACAACGTTCCCAGAAAATATACTCTAAACAAATCAGAAAAGACCTGAAGCAGGGGGAAAAGAAAGGGAAGGAGAGAAAAAAGAAAAAGAAAAAGATAGAGATAAAAACAAAGAAAAACAGAACAAAACAAAAAAAAACCAGAATGTGATCAAATATGATCAGGCTGGTATATAGATCAGTGCCACACACTAGATTTTGGGTGTATTTGGTCTGTTAGAAGAAAGTGCCTCCCAAAATTTTAAAGAAAGAAAAACTTATACATGTACAAAAATTAGGGTTGATATGCTGAAGGGATGGATTTTGACTGTAAAGATGGAAATTATAAAAAATTTTATAGAAGGAATTGATAAGAAGTTGTTTGAAGAAAGAAAGAAGAGGATTTAAAAAAAGAGAGAGAGAGAAAAAAAGGGAGAGAATGTGATCAGGCAGGGGAGTAGAAAAAAACCATACAGTAGGGATTTAGGGTATATTTTGATCTGTTAGAAGAAACTATCTCAAAATTTTAAAGAGAGAACAACTTATATATATATATGCCAAAAATACGGGTAACTACAATGAAGGGATAGAATATGACTCTAAAAATGAGAAATAAAAATGTTTTTTTTAATTAATTAATTAATTTACTTTTAAAGATTTTTTATTTATTTATCTGAGAGAGAGAATGGGAGACAGAGAGCATGAGAGGGGGAGGATCAGAGGGAGAAGCAGACTCCCTGCCGAGCAGGGAGCCCGATGCGGGACTCGATCCAGGGACTCTAGGATCATGACCTGAGCCAAAGGCAGTTGCTTAACCAACTGAGCCACCCAGGCACCCCTGTTTTTTTTTTTTTTAAAGGGATTGATAAGATGTTGGTTGAAAAAGGAAAAAAGAAAAATTCAAAAAAAAAAAAAGACAGTTAAAAAAAAAATTAACTTTGAAAGACTAAAGAATCATGGTAAAAAAGCCATGAATTCTATGTGCATTATTCCCCTAGCGCTGGAGTTCTGCCTTTCTCATTGGTGGGTAAACTTGGTCTTGGCTGGCTGTTCTTGCTAATCTTCTGGGGGAGGTGCCTGTTGCCGTGGTTTCCAAAAGTCTTTGTCAGAGGCAGTATTGCCCCACCCTCGCCCAGTCCCAACTAAGTAATCTTCTCGGGTTTGCTCTCCGGGGCTTTTGTTCCCTGCGAGCTTTCTGTACAGCTTTGGAGGCGGAGACTGAAAATGGCGGCCTCCCAATCTCCGCCCTGGAGGAGCCGAGAACTCGGGGCTTCACTCCTCAGTGAGCCTCCAGAGAAAAGCCGTCAGTCACTCCCGGCTCCCCATTCTCCGGCCGCACTCCATGCTCACCCGGCCTGTGACCACGCGTTTCTATCTCTCGCACTAGACCCCGTGCAGAGTCTCCAAACCCAGCAGATTCCTGCGGTGCGCTCCTGGACCTCTCCTCCCGGGGGAAGAAGGTGAGTCTCCCCGGATCTGCTGCTTGTTGTGCCCTGCTGGAGGAGCAGGGGCCTGACTGTGCCACGGATCACGGTTTATGGCAACCCCGAGCTGAGAGCCCGCGCCTGGGCTCCATCTCTGCAGCTGGCTTCCCCGCTCTGATACCCAGGAGCTCTGCCGCACTCAGGCACCCCGGTCTTTCTGTGACCCCAAGGGTCCTGAGACCACACTGTCCCACGAGGGTTCCACCCCCCTGCTTAGCCACCGGGGTGATGTCTCTCAGCAGAGCAGACTTCTAAAAGTTCCAATTTTGTCCTCTGCGGCTCTATCACTTGCCAGAAGCGGTGGATGGAGGCCCCTCCCCCACAGTCTATCCTCCTGAATATCGCCTCAGATTCACTTCTCCACACGTCCTACCTTCCAGAAAGTGGTTACTTTTCTGTTCAGAGAGTTGTTGCTCTTCTTTTCTTTGATCTCCTGTTGAGTTCGTAGGTGTTCAGATTGGTTTGATCCCTATCCAGCTGAATTCCTGAGAGGAGACGAAATCCAGGTCTCCTACTCCTTTGCCTTCTTGCTCCGCCCCCTTCCTTGTCTTTCTTGACCTGTTAAGCCCCATATCCCCATTTCTTTCTCCAACCATCATTTCCCACTGAGGCTTGCTTTTTATTTGATGTCACTGAGTACCCTGTAGATGAAATGAGTGTTGAAAGCAAATGTGTTCTTCTTTGGAAATTTAAAATCTGTAAGCATGATGCTTTACAAATATTCTGTGTTAAATATCCAGTACAGAAGCACACTAATACCCATATAAATCCAGTGGTTTCCAACTTGATAATATAGGTCCTTTTTACAATCTGGACCCTCAGTCCTCATAAGGTAAAAATGATGAAATTTTCTTTGAGGAGACAGGTGACTCTCTTTCCATTCTCCCTTTCTTAGGGTGTCTCCTTGAAAACATAATAGGCTCAATAAGAGGTCTGACCTTTCGATTTTACGATGCAAAATCATGGGCCTTCTTACCTTTGGAACTGTACATACATACCTCTGAAATTACTCCCTCCCAAGATGTACAGGAGAAAATGACAAGGTGCATCCATTTATCTCTCAAGGAGAGAGGAGATATTGTTATTGTTTTTTCCTTTCCCTTCACTGTATAAATTTGTGTGAAATTCTATCTATACTTTGAAGTCACTTTTGTCCTATTTTACAGGTGTGTAAATCTGATAATGCCTACTTTTTAATAATTGTGCCTATTCTCTTTATATTGATATGGACAAGTCTTTTGTTGGCAGGATTGTTTTACTTCCCCAAAAGCCTATAGCAGCTTTCTAAGTATAGCTATGCCTGTGGGCTTCTGGGTACTTCTTTAGAAAAGAGATTTTTGAGTGTGGAATGATTAATATTACATGAATTCAGATGGTGATATAGCTGGAAATACATCCCTGTGGTTACCCATGACTGCTGGCAGGCTCTTACATTTTAGAAGGTTGTGAATATGCCTAGGATTTATAGAGGGTCTAAAGAGAACCAGTGCTTTAGAAATCTGAGTTTCAGTTATTTTGGATGCATAGTAGGTACTCAGTAAGGATTTGTCGAATGAATGAATGTCTGGTGAGTGTGAGGTGGTTTACCAGAAGTCCGTCTTTTCAAGGCACTGAGGGACCTCTTGGGAAAAGGGCACTGGTGTGATGAACTTGGCTTTGTTGTAACCAAGCCTTGATTGTCAGAGGAAAGGGATGTTCCAGGTAAAGTCTGAAGGCTGCCAACTCAAATCCGTCTCTTTCTGGCCCAATTTCAGGAACTCATTTCTGGTTCAATAGAGATAAAGGGATGTGGGTAAAATATGACAAATTTATTCCACTAAAAACACCACAAAGCAGAAAAGCAGGAGAGATACTGTTTTCTGGCTCCTCTGAGCGGGTCTTGCATGGCAGAGAGGTGAGTGTCATCTTTTCCTTCAGTTACCATAGACCAAAGCTTAGTACACTGAGGGCTCTGGTGTGGTGGCAGAGGTGACAGAGCTGCCTGGTAGGAGTACAGTGGTTTGAGAGCACATGTAAGACCTTCCCTGGGACTCCTAGAGATAGATGGGATAATAAGGGATTATTTCATAGAGGACTCTGGTTTATAGCATCAAGTGAAGTCTATGTGACTTCATTTGTCATTGTCACAGTAACTGTTATCATACTTTCAGATGGATAAGCCCTAGGTGAATTTGTATTTTAAAAATAAATATCACATTTCTTCCATTATTCTCTATTAGACAGAAAACCTTTGGACTTGAACTCAGATTCCCCCATATCTGTTTAGTACTGCTATAACAAGATAAAAATTCAGGTTTTTCTCAATCCCAAGCCTGTTATGAGCACAACAGTGCAGTCTGCCTGGTGCCAGTGAAAAATAATATCTGTATACCCTTTTCCTTAGACTTCTAAATTTCACTGTTTTTAACAGGGACAAAGGAATATGATATCACCATGATTCTCTTACTACTGCTTCCAAACCAGGATTTCAAGGCAGCTAGTTCATGGCCTTTTCCTCTTTCTCTTTGGCTCCTACTCCCCATTTCCATCCCTTGTTAAAATTTTTAACTCCTCTACCAGACACCATATGAAATTGAGCTCCATGCATCTGTTTTTTGTCATCCTAGTTGACAGTATATTTTCAGAACTCTGGAATTTCTGCCATTGCTTAATCCTATATCTGGGAGCAGAATCTATAAGCTAGGGCAGGAAGCAAAGTCTGTACACTCTCTGGGATCCTGTCCTAAATTTTGCCTTTTGGAGGGGTGGGGGCAGCTGTCAAATTTCTGTCTATCAGACTATGTGCCCAGGACCTTCAGCAATAATGGAACAATGACTTATTAGGTCTCTAAAGGTGGTTGAGAATGGAGAGAGAGTGGAACCTACAAAGAAGGTGCCTGGTTTTGAGTGAGTCCCAGTTTTGTAACAGGATGTAGAAAATCAGAACCAGACAATAGTGGAAATGCAGGAAGCATGGCACAAGTGTAAAATTAATTGCAGGAGTCTTAGTTGCTCAATTATGTAACTCAGCTTTCTGAGGCCCATAAATTCTTGCTCAGAGAACACAGAAGAGAAAGCAAATTATTATCAGGCAGGCATATAGCTCTTCAGACACATAATCAATTTAAATTGGATTTTCTGAACAATATACAGTACTGTCCTTCATTCTCCAAGAGGGCGTTTCTTACTGGGAGTGGGAGTAGGGTATAAGGTGCAAAACATAGGCTTCAGTGCCAGGAGATCCAGGTTTTGTCATGATTATGTTGGTTCATGATTATGTTGGTTCAAAATTAAGAAAATTCTTAATTTTTCCTGGCCTAGGCTTCCTGATCTATAAGATGGGATTGAAAACTACCATATTGTCTATCTCTCAGGATTGCCATGAGGATCAAATAAATTCTCATGTGAAGGAGACATACGGCAACAAAATAGCTGACCTGCCAGACCTGGTCAGGTTCCACCTAGCTCCCTACCCTCCACCACTTTTGGAGGCCTAAGAAATCATTGTTTCATTATTACCAGGAAGTTCCAGGGAGCCTGGTGCATGACAGACTGAGACTTGACAATTGCTCCCACCCTTGTGCAATGCAAAATTTAGGATACAACTGCAGAGGGTTCACAAACTTTGCTTCCTGTTCCAGTTTCGTAGACTCTGCTCCTGGATGTCAGATTAAACAACAGCAAAAATAGTAAAATGCTCCTCTAAAGATGGCTCTGTGATATGTTGTGCTCATGGATAGAGCCCAAATAGTACTCAGATGCCATCTCTACTCTTCCTTTCCCAAGTGGAAGAGGTTCTACTCAATTGTGGTATCAGCTGCTTCTTGAAGAATCTGGTACCATTGGTGGCTTTGCTCCTTTCAGGCCTTTGACCAAATGAAGAACCATCTCGTGGCACATGTCAGCTTGTCATCAAATATATTGTCCATGAAGTTGCTTAATGTTCAGGTCACTCTGCTTCTCAGAGCCCGTTTCCTCATCTGTAGAATGGGTGGGGTAATGACCATATGGCAGGCTTACTGGGAGCATTAAATGAGGAGATGCCTGACATGTAATTATGTTCCGTAAGTATTGATTTCAGTTTGAATCTCTATGTAACTTTCTTTTCTCAGCATTAAATTTTTGTTATGCTTTATTTTCAGTAGTTAATGAGTGTTTGCAACTCCTTATGTCTGTAGCTCAAAGCTAGATTATAGGTTAGTTGTGATAAATATACTTACCCAAGATTTTCTGCTGTAGTGATCTCTCTTCCCAATATTGTCTCTTCGTTCCACATCTCTTGTTCTTTTTATCTTTGTTTTAATGATTCTATTTTATGTGCCCATGGGGGTTTGTTTTTTCCTTAGAAGCCAACACAAACTTTAATGGAACCAGGGACATAAATGTATTAAGTAAAATGAAGGAAGGAAAAAAGGAAGGACAGAAAGAAAGGAGGGAGAGGAATAAAGGAAGGAAAGAGGGAAGAAAGGAAAGAGAGAAGGAAGGAAAGAAGGAAGGAAGGAAGGCAGGAGGGAAGGAGGGAGGGAAGGGGGGAAGGAGAAAAGGAAGGAAGGAGAGAAGGAAGCAAGGAAGGAAGGAAAGAAATGAAGGAAGGAAGAAAGGAAGGGAGGAGAGAAGGAAGGCAGGAAGGAAGGAAAGAAGGAAAGAGGGAGGGAAGGAGAAAAGGAAGGAGAGAAGGAAGAAAGGAAGGAAGGAAGGAAAGAAAGGAGGGAAGGAAGGAAGGAGAGAAGGAAGGAAGGAAGGAAAGAAAGGAGGGAAGGAGGGAAGGAAGGAAGGAAAGAAAGGGGGGAAGGAGGGAAGGAAGGAAGGAGAGAAGGAAGGAAGGAAAGAAAGGGGGGAAGGAGGGCAGGAAGGAAGGAAAGAAGGAAAGAGGGAGGGAAGGAAAAAGGGAAGGAAGGAAGGGAAGGAGGGAATGAAGGAGGGAAGAAGGGAAGGAAGGAGGAGAGAAGGAAGGAAGGAAGGAAGGAAAGAAAGGAGGGAAGGAAGGAGGGAAGGAAGGAAGGCAGGAAGGAAGGAAAGAAGGAAAGAGGGAGGAAAGGAGGGACGGAAGGAAGGCAGGCAGGAAGGAAAGAGGGAGGGAAGGAGGGACGGAAAGAAGGAAGGAAGGAAGGGGGGAAGGAGGGAGGGAAGGAGGGATGGAAGGAAGGAAGGAAAATAGATTGATCTGTCTTTTTGGCTCCCTGTGGTCCTGAAGTCTTTCTTTATGAATATTTTTCAGTGAATGTTTATACTTGAAATCAGCTGCTGGGCTCCTTGATGGCTGCCTCTGACTCCACGTGTGGCTGTTTCCCTGGACAGTTTGTTGGAAGATGGGCTTTCAGGTCTCACCAATAAGGTTTCCCCTTTCCTTCTACCTCGGGCTCCCTTTCTTTCAGCCAGGCAGGGTGCTCCTTCAGTTGTTTTGCTGGCAGTCTTTCCTGGCACTTGTCCAGCCTAGCAACTCCAAGTTAAACTTAGCAATCCCCCCATCTCCCTGCCCCGACACACTGTTTTTTGATGGACAGGTGGACTGATTGATAAAAAATTAGACTTGAATGAATGAAACCTTAAGTACAGATTAATATATGAGATCAGATATTCCCTGCTGAAGGTAAATGACTCTCTTTAGCCAAATGTGTCTTGTTCTTAAGGTGGGATGTCTGTCCTTGAGAGAGGGACAGGAACAACTGTTTGGTTTTATTGTAAGCTAATGAACTCAGACAGAGAGCCTGAATGTGAAAGGAAAGGTTGATGCCCTTTTCCTTATATGGATACATAACTCATTCTACAGTTTGTAAATGTTGTAATCATTTCTCCTTTTTTTTTTTTTTTTTTTTTTTTAGTATAAATATTGAATGGATGGGTCTTGGCAGGAAGAGGGAACCAGGGTGGCAGATTTTTCTGGCTGCCAGTATCAGGCTTCTTAGTGATGGAAAATGGATTAGGGAGAAAGCATATCAATACACAAATGCTGAGTCTAATATAGAAACTGGAGCAAGTTGCCAGAGTGCCCTGGGTTGTGTACTCTTGGAACAGAGCAGCCAAACCCTGAGGGGCCTCCTAAAGGAAGAGTCAGAAATAGAAGCAGACATGCTTGCTGTTGGAAGGCACAGAGTTCTCTGGGGAATGCTGAAAGCAGCAGGGCGACCTATTTTTTTCCATTTTGTTTCAGGTCTTCTGGTACGGGTCCTGGAATTCTTGTCCTAAATCCACTTGTCATTTGATTATAAGTGGGCAGTGGTGGAATGGTGGGGATAAATGTGTGGAGAGCCAGAAAGAGAAGGAGAGAGAGAGAGAGAGAGAGAGAGAGAGAGATTTGTGTTCTATACTTCCTTAGTGACTGTTAATGTTTCACATTCTTCATTTTGCCTTTAGGATACTATGTGTTTTCAGGAAGACCATAACTACCCAAGGACAATCTCCATTAATCTCCCTATGAAAGTATGGCTAGCAGGAAGTTCCACCTACAAAGCACATAGTATCTTAAAGGCAAAATGAAGAATGTGAAACATAACAGCCATTAGAGAAGTAGCGCACGCAAATCTCCCTCTGTCACACACACACACACACACACACACACACACACACACACACACTTATCCCCTCTAACCCACTCCCTGCCCACTTACAATCAAATAGAAAGTGGATTCAGGACAAGAATTTCAGGACCCTTATCAGAAGACCTCAAACAGAATGAGAAAAAAATTATTATATAATCACATAATTTATATAATATATAAATACCTAGTATGTTATATATACATGCACACGTATATTTTGTATATAGTAGCTGCTGTTATTAAAGTTAAGGTCTATTTGTATGTGTGATTTCATTGTGAAATAAAAAATGGTGGCTGCATAGTGACTTGAGCTTGAACACAGCATGTCCTGCCTATTTTTCTACCTGTGGGCTCCTCCATGATTAGCCTCACTAGTAGCCATATTATGCTCTCAATCAAAGATTCACCAACTGTCCATTGCATATTATCACATACAGGTGCACACACACATACACTTAGCCAGTCACATTATCACCTGCTCATTCATGTCAGAAATTCCTTTAATAAGACACAAAACCTGAAGGGACTATGCATTAGCTTCTATCTACCTTGTGTGAATATGTGAAATAAGCTTTCCTGAGAGCATTTCCTAATGCGGAGATGGCATTGGGCATTTAAGTAGTAATAATGCCTTCCATTTGAATAGCATTTTATAATGTACAGAATATGTTCACATTTCTCCCTTATCCTCACCTGCTAAGATTGGGTCTTTTTGGAGGCTCCTCCCATCTTCCTCTAGATTCACAGAAGCCCTCCAGGAATTGCTGATTCCTGGAGGGTCCGCTATCCTGGAAGGGGACTTTTTTGTTTTTATTCCATAAAGCTGCCATAAAACTTTAGCCTTTGTCCATTTGTTGGGTGTTCTTTCTTTCGAATACATGCTATTAAGAAGCATTTGCAGTGACCCTCTCCACTAAAACCATGGTGAAATCTCCCTCCCTCCCCCAAGACAGATCACAGAGTCAGTGCAGACCAACCTTTAGGAAAAGGTAGAGGGATTACTTTCTCAGGTTTTTTTTTTAGTGCCTTTTAGAGAAACCAATGCAAGATAAAAATTATCTCAATAGCTTTTTCTACCACAACCCTGAAAAGGTAGACATGGTCTTTTATGAGAAGTTCCCTCAAGTTAAATCAAATGTCAGAGGATAACAACTAAAGGCTATGGCTTTATAAGGCTTGGCCTACAAGAAACAAAAGTGTCCATGTCGCCTGCATTATGTGGCCCAGAAAATAATTCTGTAAGCTCCATTGCTGGTCGTTATACACACACAGTACCCAAGAGAGTGCAAACTAGGCTTCTCAAGACTGAGGCCTCAATTTCTAAATGTCATTTGGATAGCATCATATGGATAGAGTACGGGGTTTTATATTCATCTTGAATTGAATTTATTTGCTTCCCAAACTTGCTTCTTTATGCTGCTTTATCATGGCCCATGGCATCACTCTCTACCCAGGCAATTAATATAGAAACCACAGTGGCATCACCTCTGCCATTTTATTTTTCTTCCAAGTATCCTTGGAAAAAACCCAACTTGAATTTCATCTTTTCCATGAAGTTTTCCACTAGTACACCAAGATGTTTTTATACTTCTATTAACAAATTTGTTAACAAATCCACTATGTATGTCTTGATTTCTCTTTCCTTACTGTTTTCCTTCTACTTGAGCTCCTTTGGTGCAAGTCTTAATGCCTTCTTCACTTTTGTGTTCTTCTGCCACCAAATACCTAACACAGTGTCTTGTATATAGCATGGGCTCATGAGGCTTTCTGATGTTCTAGCAGCAGGTGTTAAGATAAATAAAATAACTTAACCGTTCTCATTGTTATCTTGGCAGCACTCTGAAATGGTCTTCTTTGATAATCCAACCTCTCAAAATGGAAAGTTCTGTAGTAAGTTTAGGTTGCAGTGTGCCCCCAGGACGACAGCGCTCCATGTTCACACTGCCCCCTCCCTGCTTTATAGGTCTCTCGCTTTCTTCTCGAAGGTTGTGAAGTTTACAGCAAAGGGGGGAGAGAAGCAGGAAGGGCGTGACTCATTAGTTGTCACAGTTGTACACTGATTCCCTGATGTGTTGTAGGGCTTCCCATGTTACCTTACAGGAGATGGCTTCCCTACATGCCGCTCACCCTGGATAAACTGTTTGCCCTCTTGTAGACAGAGGTTTTAAAGACTCATACTGTAGATTCTTAAAGGTATTTATACAAGGTGTCCTCTGGATCCTCAAGATCCTGTTAAATGTGCCACTTTTGAGCTCAACTCAGCTGGGAAATCTTTTTTTTTTTTTTTGTACAAACTTGGGAAAAATCAATATAAATGGCTGTGAGATACTGAAATGAATCCCCACTCACCCCTGCTGTTTCTTTACATACCATCTGATTGCTCCTGAAATAAAAATGGTTTTCACTTTCACAGAACATTTTACAACACTAGCTACAGTGAGAACAATTATTTTTCTCTTGGAGGAAAGTAAATGATAATTTCTGAGTTATTCAGATAATGAAGGTGAATACTTAGTTTCTGGAAGATCTAAGGGTTGTGCATTTTGGGTAAAAGGATCCCCAGGTGGGTATCTGTGGTGACATCTTTCCACCCTCCTGGAATGTGAGGGATGTGGGTGGGAGAATCATGGGCTTCTCACAAAATAATGAGACTCTCTAAACACTGACCTCTAATACAGCTCATTGAAAAAAATCCCTTTCACAGAAATGTTTACACAGAGACTATTTGGCTGTTAAGCAAATATAATATTTAATAGGCCCAGAGTGATTTGCTTACATGGGAGCCTATAACAATCAGAGAGAGACAATGCCAGAACATTAAGAAAATAATATGTGGCTTAAACAAGCAATGATCCTTGAAGAGAACAACAGTTTGTGGAAGTCAAGACAAACGCCACCTGCCACAGTGACTCCAGGGGAAGATCCAGGTTATGGTCTCCTCTGGAGCAAAAGCAGTTTTCCAGTACCTTGAACAGGCAGCTGAGGTGGAACGCTGGAAGAAGGAGTCAACAATTTGGTTGTTCCCTGGGTAGTCATCTCTTACATCATTGGAGATGACAGTGTGCAAGTTGTAGCAGCTGGTGTTTTCATGCCACCCAACACACTCCCAGTTCTGTGGCACCCTATAGATCTATGTGGAACCTCAGAGGATCTGTGAGAACCACATTTCTCATTTATTGTGTACTAACTCTGTGCCAGCCCCAGCACTCATGTGCTTTATGTACGTTACTCCATTTAGTCCAATGGGAGGTATGCATATGTGTAAATTCCGTTTTATAGATAAGAAAATGGGAGCCCAAAGAGGATAAGAGACTTGTCTAAGGTCTCACAGCTTTTCAATGGTGGAACTAAGGCTCAAACACTGATTCTTTTTAGTTCAAAGCCACTGAATTAGAACCCTCACTCTATGGTGATCAGAGCAAGGCCAGAGTGGCTGGATAAGCAACTTCATATGAACAAGTCACTGTGGGTGTACAGACGTGCTAGTGAGGTTGAAGAGCATCAGGTTTAGTGATCCCCAGAGACTGCAGCCTTTCTGAATTGACATGAATTTGAATTTCCCTGACCCTTGCCACCACCACAGTGACATAGAAGAGCAGATATTTGAGCACTCATTTGTTGATTTGAGATGTTTGCCTTCTAAACCTACTCCCATGTGACACACTTCTCACATGAAACAGTGGAAATTTATACTATATCATTGCATGCAAAGATTGGAAATAATTGTGAGGGGCAAAAATTAACATACAATTTTCCCCTTGTGTTAATTTGTTCAGGTCCCGGACTTTGTTTTGCTAATGGGGATAATGGGTTATGGGGAAAAAAAAATAGACTAGTTTTCCCAATAGAGCTTGAAAAGAATGTTTGAGGAGAGACCAGGATAGGTGGTCAGGAGCTTGTTGAGAATGGAGAGAGCAGATTTGGAGCAACTGTGATGATGAGTGAATGGTGGGGCCTTGGAAAGGAAAAGAGAACCCTTTAGACATCAGTTATGTCATGATCATCTAAGCTTTTTTATAATTGAGTTTTGTTTCTCTTGGATATGGCATTCCTAGGATTTGCCTGTTAGGCATCCAAGTTATGGTTATTTAAACTAGGTTATTAAAATGCTACCCTTGGGGAACCTGGATGGCTCAGTTGTTTAAGTGTCTGCCTTTGGCTCAGGTCATGATCCCTGGGGTCCTGGGATCAAGCCCCACGTCGGGCTCCCTGCTTGGTGGGAAGCCTGCTTCTCCCTCTCCCTCTGCCGCTCCCCCTGCTTGTGTTCCCTCTCTCTCTCAAATAAATAAATAATTAAAATACTTAAAAATGCTACCCTGACCTGTGCACAGCCCTTTATAATTTAGTAAGCATTATTGCATTTGATTCTCACAATAATAGTAGGATATCAGGAGGAGCAACACAAGCAAGCTCATTTCATAGATGGGTTCGTGGAGGTTTTAGAGACATTCCTGCAATCACACAGCTTTTAAGAAGCTCTTTTTTTTTTTTTTTTTTAAGATACCTCTGCCAATGGGCCCTTCTGAAGGCTTCCTTTAAGAATACAAGAGCAAAAGAGAGGCCATATTGGGTCAGTTCAATGGTTCACTCCACCAAATATTTCATTTGAACAGGCTGGACCCAGGGATGTTTTGCAAAGGAGTATTACAGCTGCCTCAGTAATATCAAAAGTTGGGAGTGCATCCAGACACCTCAAACCTCTCTTCAACAACCAGTAAGATATTGGGCATTGCAGTTTTTCCAAACCCTTCTTGAACCTATTTACGTTTCTTGGCTTGTTCAAGTCTTTGGGAGTAACAAGTTCCACATGTTTACCACCTGCTGTGTGAAGAAGTACTTCCTTTGGTTATTATTTTAAATGACTGCTTTCCAGGCTTAAGTACTCCTGTACCCAAATCCCTTTCCCAACCAGTTATAGTCCCCAGGATGCAATGTCTGTCTGGCTCACAGCCCCTGGCATGCATGCTTCTGCTGCTGTTGAAATGCACGTGATGCTTTTATCTGCACTATCACAGCATGAGGAAGTATATGCCTATGGGCTTGCTTTTGGGGTGCAAATACTGCCTATGTACTGGAGTAAAAGTTGGAATGTGGCTTTCCCCCATAGTGCCCTGACTACTTGAAAATGTAAAAGAAAGATCACTATTCTAAAACGTTTCCCTTTTCTGTGATTATGTCCTTCTGAAAACCTTCACTGTTCTAAGGAATTCCATGCTACTCCAAGTGAAATAACTACAAAATCATACTTGCATGAATGTGCTATTCTGGTTTGAATCCTTTCTAGCGACTGACCTTGCTAATGCGAACATGTTCATATGGTTAAGATTAATGAGTCAATTATTTTTATACAAGCTATCCCTCATGTAGGCTGTTTTCCTTGACTTGACTATGTTAATTAATAAAAAGCATTCGGTCCTCCTTCCATTGCAGTTTGTGGTTAATCAGGTGCAATTATCAATAAGGTTATGGTGAATGTCTATGTGCTCAGGCAATTCTAATGAAAATAAGATATATTTGGCTATGAAGAGAAGTACTTAAAGTTTCTCTTCAGTGAGTGCTTCCAGAAGGAAATAAGGCTATGGATCTTGGAAGGCACAGGCTGCCATTATAAATATAGTTGTGTTTTTAATTAAATAAATACTGAAACAAATGTGATTGAATATGAGATAATCCATTCATGTGGATATTATTTCATGTCATGCCTTAAATTAGTACTTCCTAGGGCTTGGCCTGGCTCTTGCTAGTTGAAGAATGGAGTGTGCAATAAATATATAAATACACAAAGGCTTGCATGCTCTCAGTCTACCTGCACCAGAGTTGTGAAATGACAACTTTGCTTTAGGAAAGTCCAAGGTAAAATTTCAAAATTGCAGAGAAATTTGAGTAGCAATTATTTATGTCATCAAAGGTTTCCTTGCTCTGTGGGTGGTTATAAAGGAGTAAATTTACGTAAAGCAATTTGCTTAGTGACCGGCATATAGCAAGCAGTTAGAATGTTAATCATCTTTATTTTTGTTACCAATGTGGGGTTTTTTGCCTTCACAAAAATTTATTTCTCACAGTTTTGGAGGCTGGGAAGTCCAAAATCAAGGTGTTGTCTAGTTGGGTTCCCGGTGAGGGCCCTCTTCCTGGTTTGCAGATGGCCACCTTCTCCTTGTATCCTCCTGTGGTGGAGAGAGATCATCTCTTTTATGTCTCTTCTACAAGGGCACTAATCCCATTCATGAGAGCTCCATCCTTGTGACCTCCCCAAAGCCTCACATCCAGGAGCATCACATGAAAGATTAGGGCTTCAACATATGAATTTCATAGGGACACAAACAGTCCATTACACCATTATTACCAATGTTCCCTCTTACCGCTCTTAATATATGATTTGATTATCATATCATTTGTCAAGGACATAACTCTTATATGAAATGAAACATGCTTGAGGATGGTTTTATTTTTAGGATGAGATAATTGAAACAAGAGTTTCAAGATTCCTGTGTGGTTGGTAGATACCAGGCCTTTAAAAAAGTAGGTTGAATTGATGAATTTCTGGACTTGTGCATTTTAGGATGGACAGGTGATTTTAGTGGTCAGTTTGCCTTAGTTTACAGAATAAAATACTATGGATTTCAAAATGTCATTAGCTTTTGAGACTCTGAGAATATTTGCAAATACTAAATTGTTATTTTCAGGAGAGAGATTTCTTTAAGGCTGTATCTATATACATACATAATGAATGGCTGCCACTGAATTTTTACTCCTATCTGCTGCCATTGAAATTATCTTAATTAAGGACAATGATTCATTGCCCAGGGAAAGCAAAGGCATGGCATGCTTGTGGAAACAAGACATTCAATTCATTCTGAGGTGTAAATGACTGCAACTAGAACATTTCCTCGTTGCCCTTCATGATGGGAGAGGAGGATAGAGAAAAAGGACATTCGAAGTTAAAAGAAGAGTTTAGGAAGCTGAGGACAAACCTCCTGAATGTAATTAAGACCAGTTCATTATATCTCCAAGAGTGCAGGATTGCCAAAGAGGATGGAAAGCTTCCTGTAACATCACTCATTCAGAAGGCATTCACTGAAGACCTACTCTGGGCTAAGGTGTGTGGAATTACAACGATAAACATTGGTAAAGTTCCTGCCTTCAAAGAGCTTGCAGTTTATTGGAGGCAGATGGACAGACATCTAATCAAATGCTGCATTAGGTAGAGCAGTGCCAAGTATGGCAGGACACAAGTGAAAGAATGGTTGATTTGACCTGAGGTCACAGTGGTGTGTGGCAGCCAGCTTGTATCAGCTCATGAGAGCTGACTGTGCAAATCTCTTTCCACCTATGTACTTAGTGCTGTCATGTAGGCAGCTTAAAGTCAACCTTGGAAGGAGTAGTAACACTATATCAGCTGGCAAACCCTACAAATTAGGGTCCCCCCTCCACACCACCTTCAGAGAGCTAGTTGTTAAACATTTATTACCATACTACTGCCTGGAGGTGTGGAGGGAGTATATAAGCAGATGCATTACAGAGAAGGAGATTCTTGGGCCAAATCTCATAGAGCATTAGACATATAGCTATTATTAGATTTTTAGAGAGGAGTTTGAGAAGTTTTTTTTTGGGGGGGGGAGGTTTTTTTTTTTTTTTTTGAGAAGATGGGGGAAAATGGGACTTCTATCAATACATTCCTGATGATTATAAACTTTAGCCAATGTTTTATTATTTTTTCTTTTTCTTTTTTTCAAATTTTTATTTAAACTAGTTAGTTAACATACAGTGCGATATTGGTTTCAGGAGTAGAATTCAGTGGTTCTTCACTTACATACAACACCCAGTTGTAGCCAATGTTTTAATCATCAACTGATCCCTAAGGTCAGATTCTAGGTTTTATTTATTTTTGTGTATATATGCATGCACAGCCTTGCACATGATAAACAGACAATAAATGTGTCTTATATAAAGGGAATACATGTTGATATTCCTTAAGCCTCCTCAATTACCCTATCTGGATCGGTTCAACTGTTTTCACTCACTATATGCCAAACACTGTGCTAAGCACTTTATATAATTTTATGTATATATTTTAGAGAAGAAACTAAGCACTGGAGAGATTAAAGAATTTGTTTAAGGTCATAGAGCTAACAACAATAGAAGCTGTATTTAAACCTAGGTTTTTTGCTCCCAAACCCCACAGTTTTTTCAGCTGTCCCATATTTCCTTTCAACTCAGGGGCCATTTGTTACATGTGGATGACAGTAAGTACTTTGGGAGTGAGAGATCATCAGGGACTGTGGACATGAAGTAGATGGTCTTTAGCTTAAAAATTACTGGTTTAGGGGATATTGCATCCTCTGTATTTGACTCCTTTGGTGACATTTACGACAGCACCTTGGCTGATCTATGATAACCTTTTCCATGGACTCCTAATCTAAAATGTAGCTTGACACACTTATATAGTACTCCAGAAGGCTGAAGAATGAGGTTTGGATTTCTTTTCCTATCCCACCTTCAATTCAGTTACCAAGAAAAGATCTTTCAGATCAAAACACTGTATTTCCCCACCTGCAGAAAAGATGTCAGACAAAAATGTTGAGAGATAATTTTGGATGTGGTGCACTTAAATGCTGCATCCAAGGACCAAATATGACAGAGGGTTTAGGATTATCTATAAGTCAAAAATGGAATACTAAATTTTGGTACTTCAACAGCTTGCTTCATGCTACTTAGCCCATCTTATGACCTCTGAGTTAGACTGTACACTATGTTTATTTCCATTTTTCAGACTAGGAAATTAACTCTTACTCCTTAAATCATAACTTGAAACGAATCACTCACCACTTGTGTGCATTGCATCCAAAATTCTCATAATGGTGGAAAAGAATACAGAAGAAAGTCTGCACAAGTGAGGGATTAGAAGCTGGAGAAGGGCTAGGGATAGTATTAGATATTGTCATATTATAAAAATCTGTAGGGTATAGGACCATGGGTAATTTCTGGATAACCAGTAGTTAAAGGAGCACAGTTAGATCCCCTTATATTACCCTGCACTAACAGAGTTCTTGGTTCGAAACCATCAAAGACTACTCTGTTTAAATTAAGGAAAAGAGGAGTTTCTTGGGAGGGAATGGCAATAGCTTGTGGAATCCGGGCAGGTTGGACAATAGGTTCAGGTAGTAATCAAGGGACACAAGGCATAGCTGAAGCACTATCACGTGAGGATCCTGCTGAGGACACTTGTTTGCCAGCTGGGGACTCTCCACTGCTTCTAGCACCACTCATCATGCTGGTGGATTATGTCTCCCTTAGGCACTTTCTTCCCTGTTTCTGGATCCTCTAATCCACCACAGCCACCACGAAAAATCTGACTGATTCCACACTCTTATTCATCCATCCATCATCTATCCATTCGTGTATTCATTCATTTTTTTACACCCTTCTTTTAAAAATCTATGTGAGTATGGGGTGGGAGCATGTGCTTGGCAATATCAAGTCTCACAGCCACACTCTAGCTTCCTGTGAGGAGAGAGCAGGACTATCTTTCTCTGATTTCCCCAATAGAAATTGAACTCTGTCTCCTACCAATTCTGTGGTTTACCCAAATATGAATGGAGTTTAGATGATGGGCAGTCCTAAATAAGTGATATTTCCTCTACATATCCTAATTTTTGCATAGAAATATGCCTAAGAGAAGCTGAGACAACCTTGTTTATATGGAACACTGTTCAAACAAAGCATGCTGTTATACTAATGGCAATGAGTCTAATTATGACACATTTATTTCTCTAAATCCACAGCCCTCCTGACCCATTATGTACACAAAATGAATTTGTCCAGGCTCTGGATTTGTCTGATTCAAGCAAGAATGCTCACATGCAGTCTAACTTCTTTTTCACTGTGTGGCTTTGCAATTCAGAAGATGTAAAGAGGTTTCCCCCGGCTTTCAGCCTCCCTATCTATTTTGATCATGGAGGTTAATGATGCTGAAAAGCACTCAGAGTATATAAGGCCGCCGAGAAAATGAGAGCTCTATGTTTTATGGCTGGGACATGATTGGTAATGTATTTGCCAAGAAAGTTGCCATTCAGAATTCAGCAATGAATATTGGATTCCACCAGTACTCCACTCCTCCTCACTTCCCCCACCTCATCCCAAACCACCCCTTTGCTTCCCACTTATGAAGGGAGCATTCAGAACCCAGATTTGAGCATCCTGGGATCTTCTGTTTTTGTAGGACTCTGCCAGTGTTGCACAGTGGCTTACCATCTTGGTTGAACATTGGGATCATCTGGGAATTATTAAAAGGCCTCATGCTCAGGTGTCACCCTACACCAATCAAATTAAAATCTCTGGGGGGGGCGCCTGGGTGGCTCGGTCGTTAAGCGTCTGCCTTCGGCTCAGGTCATGATCCCAGGGTCCTGGGATCGAGCCCTACACGGGGCTCCCTGCTCGGCGGGAAGCCTGCTTCTCCCTCTCCCACTCCCCATGCTTGCGCTCCCTCTCTCGCTGTGTCTGTCAAATAAATTAAATCTTTAAAAAAAAAAAAATAAAATCTCTGGGGAGAAACTCAGTTGTCAGTATTTTTTAAAGCTCCCCATGCTGTTTCCATGGGCATGAAGGATTGAAATCTGTGTAGCACAAGCCCCTGATGTCTACAGAACCAGGCTGACTTCAGAACAAAGGCAGTAGAAATGGAGACACCCTCCACAGCCAGTTCCTTTTTTTTTTTTTTAATAGGATTAAAGTAGCCATTCCTGAAAAAAAGTACTATGCAGCAGGACAACAAACATGGATTGCATTCCAGTTTACTAACTGTGTGGTCCTGGGTAGGTTACTTTAGTTCTCTGGCCTTCAGCTTCCTCATCTGTGGTAATTTCTGCCTTAAAGTTATTTGGGGAGTATTATACAAGAAACTTCATTTCAATTTCTTAGTGTAGTACCTGGCACACGGTAAGCGTTTAATAAATCCTAGGAAGTTTTATTATTGTACAGCACTTAGAGTTTTCAGAGCATTCCCATATCTGCTATTTCTCTAGAGTTTAGGCATCATCCTCTGTTATAAGCTAGTCTGGAATTTATGGCCCCATTTTAGAGATGACACTGTGATCCAAAAGTGTGAGTGAATTGCTCACATTCATGACATCATGATAGTAGGACTAGGACTTCACTTTAGGTGGTAAGTCCCAGATCAGCATTTTTGTATACCATCAATCATCTTGCAGAAGTGGTCAAATGAGAAGGAAAGTGAGGATAACATGGAATAAGTGAGGTGTGTGTGTGTGTGGGGGGGTGTCTGTTGACTGGAGATGGCAGGAGAAGAGACTGATACAGGGAAGCTCCTATGTCTTGGATTTAGCTTCCATGTGCTGACGTTATAATGACTGTAGAATTTATT
Organism: Mirounga angustirostris; assembly: GCF_029215605.1. Classification (NCBI taxonomy): domain Eukaryota; kingdom Metazoa; phylum Chordata; class Mammalia; order Carnivora; family Phocidae; genus Mirounga; species Mirounga angustirostris. The sequence goes on from NW_026991723.1 coordinate 33,018,883, forward strand.
CAAACAACTCCTTGATTCAACTCATGCTTCACTGTTGGCACATTTATAGAGTTTGAGAATTGAGGAGAGGGTAATAGAAAGCAGTCATAGCCCACCTCCTGGAACAGGACAGGGGTGGGAGAATAGCTAAAAAGTCCATTATGTTACTTTGAGCTTGAATCAGTGATTCTGACTGCTATCTGGTGTGTGTGTGTGTGTATGTGTGTGTGTGTGTTTGTTATAGTCTTATATAAGCTTAAGAAAAGAGAGGAAAATAAAAGATAGGAAATCTAGGGACAGCTGTCAGAGTAGCTAAAAGTTCAGCCTTCAGAATCAGTCAGAGCTAGATGATCTATTAGCTATGCCTTGAGAAAAGTACCTAATTGCTTTGACACTTGGTTTCTTCATCTGTAAATTAGGATAATAATAACACTGAGCTCATAACATTTTATGAAAGATTAAATGAATGAAGTATGTTAAGTACTTGGTCTAGTATAAGATGCATGGTTAACTCTCAATATATGTGGGTGCAGTCAGTCAGTCAGCCAATCCATCAATCAGTTAGGGATTGGAGTTCTAAGTCTAGGAAACTGGACATTGGTCCCTGTTCTCACATAGTTTCGAGACTTCAACAATGTCGGATTAACTTGGATCTCCAGCAGTTTCTCCATCCATGTGATCATAAAAATTTACCATTGTTAGAAATCATTTCACTTATCTTCTTAAATGCCACTTGAGAAGAGAAAAGTTAGGGTGAAGTTGTCTTTGTAGGAGGGAGGAAGAGCTCCTAGAGGAGGAGGAGGAACTCCCTAGAGTTCTTAGATTTATTATTTAAACACAAATTCCATAGCCTTAAAACGGCCTGAGACTAGTCATTTTTTTTTAATAGTTAAAAGTTTTTCTTCAGTTTGGTCTCCCATCTATTCAGTTAAAAAGCATACTTTAAAAAAAAAATATGTGATATTTCTGGAAGGATGCAAGGTCATACTGACATACTGTTCATTTCTGGGCTTTCCAGATCTGTTGTTTTATTCACTCTGTTGCAATGTCCCTTGGCCCGTGGCTCTTTCTCAAAGTGTGCTAATGGCAGACAGCACTCTATGGGATGGACTCCAAAATGTAACATCTTTTGTATTAGCTTGCATGCTAGACAGTGGTAAGAGCACCCTGAGAATGAGAAAAAGAGATGACCGACAGTGAATTACGACCACCGCCATGTGAAGGGTTATTTTGAGGAGGCTGAGTCAGTGTGCATGGGTAAGGGTAAAGAGCCTTGGAGTTAGCTCCCTCTGGACCTTGTATCTTGGCATTGCCACTTACCAGCTGTGGGGACTGGGCTAAGATATTTCTCTACAACACAGCTTTCTCATTGCTAACATGAGAAAATAATAGGAAAAGCCTTGTTGAGGATTAGATGACTGAATCCTTTTAAAGTTCTTAATGAAGTTCTTGGTACATAGGAAGTATTTTTAAACTTGCCTAATTTTTAACACATTTAGAAAGTGATAACTTGTTCTTCGTTTTCTGGCACAGAATCAGAACAAAGGGGAGGAATCCAATATTTACTGGCCATCTTTTGGTTTTCAGGAACTTTACTTATTATTTCCCCAAATATTCCCCCCAAATATTAGGTGATACAATTTCTTAGCCCTATTTTACAGATGAGCAAATTGAGACTCAGAGAGGTCAGTCAGTTTGTTTAGGGTCAACACAATTAATAAGCTATAGACTCTACCTTTAAACTTGACGTATATGACCCTAAGACCTATGTTTTTTTCTCCTTTAATTGAATAGCATGTATTGAGTGAGATTGGAAAAAATGCAACCCATTTACCATTATGAATGGTTAGCACCAAATCCAAGACACAGCTGATGATTTTATTGAATAAACCAATTATAGGGATCATGTACACCCAGTAATGATCCAACCAAAAAAGTGCTTCGTTTTACTTGAGATTAAACAGTCTACCAAGAAACGCAGTAGAATCTCCTGCAAAAATTCTCTAAAACCAGGACAGGTGATTTGTCTCTGCCTGTTTTATCACTGGCCTTTGAGGGGACAATGGAAGAAAAACAGCCTCTTGGAATTTCTTCCTCATCTATTCTATCTCTGCAATATGTTGCAAATGGCATTTCTTTCTATTGCTAAGCAAAATCTGGGAGTAACTCAGTACATAAAACAGTATAATTGAAAGGAGTTAATAGTAATACTTAACATTTGTATAAGCATTTTAGAGCTTCCAAAGCTGCTTGAAACTCATATTAACTATGGGAAGAAGGATGGACAAGTATTAATTCTATTTGCTTTATGTTTCAGGTAAAAAAATAGAGACTCAGTACTTAAAGAATTTACCCAATACCCTGAGGGCAATAAGTAACGAAATTCAAACCCAAATCTGTCCAATTCCAAAGCCAGAGCTCTTGGGGACATCTTATCAGGATTATCAGGAATGCAGAATCTTTGATTTCACCTCAGACCTGTGGAATCCAAATCTACAATTTGGCAAGACTGCCATGTGATTGGAATATTTGAATAATCTTCTCTGAGAAGAGTTGATTCTTAGGCAATACCACATCCCACATTTGTAGCATTAGTATTAATCATATTAGCCTGAAAGCACAAGGCTAGCCATAAGAAAGAATTCACAAGCCTCCCATTGAACATTGCCCTCTCCCCACCCCTTTTTTTTTTTAAGATTTTTATTTATTTATTTGACAGAGACAGAGCAAGTCACAGCGAGAGAGGGAACACAAACAGGGGGAGTGGGAGAGGAAGAAGCAGGCTGCCCGTGGAGCAGAGAGCCTGATGCGGGACTCGATCCCAGGACCCTGGGATCATGACCTGAGCCGAAGGCAGAGCTTAACCGACTGAGCCACCCAGGCGCCCTCTCCTCACCCTTTAAATAATAGGAAGTGATTTACTTTTAAGCATGAGGCAATCTTATTTTTATTTTCTCTTGCTGGTATCTTTGAGTCATGTTTTGGGAGTCTAAAATGACTAAGTTTGGGTGAGGTGGTAGAGGTTGCTCAGGTAGTAGTACTGAGACAGGTGGAAAGGGAGCCCAGGCTCCCTTTGGAATCGGGAGGTACTCTGGTCCTGCAAAGCACAGCCTGAGAGGGCGACACAAGCCATAGCTGGCTTTATCTGGGAACCTTCTCCAGGTTTCAAAGCAGCTATTTCTGGCTCACTTAGAAATGGGATGTACTGAGGCCAGATGCCCTGCATGAAGGGACCCTCTTCAAATAGCGTCTGGCTAGCATCGTTCAACCCCAGTAAAGCCCAGAGAGCCTGAGCTGGCTTTCCTTTCCCAATGCCTGGGCTTTCCTTTCTTTAAAGAGCCACGTGTGTTTCTAAGAAATGTGTGCTGTCTGGATGAGCTCCCTCAGTTATATAGCACTGCCCCCACTCCTGGAAGAAGTGTCCAGGGAGGGCCTGGCAGCCTGCTGGCATTGTGATCTGGCCAGCAGGGTGTCTTCTTCCCAGGATGCCTCTCCATCCTCTACCAGATGATGCTGGTGAGTGAGGAAGAACACGCTTTAGCACATTTTTGCCCTGCTGTAAAAACAAGGAATTTATGAGCATGGTGGTTTGAAAAGAGGGCCGGGGGAATCATTACTGAAAGCATAAAAGACTAATTTTCCCCATAAAGTGGCAGCAATAAATGTCCTGTAAATATGGGCCTCCACTGACTCCTTCTTCAAAAGCATATTTTTACCCTCAATCAAGTAGAGTCTATTTCATGTTTAAGCAGAGTAAATGACATAAACTCAGTGGCTACTTTCACACACCTGAAGTGAAACCATATATACTAAGGCAGTGGAGAATAACCCAGGGGGACACAGTCTCTCTGGCCGCCTCCAGTCTGGGAAAGAAGGAAGGAAGGAAGGAGCAGTGTGGAAATGAGGGGGAGGGGTTGTCAAAGGAGCAGTGCAGGAAGCCACCTGTGTGTGACAGGCCAGAAAAGCAGCAATGGTGAAGTGAAGGCATTGCCCTCCTGAAATTCTAGGAGTCTGGGAGGATTCTTCTGATTTTCTTTTTTTTTTTTTTTTAATTTATTTTATTTATTTATTTGAGAGAGAGACTGAAAGAGAGAGAGCATGAGAGGGGGTAGGGTCGGGAGGGTCAGAGGGAGAAGCAGACTCCCCGCCGAGCAGGGAGCCCGATGCGGGACTCGATCCAGGGACTCCAGGATCATGACCTGAGCCGAAGGCAGTTGCTTAACCAACTGAGCCACCCAGGCGCCCTCTTCTGATTTTCAAACGTTAGGAAAAACAGTATTTTCATAGTATCTGTTTATGGAAATTAAGCCAAAATTTGAATATAAGTTCCCCCAGTTTGTGAATGTGACAAAACATTTGAAATTGAGTTTTGGAAAACTTTAAAATTTTCACTTACTTTTTCATGGTCAGCAGATCAATGAACAGATGCTGAGGTTTTGGGATGTCAGCCAGGAAGAGGATCCTTGCTTTTCTGAGATGTTGAGAGATTGTGCAGCCCAGGCAATGGGTCCATGGGGAGGAGATACGGCTCATAGGCTACATCCCTGGGGGTGGAGTTTGGGGTGGAGGTAGGGAGTGAAAGCTTTGCCGGCTTGGTGGCCAAGGAGAAGGAAGGAGCAATGTGTTCTTTCATTGTCAGTAAGAGTATGTATATCCACCGTAATAATGGTTTAAAAATGAAAAAAAAAGTTTGCACATAGAATGTTGTAGATTATTTATCTACACTAGGCCAGTAAACCTATAAATATTCTTCAGATTTTGTTTTCTGGGAGTAGGACATAGGCTGACTAAGGAGTTCCAGACTGGGATGACCCAGGGAACTAGGCTCTGGATGTTAGGTATTAGGGTGGGGGACATAAAATGGCAAATAAACTGCTGCTGCTGTGTCATCTCTATGTCACCTGGCTAGAGAGTACACCTTAATAGGCAAAATGACACAGAGGTGGGAAGAAACAGCTAAGACTAAGGACTGTGGAGTCAGACATGCTGGGTTCAAATCTCAGTCCCACCACTTAGCATCTGGGTGACATTAGGAAAGACATTTACTTTGCCTGTACTTCAGATTTTTCATTTGTAAAGTGGGGCAAATAACAGGGTTGGTGTGAGAGTTAAAGGAGTTAATATTTGCAAATATTTGCCTGGCACATTTTAACTTCATAGGTTTTTGAAGTTGGCTTCATATACGTGTTGGCTACTAAGTTATTATTGGCTAACAAGTTATTATGAGTTATATAATATATAATGAGTTATTACAAATTATGTATTCCACTTGCTATGCATCATATGCAGGAGAATATCTCTTATAATAAACAGGCTATGTTGTTTTTCACACATACTTTGGAGGCATTGCTGACACAAGATTGTGTTTATTTTTTAATCAATGAAAAATACACATTTTTCACATGAACTCAGTGACTGATAATATGATTCTGGAAAATTGGCGTCTCCCTCCCTTACTCTATCATACTTGTGCTTTTAAGGTGACTTGACTTGAGATGACTGAGGATCAGGCATGTCCTACTTCATGGGGTTTCTGGTGACTGTGCTTAAATTCCTGATGCTTGAGTTTTGATTTCTTCTACTTTTCCATTTTTCTAATGTCCAAACTATGATCTGTCCTCTTCTCTAGGTGCCTTCATTCATGGGCACTTTTCCAACTGCCTTGCAGGCTGTCCTTGCCCCGCAGGACTCATGTTTCCTCATTCCACAGTGGGAACACATCTTAGCCTCCACACTCTCCGTCACTATCTTTTTCCTCTTCTTCCTGCACGACATTCCATCTCCCCTGACACTGGAATTTTGCTTGGTCTTCTGTGCTATTGCAGGAGGAACCTCTGAGAGACTGTCTCTGAGAGATATATGAGATGTTAGGAAGTGAGGGTAAGGCCCTACCAGGCATGGTGCAGGGCAGGTAGATGCTGGGGCAAGTTACTTTCGTTTTGGGAACTGTCACATCCACACCTGCTTCTGGGCGTGAAGGATGGGAAAGACAAACTTGCCACTGTGGAGTCCTGGGAAACAGGTTGTGTTAGAGTGTTAACAAGTACCTCAAACTGTTCTTAGGATTACAGGAGGTTAAAACAAAGGGTAGGAGATGCTCCTCAGCTGCAAGAATGTAAACAATAACAAACTGTCTTGTTAAGAATGAAAGTAATTAGGGAAATCATGTTCTAAATTTTAATAATTTCATGGTCTGTAAGAATAATAGGATCTTAGGATGGAGTGAGTGCTGGTGGGGCTTCAAAGATAGTGAGGTTGGGAGGACGAACTTGGTTGAGGTAGGGGGACTTGGGCGGGGAGGAGTAAATGTTCTAGGTGACAATGGAATACGTAGGGTGTTTGGAACAGTGTCCATGCTGGTCTGAAGGGCTCCAGGGGGTTGAGTGGTTATAAAAATAGCAAAATCCACTTAAGGAAATACAGTAATTCCCTGTTTCCTAAGCAAATTCACATGCAGTATATGCTTGGAAATGGAATTGGTTAGGTTGGAGATCACAGAGTTGTGCTAAAGTGAGATAACAGATCTTGAAAAAGTGGAGAGCTCTGCCTGCCCCCAATGGAGTCAGGAGATTGGTCTGTCTGGCTCTTTTACCCTGATTTCATGGATTTTTTACAAAGAGGGTCTGGTCCTAATTGAACTGTTCTTCAGGTATCTGGGATCCCAGCCTCAGTTTATTGGCTCTGTGCTTCTGTTTCTCTTCCACTGCATAACCCAGCCTTCCTTTTGTTTGTTTCCAGTAACTCACCTTGGATCCAAATGTGAGCTCAGGTAGAAAATGCAAAGACCTGTACCAATGCTCTTTCTTTCACTTGTTTAAAAAGAAGATAGGCCCATCTCTTTATAGACTATTGGAAAAAATGAACACTTTTCTTTATCTAGGGAGAAGCACCTGCTACTATAGTGGGGTCTTTTTAAAAGAAAAAGAAGAAATGCATATATTAGCCTAACTCCACGCGTTATTATTAGCCATCATTTTCAACTTCTCAGAGTGCTGTCACCCACCCCTGAGGACCTTCATTGGGCTGATATTGGCACTGATTCAGATTACATTAGTGTAAATTTGGGTTTTCCACTGCCTGCTGCTTAATAACTATCAGCAGTTCTGTCCCTATAGTATCATTAGCACCTTCTTCCTCCAGGTGCTGACTAGGGGCTGCAGAAAGCCCCCAGGCCTACACCAATTTACACCTATTGACTCTCCCTGCAGCTAATTCATCTTCATGATCTGTCAAATTCTTCACTCAACTCTTAACTCTCTCACTATTCTTATGGAGTTGGCTTGCCCGGAGTCCATTGATTTTTGAGCCTTGTAATAAGGTTAGGGAGGCAAGGGACTTTGCAGACCATCTTGTTGACATCTTCTGCTTTCTAGAGGATATAAGTGAAGGTCAAAGAGGTTAAGTGATTTCTTTGAAGTCACACAGGAAGGAGTAGAGGCAGAGCGGGGCCTATACTCTGTTCTCCCTAATCCTCATTCCATATTCTTCCAATTGCCTTAACTGTAGCTTGGGACTCTGCAGGCACCCCCAAGACCCAGTCAGCCTTTGAACATGTGGTCCTTTGAGATGGAGGCCACAGCATTGAGGGATAGTCTCTAGGTTGAACTGTCACATTTTAATATAACTGAAAAAAGCTACCATCAATGGTTGCAGAAATTTCTATAATGTTGTAACATGTATTATCCTCACCAGACTGTACACATATTAAATTTCTATGGAGTATATTTATTTTACCATAATGGGTCAAATGGTCAGTCTCTGCTTTTTCTTTCCTTTTCTCTCTGCATCTGGTCAGTCTTCAGTCCAGCTGAGCACTGCCCCTTGAAAGGAATTCTTAAATTCTTTCCTCAGTTCCTGCTCTAAAATCTCTCTCCTGTTTCAGATCCCAGTGACTGCAATATCATCTTAGCTGGTATCCCTGAGCCCTCCATTCTTGACCCCGTAAATCTGTCTTCCACACTCATTCCAGAGTCATGGTTTAAACCCAATCCTGCCCTCTCTCAGCACATCTTATAGGTGATGACTTCCTACTTAGAGTCTCCAAATGGAGCTACACAGACTCTCAAGGGGGTACATGTGCATGGATGGATTTTATTTTACTTACTTACTTCTTAAAGGACTTATTTATTTATTTTAGAGAGAACATGAAGGGAGGAACAGAGGGAGAGGGAGAGAATCTCAAGCAGACTCCCCACTGAGCATGGAGCCCAGCTTGGGGCTTGATCTCATGATCCTAAGATCATGACCTGAGCCAAAATCAGGAGTCAGACACTTAACCAAATGAGCTACCCAGGCCCCCTGTGCATGAATGGATTTTTAAAAAATCAATTTTTAGGTCTTTAATATCTGAACAAGCCTGCAATCACAAGATTCTTCTACTCCTTACTAAGGAAAGATGGGCTTTTTACCCATCCTAAATTTTACTTTGGTACATTGCCCTAGGATATAAAAACCCCTGAATATCAAACAAAGAGATAAATTGAAATATTGGTTTTTAGAAAAAACTTCCTTTAATGGTTAATCACTGTACCTTGATCTGTCAGCTGAAACAGTAAAAGGTTAATGATGGTAATTCTTTTGAATGTAACTAGAATGCATGGGAGCTATCACAGTTTCCCAGATAATTGTATACAAACTAAGGATGCATATTTTACGTGATTTCTTTCAGATTTAGTGTGCTTTATCAACAGGGTAGTTAAAATCTATTTATCAAATCATAAAATACAATATTTGTTTCATAAATAGTCATTTCTTATTTCATTTTATAAAATGTTTAACATTTTCTATGTCCTTTAATTTAAAAAATAAACCTATGATGAAAAAGTTTAAATATGTGTGAGGGGGAATTGGGATTTTTTCTCTCCCCAAATTTTTATTGTGACAAAATTTTAAACATACAGAGAAATTTAAAGAATTATACAGTAAACAGTATATGCACCACTTAGATTCTATAAACCTTTAATATAGTTGCCTTATCACATATCTAGCCATCCATCTATATACCCATCAGTCCACCTTGTTTTTTTTCCATGAAATTCAAACTATCGGAGAGGGAGATGAACCATAAGAGACGATGGACTCTGAAAAACAAACTGAGGGTTCTAGAGGGGAAGGGGGTGGGAGGATGGGTTAGCCTGGTGATGGGTATTGAGGAGGGCACGTTCTGCATGGAGCACTGGGTGTTATGCACAAACAATGAATCATGGAACACTATATCAAAAACTAATGATGCAATGTATAGTGATTAACATAACAATAAAAAATTAAAAAAAATTCAAACTAAATTGCAGACATGAGACACACAGTTTTTAAGTTATTTTAGTGAGTATATGAGCAGAAAAAGTTTGAGGGCCATGGACTTATACAAGAGAGCCCAAACTCCTTAGCTGGCTATCTGTGGAGGGCAGGACTGAGCCTTTGGCAGACAGTGGTTTTCTTGTGCTTCTTTTTTGTGCTTTGTCCTTGGCATTTGCTGCATCCAGTGCTCCAGTAACATGAAGCTGGTTGACGTTCCCCTGCACCAAGCTGATTAATAACTCTTTGTTATGGTAGCATAGACTGTTCTCTTTGCCTGGGGTTTCCTCCCTGCCTCCAGGCTTCCCTGTCTCACTTCAGTGCATCCTTTAAGACTCAGCCCAAGTGGCACCTTCTACATCATAGATGCTTAAAAAAAAAAAGCTTGTTGAACTCTACTGAATATGGTATGGTGAAAATTATTTCGGGCGCCTGGGTGGCTCAGTTGGTTAAGCGACTGCCTTCGGCTCGGGTCATGATCCTGGAGTCCTGGGATCGAGCCCCGCGTCGGGCTCCCTGCTCAGGGGGAGTCTGCTTCTCCCTCTGACCCTCCCCCCCCATGTGCTCTCTCTCTCTCTCTCAAATAAATAAATAAAATCTTTAAAAAAAAAAAAAAAGAAAATTTTTTGCATTACATATCAGATGATCCAAGAGTAAAACACTTCCCTCAAAGTTTCTTTGTGCATCTCTTATATTTTGTTCTAATGTATTTTTTCTCTTGCTTCTATTAGTATGTAAGAACTACCCGTGGCCTGAATCCCTTGTAATTTATATTTGTATTTAATTAAGTATATTAATTAATATTAAATATATTTAAACATGTTCGTATTTATATTCTTATGTTCCTGGTCTTTTTAGGGAAGGGAATCCAAAGTCCAGGTCCCATCAACACCAACTGTGTAGCTTTCCAAGTTCATTTCATCTTTCTGGATCTTATTTTGTTTATCTATTAAATGGAGGTAGAAATACCTTCTCTGCCTAGCTCATGAGTATTTTCTTGAGCATCAGATATATGTGAAATTATGTTTCCAAGTGCTTTGGAAATAGGAAGTGGTGGATAAATGTATGATATTCCAGGTGTTTATATGTCATATGCAGGGAGGAGGCATCGCTGCTGAAAGTCAGTGGTTTGGACACCATGGTTTTGTTCATCAGCCTGTGGGATCATTCTGGCCACCCCCTCATCCCTCACCTCCTTTTTCCTCTCAGTTCTCCCACACCGTGGGCCCTTTTCTGTCTAATCTCAGTGCCAGCTGAATCCAATGTGAGAGCCCTCCATATCCATGACCCAGTAGACAAACATATGTGAGAGCCTGCAGAGAGGAATGTGGAGGACACGGATCAGAACCAAATTTGGGCCTCAGTAAGTTTTATAGGAAGGCTTTACTACATTTATGTCATGCAAACCCTGGTGACAATGAACCATCTCCTAGAGTCCATGTCTGTGCCCATTTCCTAGCCATCGCAGATCAAAGATATGATACTTCCTGGTATCAGTTAGGATTCCCTCAGTACAAGTAACAGAAATGTGAAGCAGCTTGCTGAAGCGGTAAGGATATTTATTTTCTCATACAGCATTAAGTGGAGAGGCAGGGACTCCAGGGCGGTTTAGTTCATTGCTGTAGTTGTTGAGAGTCAGCCTTCTTCTGTTTCTTGGTCTACAAGCAGCTCTAAGCACCAAATCCAGACAAGATGATATTCAGAGAGAGAAGAAAAAAGTGGTCTCTTCCGTTGCTCCAAGTCCTGCAGTGTCATTGGATAGAATTGTGTCACATGTTTATTCTTGAACAAACCACTGGTCAGGGGAGGGCTGAGGCTACATGAAAAGCTGGACCAATCAGAATCCACCCCTGTAGCTCTGGATGCGGCAGCCTGTGTTAAGGCTCAAGACTACTTGAACAAAGCAGGAAGAACAGGGTAGATGTTGGAGAGGCAACCAACAGTATCTGCTAAACGTCCTGCTTCTAAATTGGCTAGTAACCTAAGGGAAATTGGGGAGATTGGTACTGCATAAGCACGGTGCAAGTATGTTTTGCTGATCTATTTTCTTTTTCTCTCCTTTCCTCCATCCTTACCCCCTTCCCCCTTTCTCTCTCTCTCTTTTCTCCTCCTCCTCCTTCCATGGCTGGGCATTTTGGCCAATTATTACTATTTTAGTTACCAAATAACTAATCTCTGCCATTTCATCAACTTATGTTATCCTTTCATTTTATCATCTTAAAATATCTCTCCTTCAATTTGCTCTCTCAGATCTTCTCTCAGAATTAATGTCTGTCTCCCATGTACTTCCATAGCATGCTTTGATAACTCTTAACATAGACTCCCTTCTGCAAAGCTATTTTGGTAGGATTTGTTTTCCCAGTACATAGTGAACAAATAGAGCTCAGGGGTTATCTATCCTCATTTCAGTTCCCTGAGCACCGTTCCAGTGTTTCATACATAGCAGGTGCTTAATAAATGAGTTCATTTGAGAAAAGGGCTTGTGTCTGTGGCCTCTTGTAGATGTGGTCAGGAAGTAGTCTCTTCATTCTCTCTCTCTCTTTCTTTTTTAAAGATTTTATTTATTTATTTGATAGAGAGAGACACAGCGAGAGAGGGAACACAAACAGGGGGAGTGGGAGAGGGAGAAGCAGGCTTCCTGCGGAGGGTCCTGGGATCATGACCTGAGCCGAAGGCAGAAGCTCAACAACTGAGCCACCCAGGCGCCCCTCTTCATTTTCTTTTGAATGAATTTAACCATGACATTGGTTCCTTTGCTTCTAGATGCTTTTGTTAAAGCTTTTTTAAATTAGCCTAAAACCCATCTAAGGATTAGAAACCAAAAAATTAAAAGGCTTGTAATTTTTTTTGGCCTAAGGGGAGTTATCTGCATTCAGCCCTAACAGTGGGATTCAACCAGATTCATTGGTGGCATTCCCATCCTTCATGATAGTCTTCTCCAGTGGCTCTAACCCCCAGTTTCTGAAAAAGCTTACCTTGAGATGAAAACAACAATTTTCTTTAGTTTGGGGGTTGTTTTACTACTTCTTTTTCTTTTTTACTTTCTTATGAACTTTGAAAACTCAGCCCCCAAAGCTGAGTTCCTTCAAGAAGACTGTACACTTTGCATTCATCCTGGAATGCAGACCTGAGCAGCCAGGGAACTCCCTTGCAGAAGTCAGGGCTACCTTAACTCCAGAAGGCAGTGATACTCTTCAGTGGAAAAGATTTCCATTTCTGTTTGTTTTAGCTTCTCTTTTCTTTGGAGCTGCTCATGACTGCGAACACCTGACACATGAATATCCTTTCCAAGTAAAGATTTTGTTTGTGATATATTGAAAGAGTAATGGATTCATCATGGGGCTCTAGAAGATCAGGAGGGTCCTTCGAACTGATATATTCTCTTTTTTGATCCTAAAAGTTGATCAGTAGCTATTGAGTTCGAAATGGGAATGTGGCCTCATTTTTTTTCTTGGCTGGACACCCCCACTTACATAATCACTCATATGAGAGAGGAAGAGGAAGAAACAGGGAGAGGGAGATGTGTTCCCTGGTACCCTAACGTCGTGTTCCCTGCATAGAAAGTGTACATAATGGTTAGGTTCAAAGATTAATCCAGGGAATTCTTCTTAATCCATAAAGTGCCTCAAATTGCAAAGTATCCTATATCAATGTAGAACTGTAGTTATGGAATGCTTTTGTGTATAGTACTTGTATAGTACTTTATTTGACTTTAATAATACTGTATGCTATGTTACTATCCTCATTTTATGGATGAAGAACTTCCTAGCTCACAGTATCCAGCACATAGTAAGTGTTCAGTAAATGTCTGCTGGGTGAATGAGCAATCACAAATAGTATGCTCTGTATCACATGGTGTGTGATGAAGCTAGGCCTTGCGCACTAGTCTTCTAAGTCTCCGGTCTGTCCAGGATTCTTTCCATCTCCATGCTTTTCAGACTTGCTCATGGAAAGACTTTAGTGTTGGATGGGAGCCAATCAACTATGTCTGGGGATACAGCCTGAATTTGTTCTGTGAGAGATTTCTTAAAGAGTCCACACTTCATTTACTTAAAAATGTATTTCCCCCCCAAATAAATATAGATATGCTTGTTGGAAAAAATCATGTCAAACAATGTGAATTTATATAATCATGGAGTTAACTGCTATTTACAGTTTTTGTGTGTATCTGGGTTTTATTTTAAAGGTTCATGTGAATTTAGCCTTCCATCCCATATACCGTCTACATGTCACGTTTAAAATGACTTATCATCAAGTAAAACTGATTCAGGGAAGACATCCGTGTGTATTCTGTGACTCTGGAGTCCCTGGTACTTTGTGGCTTGCTCCTGTGGGGACAGGGAGCATCCCAGGTTGAGATCAATGGAGTCCCGCTGCTGCTTCTGCTTCTCAGGAGTGAGCATGGATTATGAAGGCCAGCCTGGAATTAACTATACAAATGACACTGTTCCTAGGGGGAAACATATGCTCAGTTCTCAACAAATGAATGTTCGGAACACTAGCTGGGGACTGTGAGTCTGTGAGGTTATCGTTGATCTCAGAGTAGTTTACTTTCAATCTTGAATTTTTTGTGAATCCAGATTCCACAGGCAAGCTATAAATTCCTCCTTTCCTACCTGTCTCCCACTGACCATCTCTGAAGATCAGTAGAGTCAGCATGTTGGTGTTACCTTGTGCTGGTTGCCACAACACCACAGGCTCATGGCTCTGAAAGCCGCATGCTACCATTCCATACCATGATTCTCTCGTCAAACCTCTCCTTCAGCTTCTTTGAGTCTGAGTCAACTTTGGTGATTCCACCCTCATCTCCTTCTGCCTGCAACTGTCCTTAAAAGGCAGAAGGTAAATGTCTTTGCAGAAAGCAGCGAGGGTTACACCTTGCTGTTTCCAGTCACACTTGTGTGGTCAGAACAATGGGCTCTGGCTTGAGTCAGGAGCGGGTGACTGTGGTGCCTCCTCCTTTCCTCCTCACCTCGTTCTTACCTGCTCTCAGAGTCAGCTTCTGAGAAGAGAGCTCACATTTTCTCATTCCTCATTTCCTCTCTCATGTCATCCCTCAAACCGCATGTAGCAACATGGATGGTCTGACTTCACTGGAGGAGGAAATCACTCTCTTTTAGATTTTGAAAGGGGTGGAGGGAGGGAAACAAAGGGTCAGTTCAGTGGGAAATATACTGAGAAACATCCCCTCATTCCTGACTCAAGAAGATAAGTATTGTGCACATGATGGAATTTTGGATAATTCCCCTGCTTGATTATGTTCCTGCACATTTTGGGAAATGGCCTATTTGTCTAGTCATTGTCTCCCTATTGTGTTAGACCCATCACTGAGGCATGACTTGAATGATTAAAAGCAGCACATGTACTAGGTCAACAATAATACAGCTCTTCTAAAAATATGCATACGTCCACTATGGTGTCATTGCATTGGGAGCCAGGAAAATGAACTCTACTCCCAGGAGAAATAAAAGGGAAAAAGAATCAACAATGTGATTATAACTCACTTTCCCCTTAGTCCCTCTTGTATGCTTTAGAGTTTCTGGCAAATATTTTTCTTTCTATGCACTGTCTTGGTACTTTTTATTAAGAAAACCTAGTACCTGCTAAATGGTGGTCCTGTGATCAGAAGAGTACAATTTCCTCTCATCTGTTTTACAAGAAGGCTTTGAAGTCAGGAGAATTTATGTTTAAATTAAGATGTCACTGACAAGCATGAGAAAATGTTTAACTAATGTAATGACCTTCTGTTAATAAGGGGAAATATGACCTGAGAGTCATAGGAAAAAACTACCTGAAATATAGTGAAGTCCACTAAGCAAGCTGGCTCAGAAATAGTTACTGACCTGGAAGGAGAAGAATCAAGAGGGCAACTAACATTCATTGAGCACTTACTATGTGTGAAACACTGGATTTACTTTAAGGATAAAGTAAACCATTAAAGTTAACCACTAAATCTGTGAGGGAGGTATTCCCCCCCACCCCCCACACACTTTGTAGATTAGGAAACTGACATTTAGGACAGTTCAATGACTTGCCCAAATCACATAGCTTAAAAGAGTGTAGAGCTGAGCTTTGCACTCAATTCTTCCTGATTATTCCCATTATAACACATAGAAAGGCAAGTATTAATTTAGTATTTGTGATAAAGTTAAACATATATAGGCAAATTTTATATGATGTAATTTGAGGATTCGCAGGAGGATCCATGTTACAAAATACCTTTTCTATTTGCCCAAAGTTTTATCATTAGAGATATATTCCCCTGGCTTAAATGTTAACTCTTTAAAATAACTGAAGAAAAAAATATTAAGGTCTTGGTGGTTTACAGTTTGATGCTTAGTGCTCTTTTAAGAAAAGATCAGGTATTGAGAAAAGTAGTAGCTGCCAGTAGGCTGAGATGGGGTGGTGAAAATGGGATGGTAGTGGCAGGGCTACACCAACCAGTGATAAGCAGGGGGAGGGACCAGCCATGCCACTTCGCTCAGCCACTGGAAGTCCCACGTAAGAAACATGGAGGTAGAAGTTTTATAACTACCTCTCACAAATTCCAGGAGCTCAGAGTCCTCAAAGAAGTGCGTGAAATGCTGGCAGGAAGAGGTGAGAATTTGTCCCACTAGGGGCTCAGACTAAGTGTGCGGAGGGGGGATGGAGGACAGGGTTAGGATGAGCTCATCCTCCCTCCTACAGTCCTCTTCTGAATTCCCTAGTATTCATCACCAGCACCCTTCCAGCCACCCTCAGGTCCAGAATTTCAGTCATTTTTTTTTCTCCTGGTCTATCACTTGCTCCCTCCCCCAATAAGCTCAGGCATATGTGCGTGCACACACGCCACACACACACACACACACACACACACACTTCCTTCTTTGCCAGTGATACTTTGAGATCTACTAAGATCTTGTAAAACGGGCTGTGAATGACTTTCTTCAGATTTTCTAATACATATTTAGCACTAAAGCATCTGTAGGTGGCACTCTTAGCTCTGATCACAACTCTCCCAACAGGAATTTAAGCAGGCTGTGGATAAAGAACAGATGAAGCTGAGTTTGGCCAGTTGGCTCTAGGACAATGAGGCCAAAGTACGGTTCAGTATCCCTTTGGCACCGAGAAGGGATTTCATCAACTGGTTGGTGTTTCCTCACGCTAAACCCCCTTCACCCAATCTCATTTACCAGTATAGCCTCTTTTTTTTTTTTTTTTAAGATTTTATTTATTTATTTGCTAGAGAGAGAGAGAGCATAGGCGAGAGAGAGTGAGCGAGAGTACAAGCAAGGAGAGGGGCAGGCAGAGGGAGAAGCAGGCTCCCTGCTGAGCAAGGAGCCCAATGCGGGACTCGATCCCAGGACTCTGGGATCATGACCTGAGCTGAAGGCAGCCGCTTAACTGACTGAGCCACCCAGACGTCCCACCAGTATAGCCTCTTTGCTCTCAATTTCTGAATCATTAGTTAACAGTTGTGTGTTATTGTGGTTTGACCTTAGGGCTCACCCAACTAATCTATCCCCTTGTAGAAATCTTCGGTGTTCCAATACCTTGCACTGTGATTTTGATTTCCCACGGAGATCCAGTAGGTGGGGGCACAACCCCCTGGGTACACCTCCCTCCTTGACAGAGAAAGTAGAGTAAGCACAATCACTATGAATCTATACCACCCTCCGCCAATGCCATTGGTGACTTGGTGGAGTTTCTAAGCCAAACCTTGGGGGAGGTTAGCTCTTCACTTCCCTTTTAAAAACCAACCAACCAACCAACCAACCAACCAACCGACCAACCAACCAACCAACCAGCGAATCAGCAAACAGCGACAAGAAACCTCAGAAGGGAAAACCCTCAATTCTCTCAGTTATATTTGTGGTTCAAATAGAAGCAGGGAATGCTATAAATGTTCTGACAAGGATTGAGAGTATTTTTATGTTGACAGATGTGGGAACCACCTGTGGTACCACTTTAGAAGGAAGACTCCCAATAGCCCAGGTCATTAAAGCCAGGTGTTCTTTCTTGCTTGAGACTTAACCTCCATTTGGGGAGAGACCTTATGTTCTGCTCAGACCAGATTGGCCCCACTAGTGAGAACAGGCTTGTGCTTTTGTGGAAAGAAAGACTATCCCGTTTTTTTTTAAACCTGGTGTTTATTGCGAGCTGATGACAATGGATGTGCCTTAGACCCCCTAGTTCTGCTTCTGTGAGCCCAGAAGACCTGGAAATGACTGCTAGAGTTTATAAACTGCCGGTGGCCTGGAGCCCCAATTTGGGGGAAGTAACTGGAATACTGAGCAAGATGGTGCATAGCGGGAGAGAGTTGTATTGTGAATTCAAGTTCAACAGAGGAAAAAAATGAACATTTCTTCTCTATATCTTTCACTGTTCTGATTTTTTTGTTTCTGTTTATGCTACCAGCGTTTCCCCAAGGCTACACATCTGAATTTCCTGCATCCTCCCTCACCTTCATCCTTTGTATCTGATCAGCAGGCATGTCTTGCCAGTTTTATTTTGTCCTGTAAACACACACACACACACACACACACATCCCTTTCCATTCTCCATCATCACCACTCTAGTGCAGGTACTTCTTAAATGTCTTTTCCATGTCAAATATCTCTGCCAGTACATGGAACTCACCACTATGAGACTGATGGTCTGGTCATGTTACTCACCTCCTCATAAGTTTTTAGTGGCTACACACTGGACAGTAAAACCCAGACCCTTACTTGAGAAATGTATGCCCGTTGAGGGAGGAATCACATTTAATTCATTTTTTTTTTTCCTTTCAGAATACCTAGGACCCTGAAATATTTAGTGGTTTGAATACAGATGAATGGAATACAAGATCTTTGGTGTTGCTTCATAATTTGGTGTTTCAGCTTTACTCCCTGTGGCAGATGCTATTAGTGGCTCACCCTTGTAGGGTCATCTACAGCTTCAATAGACCATTCTCTGTATACCAAAAAGGCTTCTGGCCTCAACCCCCTGTGTCTCATTACCTGAGGGCTTTCCCAGTTGCAGGAGCATGCTTAGCTGGAAGTGTCATGGCGTTAACATCCCTGAAGCAGTAACCCTCAACCATTGAGAGAAGGGAGTTGGTGGATAGCTATCTCAGCTTCCTCCTTCCTTGTGAGGACAATTCTGACCTATGTTCTACACAGTCCTTCAGCAGGTCTTTAGAGGGAGCATGTTCCAATAGCCCACAGTGACAAGCCATAAGGTCACCCTTCATTGTCTTTCCTTCCCTGTTCTGGCTGGTTTCACTACTCCCGCTCCTGAGTTTCCTCGAATCATTCCTAATTAAGCTATATTAACCCAAATTCTTGTCTCAGGTTATCATTTAGGGGAAATCATACTTCTGTACACACACAACTCTAACCATGTCCCCCCTCTAACAAATCCAGTGCTTTTCCACGTCTTCCTGAGTTGTTCCCTCTGGCCCGAGCACCTTACTTCCCTTTCTGTGGATAAAAACTCCATTTATCTTTTAAAATCTCACAATTTATACTTCTCCTAAAATATAAATATATCCTCCCTTACATTATAATCTTTATGCATTTGCTTCATTTCTTCTAGAAGACTATCAGCTCATTGGAAATATGTTGTCTTTATCTTTGCATTTATCATAGTGCCTGGCACTAGGAGGTGCTCAATAAATGTATGTTGACTAATACTTAAGTGGGTGGTCAGGGATGGACGTTGTTCAGTCTGCACATGTCTGGCTCCTTACTGCCGGACACACATTTCTAATTCTCAAGACTCTGGCAGACCCAGATCTGATTCTCATTCAGTTGGTTTAGGGATTTTAAGTATTTTATGGAGTAACCCTGCTCTGCAATTCTAAAAGCAGAGAAGCAGTGTCTGATTATTTTTTGGGGCTTGAAACCCAAAAAATTATTGCTAGTAATTGTAGTAATTGCTACACCTGTAGTGCCCAGAGCCCCTTGTTTTATAGCTGGAGCTGACCTATAGCAAATGTATTTTTAGTGATCTCAGAGCACATTACAACCTTATCTTTCAACTATAATTCTTTCACACCATCTTGAGTGAAACAGAGTGATTACTAGGGGTATTTTAGAGGGAAACCTCAGTGGGGTTAGATAGAAAGGACTGATGGAATATGTATGACTTGTGCATGTCCCCAAGGGGTCAGTCATCACACAGACTGTCCTTCCTTCTAAAAGCTAGAATCACTGAGATGGCCCAAGGCCTGGTTGCCAACACTGTAGGGCTGCAACATTATAGTATCTCTTGCTGTGAATAAATGCCTGAGTTGGGTCTCTGCCTTTCAGCTTATTCATCACAAATGGTTGACTGGAGGTCAGACTTCTAGGGTGAACAGTTAGAACACTGCAGTGAATGGTTCATAGGGTCCCAAATTCCTCAAGTTGGGAATAGGGGGCAAACTTGAATTCTTAACAGCCTATCTCCAGCTTTTGGTGTCTTATGTACATAAAGTGAGACTTTATGTATGTGTGTGTGTGTTCAATATGGTATATGACTCTAAAGCCTCGAGCCATAATAAGATTATAGTTCTAAAATTCCTCAAGAGAAATAAAATGATGTCTATAGTAATTTTTGTCTATACATCTACATATCAGAGCCAAGGGGAGGCAGAGTTTTATTTTCCCTCTATTATTATTATTATTTTATTTTATTTTCACTGTCATTCACCTTTGTATACTTCTGGGGAAGTGAAAACTTGATTCCCAGCAGGACTGGAAGTTCTGTTTTTTTCTTCCATCTAGACTTGGATCATATAGCCAAAAAGGAACCTTCATTTTAGAATCATGGGTCTGTCTCCTTCTCTTTGAATATTTACAGTTTAATTTATAAGAGACAGTTACTGGGTTGTGATCTATGCAGCTTGTGTTTTTTTCCCTTTAGCTTTATTGAGATATAATTGATATGTAATGTTGTATAAGTTCAATGTACACAATGTGATGATTTGATATATGTATATAATGCAAAATGATTACCACAATAAGGGTAGTTAACACATCCATTACCTTATTTTTCTTTTTTGTGGTGAGAACTTCTAAGTTTACTCTCTTAGCAACTTCCAGGTGTATAATACAGTATTACTAACTTTAATCACCATGTTGTACACTAGCTCCCCAGAATTTATTCATTTTGTGACTTTGTGCCACTGAGCAACATCTTCCCATTTCTCCTAAACCCCCGCCCCATGTAATGACTCTTTGTTTCAATGAGTTTGGCTTTTTTAGATTTCACATATAAGTGATATCTTATAGTATTTGCTTTTCTCTGGCTGACTTATTTCAGTTAGCAAAATGACCTCAAGTTTCATCCATGTTGTTACAAATGGCAGAATTTCCTTCTTGCTCATGACTGAATAATAATCCATTGTGTGTGTGTGTGTGTCTGTGTGTGTATGTATCGATCTAATACTGCAATGAACTTAGGAGTGTATGTATCTTTTTTGAGATAGTTATTTCATTTTCTTTGGGTATATATCCAGAAGTAGAATTGCTGGATCATATGGTAGTTTTATCTTTAATTTTTTTAAGGAACCTCTGTACTACTTTCCATAGTGGCTGTACTAATTTACATTCCCATCAACAGGGTACAAGTGTTCCCTTTTCTCCAATTCTCACCAGCACTTGTCAGTGCTTGTCTTTTTGATAAGAGCCATTCTAACTGGTGTGAGGTGATCTCTCATTGTGGTTTTGATCTGCATTTCCTTAGTGTTTGGTGATGTTGAGGCCCTTTGCATGTACTTTTTGGCCATTTGAATATCTCCTTTTAAAACATGTCTATTCAGATCCTTTGTCCATTTTAATTGGATTATTTGTGGGTATTTCTGCTATTGAGTTGTGTGAGTTCTTTATATATTTTGGATATTAAACCCCTTATCAGATATATAACTTGCAAATATTTTCTCCCATTCTATAGGTTGCCTTTTCATTTTGTTGATCATTTCTTTTGCTGTGCTTTGTAGTTTGGTGTAGTCCCACTTATTTATTTTTGCTTTTGTCACTTTTGCTTTTGGTGTCAAATGAAAAAAAAAATTAATGCCAAGACCAATGTCAGGGAGCTTACTGACTGTGTTTTCTTTTAGAATTATTATGGTTTCAGTTCTTATGTTCAAGTCTTTAACCTGTTTTGAGTTAACTTTTGTATATGGTGTAAGATAGTGGTTTAGTTTCATTCTTTTGCATGTGGCTGTCCAGTTTTCCCATCATTTACTGAAGGGACTGTCCTTTTCCTATGATACATTCTTAGATCCTTTGTTGTCAATTAATTGACTATATATGCATGGATTTATTTCTGGCCCTTTATTCTGTTCCATTAATCTATGCAGGTTTTTTAAAATGCCAATACCATACCACTTTGACTATTTTAGCTTTGTAATATAGTTTGAAATCAGGAAGCAGGATGTCTTCCAGCTTTGTTCCTCTTTCTCAGGATTGCTTTGGCTATTCAGAGTCTTTCATGGTTCCATATGAATTTAGGATTGTTTTTCCTATTTCTATAAAAAATGCTATTGAAATCTTGATAGGGATTGCATTGAATCTATAGATTACTTTGGATAGTTTGGATGTTTTAACAGTGTTAATTCTTTCAAGCCATGAATATGGGATATCTTTACAGTTATTTGTGTCTTCTTCAATTTCTTTCATCAATATCTAATAGTTTTCAGCATACAGATCTTTGACCTCTTTGGTTAAATTTTTTCTTGAGCACTTTACTATTTTTGACTCTATTGTAAATGAAATTATTTTCTTTATTTTTTTTTTCAAATAATTCATTGCTAGTTCATGCAAATGCAAAAGATTCCTGTATGTTGATTTGTATTCTGCAACTTTACTAAATTTGTTTATAGGTTCTGATCATTTTTTTGGGTGTGTGTGGAGTCTAGAATTTTCTATGTATAAGATCATGTCATCTATAAACAGAGACAATTTAACTTCTTCCTTTCTTATTTGGATGCTTTTATTTCTATTTCTTGCTCAATTGCTCTGGTTAGGACTTCTAGTACTGTGTTGAATAGGGGTGGTGAGAGTGAGTACTCCTGTCTTGTTTCTGATATTAGAGGGAATGCTTTCAGTTTTTCACCATTTCCTATAATGTTAGCTATGTGTTTGTCATATATGGTCTTTATTATGTTGAAGTATGTTCTTTTTATACCCACTTTTTCAGGGTGTTTATTGTGAATGGATATTCAGTTTTCTCAAATGCTTTTTCTGCATAATTTTTTTTAAAGATTTTTAAAATTTATTTATTTATTTTAGAGAGAGTGAGTTGGGGAGGGGCAGAGGGAGAGAGAGAGAGAAAGAGGCAGATTCTGTGCTGAGCATGGAGCCCAATTCAGGGCTTGATCCCAGGACGCTGAGATCATGACCTGAGCGAAAAACAAGAGTCAGACACTTAACTGACTGAGTCACCCAGGCGTCCCTTTCTGCATCATTAAGATGATCATATGATTTTTTTTTAAAATTTTTTATTGTTATGTTAATCACCATACATTACATCATTAGTTTTAGATGTAGTGTTCCATGATTCATTGTTTGTGCATAACACCCAGTGATCCATGCAGAATGTGCCCTCTTTAATACCCATCACCAGGCTAACCCATCCTCCCACCCTGCTCCCCTCTAGAACCCTCAGTTTGTTTTTCAGAGTCCATCAGCTCTCATGGTTCATCTACCCCTCCGATTTCCTCCCCTTCATTGTTCCCCTCCTGCTATCTTCTTCTTCTTTTTTTTTATTTTTTAACATATATTGCATTATTTGTTTCAGAGGTACAGATCTGAGATTCAACAGTCTTGCACAATTCACAGCACTTACCAGAGCATATGCCCTCCCCAGTGTCTATCACCCAGTCACCCCATCCCTCCCACCCACACCCTACTCCAGCAACCCTCAGTTTGTTTCCTGAGATTAAGAATTCCTCATATCAGTGAGGTCATATGATACATGCCTTTCTCTGTTTGACTTATTTCGCTCAGCATAATACCCTCCAGTTCCATCCACGTCATTGCAAATGGCAAGATCTCATTCCTTTTGATGGCTGCATAATATTCCATTGTATATATATACCACTTCTTTATCCATTCATATGTCGATGGACATCTTGGCTCTTTCCACAGTTTGGCTATTGTGGACATTGCTGCTATAAACATCAGGGTGCACGTAACCCTTCAGATGCCTACATTTGTATCTTTGGGGTAAATACCCAGTAGTGCAATTGCTGGATTGTATGGTAGCTCTATTTTCAACTTTTTGAGGAACCTCCATACTGTTTTCCAGAGTGGTTGCACCAGCTTGCATTCCCACCAACAGTGTAGGAGGGTTCCCCTTTCTCTGCATCCCTGCCAGCATCTGTCATTTCCTGACTTGTTAATTTTAGCCATTCTGACTGGTGTGAGTGAGGTGGTATCTCATTGAGGTTTTGATTTGGATTTCCCTGATGCCGAGCGATATTGAGCACTTTTTCATGTGTGTGTTGGCCATTTGGATGTCTTCTTTGGAAAAATGTTCATGTCTTCTGCCCATTTCTTGATTGGATCATTTGTTCTTTGGGTGTTGAGTTTGATAAGTTCTTTATAGATTTTGGATACTAGCCCTTTATCTGATATGTCATTTGCAAATATCTTCTCCCATTCTGTCGGTTGTCTTTTGGTTTTGTGGACTGTTTCTTTTGCTGTGCAAAAGCTTTGTATCTTGATGAAGTCCCAATAGTTCATTTTTGCCCTTGCTTCCCTTGCCTTTGGCGATGTTTCTAGGAAGACGTTGCTGTGGCTGAGGTCGAAGAGGTTGCTGCCCTTGTTCTCCTTTTGGATTTTGATGGACTCCTGTCTCTCACTGAGGTCTTTCAACAATTTGGAGTCTATTTTTGTGTGTGGTGTAAGGAAATGGTCCAGTTTCATTCTTCTGCATGTGGCTGTCCAATTTTCCCAACACCATTTGTTGAAGAGACTGTCTTTTTTCCATGGGACATTCTTTCCTGCTTTGTCAAAGATGAGTTGACCATAGAGTTGAGGGTCCATTTCTGGGCTCTCTATTCTGTTCCATGGATCTATGTGTCTGTTTTTGTGCCAGTACTATACTCTCTTGATGATGACAGCTTTTTAATAGAGCTTGAAGTCCAGAATTGTGATGCCACCAGCTTTGCTTTTCTTTTTCAACATTCCTCTGGCTATTCAGGATCTTTTCTGGTTCCATACAAATTTTAGGATGATTTGTTCCATTTCTTTGAAAAAAGTGGATGGTATTTTGATGGGGATTGCATTGAATGTGTAGATTGCCCTAGGTAGCATTGGCATCTGCACAGTATTTCTTCTTCCAATCCATGAGCATGGAATGTTTTTCCATTTCTTTGTGTCTTCCTCAATTTCTTTCATGAGTATTTTATAGTTTTCTGAGTACAGATTCTTTGCCTCTTTGGTTAGATTTATCCCTAGGTATCTTATGCTTTTGGGTGCAATTATAAATGGGATTGTCTCCTTAATTTCTCTTTCTTCTGTCTTGTTGTTGGTGTATAGGAATGCCACTGATTTCTGTGCATTGATTTTATATCCTGCCACTTTACTGAATTCCTGTATGAGTTCTAGCAGTTTTGGGGTGGAGTCTTTTGGGTTTTCCACATACAGTATCATATCATCTGCAAAGAGTGAGAGTTTGACTTCTTCTTTGCCGATTTGGATGCCTTATCTTTCTTTTTGTTGTCTGATTGCTGTGGCTAGGACTTCTAATACTATGTTGAATAGCAGTGGTGAGAGTGGACATCCCTGCCGCGTACCTGACCTTAGGGGGAAAGCTCTCCGTTTTTCCCCACTGAGAATGATATTCGCTGTAGGTTTTTCATAGATGGCTTTTATGATATTGAGGTATGTACCCTCTATGCCTATACTCTGAAGAGTTTTGGTCAAGAAAGGATGCTCCACTTTGTCAAATGCTTTTTCTGCATCTATTGAGAGGATCATATGATTCTTGTTCTTTCTTTTGTTAATGTATTGTATCACATTGATTGATTTGCGGCTGTTGAACCAACCTTGCAGCCCAGGGATAAATCCCACTTGGTCATGGTGAATAATCCTTTTAATGTACTGTTGGATCCTATTGGCTAGTATTTTGGGGAGAATTTTTGCATCCGTTTCATCAAGGATATTAGTCTGTAATTCTCCTTTTTGATGGGGTCTTTGTCTGATTTGGGGATCAAGGTAATGGTGGCCTCATAAAATGAGTTTGGAAGTTTTCCTTCCATTTCTATTTTTAGGTATTAATTCTTCTTGAAATGTTTGGTAGAATTCCCCTGGGAAGCCATCTGGCCCTGGGCTTTTGTTTTTTGGGAGATTTTTGATGAGTGCTTCAATTTCCTTAGTGGTTATAGGTGTGTTCAGGTTTTCTATTTCATCCTGGTTCAGTTTTGGTAGTTGATACATCTCCAGGAATGCATCCATTTCTTCCAGGTTATCTAATTTGCTGGCATAGAGTTGCTCCTAATATGTTCTTATAATTGTTTGTATTTCTTTGGTGTTGGTTGTGATCTCTCCTATTTCATTCATGATTTTGTTGATTTGGGTCATTTCTCTTTTCTTTTTGAGAAGTCTGGCCAGGGGTTTATCAATCTTGTTAATTCTTTCAAAGAACCAGCTCCTAGTTTTGTTGATCTGTTCTACTGTTCTTTTAGTTTCTATTTCATTGATTTCTGCTCTGATCTTTATTATTTCTCTTCTCCTGATGGGTTTAGGCTTTATTTGCTGTTCTTTCTCCAGCTCCTTTAGGTTTAGGGTTAGGTTGTGTACTTGAGACCTTTCTTGTTTCTTGAGAAAGGCTTGTATTGCTATATACTTTCCTCTTAGGACTGCCTTTGCTGTATCCCAAAGATTTTGAATAGTTGTGTTTTCATTTTCATGGGCTTCCATGAATTTTTTAAATTCTTCTTTAATTTTCTGGTTGACCCATTCATTCTTTAGTAGGATGCTCTTTAGCCTCCATGTATTTGAGTTCTTTCTGACTTTCCTCTTGTGATTGAGTTCTAGTTTCAAAGCATTGTGGTCTGAAAATAGGCAGGGAATGATCCCAATCTTTGGGTACCAGTTGAGACCTGACTTATAACCTAGGATGTGATCTATTCCGGAGAATGTTCCATGGGGACTAGAGAAGAATGTGTATTCGTTGCTTTGGGATGGAATGTTCTGAATATGTCTGTGAAGTCCATTTGGTCCAGTGTGTCATTTAAAGTCTTTATTTCCTTGTTGATCTTTTGCTTAGATGATCTGTCCATTTCAGTGAGGGGGGTGTTAAAGTCCCCCACTATTATGGTATTATTGTCAGTGTGTTTCTTTGCTTTTGTTATCAATTGCCTTCTATAATTGGCTGCTCCCATGTTAGGGGCATAGATATTTACAATTGTTATGTCTTCTTGTTGGATAGGCCCTTTAAGTAGGATATAGTGTCCTTCCACATCTCTTATTACGGTCTTTGGTTTAAAATCTAATTTGTCTGATATAAGGATTGCCACCCCAGCTTTCTTTTGGTGTCCATTAGCACGGTAAATCATTTTCCACCCTCTCACTTTCAATCTGGGGGTGTCTTTGGGTCTAAAATGAGTCTCTTGTAGGCAGCATATCGATGGTTCTTGTTTTTTAATCCAATCTGATAGCCTGTGTCTTTTGATTGGGGCATTTAGCCCATTTACATTCAGGGTAACTATTGAAAGATAGGAATTTAGTGCCCTTGTATTGCCTGTAAGGTGACTGTTACTGTATATTGTCTGTGTTCCTTTCTGGTCTATGTTGTTTTTAGGGTCTCTCTCTGCTTAGAGGACCCCTTTCAAGATTTCTTGTAGGGCTGGTTTCGTGTTTGCAAATTCCTTGAGTTTTTGTTTGTCCTGGAAGCTTTTTATCTCTCCTTCTATTTTCAATGACAGCCTAGCTGGATATAGTATTCTTGGCTGCATATTTTTCTCATTTAGTGCTCTGAATATATCCTGCCAGTCCTTTCTGGCCTGCCAGGTCTCTGTGGATAGGTCTGTTGCCAATCTAATGTTTCTACAGTTGTAGGTTACAGATCTTGTCCCAAGATGCTTTCAGGATTTTCTCTTTGTCTCTGAGACTTGTAAGTTTTAGTATTAGATGTCAGGGTGTTGACCTATTTTTATTGATTTTGAGAGGGGTTCTCTGTGCCTCCTGGATTTTGATGCCTGTTTCCTTCCCCAAATTAGGGAAGTTCTCTGCTATAATTTGCTCCAGTATACCTTCTGCCCCTCTCTCTCTTTCTTCTTCTTCTGGGATCCCAATTATTCTAATGTTGTTTTGTCTTATATTATCGCTTATCTCTCGAATTCTGCCCTCATGATCCAGTAGTTGTTTATCTCTCTTTTTCTCAGCTTCTTTATTTTCCATCATTTGGTCTTCTGTATCACTGATTCTCTCTTCTGCCTCATTTATCCTAGCACTTAGCATCCCCATATTTGATTGCACCTCATTAATAGCCTTTTTGATTTCAACTTGGTTAGATTTTAGTTCTTTTATTTCTCCAGAAAGGGTTTCTCTAATAACTTCCATGCTTTTTGCAAGCCCAGCTAGTATCTTTAAATCATGATTCTGAACTCTAGATCCAACATCGTACTAATGTCCATATTGAGTAGGTCCCTGGCAGTCGGTACTACCTCTTGTTCTTTTTGTTGAGGTGATTTTTTCCGTCTTGTCATTTTGTCCAGAGGAGAATAGATTAATGAGAGAACAAAATGTTAACAGGGTAACAACGTCCCCAGAAAATATACTCTAAACAAATCAGAAAAGACCTGAAGCAGGGGGAAAAGAAAGGGAAAGAGAGAAAAAAGAAAAAGAAAAAAAAAGAGATAAAGATAAAGATAAAAACAACAAAAACAGAACAAAACAAAAAAAAACAGAAAGTAATCAAATATGATCAAGCTGGTGCATAGAACAGTGCCACACACTAGATTTTGGGTGTATTTTGGTCTGTTAGAAGAAAGTGCCTTCCAAAATTTTAAAGAAGGAAAAACTTATACATGTACAAAAATAAGGGTTGATATGATGAAGGGATGGAATATGACTGTAAAGATGGAAAATATAAAAAATATTATAGAAGGAATTGATAAGAAGGTGTTTGAAAAAAGAAAGAAGAGGATTTAAAAAAAAAAAAGGGAGAGACTGTGATCAGGCAGGGGAGTAGAAAAAAACCATACACTAGAGATTTAGGGTATATTTTGATCTGTTAGAGGATACTATCTTAAAATTTTAAAGAGACAACAACTTATATGTATATGCCAAAAATATGGGTAACTACTATGAAGGGATAGATTATGACTCTAAAAATGAAAAATAAAAATGTTTTTTTAAAAAGGGATTGATAAGATGTTGGTTGAAAAAGGGAAAAGAAAAATTCAAAAAAAAAAAAGACAGTTAAAAAAAATTAACTTTGAAAGACTACAGAATCATGGTAAAAAGCCATGGATTCTATGTGAATTATTCCCCTAGCGCTGGAGTTCTGCCATTCTCATTGATCGGTAAACTTGGTCTTGGCTGGCTGTTCTCGCTGATCTTCTGGGGGTGGGGCCTGTTGCCATGGTTCCCAAATACCTTTGCCAGAAGCGGAATTGTCCCTCCCTTGCCGGGTCTGGGTTAAATAATCTGCTCGGGTTTGCTCTCGGGAGCTTTTGTTCCCTGCAAGCTCTCCGTACAGCTTTGGAAGCCGAAAGTGAAAATGGTGGCCTCCCAATCTCCACCCAGAGGAGTCGAGAACTCGGGGCCCCGCTCCTCAGTGAGCCCCCAGAGAAAAGCAGTGAATCATTCCCATCTCCTAGTCTCCTGTTGCACTCCGTGCTCACCTGGCCTGTGACCGAGCATTTCTACCTCTGGCACAGGACCCCATGTGGAGTCTCCAAACCCAGCAGATCCCTGTGGCGTGCTCCAGCGCCACTCCTCCTGGGGGAGGAAGGGGAGTCTCCCTGGATCTGCCGCTTGTTTTGTCCCTGCTGGTGGAGCAGTGGCCCGACTGCCATGGAACACAGAGCCTGTGCCCCGGCTCCGTCTCTGCAGCCGGCTTCCCCACTCTGATCCCTGGGAGCTCTGCTGCACTCAGGCACCCTTGGTCTTTCTGTGACCCCGAGGGTCCTGAGACCACACTGTCCCACGCGGGTTCCACCCCCTGCTTAGCCACCGGAGCGACATCCCTCAGCGGAGCAGACTTCTAAAAAGTTCCGATTTTGTGCTCCATGGCTCTATCACTTGCTAGAAGCGGCCAACGGAGGCCCCTCCCCCGCTGTCTATCCTCTCAAATACCACCTTGGATTCACTTCTCCGCACGTCCTACCTTCCAGAAAGTGGTCGCTTTTCTGTTCAGATAGTTGTTACTATTCTTTGATCTCCTGTTGAGTTTGTTTGGGTTCAGAATGGTTTGATCCCTATCCAGCTGAATTCCTGAGACCAGACGAAATCCAGGTCTCCTACTCCACCAGGATCTTGCTCCCTCCCCTGATGATCATACGATTTTTATCTTTCATTCTGTTAATGTGATATATCACATTTATTGATTTGTGTGTGTTGAGCCATCCTTGGATCACAGGGATGAATTCCACTGGTCATGGTATATGATCCTTCTAATTTGAAATTGAATTTGGTTTAGTAGTATTTTGTTGAAATTTTATCCATCTATGTTAATCAGGGATATTGGCCTGTGGTTTTCTTTTCTTGTAATATCCTTATCTGGCTATGGTATAAGGGTAATGCTGGCCTCATAAAATGAGTTTGGTAGTATTCCCTCCTCTTTAATTTTTGGGAAGAGTCATACATTCTTTATAAATGTTTGGTAGAATTCACCAGTGAAACCATCTGGTCCTGGGCTTTTTTGGGGGAAGGGGGTAGATTTTTGATTACTGATTCATTTTCCTTTCTTAGTCTGTTTATATTTTCTATTTCTTCCTGATTCACTCTTGGTAGGTTATATGTTTCTAGGAATTAACCATTTCTTTTAGGTTTCCAGTATAGTTGTTAATAATAGTCTCTTATAACCCTTCATTATAAGTTGTAATGTCTTTTTTTCCACTTATAATTTTACTTATTTGGTGCTCTCTTTCTCTCTTGATTATTCTAGCTAATGTGTTTTTTTTTTTTTTCTGAAGAACCAACACTTGGTTTTGTTAATCTTTTCTGTTGTTTTCTGATTCTTGATTATTTTTATTCTAATCTTTATTATTTCCTTATTTTTGTTTGTTTGTTTGACACTCAATGAATGCTAGCTCTATTCTTATTACATCTTGGGCATGAGGGTGACAAAACCTTGATAACACATGACTATATTCTGACATCATGGAGAATTTTGGAAGTCATTTGAGGATTAACCTTTCCTAAAAACCTCAAAGAAATAATCTTATATAGTAAAATAATAAACAACTTCATATTCTGACCACAAAATGCTGTTTCAGGCCCCAAAACTATCAGAGGGGGAAATGTTGAAATTTATAACAGAGTTTTCTCATTGAGCCAGGAACCCAATTTTTCTTTTTTTTTTAAATGATGGCTAGAAGCAGGAAAAAGCTGCCATTCTGAAGGTGTCGGCAAGTTTTCTGCTTCTCTAGAGGTTTGAATTCACCTTTGAGGGCAGATTTCTTTATTGTTTTGGGAAAACAACAACCAAAACAACAAAGATAGCCATTTTCTGGAACTCGATTGTGTAAAGGTAAATCAAAGATCTTTTTTAGATGTGGGAGACTCCAGGTCAAAGATCTCAAACAAGTAGTTTACTCCCATCAATATGTTTGATCCATTAATGATCTTTAAAAACATCTAACATACAAAAAATGGGAGATGTCACATAAAGCTTCACATTTTCCCTGAAAAGTCAGAACAATCTGGGTAATATCCTGGTGCTCTCACATGGAATCAATGACGTTGAAGCTAGGTAAGGGCCCCTCCCTCTTTGGTTGCCTCGTTGGGTTGCATGGACATCACTGAGCCTGCTTCACTGTTTGTGTTATCTGTCTTGGATTTGTAAGAATGTGAGATTGGCTTCTAAATCTACACAAAAAGCAGCTAAACTGTTTTGTACAATAACATAAAAGATTATAGATTATATCTCCTGAAGCACAGCTCAGAACCTTCTGAAAGCCCTCTAAGCTCTCCATTGCCTACCAAATAAGGCCCCAAATTCAGTGCTCCATGACCTGGATACCACACACACTCTCTCTCTCTTTTTTTTTTTCCATTTCCTTTTCCCCTCTACTGTTTGCATGATTTATCCTTCTATGCACCTCTGCATTTCCCCACACCCATGACTTTATTCAAAATTAGCAGCAGCCACAACTACTGTTACTGGATGCTAATGTGCCAGGCCAAAAATTAGGGCTTGCCTTATTCTATTCAGGCTGCTATAACAAAACATCACAGTCTGGGTAGCTTATGAACAACAGAATTTATTCTTACAGTTCTGGAGGCTGAAAGTCTAAGATCAGGGTGCCAGCACGGTCAAATGAGGGCCCTCTTCCAGGTTGTAGACTTCTCACTCTGCCCCCACATGGCAGAAGGGAGCAAGAGAACTCTCCAGAGCCTCTTATGAGGGCACTAATCCTACTCATGATCTAGTCACCCCCAAAGGCCTCACCTCTGAATGCCATCACATTAGGCATTAGGATTTCAATATATGAATTTTTGGGCAACACAAATATTCAGACTATAGCAGGGCTATTACTGCCATGTTACAAATCATGAAATTGAGGTCAAGAGGAGTGAGATAAATTGCCAAGGTCACACAGTGTAAAGTACTGGTGCAGGGATTTTAAGTTTGATATGTCTGATACCACAGCTCACTCCGTTTCCAAGACACCATATTGTTTCATTCTGTTCTCTGCTAGGAAACTGCATTCTTGCTAATCTATCAACTTTCTAATTTGGGTCAAATACCAACTTTTCCACTATGCCTTCTTGATTTCTTCTACATTTCCCACTTGCAACATCCACTCTCCCACTGCAACCACCATACTTCCAAAATAGGTTCAGCTAAATTGTGTCTTCCTTTCCTAAATAACCAGAGAAATTGGTATTTACCTCATGGTACTAATTACATTTGATCATGTATTATTTGGTTTAAGAACAATATCTATGTCCATGTGCCCCACAAATACTTAGCACTGTGCTTCATAGGTAGCAGGGCTCCAGTATATGTTGGGGGAAAAAAGAAGCTTGAAGGTGTTGTGCTACTCTCTCCTGTGTCTGTTGATTTTGTCTGGTACCTTTCCCAAATTATGGGCAGCTCAGTTTGTTTGCTACAGCCCAAAAGAGCCTATTGGAAATGATAGCCAATTCTGCTGGATATTCACCATACTAACAATTAGATAGGCACAGAGTTCATCTGCTTTAAAGGAAGACAACTCCATATTGAATAGTCCGAGTTAACAATGACTTAAAGTTGTTACAGCATTACATTATATCAAATGTAATGTATCTTTGTATCTTTTGTGGGAACATGCCTGTGTCTTTGCCCTGGGAGTACAGGATACTTAATGAGTCCCTTCTCTTTACTTCCAGCAAAGCAAATAGGCAGTCCATTGTTGTCTCTATGGATTTTGCAGGCAGTAAATTTCACCTGTTAGAAATGGGTTCACCATGTCCCCAAGCTACAGAGCCCCTTTCCCTTGAGATAGGGGCAGGCACCCTTCTACCTCTACATTGACTGGGGGTGGAGGGTGAGAGTGGATGGAAGTAGAGCTGACCAACCTTTATCTTTACAAAATGTTTCTGTATAATTTTTTTGAAGACCCTCTTATAAGGCTAGGATGCAACATTCCTTTCTATCTACCTCTCACATGGGGACAAAATGTGGACCAAGCAACATTGCTCTCTCCAAAAGAAAATAATTTACCCTGAATAACTTTTTCTCCTATGGTTCTCTTTTTAAGGCTTCCATTCCTTTTTATATGTCCTAAATGTGATGAAGAGTTTTGGAATCATGAAGCTAGTTTATGTTTATATCCTGTGTAAATCCTGTGTCACCTTTTACATATGTATCCAGTTACCCTTATGTTAGGTGGTTTGGTGTTGTCCAGTAGATCTCAGATGCTCAGTTCTTACTTTGTTTTTGTATTTGTTTGAATAATTTTAATTTACTTGTACTCAAGTACAACAATTCTTTCCTCTGTTGTATTCTATCTGGTATTTAGCCCTTAGAAAAAGTTCTTCATTTCTTTTCTTGTGCTTTTTCATTTTTGGTGTTTCCATTTGGTTCTTTTATATAGTCTCCATCTATCTTCTGAAATTCTCATCTTTTAATGCATATTTTCCCACATATACTTTTAAATATATATCATATCTATTTAAAAGTTCTTTCCTGGTAATTCCAAATCTTGATTATTTGGGAGCCTGCTTCTATTGACAATTTCCTCCCTTAACCATGGGTCAAATTTATTGTTTTTGTCTTATAATCTTTGATTATATGCTGGATATTGTAAAAAAAAGAACGGTAGAGACTGAATTAAATATTTACCCTCCCCACCCCTCCAAAAAAAGGTACAATCTTTTTTTCCTGTTAGATTTCTAGTACGGGAAGCTGAATCAATCCACTGTATAACTGTGCAACTTTTCCCATCTGGACCAGGGATTTGTTGCAACTTTAGTTAAATTCAGTTTCTCATTGGTGTCACATGTTTTCGGGACAGTTAAGAAATTATTGTCAGAACCTGAGACCTGAGTATTCATAAGATTCTTTTTTATGAAATTTTTTATTGTTATGTTAATCACCATACATTACATCATTAGTTTTTAATGTAGTGTTCCATGATTCACTGTTTGTGCATAACACCCAGTGCTCCATGCAGAACGTGCCCTCTTTAATACCCATCACCAGGCTAACCCATCCTCCCACCCACTCCCCTCTAGAACCCTCAGTTTGTTTTTCAGAGTCCATCGTCTCTCATGGTTTGTCTCCACCTATGATTTCCCCCCTTCATTCTTCCCCTCCTGCTATCTTCTTCTTCTTTTTTTTTCTTGACATATATTGCATTATTTGTTTCAGAGGTAAAGATCTGTGATTCAACAGTCTTGCAAAATTCACAGAGCTCACCATAGCACATATGCTCCCCAATGTCTATCACCCAACCACCCCATCCCTCCCACCCCTCCCCCACTCCAGCAACCCTCAGTTTGTTTCCTGAGATTAAGAATTCCTCATATCAGTGAGGTCATATGATACATGTCTTTCTCTGATTGACTTATTTCACTCAACATAACACCCTCCAGTTCCATCCACGTCATTGCAAATGGCAAGATCTCATTCCTTTTGATGGCTGCATAATATGGCATTGGATATATACACCACATCTTCTTTATCCATTCATCTGTCGATGGACATCTTGGCTCCTTCCACAGTTTAGCTATTGTGGACAATGCTGCTATAAACATCAGGGTGCACGTAACCCTTCAGATCCTTCCATTTGTATATTTGGGGTAAATAACCAGTAGTGTAATAGCTGGATTGTATGGTAGCTCTATTTTCAACTTTTTGAGGAACCTCCATACTGTTTTCCAGAGTGGTTGCACCAGCTTTCATTCCCACCAACAGTGTGGGAGGGTTCCCCTTTCTCCACATCCCTGCCAACATCTGTCATTTCCTGACTTGTTAATTTTAGCCATTCTGACCGGTGTGAGGTGGTATCTCATTGAGGTTTGGATTTGGATTTCCCTGATGCCAAGCGATATTGAGCACTTTTTCATGTGTGTGTTGGCCATTTGGATGTCTTCTTTGGAAAAATGTCTGTTCATGTCTTCTGCCCATATCTTGATTGGATCATTTGTTCTTTGGGTGTTAAGCTTGATAAGTTCTTTATAGATTTTGGATACTAGCCCTTTATCTGATATGTCATTTGCAAATATCTTCTCCCATTCTGTCGGTTGTCTTTTGGTTTTGTGGACTGTTTCCTTTGCTGTGCAAAAGCTTTTTATCTTGATGAGGTCCCAATAGTTCATTTTTACCCTTGCTTCCCTTGCCTTTGGCGATGTTTCTAGGAAGACGTTGCTGTGGCTGAGGTCAAAGAGGTTGCTGCCTGTGTTCTCCTTAGGATTTTGATGGACTCCTGTCTCACATTGAGGTCTTTCAACCATTTGGAGTCTATTTTTGTGTGTGGTGAAAGGAAATGGTCCAGTTTCATTCTTCTGCATGTGGCTGTCCAATTTTCCCAACACCATTTGTTGAAGAGACTGTCTTTTTTCCATTGGATATTCTTTCCGGCTTTGTCAAAGATTAGTTGACCATAGAGTTGAGGATCCATTTCTGGGCTCTCTATTCTGTTCCATGGATCTATGTGTTTGTTTTTGTGCCAGTACCATACTGTCTTGATGATGACAGCTCTGTAATAGAGCCAGCTTTGCTTTTCTTTTTCAACATTCCTCTGGCTATTCAGGATCTTTTCTGATTCCATACAAATTTTAGGATTATTTGTTCCATTTCTTTGAAAAAAGTGGATGGTGTTTTTATAGGGATTGCACTGAATGTGTAGATTGCTCTAGGTAGCATTGACATCTTCACAATATTTGTTCTTCCAATCCATGAGCATGGAACGTTTTTCCATTTCTTTGTGTCTTCCTCAATTTCTGTCATGAGTATTCTGTGGTTTTCTGAGTACAGATTCTTTGCCTCTTTGGTCAGATTTATTCCTAGGAATCCTATGCTTTTGGGTGCAATTATAAATGGGATTGTCTCCTTAATTTCTCTTTCTTCTGTCTTGTTCTTGGTGTATAGGAATGCCACTGACTTCTGTGCATTGATTTTATATCCTGCCACTTGACTGAATTCCTGTATGAGTTCTAGCAGTTTTGGGGTGGAGTCTTTTGGGTTTTCCACATAAAGTATCATATCATCTGCAAAGAGTGAGAATTTGACTTCTTCGCTGCCATTTTGGATGCATTTGATATATTTTGTTGTCTGATTGCTGTGGCTAGGACTTCTAATACCATGTTGAATAGCAGTGGTGATAGTGGACATCCCTGCCATGTTCCTGACCTTAGGGGGAAAGCTCTCAGTTTTTCCCCATTGAGAATGATATTTGCTGTAGGTTTTTCATAGATGGCTTTTATGATATTGAGGTATGTAACCTCTATGCCTGTACTCTGAAGAGTTTTGGTCAAGAAAGGATGCTGTACTTTGTCAAATGCTTTTCCTGCATCTATTGAGGGGATCATATGATTCTTGTTCTTTCTTTTGTGAATGTATTGTGTCACATTGATTGATTTGCAGATGTTGAACCAACATTGCAACCCAGGGATAAATCCTACTTGGTCATGGTGAATAATCCTTTTAATGTACTGTTGGATCCTATTGGCTAGTATTTTGTGGAGAATTTTTGCATCCATGTTCATCAAGGATATTGGTCTGTAGTTCTCCCTTTTGATGGGGTCTTTGTCTGGTTTTGGGATCAAGGTAATGGTGGCCTCATGAAACAAGCTTGGAAGTTTTCCTTCCATTTATATTTTTTTGGAACAGTTTCAGAAGAATAGGTATTAATTCCTCTTTAAATGTTTGGTAGAATTCCCCTGGGAAGCCATCTGGCCCTGGGCTTTTGTTGTTGGGAGATTTTTGATGAGTGCTTCAATTTCCTTAGTGGTTATAGGTCTGTTCAGATATTCTATTTCTTCCTGGTTCAGTTTTGGTAGTTGATACATCTCTAGGAATGCATCCATTTCTTCCAGATTCTCTAATTTGCTGGCATATAGTCTCTCATAAATGTTCTTATAATTGTTTGTATTTCTTTGGTGTTGCTTATGATCTCTCCTCTTTCATTCATGATTGTGTTGATTTGGGTCATTTCTCTTCTCTTTTTGATAAGTCTGGCCAGGGGTTTATCAATCTTGTTAGTCTTTCAAAGAACCAGTTCCTAGTATCGTTGATCTGTTCTACTGTTCTTCTGGTTCTTATTTCATTGATTTCTGCTCTGATCTTTATTATTTCTCTTCTCCTGCTGGGTCTAGGCTTTATTTGCTGTTCTTTCTCCAGCTCCTTTAGGTGTAGGGTTAGGTTATGTATTTGAGATCTTTCTTGTTTCTTGAGAAAGGGTTGTATTGCTATATACTTTCCTTTTAGGACTGCCTTTGCTGTATCCCAAAGATTTTGAATAGTTGTGTTTTCATTTTCATTGGTTTCCATGAACTTTTCAAATTCTTCTTTAATTTCCTTGTTGACCCATTCATTCTTTAGTAGGATGCTCTTTAACCTCCATGTATTTGAGTTCTTTCCAACTTTCCTCTTGTGATTGAGTTGTAGTTTCAAAGCATTGTGATCTGAAAATAGGCAGGGAATGATCCCAATCTTTTGGTACATGTTGAGACCTGATTTGTGACCTAGGATGTGATCGGTTCTGGAGAATGTTCCATGGGAACTAGAGAAGAATGTGTATTCTGTTGCTTTGGGAAGGAATGTTCTGAATATGTCTGTGAAGTCCATTTGGTCGAGTGTGTCATTTAAAGTCTTTATTTTGGGGCTCCTGGGTGGCTCAGTCGTTAAGTGTCTGCCTTTGGCTCAGATCATGATCCCAGGGTCCTGGGATCGAGTCCCACATAGGGCTCCCTAATCTGCGGGAGGCCTGCTTCTCCCTCTCCCACTCCCCCTGCTTGTGTTCCCTCTCTCGCTATCTCTCTGTCAAATAAATAAATAAAATCTTTAAAAAAAATAAAAAAAATAAAGTCTTTATTTCCTTGTTGACCTTTTGCTTAGATGATCTGTCCATTTCAGTGAGGGAGATGTTAAAGTTCCCCACTATTATTGTATTGTTGTTGATGTGTTTCTTTGCTTTTGTTATTAATTGGCTTATATAATTGGCTGCTCCCATGTTAGGGGAATAGATATTTACAATTGTTAGATCTTCTTGTTGGATAGACCCTTTAAGTAGGATATAGTGTCCTTCCTCATCTCTTATTACAGTCTTTGGTTTAAAATCTAATTTGTCTGATATAAGGATTGCCACCCCAGCTTTCTTTTGGTGTCCATTAGCATGGTAAATGGTTTTCCACGCCCTCACTTTCAATCTGGGGGTGTCTTTGGGTCTAAAATGAGTCTCTTGCAGACAGCATATTGATGGTTCTTGTTTTTTAATCCAATCTGATAGCCTGTGTCTTTTGATTGGGGCATTTAGCCCATTTACATTCAGGGTAACTGTTGAAAGATAGGAATTTAGTGCCATTTTATTGCCTGTAAGGAGATGTTACTGTATATTGTCTATGTTGCTTTTAGGGTCTCTCTTTGCTTAGAGGACCCCTTTCAAGATTTCCTGGAGGGCTTGTTTTGTAT
Source organism: Mirounga angustirostris (assembly GCF_029215605.1). Classification (NCBI taxonomy): domain Eukaryota; kingdom Metazoa; phylum Chordata; class Mammalia; order Carnivora; family Phocidae; genus Mirounga; species Mirounga angustirostris. The sequence continues at coordinate 33,057,400 of NW_026991723.1, forward strand.
TTAATCCAAATTCCTTTATTTTTTGTTTGTCCTGGAAACTGTTTATCTCTCCTTCTATTTTCAGTGACAGCTTAGCTCGATATAGTATTCTTGGCTGCCTATTTTTCTCATTTAGTGCTCTGAATATCATGCCAGTCTTTTCTGGCCTGCCAGGTCATGTGGATAGGTCTGTTGCCAATCTAATGTTTCTACCATTGGAGGTTACATATCTCTTCTCCCGAGTTGCTTTCAGGATTTTCTCTTTGTCTCAGACTTGTAAGTTTTACTGGTAGATGTCGGGGTGTTGACCTATTTTTATTGATTTTGAGAGGGGTTCTCTGTGCCACCTGCATTTTGATGGCTGTTTCCTTCCCCAAATTAGGGAAGTTCTCTGCAATAATTTGCCCCAATATACCTTCTGCCCCTCTCTGTCTTTCTTCTTCTTCTGGGATCCCAATTATTCTAATGTTGTTTCATCTTATGGTATCGCTTTTCTCTCAAATTCTGCCCTCGTGATCCAGTAGTTGTTTATCTTTTTCCCAGATTCTTTGTCTTCCATCATTTGGTCTTCTATATCACTGATTCCCTCTTCTGCCTCATTTATCCTAGCAGTTAGTGTCCCCATTTTTAATTGCACCTCATTAATAGCCTTTTTGATTTCGACTTGGTTAGATTTTAGTTCTTTTATTTCTCCAGAAAGGGTTTCTCTAATAACTTCCATGCTTTTTTTCAAGCCCAGCTAGTATCTTCAAAAAATTATGATTCTGAACTCTAGGTCCGACATTGTATTAATGTCCATATTGAGTAGGTCCCTGGCAGTCAGTACCACCTCGTGTTCTTTTTGTTGAGGTGATTTTTTCCGTCTTGTCATTTTGTCCAGAGGGGAATAGAATGAGAGAACAAAATGCTAACAGGGTAACAACGTCCCCAGAAAATATACTCTAAACAAATCAGAAAAGACCTGAAACTGGGGGAAAAGAAAGGGAAAGAAAGAAAAAAGAAAAAAAAAAGATAAAAGATAAAAACAAATGAAAACAGAACAAAAAACACAGAATATGATCAAATATGATCAGGCTGGTGCATAAATCACTGCCACACACTAAATTTTGATCGTATTTTGGCCTCTTACAAGAAAGTGCCTCCCAAAATTTTAAAGAAAGAAAAACTTATATATGTACAAATATATGGGTTGATACAATGAAGGGATGGAATACGACTGTAAAGATGAAAATTATAAAAAAATTTTTAAAAGAAATTGATAAGAAGTTGTTTGAAAAAAGAAGAGTATTTAAAAAAAAAGAAAATAAAAAGGGAAAGAATGTGATTAGGCAGGAACTAGAACAAAGCCATCCACTAGACATTTAGGGTATTTTTGATTTGTTAGAAGAAACTGCATCTCAAAATTTTAAAGTGAGAACAACTTATATATATATATGCCAAAAATACGGGTAACTACTATGTAGGTTTAGAATATGACTCTAAAAATGAAAAATAAAAATGTTTTTTAAAAAAGGGATTGATAAGATGTTGGTTGAAAAAGGAAAAAAGAAAAATTCAAAAAAAAAAGTTAAAAAAATTAAATTTAAAAGACTAAAGAATCATGGGAAAAAAGCCATGAATTCTATGTGCAGTAGTCCCGTAGCTCTGGAGTTCTGCCATTCTCATTGATCGGTAAAGTTGGTCTTGGCTGGCTGTTCTTGCTGATCTTCTGGGGGAGGGGCCTGTTGCCATGGTTCCCAAATGTCTTTGCCGGTGGTGGAATTGCCCTGCCCTTGCTGGTACTGGCTAAGTAATCTGCTCAGGTTTGATCTCGGGAGCTTTTGTTCCCTGCAAGCTTTCCGTACAGCTTTGGAGGACGAGAGTGAAAATGGCAGCCTCCCAATCTCTGCCCCAGAGGAGCCAAGAACTCAGGGCCCCACTCCTCAGTGCACCCCCGGAGAAAAGCAGTCAATCACTCCCATCTCCCCAGTCTCTGGCTGCACTCCTTGCTCACCGGTCCTGTGACTGAGCGTTTCTATCTCTGGCACCTGACCCTGGGTGGAGTCTCCAAACCCAGCAGATCCCTGAGGTATGCTCCCACGCTGCTCCTCCCGTGGAAGGAAGGGGAGTCTCCTTGGATCTGCCGCTTGTTGGGTCCCTGCTGGAAGAGCAGTGGCCCGACTGTGCCGTGGATCATGGTTTACGGCAACCCCGAGCTGAGAGCCCACTCCTCAGCTCCATCTGTGTAGCCAGCTTCCCTGCTCTAATACCTGGGAGCTCTGCCACACTCAGGCACCCCCAGTCTTTCTGTGACCCTGAGGGCCCTGAGACCACACTGTCCCGTGAGGGTTCCACCCCCCCGCTTAGCCCCCGGAGCGACGTCCCTCAGCAGAGCAGACTTCTAAAAGTTTCGATTTTTTGCTCTGCTCCTCTATCACTTGCCAGAAGCGGCCGAGGTAGTCCCCCTCTCCCACTGTCTATCCTCCCGAATATCACCTCGGATTCACTTCTCTGCATGTCCTACCTTCCAGAAAGTGGTCGCTTTTCTGTTCAGAGAGTTGTTGCTCTTCTTTTCTTCGATCTCCTGTTGAGTTCATAGGTGTTCAGAATGGTTTAATCCCTATCCAGCTGAATTCCTGGGACCAGACGAAATCCAGGTCTCCTACTCCTCTGCCATCTTGCTCTGCCCCCCTCCTGAGTATTCATAAGATTCTAGAGATTTTTCTTTGCCTTGGACGACAGTCACCAGATTTCTGAACTGTGAGTAATTTCTCTACTTTACCTGCCTGGATAACACATTTTTGGGTCACTGGAGAATTCCCTTTGTTCTTTTTTTTTTTTAAATTTTATTATGTTATGTTAAACACCATACATTACATCATTAGTTTTTGATGTAGTGTTCCATGATTCATTGTTTGCGTATAACACCCGGTGCTCCATTCAATACGTGCTCTCTTTAATACCCATCACCAGGCTAACCCATTCCCCCACCCCCTCCCCTCTAGAACCCTCAGTTTGTTTCTCAGAGTCCATAGTCTCTCATGGTTCATCTCCCCCTCCAGATTCTCCCTCTTCATTTTCCCCTTCCTACTATCTTTTTTTTTTTTTTTTTTTTTTAACATATAATGTATTATTGGTTTCAGAAGTACAGTTTCCTTTGTTCTTTAGTCCCATTGATGGCTTTTTGAATTCTGGGAGATCTCTCTCTTTTCTTGCCCTGTTCCTAGCTTTAGGTGGATTGCTTCAGTGTACTAGTTGAAGGCTTGGATTGCCTCCTGAAGCATTTTGAAATATTTCTGTCAGCACTCCTGCCTGTCTCTAGCCTTCATTAAGGTACCACCTTGGACTTGAAAGACGTCCCATGTGCTTCAGGTAGGATTTATCTCAGCTCTACTTCCCTGACTCCAACTGTCAGTGTAGTAAAACTTTGATTGATTGATTGATTGATTGATTGATTTTAAAATTACATATAATGTATTATTTGTTTCAGGGGTTCAGGTCTGTGATTCTTCAGTCTTACACAATTCACAGTGCTCACCATAACATATACCCTTCCCAATGTCCGTCACCCAGCTACCCCATCCCTCCCACCCCCCTCCCCTCCAGCATCCCTCAGTTTGTCTCCTGAGATTGAGTCTCTTATTGTTTGTCTCTCTCTCTGGTTTTGTCTTGTTTCATTTTTTTCCTCTCTTCACCTATGATCCTCTGCCTTATTTATCAAATTCCACAGATCAGTGAGATCATATGATAACTGTCTTTCTCTGATTGACATATTTCGCTTAGCCTATTATCCTCCACTTCCATCAATGTACTTGCAAATGGCATGATTTCATACTTTGTGATGGCTGCATAATATTCCACTGTATATATACACCACATCTTCTTTACCTATTAATCTGTCAAAGGACATCTGGACTCTTCCCATAGTTTGGAAAGTGTAGGAGGGTTGCCCTTTCTCCGCATCCCCGCCAACATCTGTCATTTCCTGACTGGTTAATTTTAGCCATTCTGACTGGTGTGAAGTGGTATCTCATTGAGGTTTTGATTTGGATTTCCCTGATGCCGAGTGATGTTGAGCACTTTCTCATGTGTCTGTTGGCCATTTGGATGTCTTCTTTGGAAAAATGTCTGTTCATGTCTTCTGCCCATTTCTTGATGGGATTCTTTGTTCTTTGGGTGTTGAGTTTGATGAGTTCTTTATAGATTTTGGATAGTAGCCCTTTATCTGATATGTCATTTGCAAATATCTTCTCCCATTCTGTCGGTTGTCTTTTGGTTTTGTGGACTGTTTCTTTTGCTGTGCAAAAGCTCTTTATCTTGTTGAAGTCCCAATAGTTCATTTTTCCCTTGCTTCCCTTGCCTTTGGTAGTGTTTCTAGGAAGAAGTTGCTGGGGCTGTGGTTGAAGAGATTGCTGCCTGTGTTCTCCTTTAGGATTTTGATGGACTCCTGTCTCACATTGAGGTCTTTCATCCATTTTGAGTCTATTTTTGAGTGTGGTGTACAGAAATGGCCCAGTTTCATTCTTCTGCATGTGGCTGTCCAATTTTCCCAACACCATTTGTTGAAGAGACTATCTTTTTTTCCATTAGACATTTTTTCCTGCTTTGTCAAAGATGAGTTGACCATAGGGTTGAGGATCCATTTCTGGGCTCTCTATTCTGTTCCATTGATCGATGTGTCTGTTTTTGTGCCAGTACCATACTGTCTTGATGATGACAGCTTTGTAATAGAGCTTGAAGTATGGAATTGTGATGCCACCAGCTTTGCTTTTCTTTTTCAACATTCCTCTGGCTATTCAGGGTCTTTTCTGGTTCCATACAAATTTTAGGATTATTTGTTCCATTTCTATGAAAAATGTTGATGGTATTTTGATAGGGATTGCATTAAATGTGTAGATTGCTCTAGGTAGCAGAGGTATTTTCACAATATTTGTTCTTCCAATCCATGAGCATGGAACGTTTTTCCATTTCTTTGTGTCTTCCTCAATTTCTTTTATGAGTATTCTGTAGTTTTCTGAGTACAGATTCTTTGCCTCTTTGGTTAGATTTATTCCTAGGTATCTTATGGTTTTGGGTGCAATTGTAAATGAGATCCACTTCTTAATGTATCTTTCTTCTGTCTTGTTGTTGGTGTACAGGAATGCCACTGATTTCTGTGCATTGATTTTATATCCTGCCACTTGGCTGAATTCCTGTATGAGTTCTAGCAGTTTTGGGGTGGAGTCTTTTGGGTTTTCCACATAAAGTATCATATCATCTGCAAAGAGTGAGAATTTGACTTCTTCTTTGCTAATTTGGATGCCTTTGATTTCTTTTTGTTGTTTGATTGCTGTGGCTAGGACTTCTAATAAATACTATGTTGAATAGCATTGGTGATAGTGGACATCCCTGCTGTTTTCCTTACCTTACGGGAAAACCTCAGTTTTTCGCCATTGAGGATGATATTTGCTGTAGGTTTCTCATAGATGGCTTTTATGATATTGAGGTATGTATCCTTTATCCCTATACTGAAGAGTTTTAATCAGGAAAGGATGCTGTACTTTGTCAAATACTTTTTCTGCATCTATTGAGAGGATCGTATGGTTCTTGTTCTTTCTTTGATTAATGTATTGTAATACATTGATTGATTTGTGGATGTTGAACCAACCTTGCAGCCCAGGGATAAATCCCACTTGGTCATGGTGAATAATCCTTTTGATATACTGTTGGATCCTATTGGCTAGAATTTTGGTGAGAATTTTTGCATCCATGTTCATCAGGGATATTGGTCTGTAATTCTCCTTTTTGGTGGGGTTGTTGTCTGGTTTTGGGATCAAGGGAACGCTGGCCTCATAAAATGAGTTTGGAAGTTTTCCTTCCATTTCTATTTTTTGGAACAGTTTCAGAAGAATAGGTATTAATTCTTCTTGAAATGTTTGGTAGAATCCCCCTGGTCAGGAAGCTGGCCTTGGGCTCCTCTTTGTTGGGAGATTTTTGATGACTGCTTCAATTTCCTTGCTGGTTAGGGGTCTGTTCATGTTTCTATTTCTTCCTGGTTCAGTTGGTAGTTTATACGTCTTTAGGAATGTATCCATTTCTTCCAGATTCTCTAATTTGCTGGCATAGAGTTGCTCATAATATGTTCTTATAATTGTTTATATTTCTTCAGTGTTGGTTGTGATCTCTCCTCTTTCATTCATGATTTTATTTATTTGGGTCAGTTCTCTTATTTTTGATAAGTCTGGCCAGGGGTTTTTCAATCTTATTAATTCTTTCAAAGAACGCAGCTCCTAATTCCGTTGATCTGTTCTACTCTTCTTTTGGTTTCTATTTCATTGATTTCTGCTCTGATCCTTATTATTTCTCTTCTCCTGCTGGGTTTAGGCTTTATTTGTTGTTTTTTCTCCAGCTCCGTTAGGTGTAGAGTTAGGTTTTGTACTTGAGACCTTTCTTGTTTCTTGAGAAAAGCTTATATTGCTATATACTTTCTTCTAAGAAGAAAGATTGCCTTTGCTGCATCCCAAAGATTTTGAATAGTTGTGTTTTCATTTTTATTTGTTTCCATGAACTTTTCAAATTCTTCTTTAATTTCCTGGTTGACCCATTCATTCTTTAGTAGGATGCTGTTTAACCTCCATGTATTTGAGTTCTTTCCAACTTTCCTCTTGTGATTGAGTTGTAGTTTCAAAGCATTGTGGTCTGAAAATATGCAGGGAATGATCCCAATCTTTTGGTACATGTTGAGACCTGAGTTGTGACCCAGTATGTGGATCTATTCTGGAGAATGTTCCATGGGTACTAGAGAAGAATGTGTATTCTGTCACTTTGGGATGGAATATTCTGAATATATCTGTGAAATCCATCTGGTCCTGTGTGTTATTTAAAACCTTTATTTGCCTGTTGATCTTTTGCTTAGATGATCTGTCCATTTCACTGAGGGAGCTCTTAAAGTCCCCTACTATTATTGCATTATTTTTGATGTGTTTCTTTGATTTTGTTATTAATTGGCTTATATAATTGGCTGCTCCCACATTAGGGGCATAAATATTTAAAATTGTTTGATCTTCTTGTTGGATACACCCCTTAAGTCTGATATATATAGTCTCCTTCCTCATCTCTTCTTATCATCTTTGGTTTAAAATCTAATCTGTCTGTTATAAGGATTGCCACCCCAGCTTTCTTTTGATATCCATTAGCATTGTGAATGGCTTTCCATTCTCTCACTTTAAATCTGGAGGTGTCTTTGGGTCTAAAATGAGTCTCTTGCAGACAGCATATCGATGGGTCTTGTTTTTTTATCCAATCTGATAGCCTGTGTCTTTTGATGGGGGCATTTAGCCCATTTACATTCAGAGCAACTATTGAAACATGAATTTAGGGCCATTGTATTGCCCGTAAGTTGACTGTTACTGTATATTGTCTGTGTTCCTTTCTGGTCTATGTTACTTTTGGGCTCTCTCTTTGCTTAGAGGACCTCTTTCAATATTTCTTGTAGGGCTGGTTTGGTGATCACAAAGTCTTTTAGTTTTTGTTTGTCCTGGAAGCTTTTTATCTCTCCTTCTATTTTCATTGACCATCTAGCTGGATATAGTATTCTTGGCTGCATATTTTTCTCATTTAGTGCTCTGAATATATCATGCCAGTCGTTTCTGGCCTGCCAGGTCTCTGTGGATAGGTCTGTTGACAATCTAATGTTTCTACCATTGTAGGTTACCGAACTCTTGTCCTGAGTTGCTTTCAGGATTTTCTCTTTGTCTCTGAGACTCGTAAGTTTTACTATTAGATGTTGGGGTGTTGACCTATTTTTATTGATAGTGAGGGTGTTTCTCTGTGCCTCCTGGATTTAGATGCCTCTTTCCTTCCCCAAATTTGGAAAGTTCTCTGCTATAATTTGCTCCAGTATACCTTCTGCCCCTCTCTCTCTTTCTTCTTCTTCTGGTATCCCAGTTATTCTAATATTGTTTCATCTTATGGTATCGCTTATCTCTTGAATTCTGCCCTCATTATCCAGTATTTGTTTATCTCTCTTTTTCTCAGGTTCTTTATTCTCCATCATTTGGTTTCCTATATCACACTAATCCTCTCTTCTGCCTCATTTATCCAAGCAGTTAGAGCCTCCATTTTTGATTGCACTTCATTAATAGACTTTTTGATTTCAACCTGGTTAGATTTTATTTCTCCAGAAAGGCATTCTCTAGTATCTTGTATGCTTTTTTCAAGCCCAGCTAGTATCTTTATAATCATCATTCTGATCTCTGGTTCTGACATCTTACTAAAATCTGTATTGATTCAGTCCCTGGCAGTTGGTACTGCCTCTTATTCATTTTTTTGAGGTCAGTTTTTCCATATTGTCATTTTGTCCAGGGAAGAATGGATGAATGAGAGAACAGAATACTAAAAGGGTAAGAATGACACCAGAGAAATATACACTAAACAAATCATAAGAGACCCAAAACCAGGGAGAAAGGAAAAAAAAAAAGAATATGATCAGGCTGGTGAATAGAACAGAGCCCTACACTAGATTTTGGGTGTATTTTGGTCCGTTAGAAGAAACTCCCTCCAAAATTTTAAAGAAAGAAAAACATATATATATACAAAAATAAGGGTAAATACAATGAAGGGTTGGAATATGAATGTAAAATGAAAATAAAAAAGATTTTAAAAAAGGAATTGATAAGAAGCTGGTTGAAAAAAGAAAGAAGAAAAATTAAAAAAAAAATAAAGGAGAGAATATGATCATGCGGGAGACAAGAACAAAGCCATACCCTAGATTTAGTGTATATTTTGGTCTGTTAGAAGAAACTGTATCTCAAAATTTTGAAGAAAGAAAAACTTATATATATACCTACAAAAAACAAGGTTAAATACAATGAAGGGATAGAATATGACTGTAAAAGTGAAAATTAAAAAAGATTTTAAAAAAGGAATTGATGTTGGTTGAAAAGGAAAGAAGAAAAATTCAGAAAAAAAAGAGATAGAATAAGAAAAAAATAAAGAAAATTAAAAAAATTAACGTTGAAAGCCTAAAAAATCATGGGGAAAAAAGCCATGAATTCTATGTGCAGTATTCCCCTAGCGCTAGAGTTTTGCAGTTCTCATTGATCTGTAAACTTGGTCTTGGATGATGTTTTTGCTGATCTTCTGGGGGAGGGGCCTGTTGCATTGATTCTCAAATGTGTTTACCCGAGGTGGAATTGTACTGCCCTTGCCAAGGGCCAGGATAAGTAATCTGCTCCAGTTTGCTCTCTGTAACTTTTGTTCCCTGAAGGCTTTCTGCACAGTTTAAGAGGATGAGAATGAGAATGGTGGCCCCAATCTCTGGCCCCAGAGCCAAAAATCTGGGGCCCCACTCCTCAGTGCGCCCTCAGAGAAAAGCAGTCAGTCACTTCTGTCTCCCTGGTCTCTGTCTGCACTCTGTGCTCACCTGGCCTCTGACTGAGTGTTTCCATCTCTGGCACACTGCCCTGTTTGGAGTCTCCAAACCCAGCAGATTCCTGTGGCAAGCTCCTGCACTGCTTTCCTGGGGGAGGAAGGAGTCTCTTTGGATCTGCCACTTGTTGGGTCCCTGCTCGAAGAGTAGTGGCCTGACTGTGCCGTGGATCGCAGTTTATGGGAACCCTGAGCTGAGAGCCCACTCCTCGGCTCCATCTTTGCAGCCGGCTTCCCCGCTCTGATACCTGGGAGCTCTACCACACTCAGGCACCCCCAGGCTTTCTGTGACCCCGAGGGTCCTGAGACCACACTGTCCCAGCGAGTGTTCCAACCCCTGCTTAGCCTCACTCTGTGGCTGGCACCTCATCAAGACTTTAATTTTTCATGGTAGCTCACATGCAGCTGGTAATTTTGTTAAAAATACAGCTTTTGTCTCCTCACCCTCATCTAAGATGGTTTCCTCTTCCTCCTGCCTCTCTGCCAAGGATGAATGCAGCTGTAGGTCTCTTCTCTTGTAGAAAAGGCTGTCACTTTCTAGAGTTTAGTTTATTTTAGTTTTTTAAAAAAAATATTTTAAGCTCTTTGACATATTTTTAAAATGTGTGCTTTTGTAGTTTATCTGTTTATTTTTTGTTAGAGTAAGAACTAAGCTCTTTTCACTTTTTATATTTGAATGAGAGGCCAAATGTGAATATTATTCTGGTCTATAACTGTACCATGATTAATTTAACCATTCTCCAGGAGCTGAGTATTTAGAATTATTCCAATTATTCACTATAATAATAAATAACTCTGTAATAAACATCTCCATTTGTAAGTCATAGTCTTTCTTTCCAAATATTTCCTTTGCATTGATTCCTACAAGTGCTGATTAGAAGGGGAATTAGGGGAGCTTTGGAAGTGCTGGTAATGTTCTGTTTCTTAATCAGTGTGCTGGCTTTTGAGTCTATTTATTCTGTGAAAATTCCTTTAGCTGTATGCTTATGATTTTTTTTCTGCTTTTCTTTTTAAACCTCAATAAAAATTTACTTAAATATTATTGGGTTGAAATTTTTTATACAATTTGTTCTTTCTGAGAATTATCTATTAATGTTTTATAGATTGAACTTTTTTTATACTTCATTTTCCTCTGCAATAGTGTCTTCCCTGACTCCTGATTGTAAAGTCTGCTATTTTGTTCATTATGAATTTGTACACTCCTTGCAAAATGGTGGTTTCACTTGCCTCATTTACATTGATTATTGGGTCAAAGTGAGTATAAACAACAAAGATACAGAGCTGTAGATTAATCTGTCATATAGAGTATTTTAGTTGTCATTTATGAGGAATGAAATTAGAATGAGCCAACCCAGGTGAAAATATCAAGTATTACATGTGTCACACCTTAGACCTTCAGTCAATTGGAGAGATCTTCTTTATTTTCCCAGGACCATGCTTACTTTTGTGTCAGTGGAAAGGTGCTTCTTAGAGCTCTCTTGCTAGCCTTCCTGCCCTAAAAAGAATTCCTGCTGGTTAACTAACCATGGAGGAGGGGCAAAGCAGAGAAGGCCAGGCAGTACACCCTGCTAGGAAAGGACTGTGTTCTACAAGCTGGTAAAGTACTTTCAAGCACACTCTTCAGAATACACAGTGCTGAGTATAAGGTATCATTACTGTAAACTTGCGCAAAATACAGCCTAATCATAGTTTACAAAAGAAAGGGGAGGAGAAGCCTGCAATTCACTTTTTAAAAATTGATGGTGTTTTCTCTGAATGACACTTTTTTCCTTCCAGGATTTTTCTTGACTACAACTTCTCTGTAGCTGCCATCAACCTTATCAGATATCAGAATCTTTACACTAGATGAGTATTTAAAAGTCCTTTAGGCCAGTGACTGAACATCTGTTTTTGGTAATGGAGATGATATGGTCTCCATCTTCTATGGGACTTGACAATGTTTACCAGCCTTCCAACACTGAAATTACTTCTTGGAATTATAAACCAGAAGAGTTAAAAAAAAAAAAAAAAAACACAAAACCTTTGAGATGATTTAGTTCAGTGTCCTAATTCTCTGGATGATGCACCTGAAGCTCAGAGAGGTCAAGTTATTGGTCCAATGCTTCTGAATTAGTCAGGGCCCAGGGATAGAACTCAGTTCTAAACACTCCTGATCCTGGGCATTTTCCAGGACTGGCAAAGAAACCCTGTCACTTGGTGATGGTATTGGTCAGCTTGGGCTGCCATAACAGATTACCACAGACTGGGTGACTTAAACAACAGCAATTTATTTTCTCGTAATTCTGGAGGCTAGATACCCATGATCAAAGTACTGGAAAATTCAGTTTGTGGTGAGATATCTCTTTTGGGCTTGTGCATGGTCACCTTCTTGGTCTATCCTCACATGGCCTTTCCTCTTTGTGTGTGAAGAGAGAGTGGGAGGGCTTTCGGGTGCCTCCTCCACCTTTTATAAGGACATGAATGCCTTTGAATTGGGATCTCACCCTTATGAACTTATTTAACCCTAATTACCTTCCAAAGACTCCATCTCCAAATACCATCATATAGAGGGTTAGGGCTTCAACCTATGAATTTTGGAGAATGTAATTCAGTCCATAACAGTAATGAAAAACCACTGTTTATGTCAAAGTGAAAAACTAACTGCTACCATACATAGGAAAAAGGCCTGGATCTCCAACCCACAGACTCCAACTATGGAGGGTTGACATGAAGTTAGGTGTTAGAAACATTGAAAGGATGTGGAGGTGACTCTAAAGAGAGCAGTAAGACTGTAACAAACAGGAAAAAAAAAAGATTAAAAGAGGAATGTACAGTAGGTCTAGCCAATGATGGAATAAGACCAGTGGCTAGCTCTGACTTGAATTCTGACACCTTCTGGACAGCACCACTTCACTCGCTTTGGCTTCCTTCCAGTCCCACTTCTCACTTACTTTACACACTTGGAGAACAGAGGCTGCACAGAGGAAGCTCCTCAAACCTCTTTTCCTATTTCCAAATGTTTCTGTCTATTCTCTGAGTGTGCCTCCTTCTTGCCAAGGTTAACCCCTCCATCTATATGCTATTTTTACACTCACTTGCTTTACTAATTTTTCTGTAAACTAGCCCTATCCTTTTGTCTGCTACATTTAATCACATATCTGTTCCCTTTGCTTCACATTCCCTTGGAAGCCTAGGGCACCAGTTCTGAGTTACATACTGAGAGCCCAAATGTAGACAAAATATGGCCAAAGCTCTTGAAACATTCAGGGATGAGAGTGAAATATGCAAGTAAAGACATAGATGAGTATGCTATAGGTTATAAAACAACCCACAGAAAGTAGCATCAAGCCTTTCTACCCACCCAATTAATTAATTCAGCCTTTCATTCTGCCATTTTCTGATTGCTAAAAATTCTCTGAAATGTCACCACTCAAATCACTTCATGGTGATTTCTCACTCTTCATTCTACTTAAACTTGGTACAGCGTAACACGCTTTACCTCGCAGCCTCATCTGGGAACACTCACAATAGGTCCTGTTGTTCTTCAGCTGCTCTCAGTCATCTCAGCTAGCTCCTAGTAAGTGCTTGTCCATAGGATGTAGAAGCCACCTGAGGTTGTGTATTGGGCCCACTTCTTATCTCCCACTACTCTCTCCCTCTCTCCATGGCAAGCTCCCATTGATTCAATTCTCACATCTCCCCCACTCTCAGACCTGAATTCTGACTACTTGCTAGAAGTCTCCATATAATGCCTTAGAATTTTAAAACTGACTTAATCTCTTCTCAATATCTTCTGATCAACTCCCACTTCTGTCTTAGATTCTGAGTTATTTTCAACTTTGCCTTTATTTCATCCTTACATCCAATCACTCAGAAAGTCCCTTAGACTCTACCTCTTTAATGTTTATATTATTATTTTTCTTCCCCTTCCTATAACTATTCAATTAAATTTAGGGCTTTAGTGAATTTAATCTTGTATAATACATTAGTCATCTAAATGATCTTTTTTCACTCCACACCATTCTGAAAGTGGTTTCTAAAGTAATTTTCTGATTATTGTCTCTTTCTTGTTAAAAAAACCCCACGATCTTCAACAATCCCCATTGGCTAACATTAATTATCTCACCTTGATGCTCAAGTCCCTTTAATAGCATGAACCAAGCTTATCATTACAACTTTTTGTCCCCTTCCCTTGTATATTTCCTTGTGTATATTCCATGCTAAAGGCAGACTCTGATGCTCACACTTTTGAGTTTTCTTCTCTCTATGCCTTTATTTTTGCTCTCCTCTCTATTAGGATTGTCCCATTTCCTAGTTTTTCTTGTGAAATCCTATTAAAAAGGTGGTGTTTTTGACACCATAGCATCCATTCACCTTATTGTATAGCAGTGGGGAGTTATATATTATAGAGGAGGGATGGAATGGGTGGTAACTGGTTCAAGGACCATGGCTGAAGTGACCAGAGTGGGTACGATGTGACCCACATTGGCATAATAAGGAAGAAAAGAAGTAATTTTGGCCTATCATTGGGGCAGAGATACTTATTTCCCACTGTGAACAGGAAGCATATAGCTCCAGTTGTTATCATCTTATGGTCATAAAGGGAAACAGACTTAGAAAGCAGTTGATATTGAGGGCAGTGGAATAGAAATGTTATTGTAATGTAATAGATGATACTATTGAGTTACTGAGGCAACCAACTGAGAAGTCTGCTTTATCTCCAGATTTTTGTTGATGAACAAAAAATTTTCTACTTATTTAAACCAGCTTGAATAGGATTTTTTGTTGCTTGCAATTAAGAATAACATAAAAAATATACCTATCTAATCTAGTCTTAAATGCCTCTTTGTCCATGGAACATCTAACTAAACTGAGCTCTTTTAATACCCATAATAGTATTTACCTTTTTTGTGAGTTGGCATATATCTTACCATACTTTTAATTATACTATGTAAGTTCTTGATTTATCCATATGTGAAGCCCTGGTATTTAGGGAATGTGTTTTCCTTATCTTTGTGTCCCCTGAGCAGCTACTGCAGAACACTGTGAAGGTTGTTGAATGGGAGAGATTTTGGTGTAGTGAAAGGATCCCTGTCATTCATTAGCTGTGTAACTTTGGGAAAGTCAACCTAATATCTATAGGTCCTAGTTCCTTTGTATGTAAAATTAAAGAATTACAAAATAATCTCCAGTGGCCAAGACTTTCTCCTTTAATGAAAATTTGTAAGCAAAGACAAAAAGAACAAAAGAGTTGATTCCTTTTTCTCATTCTTCATCCAGACTAGATTCATAAACACGGCTTCCCCACAAAAAGAACATTTTTTTCTTCAAGGGGAATTCTGCTGTCCTCTGAGAGCATCTGGCTCAAATAACAGCCAGCTTTTAAAATAGCACTTCCCCTGCATAACACAAGGAAGATAATTCCTATAATGTGGACTCACTCTAAGGATTCAAAGAGATATCATTACTTGTTCAAGTACGGAAGCAGGTCAGATGGCCATATGGACTTAGCACATAGGCTAATGGGACTCTACCTGGGATTAAGAAAGGATTCCACAAGAGAAGTACTAGTGACTCTTCACAAAGTCTCTGCAGATCTACTATACACCTTGGTAAATGTGTCTGTGTGTGTTTCTGTATGCACTCATGCACAATTTACTAATTACTGATAACTTTCCAGTTTTCTCATCTATAAAATTGAGGTTTTGCTTCCCTGAGAACTGTTGTGAGGATTAGATGAGGTAATTAATATAGAGTGTCTATCACATCTGGCTAAGTTGTGGTTACCTTTGGTTATTTTTAATGCCTTTATACTTGAAAGGGAAAAAATAGAAGGTTGGAATGGTACCCAATGAGATTCAGAAGGCAAAGAGCCAGTACTATGCCAAGAAGCCACCCAAACAGATCATCAAGGCTTTAATCTGCTTCAAGGAAAGGGACAAGAGACAGACATTGGGAAAATCTGATTTAGGATCCACTGCAGGGAATCATGGTGGCCAAAAGGCTTTGTACTTAGAAGGGAATTGGAAATTTTTGCTAGGTTAGGCATATGGGAAAGCACAGCCTGAAACCATGCAGTCACCCAACCATTATGCAACTAATGAAGAAACAAACCTTATTCCTTGCATGGGAAAGAGGAATGTTAGTGAACACATGTGGCTCATTCTACACTTTACAGAGCTTTTTCTTATTTAATTTTGAGTTCACTCAGCCTTGTGAGGTAGATAGAGCAGGAATTAATACCTTCCCTTTGCCATGTGATAAAAAGGGCAATATGAGGATAGCGGACTTGGTAATACATGTTGGTGAAATATGTTTGATCATGAATGTCATCTTATAATTCATTGGCTGAAGCTATTCATCAGTTCTGGTTTCTATGACTTGCCTATTTTGAACAAAGAATGGAAACCCAGTTGTTGTCCTCTTATTTCTTTTCCTTCCCTTAACTACCTGAAGTTGTGCTTGAATTTATAACAGCTGTTGGGGGTGGAGTGTATGTGTGTGTGATTTAGAGACAAGATATGCTATTACTTCCTGTAGATGCTAACCTAACCCATGTGTTTCTTCTTGTTTTCTCTTGAGAACAGGGACTCTTTTTTCATGTCATGGACTTTAAATCTTTAAGCAACAGCAAAACTATATTTTCCATTATTCTTTCCAGGAATCTTCCTAGTCATTTTTAGGAGAAAATGTTTAGTTCCTAATCATAAACTTTCCTTCCATATGGAGGAAACTCTATTCTTTGTAGCTCAACTGGACTCCACCCCTCCTCACTGACTTCTCACATGGTGAAGTGGATAAGGGCTGACTTATAAGACCAGTGATTTTAGAAAGAGAAACTGAACATACATAGCCCAGTCTGTCTAGTAGAAAGCTTCTTGTAGGAAGTACACATTTCACTTTCCCTCTAAGCAGCTGCCCAATCCTGCTAAAAACACTTCCTTACACAGGCAGCTGTGTGAATATGAGCCATTCAGGTATAACTGAAACCAATATGAGAATATAGTGAGAAGCATCTTTCCAAATACAGATTTTTTTTTAGGCATTGGAAATAGAGCAGTATTTGCTGTTTGTAAAGCAAAAGTCAGCTGAGTTCTGTATGTATTTTAGAACACCAAAGAAGCTGCCTTTAAACTGTCAGTGCCCAATGTTTAGATAGACAGCAGGAGATCAGCTGCCCACAATTCCTTTCTGAAGTCAGGGCTGAGGAGGGTGATGTGAGAAGGCTACAGGTGGGTTGGAGTGGTTTGTATGCGGGCTCAAGAGTCATCAACCATCATTTTGTCCCAAGGTGACTCTTTGTTAGTTAATTACAAATAAGGGAAACACATTAACTAGGAGTTTGTTTCTTAGGCCTCAGAAATTCTTATTTTAAGAGTCAGGATTAAAAAAAAAGCATAACTATGGTGTAACACTGAAAATGACTGCTCATAAGGTAGAACACAGATTCTGTGTCACTAGATAGAACCTCTACTCAGTCCAGTGCTGGGGTGCCAGAATATGAGGCCTCAAAAGGAAAAGGGAAACTATGAGGCTTTGAATATACTAGATAGAAAAGAAAGCGTCTTCAAATAACATCTGGTGACAGTAGTTGCAGATTTTCAAAGAAAACTGCTTTATCCTCTGAGGGAAAAGACAATGTATTTTTCCATTAAGATATGGTTGAATATATATTACCAAATATATAGTGCCAAAATTAATCTCTTGATGAATTTAATGCCCAAATGACCTTAAGTTCATAGATCATGTATTTCAGACACCTGGCATAGATTAGCCAGCATCTTGGCAAGACTAAAACCAGTAAGGAGAGCATGGTGGATGGGAGTGCAAGCTCTCAGGGCAGCCTGCCTAGGATTTGCATCTTGGTGCTGCTCTTGACTAGCTAGCTAGATGACCTTGGGCAAATTCATGGAGAGGGCTGGCTTGTTTTCTAAACATGGTGGGTATAAGGCCAATGCATGGGCTTTGAGGAGTTCGAAGTAGGCTTTGAGAATTCGGGCTCAATAAAGACTTGGCATAGAATTAATTTAAAGTCAGAGGTCCTGAAGAAACTAAATCTATTCCAGTGAGAGTCATTGTGCTATCACTTGTAAAGGGCTCCTAACTCTACGCAGGCATTGAGAACTCCTCTGCAACTCAACTGATCAGACAGGAAATAGGGGTGCCTGGGTGGCTCAGTCGGTTAGACGACTGCCTTCGGCTCAGGTCATGATCCTAGAGTCCCTGGATCGAGTCCCGCATCGGGCTCCCTGCTCGGCAGGGAGTCTGCTTCATCCTCTGACCCTATCCCCTCTCATGTGTTCTCTCTCTCTCATTCTCTCTCTCTCAAATAAATAAATAAAATCTTAAAAAAAAAAAAAGAAGAGGAAATAAGTAGAATGAATTTCAACTAGTGTAGTTTCCTAAGACTTTTACCTCACAAGGGAAAGGTAATATAACTTGAAACTTTAATTATTTGAGGCTTTAAGTTCCATGGAAATGTGATTTTTGGATTCTAATTACTCTTTAAACCTTGATAATGGGGGTTTATATTAAAATTTGGGGCATATTACTGCTAGCGTTTTAATATTGTAATATCTTATTTGTTTTATTTTTGTACTATCATGTTAATTGCACTTGGAGAACAGGAAGTGGCGGGTATTCTGGATACTTTGGTAAGATACCCGCACACAGTTGGGTGGGACATAAATCCTACCCAAATCAAGTGTACCACTTACCTCTAAGAGCTAGGCATGAACTTGGTAGGCAGATTTTGAAGACAGCACAGACCAAATTTGGCAATGTTCCAACTCATTTGTCATGTGACTCATGAGGCTACCAGTTTTGAATAGGATGCCAAGAAAGAGGGGTCTCTACAGTAGTATCAGTTTTCAGTACAAGTATAGCTGATTGGACCATATGACTCAACAGATCCCAAATTATGAGAGGTATCTCTGACAAGGTCTCTGGCAAGTCCCAATAGGAGAGTCATAGCACAGAACCCTGGAGCAAAGCCATGCCATCTGCAGCAGAAAAGTATTCATTGTTTGAGATGAAGTTCCTGGCATGCTCCTCAGCCTTATGGAGAACATTTAGTGATTATGTAATTGGAGCTTCTCATGATGAGTTGGATATTGTCAGAACTATTAGGTAATAATGTCAGGAAAACACAGCAGCAATCCATTGTATAATGGAAATTATATACTCAGGATCAGGCCTGAGAATGTCCAGCAGGCACAGCTGAGTGTACAGGTGGCCCAGACCCCCAGGTCACCTAGTCCTATTGTCCTGATGTCTCTTTAACTCATGCCTATGGCTTCAGGAGTTCTCAGTGACCAAATAATAAAGGAAGAACGTATCCAGACCTGAATCACAAATGGCTCAATTCAGTATGGACTATTGCTGCACTACAGCTGCATTCAGGGATAGTCCTGGAAGACAGTGGTGAGGGGAAATTCTCTCAGTGGGCAGAGTTTTGAGCACAACACTTGACCATTAAATTGGTGGGCAGGGAGAAATGCTCTGAAGTAAAGATCATAAATTCCTGGAAAATTGTCAACAGTTTTTATAGATTAGTCAGGAGCTGGAAGGAGCAATATTTGAAAACTAGGGACATGGAGATGTAGGAAAGAGACATGTAGATAGTTTCACGGGAGTAGCACAAAGTGTGCAAATCTTTGTGTCTCATATCAATGCCTACCAGGCAGCATCCATCACAGAGGTGGCACTAAATAATCAGGTTGAATAGATGTCCAGTAGAGGGTAAGCAAAATTTTGTTTTTGTGGCCACTAGTACTTGTGTAATGCACTAAAATAGTTACAGACGCAGAGATGGAGGCTGTGAGTAGGCCCAACAATATGAGTTCTCTTTTACCAAGGCTGATCCAGCTGATACTGCAGATTGTCCAAAATGTCAGTAGTAGAGACAAATGCTGAACTCTCATTATGGTACTATTCCTTGAGGAAATCAATTAGCCACTTGACAATTTGATTACATTGGACCCCTTCCACCTAGAGAGTACAGAAATTCATTCTTCCTCAGCATGGTTTGGTATATATTCTAGATATGGGTTTGCCCTCTGTCAGTATAGGCTGCTATAACAAAATACACATTGGGTATCTTACAAACAACAATAATCTATTGCTCACAGTTCTGGAGGCTGGAATTCCAAGATCATGTCTGCAACATGATCAAGTGAAGGCCATTTTTATTTTATTTATTTATTTATTTTATTATTTTATTTTATTATGTTATGCTAATCACCATACATTACATCATTAGATTTTGATGTAGTGTTCCATGATTCATTGTTTGCGTATAACACCCAGGGCTCCATTCAATACATGCCCTCTTTAATAGCCATCACCAGGCTGACAAATACCCCCAGCACCCTCCCCTCTAGAACCCTTGGTTTGTTTCTCAGAGTCCATAGTCTCTCACGGTTCATCTGCCCCTCTGATTTTCCCCCCTTCATTTGTACATTCCTACTATATTCTTCTTCTTTTTTTTTTTTTTAACATATAATGTATTATTTGTTTCAGAGGTACAGGTCTGTGATTCAACAGTCTTACACAAGTCACAGCGCTCACCATAGCACATGCCCTCACCAATATCTATCACCCAGCCACCCCATCCCTCCCACCCCCCACCACTCCAGCAACCCTCAGTTTGTTTCCTGAGATTAAGAATTCTTCATACCAGTGAGATCATATGATACATGTCTTTCTTTGATTGACTTATTTCGCTCAGCATAATACCCTCCAGGTCCATCCACGTCGTTGCAAATGGCAAGATCTCATTCCTTTTGATGGCTGCATAATATTCCATTGTATATATATACCACTTCTTCTTTATCCATTCATCTCTTGATGGACATCTTGGCTCTTTCCATAGTTTGGATATTGTGTACATTGCTGCTATAAACATCGGGGTGCACGTACCCCTTCGGATCCCTACATTTGTATCTTTGGGGTAAATACCCAGTAGTGCAATTGCTGAGTCATAGGGTAGCTCTATTTTCAACTTTTTGAGGAACCTCCATACTGTTTTCCAGAGTGGCTGCACCAGCTTGCATTCCCACCAACAGTGTAGGAGGGTTCCCCTTTCTCCGCATCCCCGCCAACATCTGTCGTTTCCTGACTGGTTAATTTTAGCCATTCTGACTGGTGTGAAGTGGTATCTCATTGAGGTTTTGATTTGGATTTCCCTGATGCTGAGCGATTTTGAGCACTTTTTCATGTGTCTGTTGGCCATTTGGATGTCTTCTTTGGAAAAATGTCTGTTCATGTCTTCTGCCCATTTCTTGATGGGATTCTTTGTTCTTTGGGTGTTGAGTTTGATGAGTTCTTTATAGATTTTGGATAGTAGCCCTTTATCTGATATGTCATTTGCAAATATCTTCTCCCATTCTGTCAGTTGTCTTTTGGTTTTGTGGACTGTTTCCTTTGCTGTGCAAAAGCTTTGTATCTTGATGAAGTCCCAATAGTTCAT
This sequence comes from Mirounga angustirostris, assembly GCF_029215605.1. Classification (NCBI taxonomy): domain Eukaryota; kingdom Metazoa; phylum Chordata; class Mammalia; order Carnivora; family Phocidae; genus Mirounga; species Mirounga angustirostris. The sequence continues at coordinate 33,078,215 of NW_026991723.1, forward strand.
TTTTGCCCTTGCTTCCCTTGCCTTTGGAGATGTTTCTAGGAAGAAGTTGCTGTGGCTGAGGTCAAAGAGGTTGCTGCCTGTGTTCTCCTTTAGGATTTGGATGGACTCCTGTCTCACATTGAGATCTTTCAACCATTTGGAGTCTATTTTTGTGTGTGGTGTAAGGAAATGGTCCAGTTTCATTCTTCTGCATGTGGCTATCCAATTTTCCCAACGCCATTTGTTGAAGAGACTGTCTTTGTTCCATTGGACATTCTTTCCTGCTTTGTCAAAGATGAGTTGACCATAGAGTTGAGGGTCCATTTCTGGGCTCTCTATTCTGTTCCATTGATCTATGTGTCTGTTTTTGTGCCAGTACCATGCTGTCTTGATGATGACAGCTTTGTAATAGAGCTTGAAGTCCGGAATTGTGATGCCGCCGGCTTTGCTTTTCTTTTTCAACATTCCTCTGGCTATTTGGGGTCTTTTCTGGTTCCATACAAATTTTAGGATGATTTGTTCCATTTCTTTGAAAAAAGTGGATGGTATTTTGATGGGGATTGCATTGAATGTGTAGATTGCTCTAGGTAGCATTGACATCTTCACAATATTTGTTCTTCCAATCCATGAGCATGGAACGTTTTTCCATTTCTTTGTGTCTTCCTCAATTTCTTTCATGAGTATTCTGTAGTTTTCTGAGTACAGATCCTTTGTCTCTTTGGTTAGATTTATGCCTAGGTATCTTATGGTTTTGGGTGTAATTGTAAATGGGATCGACTCCTTAATTTCTCTTTCTTCTGTCTTGTTGTTGGTGTATAGGAATGCCACTGACTTCTGTGCATTGATTTTATATCCTGCCACTTTACTGAATTCCTGTATGAGTTCTAGCAGTTTTGGGGTGGAGTCTTTTGGGTTTTCCACATACAGTATCATATCATCTGCAAAGAGTGAGAGTTTGACTTCTTCTTTGCCAATTTGGATGCCTTTGATTTCTTTTCGTTGTCTGATTGCTGTGGGTATGGCTTCCAATACTATGTTGAATAGCAGTGGTGATAGTGGACATCCCCGCCGCGTTCCTGACCTTAGGGGGAAAGCTCTCAGTTTTTCCCCATTGAGAATAATATTCGCTGTAGGTTTTTCATAGATGGCTTTTATGATATTGAGGTATGTACCCTCTATCCCTATACTCTGAAGAGTTTTGATCAAGAAAGGATGCTGTACTTTGTCAAAAGCTTTTTCTGCATCTATTGAGAGGATCATATGATTCTTGTTCTTTCTTTTGTTAATGTATTGTATCACATTGATTGATTTGCGTCTGTTGAACCAACCTTGCAGCCCAGGGATAAATCCCACTTGGTCATGGTGAATAATCCTTTTAATGTACTGTTGGATCCTATTGGCTAGTATTTTGGTGAGAATTTTTGCATCCATGTTCATCAGGGATATTGGTCTGTAAATCTCCTTTTTGATGGGGTCTTTGTCTGGTATGGGGATCAAGGTAATGGTGGCCTCATAAAACGAGTTTGGAAGTTTTCCTTCCATTTCTATTTTTTGGAACAGTTTCAGAAGACTAGGTATTAATTCTTCTTGAAATGTTTGGTAGAATTCCCCTGGGAAGCCATCTGGCCTTGGGGTTTTGGTTTTTGGGAGATTTTTCATTATTGCTTCAATTTCCGTAGTGGTTATAGGTCTGTTCAGGTTTTCTATCTCTTCCTGGTTCAGTATTGGTATTGATACATGTTAATTCTTTCAAAGAATCAGCTCCTACTTTCGTTGATCTGTTCTACTGTTCTTTGGTTTCTATTTCATTGATTTCTGCTCTGACCTTTATTATTTCTCTTCTCCTGGTGGGTTTAGGCTTTATTTGCTGTTCTTTCTCCAGCTCCTTTAGGTGTAGTATACAGTTAGGTTGTGTATTTGAGACCTTTCTTGTTTCTTGAGAAAGGCTTGAATTGCTATATACTTTCCTCTTAGGACTGCCTTTGCTGCATCCCAAAGATTTTGAACAGTTGTCTTTTCATTTTCATTGGTTTCCATGAATATTTTTAATTCTTCTTTAATTTCCTGGTTGACCCATTCATTCTTCAGTAGGATGCTCTTTAGCCTCCATGTATTTGAGTTCTTTCCGACTTTCCTCTTGTGATTGAGTTCTAGTTTCAAAGCTTTGTGGTCTGAAAATAGGCCGGGAATGATCCCAGTCTTTTGGTACCAGTTGAGACTTGATTTGTGACCTTGGATGTGATCTATTCTGGAGAATGTTCCATGGGCACTAGAGAAGAATGTGTATTCTGTAGCTTTGGGATGGAATGTTCTGAATATATCTGTGAAGTCCTTTCGGTCTAGTGTGTCATTTAGTCTTTACTTCCTTGTGTATCTTTTGCTTAGATGATCTGTCCATTTCAGTGAGGGGGGTTAAAGTTCCCCACTATTATTGCATTGTTGTTGATGTGTTTCTTTGCTTTTGTTATTAATTGGCTTATATAATCGGCTGCTCCCATGTTAGGGGCATAGATATTTACAATTGTTAGATCTTCTTGTTGGATAGACCCTTTAAGTAGGATATAGTGTCCTTCCTCATCTCTTATTACAGTCTTTGGTTTAAAATCTAATTTGTCTGATATAAGGATTGCCACCCCAGCTTTCTTTTGGTGTCCATTAGCATGGTAAATGGTTTTCCACTCCCTCACTTTCAATCTGGGGATGTCTTTGGGTCTAAAATGAGTCTCTTGCAGACAGCGTATCGATGGTTCTTGTTTTTTAATCCAATCTGATAGCCTGTGTCTTTTGATTGGGACATTTAGCCCATTTACATTCAGGGTAACTGTTGAAAGATAGGAATTTAGTGCCATTTTATTGCCTGTAAGGAGATGTTACTGTATATTGTCTGTGTTCCTCTCTGGTCTGTGTTACTTTTAGGGTCTCTCTTTGCTTAGAGGACCCCTTTCAAGATTTCTTATAGGGCTGGTTTCGTGTTTGCAAATTCCTTTAGTTTTTGTTTGTCCTGGAAGCTTTTTATCTCGCCTTCTATTTTCAGTAACAGCCTAACTGAATATAGTATTCTTGGCTGCCTATTTTTCTCATTTAGTGCTCTGAATGTATCCTGCCAGTCCTTTCTGGCCTGCCAGGTCTCTGTGGATAGGTCTGTTGACAATCTAATGTTTATACAATTGTAGGTTGCAGATCTTGTCCCAAGATGCTTTCAGGATTTTCTCTTTGTCTCTGAGACTTGTAAGTTTTAGTATTAGATGTCGGGGTGTTGACCTATTTATATTGATTTTGAGAGGGGTTCTCTGTGCCTCCTGGATTTTGATGCCTGTTTCCTTCCCCAAATTAGGGAAGTTCTCTGCTATAATTTGCTCCATTATACCTTCTGCCCCTCTCTGTCTTTCTTCTTCTTCTGGGATCCCAATTATTCTAATATTGTTTCATTTTATAGTATCACTAATCTCTCGAATTCTGCCCTCATGATCCAGTAGTTGTTCTCTCTCTTTTTCTCAGCTTTTTTATTTTCAACATTTGGTCTTCTATATCACTGATTCTCTCTTCTGCCTCATTTATCCTAGCAGTTAGAGCCTCCATTTTTTATTGCACCTCATTAATAGCCTTTTGATTTCGACCTAGTTAGATTGTAGTTCTTTTATTTCTCCAGAAAGGGTTTCTCTAATATCTTCCATGCTTTTTTCAAGCCCAGCTATTATCTTTGTAACTGGCATTCTGAACTCTAGTTTCGACATCTTACTAATGTCCATATTGATTAATTCCCTGGCAGTCTGTACTGCCTCTTCCTCTTTTTTTTGAATTGATTTTTTCTGTCTTGTCATTTTGTCCAGAGGACAATAGATGAATGAGAGAACAAAATGCAAACAGGGTAACAAGGACCCCTGAAAAATATACACTAAACAAATCCGAAGAGACCTGAAACTGCGGGAAAAGAAAGGGAAAGAAGGAAAAAAGAAAAAAAGAAAAAGAAAAAGACAAAAAAAAAAAAAAGATCAAACATGATCAGGCTGGTGCATAGATCAGTGCCATATGTAGATTTGGGGCATATTTTGTTCTGTTAGGAGAAAGTGACCCCCAAAATTTTAAAGAAAGATAAACTTATATATGTACAAAAATAAGGGTAAATATGATGAAAGGATGAGATATGACTTTAAAGATGAAAATTATAAAAGTTTTTATAAAAGGAATTGATAAGAAGTTGGTTGAAAAAAGAAAGAAGAGGAATTTAAAAAAGGGGGGCAGAGAATGTCATCAGGCAGGAGATTAGAAAAAATCCATACACTAGAGATTTAGGATATACTTTGGTCCATTAGAATAAACTGTATCTCAAAATTTTAAAGAGAGAACAACTTATATATATATACCAAAAATAAGGTTAACTACTATGAAAGGATAGAATATGACTCTAAAAATGGAAAAATAAAGACGATTTTTTAAAACGGATTAATAAGATGTTGGTTGAAAAAGGGAAAAAGAAAAATTAAAAAAAAAAAAGAAAAGAAAAAGATAAAAAAGAAAATTAAAAAAATTAATTTTGAAAGTCTAAAGAATCAGGGGGAAAAAAGCCATGAATTCTATGTGCTGTATTCCCCTAATGCTGGCATTCTGCCATTCTCATTGATCAGTAAACTTGGTCTTGGCCAGTGTACTTTCTGATCTTCTGGGGGAGGGACCTGTTTCCGTGGTTTTCACATGTGTTTGCCGGAGGTGGAATTGCCCCACCCTTGCAGGGGGCCGGGCTAATAATCTGCTCATTTTTGTGCTCCAGAGCTTTTGTTCCCCACAAGCTTTCTGTGCAGCTTTGGAGGATGAGAGTGAAAATGGTGGCCTCCCAATCTCCACCCCAGAGGAGCCAAGAACTCAGGGCCCCACTCCTGAGTGAGCAGTCAGTTACTCCCATCTCCCGGTCTCTGGCAGCACTCTGTGCTCACCCAGCCTGTGACTGAGAATTTCTGTCTCTGACACATGACCCCATTTGGAGTCTCCAAACCCAGCAGATCCCTGTGGTGCACTCCCGCTCTGCCCCTCCTGGGGAGGAAGGGGAGTCTCCCCAGATCTGCCACTTGTTGCGTCCCTGCTTGAAGAGTAGTGGCCTGACTGTGCCACGGATCACAGTTTATGGCAACCCTGAGCTAAGAGCCCACTCCACGGCTCCATCTTTGTGGCCGGCATTCCCGCTCCGATACCTGGGAGCTCTGCCGCATTCAGGCACCCCCGGTCTTTCTGTGACCCTGAGGGTCCTGAGACCACACTGTCTCAGCGAGTGTTCCACCCCTGCTTAGCCACTGGAGCAAAGTCCCTCAGTCGAGCCGACTTCTAAAATTTCTGTCACTTGCCAGTAGCTGGCTGATGGAGGCTCCCTCCCCACACCATCTATCTTCCCGAATATCTCCTTGGATTCACTTCTCCACATGTCCTACCTTCCAGAAAGTGGCCGCTTTTCTGTTCAGAGTTGTTGCTATTCTTTTCTTCGATCTCCTGTTGAGTTAGTAGGTGTTCAGAATGGTTTGATCCCTATCTATCTAAATTCCTGGGACCAGACGAAATTTAAGTCTCTTACTCTGCTGCCATCTTGCTCCTCTTCTGAAGGCCCTTTTTAGGTCATAGTTTGTAGCTTCTTGCTTTGTCCTCAGATTGTGGAAGGAGCTAGTGAGCTCTGTGAGATCTCTTTTACAAAAGCGCTAATCTTGGGGCTCCTGGGTGGCTCAGTCATTAAGCGTCTGCCTTCAGCTCAGGTCATGATCCCAGGGTCCTAGTATCGAGCCCCGCATCGGGCTCCCTGCTTGGCGGGAAGCCTGCTTCTCCCTCTCCCACTCTCCCTGCTTGTGTTCCCTCTCTCGCTGTGTCTCTCTCTGTCAAATAAATAAATAAAATCTTTAAAAAAAAGTGCTAATCTTATTCATGAGGGCTCCACCCTCATGACTTAAGTATCTCCTGAAGGTCCCAAATAGCAATACCATCACTTTTGGTGTTTAATAGTTCAACATATACATTTTTGGGGGACACACCTAGACTATGGCATCTTTCTGCTATAGTGGCTTAGTTGGCACTTCTGTCTGAAGATCCAGAGAGATCATGTAGTTACTGTCTGAATTATTATAAGATCCTGCATCCCCTTGAATCGAACAATCCATTTTAAAGGGAAGAATGCAACAGTGAGCACATGATCAGCATAAGATCCACTGGCCTTAAAATAGATCACCCCATTCAGGAGATGCTACCTGGCAGAATTGTTGCAATACCATTTTAATACATAGCTAACGAGCCAGCTTGATGAATACACATTTCATATTGGGTTACTGTCTTTCATGGTGTGATATGTATTTTGAATCAATGTTCATTATATGGTGTTGTGTCCTTGATAACTAATGAACGTGAGTCTGGGAAACAATATGTAGAAGTAGGCATGGTTCATTTCCATCCATTCCCAGTGACCTATGTGTGGAATTTGTGCTTCTCATCCTCACAAATTTGATCTCTATTGAATTAGAGGTCCTGGTTTCCAGTGGGAGTAGGTAAATGACACTTCTGTGCAACGCATTAATTGTACTACTAATCTTAAAGCTATGATTGCAGCCTGGACACTGTGGGCTCCTCATACATGTAGACAAATGGGCCAGGAAATCAGTTATATCATACTATATACTATACTATACTATACTATACTATATCATACTACACTATACTATGCTGTCAATAGTAGATAATGCTGATTATCATGCAGAGGCAAGATTGCTGCTATGTAATAGGGTCAAGGAGGAGTATGTCTGGAACTTAGGGGATTTCCTGGGTTGCCTCTAGATGTATTCAAGTGTGAATGGGCAAGTAAGCCTGGTAATTACAGCCTATTAGGGTATGTTAACCAGGAGTTTAGACTCTAAGGGATGAAAGTGATCTAGATCAACAAAAGTGCTGGCTAAGGGTGAGGATAATCTACTCTGGGTGGTAGAAGAGAGATGAAAATATCATTTGTGGAAGTACAAACTTTAGTTTCTCCCTAACCCTTCTGGTTATAAGTTTGGTTTTAGAAATCAGCTGGAAGTGTTAGCTAATGTTATGGTAGTTATCATTTTGCAATATACAAATGTATTAAATCAACACTGTTCACTTTGAATGTAAACAATGTTAAATGTCAATTATATCTCAATAAAGCTGTAGAAAATGAAAGAAATTGTGACCACCTTAAAGAACCAGTGATTGTAAAGAGTTCATTTAAAATGTGGGGCATTTTAAGGGATGGAGTATAGCAGATGTTCTCAGTGCCCACCTGTATCTCTTCAAACCATCAGCATCTACATGTTGTTGCCTGATGTCTTCCTAGAAACCACTCTGCAGGTGTGCTCATGGGCTGGAAGTTGCAGAGAATTACCAGTTTCTGGAAACAGCCCTCAACCAAGCCTGATGAAAGTTCATGTGTCAATGTCTTATCTCCCTTACCTCACATGTAGAATAACTCTAAGTTGCATGTCCCACACCAGCTGGCGCTCCCCTGCAGGTTGAAACTTCATTTACCTACAATAGGAAACTTGCATGATAACACACCTTGTATGGCTGGTACCTTATCCTATCACTCTCTCTCCACCCCCTAGAGTTTCCTGTGATCACCTCTCAAATAAACCTCTGGCAATTAAATCTTTATCTCATGGTCTACTTCTGGGTGAACTAAATTAAGATAATACCCAATATATCACAAAATCAAATATAAAACAGCTTTCTTATATTTTATGATTTGTTTACACTATAAGTAAAAATAGATAGATGGTAATGGTGTTTAGATATTTGATAAGGACCTAAACAATGGAGGGATGTTTATTTGGCTAGATCAGTGTTGGGCATATTTTTCTGTAAAAGGCCAGATGGAAAATATTTCAGGCTTATAGGCTATATACATTTAGTGTCACATATAATTCTTTGTGTGTTTAAAAAATTTTAAATATTTTTATAACCATTTAAAAACATAAAAACCATTCTTAGTTCATAAGCTATACAAAACAGGCTGTGCATCAGATTTATCCTACAGGATATCATTTGCTAACCCTGGCTTAGACAAAAACAAATAGAAATAAGGAGATGTTAATTTCACAATATAACCTGGCTTCACATGTGAGGATTTGAGTTTCAAACAAGTTCTCATTCTTCGATTTGATTTGTTTTTATGAATATAGCTAAGGATCTTGGCTGTGGGACAAGAAGTACCTAAAACTTGTAATGATCTGAGTTTAAGTAAGACAAAAATATATGGATTGAATTTTCCTTCAAAACCACATGAAGGGAGAGAGTGTTTGGCATAGCTTTTTGTGGGGAGAGAAGAGGTTATTATTTTAACAAAAACATTTGTAAAATAGTTCTAGAGACTCAACAAACCAAAGAGGTAATTGCCTTTGCCCTTAGGAGTCATTCTGCACCTTACGCCTGCACCCCAAATATATGATGTTTCAAAGTACAATTTTAGCTTTTAAAACCTTCACCAATGTGTTCCCAACACTAAATATATTGATGGAAGAAAATCCAAATGGGGTGATTTATTTGAAAAATTTCCAGATTGAGGGAAGGTGTCTCTTGAAATGGTGGCCTCTGGGAAGGAGTATATTATGATATATTTAGTAAATGATGTTGAGGGAAATTGCAAAGGAATATATAAATTGGGGGCTGAAGAGGGAATAGAAAGAGAGAAAAACATTTTCCCTGGATGAGATTTATGAGCCAAGAGATAGCTTGGGAAAGAAAGCTTTTCCTTTTGTTCCCTTAATGCTGATAGACTAATAGCCTTTGGAAAACTGAGGTAGAGAATGATTTTCATCTCTTACGCTTTTGCATAGCTCCTCACCATTTCTCCATAACACATTGCATGGTGATATATTTTCGTGTTTCCATCCCTTGTTCATCACACAAAATAATAAGAATTTCTGAACTCTGTGCTTGCAGACAAGCATGGTTTGAAATCCACATCCATTCCTCTTAGAAAGTGTTTAGTCATATTGGCCCTCATGGGAATGATTACAGTTGTCCACAACTTAAGTGAAGATATTGTGTTTCTGCTTAGGAGGTCCTGACTTCTGAGGCAAAGGGAATTATGACTTGAAATCATTTTATTGACAAGGGAATTATGACTTGAAATCATTTTATTGACAAGGCAGTCTGAAGCGTCCATCCTCTTGGACTTCAAAATGTTTAGCTGACTCATTTCATCCAGAGTAATGGGGGGCCAGAAGAAAATGATGGCCAAAATTCTCAGAAAATGCAGAAATCACTAATCAGTCCAATATGCCTTCATTCAGCTCTTATCTCAAAGCTATAATATGCCACAAAGGGATGAGCTAGATGTCTGGCTCCTAACCGAGTTTCTGAGGGAAGTGATATGATCAGAGAACAAGACAAAAAGGAATTAAAAAAAGAGGGAGAGAGCACTGCAAAGAATATGAATTTCTCGTTACTAGATAATCAATCTGTGAGCAATTGAAGGTTACCTACATGTGGCACTGGGGAGAGAATTTCATGATTTCTTAACTTCCTTTTCTTCTTAATCTAAGAGCCTTAATACATCATGGAGCACTGGAGTGAATCAAGGGGTTTGGGCTCTTTGGAGATTGTCATAATTCCTACAGACTACTAGAGAGAGCTATCTATTATCAATATATCTTGTATTTGTGAGCCTCAAAATTTGTCAAGAACTATTTATAGATAATCTTCTATGCATAGCCTTGGATAAAGTGCACTAAGGGGGAAAAATAAGTATATTGCCCTGGTGGACTTTATGGTCTTCCTGAGATGCTTTGATATTGTTTAGCCTTTACAAACACTGTTTCTTTTGCCTGTCTCTTCCCAGCTGCCCACCTGGAAAATGCTTGCTCATTTTTCCAGATTGAACCCTCATGCCCCTTTCTCTTTGAAGTTTTCCCCTCAGAAGCAAATGCCTTTTTCTTTGTGTTCCCACAGTGTTGCCAGGCCCTGGTTTTACCTTACAGTTATCATCTGTTTTCTTATCAATTTCCTCTGGGCTGTATGTACTCCAGCACCTGGCACAGAGTCTGAAATAGTGTCAGTTCAGTTAATGGCCAACAGCCTAGAGGCCTAATGTAACTCACACACATTTGGTTTTGTCTGAGCAGTCTGGAGCTACACAGTGCTTTAAACTGTTTTGAATTAATTGCCAATTCAACACAAAGATCCAAGTTTATATAACTTGAAAAATTGGAAGATACAGCAGTGTTAGGCTTATTTTCTTGCATGAAATGGTTGGAGCTCAGAAGTGCCTTCTCCATGTAAAAAGGAACAAGTGCTTTCTAGCTAGCCACAGTGCCCAGTGCTCCCTCACATCAACATGACCTAGAATGCTTAATTTATTTACATGACTTGCTTGGTTCCTGTAGATATTGGAGACTGTACCTTTGTTTCAGAGCTACTTGTTGTCACTTCCTTCCCAAAGTCATCCCAGTCCTTATCCCCCATCCAGGAAGTAATCTATATCCTTTGAAATTCTCTCAGTTCAGTGATTCTTAAATGAGAAGGGGGATGTGCATATCAGAATCATTTGGAAAGCTCTTTCAAAATATGATTTTAGAATCTCAAGATAGTAGAAACATTTGAAAATCTTTCACATATAAACCTCTTATCTACTTTAAGAACCATTGAATCTTGTCTTTTATCATTCTCTTCCTTATATTACAGTTATTAGGCACATGGCTTATAGCCTCTACTAGATGGTAAACTCCTAAGAGCCAGATGTTCATTTATTTCATCTCTCTCCTAGAAAGTGTATTGAATATAGCATATAATCAATAAGTATTTTTGAATGAAAAGTTTAAGTACAGTAGAAAAATTCAGAGAAAGGAGATCCTGAATTGGCAGAGGTTGAGTGTAGCATGGACTTCATGGGGTATGATGGACTTGATCTTCACCAAAACCACATTATCTTTGTGGTAAATTCCAAAGGACCATCCCTTTTGAATGAAACTCCAATGTAACAGTCTGCCTACAAGGCTGATTTCAGAAGGGAGTAGGTAAGGCATTGGAAGAATCTTATTTCCTCAAAGAAAAATACTCTATGAAAGAAACTTCATACCATAAAATATTTGACATCCCTTCTGCATCTTTATTGAAATATCTGTCTTCACTGAAGAAGGAAAAAACCATCAAGTACCAGATGTCACTGAGAGCAAAGGACCCACTAGAATGTTTTACATATTTTTTTCTTGTCTGTATTGTTCATGACTAAGACTTTAAGGAGACACAGATAGCTGAAACTTGTTGGATTAATATACTTCAAACCACATGAATGGTGCAGTTTTTTTTTTTAATAAAGTGTGCCTTGTTTCTATTAAATTCTAATTATGATTACTGTAAAAGAAAATGAAGTCTCTCTAATTACCACAAAAGGGAGATATATAAATAACAAGCTAGGCACTTGACTTACTTCTGTTTGGTACTTAAGTTTGATGAGTTCCACATTCTAGAGTCCTCTGAGAAAAGAGAGCAAGAGAGAGGTTTTATGCTTTATATTATCCCCTTATTATGAGATATCAACTATCTTTTCTACTCTGTAATTACTTCATTCTACTCTAGTGGCTTCAGCATTCATAACCTGTTTATAAGTGTATTAGTGTATATGGATCTACCTCACTTTATGAGCAAGTCTGACTTGAAAGAATTCTAGCTCTTCTCAACAGATTCATTTTACCAATATACTTCTGTTGTGTATTTTAGACCCTGGGCTAGGGAGAGGGAATGTAAAGGAACAAGTGTGTGCCAACACCATAATACAAGGTGAATAGATTTAGTGACAGTGGAATAGAATAAATGGTTAAAGGATTCAGAGGAAATGACACAATTATTTCTGAGACTTTCAGAAGAGGTGAGCTATGAAGAGTGAGTGGTGGTTGCAGTCTGAAAATGAAGGAAATGGCATTTCATGGATATTGTAGGCAAATTTAGAAAGACTTTATTTTTTTATATATATATTTTTTATTTGATAGAGAGACACAGTGAGAGAGAGAACACAAGCAGGGGGAAGTGGGAGAGGGAGAAGCAGCTTCCCGCAGAGCAGGGAACCCAATGCTCCATACCAGGACCCTGGGATCATGACCGAAGCCGAAGTCAGATGCTTAATGACTGAGCCAGCCAGGTGCCCCAAATTTAGAGAGACTTTAAAGTGTTTAGCCTTCTAGGAGAAAAGCAAGTTATCAGCATGGCTGAACTGTACAAAGATGTAAAGGAGAAAAGGGACATTGGTTAAGAGCACGGGGGAAAGGTTTGCATATGGTGAAGAGATGGGGATGCTCCTTCAGAGAAAGGAGGGAAGGAAGTGATAATGGATGAAAATAAAAGTGATTTTTTTTTTTAAGATTTATTTGTGAGAGAGAGAATGAGAGACAGAGAGCATGAGAGGGAGGAGGGTCAGAGGGAGAAGCAGACTCCCTGCTGAGCAGGGAGCCCGATGTGGGACTCGATCCCGGGACTCCAGGATCATGACCTGAGCCGAAGGCAGTGGCTTAACCAACTGAGCCACCCAGGCGCCCCAATAAAAGTGATTTTTAAAGGTAGCTGGGGTATATATTTTCTATTTCTTAATTTTGGTTGCATGAAAGTGAGCAAGATTGGCAATTAGGGGATAGATGAAAATGGACAAGCTTAGCTGTGGGAAATGGGAGAAGGAACAAGCTGGAGATAAATAAAAAAGACTAGAAAGGATTATTTGCTATTTGAGGCAATTTCTTGATTTTAAAGAAGGGTTCATCCTAGACTTACTACAAAGAACCGGCACCTTTTATGCATTAGAAATAATTTTGTTTCAACAGATGCCATGTGATACCACTTCCTTTGGAACATCTATTGCTTAAAGCAAAGAATTTTTTAATTTTACGTTTCTTTTTAAACTTCACTTGGTTTCAGTGGATTCCAAATTTGTACTTTTGGATCTCAGCTTTTCACTCTTTGCTTTATCTCGTGTTTTCCTTGCTTGAATTTCCAGGGAGTGCAGGTCACAACATCTACTAACAGCTTTCTTTGTCTCATGAGGCTTGCTTGTTAAAAACAAACTTAAAGGCAGGTTCTAGTTTATCTAAGTGGTTAGAAGCTTACCCTGGCTTGGCCATGCCAGGAACCATTTCCAGGAACTTTCTTATTTGTCAACACTGCAGTATTGACCCTTCTTACTCAGGCTCTATTACTGAGTGACTCTTATAAATAGTTTCTGCAACAAAAGAGCCCTTAGCATATTCTGTGAGGCTTTCTGAGCATTGCTCTGGAAGAGGGCAAGCCTCTGCTTTTTGTGGTCACTTAGTGCTTCTCTTGGGTTCACAGTCTTATTTTTTTTTTTCACCTTTAAGAGGAAAAAAATATGTATTATGCAAAACATTTGTTTTAGCTTCCAGGTGTCAACATGGGACCATTTTTATACCACTAGGAAATCCATCACCACTATCTTTAAAAGTCAAAATTTTTATATGATGGTAGAAACTAATTTGGTTGTTTTTCCTTGGTCTTAGAGGAGTGGGTAAATAAGATAACTTCATAGTCTGTGTCTCTTTATTAGTATTAGCATATCTTCATAGAGGGTAGCATGGTGTCTCAGTTGGTACTCTTTGTGTGCAAGCATAAAACCCCCTTGCAGTTAACTGAGGGAAAAAAGGGTATTTGTACCAAGAACACTGGGTAGACACCAGAATCTAAGCATATAACTCCCCAATGGTTAACACAATAGGAAAAGGGATGTTTGTAAAAAGGAGACTAGGTAGATTTCAGATTCTAAGGAATTGAATAGTTGGATCTTGTCTAGGACAGGATCCAGGATTGCTCTGTGGAACCAGGTATGAGGAATTAAAGGACAAGCTCTTCTTCCAGAAGCTTTCATTAGAAAGACTTACTTTCTATTGTTTTCATCTTTTATGACACACGTGTTTCAGATTGCCAAGAAAGAAAGACTGTGATTGACCTCACACTGCACACATAGCCACCCCTTGGCAGAGCACATGGGACAGTTCTACTGACAGTTCCACCATGATTGCACCCGGTAGGAGAGGTGACATTCCCAATTGAAAATCAACACCAACTATGTGTCAGGCATGTTTACATATGTTACCTCATTTAACCCTCACCACAAGCCCACACCCTATGGAGTGTGTATTATCATTGCTTTCCAAAGAAAGAAATTAAAGCTCTGAGAAGTAATCTTTGAAAGGATCAAAAAAATTGATAAACCTTTGGCCAGACTCATCAAAAAGAGAGAGAGAGGAAAGAGAGGACTTAAATACATAAAATCAGAAATGAAAGAGGAGAAATAACAACTGACACCACAAAAATAAAAACAATTGTAAGAAAATATTATGAACAATTATATGCCAACAAATTGGACAACCTAGAAGAAATGGATAAATTCCTACAAATATATAACAAAACTGAAGCAGGAAGAAATAGAAAATTTGAACAGACTGATTACCAGCAATGAAATTAAATAAAAAAACTCCCAACAAACAAAAGTACAGGACTAGATGGCTTCACAGGTGAATCCTACCAAACATTTAGGGAAGAGTTAATGCCTATTTTTCTCAAACTATTCCAAAAATTAGAAGAGTAAGGAAAGCTTCCAAATTCATTCTATGAGGCCAGCATCACGCCAATACCAAAACCAGATAAAGACATTGTAAAAAAAGAGAACTGCAGGCCAATATCTCAGATAAACATACATGCAAAATCCTCAACAAAATATTAGCAAACCAAATAAAACAATACATTAAAAAATCATTCATCATGGTCAAATGGGATTTATTCTGGGGATGCAAGAGTGGTTCAATATTCACAAATCAACCAATGTAATACATCACATCAATAAGAGAAAGGATAAAAACCATAGGATCATTTCAGTAGATGCAAAAAAAGCACTCAACAAAGTACAACATCCATTCATGATAAAGACCCTTAACAAAGTAGGTTTGGAAGGAACATACATCAACATTACAAAATCTTTATATGAAAATCCACAGCTAACATCGTACTCATTGGTGAAAAACTGAGAGCTTTACTCCTAGGATCAGGGACAAGACAAGGATGTCCACTGTCACCACTTTTAGTCAACATAGTACTGTAGTACTGAAAGTCCTAGCCACAGCAATCAGACAACAAAAAGAAATAAAATGCATCCAAACTGGTAAGGAAGAAGTAAAACTTTCACTTTTTGTAGGTGAAATGACACTATATATAGAAAACCCTAAAGACTCCACCCCAAAACTACTAGAACTGATAAATGAATTCAGTAATGTCACAGGATACAAAATCAATGTACAGAATTCTGTTGCATTTTTTTTAAAGATTTTATTTATTTATTTGACAGAGAGCACAAGTAGGGGAAGCAGCAGGCAGAGGTAGAGGGAGAAGCAGGCTTCCCACTGAGCAGAGGGCTCGATCCCAGGACCCTGGGATTGTGTTCTGAGCTGAAGGCAGCTGCTTAATGACTGAGCCACCCAGGTGCCCCAATGTTGCATTTCTATACACCAATAATGAAGCAGCAGAAAGAGAAATTAAAACAAAACAATCTCATTTACAGTTGTAGCAAAAATAATAAAATACCTAGGAATAAAAACCAAAGAGGTGAAAGACTTATACTCTAAAAATTACACAACATTGATGACAGAAACTGAAGATGACACAAACAAATGGAAAGATATTCCATGTTCATGGATTAGAAAGACAAATATTGTTAAAATGTCTACACTACCCAAGGCAATCTACATATTTAATGCAATCCCTATCAAAATACTGGTAGCATTTTTCACAGAGCTAGAAGAAATAATCCTAGAACTTCTATGGAAGCACAAAAGACCCTTAATACCCAAAGAAATCTTGAAAAAGAAGAACAAAACTGGAAGTATCACAATCCCAGATTTCAAGATATCTACAAAGCTGTTGTAATCAAAATAATATGGTGCTGGCACAAAATTAGACACATAGTGAATAGAAAGTCCAGAAACAAGTGCACAATTATATGGTCATTAATCTTTGACAAAGGAGGCAAGAGTATGCAATGAGAAGAAGATAGTCTCTTTAACAAATCGTGTTGGGAAAACTGGACAGCAACATGCAAAAGAATGAAACTGGACCACTTTCTTACACCATACTCAAAAATAAACTCAAAATGGATTAAGGACCGGTGAGACCAATAACCGTGAAAGTTCTAGAAGAGAGCAGAGGCAGTAATTTCTCTGACATTGGCAGCAATAACATCTTTCTAGACATGTCTCCTGAGGCAAGGGAAACAAAAGCAAAAATAAAGTACTGGCATTAGAAAAAATAAAAAGCTTCTGCACAACAAAGGAAACAGTCAACAAAGTTGAAAGAGAACCTGCTGAATGGGAGAAGATATTTGCAAATAACATATTGATAAAGGGTTAGTATCTAAAATATATAAAGAATTTGTAAAAAAAAAATTTTGTACAACTCAACACCCCAAAACCAAAAATTCCAGTTAAAAAATGGGCAGAAGACATGAGCAGACATCTCTCCAAAGAAGACATACAGATGGCCAACAGACACACAAAAAGATGCTCAACATCACTAATCATCAGGGAAATGAAAATCGAAACCACAATGAGATATCACCTCATATCTGCCAGAATGGCTAAAATCAAAAAACACAAGAAGCAAGTATTGGTGAGGATGTGGAGCAAAAGGAATCCTCATGTACTGTTGGTGGGAATGAAATCTGGTGCAGGTACTGTGGAAAACAGTATGGAGGTTTCTCAAAAAATTAAAAACAGAATTACCATATGATCCAATAATTTCACTACTGGGTATTTACAACAAAAATATGAAAACATTAATTTGAAAAGATACATATACCCCTATGTTTATAGCAGCATTATTTACAATAGCCAAATTATGGAAGCAGTCCAATTGTCCATTGATAGATGAATGGATAAAGAAGGGGATATATATATATATATATATATATATATATATGGATATATATGGATATATATATATATATGGATATATATGGATATATGGATATATGGATAAAGCCCATGATAATATACTGTGGTTTCTGTAAACACACAATGGATATATATATATATATAATGGCATACTGGCCATAAAAAAGAATGAAATCTTGCCATTTGCAACAACATGGATAGATATAGAGAGCATAATGCTAAGGGAAATAAGTCAATCAGAGAAAGACACATACCGTATGCTTTCACTCATATGTAGAATTTAAGAAACAAAACAAATGAACAAAGAAAAAGAGATAAACCAAAAAACAGACTCTTAACTATAAAGAACAAACCAGAAGAGAGGTGGGTGGGGGGATGGGTGAAATAGGTAATGGGAATTAAGAGCACACTTATCATTACAAGCACTGAGTAATGTATAGAATTGCTGAAGCACCTGAAACTAATAATATAACACTGTGTGTTAACTATACTGGAATTAAAATTTTAAAAAATTAAAAATTAAAAAAAGAAACATTAGATGTCTTACCTTAAAAATAAAAAAGTTCTGAGAAGTAAGTAAACCTCCCATGGTGACAAAAAATAAGAAGACTAGAACCAGGGGGGTGCCTGGGTGTTAAGCGTCTGCCTTTGGCTCAGGTCATGATCCCTGAGTCCTGGAATGGAGCCCTGTGTCGGGGTCCCTCCTCAGCAGGGAGTCTGCTTCTCCCTCTGCCTCTCCTGCTCCTCCTGCTTGTGCTCTCTTGCTTGCTCTGTCAAATAAATAAATAAAATCTTTAAAAAAAGAAAAGACTAGAACCAGGATTCAAACCTAAGGTGAATGACTACACATACTGTGAATGTATCACCTCATGTTACTAATTATTAATTAGTAGAGATGATGATGATGATTTTAGGGCCATTATAAATGTTCTTCCCTCCCTTCAGATTTGATTGGTTACTTAATTAGGAGGCTCTTACAAGGGTTTACCTGCTGAAATCGTCCTTCTTCCTATCAACTAAATGCATTATCACATGCCTTTTTTCATAGGAGAGGCCCTTAAAGCCTCACTCTGGGTCCCCTTATATTTGTCATGATTCTAGAAGAACCAAATTTTAACTTCAGAAGTGGACTTAATTGAATCAGCCATTATCAAAAACTGGTAAGAATAATAATTTCTGGCCTGGCAGAAAAATGGATCCAATCAGACACCAGAACTCAAAAGACAGTAAGAGGGAAACATTAAGCCTAAGGGCAAATGTCATTTGTATCTCAGTAGACCTAGAGGGATTCACCGTTATTAAACCGCAGGACAATCACCATTGTTTTAAAAGAACATTAAATTATGATCAGTGTCCTCCATCTAAAATGCATGGAAGGACAATATTTATTCTCACCCAAAGCGGAGGTGACACAGCAGCTCCCCAGTGTGCTGCTCTGAGCTGAGCTCCCACATGGAGCTACCAACATAGAGCATTCCTATAAAGATGACCTTTCAATGAGTCATACCCATTTGCCCTCCTCTGTCATAGGAGAGCAGCATTGAGGGCCATGCCCATGATAATATACTGTGGTTTCTGTAAACACACAATGGATTTTTAAAAACATGTATCTTTCTTTTTTAGTGTTGAAAGTACTCTGTACACATACCATGAATTTATCTTATGTCAGTGGGACTGAAGATGAGGTTTCAAACCTTATTTCCTACGATCTGAAATTTTTTACTCTTTATATATCATTCTTTAGTAGCTCCTCATCTTTTAGTGAAAGCCTTTGGCAGTCTTTACTGCATTCTTTCTAGACTATAAAGTTACTTGTGAGGAGAGATCACATTTTGGCCATCTTTTTTTTTTTTTTTCCTTTTCTGACTACTGCCATTGTAAGGCTTTTAAATGCTGTCAGTTGGCCTTGGGGGAACAATATAAGGGTGCCATAGTGACACAGTTGTCAAATATTCTATCATGTTGTAAAGGGATCAAGCTGATCATACTAAAAAAAGGATGATGCTTTGGGATGGGATGAAGCTAGGTATGAGCTAAGTGGGAGGAATGGAGAGAGTGATGTAGAAAACACTGGCCTCAAGGGAAATAAAAGCAAATGGACTTGGGAAACCTGGAAGGAACTATGGCAAAGGCAGAAGAAAAGGAGTAGGAAAATAAAAGTCTTCCTAGATGAAAACATAACAAAGGGACTCAAGTTTAGTTGATGAAAGTTATTATGCTGATAGCAATTATAAGAAGCCATAATGAGTGCACAGTAGATCAAAGTCTTTACGGCTACAGTAGTTGGGGTAGACTAAACTGCTCAACAAATAGATGCCAACACAAATTGGCCCAGGCAAAATAGAAACTTATTTCTTCCTTATGTAATAGGCCAAAGTAGATGTTTGAGTAGGCAGAGCTCCTCTCCATTTGTCAATTCAGAGACCCAGACTCCTTCCTTCTTGTGGCTCTGCCATCCGTCCCCTGGACTCAGTCATTGTCTGCACCCACATGGTGAAAATAGCAGGAATGTGAGAAGTCTTCCTGCTCACTTAGAAACTCCAGCTCAGAAGGGACACACATGACTTCTCACATTTCACTGGAGACATTTGGTCTACATTTGTAAGGGCAGGTAGGGGAATGTAGTCCAGCAGGGGCTCAGATGAAGTCCAGGTATTATGGAAGAAGGGAAGAATAGGTTTTCATGGACAGCTTATGGTTTTTGCCACCATGGCTCAGGGAGTAATATCATAGCCATACAGTTCAATAGATCTGTTTTAGAATTCTTACCTGGTGATATTGGTCAGTTATGTAGGCTCTGTACAAACCTCAGTAACTTCATGTATAACATGGAGATAATAATAACATCTACCTCATAGGATTCTTATGAGGATTAGATGAGATAATTAGTATAACACGTTTAGCACAGTGCATGACAAACCATAAAAATTCAGTAAGTGTTTGCTATAACCCAAATAAGGGAAAGCAATCGACATTTATTCTGTACCTACTTTAGTTCCAAACTGATGATAGGCAATTTACATATGTTTACCATATAATTCTCAAAACAGTACCTTGAGATAAGTATTATCTGCTTCTTATAGATGAGTGGCTTAAAGCTCAGAGAGGTAACGTAGCTAGGATATAGGAAAGCAGGATTTGAGCCAAGGTTTATTTCATTCCAAACCTCACATTATTTCTACTAAGCATAAAAATGGAGGGGGGAAAACAAATGTGGGGTGGGGTGAGGTGGATGACTGGAAGAAACAGTTAAAGCCAGGACAAAAGAGTGGAATTTATTTGAACTCAGAACAGGGGCCTTAGAGAAGAGGGACCCAAACCATAACCATCAACCTCTAATCTTAACCCACAGTTTAGAGGAGCGACCTTTAAGCCAACAAGGGTGGAGGAGTATATGCCTTAATAAGAGTTAAGACCTGGGCAAAACTAGCACGCAATTGTATTTGTGTTTGTATTCTACCTCTAATGTGTTCAGTCTACTGTCTGAGACCCCCAGGTATGGATCAAATTTAATGGTATGCTTGAAATTGTCATGTGCTGTCATTATTAGGACCATTTTCAGAGAAGATATAGCGGAGGAAGTTTGGGATGCAGGTGTGTAGTCATTGAAGGGGAAAATCTCTCAGGCACTTCTGGAGGTAAATGGATGGATTCCCTCTTCATTTGTCAGAGATATACTCTCCCACTTCATCTTTAGGGATAATAACTCATGTCAGTTTTCTGGAATTCCCATTCCCATAAGCCCTTATAAAAACTCCTTTAAATGTATAAGTCAAACCCAGACTGAACATGTTCTTTATTGCAGGGCTTCTCAGAAACTTTGCTATGCTAACTTACTTTAGAGAAATTTACATTGTGAAGATACAGCATGCAATATTTTCCAAATCTATTTGCCATAGAATATTTTGCCATAGGGACTATTGCTTCAGGGAGCAGAAACACTGCTCTAATGTATTTCATTGGCTGGTGATTTAGGAAGATCTAAGTTTTGAGATATTTGAAAAGGATTTGTTGTATTCTTAGAAAAACACATTTTCCAAAAGTTTGTGATATTTCTTCCACAATACTACCAACGCAAATCTCTTTAAAACACTTCTCAAGCTACCATATATGGAGGCACTAATTGCCTATGCAGAATTTTCTCCTTTTTCCCTTGTTAGGTCAGCAGTGTGCTCTCTTTCAGGGGATGAATCATGAAGAATTTAATCAAGCAGTAGCAGTCATCTTCCCATGTGTAGGAGCTGGTTTAGGGGTTAGGCTTAGGAGTGTTCTGGCCAATACGGCAAAGAGAAGTATTCCTGGTTATCTGCAAAAACATTTTATTTTTCACTAAAAAGATAGACTAGGGAGGAGCAAACCCCATTTTTGCCTGTTCCCTTCTTTCTGCCTTGAACATTATTAAGTAAGCATGTGCAAGCATCACAGGACGGGATGAGGTGTCCAGGAGAGTTGAAGATACTGCATTGATAGCCTTGCTATATTTGATCCAATCCTAGAACCATCCACTTGTGAGATTCCTGTCAAGTGGAATTATATAGATCTGTTTTGTTTAATTCACTTTTATCTGGGCATCGTCTTATCTGCAGCAGAAAGAATTCTGATACCTAAGATATATGTGGAATGACAAGCTACACACTCCCCAGGCGCAGCTAGGGATGTGTTGATACCTACAACAATAACTGTGGGTCCCCTTCTTTTTCTCTCCCTCTTAAAAAACCGTATGAGACTGAAAGTGAGAGTAACGCTATTGCATGAATCACTTTGCACTTGCTCTAATTTAGAAAACAAGAAAATTATTTGCAAATTTTACTACTTTAAATACTACAAGTGACAAATGATGTGGGACACATCTTAATAGAGTGTAAACATCAGTGCACTGTAACATTGTGCTTGAAACCTCTTATACAGACAATCACCTCAGAGACTGTGCTTGCCAAATTAGCCTTGTAGATAAGGATCCTAAATGGTCTAGTCCAGAGGTTAGCAGACCTTCTCTGTAAAGAGCCAGAGAGTAAATATTTTTGGCTTTGCTGGCAATATAGTTCTCTGCCACAACTACTGAACTGTGCCTTTGCATTGTAAAAACAGTGACAGACTATCATTAATGGGCGAGGCTGTATTCCAATACAACTTGATTTACAAAAATAAACTATGCTGATTTTGGCTCATGGGGTGTAGTTTGCTAACCCCTTGTTTAATCTGCCATTTTTTCCTCCTTACTACTTCATATTCTCTGGCTGGTATTTGAAAAATGGTTCTCATTGTATAGATGAGGAATTTAAAGCTTAGAGAAGTTAAATGACTTGTCCATGGACAAGTCACAGGAAATTTGGGATTTGACCCCAGTTCTGGTTGGTTCCCAAGCCATCCCTCATACCCTGCCACTATATCACATTTGGGCCCTTCTCTGCATATCAGAACAGGCACATGTTGGAACCAGAATTCCACTTTGGTGGTACAGCAAATGCACCCAAAGGACTCCTTGTGAGAAACGAAATTTCAAACTGCTCATTGAAAATTGAAGAGCTAGGTTATGGTCCTTCTTCCTCTACCTGGGAATTATTTTCTCAATTTATTTCTAGAAATAAGAAGGCTGTCTTTTTTTTACTTTGGACCTCCTGGCTAGTATCTTTTTAGGTTTGTCAAATTCTGACATGGGCTTTGCCCAAGGAAACCAGCTGTCCTTGCATGCTAACAAGAAATTTTTCTTGGATCATTTGTTCTCCAACCTGGGCCACTTCTGAGCCCATTTCTGACAAACACTTTCCTTCCTCACAGACCAGCTCCTATCCTACAAACTCTGAAAGGGCCGTTGAAGCCAACACTGTTTACCAATTTGTTCTTAAAAGTGTCAGAACTGTTATCAGATGAGGTCAAGCAACAATTCTCACAGCTGTTATAAAACATTGCTAATTGCTCTACAGGCTTAAATAGAAAACACAGCACGGCAGCCTGGAAATGGTAATTATTGTGACTCAGGTTTCTTGGCCTAAATTCCCTGGCTGCATGTTCCATTCCAGCCAAAGGGGAAAAAAATTAAAAAAAAAAAAAAAAAGAGCAAAACACTAAGTATCCCAACTTTAACAATAATACAACCGTACAAAGTATTCACGACATAAAGAGTCTCCCTGATTCCTAAAATTGGGATCTTTTGTCAAGAAGGCAATGCAGATCTCATGAGTGGAAGGAAACTCTGAAGATTTGGATTCTCTACCTCATGTTAAGAAATATTGATTGCAACCCACAAGAAGGCTTTCACTTAACCACATTTTAGAAAGCTTTCATAAATATTGCAATAAAGTAAAATTCATTGCTAGTTAAACTCTAACACCAGCATGAGCTTATTTATCATCCAGATGACTGAGCTTCTGGGAAGAGGAAACAGAGGGACAGTAGGGGATTTATATAGCACATCTTGAAATATCTTTCTGCAAGGTAATAAAGGCCATG
The DNA here is from genome assembly GCF_029215605.1 of Mirounga angustirostris. Lineage (NCBI taxonomy): Eukaryota > Metazoa > Chordata > Mammalia > Carnivora > Phocidae > Mirounga > Mirounga angustirostris. Next base: position 33,101,569 of record NW_026991723.1, read on the forward strand.
CTCCACATTCGAATCTCACGGCCAATAAACAATTTTCAGAAAAAGAAAAATAAAGGTGGTGGAAATATAGTACACTGGGAAATTCTATTTACACTATAGTCAATTATTGCAGTGTTCAGCTTTATTATAAACCTTTTTTCCCCATTAAGCATAGCTTGTCAGAAATCCTATACCAAGGGAATAAAATGTCAGGATGGTGTCCAAATCATTATAGCGTATTCCTCATAACAGATTCTTACTTCTAGAAACTCTAAATGATTTGTGACAGTGTTCATGGCATTTGAAAGTAAAATTAGTCAAGTGAGATTTTTTAATGAAGAATCTTTGATAAGGAGAGCTGTTTGAGTTAAGCTGCTGACACATATACCTGAATTTTTTTTCCTGCCATGCTTTCATTCACAAAGTGAAAAGTCCTGTCCAAATCTGTGCCATGTGTATCTTTGAATAAGAGACTGCTTTAATAGAGCTTATATACCTAAAGTTATCAAAATAACAACAGTTTAAAAGGAAAGAGAGGAAAAATTATTGGTATAGAATTTCCATTTCATTTGAAGTGCCATTAACTTTTTAAAAAAGCTTTTATTTATTTTATTTGAGAGAAAGAAAGAAGGAGAGAGAGAGAGCAGGGGGAGCTGTGGGGCTCGATTCATGATCCTGAGATCATGACCTGAGCTGAAATCAAGAGTCGCCCCAAAGTGTCATTAACTTTAAAGGTGAAATGAAAAATAGTCAGTTGAAGAAATCAGGTTAGAGGGAAAACAAAGAGAGAAAAATATAAAACAGAGAGAAGTTGATATACAAAGTACACATACTGTACATTAATTTTCTAGAGGCCACAGATTTTGCTCTGAGCTTCTTAGTTTCCCAAACAAAAAGGGTAGACAGTCACATAATTCTGGGCTCATAAAATAAACATTATATAAAGCAGTTGTGCACGATAGACGTAAGTTTTTGGTACTATGACAGAATGGTGAGAAATTTGTCCTATGAGATCTTAAACTGTTGAATAATAAACTGTATCCTCAAAAACATTATGGCAGTAAGTGTAGTAAAATATCTCATCGAGCTTATTCTCCTACTATCTCTCAGTCTAGGTCAGTGGCAAATTGGCACAGCACAATTCAGCCAAAGCAGCTGTATAAGAGGAAGCCTAAGTTGTTGCTCTGTAAACGATGAGACTGGTTTCTCTTTGATCCTGTTGCTCTTTCTGTCTGCCCTATTACCTGGTGTCTCATTTTTCATACTTGTCTTATACAGTCCCTTAGGCTTACCAAACAGAACCTGCCATAGGAAATACAAGTAGAGAACCCACTTTCATTATAAAGTTATGGTCATGGTGGGGCCTAATTTGCATATGTGTATATATACATAGTGTGTGTGTGTGTGAGTGAATGTGTGTGTTTGGAAGTTTAGGAGGTTAAGGTAAGCAGCTAGGGTTCTTGGGAATATAAAGAAAATTTAGCCAGTACAGTATAGTCCTGGCTTATGCCTGTCATCCTGGTGTAATTACAGTAGTGCCCTCTTTTATGCTTAAAAATATCTCAGTTTGGAAGCTAAGTAATGTGGTCACCTTATCTCTGGATGCACTAGAATCAAAGGAGGGAAGCTAGTGATGTTGTCAATTAGTTCCCCCCAAGGCCAATGGGCCAATTACTGGGGAACATGGCAGAAATTTCATGACAGAGGAAATAGTTAACTTGCAGGATCAAAGCTACCTTTGAATGAACCTAACGAATTGGAGTCACTGGGCAGCCAAATTATTTCTATTGTATCAGAGGTTAAGTCCCTTTCCACTGGGAACAGAAAGAGCTCTGTCTTTGATGGAGATATGAAAATCTTGGATCCAGCAGCTGATTAGGAACTGCAGCACCATTTATAGCATCATCAACACAAGAGGATAGGATAGTATTGAGAGGTGGTTGAGATAGAGGCAGTGGCATTTAATGTCTTAAAGCAAGATCAGAAAGGACATGTGCCAAGGAGGGATATTATGGGAAGAGAAGACGAGAATCTTCCTTGAAACTATATACATCCCTAATTACTACTTAAGGTAAGAACTATAGCTAGTGCCCCTGATTTGAATGTATGTGTGTGTGCATGTGTATGTGTATGAGCGAGATGGAGAGTGAGATAGAGAACAAAAATGAAAAGAGAAAACTGGGGTTGGAGCAATGACAGTTTGTTGGTGATTAATTTGGAAACCCAGGAAAAACACTGAGATGGGCAAACATTCCCTTCAGGGAATAAGTGCTAGAAACATACTTGACTTTAAAATCAGTTTAGGAAACAATGCAACAAAGCTTAAGAGGAAAGATTTTTACTATTTTATTTAGAATCCTGTGTTAAAATCCTGTTTTTTCAAGTGTAAGTTTACTGCTTTGTTCTCAACTAGCAAAAAGAAAAAGAGAAGTAAAAACTCAAATGATAAGTAAAGCAGGTATAAATATAGACCATAAGGGTGGGTCATGCTTACATGGGGACAGATGACCTTGGCCTAGATAGGGCAAAGGACATGTATTTGTGTCCCATACATAAGGACCAAAGCCTCAAAAAATTATTTAGTAAACATCTGGAGAAGTAGATGTATGCTGGGCTCCTTCTTTTGAGGGGCTTTATTGTGTCAAAACAATTATCTAGTAGAAATCAGAATCCAATACTTCTAGCCTGGGTGAGCAAAAAGTTTGAATTTACATAGCTCATGTAGTATAGGCACTCCAGACAAGAAAGTGACATAAAAACATACCCAAGAAAATTGATGTTAGGGATCCTGGCAGAAGGAAGTGAGAATGGCCTCATGTGACATACTCAAAGTACAGGGCTCATAGGGCTCCCAAAGGTAAGCAATCCATAGTGAAATTGAGTTCACAATAAAAAAAAACCCAACCAAATCTGAGTTCACGGATGGTATGAAAGAAGATAATCAATACTCTAACACAACGGAAATAATAGAACATTTTGGAAAAGAGTATACATTAATATACTTAGAATAAAGAAACAAAAGAAAAACTAGAAACTATAATAAAAATGAGTGCAAAATAACAGAGTATACAGTAAATGAGTAGGCAAAAAACAGTTTTGAAAGAAGCTAAATAGAAATTGTAGAACTAAAAAAACCCTATTTGAAATTAAAAACTCCGTGGGTGAGTTAAATGACAGATTAGATTTTTTTTATTCTTATGTTAATCCCCATACATTACATCATTAGTTTTAGATGTAGTGTTCCATGATTCATTGTTTGTGCATAACACCAAGTGCTCCATGCAGAATGTGCCCTCCTCAATACCCACCACTAGGCTAACCCATCCTCCCACCACCCTCCCCTCTAGAACCCTCAGTTTGTTTTTCAGAGTCCATTGTCTCTGATGGTTCGTCTACCCCTCCAATTTCCCCAGCTTCATTCTTCCCCTCCTGCTACCTTCTTCTTCTTCTTCTTTTTTTTTTTTTCTTAACATATATTGCATTATTTGTTTCAGAGGTACAGACCTGAGATTCAACAGTCTTGCACAATTCAGAGCGCTACCCAGAGCACATACCCTCCCCGGTGTCTATCACCCAGTCACCCCCTCCCTCCCACCCCAGCCCCCACTCAAGCAACCCTCAGTTTGTTTCCTGTGATTAAGAATTCCTCATATCAGTGAGATTATATGATACATGTCTTTCTCTGTTTGACTTATTTCGCTCAACATAATACCCTCCAGTTCCATCCACGTCGATGCAAGTGGCAAGATCTCATTCCTTTTGATGGCTGCATAATATTCCATTGTATATATATACCACTTCTTCTTTATCCATTCATATCTTGATGGACATCTTGGCTCTTTCCACAGTTTGGCTATTGTGGACATTGCTGCTATAAACATCGGGGAGCACGTACCCTTTCAGATCCCTACTTTTGTATCTTTGGGGTAAATACCCAGTAGTGCAATTGCTGAGTCATAGGGTAGCTCTATTTTCAACTTTTTGAGGAACCTCCATACTGTTTTCCAGAGTGGCTGCACCAGCTTGCATTCCCACCAACAGTGTAGGAGGGTTCGCCTTTCTCCGCATCCCCGCCAACATCTGTCGTTTCCTGACTTGTTAATTTTAGCCATTCTGACTGGTGTGAGGTGGTATCTCATTGAGGTTTTGATTTGGATTTCCCTGATGCTGAGTGATATTGAGCACTTTTTCATGTGTCTATTGGCCATTTGGATGTCTTCTTTGGAAAAATGTCTGTTCAAGTCTTCTGCCCATTTCTTGATGGGATTCTTTGTTCTTTGGGTGTTGAGTTTGATGAGTTCTTTATAGATTTTGGATAGTAGCCCTTTATCTGATATGTCATTTGCAAATATCTTCTCCCATTCTGTCGGTTGTCTTTTGGTTTTGTTGACTGTTTCCTTTGCTTTGCAAAAGCTTTTTATCTTGATGAAGTGCCAATAATTCATTTTTGCCCTTGCTTCCCTTGCCTTTGGAGATGTTTCTAGGAAGACGTTGCTTCGGCTGAGGTCAAAGAGGTTTGCTGCCTGTGTTCTCCTTAGGATTTGGATGGACTCCTGTCTCACATTGAGATCTTTCAACCATTTGGAGTCTATTTTTGTGTGTGGTGTAAGGAAATGGTCCAGTTTCATTCTTCTGTATGTGGCTATCCAATTTTCCCAACACCATTTGTTGAAGAGACTGTCTTTTTTCCAGTGGACATTCTTTCCTGCTTTGTCAAAGATGAGTTGACCATAGAGTTGAGGGTCCATTTCTGGGCTCTCTATTCTGTTCCATTGATCTATGTGTCTGTTTTTGTGCCAGTATCATACTCTCTTGATGATGACAGCTTTGTAATAGAGCTGGAAGTCCGGAATTGTGATGCCGCCAGCTTTGCTTTTCTTTTTCAACATTCCTCTGGCTATGCAGGGTCTTTTCTGGTTCCATACAAATTTTAGGATTATTTGTTCCATTTCTTTGAAAAAAGTGGATGGTATTTTGTTGGGGATTGCATTGAATGTGTAGATTGCTCTAGGTAGCATTGACATCTTCACAGTATTTGTTCTTCCAATCCATGAGCATGGAACGTTTTTCCATTTCTTTGTGTCTTCCTCAATTTCTTTCATGAGTATTTTATAGTTTTCTGAGTACAGATCCTTTGTCTCTTTGGTTAGATTTATGCTTAGGTATCTTATGGTTTTGGGTGCAATTGTAAATGGGATTGACTCCCTAATTTCTCTTTCTTCTGTCTTGTTGGTGTATAGGAATGCCACTGATTTCTGTGCATTGATTTTATATCCTGCCACTTTACTGAATTCCTGTATGAGTTCTAGCAGTTTTGGGGTGGAGTCTTTTGGGTTTTCCACATAAAGTATCATATCATCTGCAAAGAGTGAGAGTTTGACTTCTTATAGCTGATTCAGATGCCTTTGTTTTCTTTTTGTTGTCTGATTGCTGTGGCTAGGACTTCCAATACTATGTTGAATAGCAGTGGTGATAGTGGACATCCCTGCCGTGTTCCTGACCTTAGGGGGAAAGCTCTCAGTTTTTCCCCATTGAGAATGATATTCGCTGTAGGTTTTTCATAGATGGCTTTTATGATATTGAGGTATGTACCCTCTATGCCTATACTCTGAAGAGTTTTGGTCAAGAAAGGATGCTGTACTTTGTCAAAAGCTTTTTCTGCATCTATTGAGAGGATCGTATGTTCTTGTTCTTTCTTTTGTTAATGTATTGTATCACATTGATTGATTTGTGGATGTTGAACCAACCTTGCAGCCCAGGGATAAATCCCACTTGGTCATGGTGAATAATCCTTTTAATGTACTGTTGCATCCTATTGGCTAGTATTTTGGTGAGAATTTTTACATCCATGTTCATCAGGGATATTGGTCTGTAATTCTCCTTTTTGATGGGGTCTTTGTCTGGTTTTGGGATCAAGGTAACGCTGGCCTCATAAAATGAGTTTGGAAGTTTTCCTTCCATTTCTATTTTTTGGAACAGTTTCAGAAGAATAGGTATTAATTCTTCTTGAAATGTTTGGTAGAATTCCCCTGGGAAGCCATCTGGCCCTGGGCTTTTGTTTTTTGGGAGATTTTTGATGATTGTTTCAATTTCCTTAGTGGTTATAGGTGTGTTCAGGTTTTCTATTTCTTCCTGGTTAAGTTTTGGTAGTTGATACATCTCTAGGAATGCCTCCATTTCTTCCAGGTTATCTAATTTGCTGGCATAGGGTTGCTCATAATATGTTCTTTTTTTTAAAAAAAAAGATTTGATTTATTTATTTGAGAGGGAGAGACTGAGAGAGAGAGCACATGAGAGGGGGGAGGGTTGGGAGGGTCAGAGGGAGAAGCAGACTCCCTGCCAAGCAGGGAGCCCGATGCGGGACTCGATCCAGGGACTCCAGGATCATGACCTGAGCCGAAGGCAGTCGCTTAACCAACTGAGCCACCCAGGCGCCCGCTCATAATATGTTCTTATAATTGTTTGAATTTCTTTGGTGTTGGTTGTGATCTCTCCTCATTCATTCATGATTTTGTTGATATGGGTCATTTCTCTTCTCTTTTTGAGAAGTCTGGCCAGGGGTTTATCAGTCTTGTTAATTCTTACAAAGAACCAACTCCTAGTTTCGTTGATCTGTTCTATTGTTCTTTTGGTTTCTATTTCATTGATTTCTGCTCTGATCTTTATGATTTCTCTTCTCCTGCTGGGTCTAGGCTTTATTTGCTGTTCTTTCTCCAGCTCCTTTAGGTGTAGGGTTAGGCTGTGTACTTGAGACCTTTCTTGTTTCTTGAGAAAGGCTTGTATTGCTATATACTTTCCTCTTAGGACTGCCTTTGCTGCATCCCAAAGATTTTGAACAGTTGTGTTTTCATTTTCATTGGTTTCCATGTATTTTTTTAATTCTTCTTTAATTTCCTGGTTGACCCATTCATTCTTCAGTAGGATGCTCTTTAACCTCCATGTATTTGAGTTCTTTCCAACTTTCCTCTTGTGATTGAGTTCTAGTTTCAAAGCATTGTGGTCTGAAAATAGGCAGGGAATGATCCCAATCTTTTGGTACCGGTTGAGACCTGATTTATGACCTAGGATGTGATCGATTCTGGAGAATGTTCCATGGGGACTAGAGAAGAATGTGTATTCCGTTGCTTTGGGATGGAATGTTCTGAATATGTCTGTGAAGTTCATTTGGTCCAGTGTGTCATTTAAAGTCTTTATTTCCTTGTGTATCTTTTGCTTAGATGATCTGTCCATTTCAGTGAGGGGGGTGTTAAAGTCCCCCACTATTATTGTATTGTTGTCGATGTGTTTCTTTGCTTTTGTTATTAATTGCCTTATATAATTGGCTGCTCCCATGTTTGGGGCATAGATATTTACAATTGTTAGATCTTCTTGTTGGATAGACCCTTTAAGTAGGATATAATGTCCTTCCTCATCTCTTATTACAGTCTTTGGTTTAAAATCTAATTTGTCTGATATAAGGATTGCCACCCTATCTTTCTTTTGGTGTCCATTAGCATGGTAAATGGTTTTCCACCCCCTCACTTTCAATCTGGGGGTGTCTTTGGGTCTAAAATGAGTCTCTTGCAGACAGCATATCGATGGGTCTTGTTTTTTAATCCAGTCTGTTAGCGTGTGTCTTTGGATTGGGGCATTTAGCCCATTTACATTCAGGGTAACTATTGAAAGATAGGAATTTAGTGCCATTATATTGCCTGTAAGGTGACTGTTACTGTATATTGTCTGTGTTCCTTTCTGGTCTATGTTGCTTTTAGGCTCTCTCTTTGCTTAGAGGACCCCTTTCAAGATTCCCTGTAGAGCTGGTTTTGTGTTTGCAAAATCCTTTAGTTTTTGTTTGTCCTGGAAGCTTTTTATCTCGCCTTCAATTTTCAATGACAGCCTAGCTGGATAGAGTATTCTTGGCTGCATATTTTTCTCATTTAGTGCTCTGAATATATCCTGCCAGTCCTTTCTGGCCTGCCAGGTCTCTGTGGATAGGTCTGTTGCCAATCTAATGTTTCTACTCTTGTAGGGTACAGATCTCTTCTCCTGAGCTGCTTTCAGGATTTTCTCTTTGTCTATGAGACTCGTAAGTTTTACTATTAGATGTCGGGGAGTTGACCTATTTTTATTGATTTTGAGAGGGTTCTCTGTGCTTCCTGGATTTTCATGCCTGTTTCCTTCCTCAAATTAGGGAAGTTCTCTGCTATAATTTGCTCCATTATACCTTCTGGCCCTCTCTCTCTTTCTTCTTCTTCTGGGATCCCAATTATTCTAATGTTGTTTCATCTTATGGTATCGTTAATGTCTCAAATTCTGCCCTCGTGATCCAGTAGTTGTTTATCTCTCTTTTTCTCAGCTTCTTTATTTTCCATCATTTCATCTTCTATATTACTAATTCTCTCTTCTGCCTCATTTTTCCTAGCAGTTAGCACCCCCATTTTTGATTGCACCTCATTAATAGCCTTTTTGATTTCAACTTGGTTAGATTTTAGTTCTTTTACTTCTCCAGAAAGGGTTTCTCTAATAACTTCCATGCTTTTTTTCAAGCCCAGCTAGTATCTTTAAAGTGATGATTCTGAACTCTAGATCTGACATCGTACTAATGTCCGTATTGAGTAGGTCCCTGGCAGTCGGTACTACCTCTTGTTCTTTTTGTTGAGGTGATTTTTTCCGTCTTGTCATTTTGTGCAGAGGAGAATAGATTAATGAGAGAACAAAATGCTAGCAGAGTAACAACGTCCCCAGAAAATATACTCTAAACAAATCAGAAAAGACCTGAAGCAGTGGAAAAAGAAACGGAAAGAGAGAAAAAAGAAAGATAAAGATAAAGATAAAAACAAAAACAAACAAAACAAAACAACAACAAAAAAACCCAGAATGTGATCATATATGATCAGGCTGGTATATAGATCAGTGCCACACACTAGATTTTGGGTGTATTTTGGTCTTTTAGTAGAAAGTGCCTCTCAAATTTTTAAATAGAGAAAAACTTATATATGTACAAAAATAAGGGTTGATATGATGAAGGGATAGAATATGGCTGTAAAGATGGAAATTATAAAAAATTTTATAAAAGGAATTGATAAGAATTTGTTTGAAAAAAGAAAGAAGAGGATTTAAAAAAGAAAAAAGAAAAAAAAGGGAGAGAATGTGATCAGGCAGGGGAGTAGAAAAAACCATATACTATAGATTTAGGGTATATTTTATTCTGTTAAAAGAAACTACTTCAAAATTTTAAAGAGATAACAACTTATATATATATATATGCCAAAAATACAGGTAACTACTATGAAGGGATAGAATATGACTCTAAAAATGAAAAATAAAAATTTTTTTTAGAAAAGGGATTGATAAGATGTTGGTTGAAAAAGGGAAAAAGAGGGCGCCTGGGTGGCTCAGTTGGTTAAGCAACTGCCTTCGGCTCAGGTCATGATCCTGGAGTCCCGGGATCGAGTCCTGCATTGGGCTCCCTGCTCAGCGAGGAGCCTGCTTCTCCCTCTGACCCTCCCCCCTCTCATGTACTCTCTCTCATTCTCGCTCTCTCAAATAAATAAATAAATCTTTAAAAAAAAAAAGGGAAAAAGAAAAATTCAAAAAAAAAAAAAGAAAAAAAAAGACAGTTAAAAAAAATTAACTTTGAATGACTAAAGAATCATGGGAAAAAAGCCATGAATTCTATATGCAGTATTCCTCTAGCTCTGGAGTACTGCCGTTCTCATTGATCAGTAAACTTGGTCTTGGCTGGCATTTCTCATTGATCTTCTGGGGGAGGGGCCTGTTGCCGTGGTTTCCAAATGTCTTTGCCGGAGGTGGAATTGCCCCGCCCTTGCCCCCTTCTGGCTAAGTAATCTGCTTGGGGTTGCTCTCCGGAGCATTTGTTCCCTGTGAGCTTTCCGTACAGCTTTGTAGGCAGAGAGTGAAAATGGCGGCCTCCCAATCTCTGCCCCAGAGGAGCCAAGAACTCGGGGTCCCGCTCCTCAGTGAGCCCCCAGAGAAAAGCCATCAGTCACTTCCGTCTCCCCAGTCTCCCACCGCACTCCGTGCTCCCCCGGCCTGTGACTGTGCATTTCTATCTCTGGCACCTGACCCCGGGTGGAGTCTCCAAACCCAGCAGATCCCTGCGGTGCACTCCCGCGCTGCTCCTCCCGGGGGAAGAAGGTGAGTCTCCGCGGATCTGCCGCTTGTTGGGTCCCTGCTGGAGGAGCAGTGGCCCGACTGTGCCACGGATCACGGTTTATGGCAACCCCGAGCTGAGAGCCCGCGCCTGGGCTCTGCCTCTGCAGCTGGCTTCCCTGCTCCGATCCCTGGGAGCTCTGCCACACTCAGGCACCCCCGGTCTTTCTGTGACCCCAAGGGTCCTGAGACCACACTGTCCTGGAGGCTTCCACCCCCCGCTTAGCCACCGGAGTGATGTCCCTCAGCGGGGCAGACTTTTAAAAGTTCCGATTTTGTGCTCCGCGGCTCTATCACTTGCCAGAAGCGGCTGACAGAGGCCCCTCCCCCGCCATCTATCCTCCCAAATATCGCCTCGGATTCACTTCTCCACATGTCCTACCTTCCAGAAAGTGGTCGCTTTTCTGATGAGAGAGTTGTTGCTATTCTTTTCTTCGATCTCCTGTTGAGTTTGTAGGTGTTCAGAATGGTTTGACCCCTATCCAGCTGAATTCCTGAGAGGAGACAAAATCCAGGTCTCCTACTCCTCCGCCATCTTGCTCCGCCCAACAGCAGATTAGATACAACTGAAGGAAGACTGAGAGAATTGGGAGATCAGTATGAGGAAATCACCCACAATACAAATCTCAGAGAAAGAAAATATGAAAAAGCAGCTAAGAGATCTGAGGGAGATCATGAGAAAGTATAAAGTGAATCTAATGTGAATTCTTGTAGGACGGAACAGAGAGAGTGAAAAAGAACCCCCCCCAAATAACATTCTAGAAGAAATTTTCCATATTTGAAAAAAGAATTGAATCCTCCAATTGATGAGGTGCCTTAAGTCCTGAACAGGATAAATAAAAACCTACACACAGTGTAGGAAACTAGAAACATCAAAGAGAAAGATCTTAAAATCAATCCAAGGAAAAAGAAATTTTCTCTGACAGTGGAATCATAACTAGATTGGTATGCTTCTCAAAAGTGGCAATGGATGGCAGAACAGAATGGGAGAACATATTCCTGTTTTCAAGGGAAGTTCTATACCTCACTTAAAAATGAGGATAAAATGAAGATATTTTCAGAGAAAGAATTAAGGCATTTACTGTTCATAGACTTTTATAGGGAATTACTAAAAATCACTCTTCAGTTAAAAAAAGGGAAAAAAGAGAAGAAAAAAAAAAAAAAGAAATGAACCCAAAAGGAAGGAATGGCAAACAGGAAAAGATAGTAAGTAAAACAATTGTAAATATATGACTAAATATAAATAAGTGTTAACTGCAAAAATAGAAATCTTGTAGGAGATCCTCATTTTAGGGATAGAAAACCAGATGGAACCAAAATATTAAACAACATGGAAGAAGGAGTGATTTAAAATGAAGCATTCCTAAGTCCTTGTATTATTTAAAACGGGGAAGAAGATAGTGATTAGTTTTAAATATCATTGAGTCAAATAAACATTATTGACTCAAATTATTGAGTCAAACATAAATAAGGGTAAATCAAAATAAAAATAGAATGTCTGTTTTGGTACCAATAGAGAAGGTAAGAAGAATAATAAATAAAATTTTAACATTCCAGCAGGAAGACTGGAAAGAGAGAAAGAAGCAAAGGAAAAGAAAGTTAATAGAAGGGGCGCCTGGGTGGCTCAGTCGTTAAGCGTCTGCCTTCGGCTCAGGTCATGATCCCAGGGTCCTGGGATCGAGCCCCACATCGGGCTCCCTACTCTGCGGGAGGCCTGCTTCTCCCTCTCCCACCCCCCTGCTTGTGTTCCCTCTCTCGCTGTGTCTCTCTCTGTCAAATAAATAAAATAAAAAAAAAAAAAGAAAGTTAATAGAAAATATGAAATAATTTAGCACTCACAACAATGTAAATTATATGAATTCATATGTTAAAAGAAAATGTCTTACATTATTCAATAATCGAAAACAAAGAAAAACCATCAGTAGTAAGATGTTTACAAGAGGCAAGCTAGTGACACAGTTGGAAACAAAAGGTATAGAAAGATCACCCAGGGATGACAACAGCTTTTGACTGGCTACTCAGCAGTCATTTTATTTTGTTATTATTATTTTTAATTTATTTAAATTCACTTAATTAACATATAGTGTATTATTAGTTTCAGAGGTAGAGTTCAGTGATTCATCAGTCTTATATAATACCCAGTGCTCATTACATCACATGCCCTCCTTAATGCCCATCACCCAGTTACCCCTGACCCACCCCCCTCCACCAACACTCAGTTCTTTCCTATGATTAAGAGTCTCTTATGGCTTGTCTCCCTCTCTGATTTCATCTTTTATTTTCCCCTCCCTTTCCTTATGCTCCTCTGTTTTGTTTCTTAATATGATAATTGTCTTTCTCTGATTGACTTATTTTGCTTAGCGTAATACCCTCTAGTTCCATCCACGTTGTTGCACATGGCAAGATTTCATTTTTTGATGGCTGTGTAATATTCCATTGTATATATATACCGCATCTTTATCCATTCATCTGTCGATGGACATATGGGCTCTTTCCATAGTATGGCTACTATGGACACTGCTGCTATAAATATTGGGGTGCAGGTGCCCCTTTGGATCACTACATTTGTATCTTTGGGTTAAATATTTAGTAGTCAGGAGTCATTTTAGATGCCCTTCTCAGACATTTTCCTTGATGTCAGAGCCCTTATCTCACTTTAAAAGATGCAAATACTGGCTTTTCAGATGACTAGTCTCTTTTAAAATCTGACCTGTGCAGATCTGCTGGTCTTCCTGTATATAACTCTTGCCTAGATCATTCAGTAGCCTTGTCCATTCTGACATTATGATACTTCCCTCCTCCTCTCCCCATTTTAAAAAGCGGAGTTCTATGTTTTTGATACTATTTTACTACCAGAAATTTAATATTTATTTTTAACTGTGCTATTTTATTGCAACTGTTTTCATTAATATTGTAGTTGCATATGCTTTCTACTAGGTGGAGCTTCTAGGAAAGCCATTGTTTTTCTGATGTAAAGGCACAGATTCAGTAGGCAAAACTTCTTCCTGTTTGGAACACAGATACCTGTAGGTGGGGGTCACTATTTTTAACTGTGAGGATGAAAGCCATATGTTAAGGATAGTAGAAGAAGATGCTAGAAAGAGCCAGTGTCCTGAATTTCTTAAGCAATGGAACAAGCCTTAAGTTAAATGAACTTGCTAAATGAAAAAAAAATTTTTTTATCTGGCTTAAGCCGTGCTGGTTGAGTTTCTTTTATATTCAACTGAATATAATCCTGATACAAGCAATATATTCTAAACACGATTAGGCATTAATGAATAATAATAATTTGCATTTTGCTAGAGCTCAAGGACTTTCACATCCCCCTTTAAACTTGATATTCACCAGAACTCTGAGGTGAGTGCAATTGTTGGTACTTTCCTCATTTTTTATTTTATTTTATTTTATTTTTTAAAGATTTTATTTATTTATTTGAGACAGAGAGAATGAGAGACAGAGAGAATGAGAGGGAGGAGTGTCAGAGGGAGAAGCAGACTCCCTGCCAAGCAGGGAGCCCGATGCGGGACTCGATCCCGGGACTCCAGGATCATGACCTGAGCCGAAGGCAGTCACTTAACCAACTGAGCCACCCAGGCGCGCTTTCCTCATTTTTTTAAAAAAAATATTTTATTTATTTGAGAGAGAGAGAGGGCAAGAGAGAGAAAGCATGAGTGGGGTAGAGGGGCAGAGGGAGAGGGAGAAGCAGGTTCCCTGCAAGCAGGGAGCCAGGGGCTGGATCCCAGAACCCTGGGATCATGACCTGAGCCCAAGGCAAACACTTAACCGACTAAGCCACCTAGGTGTCCCTTATTCTCATTTTCTGAATGATATCATTTAAGTTTTGAGAGATGAGTGATTTTTCTCAGAGTCACTTAGCCAGTCTTTGGCAAAGTGACACACGAACCCACATGTCCAAGTTTCTAGTACAGTACATTTCCACAACACCAACTGATAAGGTGGTATGCACATTTGCAGTTAGGCAGCAGTTCACCCACATGCTCTCACCAACTCTGAGTTCAAACCCACAGAAAGTATAAGGCTCATATGACTGTTGAATTTGACTTTTCACAGCTAAATATAAATAGCCACCCAGAATAATAGGTTTCATTCTGGTCTCCCATTACCATCAGGGTTTGCCTCTGCTTGGGTGAGCTGATTCCTAGCTACAGCTTTAGGGTGGTACATACACCAAGTGTGTGAGCTGTGTTGGGGTTTGTTTCTTCTCTCCTCCGCTCTTTATAGATCATGGTCTCTCTTCAGGTGAGATGATTCTGCTTAACAGAATATTCTTGGTGTGGTTTTCAAATAAATCAATACTTCCCATGGAAGAAGAAAAATCATGGGGAGGAGTTTTTCTAACTCTTTTCAGAGTTAGAAAGTTTTCTTTAAAATAGAAACACACAGGGGCGCCTGGGTGGCTCAGTCCTTGAACGTCTGCCTTTGGCTCGGATCATGATCCCGGGGTTGTGGGATTGAGCCCCTCATTGGGCTCCCTGCTCTGCGGGGAGTCTGCCTCTCCTTCTCCTCCCTGCTTGTGCTCTCTCTGGCTAACTCTCTCTCCTTCTCTCATTCTCAAATAAATAAATAAAATTTAAAAAAAAAGAGAGAGAGAGAGAGAAACACACAGTTTAGGTCAGTACTTTTTTCTTTTTTTAAAAATTTTATTTATTTGACAGAGAGAGACACAGCGAGAGAGGGAACACAAGCAGGGGGAGTGGGAGAGGGAGAAGCAGGCTTCAATCCCAGGACCCTGAGATCATGACCTGAGCTGAAGGCAGACGCTTAACGACTGAGCCACCCAGGTGCCCCTAGGTCAGTACTTTTCAACATTCAGCATACAACAGATTCATCTGGAGGACTTAAGACAGAATATTGGGTCTTACCCCCAGATGCTGTGGGCCTGTGGTGGATCCAAATATTTGCATTTCTAACAAGTTCTTGGATGATGCTGATGCTGCTGGTCCAGGCAGAACTGAATTAGACCAACCAAAGTCCATGCATGTTGGAGTTGGAGGAAGAACGAAGTTGTTTCCAGCTCCCCTCTTAGTTGGATATGTCAGATGTTTTGCCCAAGGTTACATGCCAAATTAATGGCAGACTCTATCTTAAACTCTAAATTTTGTAATGCCCACTTAGAGCTGGACCTTTCTATATTCATTGCTCTGCTGTTCAGCAAATTTCTGGATTTGCTTTACTCCCTTCTAGAATATAACAATAATTATGGTAATATATAATATATGTTATATATAAACATATGTAATAATGTTTCTATACATACATAATGTGTGTATATGTTTGTGACTTTCTAGCAAGATTTATGATTTGAATTCAATTTGAGCATATTATGTTAATAAGGCAAACAAATAATTCAGTGGCTCAGATGGGTTTCAAATTCTTTTGTGCTTTGAAACAACCTAGTAAGAATAATACAGTTTCCCCCTGTTTTTTTATTTCCATCATTATACATCTGAACAATGCTCACCTCTGCTTAGTGTTGCTCTCTTGCAATCTGTGCTGCTAAAAGATGAAGAGTAGGAGTATCTTAGATGAACTGATGTTTTTACTAAAGACACTTGAGTAATCTGACCACTTCTTACTAACCTGAACATTGCTGTACTTCTCAGCAGGCAGCAAGTGATTGCCTAAACCAGCGGTCAGCAAACTTTTTTCTGTAGAGAGCCAGATGATAATTATTTTAGGCTCTGTGGGCCATGCTGTCTCTGCCACAGCTACTCAACTCTGCTGTTGCAGTGTGAAAAGTGTAATAGACAATACATAAATAATGAGCATGGATGTGTTCCAATAAAACTTTATTTGTGGAGACTGAAATTTGAATTTCATATTTTCACATGTCACAAAACAATATTCCTTTTTTGGTGTTTTTTCAAGCATTTAAAAATGTAAAAGACATCCTTAGCTTGTGGGCCATACAATGGGCAGCAGGTTGATTTTGGCTTTCAGGCTATAGTTTGCTGACCACTAAATCCAAGCTCTTCCTTCCTCCCTCCCTCTCTCACAACCTTTTCCTTCCCCTAGGGGGCTTAAGGGCCACAGTACATTTCTTTTCTGCCATTAAAATTCCATTCCTAGTAGTTAACACGTAAAAGAAGATTCAACTTGAAACAAACTAAAACCACAAGGAGATGTCACCCTAATTTGGCAAAGATAAGGTATAGGAGAGGTTATAATCAATGCTAAGTCAGGGACCCTTAAAAAGAGCTCTCTCATATTGGTGAAAATTGGTACATTTCCAGAAAGCATTTCATTTATCTGTATGAATCAAAGATTTTAAGAAGTTCATACTCTTTTACCCAGATTATTTTAGAAAATAATTCATCCTAAAGAAATAGCCAGGAATAGGAACAAAGGCTAGTTGTTTCCTAATGAACAAAGATAGGGGTAAATATGTTTATGAAAGTGTTATTTATAATAATAAAAAATTTGAGTTTAATGTCCAACCGTAGGTGAGACAGAGCAAGGGTTGGACTAGGGTTTCCTCAACCCTGACAAAAAAATCCAGTGTTCCTTGAATGTCTCCATAAGGAAAAAAAAAAAATAAAAAGCAAAAACTCTACACCTCTTGAGTAGCCTATCTTACAGGAATGGAGAGGGAGGATGCTTACTACAAAAACTCGCAAAAACCAGACCAAAGCAGTCTGTGCCAAGACGGACCCCAGCACTGACCTTTCAAGGACTTTTCCCCCTTATTATAATACTAAAAATTACACCCAGAGGTGGAGATTTAACATGTTAATTAGACATGAGACACAGGAAGAAGCATGACATTTAAATGCACAGGTGCTAATAAATCCTGCCTCTACAGGCTTAGGCATCATCCTTTTCCCACCTAAGTTTCTTTAAAAAACTCTCCCTGACCTCTCCTCAGAGAACCAGGCTGAGAACAATTTCCTTTGTGCTGCCCGCCTCGTGCTGGAGCATAAGCCCTGATAAAGCCTTGCCTGGAACACTGGCCTCTCGTCAATTTCTATTGGTTAGAGAGCTCAGAACCGGGTACAGTATCCTAGAGAACTGGCTAATAGATTTTAGTTTATCCATGCAATATTAAGAGTGACAATCTCTTGTGTAGTACTAAGGATAATGTTTTTTTCTTGTTTACACTTTCCCATTTTCTTCAGGTTTCCCACAATGAGTATACATGACTTTTAAAATCAAGCAAGATTATAATTAGTTAACAAATGACAAATAACAAAAAATTCCATATAATAATCAGAGCTAATATTTCTGTGCCTTAAGCTTTTTTGTTTGTGTTCATGATGACTAGTCTGGATCTGAAGTCCTCCAAAGTTCTGAATGTGCCTCATCTCATTGGCATGTATGTGAACCTTCTAAAGCATTACACCTGTTTTTCCAGCTTGATGTGCCTTCTCCCATCTTCACAGTTCTGCTCTAGCAATTCCTATGGCTTTTTCCAGGAAGCACCTTTTTTTTCCCACTAGGGGTACAATTCTACTGGGAATAAGGTGGTTTTCCATTCTCAGTTCTTAAAATGCTCCTGGTGTTTGCAACTCTTTTAATTTGAACTGGATCTTTCATTTCCTATAGCCCTTGTTTTTTGAGGAAATCCAGTTCCCTGGGGCTTGGGCCAAAGGAAAATATAAATATCCACATAGTTCTGTATCCAAATGATCTCTCCCCTCTGCAATAGAACATTCATTCTCTACCGAATGCGGGCTCCTCAATTTACTTGTTCTATAGAGGGCAGGATGCCCGCCCAACTTGGAACCTTCCTGAGAGTTAAGTGGGAGCCTTTGCATTTCCTCTTTATTTCCCCTAATATTTTATTGTGTAATATTTGTTTCCTACAAGAGATCTTGTTAGGTTTCCATGAAAATGAGTCCCTCAAGGGAATAATTGAATAACAGAGTTGAAAGAGACTTTAAACCAGTGTTTTCTAACATTTTTTTCACATCATGGCAAACATATAAAATGAAGATAATTTTACAACACACTGGAATAAATGGAAAAGCATGGTTGAGGTTAGAAATGCCTGGCTTAGAAGCTCTTGCTGTCCAAGACCAGGCCCAGTCATCGTGAGGGTTGGTGAAAGTCTTGGCACACTTGTGACCTATTTGAGACATACCAGAGTGCCATAGTATAGCAGTTGGGCTGCTCTGCCTTAAAGATCAGCTAGTCCCTTAACTCTCACTCCCTCTGCTTTATAGATTAAGAAAATGAGACTCATTTTAAGACCTCAATGGCACCATGAGGCTGAGACTTTGAGTCAGTGATCTGGGGAAATGGAAGAGCTGGGGACTGGGAGGCACTCTATCTCTCCACCTTCACTCATTCATTTAACCTCCTATTTAGAATTTTCTAATTTTTTGTTTCCCCCTAACAAATACTTTTCTCATTATAAGGACAGACTCCAAGCTGCTTTCAAAAGGAAACAGGGGAAAAGTGGATCTAACTGTTAAATCCTATAATGTTCCTCCTGCTGGCAAGGTAAGGTAAAGCTGTTGTGCTTTTCTCTTATAGATTTAGTAGCAGAAACTAAAGATTTGTCTCAGTTGTAGATCTTGGGTACTTATACAAAGTGTACAGTTTATGTAAAATATGAACTTCCTGTGAGAAGAAAATACACTAAGGATCACCCACTTAGGATTACCAGGCTCAGAGGGTTAGTTAAAAAGACCAAGTGCCCTCTGCCCCTGACCAAAGTGCCTGCTCTCAGGAACCTGAAGGAAGGCACTGAAAGTAGCTGAGAAAAACCCCAATGGCAGTTCTCAAATGGTTATTAATGCCTTTTCCTGCATGCTTAGGAAGACACAGAAAGCAAAGCTAAAGCTCCAACTCTCCTCTCTGGAGATCCAGTCATTGAACCAGAGACTTTGCCTTTTGCAAGCATCACCTGAGGTTTTTGAAGTACATTTCAGATTCTTTGCCTTTAAAAATAGACAGATGATAGGCAGAGGGGCAGGGGAGGAGGTGTGAGTCTCAGGCTTCAAGTGAATGAGATCATTCTGCAGCCTTCCCATTTCCCAGACTGCAGATGTCACAAGGTGAGAATGAATCCTCAACCTGTTCTGGTTTCCAAGTTACAATCCCTATGCTTCTTCCCTACTCTCCTTAGGGAATCTGTGCAGTCTGCAAAACCTCTTGACAGACAATCATTCTTACAAGCAGCAGACACACACACATTACCCCACTGAAACTCTCTTACCCAAGAGTTGAAAGCTCTCACGCATAACAGGTTTAAGTATAAACATATGTTTTTGCCATTCATCACTCCCCCCACCCCTTTAAAGAAGCCATATGTGATCATGTTCTGGGAGGCAACAAAATCTACAGCAGGTGGGCTCTTTAATTGGCCTGCTAGGGGAGTAGCTGAAGTTGGGTTCAAAAGGTATTGACCTTCTGAGTTTGGTTAGCAGGAGTTTGTGAATGGGGTTATAAAATCTAAACAGAGAGCTGGCCTGCCTCTCAGACCCATAGGGAAACAGTGGAAGCCAATGTGAATATTTCAGGGGAAGTGATAGAATGTGAAGAGGCTGTGATCCTGAAGGCCAACAATATTTAGCTATAAAAATATTCCTATTTATCCCCACAACAGTCCTATGTATGGCCCCATGGATTCACTCTGGACCTTTACATTCTTTCATTCATCTGCCTTCTGGGAACACACTAGGGCAGGGCTGACAGTGACTAAGCACGTGGAGGCTTGGGGGGTGCTGGCTAAGCCACAAAGGTTAATGGCAGGGCCAGTACATTCTTGCTCTCATATCTTGGTTATTCCTGTTTTTTTTTTTTTTTTTTTTTTAATTTTTTTATTCTTATGTTAATCCCCTTACATTACAACATTAGTTTTAGATGAAGTGTTCCATGATTCATTGTTTGTGCATAACACCCAGTGCTCCATGCAGAATGTGCCCTCCTAAATACCCACCACCAGGCTAACCCATCCTCCCACCCCCCTCCCCTCTAGAACCCTGTTTGTTTTTCAGAGTCCATCGTCTCTCATGGTTCGTCTACCCCTCCGACTTCCCCCGCTTCATTCCTCCCCTCCCGCTACCTTCTTCTTCTTCTTCTTTTTTTTTTTTCTTAACATATATTGCATTATTTGTTTCAGAGGCACAGATCTGAGATTCAACAGTCCTGCACAATTCACAGCGCTTACCAGAGCACATACACTCCCCAGTGTCTATCACCCAGTCCCCCCATCCCTCCCACCCCACCCCCCACTCCAACAACACTCAGTTTGCTTCCTGCGATTAAGAATTCCTCATATCAGTGAGATCATATGATACATGTCTTTCTCTGTTTGACTTATTTCACTCGACATAATACCCTCCAGTTCCATCCACGTCGTTGCAAATGGCAAGATCTCATTCCTTTTGATGGCTGCATAATATTCCATTGAATATATATACCACATCTTCTTTATCCATTCATCTGTCGATGGACATCTTGGCTCTTTCCACAGTTTGGCTATTGTGGACATTGCTGCTATAAACATCGGGGTGCACGTAGCCCTTCGGATCCCTACTTTTGTATCTTTGGGGTAAATACCCAGTAGTGCAATTGCTGGATCATATGGTAGCTCTATTTTCAACTTTTTGAGGAACCTCCATACAGTTTTCCAGAGTGGCTGCACCAGCTTGCATTCCCACCAACAGTGGAGGAGGGTTCCCCTTTCTCCGCATCCCCGCCAACATCTGTCGTTTCCTGACTTGTTAATTTTAGCCATTCTGACTGGTGTGAGGTGATATCTCATTGAGGTTTTGATTTGGATTTCCCTGATGCCGAGCGATATTGAGCACTTTTTCATGTGTCTGTTGGCCATTTGGATGTCTTCTTTGGAAAAATGTCTGTTCATGTCTTCTGCCCATTTCTTAATTGGATTCTTTGTTCTTTGGGTGTTGAGTTTGATGAGTTCTTTATAGATTTTGGATACTAGCCCTTTATCTGATATGTCATTTGCAAATATCTTCTCCCATTCTGTCGGTTGTCTTTTGGTTTTCTTAACTGTTTCCTTTGCTTTGCAAAAGCTTCTTATCTTGATGAAGTCCCAATAGTTCATTTTTGCCCTTGCTTCCCTTGCCTTTGGCGATGTTTCTAGGAAGAAGTTGCTTCGGCTGAGGTCAAAGAGGTTGTTGCCTGTGTTCTCCTTTAGGATTTTGATGGACTCCTGTCTCACATTGAGGTCTTTCAACCATTTGGAGTCTATTTTTGTGTGTGGTGTAAGGAAGTGGTCCAGTTTCATTCTTCTGCATGTGTCTATCCAATTTTCCCAACACCATTTGTTGAAGAGACTGTCTTTGTTCCATTGGACATTCTTTCCTGCTTTGTCGAAGATTAGTTGACCATAGAGTTGAGGGTCCATTTCTGGGCTCTCTATTCTGTTCCATTGATCGATGTGTCTGTTTTTGTGCCAGTACCATGCTGTCTTGATGATGACAGCTTTGTAATAGAGCTTGAAGTCCGGAATTGTGATGCCACCGGCTTTGCTTTTCTTTTTCAATATTCCTCTGGCTATGCGGGGTCTTTTCTGGTTCCATACAAATTTTAGGATTATTTGTTCCATTTCTTTGAAAAAAGTGGGTGGTATTTTGATGGGGATTGCATTGAATGTGTAGATTGCTCTAGGTAGCATTGACATCTTCACAATATTTGTTCTTCCAATCCATGAGCATGGAACGTTTTTCCATTTCTTTGTGTCTTCCTCAATTTCTTTCATGAGTATTTTATAGTTTTCTGAGTACAGATCCTTTGTCTCTTTGGTTAGATTTATTCCTAGGTATCTTATGGTTTTGGGTGCAATTGTAAATGGGATCGACTCCTTAATTTCTCTTTCTTCTGTCTTGTTGTTGGTGTATAGGAATGCCACTGACTTCTGTGCATTGATTTTATATCCTGCCACTTTACTGAATTCCTGTATGAGTTCTAGCAGTTTTGGGGTGGAGTCTTTTGGGTTTTCCACATAAAGTATCATATCATCTGCAAAGAGTGAGAGTTTGACTTCTTCTTTGCCAATTTGGATGCCTTTGATTTCTTTTTGTTGTCTGATTGCTGTGGCTAGGACTTCCAATACTATGTTGAATAGCAGTGGTGATAGTGGACATCCCTGCCGCGTTCCTGACCTTAGGGGGAAAGCTCTCAGTTTTTCCCCATTGAGAATAATATTTGCTGTAGGTTTTTCATAGATGGCTTTTATGATATTGAGGTATGTACCCTCTATCCCTATACTCTGAAGAGTTTTGATCAAGAAAGGATGCTGTACTTTGTCAAAAGCTTTTTCGGCATCTATCGAGAGGATCATATGATTCTTGTTCTTTCCTTTGTTAATGTACTGTATCACATTGATTGATTTGCGGATGTTGAACCAACCTTGCAGCCCAGGGATAAATCCCACTTGGTCATGGTGAATAATCCTTTTAATGTACTGTTGGATCCTATTGGCTAGTATTTTGGTGAGAATTTTTGCATCCATGTTCATCAGGGATATTGGTCTGTAATTCTCCTTTTTGATGGGGTCTTTGTCTGGTTTGGGGATCAAGGTAATGCTGGCCTCATAAAATGAGTTTGGAAGTTTTCCTTCCGTTTCAATTTTTTGGAACAGTTTCAGAAGAATAGGTATTAATTCTTCTTGAAATGTTTGGTAGAATTCCCCTGGGAAGCCATCTGGCCCTGGGCTTTTGTTTTTTGGGAGATTTTTGATGACTGCTTCAATTTCCTTAGTGGTTATAGGTCTGTTCAGGTTTTCTATTTCATCCTGGTTCAGTTTTGGTAGTTGATACATCTCTAGGAATGCATCCATCTCTTCCAGGTTATCTAATTTGCTGGCATAGAGTTGCTCATAATATGTTCTTATAATTGTTTGTATTTCTTTGGTGTTGGTTGTGATCTCTCCTCTTTCATTCATGATTTTGTTGATTTGGGTCATTTCTCTTCTCTTTTTGATAAGTCTGGCCAGGGGTTTATCAATCTTGTTAATTCTTTCAAAGAACCAGCTCCTAGTTTCGTTGATCTGTTCTACTGTTCTTTTAGTTTCTATTTCATTGATTTCTGCTCTGATCTTTATGATTTCTCTTCTCCTGCTGGGTTTAGGCTTTATTTGCTGTTCTTTCTCCAGCTCCTTTAGGTGTAGGGTTAGGTTGTGTACTTGAGACCTTTCTTGTTTCTTGAGAAAGGCTTGTATTGCTATATACTTTCCTCTTAGGACTGCCTTTGCTGCATCCCAAAGATTTTGAACAGTTGTGTTTTCATTTTCATTAGTTTCCATGTATTTTTTTAATTCTTCTTTAATTTCCTGGTTGACCCATTCATTCTTCAGTAGGATGCTCTTTAGCCTCCATGTATTTGAGTTCTTTCCGACTTTCCTCTTGGGATTGAGTTCTAGTTTCAAAGCATTGTGGTCTGAAAATAGGCAGGGAATGATCCCAATCTTTTGGTACCGGTTGAGACCTGATTTATGACCTAGGATGTGGTCGATTCTGGAGAATGTTCCATGGGCAGTAGAGAAGAATGTGTATTCCGTTGCTTTGGGGTGGAATGTTCTGAATATGTCTGTGAAGTCCATTTGGTCCAGTGTGTCATTTAAAGTCTTTATTTCCTTGTTGATCTTTTGCTTAGATGATCTGTCCATTTCAGTGAGGGGGATGTTAAAGTCCCCCACTATTATTGTATTGTTGTTGATGTGTTTCTTTGCTTTTGTTATTAATTGCCTTATATAATTGGCTGCTCCCATGTTAGGGGCATAGATATTTACAATTGTTAGATCTTCTTGTTGGATAGATCCTTTAAGTATGATATAGTGTCCTTCCTCATCTCTTATTACAGTCTTTGGTTTAAAATCTAATTTGTCTGATATAAGGATTGCCACCCCAGCTTTCTTTTGGTGTCCATTAGCATGGTAAATGGTTTTCCACCCCCTCACTTTCAATCTGGGGGTGTCTTTGGGTCTAAAATGAGTCTCTTGCAGACAGCATA
Organism: Mirounga angustirostris; assembly: GCF_029215605.1. NCBI lineage: Eukaryota > Metazoa > Chordata > Mammalia > Carnivora > Phocidae > Mirounga > Mirounga angustirostris. Next base: position 33,125,647 of record NW_026991723.1, read on the forward strand.
TCGATGGATCTTGTTTTTTAATCCAGTCTGTTAGCCTGTGTCTTTTGATTGGGGCATTTAGCCCATTTACATTCAAGGTAACTATTGAAAGATAGGAATTTAGTGCCATTATATTGCCTGTAAGGTGACTGTTACCATATATTGTCTGTGTTCCTTTCTGGTCTATGTTGCTTTTAGGGTCTCTCTTTGCTTAGAGGACCCCTTTCAAGATTTCCTGTAGGGCTGGTTTTGTGTTTGCAAATTCCTTTAGTTTTTTTTTGTCCTGGAAACTTTTTATCTCTCCTTCAATTTTCAATGACAGCCTAGCTGGATAGAGTATTCTTGGCTGCATATTTTTCTCATTTAGTGCTCTGAATATATCCTGCCAGTCCTTTCTGGCCTGCCAGGTCTCTGTGGATAGGTCTGTTGCCAATCTAATGTTTCTACCATTGTAGGTTACATATCTCTTCTCCCGAGCTGCTTTCAGGATTTTCTCTTTGTCTGTGAGACTTGTAAGTTTTACTATTAGATGTCGGGGAGTTGACCTATTTTTATTGATTTTGAGAGGGGTTCTCTGTGCTTCCTGGATTTTCATGCCTGTTTCTTTCCCCAAATTAGGGAAGTTCTCTGCTATAATTTGCTCCATTATACCTTCTGCCCCCCTCTCTCTTTCTTCTTCTTCTGGGATCCCAATTATTCTAATGTTGTTTCGTCTTATGGTATCACTTATCTCTCGAATTCTGCCCTCATGATCCAGTAGTTGTTTATCTCTCTTTTTCTCAGCTTCTTTATTTTCCAGCATTTCATCTTCTATATTACTGATTCTCTCTTCTGCCTCATTTATTCTAGCAGTTAGTGCCCCCATTTTTGATTGCACCTCATTAATAGCCTTTTTGATTTCTACTTGGTTGGATTTTAGCTCTTTTACTTCTCCAGAAAGAGTTTCTCTAATAACTTCCATATTTTTTTCAAGCCCAGCTAGTATCTTTAAAGTGATGATTCTGAACTCTAGATCTGACATCGTACTAATGTCCGTATTGAGTAGGTCCCTGGCAGTCGGTACTGCCTCTTGTTCTTTTTGTTGAGGTGATTTTTTCCGTCTCGTCATTTTGTGCAGAGGAGAATAGATTAATGAGAGAACAAAATGCTAGCAGAGTAACCACGTCCCCAGAAAATATACTCTAAACAAATCAGAAAAGACCTGAAGCAGTGGGATAAGAAGGGGAAAGAGAGAAAAAAAAAAAAAGAAAAAAAAAGAAAAAGATAAAGATAAAAACAACAACAAACAAAACAAAAGAACAACAACAAAAGAAAAACCAGAATGTGATCAAATATGATCTATATGGTATATAGATCAGTGCCACACACTAGATTTGGGGTGTGTTTTGGTCTTTTAGAAGAAAGTGTCTCCCAAAATTTTAAAGAAAGAAAAACTTATATATGTACAAAAATAAGGGTTGATATGATGAAGGGATGGAAAATGACTGTAAAAATGGAAATTATAAAAAATTTTATAAAAGGAATTGATAAGAAGTTGTTTGAAAAAAGAAAGAGGATTTAAAAAAAGAAAAAAGAAAAAGAAAAAAAAAAAAGGGAGAGGATGTGATCAGGCAGGGGAATAGAAAACACCATATACTAGAGATTTAGGGTATATTTTAATCTGTTAGAAGAAACTATCTCAAAATTTTAAAGAGAGAACAACTTATATATATAAGCCAAAAATATGGGTAACTACTATGAAGGGATAGAATATGACTCTAAAAATGAAAAATAAAAATGTTTTTTTTTAAAAAAGGGATTGATAAGATGTTGTTTGAAAAAGGGAAAAAGAAAAATTCAAAAAGAAATAAAAAGACAAAAAGACAGTTAAAAAAAAAAATTAACTTTAAAAGACTAAGGAATCATGGTAAAAAAGCCGTGAATTCTATGTGCAGCATTCCCCTAGCGCTGGAGTTCTGCCGTTCTCATTGATCGGTAAACTTGGTCTTGGCTGCCTGTTCTCGCTGATCTTCTGGGGAGGGGCCTGTTGCCGTGGTTTCCAAATGTCTCTGCCGGAGGCGGAATAGCCCCGCCCTTGCCCCCTCCCGGCTAAGTAATCTGCTCGGGTTTGCTCTCCGGGGCTTTTGTTCCCTGCGAGCTTTCCGTACAGCTTTGGAGGCGGAGAGTGAAAATGGCGGCCTCCCAATCTCCGCCCCAGAGGAGCCGAGAACTCGGGCCCGCTCCTCAGTGAGCCCCCAGAGAAAAGCCGTCAGTCACTCCCGTCTCCCTGGTCTCCGGCCGCACTCCGTGCTCACCCGGCCTGCGACCGCGCGCCTCTATCTCTGGCACCCGACCCCGGGTGGAGTCTCCAAACCCAGCAGATCCCTGCGGTGCACTCCCGCGCGGCTCCCCCCGGGGGAGGAAGGTGAGTCTCCCCGGATCTGCCACTTGTTGGGTCCCTGCTGGAGGAGCAGTGGCCCGGCTGTGCCGCGGATCCCGGTTTATGGCCACCCCGAGCTGAAAGCCCGCGCCTGGGCTCCGCCTCTGCAGCCGGCTTCCCTGCTGCGTTACCTGGGAGCTCTGCTGCCCTCAGGCACCCCCGGTCTTTCTGTGACCCCGAGGGTCCTGAGACCACACTGTCCCGGAGGGTTCCACCCCCCGCTGAGCCACCAGAGTGACGTCCCTCGGCGGAGCAGACTTTCAAAAGTTCCGATTTTGTGCTCCGCGGCTCTATCACTTGCCAGAAGCGGCCGACGGAGGCCCCTCCCCCGCCGTCTATCCTCCCGAATATCGCCTCGGATTCACTTCTCCGCACGTCCTACCTTCCAGAAAGTGGTCGCTTTTCTGCTGAGACAGTTGTTGCTCTTCTTTTCTTCGATCTCCTGTTGAGTTTGTAGGTGTTCAGAATGGTTTGTTCCCTATCCAGCTGAATTCCTGAGAGGAGACGAAATCCAGGTCTCCTACTCCTCCGCCATCTTGCTCCGCCCCCCCGGTTATTCCTGTTTTGATCAGAAACTAAATCATAAAAAGATAATGTCAGAGCAATGTCTACACAGCAAAGGAAAGTAGTGATAAGGTGATGGCTGATAAGTTTTATCGAAAGCAAACCCTGTAATCCAAGGCCAAATTATCCTTTTAGGTAGCCTACATCATTGAAATTAGGTGGATGATGAACAATTTGCTTTGTACTCTTGGAGAATCAGCTTATCTGTTGTGAATGCTTTCAAGATGGGATTCTTAAAACTCATTAATTCAACTAATATGTATTGAGCGCTTGCTTTCTGCAAGGTGCTGGAAACAAAACAGTAAGGCAGATTCAGATCTTGCTCTCAGCAGTTTATGGTCTAGAAAAAGAAACAGATTTGTTAAAAGGTCATCAGATTCTCTCTGATAGTTGTTATGGGAACACATAGGAAGAATACTCAGACCACTCTTGGTTGTGGTTGTCAGTGTTGGGAGCGGGTAGTTCAGGAAGGTTTTCTGGAGGAATAGCTAAGCTGAAAAATGAAGGATAGATAAGAGTTATGTGGTTGAAGAGAGAGGAGAAAAAAATGTTCTAACATTGGAGTCTGTTCAGTTGTTTGGGGTTGAATCAAGGAGGATGTCTCAGGTTCTGCTGAGAGTTCACATATGTGAGGCAGAAGCAGGAAGGGAAAAAATCATCAAGGATCTTTGTGTCCAGTGGTTGGTTCCATTCTACGTAGACTGTAGACTAATCCCTTTTAGCCTAGAAAACTGCATTTGGGGTTTACTGCATATTGTTTCTTTGCCATGTTTTTAAAGCTCTGTCCATTATCTTAGTGTAAGGAGATATGCATTAATGGTCTGGGCAAGGGGACATCAATTAACAACTTTTCTCAAAATAGAAAATAAGCAACTGATGGAGACACCTGAAACAAAGATAGAGATAAGAGCTTTTGGGTATCCACATTGTACTGAGACAGGTGGAGTTTCTCGGGATGAGGAAGTTTGAAAGTTTCAAATTTTTCATAAGCAATCATTGTCAAGAATTTAGCTCAGCCCCTATTTTATTGTATCATATTTTCAGATTACATGCTGGTATTAATTTCTGGAGGAAAATATTAAGGATAAATGATAAGCTTTCCAGATGGTTATAATGGTAATTGGCATGAGTTTTATGTAAGTGAACCACATTTTTGCAGTTTTCTCCTCCTGCTTTTGTTAGTGCTTTAGGAATAATAATCATTGTTATTTCCCAGATTTCCCAGATTCCACCTTAATTTAACAATAACAACAATAACAACAATAATAATACCTGACATTAGTAGAACACTGTACAGATTGCAATACAGGTTTATAAGCTAGAATTCTAACCTCTCCCATTTCCATGATGCATGTCACCTACATGTACATGTGATTAAAAAAGAAGTCCTGGATCTAGTTTCTCAGAAAGTATCCAGGCCATAGTAACATATTTAAATGTGCCTTGGATTTGAAAAAAGGTCAGTGATTTTTATTTTCTCACCTAAAAGTTCTGTTTCTCATTAAGGCAAGTTATTGGCTTCCTCTGTTATATCTTGGAGAAGCATTAGTTTCTACTACACTGCCATTGGTTGCAAAGCCTCTGATTTACCCAAGAGGAGTAGAAAGGAAAAGAATGGTTTAAAACTTCTGGGATATAAAGTTATTTTTACCAATATCTTTGAATTTTCTGATTCCTTACTAGGTCTACTTACATGAACCTTGCAACCATCAAAAGAACAGGAAAAAAAAAAAGGAATCATGCTTTATTATTACTGTATGTGGACCATTTATTGAACTCTATGTTAGGCATGTGAGAGAGATTATTTTAATACTTACAATAAGGCTGCAGGTAGTTCTGTATTTCCATTTCTAATGAAACACTTTCAGAGATTAATTGCTGACATCTATACCGCCATCATAATTGACACATGTGGTTTTCAAACCTCTTTCCACCATGCCATCCTCAAAGGTTTCTCACTCCAAGGTGACTTGTTTCAAATCATCCAGAGCATTTGATGTGCTAAAACTTATTGGAACCTCTGAACATCAGGTTGGAGGCTGCAGAACTAGAGCAAAGGGAAATGCAAAATCGCTCTATTAAAATGACAAATATTCCAGATATAGCTAATTAGTATGATAACCTATGCGTAAAAGAGAATTGTAAAATTAGTGAGATCAGCCTTGCAATGCCATTAACCATATTATAACTCTTCACATGATTTTCCTCCCTCCATGAAATGGTCTTGCAAATGCCTGATCTCAATTTGCTTTATCATATGGTGCAGCTCATCAGTGCCACACACTACTGTGAATACTGTGGTTCTCATGGTGGGATATTTTTTATCTCTGCAAATTGGTAAATTAAAATAATTCCACCTAGGGCGATCCTGCACCAAAAATATGCTGGCGACCTTGACAGCAGCTCTATTTTATCCCTTTCACTTGCTTTTCCCTAATTTTCTTTTTCATTTCTGTTCTGAATCACTTATTCTAGGATATAAAGACTCAGGCAGATTAAGAGGCCAGTCCTGTTTATCCTGAAAGCTTTCTCTAAGAGGTAGGCTACTGGAAAGGAAGAGAGCTTTATTTGATGGAACGCTGAAGTCGACAGACCGCAGGTTAAAGTTAAGCCATTACAGTTCTTCTAAGAAGGAGCACTTGGGGCCCAGCAGGTTTGGAAAAGCTGGGAGAACCGAAGCACAAATTACTTCTACAAATTAGGCTAGAGACAGTCAGTACATTCAGTCGTTGCCATGAAGCTAACATGAAGGAAGAAAGGAGCAATGTCAGGTTCTCTGATTACAGAGAGTGTTTGGGGAAGGTGGCCAGTTTGATTGGGTTGGCACCAGCAAATGACAGCACAACTCCTTTGAATTCTGTCTTCTGCTTGCTCTTCCTCTCTCATCTGAACACTTCCTTCCTCCGTTTTGTACATTTCTACCTTGTAGCCTTTTATGGCAATTCCGTCTTCTGAAAGGATTTCAAATTTGAGCCAGAAAGCATGTAGTACTGGAGGCAAAAGTTCTAATTAATGAACTTGGGTTTTGTGAAGTGCGTGTGGGAAGAGGAATTGATTTATGTAAAATACATTGTTGTCCCATGATAGCCTGTGATGTTTGCCATCATGTTACATGTTTTCTGATTTTACTTTGAGTTGAATTTGGTTTGTCATAGTTCAAGAAGACAGAATGTGCATACTGTCTGATACATAAGGAGCTCTCAAATGACAGAAAGATAAATGAATAGATAAACTGATCATGCCTGAATGCAATTAAGATATGCTAAAATAAGTGGAGATCTTGTTTTAATCATAAATTAGGAATAAAATGTAGTTTGCAGGGGAAAGATACATGCATTCATTCATTAACTCACTAACTCATCAGATCATTCACTCATTCATTTTACACATGGTATTCATTTTATAAAAAACTATTTTGTGCTAAGCACTGTGTTAGATTCTGAATACAGAGCGGAAAGTGGAATAGAGATGGTGCTTGCCCTCCGAGAGTTTATATTCTAGTGGGGACAATCAGTATCAATTTATAAATTGATAAAAGTGAAGGTAATTTTCAGGGTTATTAGATGGGTGATATTGAGATAATGCAGTTATTAAGGAAGACTTGTTTGGGGAGACCTGCAGGAAAAGAAGGAGCCATGCCAAGGGCCAGAAGCAGAGAGTTTCACAGAGGTGGATAGTCTGGACAAATACCCTTAAGCAGGTGGTATTCTAAGACTGAAATACTCTTAAGCTTGTGGTGTTCTAGGACTGAAAGAGGAGAGCATGACTGGAGTGGGCTGAGCTAGGGGAAGCTGGGCTGGGAGGGGCTGAACAGGGGAACACACACCAGATTGTGGGCAGGGTTGTTTAGAGAGACCCCACCTAACAGCACATTGTATTTTCAAAACTCATTTGTAAGATCATTGCAGGAAACTTGGAAGACATTTACTCAAGAAAGAACATTATATATGATCAGCTGGACAGACTGCAAAAATACGCTTAACTTGTCATATCACTATAGCCAAACCACCAAAGATTATGGTTTTAGTAGAGCAGGCATTGCACAATTTGCACAGTGTGGAGACCCCCTGTCTTTGTACGTCCAACAGCTCCAGCACAGAACCCCTCCATAGTGATTCCAAATATAAGCTGACTATTGTTCAGATCAATGTTCATCATGCTTATTATGCTAAAGCCTGCCATTCCTATTCTACCAGTAGTTTTTCTGTTCTTTTTAAAAATTTTGTTCTGTTCTGTTTGTAATCATTAAGAACACATTTAGAGTTTTACCAAATGTCTTCTTTTTGTAATTATTAAACTGTAATGGTGGAGAACTTTTTGTTAAGAAAATGGGGATAGGGTGTTATTTCAATAGCTATTCTCCTAGGTTTCTTATCCCTATGCCCCAATTCCCTCACAGCTGGGGCCCCTCATCTTCATCTGTGGCTCAGCCCATGTCTGGGTTCAATTACTAGGGCTGCCAGATGTAGCAAACAAAAATACAAAATGCCCAGTTTAATTTTAATTTCAGATAAAGAAACAATTTTGAAATACATGTCCCATACAATATTAAAAATTTACTAATACTAAAAAAAAATGTTTATCTAAAATTCACATTTAACTGGGCATCCTGTCTTTTATCTGGCAAACTCTAGGTAATTATGCTCTCAGGTGGATGTAAGACCTAGGCCAGGAGGTTGGTGGCTTAGCTTTACTCTTGTCCCTCTGTTGGCTTTCCCCCAGGCTCACTCGGTAACTGGACCATGCCTTGTCCCTTCTTTCTTGAATGATTCTTGACTCTTTACATAATGTTCTAGTTCTACAAAAAGTTGGGGTTGGCCCTTCCTACTAATGCCTCAGGGACTAGAATGCTGTACCCAAATAAAATCCTTTGGGTGAGTCCCTATCATTTGCTTCCAGGCCTCCCTGATGCCTTCATATGCAAGAAACCATAGTGTGAGTTCAATGCAGAGAAAGGAAAGAACAGGATTTGGAGGTAGAGGTAAATTGAACTTCTACCTCTGTTCACCTGTGAAAACTTGTATTTAATGTCTCTGAGCTTCAGTGTTTTTAATCAGTACAATGGAGTAATTGTAATAAGGTTATAGGATTGTTATGTGAGTTTTACATTGTTGTTCCTCAATAAGCGTGAAAGATTTGCCATTTGCCATGATTAGACACTGGTTTACTGCTAGATCACTTTATATTGTTTACCTACTGAATGTTTTTCTGTTGGCAGAAGCTGGGAATTCCCCAGCACCCAATAGACTTAGGGTTCTAGAAGTCCTCTTTGGGTCTGATTGTATTCCTCAGTATTGAGAATATTTGTTAAATTAGTGAACAAAATACCTTACCCACTTATCCTATTTGCCTGCCTGGTCTCTGGATCCCAGCAATCTAATAATTCCTGTCTCCAGATATGGTCTCACCCCATTATATCTCAGGTTTCTGTGGGGGTCCTATAATCCCTTCCCTCCTCCATCTGTGCTTAGTGATCACTGGGTAGTTGGATAGTTGGTCAGCCTGGCCTTCCTGCAACAGGAGGGGCCCTTACTGTCCTCCCAAGACTCCAAAACCAGTACAAGTCTGCCCCATTGCTAGATTTTTGTTTGCCTCTTACCTGTGCACCATTTCAACTTCAAGTCAATTCTACTAATATTTGCTCAGACCTAAGTGTCCATCTGCCATACCTCTGTGGCCCCTGTAACTGGGTCCTGTAATCCCCTCCTCATTCATGTGCCATGCTTGGCTGAGAAGGTCCAGCAGGCAGCAATGTTTTGCTTTTTTGTGTCCATCGTAGATGCTGTAGGTCTTTAAATGCTCCATGTCCAACACTGTCCTAACATGATTCTGGAATGTGCTTTATGACTAACTATACCTAGCCTATTTGATGTCAGCTCTCTGAGAACAACCATTGGCATTTTAAAAACTTGAACTTTTATTCTTGGCTCTGAGGTCCTACTCCTTAACACCAAAATTGTCCCCTAACCAAGACAACCAGCTGTTAGTGGTGCTGGCTATGTGTCTGTCACCTTGATGCTGTGTTCTGAAGCTAGAAGAGTGGAGAATATGAGAGAGACAACTTGGGTTGTTTATCTCACTTTAAAATCTTTCTTAGCCTCTTCCCCTTCCTGGAAAAGAACTCCCCAGTGGGAATAGAGACTCACCACTTGCTCTTCAGCTCTCTCCCCATTTCTCACCCCTCACTAACTTGTTTTTTTTTTTTTTTTTTTTTTTTTAATGTGGTAGAAACTAAAGAAAATAAAGAAAGCATCACATTACAGCACTGGGGATTAGAGTATAGAAAAATAAATCCCACAACCCCATCCCCCAAAACAGGACAATAACTTCAAACTAAACTTCTTGTCCTTTTACTTCCCAGTCAGAAGTAGCTAATTTTCCAATTAATGTTTAAAACAGTTAAAAGTTCCACCTCTAGGCAATTCTACCCAGAGATAGCTTCTAGCTAAGTGAAGCTGGTAATTTGCATATAAAGACTTCTTTTAATTACTCCCTAAAACCTACAATTTTTACAAACTCCCTCTGACATAAACTGTTACTGTATCCTATTGCAAAAGAATCCTGTGAATCTAAATCTAGGGGCATCAGTGTCCTGATCAGGAATTTTCCATATAAATGTCGACCCCCAATTGCCAAATTCCTTTCTTGCTTTTAAGCTCTTCTGAACTTTTTGGATCTCCTTTTCTAGCTCCTAGTAAAGGTGTTTACACCTAGAGCAAAACTCACCAATAGGTTTGCTTGGATTGGATCAAGGCCCTTTTCTTTTTCCCATGTCCAGTTTAATAATAGTTGTTCTCTCAAAGTCTCTCCACATTGGCACCAATGACATTTTGGGTCAGATAAGTCTTTAGGTACTAGGACTCTTGTTCTTAAGACACCAGGAAAATTAAATCCAAAGGATACCTCAGGATGAGAATTATAGAGTCTGGAATAGAAATAGAGGATGAATACATCCTCTTAAATTTTCTGTAACTTACCTACAGCTTTCATTGGAAATCCATCTTTAGGAGAGGTTTACATCCCTATGCAACTAGAGTGAGAATAATGTGTCTTAATTAAATGAGTATGTACTATATTCTGAATTTTCTTGTCACTTAGGTTTTGTTAGTTAATCTTCTCAGTAGTAAACATTCAGGTGGGTTCAATATTATGCCCATTTCACAGAAAGATGAGAATGAGGAGACTCAGAAAGATGAACTAACTTGTCCCAGGTCACCCAGATGGTAGGTGGCAGAGATGGGTTTCAAATGAAGATCTGCAGATTACAAAAAAATTTTTTTTCATACTTCAACATATTCTTTATTGTGCTGATTTTGACATTCTCAAACCACAGGTAAAGATTTCTGCCATCTTGGGGACTTTGTGTAAGATAGTTTTATAATAGTCAGCTCTCATTTTAATATGCCAGGAGATAATATATGCATATCCCTATGCCAGTTTCCCCCTTTTTTGTAAAGTAGCTTTTGAGTGCTACTGAGCCTTTGTGGCTATCTGGTTAAGGACCTTTTTGGTCTACATAATTAAACTGTTTTTCCACAGTCAGTATTGTTCATTATTTTCTGCACTTGTTGGCATTAGAATAAATAACTCCCAATAAAGATAACCCCATAAAATTTTCAGAGAGGATATATGGTTGACTGAGAACATATGTTGGATGAGGTGTGCCTGCTTACTATCCAAATGTTGAAGCAATGATAATAAAAGAAGCTGCTGTTATGTTACATTGCTGGAGCTAATGTTCGTAGTGTTGACTTCCAATGGGGCATAATACAACCTTGGAGATAAGAGAAGACTATTTGCCAGCCTTCTTTTTTTCTGCAGAATTATAATGAAATAATTATACTCCTCTCCTTTCTGGCAGACAATTTTGAATAAAATTATAGAATCAGAGAAGTTCAGAACTGCAAGAGTAATCTGCTTCATGTCTAGGTCAGTCACCTATAGGCTGCACCACCTCAGAGGAGTCACTTAGTTTTTGGAGCCTCAATTTTCTCATCTTGACATTGGAATAATATTATCTTTCTTATAAATCTGTCAGAATGAACAATGAGTGAATGTATGTGGGACTACAATGTAAATACTAAAATGTTATATGACTTTAAACTCAGCAACTATATAATGAGCACCAACTATACAAATCACTTTGCTAGAGACCCAAAGATGTGTAAATAGAAACCCCTGACTTCAAGGAGCTCTTCCTCTAGTGGAAGAGGGAGACATACAAACAAATAACAGTATTGTAAATTATGCTGCAAGCACTATAAGAGAGGGCAACAGAAACAACGGAGAGAAAGTGACAATGTCTGGTGTTGAAATGCTTACAAAAGAGGAAACATTTGAACTGGGTCTTGAAAAATGATTAGGGTTTAGACAGGCAAAGAAGGGACGATATTAATCCAGCTCAAGAAAATGACAAAAGCAAAAACATAGGCTTATGGGAATGGATGGAACATTTGGAGATTGAAATATGTTTAGTGTAGTTGGGCAATAAGACTCAAAGACAGTAGATGAGACTCGTTTGAAAAGATCACTCCAGTGGCAGGCAGCATGGTCATGTGTAGAATAAAACAGGGGAAGTTGGCACATGCATTAACCAATTGATATGTCATTGTAATAATTCTGTTGGAAGAAGATGACAGTATCAGGGTTTGTTGTGTAGTTGAAAAACCTGAGTAATTTTGGAAATATGTTTTGGTTCTGGGCTATGTTTCTCTGACCACAAATACACCTGGGATTAGACAACATGGCCCAGATTCACAAGGATTATAGATGAGTAGGAGTTAAGAAGATGAAGGTAGTGGAAGGTGGCTGTGGGGTGTTTAAAGGATATTCCAGGAAGAAGGAACCACATGGGTGGATCCTCTGTTGGTTATAATGAAACCACAAAATCAGCAGCAGAGCATAGAGAGAACAAGGAATGAGTAGTGAGAGAAAAGCCTGGAGATGTTGGCAGGGGCCAGATTACATGTGGTCCTGGATGTCCAAATTGGGGGGTGGGGCAGTGTCAGAAAGAAGGACGGTTATGCTTTGCTTTGAGGCAAGGCTCAAACCTCTAGGTCACTGAATGATGGCTATTCTTTGGACCAAAGACCTTGAGTTATAACCACTAAATTGGGCAGTAAAAATCTTCTGAATTCTAAATGTAAGTCCAACAATCTCTTTCCAGAGCATCACATGATTGCGCCAAAAATGGTCAAATGTCTCTGCTGTGATTTCTCAGGAGTGTTCATTTGGAGATTATGTCACAGTCACTCTCTCATCCTCCCTGCCTCTTCCCCACCCAGAGCTGGCACCCTCTGCAAATGAAAGTCAGATGGCTTGAGCTAGCCTGTCCCCTTCCTTCTTACCTTTCTTTGTGCTTTGCTGTTGTTATTTTCAACGTGGTGCATGAGGGGAGAATAGGGTGTCAGTCTCCACTTGGAACACTTGCTGAAAATGGAAAATAAGAAGCACTGTGACATTTTAGCTAAGAGACCTTTCTCGGGCTTTGGGAAAAGCCAGCTGAACAGGTACTCATTGCCACACAGCTGAAAGAAAACCACACAGTCCAAATGTCACCTCAGAGCTTGTTTGCTGTTACATTTTCAGTGTACATTTGATTATTCTTCCTTTTTATTTTTAAGGATAAAGGGTCAAAAACACTCCAGCTCTGCCTTTCTTCTCATAAAAGTCTCCCTCCCTCTTCTCATAAAAAACACCCACATGAGAGCAAGACTTGCATAGCTTTTTCCTGTTTTAAATTGGCAAGAGTACATTTGCAAATGCATCTGTACCTGAATGGTGTGATTCACTTAAGCTTATTCATATTTTTCAGAGAAATTGACCAAAATTGCCAAGGAGATAAAACTACACTTTGGGCATTTCAAGTCTTTTGCTCTAAGCACTAACTTCTAGTGCTCCCTTTCAATCTTTTACTTCTCATACCTTTTAAAGAGACAAGATGATGGAATTGGAAAGAATAAAAACTTGGAAAGCATTCAGACCTGCCTCTGCCTTGGTATCCTCCTTTACTTGCTCATGGCTTAGGTCAACTTTGTTAATCCTCAGTTTCATCATTTGTTAAATGGGGATAATAATAACCCTTGCCATATGGAACTATACTGAAGATTAAATAAGAAAATGCATGTGGAACATCTAGCCTACTGCTAGTAAATGTTTTCATAAGACCTCCAGACCTAGTTCAGGGTAATCACGTGTAGGCCAGGGCATCTAACAGAACATGAGTGACCCAGTCTGGACAGAAGGGGAGGGCTCCTTTGTTCTTTGGCACCACTGTGGCCAGAGGAAGCATGGGAGGGTGTCGGAGTCAGAAGAGCACGGTTCCCATTTGAGTTCTAGGCAAAGACCTGGGGATACAGCAGGGATCCAGGCTAACAGGGCTCTGCCTCCCAAAAGCTTGTGTTCCTGTGGGCCGCATGGAGACATCATTTGCTCTGCATGCTGGGAAGGAACTGAGCTGAGGGTAAAGGCATTACCTCTCAATTCTGGGGCCCTGGGTTTCATTCCCAGTTTGCCATTTAGCAGCTCTGTGCTGTGGGCAACACATTTAACCGCTTGTGCCCCAGCTACCTCACCTATAAAACAGCCAGCTGATCTATCTAACTGGGTTGTTGGGAGAATTAAATGAGGCAATATTAGCTAACATTTAACAAGAGCTAACATTTTTTTTGAGTGCTGATCACGTGCCAGGCACTGTTTTAAGCACTTTACATGCATTAACTAATTTAACTCAGGGCAATCCTGTGAAGTATGTGCTATTAGTATCCTAATTCTATAGATGAGGTCTGAAGAAACAGAATTTACCCAGGTAAATTCACTCAGGGTGTAGTTGGAAGAGGCAGGCTTCAAACAACCTAGTTGGCTTCAAAGCTGTGCTCTTGTCTGCTATCTAGAGAGTGGCTCTCGAAGCGTGGTCCCTGGATTGGCCATCGGCATGGCCTGGTAATTTTTTCAGATAAAAGTGGCATAGAAAGATGTGCCCTTTCTTGTACTGGGGTTTTGGCTGAACTCCAGAAACCCTGGTTGGAGTGCTGAGGTTTATCTAGTAAAGAGTCTTCCTGCCGTCATGCACTTAGTGTGATTCATCTCTGCATTTCCCCAGCATATTTCACATAGTAGGCTTTCAACAATGTGATCCTGCTTGACTGGTATTCCCAGAGAAAGTTGTGGCTAAGTTGTGTCCTCCCAGAACAAAAGCAGCGTCAGGAGCTTGTGGTTGCAGACTGAAGCCTGGCTGCTCCCTGGATGGTTTTTGACTCTTCATTCCTTGTTTGGCCCCTCCCCTTTGAGAACAGGTCGTTCACTGAACTTTAGAGTAAGCTTAAGAAGATGTTTCTCCATGTTCAGAGCTGTGGCTTCTTTGGCTTTTCTTCTCTCATTCAGGATCTCCCCTAGCTGTCTAGAAATACTAGTTAGTTAAGGGCTTGGCTGCAGACGCCTGGCTGGGCCACTGGGCAGGGATGCACACACCTGGCAGGCGGGTTTCAGAGAATTTGTTGCAGCAGCTGTGTGGCCTGATTGCTCCAAGCCCATTATTCATTTTGCATAATTGTTGACCTTTCTGTCTGCACTCTCCGTGGAGAATTTCAAGCCATTTTCCAGAGCACAGATGAATATCTGAAGTGCACGATAGCACAGCACACTGTCAGCATCCACCTTTTAATCCCTCTTGGCAGCAGAGTAAGGGAGACGGGAGAGGGCTACTTATAAGGGTAACTCCAGCTCCAGTGAGGAGCTCCAGGAGTCAGGCAGCTTCGGAGAGATTAGACAAAGGAAGCCCACTCGTGCCACTTGTGGACGTTGCCTGCATTGTTCTCAGATTCAGGTCTGACCATGACATCCTCTGATGACTAGATGTACAAAGCCTGTTATAATTGGTTTCCAAACTGCTTTTTTAGCCACAGCTCTCTGTGCTTAGTGTGGTAACCCATATACAAGCCACAGACTCTTGGTGATTCCCCAGAAGATCTACGCTGCCTCATGCCAATGGGCCTTTGCATGTGCAGTTTGCTCCTCCTTAATGTCCCTTCCCTGCCTGCTAAACTTCTTTACTGACACTTTTCAGCTGAATTAATCTCTTTGTTCTCTGTCTTCCCATAGCACCTTCCTCCATCTCCCATGTTGCGTTGTATTGTATATCCTCACACCTCTCTCTTACCCTTCTCAAGGGCCAAGGTCTGGGTAATATTCATTTTTTTTTATTCCCAATTCCTGGTACTTAATAGGCAGACTGTAAACACTTAAAAAATAAGTGAGTGAGAAAACACATATTGAATGAATTCTTTTCTTAGATGCTACAGACTTACATTGTATCTGTGAGGACTCTTTATGTTGCAAGCAAGAGAAACTCAAAGTAGTTTAAGCCAAAAATATATTTCTTGGTTCATGTAATTGAAAAACCTGGGGAAGTCTGGCTTCAGGAGTAGCTTGATTCAGGGTTCAGACCAAGTGGCCAGCATACATATGTGAGCTCTGCTTCCTCTAGATGTTGGCTTTATCCACAGCCTAGTTCCCCTTATAGAATTGAGATGACTAGAGCACTCATTCTACTATTGCCTGAGGAAGGGAGTGTTTCTTTTTTCCCCCAAAGCCTCTACAATGGTCTCATCAGCTCTGACTGGGTTATGTGCTAATCTCTGAACTAATCCCTGTGGCCAAGGGGCTGGGCTAGGCAAATTGCCTTTGGTCAGTCAGGGTTTACTTTTGTTAATCCCTTTCTATACAACAGTGGCAAAGAGTGGGAGAAGAGGTGAATGCCACAAAGAGAAATCAAAGTAATATTGCTGCAGAAAGAGAATATGGATGCTGGTCAATCAAACAAGCAATTTTCACTCTATATATCCAGTCCCATAGGGCCAATTCAAGAGAAAAAATGAACAAACAAAAACTTTTCAAAAGCTTTAGCAGCCATATCCAATTGTTGTGAACTAAATCCAAACCCTGAAGCAAAATGTACAGTCAAATCTTAGGCTCTAGAGTTTAAAAGGCCCTAGTGAAGCCTCCATTTCATAAATCACATGGTTGGGTTTTTTATTGTCAAATATTATTTTTTATTACAGTAGACATCAGATGTGTCATTCTTTCCTTTGGTCTAGGTGTATTTTCTCTTGCAATAGTTCACAACTTTATGATTTGGGAAATTGTGTTATGGTCCATGAGTAAAGAATTATAAGTTTCCAGACACAGATCTGTGCCTCAAATTGCTGACTGGGGTTTTAATCTTTCTTTTTCTATGGCAAGTATCACCAATTGGGAAGAAAAATAAATCACAGCTAATATGAAGAAATTTTTATCTTTTTAGCAGTAGTATGAAAATTCTTTTCTGGGAAAAGATGAATAATGTCAAAAAGAAGAGTTGGAAAGCATGTGCTGGGGAATGCTCGAGTGGTACACCAGAGGTCCCTCACATCCAGAAGAAGGAGGGTACTTTTAAAATACAGGTAAGAGAGGGAAGAGGGGTCAGGCTGAGCCAGCAGAGGAAGAAGGAGACCAAGGTAAGCAGAAGAGAAGAATTTGCCTAAAGGGGATCTTATCTTTGTGTGGGACAGAATATTGAACTAGTGACATGATATTCCTTCTCCAACTCTCTTAAGAAGTCTTTAGTAAAATCAATATTGCACATGAGTCTTAGGTACAAGGAAGTTTTAGGAGGCATTCCAAAAGAGCTGATGACTTTTTCTTTTTTTTTAAATTTTATTTTATTATGTTATGTTAATCACCATACATTACATCAGTAGTTTTTGATGTAGTGTTCCCTGATTAATTGTTTGCCTATAACACCTAGTGCTCCAATCAGTACCTGCCCTCTTTAATACCCATCACCAGGCTAACACAACCCCCTCCCCACATCTCCAGAACCCTCAGTTTGTTTCTCAGAGTCCATAGGCTCTCATGGTTCCCCTCCCCCTCCAATTTCTCCCCCTTCATTCTTCCCCCCCGCTATCTTCTTTTTTTTTTCTTAACATATATTGCATTATTTGTTTCAAAGGTACAGATCTGTGATTCAACAGTCTTGCACAATTCACAGCGCTCACCATAGCACATACCCTTCCCAGTGGCTATCATCAAGCCACCCCATCCCTCGCACCCCACCCCTCACTCCAGGAACCCTCAGTTTGTTTCCTGAGATTAAGAATTCCTCATATCAGTGAGGTCATATGATACATGTCTTTCTCTGATTCACTTATTTGACTCAGCATAACACCCTCCAGTTCCATCCACGTCATTGCAAATGGCAAGATCTCATTCCTTTTGATGGCTGCATAATATTCCACTGTATATATATACCACTTCTTCTTTATCCATTTATCTGTCGATGGACATCTTGGCTCTTTCCACAGTTTGGCTATTGTAGACATTGCTGCTATAAACATCAGGGTGCACGTACCCTTTGGATACTTACATTTGTATCTTTGGGGTAAATACCCAGTAGTGCAACTGCTGGATCGTATGGTAGCTCTATTTTCAACTTTTTGAGGAACCTCCATACTGTTTTCCAGAGTGGCTGCACCAGCTTGCATTCCCATCAACAGTGTAGGAGGGTTCCCCTTTCTCCGCATCCCCGCCAACATCTGTCGTTTCCTGACTTGTTAATTTTAGCCATTCTGAGTGGTGTGAGGTGGTATCTCATTGAGGTTTTGATTTGGATTTCCCTGATGCCAAGCGATATTGAGCACTTTTTCATGTGTCTGTTGGCCATTTGGATGTCTTCTTTGGAAAAATGTCTGTTCATGTCTTCTGCCCATTTCTTGATTGGATCATTTGTTCTTTGGATGTTGAGTTTGATAAGTTCTTTATAGATTTTGGATACTAGCCCTTTATCTGATATGTCATTTGCAAATATCTTCTCCCATTCTGTCGGTTGTCTTTTGGTTTTGTTGACTGTTTCTTTTGCTGTGCAAAAGCTTTGTATCTTGATGAAGTCCCAATAGTTCATTTTTGCCCTTGCTTCCCTTGCCTTTGGCGATGTTTCTAGGAAGAAGTTGCTTCAGCTGAGGTCAAAGAGGTTGCTGCCTGTGTTCTCCTTTAAGATTTTGATGGACTCCTGTCTCACACTGAGGTCTTTAAGCCATTTTGAGTATATTTTTGTGTGTGCTCTAAGGAAATGGTCCAGTTTCATTCTTCTGCATGTGGCTGTCCAATTTTCCCAACACCATTTGTTGAAGAGACTGTCTTTTTTCCATGGGACATTCTTTCCTGCTTTGTCAAAGATTAGTTGACCACAGAGTTGAGGGTCCATTTCTGGGCTCTCTATTCTGTTCCACTGATCTATGTGTCTGTTTTTGTGCCGTTACCATACATTCTTGATGATGACAGCTTTGTAATAGAGCTTGAAGTCCAGAATTGTGATGCTGCCAGCTTTGCTTTTCGTTTGCAACATTCCTCTGGCTATTCGGGGTCTTTCCTGGTTCTATACAAATTTTAGGATTATTTGTTCCATTTCTTTGAAAAAAGTGGGTGGTATTTTGATGGGGATTGCATTGAATGCGTAGATTGCTCTAGGTAGCATTGACATCTTTACAATATTTGTTCTTCCAATCCATGAGCATGGAACATTTTTCCATGTCTTTGTGTCTTCCTGAATTAGTTTCATGAGTATTTTATAGTTTTCTGAGTACAGATCCTTTGCCTCTTTGGTTAGATTTATGCCTAGGTATCTTATGGTTTTGGGTGCAGTTGTAAATGGGCTCGTCTCCTTAATTTCTCTTTCTTCTGTCTTGTTGTTGGTGTATAGGAATGCCACTGATTTCTGTGCATTGATTTTATATCCTGCCACTTTACTGAATTGCTGTATGAGTTCTAGCAGTTTTGGGGTGGAGTCTTTTGGGTTTTCCACATAAAGTATCATATCATCTGCAAAGAGTGAGAGTTTGACTTCTTCCTTGCCAGTTTGGATGCCTTTGATTTCTTTATGTTGTCTGATTGCTGTGGCTAGGACTTCTAGTACTATGTTGAATAGCAGTTGTGATAGTGGACATCCTTGGCGTTCCTGACTTTAGGGGGAAAGCTCTCAGTTTTTCCCCATTGAGAATGATATTTGCTGTAGGTTTTTCATAGATGGTTTTTATGATATTGAGTTATGGACCCTCTATGCCTATACTCTGAAGAGTTTTGGTTAAGAAAGGATGCTGTACTTTGTCAAATGCTTTTTCTGTATCTATTGAGAGGATCATATGATTCTTGTTCTTTTTTTTGTTAATGTATTGTATCACGTTGATTGATTTGTGGATGTTGAACCAACCTTGCAGCCCAGGGATAAATCCCACTTAGTCGTGGTGAATGATCCTTTTAATGTACTGTTGGATCCTATTGTCTAGAATTTGTTGAGAATTTTTGCATTCGTGTTCATCAAGGATATTGGTCTGTAATTCTCCTTTTTGATGGGGTCTTTGTCTGGCTTGGGGATCAAGGTAATGCTGGCCTCATAAAATGAGTTTGGAAGTTTTCCTTCCATTTCTATTTTTTGGAACAGTTTCAGAAGACTAGGTATTAATTCTTCTTGAAATGTTTGGTAGAATTCCCCTGGGAAGCCATCTGGCCCTGGGCTTTTGTTTGTTGGGAGATTTTTGATGACTGCTTCAATTTCCTTCGTGGTTATAGGTCTGTTCAGGTTTTCTATTTTTTCCTGGTTCAGTTTTGGTAGTTGATACATCTCTAGGAATGCATCCATTTCTTCCAGGTTATCTAATTTGCTGGCATAGAGTTGCTCATAATATGTTCTTATAATTGTTTGTATTTCTTTGGTGTTGGTTGTGATCTCTCCTCTTTCATTCATGATTTTGTTGATTTGGGTCATTTCTCTTTTCTTTTTGAAAAGTCTGGCCAGGGGTTTATCAATCTTGTTAAGTCTTTCAAAGAACCAACTCCTAGTTTCATTGATCTGTTCTACTGTTCTTTTGGTTTCTATTTCATTGATTTCTGCTCTGATCTTTATTATTTCTCTTCTCCTGCTTGGTTTAGGCTTTATTTGCTGTTCTTACTCCAGCTCCTTTAGGTGTAGGGTTAGGTTGTGTACTTGAGACCTTTCTTGTTTCTTGAGAAAGGCTTGTATTGCTATATACTTTCTTCTTAAGACTGCCTTTGCTGCATCCCAAAGATTTTGATAGTTGTGTTTTCATTTCCATTGGTTTCTGTGAATTTTTTAAATTCTTCTTAATTTCCTGGTTGACCCATTCATTCTTCAGTAGGATGCTCTTTAGCCTCCACGTATTTGAGTTCTTTCTGACTTTCCTCTTGTGATTGAGTTCTAGTTTCAAAGCATTGTGGTCTGAAAATATGCAGGGAATGATCCCAGTCTTTTGGTACCAGTTGAGACTTGATTTGTGACCTAGGATGTGATCTATTCTGGAGAATGTTCCATGGGCACTAGAGAAGAATGTGTATTCTGTTGCTTTGGGATGGAATGTTCTGAATATGTCTGTGAAGTCCGTTTGGTCCAGTGTGTCATTTAAAGTCTTTATTTCCTTGTTGATCTTTTGCTTAGATGATCTGTCCATTTCAGTGAGGGGGGGTGTTAAAGTCCCCCACTATTATTGTTGTCAATGTGTTTCTTTGCTTTTGTTATTAATTGGCTTATATAATTGGCTGCTCCCATGTTAGGGGAATAGATATTTATAATTGTTAGATCTTCTTTTTGGATAGACCCTTTAAGTAGGATATAGTGTCCTTCCTCATCTCTTATTACAGTCTTTGGTTTAAAATCTAATTTGTCTGATATAAGGATTGCCACCCAGCTTTCTTTTGGTGTCCATTTACATGTTAAATGATTTTCCACTCCCTCACTTTCAATCTGAGGGTGTTTTTCAGTCTAAAATGAGTCTCCTCCAGGCAGCATATGGATGGGTCTTGTTTTTTAATTATAGCAGAGAACTTCCCTAATTTAGGGAAGGAAAAGAGGCATGAAAACCCAGGAGGCACAGAGAACCCCTCTCAAAATCAATAAAAATGTGTCAACAGCTCAACATCTAATAGTAAACCTTTCAAGTCTCAGAGACAAAGAGAAAATCCTGAAAGCAGCTCGGGAGAACATATATGTAACCTACAATGGTAGAAACATTAGATTGGCAACAGACTTATCCACAGAGACTTGGCAGGCCAGAAAGGACTGGCAGGATATATTCAGAGCACTAAATGAGAAAAATATGCAGCCAAGAATACTGTATCCAGCTAGGCTCTCATTGAAAATAGAACGAGAGATAAAAATCTTCCAGGACAAACAAAAACTAAAGGAATTTGCAAACACAAAACCAACCCTATAAGGAATCCTGAAAGGGGTTCTCTAAGCCAAAAGAAAGCCTAAAAGGACATAGACCAGAAAGGAACACAGACAATATACAGTAACAGTCACCTTACATGCAATACAATGGCACTAAATTAATCTTTCAATAGTTACCCTGAATATAAATGGGCTAAATGCCCCAATCAAAAGACACAGGCTATCAGACTGAAGGTGATGACTTTTTCAAGGTTGATACAAATTTCTTATATAGATATATATGATGACAAAGAAGTTAAATGTAGTTAGGATTCAAGAGAATGCCCAGAGAAAAATACTGTAAAAGTCACCAAGAGCCAGTTGTCAGTGTAAAGAGTCTTTATCAAAAATTAAAGGCAGATAGGACCCCCCCTACCCATACACAGTTCAACATCTGGAATCATTTGTATAGAGTTCATAGGTCAGGAACAGACCCAAAAGAGAGGATAAAAACTTGGAGCATCTTCCCAGGGTAGATGATTTCAACTTCAGAAATGTTTATTTTACAAACCAAGTAAAACCATTAGGACCATCCCAGCAAACCTTAGAAGAAAAGAACATTGAGAGTATGGGGGCTCCTTTCTTCACCAATAGTGGTGTCAAAGTCTTTAGACATGTTCTTTGTCCTCCTCCTTGTTCTTTTACTGTTTTCCAGATAGTGAGAAGAAAGGGAGAAAAAAACATTCTTTTATAGAAACCACCTCTGCCTTTGTACCTCATTAATCCTTAGTAATCCAGGATCAAAATTGCTGTTGGCTAAAAAACAAAAACAAATAAACAGACATCTTTGATAAGAGTTTTGAAATTTAAGTTCAACTCAATGGGTATATTGTTTGTATTGGGGTATTTTCAAACATCTCTCCAGATAATTGCATCATACAGATAAGTACAACATCTTTCCACCCACTCACAACTTCATTGATCTGCAAGTTGGAGAGAAGTCATCTTTGAATCTAGAGTACTGATGAATGCTGCCCTGTTCTCAATTCATCTCCAATGATGGGTTTTCACTTTCCGTATGGAGGGAAAGTACTGCCCAGGCGAAAGAATTTGGTTCTTTCTGAAGTCATTGTTCATTTGTTTGTTTCTTTTCTTTTGATTCTTTTTTTTTGTCCAGTGCCTTCAAGTCTTCAAGTCAGTTTTGCACAGAGTTATGGGCTTCAAACATAGCTTTCCTTTGGTTATCTCTCTAGGTGGAAGGTGAAGGCTGCTTCTGCCTCTGGATTTGGGGATGGGGCTTAAACTTCTCACAGGCCAGTTGAAAGTCACTTCAAGAGAGAACTACTCCAGCAGTCTTATTCGTGTTCCCCACAAAGATATTTCATTTCATTAAACTCTAGACTTGACTCTCTCTCAGCAAGGTCAGGAAAATGTTACCTGAAGCACTATTCCTTTACTCCACTAATGCCACCAATGTTTGATTTATGGCAGCTGAGCCTTTGTGGACCTTAAAAGGGCCTTGCTGAGAAATGCCTCCTTCCTCTGAGATTAAGGGACACTGATAAAGAGCTGGATGTGTGTTTGTGAGTGAGAAATGGAAACCTCCATTCATCATTTAGACTGGAACTGGGATATGTGAGCCAAAGGAAGCTGCTCTTTTAAAAGACCAAGGAAATTTTTATAATTTTGGTCTCTTTGTGTATCTGTGTTTTGTACATTAAATCTCAAGCCTGAGATTGTGTGTGTGTGTATGTGTGTGTTTAATAGACTTTACTTTTTAGAGTTGTTTTGGATTCACAGCAAAACTGAGAGGAAGCCTCAGAAATTTCCCATCTACACCCTGCTACCACACATACATATACATAATATATTTTGATAAGTAGATCTTGAATTTTAACCCTAGTTATCTCAGATAATTGGCCAAGAAAAACACTTTTTGACAGTGGTTCCTGGGATACTGCGCCCCAGATTTCAAGACCATAATGCATCTCTAAGGAACATGTCATTTGGGTTTCATAGAACCCAGGCTTTATTTTGGCTGAGTATTATGCCTGGGCTTAGCATTTCTAAATTTCAGACAGGTATTAATCTTCAAGATTTTGGAATGAGAAATCAGAATTCATAGGCATTTTCAGGTATGCCTAAACTCATAAGTTATTCTTAAAATATATATCTAATATTTCTCATACTGTTTACTTGTTATTAAGAATATTTACCAGGTAGTTTAAGAAATATTTTAGTATTGCTTACCAAAAAATAATACCTGTAATGAATAATCAAACACCGGAAAACACCAGTAACATAATTAACATGTAGTGTTCAAATAATAGTATCTGTGTCTCCCAGCAGCATAAACAGTGAATTGCCAATTAAGGACTTATTTTTCTTCCAAAACTTATTTCTTTGAACACCACTCATAGGATTTGTATAAACTATACTGCCCATATAAACTTACTAACATTTATTTTCATGCATACATAACTTGTGCTAAATGAATATTAAATAAATACACATATTTGTAATATTTATTTTGATATAAGAAGCTAAACAGTGATACACATTCTGACAACATGTTCAACAGCCACAAGCAGGACCAAGAGTTTAGACCTTGACCTTTCTTTCCCATGTATTTTTCTTCCAGTTCCTAGAAACACCAATTTTGACTTTTTTTTTAAAGATTTTATTTATTTATTTGACAGAGAGAGACACAGCGAGACAGGAAACACAAGCAGGGGGAGTAGGAGGGGGAGAAGCAGGCTTCCTGCTGAGCAGGGAGCCAGATGCGGGGCTCGATCCCCGGACCCTGGGATCATTACCTGAGCCGAAGGCAGCCGCTTAACGACTGAGCCATCCAGGTGCCCCCAATTTTGACTTTTGATTCCATGTGTTAGTGGATTCCATGGAGCCAATAATATCTCCAAATTAGTTGTTCAGCTTAATTCTCAGAGAAGAATTATAATACTTTCTCCTATTTTCCCAATTTCTCAACTGATTTTATTTGACATTCAGAAAAGCATAAATTTCCTAAGTAATGCCAGGAAGGAGTTCCTACATGGATACACTACTTGGGTAGTGTCTGTTTTCTCCATCATATGTAGAGCAAAGCCTTGTACAGTTATATAGTGTGACATATACATTCCCCCAAATTGCTGTGATGTGCAAAATCATGCAAGAAAAACCACAGGTCTTCTGTGGAAGAATAGGGACAGGGATATAACACTCAAAAACTTCATCAGTGACATACAAAAGAAAAATAACCAAATAAAATAGTAGCGCAGTTTTATGCACAGTTAAATAATAAAGATATAAATATAAATACTACATATAATATACTACAATAAGTTATGTAAATGCTACATATAAATACTACAATATATATGACCCTTTACTTTGAAAAAGACCTAGGGTTTGCTTCTGGGGTTGGGCATTAGAAGAGTTGCAGCTTGTGAGTTATGGAAGTGATGGAAGAATAGTGATTGGAAATAGGATGAAAGTAACAACAGATGTGTGTGGGTGTGGCTCATAACACACGATGAACTCTGATAGTGAGCACATGTCTGAGGAGTGTGTGTGTGGTGTGTGGTGTGTGTGTGTGTTGTGTATTCCTATTCTTGGTTCAGCTAGGTATAGTTTTCTGCATTTGCCTAGTGTTACTTGCCTATAAAGTCACACATAAGCAAATGTGAAATTCATGTTATGCTCAAATTGTTTCTGATTATATTAATCCTATTGGAACAAATTTGAGTGTTCAAAGCAAGTGTTTTAGCAGAATTGGTTGTACATGTAGAGTTAACTGA
Organism: Mirounga angustirostris; assembly: GCF_029215605.1. Classification (NCBI taxonomy): domain Eukaryota; kingdom Metazoa; phylum Chordata; class Mammalia; order Carnivora; family Phocidae; genus Mirounga; species Mirounga angustirostris. Next base: position 33,150,599 of record NW_026991723.1, read on the forward strand.
AGTTACTGAATGAAGGAATGGCTCTCCAGGCTCTTTATTTATTCTCAAGTTATGCTTTGGGTTGCAGAGATGCATTCCTTTAGTGGAGTTATTCATACCATGGGTGCATAGTTGGGTCAAGCATGTACTGACACCATGTCCTTGATTTCTCTTCTTTCCCTTTTTCCCCCAGTCTCAAGAATCAGAGAGAAGGAGTATACATAGCCAATAGGGAGCCTGGTCTTGGGGTATTATTTGAATGGATCCAAAAGTCCTGCTTACTTAAGAATAGTGGTCCTGGGGCGCCTGGGTGGCTCAGTCGTTAAGCGTCTGCCTTCAGCTCGGGTCATGATCCCAGGGTCCTGGGATCGAGCCCCATATTGGGCTCCCTGCTCGGCGGGAAGCCTGCTTCTCCCTCTCTCACTCCCCCTGCTTGTGTTCCCTCTCTCGCTGTGTCTCTCTCTGTCAAATAAATAAATAAAATCTTTAAAAAAAAAAAGAATAGCGGTCCTGACAGCTTCCTACAGTAGCTTGAATCACTATTATTGGGAGACAGGTCATTGTGTTTTTTTGTCAAGAGAGGTATGTGACACTGGAATTGGGCACATTTGTACTGCCCATAGCACTTTATGGAAATATCTACTGCATCTACCTAGCAGGGAAAACATACTTAATAGTAAATGTTCCTCTTTTTATGTATTTGAAGTGCCTTATATATTTTTATCCATTATTAAAAGTACTATTCCATCCCCTCTGACAACACTTCCATTCATTTCCTTCCAGTCTAGGAATAGTAGGTTTTGGTGATGGAGGAAGAGAAGAAAATGGAGCTGGTCACATAGCAACATTTCTTGCTGATCTCTTTACTTTATTCATGAATGTAAGGACTGAATGAAAGCAAGCTTGGGGCAGCTAAGCACATGGCAACTTCAAAATTACTCCTTCTACTCTCTTGGCTGCTCTTTGTGGTACAGCTTTACTGCCCATGATGGTCTAAACTTTCCAAGCAGCTATTGGCTTCAGCTGGCTTTGAATACAGTATTGGTTTGGCAACTCAGCTGTTGGATTTATCTTCTCAGCTCCTGAATTTATCTTCTCAGCTCCTCTTGTGCATTTTACTTGGCTAGTTGTTGAATTTTCCTCTTGGCTTTAGGAACCTGGCTTCTACTAGCTTCCCAGCTTATGGGTTTAATGTATGTGTAGACTTGGTTTTGGTTTTGGATCATGCCTTTGACCTGAGTGAACTAACCTGCACTATCACCATAGTTGTGAGCTACCTGACTACCTGATGGGGCAGGGCCACCACCCAGTTCCAGTGTTAAGGGAAGATTAGTTAACGGGGCCCTGTTATCAGGGACAGCAGATTTGCCATAGGCACCATAGCAAAGACCCTGGGCAGCCTTAGGATGACATATGCAGATTCCTAAGGTCAGTACTACAAAGCTTCTGACCCTCAATACTCCCTGAAGACTTCTTCAGCTTCTGAGCTCCATGCTGGCATCTTGGCTGGGAGTAGGAGGTAGGGCAGAGTTTTTTATTGTGCTGTTCAATGAGTCTACCACATTTGCAAGAATACACTAATGTCCATTGACCAAACCACTGTGATTCCTTTGTCTAAATCTCCCAGATCCTTCTGGGAGATCTGAGCCACAGAACACCTCTAAACATGGCCCAAGCTAACTGGGAGTTCTGTTGATTCCTCTGCTACTCAACAGACTCCTTGTCCCGGGGTAGTGGATGCCACTCTCTCCCCATGACTATGACTTTGCTACCTGCCACATTTAGAATCACAGCTCTGGGACTGAGGAAATTGTCCAAGGCTGAGGTATATTGATCTTTGACCACAATGTTATGCTCAATTAAAATACAATGGTATCAGGGACATTTTATAATCCAGGCTTGGTAGAAACATTGTAGTGTGCTTTGGCGAGTAAGCCACAACAAAAGAATGATAATGACGATAGTGAAATCTTGCATTTGTATAGGGCTTTACAGATTACAAAATATGTCCATGTTCATGATTGCATTTTATAAAACTCTGAGGAGTAGTCAAAGGGGATGGTAATGCTCAGGTGACATGCCAAAAGATGCACAGCTGGAGGAAGGGGATCCAGGTTTCTGAGTCAGGTCTTCTGATTCTTAGTCCAGACTTCATTCTATCATTGCATATTATAGTAGACTATTCTATCAGCCCTTAACACGAGGTTGGAATTACTAACTGAGGACTAAGACAATTTCTCTCCTTTAATATACTCTGATACAGGGCAGGTAACCCTGTGGGACCCATAAAACTACTTTAAACTGGCTTATTCACTTATTTTTTATATCTTATAATTCTTTTTTTTTCCCCTAAGACTCACTAAATTTTAGAAGTAGAAGGAACAGTAGTCATCCCATTTTATACATAGAAAGATTGAGGCTCAAGAGACTTAAGCCAGCCTCTAAGTGGGGAGGGCTGATGACTGGACCCATTTCATGAATTCCCATCTAGTTCTGTCTCTTACCTAAATCTATCTGGGTGTTAGCAACAATCTTCACTGCTTCTTTCCTTTTTATTTTCCTCGCTCTGTCCACAAGAAAGACTTAGTGTAGTCTTAAAGGGCCTGAGCCTCCTCAGGGATCTTTCCTGGGTTAGTGCCCTAAACAAGCCTAGATATTTGGATAAAAGGAGGTCAGTGGGCTTTGACCTTTGCCTGACAGTGAGGCCATAGGTGGTAGCTCATAGAGTTGCATGGTACCCCCCAGGCTGTTGCGAGGCTGTGCATGATTATGTCTACTTCCATTTATGGAAACATTTCTTTGTTCCTTTTCTCCATGCCCATTGCCACAGACTGGTGGGAACTTGCAAGTCTAATTCTGGACCTGCTTCTTCAGAGCTAATGTGGGTGATGGATCCCTGGATTCTTGGGACCCAGAAACTATCAAAGGAGGGAAGAGCATGGAGTATTTTTGCCACTTTATGACCCCTCTTCATCTCCCTCAGACAGCTCAGCACTTAAGCTTTTATGAAACTTCAGAATCAGAAGAGAAATAATAATCCCACTGTAAGTGCAATAGCTGAGACCATTCACTGAGCAGGTGTGCTGGCTGACTTTCTGGTGTTATCTTACTTAATTGTCTTAGAAACCTCCTCTTCTTTCAGGTGAGGAAACTGAAATTCAGAGGGGTAAGTGACTTGTTTTTACTCTCCTTCCTTGTGGAAGTGGGTGTCATGATTTGAACTGAAGCTCTGCCACTCCAAATACTGTATTCCTGCCACTACAAAGTGTAGTGCCTGGCAGCACTGAAATTAATGGTAGTGGAAAGCCAGATGCCATGGAGCATGCACCCAGGGGGAAGGGCATGAGGGGTGGGGACCTGGTGGAAGGCTGTGGAATTGGGGGAAGGGGGAGGAGGGAGCAGATTGTTGCTCTCCTTCTGACTAAATTCTGCCCCATCAAAGATATTTGGCCTTTTCTTTTAAAGTACCCTAGTGACATTTTATGCAGGTAAGGGAACTTCTTTCAGGGTCTGTGAGCTTAGGGTATTGTAAGCATGACCTTGTCTTTTGTTACAGTTAACAGGGTTAGCTGCCCACTGTTTATGCTTTGTAGATTTTCCCAAGAAGGAATCCTCGTTCATAATATTTTGATGGTGTCTTAACAGTTGTCTTTTTCACAATTTGCCCCTTGCCCAGGAAGGGGCTCTTCTCCATTGCTTGTTCTCAGTGATCATTCCTCCATCGTGGGTGGAGACAGACCCCAGCACTTGCCTATGCATACCCATTCATGATGCCATTTTGATGCACTTGACTATCAAGCAGTGGCATGCAAAGAGTCCAGCCAAAATGCCTACATAAGAAAGCAAGATGGCCTGCCCTGAGTGACACATGACTCACTGCAATAGGGAAGATGTTTAGCAATCTGAATTTCTCGAATGGTGGGCTGAGGTGAAAAAAGTACATTTACAGTGTAATTTGGGCAAGTTTCTTAAACCTCGTGAGTTCCAAATAAAATATGAATAGCACATTTCCTTACTCACAGAGGAGTTAAAAGGACTAAATGAGGAATGCATGTAAAGCTGGTACTAGTCAGCTTGATACTTACTAGGTACCCAGTAAGCACATTTCCCTTCTTATTCCTTCTTTCTCCTTGATTTCTTAAAGCCCTGAAAGTAATCTTAAGAAATTCTAACACATTTAGGAGGAAGCTTTGGCTGGTTAAGCAACTTTGTCATAGACTTGGTGTTTCTGTAGGCCAGCCTCTTCCTGTCTTCCTCAAGATTCCTCCACCCTGGTAGTGAAGTCCATGGGAAATCCTCAGGTTTCCATGCTCCTGCCCTGGCCCATGGCTGTTCCTCCATTGAGTGCAAAGCTTCCTTTCCACAGGGACCCAGAAATGCCTGGCAGTGGGAAAGCCACCAAAACTCTGCCTCCCTTTCTCTCCCCACAGCTGCTCCCAACCCACCCTGCCCAGTGTGAGAGCAGAGGATCTAGGACTGTTTTGTCTTTCATGAAGTCAGACATGTCTGAGGAAGCTGTACTTTCACTCCTGGGGAGAAGAATGGGAGACATAGCATCATAGATGTCATCAGTAAATGGTATTTATGACCATAAATTTGTATGAGCCTGGTGCAAAGAAACATTATAGGGAAGGAAGAAAAAAGACCTTTAGCTCTGTCCTCTGGGGGTAGGCCTTCCCAGACAGACAATGCACAGGCACAGATTTTGACACCCCCTTCCCTTCCCATCTCCTGCTCCCATTCATTTCTATTTACTATCTTATCAGCCTCTCAGACCTGCTCCCTTATCACCTGTTCCCTTGAAACAGGAAACATTTTAGAACTGGGAGGGTGGAACTCACAGGAGGGAAGCAGTGGCTACACCTAATGCAGGTGTGATTTGGAGCCTCACTGAGGAGCGTTTTAGCATTTTAGCAAACGTGTTGAGTGCCTAGATGTGCCAGGACACTCCTCTTATGTGATTTTATTTAATTCTGACAGCAACTCTGTGAGACGGGGCACATTTGTCTCATTTTATAATTTTGAAGCTGAGATTTGGTTATGTGAAACGGGTTGTCCAGGGTTGTACCAGCTGTCAGTGTCAGTGAGTGCTGGTGACCACTCTCAGCTCTAACTGTCCATTCCTCCACCTGGGACTTCACAACTGTCACTGGAGACCCTGAAATGTCTGAGACACAATCTCCAGAAAAGAAAATTGCCACAATTTTCACCAACAATATGTTTTATTTTCCCCAGATTTATTGAGATATAATTGACAAATAATATTGTAAATTTAAGGAGCACAATGTGATGATATGATATAAAGGAGTGAAATGATTACTGCAATAAGATTAGCTAACACATCTATCACCTTATGTAGTTAACATGCCTTTTTTTTATGTTAATCACCATACATTACATCATTAGTTTTCTGATTCATTATTTGCCTATAACACCCAGTGCTCCATTCAATACGTGCCCTCCTTAATATCCATCACCAGGCTAACCCATCCCCCCACCCCCCTCCCCTCCAGAACCCTCAGTTTGTTTCTCAGAGGCCATAGTCTTTCATGGTTCATCTCCCCCTCCGAATTCCCCCCCTTCATTTTTCCCTTCCTGCTATCTTCTTCTTTTTTTAAAAAAAAACATATAATGTATTATTTGTTTCAGAGGTACATGTCCACGATGGAAACATGCCTTTGTTGTTTGTTTTTTGCAGTGAGAACATTTAAGATCTATTCTTTCTAGCAAATTTCACATACGTAATACAGTATTATTAACTATAGTTGCCATGCTGTATAGTAGATCCCCAGAACTTATCTTAAAACTGAAAGTGTGTACCCTTTGACCATTATCTCTGCATTGCCTTCCCTAGCCCCTGACAACCACAAATCTACTCTGTTTCTATGAGTTTGAATGTTTTTATTTATTCATTCATTCATTATTTGTTTATTTTAAAATATTTTATTTATTTATTTGAGAGAGAGAGAAAGTGAGAGAGAACATGAGCAGAGGGGAGAGGGAGAAGCAGGCTCCCCACTGAGCAGGAAGCCCGATGTGGGGCTTGATCCCAGACTCCTGGATCACGACTTGAGCTGAAGGCAGACACAACGGACTGAGCCACACAGGTGCCCCTCTATAAGTTTGAATGTTTTAGATTCCACATATAAGTAATATCAAACAGAATTTTTCTTTGTCTAACTTACTTCACTTATTGTAATACCCTTAAGGTTCATCCATGTTGCTGCAAATGGCAGGATTTCCTTCTATCTTATAGCTGAATTTTATATATAAAATAAAATAATAAAATAAAATAAAATATATATAAAATAAAAATATATGTCACATTTTCTCTATTAATTCATCACTGGAAACTTAGGTTTTTTTCTGTATCTTGGCTATTGCATATAATGCTGCAAAGAATAAAGGAGTGCAGATATCACTTAGAGATAGTAATTTCATTTCCTTTGAATATATACCCAGAACTGGGATTGCTGGATCATATGTTAGTTTTATTTTTAATTTTTTGAGAACCCTCCATACTGATTTCCATAGTGGCTGTACCAAATTACAATCCCACCAACAATGCACAAGGGTTCCCTTTCCTCCACATCCTTATCAACATTTGATATTTCTTGTCTGTTTTGGTAATATCCATTCTAACAGGTGTGAGATAATCTCTCATTGTGGTTTTGATCTGCATTTCCCTGATGTTTAGTGAGTTGAGTGCCTTTCTGTGTACCTTTGGCTATTTGTTTTCTTTGGAAAAATATCTATGTAGGTCCTTTGCCCATTTTTAAATCAGGTTGTTTAAATTATTTTGCTATTTAATTGTATGAATTCTTTATATATATTGGATATTAATCTCTTATCAGATATGTGGCTTGCAAATATTTTCTCCAATTTTATTGGTTGCCTTTTTGTTTTGTTGATCATTTCTGTTGTTGTGCAGAAGCTTCTTAGTTTGATGTAGTCCCACTTGTTTTGCTTTTATTGCTTGTGATTTATACATCATATCCAAAACATTATTGCCAAGACCATTGTCAAGGAGTTTTCCCCTATATTTTTTTTCTAGGAGTTTTATAGTTTCTGGTTTTACATTTAAGTCTTTAATCCATTTTGAATTAATTCTTTGTGTGATGTAAGAAAGGGATCCAATTTCATTCTTTTGCATGTGATTATTGATTATCTAGCTTTCCCAACCCCATTTATTGCAGAGACTATTCTTACCCTATTGAGAATAGGCTCCTTGTTTAATATTAGTTAAGTGTATATGCATAGGTTTTTCTCTGGGCTTTTGATTTTATTCCATTGATCCTTGCCAGTACCATGCTGTTTGATTACTGCAGCATTTTTTTTTTTAAATTTATTTATTTATTTATTTTTTAAAGATTTTATTTATTTGACAGAGAGAGACACAGCGAGAGAGGGAACACAAGCAGGGGCAGTGGGAGAGAAGAAGCAGGCTTCCCGCTGAGCAGGGAGCCCGATGTGGTGCTCGATCCCAGGACTCTGGGATCATGACCTGAGCCGGAGGCAGACGCTTAATGACTGAGCCACCCAGGCGCCCCTGATTACTACAGCTTTATAATGAAGTTTGAAATCAGGAAGTGTGGTGCCTCCATCTTTGTTCTTCCTCAAGATTGTTTTGTCTATGTGGGATCTTTCATATTTCCATTCAAACTTTAGGTTTGTTTTTTTTCTCTATTTCTGTGAAAAATTCCACTGGAATTTTGTTAGGGATAGCACTGAATCTGTAGATTACTTTGGATAGTTTGGTTGTTTTAACAATAATTCTTCTAATTCATGAACACAGGATAGATTTCCATTTATTTGTGTCTTCTGTGTCTTCTTCAGTTTCTTTCATCAATGACTTAAATTTTTAGTATCTTTCACCTCCTACATTAGATTTATTCTTAACTATTTTGCTGCTTTATTGCTATTGTACATGGGATTGTTTTCTTCATTTCTTTTTCAGATAGTTCATTGTTAGTGTTAGCAATACAAGTGATTTTTTTTGTATGTTGATTTCATATCTTGAAATTTTACTGAATTCTTTTATTAGTTGTTACAGAATTTTGATGCGGTCTTCAGGGTTTTCTATATATAAGATCATGTCATCTTTATTTTTTTTTCTGGCTTTTAATTTTTATTTTTTTAATTTTATTTATTTTATTATGTTATGTTAATCACCATACATAACATCATTAGTTTTGATGTAGTGTTCCATGATTCATTGTTTGCATATAACACCCAGTGCTCCAAGCAGAACGTGCCCTCTTTAATACCCATCACCAAGCTAACTCATCCTCACACTCCCCTCCCCTCTAGAACCCTCAATTAGTTTCTCAGAGTCCATAGTCTCTCATGGTTCATCTCCCCCTCTGATTTCTCCCCATTCATTCTTCCCCTCCTGCTATCTTCTTCTTCTTCTTCTTTATTTTTTTAACATATAATGTATTATTTGTTCCAGAGGTACAGGTCTATGATTCAACAGTCTTACACAATTCACAGCACTGACCATAGCACATACCCTCCCCAATGTCTATCACCTAGCTACCCCATCCCTCCCACCCCCCACCACTCCAGCAACCCTCAGTTTGTTTCCTGAGATTAAGAATTCTTCATACCAGTGAGATCATATGATACATGTTTTTCTCTGATTGACTTATTTCACTCAGCATAATACCCTCCAGTTCCAAACATGTAGTTACAAATGGCAAGATCTCATTCCTTTTGATGGCTGCATAATATTCCATTGTATATATATACCACTTCTTCTTTATCCATTCATCTGTCGATGGACATCTTGGCTCTTTCCACAGTTTGGCTATTGTGGACATTGGTGCTATAAACATCAGGGTGCACGTACCCCTTCGGAACCCTACATTTGTATCTTTGGGGTAAATACCCAGTAGTGCAACTGCTGGATCGTAGGGTAGCTCTATTTTCAACTTTTGAGGAACCTCCATACTGTTTTCCAGAGTGACTGCACCAGCTTGCATTCCCACCAACAGTGTAGGAGGGTTCCCCTTTCTCCACATCCCCGTCAACATCTGTCATTTCCTGACTTGTTAATTTTAGTCATTCTGACTGGTGTGAGGTGATATTGAGGTTTTGATTTGGATTTCCCTGATGCCAAGTGATGTTGAGCACTTTCTCATGTGTCTGTTGGCCATTTGGATGTCTTCTTTGGAAAAATGTCTGTTCATGTCTTCTGCCCATTTCTTGATGGGATCATTTGTTCTTTGGGTGTTGAGTTTGACAAGTTCTTTATAGATTTTGGATACTAGCCCTTTATCTGATATGTCATTTGCAAATATCTTCTCCCATTCTGTCGGTTGTCTTTTGGTTTTGTTGACTGTTTCTTTTGCTGTGCAAAAGCTTTGTATCTTGATGAAGTCCCAATAGTTCATTTTTGCCCTTGCTTCCCTTGCCTTTGGCGATGTTTCTAGGAAGAAGTTGCTGTGGCTGAGGTTGAAGAGGTTGCTGCCTGTGTTCTCCTTTAGGATTTGATGGACTCCTATCTCACATTGAGGTCTTTCAACCATTTTGAGTCTATTTTTGTGTGTGGTGTAAGGAAATGATCCAGTTTCATTCTTCTGCATGTGGCTGTCCAATTTTCCCAACACCATTTATTGAAGAGACTGTCTTTTTTCCATGGGACATTCTTTCCTGCTTTGTCAAAGATTAGTTTACCATACAGTTGAGTGTCTATTTATGGACTGTCTATTCTATTCCATTGATCTATGTGTCTGTTTTATGCCAGTACCATACTGTCTTGAAGATGACAGCTTTGAAATAGAGCTTGAAGTCCGGAATTGTGATGTCGCTAGCATTGTTTTTCTTTTTCAACATTCCTCTGGCTATTCGGAGTCTTTTCTGGTTGGAACCATACAAATTTTAGGATTATTTGTTCCATTTCTTTGAAAAAAGTGGATGGTATTTTGATGGGGATTGCATTGAATGTGTAGATTGCTCTAGGTAGCATTGACATCTTCACAGTATTTGTTCTTCCAATCCATGAGCATGGAACGTTTTTCCATGTCTTTGTGTCTTCCTGAATTAGTTTCATGAGTATTTTATAGTTTTCTGAGTACAGATTCTTTGCCGCTTTGGTTAGATTTATTCCTAGGTATCTTATGGTTTTGGGTGCAATTGTAAAGGGGATCGACTCCTTAATGTATCTTTCTTCTGTCTTGTTGTTGGTGTATAGGAATGCCACTGACTTCTGTGCATTGATTTTATATCCTGCCACTTTACTGAATTCCTGTATGAGTTCTAGCAGTTTTGGGGTGGAGTCTTTTGGGTTTTCCATCTAAAGTATCATATCATCTGCAAAGAGTGAGAGTTTGTCTTCTTCCTTGCTGGTTTGGATGCCTTTGATTTCTTTATGTTGTTTGATTGCTGTGGCTAGGACTTCTAGTACTATGTTGAATAGCATTGGTGAGAGTGGACATCCCTGCCGCATTCCTGACCTTAGGGGGAAAGCTCTCAGTTTTTCCCCATTGAGAATGATATTCGCTGTAGGTTTTTCATAGATAGCTTTTATGATATTGAGGTGTGTACCCTCTATGCCTATACTCTGAAGAGTTTTAGTCAAGAAAGGATGCTGTACTTTGTCAAATGCTTTTCCCGCATCTATTGAGAGGATCATATGGTTCTTGTTCTTTCTTTGATTAATGTATTGTATCACGTTGATTGATTTGCAGATGTTGAACCAACCTTGCAGCCCAGGGAGAGATCCCAGTTGGTCATGGTGAATAATCCTTTTAATGTACTGTTGGATCCTATTGGCTAGTATTTTGTGGAGAATTTTTGCATCCATGGTCCTCAAGGATATTGGTCTGTAATTCTCCTTTTTGATGGGGTCTTTGTTTGGTTTTGGGATCAAGGTAATGGTGGCCTCATAAAACGAGTTTAGAAGTTTTCCTTCCATTTCTATTTTTTGGGACAGTTTCAGAAGAATAGGTATTAGTTCTTCTTGAAATGTTTGGTAGAATTCCCCTGGGAAGCCATCTGGCCCTGGGCTTTTGTTTTTTGGGAGATTTTTTTTTTTTAAAGATTTTATTTATTTATTCATGAGAGACAGAGAGAGAGAGAGAGGCAGAGGGAGAAGCAGGCTCCCAAGGAGCAGGAAGCCCGATCGGGACTCGATCCCAGGACCCTGGGATCATGACCTGAGCCGAAGGCAGACGCTTAACCATCTCAGCCACCCAGGTGCCCCATTTTGGGGATTTTTGATGACTGTCAAATTCCTTAGTGGTTATAGGTCTGTTCAGGTTTTCTATATCTTCCTGGTTCAGTTTTGGTAGTTGATACATCTCTAGGAATGCATCCATTTCTTCCAGATTCTCTAATTTGCTGGCATAGAGTTGCTCATAATATGTTTTTATAATTGTTTGAATTTCTTTAGTGTTGATTGTGATCTCTCCTCTTTCATTCATGATTTTATTTATTTGAGTCATTTCTCTTTTCTTTTTGATAAGTCTGGCCAGGGGTTTATCAATCTTGTTAATTCTTTCAAAGAACCAGCTCCTACTTTCATTGATCTGTTCTTCTGTTCTTTTGGTTTCTATTTCATTGATTTCTGCTCTGATCTTTATTATTTCTCTTCTCCTGCTGGGTTTAGACTTTATTTGCTGTTCTTTCTCCAGCCTCTTTTGGTTAGGGTTAGGTTGTGTATTTGAGACCTTTCTTGTTTCTTGAGAAAGGGTTGTATTGCTATATACTGTCCTCTTAGGACTGCCTTTGCTGCATCCCAAAGATTTTGAACAGCTGTGTTTTCATTTTCATTGGTTTAGATGAATTTTTTTTAATTCTTCTTTAATTTCCTGGTTGACCCATTCATTCTTTAGTAGAATGCTCTCTAGCCTCCATGTATTTGAGTTCTTTCTGACTTTTCTCTTATGATTGAGTTCTAGTTTCTAAGCACTGTGGTCTGAAAATAGGTAGGGAATGATCCCAATCTTTTGGTACCAGTTGAGACTTGATTTGTGACCTAGGATGTGATCTATTCTGGAGAATGTTCCATGGGCACTAGAGAAGAATGTGTATTCTGTCACTTTGGGATGGAATGATCTGAATATATCTATGAAGTCCATTTGGTCCAGTGTGTCATTTAAAGTCTTTATTTCCTTGTTGATCTTTTGCTTAGATGATCTGTCCATTTCAGTGAGGGGGGTGTTAAAGTCCCCCACTATTATTGTATTGTTGTCGATGTGTTTCTTTGCTTTTGTTATTAATTGGCTTATATAATTGGCTGCTCCCTTGTTAGGGGAATAGATATTTACAATTGTTAAATCTTCTTGTTGGATAGACCCTTTGAGTAGGATATAGTGTCCTTCTTCATCTCTTATTACACTCTTTGATTTAAAATCTAATTTGTCTGATATAAGGATTGCCACCCCAGCTTTCTTTTGGTGTCTATTAGCATGGTAAATGGTTTTCCACGCCCTCACTTTCAATCTGGGGGTGTCTTTGGGTCTAAAATGAGTTTCTTGCAGACAGCATATTGATGGCTCTTGCTTTTTAGCCAATCTGGTAACCTGTGTTTTTTGATTGGGAAATTTAGTCAGTTTACATTCAGGGTAACTATTGAAAGATAGGAATTTAGTGCCATTGTATTGCCTGTAAGGTGACTGTTACTGTATATTGTCTGTGTTCCTTTCCAGTCCATATTACTTTGAAGCCATCTCTTTGCTTAGAGAGCCCTTTCCAATATTTTTTGTAGGGCTAGTTTCGTGTTTGCAAATTCCTTTACTTTGTTTGTCCTGGAAGCTCTTTATCTCTCCTTCTATTTTCAGTGACAGCCTAGCTGGATATGGTATTCTTGGCTGCATATTTTTCTCATTTAGTGCTCTGAATATATCCTGCCATCTTTTCTGGCCTGCCAGGTTTCTGTGGATAGGTCTGTTTCCAATCTAATGTTTCTACCATTGTAGGTTATAGATCTCTCATCCTGAGCTGCTTTCAGGATTTTCTCTTTGTCTCTAAGACTCGTAAGTTTTAGTATTAGATGTTGGGGTGTTGACCTATTTTTATTGATTTTGAGAGGGGTTCTCTGTGCTTCCTGGATTTTGATGCCTGTTTCCTTCCCTAAATTAGGGAAGTTCTCTGCTATAATTTGCTCCAATATACCTTCTGCCCCTCTGTCTCTTTCTTCTTCTCCTGAGATCCCAATTATTCTAATATTGTTTCGTGTATGGTATCACTTATCTCTCGAATTCTGCCCTCGTGATCCAGTAGTCGTTTATCTCTCTTTTTCTCAGTTTCTTTATTTGCCATCATTTGGTCTTCTATATCACTAATTCTCTCTTCTGCCTCATTTATCCTAGCAGTTAAGGCCTCCATTTTTTTTTTCTATTTTTATTTTTTATTTTTATTTTTTTTAAGATTTTATTTATTTGAGAGAGAGAGTGAGAGAGAGAAAGAGCACAAGAGGGGGGAGCGGGAGAGGGATAAGCAGACTCCCTCATGAGCAGTAGCCCGATGCGGGACTTGATCCTGGGACTCCAGGATCTTGACCTGAGCCGAAGGCAGTGGCTTAACCACCCAGGCGCCCTAGGGCCTCCATTTTTGATTGCACATCATTAATAGCTTTTTTGATTTCGACTTGGTTAGATTTTAGTTCTTTTACTTCTCCAGAAAGGGTTTCTCTAATAACTTCCATGTTTTTTTCAAGCCCAGCTAGTATCTTTAAAATCATCATTCTGAACTCTAGTTCTGATATCTTACTAATGTCCGTATTGATTAAGTCCCTGGCAGTGGATACTGCCTCTTGTTCTTTTTGTTGAGGTGATTTTTTCCATCTTGTGTTTTGTCTAGAGGAGAATAGATGAATGAGAGAACAAAATGCTAACAGGGTAACAAAGTCCCCAGAAAATATACACTAAACAAATCAGAAAAGACCTGAAACCAGGGGAAAGAAAGGGAAAGAAAGAAAAAAGAAAAAAGAAGTTAAAAACAAACAAACAAAAACAAAACAAAAAAACAGGATATCATCAAATATGAATAGGCTGGTGCATAGATCAGTGCCACACACTAGATTTTGGGTGTATTTTGGTCTGTTAGAAGAAAGTGGCTCCCAAAATTTTAAAGGAAAACTTCTATATGTAGGAAAATAAGGGTTAATACAATGAAGGAATGGAATATGAATATAAAGATGAAAATTATAAAAGATTTTATAAAAGGAATTGATAAGAAATTGGTTGAAAAAAGAATGAAGAGGATTTTTTTTAAAAAAGGGAGAGAATGTGATTAGGCAGGAGACTAGAACAAAGCCATACACTAGAGATTTAGGTATATTTTGATCTGCTGGAAGAAACTGTATCCCCAAATTTTAAAGAGAGAACAACTTATATGTACATACCAAAAATAAGGGTAACTCCTATGAAGGGATAGAATGTGACTCTAAAAATGAAAATAAAAAAAGATTTTTTTTTTAAGATTTTATTTATTTATTTGAGACAGAATGAGAGAGAGAGAGAGAGAGCTCATGAGAGGGGGTAGGGTCAGAGGGAGAAGCAGGCTCCCCGCCGAGCAGGGAGCCCGATGCGGGACTCGATCTCGGGACTCCAGGATCATGACCTGAGCCGAACCGACTGAGCCACCCAGGCGCCCAAATAAGATTTTTTTAAAAAAGGGATTGATAAGATGTTGGTTGAAAAAGGGAAAAAGAAAAACTCAGAAAAAAAAAAAAAGTTAAAAAAATTAACTTTGAAAGACTAAAGAATCATGGGAAAAAAGCCGTGAATTCTATATGCAGTATTCCCCTAGCGCTGGCGTTCTGCCGTTCTCATTGATCAGTATACTTGGTCTTGGCTGGCTGTTCTTGCTGATCTTCTCGGGGAGGGGCCTGTTGCCATGGTTCCCATATATCTCTGCTGGAGGCAGAATTGCCCTGCCCTTGCCAGGTCCAGGTTAAGTAATCTGCTCAGGTTTGCTCTCGGGAGCTTTTGTTCCCTGCAAGCTTTCCATACAGCTTTGGAGGAAGAGAGTGAAATGGTGGCCTCCCAATCTCTGCCCCGGGGTAGCCGATAACTTGGGGCCCCCACTAGTCAATGAGCTCCCTGAGAAAAGCAGTAAGTCTCTTCCATCTCCCTGGTCTCCGGACACAGTCTGTGCTCACCCGGCCTGTGACCAAGCATTTCTGTCTTGGCAGACGACACTGTGTGGAGTCTCCAAACCCAGCAGATTCCTGCAGTGAGTTCTTGTGACGCTCCTCCCAGGGCAGGAAGGGGAATCTCCCTGGATCTGCTGCTTGTTGGGTCCCTGCTGGAGGAGCAGTGGCCCAACTGTGCCGTGGATCATGGTTTATGGCAACCCCGAGCTGAAAGCCCTTTCCGTGGCTCTGTCTCTGCAGCTGGCTTCCCTGCTCCAATACCTTGGAGCTCTGCTGCACTCAGGCACCCCCAGTCTTTCTGTGACCCCGAGGGTCCTGAGACCACACTGTCCCAGTGAAGGTTCCATCCTCCGCTTAGCCACTGGAGTGATGTCCCTCAGCGGAGCCGAGTTCTAAATGTTTCAATTTTGTGCTCCCCTGCTCTATCACTTGCCAGAAGTGGCTGATGGAGGCCCCTCCCCCACCGTCTATCCTCCCAAATATTGCCTCAGATTCTCTTCTCCTTCTCTCTTCTACCTTCCAGAAAGTGGTCGCTTTTCTGTTCAGAGTCGTTGCTATTCTTTTCTTTGATCTCCTGTTGAGTTCATTGGTGTTCAGAATGATTTGATCCCTATCCAGCTGAATTCCTGGGACCAGACAAAATCCAGGTCTCCTACTCCTCCGCCATCTTGCTCCTTCCCCATAACTTGCCTCAAATCTTAACGCTGGTAAGTACCCAGCCAAAACCCGCAAGATATGTCATCTTTAAACAGAGACAATTTTACTTCTTCCTTTCTGATTTGGATGCCTTTTTTTTTCTTGTCTAATTGCTCTGGTTAGGACTTGTAGTATGATGTTGAATCATACTACATGTTTGTATCAACCATGCATGTGAAGCTGAAGGTACACTAATGGGGCTTATCCTAAAGCACTCATCTTTTGTATTCTCAGTACAGACTTCTCTCATTGGGACATCCCAAAGAACTTCTTTCTCTTTGTTACTTGAGTGGCGCTGCTTATATTCTTGGAACAATGGATTCATCCCAAATAAAGAGGTGTCCACTGTCGTTAAGACCAAACACATCTACCTGCTTCTCACCTCTCTTCTCAGCTTAGTGACTGGCAGATCATGCCTACCATTCAGAATGAGACCATGCCTTAGATGCTGAAGAAAGGTCAGTGACCAGAGAAAGAAAGCACTAGAAGAAGAAAGGACTTTGTTAAACTTTCTTTCCCTAGTTGGTCCTGCTGCTTTGCTCTAGTAACAGAGACTACTGCAACCCTGGGTATGAAAGCCTTTTGATGAGGCCAAGTTCAGTGACCCTGCTGTAACCCAGCCCCAGTTCAGATTTGGGTAGTATTTATCTGGGACCTGCCTTTGTTACCCTTGAAAGACTTTTGAGAAAGAAGGTGATTTTCTTTCTTCTCTTTTTCAGCTTTCCCAGTCTCACTTGTCTTCTTTCAGTCTGTCTTCTTTGTCATGATGATAGCACAGATCTTCCAACTCGTGTTGCAGTCCAATGGCAAGAAAACACAGGGGGAGAAGTCAAATGCACATGGAGATCAGGTTCATTCATACTACAAAAAGTGATTAAGTGCTTCCTATGTGCCAGGCACATAGATGCTGAGGATACAACTATGAGCAAAACACCTTTACTGTTCTTGTGGAGCTTACATTGTAGTGGGGGATATAGATACTAAACAAATAAATGTATAAAATATGTTTTCATTTTGATCCTCCAAAAAACAAACCCTGAGAAAAGGATTTGGATGCAAGTAGTTTATTTAGGAGTAACTTCATGAAGCACAATGAGGAAGTAGAGAGTGAAGCAGAGAAGGTGGGGAAGTCAATAAAGAGTACATTAAGGAGTGGGTTACCACTGTGGGCAACTGGGGCTGAATCCCATTGAGGACCATCAGGAAGTCATTATGAAAGGCTACTCAGTGTTGTCCTTTCAAGGGACAAAATGTTGGGGACAGAACTCTCATCCTTCCTTCATTCCTAGAGTGCTAACTGCTCAACATTTCTGGTATGCCTTGCACATAGGCTGAGTATGTTTCCATTGCTAGAGAAAAGCAATAATGCCATTAGAGAGACAAAGAAAGCCATAGGCTGTAAGGGAAGTACCTGTGTTGACCTCTGGAGAGGGCCAAAAGTATGATCAAGGATATAGGTAGGACATCATCAACCACTGCTGTATTAGATGGGAATAAGTGTTAGAAGAATAATGAAGAATATAGAGTAATAGCTGGAAAATGGAACTATTGAACATAATGTGGTTAGGAAAGCCCTCTCTGAAGAAGTGATATTGGAGTAAATATCTTTAAGAAATAAAGGAATGAATCACAGACCTGTACCTCTGTAACAAATAATACATTATATGTTAAAAAAAAAAAAAGGTACTAAGAAGGGAAAAATGAAGGGGGGGGTCAGAGGGGGAGATGAACTATGAGAGACTATGGACTCTGAGAAACAAACTGAGGGTTCTAGAGGCGAGGGGTTAGCCTGGTGATGGGTATTAAAGAGGGCACATATTGAATGGAGCACTGGGTGTTGTACGCAAAAAATGAATCATGGAACACTACATCAAAAACTAATGATGTAATGTATGGTGATTAACATAGCATAATAAAATAAAATAAAATAAAATAAAAAGAAATAAAGGAATGAGCCATGCATATATCTAGAGGAAGATTATTGCAGGCAAATGTAACAGTGAATGCAAAGACCTTAAGGCAGGAGGGGGGTTTGGATCTATTCTGAAGGCAGATCTAATAGGATTTGCTGAATGATTGGGTGTGAGGTGTAGAAGAATGGAGGCATGAATCATTTTAGGGGTTTTGGCCGGAATGTCTGGTGAAATTGCTGTGTATTGCGATTATGCAAGTACAAGGAGCATATTGGGGAAGGGGATTTATTAAAGTGTGATTTCAGACATGTTAAGTTTGAGATAATTTTTAGACAAGTGAAAATGTTGAGCTAATAGTTGAATATATTTGTCTGAAGTCAAGGTAGAGATTAGTTCTGGAAGTACAAATTTGGGAGTCATTAGTTTGTAGATGGTATTTAGAGCCACAGGATTGAGTGAGATTACCTAGGAGTTGAGAGTAGATAAAGAGAAGAGATTTGAGGCCTAAACCACTGAGTATTTCAATCTGTAAAGGTGAGGAAGATGAAGAGAAACCAGCCAGTGGATCTGAAACTGAAGAGAAACAGTGTTATCCCTGGGGCGGGGAGGGTTGTGGTGGTGAAGAAAATGTTTCAAGAGGAGGAAGGAATTGTGTTAAATGCATGGGGAGAGCTGTGCTGAGTGGGAGATGAATGGCTTTGGACTGGATCATGTAAGTGCCCAATCGAAGGAAGTGATGGATTCCATGATATCCATGCAGTTGAGGGTCAGAAGGCATTCATGACTGGCTTAGAGCAAGGTTGAGATGGCTGAACATTTGAGGGCAGAGGGATGGTCTCTGAAAACCAACTGTAATGGGCTGCCCAGGTAGTTCAGAAAAGAAGAGAAGAATGAAAATAAGAACTTCAAGGGGAGATTTTGCTTCAGTGATTTTGCTCTGGGGTCATAGTACATGCTAATTGGTGCTCAGAAAATGTCTTCCTGGACATGGAGACTCAAATCCTCACTTAAGATTTAGATTTTAAAAATTTTTAACAGAAAAAATAAAGCTATACCCATTCATGTAAATGAGTAAATTTAAACTAACTCTAGACCTAAAAGAATGAACTTTATTGTGTATAAACTATGCCTCAATATACCTGACTTAAAATGTACTAATCAGCTCTTCTCAGTGGTGAGGTTCCTCCCAACTTCCCTCCTCAGATCTGGCTAGTGAGGCATCTGGACTGACCTGTGCATTACATGTGGGCACAGCTCTGTTCTGAATGGACTGCCCTCATTATTAAGAAGAGTTTATTATTACAATGGCCTTCAAACAAAAACAGGTTTCTTTCATTCCTGTATTTCTTCACTCCAATGCATTCTGTTGTCTGTTGCCAGTTTAATCAAATAAGACCCTGCTCAAGAATTGACAATGCTTTCTCATTTCCTATAGCAAACTCTTCTTTTTCTTTCAGGCCTTCCAGGATTTGGCTATGGCCTAACTAGTCCACATTATTTTCCAAAAACATAGGCCCTTATTTTAATCCAGCTAACTCTTTTGTGTAACAAACATGACTCATTCAGTCTTACTCCCCAGATTTTCTGAAACCTTCACCCAAACTATTCTTCCTTTTTTTTATCTTTTAAAATTCTATGCCTCTCTGAGATTATGAGAGAGAGCCTAATCTTTGAAATTAGATAGATCTATGTTTGAATTCTATCTTTACCTCGGTTTCCTCATTTGTAAAATAAATGTAATAACATCACCCTCACAGAGTTGCTATGAATTGATTGCCTATAGGCTCTGGAATGTGACCCGGAAATGATCTCCTCCAATTTTATCCTAGAGACATTCCCAGATGGGATGGAACTTTAAAAAATTACTTTTTTTTTCCCCTTAGGTCTCACTCCTGTACTTTTTGATCTTATCCAGATTTATAGAGTAATTATTATCTGGACAAACAAGTTAAAATTTATTTTCCTATTCTATCTTACTTTGCACATAGTAGTTTCTTATGTCAATTTGAAAAATTCAAGTATTAACTTAAATACTACTGTATACAGGATATTAATTAGTCTCTTTAACCAAATCATGTTTCTTGAAGACAGGGATCATCCATTTCCTTTTTGTTCTTAGCACAATATGCATTACTAAGTATGTGATGGTTGTTCAATAGATTTTCAATGACTGGCTAAATGAATGTTACCAAACATTCTCTTTAATTTTACTCAGACTCTCCAGGGATGGTCTAATGTCAGATATGGTCTAACTATACATATATTACTAAATAAATTACATTAAATTAAATTACATTTTGATTTATGAATACTACAGTGAATTTTTGCATTGTTTTGTCTTGGCAAATTTAAAGTATTAACTGTGGTCACAACATAGTGTAATAAAGTGTGGGCTTTGAGAAGAGACTTGGGTTCAAATTCCAATCCAGGCCTTCACTGACTGGGTGATTTTGAGCAAATTATTTGGCCTCTCCCAGCCCAATCTTCTCTTTAGTTAAAAAAGAGGTAAAAACACATATGCCATGGCTTGCATAGGCTGAATACAGTGCCATGTGAAAGTGCTTAGCAAAGTGTCTGGAAAGTAATAAGCATAGAGCACATATTTGATTATATTTTTCCTTCTGTTTCCATTAAATTGAATTTTTCACTTTAAACTGCAAGGATCAAAAGAAGTCATCTGTATGAAAGCACTTTAAAAACAACAGTTTTGAACACCTGTAAATCATTACTATTACTACTGTAAGCAAGAAAGGCAAACTAAGTACTCTACTCTTTAGAGGGACAGTCTCCCTATGAGGCTGTCAGCAAAGTTGTAGATCTACCTTTCTGAAGATTCCTAGATCAGATCCTGTAACATTCCACATCCATGAGATGTGACCCATGGCTGACTGCCTATAATTGTTCTCTGGAAACCCCTCTGCCCCAACAAGAAAATCTGAGAATAATATTATTTACAATAGTCATAGCCATCCTTTTATTTCTCAAGATATAAGACAAAGAAATCTTTTATTTCCTTTTTTTTTCTACTTGTCCGAATTCTCTTATTCTTTTTTTTCCTTCATTGTTTTTGATTAGAATTGAAGAAAATATTGATAACTGTTGATTTTCCTCTCCAACCCTTGGGGATGCTGGTCTACCAGAAGGGTCCAAAGACAAAATTTTCATTAAGTGACCTTGCTATGCTTTTTGCTATTGTCCTCAACTTCTCCCTCTTCCAAACTGTTGTAATTAAGAGAGTGCCCATTAAATGATTTCCCTTTGTCAGATGGATTATGTTTTATAATGGAGCCAAGTTCTATACTCATTATGATTCTCCAGGCCAGTGCCAACAAAATGTCGGCACCTTTTCCCTGACAGCAGCTGAAACAGCAAAGGAAGGTCATTTAATGACAGTTTGGGAGGAAACCAGGATAGCTCTTAGCCAATGGCCTCCTATACTTGAATGTCAATAAAGTGTTCTTTTTCAACTCAGGGCCTCTGCTTTTTATGAAGTAGGGATTTAAAAATGTGCTGGTATCAAAGTGTTTCAGAACAACAAACAGCCAACAAATCTCAAACTAAAGTGATGTTGAATTGACCCACACAGACCTGAAAAATGTTCCACTCTGGGGATCCTGGTGGGTCAAGATATCCGTCATCCTCATGCTGTGTTCTCATGCTGTGATTGCACCTCTGGGTCACTGTGGCCAAGCTCCCTAATGAAAAGGAAATGATCCCATCAATCGCCCAGATGTTTGGCAGAGAGTAGACTAAACATCTGGTTGATTGACTGGTTTTCTCTCTGGCCAGATGTTTGGTATCAACTAAGCACTGTATGAGTAGACCCTTTAAAAGGGCATTCTCCTGAGGCCCCCAATCACATCTAGTTTATAGGAAGTTCTTCTCATACTAATACCATTTTTTATTCTGAGATGGAATTCTGCTTACTTTGCTTACTCTGTAATGTCTTCATAGCCTTGTTTGATTCCCTTTTCTACAAGGACATCTTTGGTAAAAATGCTAGTGGTGGTAGTAGCAATGCAAAAATGTGTTAGCGTGAGCACAATATTTGAATATGTTTTCATGGTATGGAATATTCCACAAGTTATTCCTGCATTCAGTTTTGTTTTCTTTGGAGCATATATCACTTACCAGTTAGACATTCTGGATTCAAGATATAGCAGGGGAGATTTTGTGCTAGCATGGCACTGTCCTTTCTATCATCTTTTACTTAGCCAAAGAACTCTCCTTTGTCTGAGAGATGTTTTTGGTAGCAGTGATTGAAGCATTTGGGGTCTAAATAGTAGAAAGTGGAGTCAGTAGTGTGGTATGGTGGCAAAAGCACTGGATTAGGAGTTAAGATTTGGGCACTGGAGCCAGTTCATTCATTGACTCTCCAAGTGACCTAGGTATCAGTTTAACTCTCTAGGCTTCCATTTCCTTACCTGAAAAATGATGTCATACAACTGAGGTTCTAACAATCTGTAATTTGCTGAAACCCAGGAGGTGATCAATGAGATATAATCAATGTTATTACGCTGAGTTCAGATTGTTACTTGGGAAAGAAATTCCATACAGGTAAGAAAAGACCTTGCACAATGAATTAGTGATTCTATTTTACTTCTAAATGTCTCTAGGTTGGGCAATGTATTAGAGATGATGGTGCCATTAATAGTGTGAAGTAAGTTTGTTAAGAGATTTAACTCTTACCAAGAAGCACATGATGAATATGGTTTGAGAGTGGACATAGGAAACATTAAAAAGGCTTGAGATGGGAAAGGTTGTTCTTATGCACTGCCATAGTTGGGGGGCCCTGATGACTGACACTTGGTGGAGAGGATGAAAAAGACATGGAAAGAGGATGGAGGGGCCCAGAGGAGTAACTTTACTGGTATCACAATGTTGTTAAGACCAAGCCCTCTCTCTCTCTTCAATTCTACTAGATCATAGTGTCTCAAGGTTAGAAGAATCAAAGACCAAAAAAGCTCTGAGCATTAATTAGGCATCAAAATAGCTTAAATCAGCCATTACTTCATCTTCTGAAACTGAAGATAACTGTATATCTCTGAATCAATAAAATGCATATTCTAAAAAGCCATATTCTAAGACTAGGGGGCTTTAGAGAAAATAAATAAATCTGTAGGCAATGGTTTGTGATGTTTCCAGATGAAATTCCTGAACTTCCTAGTTGCTAAGCTTTTGAAAGCATTTTACATTTGCAAAACGATCAACTAATTGGTGAGAAAGTGGATTGCTATTATCATCCTTAGTTTACTGTAAGCTGACAGGGCTATGAAGAAAAAAAATTCAACTGGTCTATCTGTCGGTCTTCAAAAATCAGAGTGCAGCCCTTTAATCTCTATGACACTAACATATACTTAATAAAAAAATCATACTGTGAGCATTGGCTATGTTTTCATTATTCAAAGCAAGTTTGTTTTGTCCCTCCAACAGAGAGTTTGTTTTGTCTCTTTGTTGGAGGGTCTGAAGTTTTTTTTTTTCTCACATGGGTCTGGAGTGTTCTACTCTGATTTTTCATCTCTCCTTATCCATCCCTGATTCCTCTTATCTCAGGGTCAGACCTTCAAAGAGAACTTCCAAGAGTGCATTTTATCAGGGCAGCCAATGACTGGGAAAGGATGGAGGGAGGATGTGGGTGTTCTTCTCCATACCATATCATTTACATGCAAGATAAGTTCTCATCCACCT
Source organism: Mirounga angustirostris (assembly GCF_029215605.1). NCBI lineage: Eukaryota > Metazoa > Chordata > Mammalia > Carnivora > Phocidae > Mirounga > Mirounga angustirostris. The sequence goes on from NW_026991723.1 coordinate 33,173,978, forward strand.
GGGATGGGTTAGGGGCACTTACACATGGAGTCCTGGTGCCAAGGTGACTTCCCAGAGGTCCCCCTGGTCTTGTGGCTCCTCAGAACTCCCCAAGAACTGCTCAAACATATGTGGCATAAAAGTCCATATGGTTTCAATTTCCTTTACTACATGACCATTTTTGCTTTGTTTGTGCTCAGACCTGCCTTACTCAAAATTCCTGCTCTGCTGGGCTCCTTCTGTCACAGAATTAGGGGTGGGGTGAGGTTAAAAAAACACTGAAATGGAAGAGAGCTCAACGAGCTCATTCTGTATAATAAAATCCATTCTACTGTGGTCCTAATTTCATCAAGTAATACAAGTCAACATCGGACATTAATGAGAGAAGGTTTCCAGTTAGATACAGTCTGACACTGGCCCTGCTTCTCAGTCACCTTCAATTGTTAGCAATAAAAAAGGACAGTTCAGTATGATATGGATCATTCATTCCAAATCTCCACAACTCATTTATGACAAACACAACTAACAGAGCATGGGGAACTGCAGAATTGTTTTTCATTATCCTGGCACATTGGCTTCCAACTACAGCTGTAATGATCTTCAGTGGTTTTCCATACCACATTGTTAATGAATTGTCTGAGATGTGATGTTAACCAGAATTCTGACTGAGAATCTCAGTAATCCTTTTGTTTTGAAAAAGAACAAATGAGTCTCCAGAAGAAGAAAAGGAGAGAAAAAAGATTTAAAAAGAAATTGTTTTCATAAGTGACATGGGTTCTGTTGGGAGATAGGGTGGCATTCCAGAAGTATTTGGGGAGGAGGAAGAAGTTAGAGGGGTCAGCTCTAGAGCATTAACCCACAGAGAACCTTGGAAGTGACCATATAACCAAATCACATGGTTTAAAGTAATGGGATAAGCTAGGGTTTTATGAAGGCTAGTGCCAGAGTCTACATAATTCCAATATGGTGAGTAAGGCCTAACCACTAGGATTTCTGGGAAATAATGTTATTTAAAGAGAGCTGAATGTCAATATTCCAGGTAGTACAGTCAGCATCCCTCCAGGGCCTGAGGATATGGGACCAGATCCCCAAGATCTGGAGATATAAAGACTAGGTTGGCTAAACTTCAGCGAACCAAGCAGTCTAGAATTCATTAATTCCTTTATTCATTCAACCAATATTTATTGAACATTCACACCAAGTCAGGTATGGTGCTTCATAAGTATAGAAATACAATATAGGGCAATATAGACACTGTCCAGGGGAGGGAGGAGTAAGCAGGTAGCCAAAGTCATAGCTCTAGGAAAGGCAGACAGAAGCCTTTCAAGCTTAGAACATGAAGGGACTTCAGTATACTTAACTACTTTGCCTCCTTACTTAACAGGCATTTTGCTAATTCTCAGTTCTATTATTTTTATTACCACAGTAATTATATCAGCTACATTTCAATATCAAATCGTGTGAGTACTAAGAGGAAGGGCAGAGCAATAGCTCACACAGAATCAGGATCCAGAAGGGCATAGGTGTTGAAAACAAGATAAGGCAGGCCCAGGAGAAGCAAGTATCTCATATTGGTGAACATGGAGTACTTATGAGCTTAGAACCCTTAGAACCTGGGCTAACAAACTAGGCAACATATGTAAAATATCAGCAAGGAGGCAATGATAGTGATACAACCTTTGACCCACCAGCGTGTTTCTTATATTCTCTTTGCTGGTGTAAGAGCTAGTCCTACTTGATTCCTCATGTGGGAGCAGGTGAGTGAGTGAGATTGAGTGAAAACAGGCCATACATATCTATTACCTCATGAAGCTGCTACATTTAATTATTTCATTTATTTGGGGAAAAGTTTTATAATGTCAGTTTGGATCTCCTCCTATTCGGTTGAGTTGGCAAACTCATCTCTAGGACCCTGCACTGAACAGAGAAGTTACAAACCCTCAGAGGGTCCATTATTCTTCCCACACACAGCTCCACAGCCTCAGCCTTCAAAATGAATAAAAACCAAGGCAATGTTGTATGATTCCAAGATTACAAAACTGAGAGCTAGAAAAGCCCTGTGAGGGCATGGGCTCCAGCCCCATGTCCCCATAGAACATGACTTCCTGTGTCACTGGCTTAGGTATTTCAAGTCTAATCAGATTTTAAATATCCCAAATGACAGATTCCACCTCTGATCTTGGAAGAGAAATCTAGGAAATAATAAATCTCATTTTTAAGTATTTCCTTATGTTCAACTCTTATTTTTCCCTCTCTTCATTGGGTTTTATTAATCTAACAGTGTTAGCTTTTCCCCCTTGCTTTTAAAATATTTTTGCTTCCTCTATAGCATTTGTACCCTTCAAATATTTATAGACTTCCTTGTCTTTCCTCAGTCATTAGCCAAGTCATGCATATTTAGCACTTTTAATCTTCTAGACCCTCTTCATAAATCAATGCCCACATTGCTGGTGTCATTTTCACTCCTTTGCCCATTTGATCTATATCTTTCTGATCCAGAGGTGTTCAAAACTGCATTCATTTATTCCATTGCAAGTGTCACTACTATTGCAAATACCTTAGAGAAAATCTTTCTTTCTCATCTAACATTAAAGCTAGCCCTAAACTCTTCCTGAAAAATTTCATAACCAACCTGGACCTATTTAATCATCCTTTCCTTTCAAGACCATCTAGGACACAACAGAGTTTTGTGAAAAGATCAATCACTTATCTTTGGGTTTAAATGCTTGCTTTGCAACTAATTACCTCCATTCTCCTAGAGAAAGTCACTTTCTCTTTCTAAGCCTCAGTTTCCCAATATGTGAAAGAGGGGATTGGACTAGATGCTTTTAAGGAGCAATCAAGTTCTGAAATGCTGTATTGGCACTGGATTCATGAATTAAAAAACCTTGTAGAAATTCCTTCCCCACTTTAACTTCTAATATTCTCTCCTGAAAAGGGAATTGTAATTCCTTTTTTGTTTACCACATTGAGTTGTTTTGAGGATCAAGTATGTGAAAGTGCTTTCAAAATTGTAAAGTGCTAATCAGACAGATGGCTTTATTATTTTTATTGTTATTATTGTTGTTGTTAGTAGTAGTAACAGTAGTATCACTGTGATGATTACAAGTGTCCTTATTACTTCTTCTGCTCCAAAATGTGATAACCTGTTCTTGGTTCTTAGGCTGAAAGTCATTCTTCCTCTTACTAGCGCTTTACTCAGGACCTTGATTCAGGGGGTACTATTATATGATATCAAACTTTTCCTGGCATAGAATGGTTTTGCAGCTTCTTTAGTTATTGGTGATGGCAAATATGTTTTCATTTTCCTAGTCTGTGTGTCTTGATTTTATGACCAAGTTTATTTTGCTTCTTCTGATCACTGGTATTTTAGATTATTGTCTCCTGGGGAAATATCTTGCATTTCTCTTCTAAATTAGAAATTAATATATCTTTGCCAGAGAGTCTGCATTATTTATTTGTCCTCAGTGGTGTTCTACCACCTCCTAAAAAATATCAGACGAAAATCATCAGTGTGCTATTCACTTTTTCTTTAAGATCCTTAATCGAATTGATTAAAGGGTTAGGAAAAAATAACTCTGCAGGTCAAAAGATCCAGGAATATTAATCTGAATGAGACAGCACCTAATTGGTGCCTTAAAAAAAGGTCTGTATTAACTTGAGAAGCAGCATGCTAGAGTGGAAAAATTAAGTAGGATTAAAATTCAGATCTTTCAACTCTAAAATTCTGTAAACTTTTTTTATTGTCACTTCTCCTCCTTTATTATAGTTCCAACAGGCTTACTTCTATGGCATTAGTCCAGAATTGTCTTTGGTAGCTATTAAACATTTGACTATTTCAGTGAGTTTTCCACCTGAAAACTAAATGTCCTTGGATCAGTAATGTCTTAACCCAAGAGGAGTAACAGCAGACTCTCTAGCATGGCGGTAAGTCTGGAGAGGAGCTCTCTTTGGTAGGAGATTTTCCCCAAATTATGTTCCAAATAATTTCCACAAATAATGTTACCAAAACAATTTCCATTATATCTACACACACACATAAGCCTGGCTCTTGCAGTGGTGCTTATTAAATGAGAAATTTCCCAGAGGTTACAATGCCTCAAATTATTAATAATAATGAGAAGAGTACTACATAAATTTATTGATATCCTTTCTGCTCTATCTCTGCTCATGTGTTTGATACATTTTGTAGAAAAAATGTTTTGTCCCCTTGAATATATGTGTCTAGTGAGAACACAGATCTGAAAAGGAAAACAAAAATCATTATCCAACTAAGGGATTAGGGCTTTGAAAAGTGTAAACCTTGAGTCTTGGAATATGACTTAGAAATTCTGATTTCCCTTCCCGTTCCCTAATTATTTACTCTGTTACTTTGGACAAGCCATTGTACTACTCTGAACTTCAGTTCTTTGGTGTGAAATGGAATAGCAATGCTTGCCTGGACTGCATCATAAACAATGTGATGAAAGTTAGATGCAATTATTATAAAATGCTAAGCCAAGGAGGTAGTCATCATCAATATTTCCACTTACAAAAGTTAGGAGAAAAAGAGTAATTTAGTATGCTGCCAATTAAAATTGAAAATAAACCAAAATAAAATATGTTTAATATGCACCTTTGGCTCAACACCCAAAGAACAAAGAATCCAATCAAGAAATGGGCAGAAGACATGAACAGACATTTTTCCAAAGAAGACCTCCAAATAGCCAACAGACACATGAGAAAGTGCTCAACATCGCTTGGCATCAGGGAAATCCAAATCAAAACCTCAATGAGATACCACCTCACACCAGTCAGAATGGCTAAAATTAACAAGTCAGGAAATGACAGATATTGGCGGGGATGCGGAGAATGGGGAACCCTCCTACACTGTTGGTGGGAATGCAAACTGGTGCAACCACTCTGGAAAACAGTATGGAGGTTCCTCAAAAAGTTGAAAATAGAGCTACCCTATGATCCAGCAATTGCACTACTGGGTATTTACCCCAAAGATACAAATGTAGGGATCTGAAGGGGTATGTGCACCCAGATGTTTATAGCAGCAATGTCCACAATAGCCAAACTGTGGAAGGAGCCAAGATGTCCATTGACAGACCAATGGATAAATAAGATGTGAGATACACACAAACACACACACACACACACACACAATGGAATATTATGCAGCCATCAAAAGGAATGAGATCTTGCCATGTGCAACTACATGGTTGGAACTGGAGGGTATTATGCTGAGTGAAATAAGTCAATCAGAGAAAAACATGTATCATATGACCTCACTGATATGAGGAATTCTTAATCTCAGGAAACAAACTGAGGGTTGCTGGAGTGGGGGGTGGGGTGGGAGGGATGGGGTGGCTAGGTGATAGACACCGGGGACGGTATGTGCTATAGTGAGCGCTGTGAATTGTGCAAGACTGTTGAATCACAGACCTGTACCTCTGAAACAAATAATATGTTATATGTTTAAAAAAAAAAGATAGCAGGAAGGGAAAGAATGAAGGGGGGGAAATCAGAAGGGGAGATGAACCATGAGAGACAATGGACTCTGAAAAACAAACTGAGGGTTCTAGAGGGGAGGGGGGTGGGAGGATGGGTTAGCCTGGTGATGGGTATTAAACAGGGCATGTTCTGCATGGAGCACTGGGTGTTGTGCACAAACAATGAATCGTGGAACACTACATCAAAAACTAATGATGTAATGTATGGTGATTAACATAACAATAAAAAAAATTTTAAATCCACTTTTGGACAAAAGATAGTGGATTTTTGAATCCAACAACCAAGGGCTCAGCATTCAGGAGAGGTAATTCAAGGACTTATTAGGAAAGTAAAGAACCCCAAAGTCACTTGTCTAAGGTCAACTAGATTCAAGTTATTTGATATAGCTAAGTCTATCAATGGTGAATATATTCTAGAAAGTTTGAATCAGAGTATGCATCCTTACTAGGTCTGAGTGAAAGTAGTTCTTTAAATGGTGATTGTCAACAGTGGCACCCTAGCTAGGCAAAGTAGCAATTGTGTATAAGTATTCAGATCATCAAATTTTGCTCAAATGGTATATATGCTGTCAGCATTTATGTATGCTATTAAAGTAATAAATAAGTACATAATGGCTTACATTTATTGATCACTTTATGTGCTCTGTGCTAGATGCTTTGCTGCAATAAATTACTTAATCCACACAGTAATCCTATGATCCATTCTCTGTTATAACCTCCATGTTTCAAAACAGAAAATGGAAGCACAGAGAAGTTAAGTAATGCATTCAAGGTCACACAGCTATTAAGTGGTGAAGCCAGGAGTTATATCCAATGCAGACTGAGTGTGAAGTCACTAAGCAGTGGTAGATCTGTGTTTTGTGGGTCCTGAAGCTTATACAATTGGAGAACCCTCTTTAAAAAAAGGATACAAAAATTACTGATTCAAAATTCTTTGGAAACTTTATTTAGCCTCATGTAGACAGTAAATCTACATTGCCTCTATTGTGTACACCATTTTGATTGAGTAAAAATTTTGGAGAAATAACAATATAGACACCATTTGCTTTATTGATTCACAAACTTTTCCCCATGTGAATAATTAATAACAAATTCCATGTAACAGTAGTTAATATCTAAGATTTCATGTCATAATTCAGAATGCTACTAATACCCACTTAGTGGCAGCTACCAGAAATTTTAGTTTGGTCCTAGAAGATAGTAAAAAATTTTAAAGAATGTGTTTTTTATTTTTATTTTTTTTTAAAGATTTTATTTATTTATTTGACAGAGAGAGACACAGCGAGAGAGGGAACACAATCAGTGGGCGTGGGAGAGGGAGAGGGAGAAGCAGGCTTCCCACAGAGCAGGGAGCCCGATGTGGGGCTCGATCCCAGGACCCTGGGACCATGACCTGAACTGAAGGCAGATGCTTAACGACTGAGCCACTCAGGTGCCCCATAAAGAGTGTGTTTTTTAGATCACAGAAGATTTTAGTAGGAAGAAGCCTTAGAGAATAAAGTAAAGACTCCTCAACTTTGGGATAAAAAGAGAAGCCTAAGAAGAGACAGTGTGGAGAACTGGTTAAGACTGTGGGTCTTGGAATTCATCTATCTGGATCATGGAATCATAGAGCCAAAGTTCTCCCACTGTCTGTGGTTGACTTTGTGCAAGTCACTTGGTCTCTTTGACCCTCAGTTTTCTTATCTGTGAAATGATGATGATAAATGCCCACTTTAAAGGGAAGTGAGGATTAAATGACATAATAAATGAAGAATTCATACCATAATATCTAGCAGATGAAAATAGAAGCAGTAATAAAAGCTAATAATAGTTGTTGTTAATGTAGGGCTTATTAAAAGTCACACAGATGTTATTGGCAGAATTGAGACTAGAGTCAAACTCTCCTGATTTCTGATCAAATGGCCTTTCCAATCCTCTGAACAGTTTCTTTCCCAAAATGAATGCAATGATGGAAATGACACAGTCATAATTTCAGGATATCCAGGCATTTCTAGGAGACGGGGTGGTAAATGGGAACAAAATGTCTACTCTTTGAGTTCCCTAAGTGAATAGCTAAGCATTTTAAGAGTGAGCCTATGCAACTTAATGAGGTGTTACTGTTACCTGGCGAGGTTGTTGGTAGAAATTTAGTTCCCATATAGTCCCAGCACTACTGGGGAACTGGAACTTATTGGTCCCAGAGGGAGAAACTTCTTTCTGTGGGAAATTCTGTGTTCAGGGACTGGACCTCCCTCTGTTTTTCTTTCATTCTCACTGCTGAATCACGTGTCAGGAGAGCCTGGTTAGAAAGCTACAGTTAGAAAGTTATAAGCTCATTTCTTGTGGAGTTTTGCTGGACTGGCTTTGCAGATCTCTGGGTGAATCCCCACTGTGCATCTGACATTAAACCGGGTACTTGGACATCTTTTGTGTTATTTTCAGAGATGGCATCTCTAAAAGAACAGACATACATAATCTCTTGGTCATTTTTCTCAGTGATCCAAACAGATTACATTTTAATGATGGAAATTCAATACTTAATGAATGTTTTCATAATTTAAGCTTAATTTTCTTCATCTTTAAATGGGCCCTATTTCATATGAGTTTATCACTTAACTAGGTGGCATGGTGTCTAACACATGAGAGGTTTCAGTAAATGCTAACTCTTATTTTTATTACTTTGTCCTCTTACACAACATTTTGAGGTTAATAGGTATTCTTCAAAATATAAACTTAGTGGTTAAATAAGTCTGAGGCATACTTATTTGAACAAAGTGAAACAGATTTATTTACTATAGCATTGTTCAAAATCTTTGTGTTAAAATGTGTATGAACCTCTAAGAAGTACAGCATGTTGGGTTTCCCAAACTCAGTTTCCAAATGAATATGCCAGTGTTTTGTGGAACACAGTTCGGAAAATGCTATACCTTATCCAGAATAATTTTTGAGAGAATGATCTCTGTACTGTCAGATCAAAGCTCTGACTCTTAATGGAGAGTCTCAGAAGTTAAGCAGCAATCGTAGCAGAAGTGGGTTATATAAAAGTGATAGATGAATTGGGAGGTTGTATTTTATGGTCACAAGTAGCTTCATTTTTGGAGAAATGGAATTAATTTCATGGAAGTGTATTTCTTTATTGCTTCCTCAGTAAAGAGTCCTGTGTCAGGAAAGCATGGTTGAACAACCAGATTGGGACTCCTCTTCTAGTGTGCCAAGTTATTACGAGGGGGAGGCTGTCTGGCCAGACTGTACCTCCCACCTGCTTGCCTTTGGGAGTAGTCATGCAACTAGATTTTACCAATGGAACAGAAACAGGAGTGATGTGTGCCATTCTGGGCTGAGGCTTTTAAGCAGCAGGTGTGCCCCCTTCAGGTTTTCTTTGCTTTCCCATTGGATGGATGAAGAAGGTGCTGTAGTTCCTGATAGTGGTGCCACAAAAGGGAAGCCAGGGTCTCCGGACCATTGCCTGGAGGAAAGCTGTGCACTGAGAAGTAAACTTGCATTGGATTATTACATAGTGAATTAATGAATGAATTTTTCAGCTTTATTGAGGTATAATTAACAAACAAAATTATAAAATACTTAAAGCTCTTGATATTTGTATACACTGTGAAAGAATTTCCCTTATCAAGTTATGTAATACACCCATTGTCTCACATATTCACTGTGTTTTTTTCCTTCTTCTTCTCCTTCTTCTTCTTCTTCTTCTTCTTCTTCTTCTTCTTCTTCTTCTTCTTCTTCTTCTTCTTCTTCTTCTTCTTCTTCTTCTTCTTCTTCTTTTTTTTGTGAGAACATTTAGGTTCTACTGTCCTAGCAAATTTTAGTAACAATACAGTACATCAACTACAGTCACCGTGTTATACATTAGATCCTCAGGTGAATAATTAATTGTGGGTGAGAGAATTTATTCTCAGAGTTTCAACTAGTGCTTTGTTATCTACCTCTTGGGTTCATTCATTCATTCAGCAAATCTTTGAGCACGTACACTGTGCTAGGTACCTAGGATGAACAAAATTCCAATGTTTCTCTCCTGGAGCTTCCAGATAGGGGGGAGACAGACATACTTACAATCTCAATAAACGTGACAAGGGATATGATAAAGATGGAAGAAATCTTCTCTGTGGGATCAGAAGAAGGAGTGATGAACTCTGCCAGAGGGGTGGGGGAAGATGCTCACAGAAGGTGGGCTTAGGAGGGCTCTGAAGGAAGAGTAAGCATTTGCAGGAAAATGGGAAGAAGTGATTTGGAAATGTGCACCAATAGGCAACACAGGTAATAAAGTCAAGAGGTTGAGGAAAGGTTGAATGTTGGAGAAAGGCAAGCAGCTCATTGTGAATGGTATTTACAATGTCCTCTATACCTATAATAAGTGCCTGTCACAGAGACGGCTCTCAGTAAATGTTTGCAAAATGCATCAATGGCCTACTAAGAAGGTTGGGCTTGTTTGTTCTAGTTTCTTTTTTTGTTTGTTTCAAGTTTTTATTTAAATTCCAGTTAACATATAGTGTAATGTTAGTTTCATGAGAATTTAGTGATTCATAACTTACATATAACATGCAATGCTCATCAGAACAAGTACACTCCTTAATTCCCATCACCCATTTAAAGAAGGTTGGTATTAATCCCAAAAGGGACTGGATGCCATCAAACACTTTTAAGTAGAGGATTCAGATATAAAAAGAAAAATGCAGAAGATGAATTTTTAAAAAGCATATCATTTAATTATGAGACAGTCTCTTGGAAAACTACAGCTGCAATATAGATTTTCATTATGGGCAATAAAGATGAGGAGGTTATAATGTTGTGCCTTTGAAATCTTAACCGTGACATTATTTGCTACTACCTTGCAGTATCAGGAAAAAGAACAGGCCCTAAGGCGAGCATTGAAGAACACAGAAAATAAGACTGAGTTGATGAGTTACTTATTGAGAACATGTGTGAATGGGAAATGGGATGTTGAAAACATTCCTACATAAGCTGAAGGTTGTTTATCCTATTGTACAATCAATCCCTATTATGCTAGTATAAATAAAACCTTCAGAGAAGCAGAGATGCCAGGGAGGACCTGAAATTTTGTTTGCATTCTCATCCACAGATGATGCTAAGAAAATAATGGCAATGAAATCATTTGGAGGGTGCAGGCAAAGATGGAAAACTTATTTGGATTCAAAACAAAAGCATCATTTTGAGTTGGAAAGCAAATATGTATGCATATAGGCTAATGCATTTTGGAAACAAGGAACTGAAAATGCCAAAATATCACTATCTCTTCAGAGCCATGTTGAACTCAAAGAAGAAGACTGCTATTTCCAAATGGCACCACTGCCCACAATTATGTTGGCAGGAAGTATAAGGTCCCACTGGAAGCAATGAACTTCACCTCCCACCAGGAAAATCTGGAGGTAAAAGTTTAGTACAATAGGGTCATGAAAAATATCTTGTGCCAACTATTTTAACTAGCATGAAAATAGTCCAATTTGAGGATGTTTAAGACTTTACATAGCAGTTTAGCTAAGAAATAATCTGTCATCATGTCCGTTTTCTATCCTTTATGGGGTGTTTTGGCAGAACTTCTTCTGACCATAAACAAGCAGGGCTAGAGGGGAGATAATTTGAGGACCATTACCTGCGTTCTTACCCTGGAGGAAAGGCATGGAGAGAGCCCCAAATTCCTCACTTATAGTTCACTTTCCAGCCTACTGCATCCCAGCCAAGGTTCATCTTCTCTAATACCATCTGGATTTGTAGAGGAGTCTCTCAGGGAATCTGAATTCAATATGATTCAGATTCCAAATGCCTGGGAGACTCCAAGGGGAGTGAATTTTCCCTGTTAAGGGTTACCATTACACTTGTAAGCATGTCTCTATCAATAGGCTAAGGCAATTATCTTTTTGGGAGTTGGTTCCTGTGGCCTGGTGTGCTGGATAGACCATGCCCTTTCAGATCCTCTCTCCACCTTGATCTCTGTCCTGAAAGGCTGACAAGTATAGCTATCATCAACAGGCTCCTTTGCCCTGTGCCTGGCTAGAGTCTGCCATTGAACCACAGTTCTTGTCAGATGCCCACATGGTTCTTTTTCATCTGGTGCAGGTAAATGCTTTCTCCTCATCCTGTCAGGTCTGGGGTGGTAATAGTACTCCACTGTTACTGCTTCTGCAGTGCTGCATGGCCCTTGTGGTTTCCTGCCCTCATCTCTGCAAATAGTCCTTTTGTTAATCTCTCCTTAAATTATGCCAATTTGAGTATTCCATTTTCTACCTTAGTTTCTATTCTAGTTAATGTAGTACCGTTTGATTCAACACATGTCAACTTGGGTAGCTGTTACTGTGTCAATGCAGCTACTTCCCAACATTTTCCAAATGGTTAGGGAGAAGATATTTTATGTCCCTTTAATCTCATGCAGCAACTAGCATGGAATCTAGTGTGTTGTAGGTGCTCACTAAATACTGGTTCATTATTAATCAATATTATCAATGAACTAAAATGTTAATTGACCATTTGAGTCTCAAATTTTCAGGCTAATCGGGAGTGGAATATTTCCAAAGAGATTAGAACACTTTTTATTATTAGAACACTTTTTAGGTGACATAAAATTCTCCAAACTTCAAAATTACTTGCAGAAAGAATAACACAAGTTGAAAATATTTTTTCAAGTCATAGTGTTAAATGTTGTTATATTAAAGAGTTGGGGGTGGTGCCTGGGTGGTGCAGTCAGTTAAGTGTCCCTCCCACTCTTGGTTTTGGCTCAGCTCTGATCTCACTGTCTTGAGATCAAGCCCGGGGGGGAATCTGCTTGGGTTTCTTTGTCCCTCTTCCTCGACCCCTCCCTGCTGCTGTGCACTCTCTCCCTCTCACTGAAATAAATAAATCTTTTAAAAAAAGTTAGGATGAGTTAGCAGTTATCTTTATCTTTATCCACTTTACATGATACTATCAAAAAGATTTATCTCTGGGTCTCAGCATGCATCATTATGAGAGTGACAAAAAGAGGACAATAGTGTTTACTGGTTTTTGAGTTCCTACTATGTTTCTACTACTTTCTAGTCACTTTACGTACATTATCTGATGTAATAATAGTAAATAGTAAATCATAATTAGCCCCACTTATGAAATAAGAAGCTAAGGTTTAGAGAAAGTAGGTAAGGTTGTCAAATACTTGTAGAGAAAGATCTAGTCCATCAAGGAATTAAGTTTGAGATGCAGAATGGGTAGGAGAAGGCAAGATTGTAATTCTTGGTCAGGAGGAAGAGGAATGGCCTCATCTGGGTAGGGAGATGGTGGAGGGTAAAGGAGAGTGGTAGAGACCTACTTCCCACTTGCATGCAGTGCCTGAAGTAGTACTGGCTGTGAGAATCCTGTGGAGGCTGATATTGGTTTCTTTTGCAACAATAATCCTGTATAACAGACCCTTGCAAAACACAATGGTTTAACTGAAACCTTTTGACCAATATCGCCCCATTTTTCTCACTCCATATCATAGTTAATAATACTGTATTATATACATGAAATTCGCTAAAGGGGTAGATTTTAAGTGTTCTCAACACACACACACACACATATACACACACAGATGGTAAAACAAATAAACAGTGACTTAAAACAGCAATCACTTAGAATTGCTCACACACCAACAGTTCTACTGGGTTTGAATGATGGACTCTGCTCAGCTGTGCGGATCTACTGACTGCAGGTGTCCACATTGGCTGGGGAGGTTCTGGTTCAGTCTACAGTTATTGGCACAGCTCTGCTCTGCCTGGTTCATCATGTGTTTAGGACCAGTGTGTAAGATGGAAGATGTTCTCATGGCAATGCCAGAGGCATAAGAGGACAAGTGGAAATATACAAAGCTTCTTAAGGTATAGGCTTGGAACTGACACTGTCATTTCCCTCTCATTCTACTGACCAAAGCAATTCACATGTCTCAACCCAATGTCAGGGCTTGGGGATATATACTCTTTTCATTTAGTGGTAGCAACCAGAAATTTAAGTGACAAAGGACATGGATCCCTGGAGGAATGAAGAATTTGGAGAAATAGTATGATTCACCACAGCTGAATGATGACTTTCAGTTCCCTGATTTCAAATGATATTGAACATATTTTAATTTATTTGAATATTCTTTGTGCAGTGTTCTATGATGTTAATTTTCTATGGCCTTGAGAGCAACAGCGAGGCTCTGTGTGGCCAACTCTGCAACAGGGGAATGGCATGCTGGAAGAGGCATCTCCGAGCCAATCCAGACAGGCCATCACTAGCTTCTACAGTGCCATTATGCAAATTAGCAATAGCACCTTGTGTTGTCTAGCATTAGGCATTGTGATCATTTTGGAGGAGGGCAATGATGAAACTGTATACTTTTTGTTTGTATATCACATAACTAGTGAGATTTAAAATTTTTACTTTATACCAAATCATGGAACTATTTTCAATCACTTTTGAAATTGAAATATTCACACAAACTCTTCAGAGAGCATTTTTTGAGAGAAAACTATATATGAATAAACTTGAAACTCTAAATAAATTGATTTAATATTATCTCTGTAGGATTGTGGTACAAGGAAACAGAAGCATTCATGTTTTCTTACCCCACGAAGTTCCTCTGGTCTCCATACCCTACCTTTGTCACTCATTCCAAGTTCAAGTGGGAGCTTGTGCTCATTAGCAAAATGTCCCCATAGGGTCTCTTCTTCCAGTATAATTTGCTCCCTGTCCATGAAAACTGCAGGTGTCATCAAAGACTGTGAGGCTAGTTCTTCAGCCTTCCTTAGGCTGCAGCAACTAACTTTTCCTACTTAATATCTTTTTGCTATAAGTATCCTATGTTCTCTTATATATTATTTGCATGTTAATATTATATACAGAGTTATAAACAGGTATAATCTGAACTAATGTGGGCATATTTTCAAGTAAACGACAAATTTTGTTTGACCTGTGATTGTCTATTCTATTTGGCCATCCTTTCTGGAGACTTAAGTATATTTTAGGTGTAGTAATGCTGATTAGCAAAACAACATGGGGATTTCTGGCATGTTTTGAAGGGAACAATAGGGAACAGAAATATTTGGAATTTATATTTTATCTAAAAACCCAGGAAGAAGTTTGCTATTCCTCTTGTACAAAATGCTTGGCACTGTTTTGAAATTAGAGGAGAGGTTGTGCGCATTCCCTTGCTCATCCCAAACCAATTATTTATGGCATTTTTCTAGCAGTGATAAAATAGAGCCAGGGCATAAAATGTCATAAGGAATGCTGGAAAGGAATTAGAAGTAACCCTTAAATATTGAATATTACCTATTCTTATCAGCATTGAGCGATGTTGACCTTTGATAGGGATGTGTATGTGCTTGTGCATGCTCATTACTCCAAATGGACTATGCGTTCAACTTACAAAGACTGATAACAAAATTACAACTGTCCAATAGAAATGATCTGAAATTCATGCAGCTAGATCAAAAGCCTCCCCCAGTTCCAAATGAGCAGTAACTGGAATGAATTACATTATGGAGCCTTCCCAACTGCAGCTTAAATCATTTAAGACTTGTTTGGTATGGCACCTGCTGCTCACTTATTTTTAGGAGAGAAAATGTACTTTCTTGAGCATAAGGGCCTGAAGAATTTTTATACCCAAGGAAAAACCTAAATGTGCCAAAAATTTGGGAGCTGAATTTTTAGAAGGGCAGTTTAATTTGCTACTCTTAAATGGGGCTTAAGGGGCTGAGATCACAGTCAAATAGCTGCCAGCACCATGACCTGCCGCCCCGCCCCCCCCATCCTTTCTGCAGGAGCCTTAGTGGGAGGCCATTGTGAAGGCTGCTTCAAGCTTTTGATCACTTGAGCTGCAGACTTCATTATAGCAGTCAGAAGGATGAGCTTAAGGAAAGAAGGAAAAAAAATGGAATTCCAAATATTTGCTTAGTTTTCAAGTTTCAATCCTCATGTTCCTTCAGGGTGACCTTTGCATTTCAGAAATGAGAAACCCTGACCTAATTACTTTCTAAGTTCACTGGAGTTGTCATACCCTATGTAGTACTCTACTTCCTTTAAAAATAAGGGTTGGGGGCGCCTGGGTGGCTCAGTTGGTTAAGCAACTGCCTTCAGCTCAGGTCATGATCCTGGAATCCCAGGATCGAGTCCCGCATCGGGCTCCCTGCTTGGCAGGGAGTCTGCTTCTCCCTCTGACCCTCCCCCCTCTCATGCTCTCTCTCCCATTCTCTCTCTCAAATGAATAAATAAAATCTTAAAACAAAAAAATAAGGGTTGGAGGAGAGTGGTGAAGCTGTGTCTACATGTTGAGAGGCTAAAAGGGGAATGATGGCATGCATCTAGATCATTCATGCCAGTTGTGAGAGAGCTTTGGTATATGCCTGTGAAATCTAGTGAAGTCCCTGATGGCTACATGCGACTATTTAAATTTAAGGTAATTAAAATTAAATTTAATTAAATATTCAATTCCTTAGTCACATTAGCCACGTTTCACTAGCCACATGTGGTTAGTGTATTAGACATTGCAGATACAGAATGTTTTCATCATCACAGAAAGATTTTTAGACATCAGTGGAGAGATGTCTTTCCTATAAGGACTTAGTCTTTTTGTTTTTAAAGATTTTATTTATTTATTTGACAGAGAGAAAGAGAAACAGAGAGAGAGCACAAGGAGGGGGAGGGGTTGAGGGAGAAGCACGCTCCCCACTGAGCAGGGAGCTGGATGCTGGGACTTAATGCTGGACTCAATTCTAGGACTCTGAGATCAAGACCTGAGCCGAAGGCAGGCGCTTAACCGATTGAGCCACCCAGGCGTCCCTTTAAGGACTTAGTTTTAAGAGAAAAAGATCTGGGCAAAGTGTTTAAAGATTCCCAAATTAAAATAAATTATTTAAAACCTCATATATTTGATCGGATTGACATGTATTGAAGCTTTGTTTGAAGTTTTCGGTGCTTTCCACCTACACATCAAATAACTTCTCTGTTGTTCCCCATCGCTGACTTTCCACTTGAGTCTTGGACTCCTAAGTTTACCCTGTGAGCTGTGTTTATTCCCACCTCCTTGCTCACAGTGATGGTTTCTCTCCACAGAAAAGCCTTTCCTTCCCCTTGCTGCTTACCTCAAATCCATCCTTCCTCAAAGGCCTCATTTATATTGTCTCCTCTGTGAGGATTTCTCACGCCACTACATGTCACGTAATCACTTTCTATTCTGATAATTTGCATTTTTTCCCCTGTATTACACTTTTGATATTTCCTGCTTGTTTTCTTCCTTTATTTAGAATATAATGAATGTATTGTTTTTCAGAGTAGGGACGCTGTCTTATATTCTGCTTATCAGAAATGACCTTTGCCATCATCCTGAACTCCATCAGATTCAAGAAAGTTAACATTGATGTCTTTAATCTGTAGTTCATTTTCCAATGCTGTTAATTGTTTCAACATATATATTTTTTTAACAGTAATTTTGTTTTGTTCTTCTGAGATCCAGGTCAGGATCATGTACTGCATTTAGTTATCATGGCTTTGTTACTCTGGGACAGTTACTCAGCCTTTCTTTGTTTTTCACACCATTGGCATTTTAGAAAAAAAAATACAGGCAATTTTTTTAGTATGTCCTTGATGGTTTCCTTGGTGTTTCCTAATGATTAGAATCATGTTTTACATCTTTGGAAGGAGCTACTATATAAATAATAAACTATATTATTCTCAGGGTATTACATCTGAAGTACAACCTGTCTATTTGCCCCTGATAGGTGATGTTAATTGTGATGATTTATTTAGTTAAGGTATGGTCCAACTTCTCCACTGTATAGTTACTATTTTTCTTTTTGTAGTTAATAAGTAATTGTGGGGAGATTAATTGTGCTATTAGTTCTTTGTATGTTTCGCTTAAGAAATTTGATGCATATGTAATTTTGTTATATAATACTTTATATACTTTATAATACTTAGTTCCTTTTGCTGGGTGGCCCTGAGAAACTTTTGTCTTTAAAGTCTTCTATTTTATAGACTCTACCTCAAAGTTGGTCATTCCAGACAAACTTTTCAAGGTACATGGTGGACCCTTTCAAAATACAGATTTTCTTTTTCTCTTATTTCTGAAAAATTTTCCCAGATTATGTATATGCTTTCCCTTTTAATAACTCCAGTTATACATACGTTGAATTTTCTTTGCTTTTCAACCATTTTCTCTCTGACCCTTTTTACTCCTTTTTCTCATTTTCATTCTTTTAGTTTTTTTTTTTTTTGCCTTTATTCATTGGCCCTTATAACTATTTGATTTTATTTGATACCTTGTCATTTTTTTCTTTATTTTGAAGATTTTTCACCTTTTCTTTAAATTTTTTTAAATGTTTTATTTATTTATTCATGAGAGTCAGAGAGACAGAGAGGCAGAGGCAGAGGGAGAAGCAGGCTCCCCGCCTAGCAGGGAGCCCGATGCAGGACTCGATCCCAGGACCCTGGGATCATGACCTGAGCCGAAGGCAGACGCTTAACCATCTGAGCCACCCAGGTGCCCATTAATTTCTTTTTGAAGTTCATTGCATTTCTCTCTGTTATTTTTCACTTTTATTCTTAATTTTTGAATTTCTGATTTTGGATATTTTTATATCTCCAAATGCTTGAGGAAATTTAAGTTTGGAGTTTTTATCTCATGGTCATTTTTCTTTTGGGAGCTTATAATCAGCTGAAATGTTCTTTTTTTTTTTCCAGCTGAAATGTTCTGACTTTTTATTTTCTTTTTATTGTGGCTTTACACAGTTAGCCTGAGATTTTGCTTTTGTTTTCTTCATATTCCAAAATATTTCAGAGATAGAGTTCATCACTGAAGAGTACTCTATGTGCCAGAATAGTGAAGTGCAGTTTCCTTAATGGATAGTTTTTTTGTTGATGAAGGTGTTGCGGAAGGGGTTGGTGCAACTTGCGTTTATCTCTCTCTCTTTTTTTTCCTGCAGAATGTTTAATTTTTTCCTTCTTATTTCTTCCTGTTGCTTTAATGCCACATTGCCAAGGAGGCACTCCTCCTTTAGTTAAAAACTTCTCACAAAATGCACTGTAGAGGCATCAGTGGAACCTCTGCTTTTGCTCACTCTTTAGACTTTGTTGGCAGTACTATAACACAGTAAGTCCCAGACCTGTGTTCAGTATCGAGGACTTAGTATGCACTTTTCCCTTCCTGGGAGTTATTCCTATCTGGGTTTTATGTAAATCTTATATACTCTTCTTTTCCCTGGAGACTCCTAAGGCAACTCCCCACTCTCCAAATTCACAAGCTTACTATGGCTATGGAAGCTGTGTTGGAATTTGGTGTTAGTTTTTCTACTTATAGGTAATTCGAAATTTGTGTTATTAAATGTCTCCTAGTGATTCTGAAGATGTGGTTTTGAGCTCCTTGTATTTGTATTTGAGTTCCTTGTTGAACTTAACTTATTTGGGAGGATGTGTAGAAAAATTAAGATTTAGGAAGCTGCCCTATGCTAGGGCTGAGCAGACTTCTCCAATAACTTTTAAGTTTTTCTCTTTATCCTTGATGATTTATATTTTACTATAAGGAGTCAAGATGTGGATTTATTTTACTTATACCTTTGGGCACTTGAAGTATACTTTACATCTGAGAACTTAGATGTTCTGTAATTTTGGAAAATTCTCAGCACACACACACACACACACACACACCCCAATTCTTTTGTTCTTTCTTCCTGGAATTCTGGTAGATACATGTTAGAGCCTCCCAGAATCTTCTCCATATCTTTTAATTCATTAATTACTCTTTTGCATTTTATTTCCTTGTGTTTTTGAATTCTATCTGAATTCTTCAGTACTATTTTCTATCTCACTAATTCTTTGTGTCAATCTGGAATTTATTCTATTTGTTGAATTTTTTTTTATTATGTTATGTTAATCACCATACATTACATCATTAGTTTTTGATGTAGTGTTCCATGATTCATTGTGTATAACACCCAGTGCTCCACAGAACATGCCCTCTTTAATACCCATCACCAGACTAACCCATCCTCTCACCCCCTCCCTTCTAGAACCCTCAGTTTGTTGAATTTTTGATATCAGTGACTACATTTTTTATTTCTAAGATTTCCAATTGTTTTTCTTTTGTATCTACTTATACCTTTTAAATTTCTAAATTTAATAATTTTTATTCTTTTAATGTTTTGAGCATCTTAAGCATATTTATTATTTTTTGTCAATGTCCTTTAAAATAATTTTTTTTTTCTGGAAGTGATTCATGTTTGTGTGATTGATTTTTGGGGGGGGGATAGAAGGAACTCCCATCTTTAGTACTATATGACTTCATATCTTTTTTGATTCTATTTTTCCAGCTTCATTTTGGACTGGACATTATTTTGGTTTGGTTTTGTCATCTATTTATTATGTTATTACTTTTCTGCATGTAGTATTATTGTGTTGACCTCTTATGCCAAGACCAGTATTATTGATAATAGTGGCCTAAAGCCACACCCATGGTGATATTGGAGATACTTCAGGCCTTGGTACTGAGCTAACTGGAAGCTTGGTTTAGTTCCTGGTCTGGAGGCAGTGTCTGTGTCCTCTAGCCTCCTTGAACTCACAGGTTTCTTTAATCCATAGCACAAGGCAGTGGTAAACTCTGGTATTTTATTAGAGTCCTTGCATGAGAGGGGAGTGTTATTTCATTTCCTAACTTTGTGGAATCTGGCTCTAGTCCCACACTGTGTGTTGGGCACTTTTGCCCCCAGTATCCCAGCATCTGTTTCTGCATTTCAAGCTTTAGTGGTTCCATGGCTTCTGCTCAGTACTTTGTATTTTGCTCCTGTTATTGGTCCATGGAAACAAATTTCTTGCTTCTTTTAGACTGGTTTTTAATTTATCTAATAATGCTAAATGTTTAAAGAAGAAGTTGTATATCAGACCATGAATTTATTGTATCACCTTTACCAGATAACTCTTTGCTTGATATATTAGTCAGGGTCAGGGAAAAACAAAAAACAAAAACATGATATATTCACATTAGATAATTTCAGAATACTTAAATAAAAGGATTACTTACATGGGTACAATTGGAGTATAATTGGAGTATACATCAAGGAATAGTACAGAGTCTAGGAAACCAAAGGGCTAGTGCAGTATCTTGGGAACTAGTAACAGAGAGGAGCAGTTTCAGCCTCTAAGTCAGAAAAGGCAGGGGGAAAGAGAAGATATTAGAACAGACAGAGATAGCTGGTAGAGGGGACTGCCTGATAGGATCTGGGTCCTTCAGTTGAAGGGCATAGCCAGCCAAGGTGCACCTGTTCACAAAAGGCTGGGGGAATGAGTACACTGAATTCACTCTCCCCCTTCAGTATCTTGCTAATGTTTCCTTTACTCAAACCCAACAGAAGCTGGAGGACAAGGAAGACTAGTGTTGATGCAGTCCATGTATTTAGCTTTTCCAAGCAAGAGCAGTGTTAAGTATAGACAGTGGGTTCAGAGGAGCATGGTTGGTAAAGTTTTCCAGAAATGACTACAGTAGTATTTCCTATCTCACATATTCTTCTCGATCATTGTCATGCTTCTTATTAAGAGCCGGAGTCTGGTCACATCTCAGGTGGCCCACTATCTGGACTCATAGGATAAGGTGGAAATGAGGGTATGTGACTTTTGAGATTGAGTTATATGAGATAATACAACTTCTATCTGGCCTCTCTCTTTGGACACTCACCTGGGTCTCCATACTTTGAAGAAACCTAGGGCACATGGAAAAACCCATGTAAGGGGAATTGAGACCTCGGGCACCCATCCTGGTTGAGCTCCCACTTGACTGTTGGCACCAACTTGTTAGCGTTTGTGAGCAGATCATTGTGGTGGAGAACTCATCAGCCCTTGGGTGAAGCACCCAGTTTATACCACATGGAGTAGAGAGAAGTGTTCTTCATTAAACTCTGACCAAACTGCAGATTTGCAATCATGATAAATATCTTCCTTGTGTCTGAGATGTTTCCTTTCTTCTCCCATAGCACCCTGAACTAATCTGTCATGGCATTCAAGCTATTGTATTTTAATTACCAATTTACATTTTCCTCTCTGCACTAGATTGAATGCTCCATGAGGGCAGATATCATGGCTTGATTATCATTTACCCCCAGTGCCTAGTACAGAGTCTGAAACACAGTACAAATTTAATGTATATTGGTTAAATAAATGAATGTGAATTTCAACCTCTTTTCCCTATCTTTATCTTTCTAAGAACTTTTATGGGTTGTCATTCATAACCCCAGGGTTGTAGATTAAGAAACATTTGTGAGTAGCAACCCAGCATGAGGCTGCAGTTTGAGTAGTTTTCCTCTATAATATACCAGCTTTTCAGAATGCCTGGAGTGACACCAGTATTATTTTTGCAGAGGACCAATAAAAAATGATTTGATATCATTAAAAATGATTTCTCAAATGTGTTCTTAGGAGGAAAAGGAAACAAAATGGAACAAGGGGATTTTAAAGAAATGATTATTATTCTTTTTGAGAAAAGAAATGAGGATGGAGAAATAAGGAAAAAAGGGAGCACAAATAAAGGGGAAGAAAGATGTGGTAGCCCTACATCTAAGACAGGCAGTGTTGCAAAGAGGGAAGATCGTAGGTTTTAGAATCAGACCTGAATTCAAAGCCTGTCTCATCTATATATGAGCTACTGGGCAAGTCAGCCTCAGTATCCTCCCTCCAAATGAACACAGTAACAGCCAGTTTATATAGAGTTGTAGAGGATTAAGATACCCTATATTAAGGACTAACACAACATTGATATATAGCAGATGATTAACAAATAATAGCTACATCCTTACTATCACCACAACCACCATTACCATAACTGTGGAACTAACCAAATGGGGAAGAGGACACAAGGGCTTTTGAGTGTCTTCTGACATCCTGAGTCTAGCTCTCACCCAGTGGGTGAGATATTAGGCTACTGCTGATACCTAATATTTAGTGAGGGTTTTTTTTTCTTTCTTTCTTTCTTTTTTTTTTTTTTACTTCAGGTGTAAACAGCTGAACTCCATCATGGTGTCATTTTATAGTTACTACACTTGCTAATTTATAAGCAAATTCTCCCTCTTATAATTCTAAAAGAAAAGAAAAAAAATACTAGGGCCCCAGGAAGTGAGAGATAGGTGAGAAGGTAGAAACAATAGCAGTGATGAGATGGAGCCCCTTGGTCATTGATCCGGCCCTGAGGACATGGGTTAAAGGTAGTCAGAAGGCAGATGAACCTGAAGAGTGAGATGACTCATGGCTCCTTCACTATAAGACCAGTGATTCATTTGGTTGTTCTGAGCAGAAAGCATTTTATTGAGTAATGAGAAGACACCATACCACACAATTTATGTACCCTATCTCACTGTGACACAGATATTTTACCACTCATTTTGTAGATTGAGAAATAAAGACTTGGAGAAGCTAAATAAATTGCTCAAGCCCACCCAACATAACTTGTAAAGATAAAAACTGGGATTTAAATCGAGATGTATTTAGCTACAAAAGCTACAGATATTGTACTACAAGAAAGAGCATATGATGCAGGAGAGAGGCCAGGTTGTCTTACACATGGAGCTGTTACTCTTTGATGATAAGGTAACAGAGAATTATAGGTCTTATTATTATAGACACAGGGTGAGTGAAAAAATGCTTAACCTAGCTGCCAGAGCCACCTTACAGTACAAAAAAAAAAGGTAAACATCTTGGAAATAATTTATTTTCTAATTCCTGAGGAGTGGAGTTACAATTGTTCATTGCTTCAGCTGAATGATATGTAACTCAAATCTCTTGGTTTCTTCAGCTTATAAGTGTGCATATGGTTGTACCAACATTGAAAACTTAGTTTCAATGACACTGAATTTCAATTTCCAAATCTTAAAGTTTGCCAACTCTTGGCTTAAAGAGTGGTCTTTGGAAATATTTCTCCATTTGAATTTCCATTCTGTCATTCATATCTATGCTGGGCTCAAGCATGTTTCTTAATTTCCTGGAGCCTTAGTTTTATCATCTGTAAAATGGAATCATACCATTGACCTCATTTAGATTATTGTGAAGATTGAGATGACATATGTGCAACACATACACACCACAAAAACCTACCTAGCACATAGATATTTAGCACTCTATAAAAGTTCATTAATTTTCTTCCTTAACTTCTTCTCATTTTTTTCCCTAAGACTAGTCCCAATGAGAAGATTATAGCTAGGACAATGAGAGGTTTGTTAGGTTTTATCCAAGGGTAGATGTTGGAAGTGGGAAGAAAGGAACTGAATTTCAGGATCAATCTCTGGAGCTGAAGTGAACTTTCACCACATGCAGTTGTTTCTGTTGATCCCTTTGTGGGAAGTTGTGATTTAGGTAAAAAGAGGACATGGTAGTTGAAGGAAGGATGACATATTTATTTGTTTTTATTCATGGCAAGAAGGACTCCAAAGTCCCGTTCCTCTATAATATTCTGTACCTGATCTTTTATCTTAGAGGTTTTCAATAGAAAAATAATAATCAGGGTGGTCTTTGTTGGGACTGGGGCCCTCAGGAGGAGATATCATCACCTGTGGGCTCCATAACTTCCACCTTAGGAAGGCAACCATACATTTGGCCACTAGAAGGTAGAGTGCCCTCTAGTGTTGATGAAGTGGACAGCCTGACTGAGTGAGGGGGTGGGGAGCAGGAGGCTCAGGAGCCTCAGGTAGATAAACTTTGTGAGGCTCCCTCTTATTTCCCTTCCCTTTACAATGTGGGAATATTTTGCACAATTGGTGGGAGCCAGGTGTGTTTCATCCTTTGCACATCAGGAGACAAAGGAAACATTAGGAGAACTTCTAAGTGCATTTGTACTTACATTCTGACTGTTGAGTTTGTAGTGCAATGAGCATTTCCTATCCTGATTTAAGCTACAAAGTTGAGGCTTAAGATCTGCTACTCACTGGTTGGTTGATCGGTTGGTTGGTTGGTTTTGGATCATGATTAACTAATATTTCTTTGGGATTAGAGTTCCTGATTATGCAGCCAGGTTGCCAGGAGCACTGGCCATCCCTGCTTAGGTTAGCCTTTACTCAATAGCCCTCCATCCTCGGGGCTTAGCTATTCCATCCCTTCACCACCACCACCACCACCTTTCTTGGATGCCCTAAAGAATGATGAAGAACACTTTTCAAGTGAACTCACAGCAATATTGTCAAAGGGCAAGTTTGCAACCCAGAGAACACCTTCAGGAATTATTAGAACACTTCTATATATACTTATTTATTGGTAGGAAAGAAGACTAGAATTTTGATGTCTGTGTTTAAATCCTGACTCACCACTTCCAAAGGGGCCTTAGGCAAGTTTGAATTTTCCAGAGCCCAAGTTTCTCACTGGCAAAGAGATAAGAATAATACTCACACTGTAAGATTGCTATGATAATTGGTGAGGAAAAAAAAAAGTATAAAGTGTTTATTACAAAGACTGATACACCCAGATGCTCAACACATGCTTGCTAGAAAAATTATTATTAGATCAAGGAAAGGTAAGAAGTTTGGGGAATAGAGGAAGGGTGTTTGGTTGGTAAGAGTAGCAGGAGATGAAGTTGGGAGGTAGGCTGGAGAGAGATTTTCAAAGATGTTGGATGTTCTTGAAAGTTTGGATTTTAGTTAGTGGATATTAGATCTACTTGAATTTAGATCAGATATTAGAAAAGAGATTTGTAATTCTGAAAGAAAAATATGCTATGTACGTATAAGATAGGGAAAGAGATGCTGTTAATTGAGAGACACTGACTTGACCAGGAAGAATTTGGTATGTAGAGGCAGCAGAGTATATGATTCAAGAACTGGGATGCTGGAATCAAGATGCCTGAGCTTAAATCCTGGCTCTGCCATTTATGAATTGTGTGGTCTTGGGAAAGTTACTTTGACTCTCAACATCTCAGTTTCCTTACCTGTAAAATGGGGATAGTTATAATGCCTTCCTCATGGGGTTGTAAAGCTTAAAGCAGTTCTTGGCACACAATACACATTTTTTAAGAAAAAAACATCGTTCATAATAGGAAGTCAGTTTCACTTGACCAGAGACTGGAAATGCAGGAGGAATGAAAGACAGATCTGAGATTCCATCTTAGGAAACTGAGTGAATGCCAGTGTCATCAACTGACATAGGAACACAAGAGGAGGGATAGGTTTGTGTCATGATGGGTCTGGGATGAAGATGTGATTGGGGAAGTGCATCCTGGAAAATAATAGGACTGGATGAGTTCACCCAATGGAATTAGATGGCTGGAAAAGAAGAGCGCTATAGAAACTTGTAATACATTTATATTCTTCAGGTGGATTGAAGACTATGATTTGAGTAAGGAGGGAGCTGAATGACAAGAAGAGAATCAAAAGATAATCAAAAGATATTGGGGTGGTAGAATCCAAAATCAGAGAGAATTATAAGTCTCACAGGGTGGTCAACAGAGGCAAAGACCAAATATTTCATGAATTTATCTTTGTACAATTTGCCTTCCAATGGGCCATGTCTAATGTTTCTGGTAATGAGATCTGTCTTTTTGCCCCATGCATTTCCAGCTGCTTTTGATTTTCAATCATGTAATGAGTCCCAGACACATGCACAATCAACTGTACAGCAGAAAGGAGAATGACCTCCACATGCGCCAGCACACATGCATGCAGGCACACACCACAAAGCCTAACTTGGGAAATGAATTAATTTGGCCAAAGAGAATTGTTTGTCCTTAAGTAGAACACTAATGGTTCTCTGTAAGTTAGTGGAGATGGTGCTAATCAGTTCCTCTGCCCCACTTTCCAGACCTCCCTGATCTCTACCAAACCACAGTGCCTCTTGTATGGGCTTGTTTTTGTATTTTGCTCATATAACTCATATAAGTCATACTGAGATGTGGACTCCATTAACTCAGCTTGCAGGGTTATCACTTACATTTTTAAAGCCCAAAAGACTGGACTGCAGAGTTGGCTCTCCCTTACCCTGGCCTCACTAACAGTGTGGTGGGCAGAATCTTGGACATATCTGATGGGAAGGATCAGCTCATAGTCATTGAGTCAGTCTCTCTGCTCTGAGAAGGGCTGCATCTCCAATGTCCCAATAACGAAAACCTTTAGGTTTCCAGAGAATGTATGTTTCCACTGAAAAAAAGAAAACAAGAACCATCTGCATCGAGTACCCACTATGGACACATTCCTAAGGAAGTAGCTGAGGATTCCACCACGTAATGTCCCTGTCTTCCAACTCACAGTCAGTAGGGGGAAAGAAAACCAATAACAAGCAGCATTGGAGAGAAAGAAAAAAGTGCTTTGGGGGTTTGAGGAGTTGGAACAAATACAAGGCAATTGTGTCTATTTTCAGAATGCTAATGAGATGAAAAGGTTGAGAATAGGGAAGTAATGTAGTCTTGCTCCATGGCATATTTCAAGGTTGCTTTTTTTGGGGTGAAAAACAGCGGAAATTGGAATACGGAATGACAAATAATGTTGGCAAAGAGAGCCATTTATCAGAGTAATTAGAAGAGGTGAGTTTGATCATTAGTTAATTAATTCAACATGTATTTATTACATGAACATAATACGGAAGGAACTCTGCTAGGTGCTGGGGAGACAGCTGGCCTTGTTGGGTGTGCCAGGTAATTATCAGCATTTTCTGGAAGTACTCCTGTCCTGCAAAGTGAACAAGAGGGGAAAGGAGCCTTTGAAGAAAGGGTTATATCCAATACTGTGCTGTTCACGCTCTTACAGGACTCTTTTGAACCATGGCTGAGTGTTTGTTTTGCTGATGTATCAAGCATTTTGCTCCTCTAACTTCCACCATTAGTGATGAAAACCAAATGGGTGGGAATAAATTGTCCATTCCACAAACCATTTGTAGAGATGTTTAGTTAATGGATAGAAAAATGCATGGTAGTTAAATGTTAATTAATTCCTTTTTTGAGCAGCATATTCATTTTATACTATTTATGAGGGTTGTCTTGTAAACAGATTCCTATTACTTTGGTTGAACCATTGAATTTCCCTAAGTCACTTATCCTCAGTGTTCATTAATTTCAGCCAGCTCTAGAGACTGAATTCTTACTGAACATTACCACAAAATGCAACTCAAAAGCAAGGACTGTGTCTGTTTTGTGTCCTAAAAAATGCCCACTAAGGAAGGAGAAGTGCTTGAGGGAGCTCCAAAGACAGGATTTGATGAAAATAATGATGATGCTGATGATAATGATAGGGAAATGGGGTAGCAATGATGATGATGAAAATATTAGATCTATTCCCTGTTTTGATGCCAAATGAAGGTGAGAACTGTGGTATAACTTTTATTTCCAGGTGTTTTAAAGATATTTTGTGTTTAACAAGGACACAAAAGAAGATGCTTGAGAGGGAGAGCCTGTTAGATATTTCAGCTAAGGAGTAAATGGACCAAATAGATTTATCTGTCTGCCAGGAAAATGAAATAAACCCTCAGCCAGTGTGAGGGAAGAATTTGAAGCCAGCATGGCCTAAGTACAAATCCGAGGTCAATTTTGTGAGTATGGGTGATCACATAATTGTCAAGTCTGCCTTGCCTCGAGTGTAAATGGGAGACAATTCCCTAGTTCTCAGGGCTGTTGTGAAGATTACTGGGTAATGTAGTGAAGCTTCCACACAGTTTCTAATGCATACAATACAAAAAATATATATTTTTATCCTCTCGTCTTTCCTATGACCATCATTTTTCTCACCTATAAAATAGGATAATATGTGCATCAAATGCAATGTATGTGAGAGCACTTTGTAAGGCAGAATGTATTATAAACTCTCACACATTAATTATATACTGGTGAAATATGGGCTACTAGGGGTGAGCAGGTCATTTGGAAAATCCCTACAAATCTCTGGACTTTTTCAAGATTCAAGACTTTGAATCCAAATTCAATATTGACAATGTCAACATCATCCTGCAGTGGAACGCAATAGCCATCTCTTTGAACCATGCTTGTGGGGAGGCTGGAAGGTGGAAACAGAGGGTGGAAAATGGAATCGCCCCTTAGAGATTGAGCTCTGCCATCCTGGCTGTGGAGGAAATGCTGAGTCCCTTGATAGTCAGCTGTGGAGAGAAAACAAGAAATGGGGGCAATACAGCAGAGCTGCCAGGAATCCATGAGGCTTTGCAAAGTTCATCTGTTCGATGGTTGCCACAAATGGCAAAGACAGCTAGGCCTCAGCTATGGAGAGGGGGGCCACTGGGGGACTGTCACAGCTAGGCCCATGTGATGCCCCTTGAGAATGGTTCTGAACTGATTACTTTTCTTAATGGCTCAAAAGGACCAACTGCTCAAAGGCCGGCACATAAGCTCCCACCCTACCCTGCCCATTTCTCCCTTGGAGAAAGCTACATCTCTGCAGCTCCCTAGCATCCAACAGAGGGAAGGGAAGAGACAAAGCTCTTCTGCTTGGCATCAGGAAGATTTGTCTGCACTTTGGCTCCTCACCAGCCCCATCAGCATGCAAATAACTCCCTTTGTTCCTGCCAAACTTCTTTATTGAAAAATCAAAACATCTTGTCTTTATTTTAAATTTTAAACAGGCAAATTAATTTTATTAGTTAAACCACTTTGGGGGAAGAAAGAGCTTTTTACCTTAGATGCCATGACATCATCTCATCTGTCACCTTTTAAAAGCCCCATGTTTGGAATCAAGCCTCTTGGCAGCCTCTACATTGGGCAGCAGCAGCTCTAAAAAGAGAGACAGAAAGGGAAAAAAAGCCATAAAGTGAACTGACTTTTGGAAATTTAGTGACATGACTACAAAGCATCAGACAGGAGAGGCTGAGCTGGAACAGCTGCTCCAGACTTAAGAGTCTGAGCTCCGGAGGCAGAGCTCCCAACACATCATACATTGTGACAGATGCTGACTACAGCGGGAGATTTAGTGGTTATTAGAATGGGGACAAAGCTTGAAATTGTGTTGGGGGCCAGTGTGCTAAAGAATGACTGTTCCTCTCTCCTATTCAAGCACTAGGGAAGTTGGAAACATCTAGTCCAGAAAGGGATTAGTGAGTTTCTTTCATTGAATCTGCATATGGTCTGTTCTCTCATTATTATTCTGGGAACCTTAGGCCTTTAAAAGTTCAGTCAGTGCATTTCTCTCCCTAATATCCACCACCATGGTTGAGGCTACTGGTTTTCATTGCCAGGTTCCTACAGTCTTATGATTGCCTTGTTGACTTGGGTTGGGTTTCCCAGAAAGCAAACTTTGAGATGCAGATTTGCATACAAGGGGATTATTGAAGTGTGCTCTGGGATCACCACCTGTGAGGAGTGAGGGTAGCAGGAGAGTTCAGCTGTGATGTAGTTGTAACAAGGCCTCAGCTAATACCATAGGGAACTTGAGAGCCCAGATAGCCCTTCAGAGGCACTCCAAATGAAAGCCTTTGTGGCAGCATTGTCCACTCATCTGATACCAGTTGTCCCCAGGGAGGAGCATAACTTCCCTAAGGCAGCATCCTTCAGTCAAGGGCCACTTCCAGAGAGGGTTTTAAACTGTAAATTGTCAACAGCCAACACTCCTGTAGCTGGGGGAATGCATCTCAGTCCCAAAGAGGGTACCTGGGATGCATGCAACAGCACCCACTACACTGATCTTACACTCCTGTTCTCCTATCTTCTGTTCTCTGTACTCCAAATTATCTCTCTCAGATGCAAGTGGATATGCCAGTCCGTGATAATAAATTCATCAATGGCTTATTGCATTGAGGTAAAATCCCAAATCCTTATATGTACTTCGAAGACCTGAATCCTGCCACTTTACCTAGATTTCTAGCCTCATCCATTTCTCAGTTTCTACACTTCAGGCAGAGGGTACTGTGCATCCTGTTTTTATTTTCAGAGATGCTCTGCTCCTTTCAGCCTCAGTGGTAGACTGTTTTTCCTTTTTGCTGTCTGGAATTTACCCCCTTCCTAGTTTTGGGAACTCCCATCATATGTGTCAATAGAAGAAGGGCCTCCTTGTCTTGGACACCCTACCTAATCTTTTTTTTTTTTTTAATTTTATTTATTTATTTGAGACAGAGAGAATGAGAGACAGAGAGCATGAGAGGGAGGAGGGTCAGAGGGAGAAGCAGACTCCCTGCCGAGCAGGGAGCCTGATGCGGGACTCGATCCCGGGACTCCAGGATCATGACCTGAGCCGAAGGCAGTCGCTTAACCAACTGAGCCATCCAGGCGCCCATACCCTACCTAATCTTGTGCAATTGGATGTTTCCACCCACAGTTTGAATCTGGAAATAGTGACAAAAAGACAAAGGGACAATAAGATTCAGTTGCTGGCCTCAGTGGCAGCATCATTGAGCAGGAGTGGCTGCAGGTCCAGAAGTATTTCTGCCACCAGTTTCCCTTGATTCCTGATGGTTTCTGAGCTGATTTCTTCAGGCTTCCTGACAGTTTGGTGAGTTGCCCAACATCCTTCTCATATATCCCTCTCTTGATATACTTTTGCTTCATTACTCATCCTTTTGGTATCAGCTCATGAGTCACTTCCTTCGGGAAATCTTTAATGGCACCCTCCCTAGCATCAGTCAATTTCCCTTCATATCATCGGAGCTCTTCATTCAGAAAACTTACATATCTTACAAACATTCATGAAAGTGATTATTTGATTAATGTCTAACTTCCCGATTAGAATTTGAGCTTTCTGTGAGCAAGACTCTGTCTATTTGTGTTCACATTTTTTTCCACAGCTGTGGCGCAGGATCTAAAACTAATATAAGCATACATTTTGAATAAGTAAAAGAATAATGAAGCCAGTGTATGGAATTGGATGTCTCTAACTTTTTATTTTATTATTTTTTAAAATTTAATTTAATTTAATTATGTTATGTTAGTCACCATACAATACATCATTAGTTTTTGATGTAGTGTTCAATGATTCATTGTTTTCATATGAAAATAAGTCAGTTATCATGGTTTCACTTATTTGTGGAACATAAGGAATAGCATGGAGGACATTAGGAGAAGGAAGGGAAAAATGAAGGGGGGCGGGAATCGGAGGGATAGATGAACCATGAGAGACTATGGACTCTGAGAAACAAACAGGGTTTTAGAGGGGAGGAGGGTGGAGCATGGGTTAGCCTGGTGATGGGTATTAAGGAGGGCACATATTGCATGGAGCACTGGGTACTATATGAAAACAATGAATCATTGAACACTACATCAAAAACTAATGGTGTATTGTATGGTGACTAACATAATAAAATTAAATTAAATTAAAAAAAAGAAAGAGAGAGACATCGTTCTTTTGGCTACATGTGCTATATTTTATTTCTTAATACCGCATCTCATTCTCCGAGTATCTCTCTGGCAGACTGAGGCTCAGAGGTTCCTTGTCTGTCACTGGGATTCTGCCATGAGCAACTCAACCCTAGAACATTTACTAACATTGAGGGAAATAAGAGAACTATTAGTTGAGGTTAGTCTGGAGACCCTGAGGGACTGCCAGGGCTCAGGCTGTAGCTGAGTGGGTGGCATGTCTCCCACCACCCACTTCACGCCATGGATGTGGTGAATAGAAGCTCCGGCCAGGCTTAATGGTGAATGGAGAGAGTGTCCACATACCTAAAGTGATCACTGTTTTGATCGTGGATCACCACATCAAAAACTAATGATGTATTATTGTATGGTGACTAACATAGCATAATAAAAAAAAAAGAAAGAAAAGAAAAGAAACAAGAGCTTTAAATGACACACTGGACCAGATGGACCTCATAGATATATACAGAACATTCCACCCTAAAACAACAGAATACTCATTCTTCTTGAGCACACATGGAACTTTCTCCAGAATAGACCATATCCTGGGCCACAAATCAGGTCTCAGCTGATGCCAAAAGACTGAGATTACTCCCTGCATATTCGCAGACCATAATGCTTTAAAACTGGAGCTCAATCATAAGACAAAATTTGGAAGAAATTCAAACACTTGGAAGCTAAAGACCACTCTGCTAAAGAATGTTTGGGTTAACCAGGAAATCAAAGAAGAACTGAAACAATTCATGGAAACCAATGAGAATGAGAACACATTGGTCCAAAACCTATGGGATACTGCAAAGGTGGTCCTAAGGGGGAAATACATATAGCCATCCAAGACTCACTCAAAAAAGTAGAAAAATCCCGAATTCACCAACTAACTTTACACCTTAAAGAACTAGAGAAAAAGCAACAAATGATGTCTAAACCACGCATTAGAAGAGAAATAATTAAGATTAGAGCAGAGATCAATGAATTAGAAACCAGAAACACAGTAGATCAGATCAACGAAACTAGAAGCTGGTTCTTTGAAAGAATTAATAAGATCAATAAACAACTGGTCAGACTTATCCAAAAGAAAAGAGAAAGGACCCAAATTAATAAAATGATGAATGAAAGGGGAGAGATCATGACTAACACCAAGGAAATAGAAACAATTATTAGAAATTATTATCAACAACTATATGCCAATAAACCGAGGCAACCTGGATGCCTCTAATTTTTTTAAAAAATGAGATAGATATAGACCTTGAAGGAGAAAGGCACAGGATATTTTCCTGAAAGACTGAGGAAACATCATTTTTGTTATGTACTGTCTTCTTGCATTTGTCAATAATTTCCTGTTTCTTTTCTTCTCTTTCCTCCTCAGTGAGATGTCTTAATGACATAACTGACTGGCTCTCTTAAATTCTGATCCTATCACACTTTAGGAAGTCTGAACATTCCAGCTTCACATTTTTTGGATCTGGGTTTTCCCACTGTTTAGACACAATTTTGCTTTGCTTTCCTTCTCACCCTTAACTGAAACTTTTGAAGAATTACTAATGAAATCAATAGGCATCTGATGTGTGGAGACCAATTCCTTTATAGAGGCTTTAATAGGTTGCTCCCCAAAACTGGAGTGACAAAGATATTTCTTCACTGGAAAGAGCACCAAATGAGAGAGGCTCCTCCTTGTTCCCTTTTTGGGTCTTTACCAAGCCTCACATTTTCAACTTGATGGCTCAAATTTTATTTCCTTTCATTTGAACCTTGTCAGGGAGTTTGGTTTCCAGCTGGCCTTGGGAGCTCTGGGGGCAGAGATAGACGAATATTCTAGTGATAGTTGCCTAGGATCACACACCCACCAGCATATTTGTGGTGAATATGAAGAGAGTTGGGTTTCACAATCTGGGGGCCTCTTCTGATAGCATGGCCTGGCTTTAGCCCACATCAGAGCACATGGGATTCCAAGGTGTTCTTTCTGCTCTAAGCTCCACATTATCTCTGGCCTAAAGCCAATTTTAAAGAAAGATTAACTACCTCTGCCAAGTTCTCATCCCTTTCCAGGGCTGAGATACCAACAACAAGAACTAGTCCCTATACTAGTATTAATTAGCAGGGAGATTACCCAGAGGGTCAAAGATAGTTATTGCTTAAGAAGACAGCTTTCTTATCTTATCAGGTCAAAAAGAAGGTGAACAAAGTGAGTATCCAATAGCCTCCAGAGTTGAATTAGGCAGTTTTACACATATCAAGTCACTGGGTCCTCACACTACCCCTGACAAATAGGTAGGATTATTCCTACTTCACAGATAAAATATTGAGATTAAGAAGGGGTAGGCGATTAGCACATAATCACACAACATGAAAGTGATAGGACAATGATTAAAAGTGAGGCTGGATTTTCTCAGTTTTCTAAACTGTCATGCTGAAAGAACACTGTGGGACCAAGAGTTCCTTTGCTTGTAAGACCTCACCCTGGTGGACACTGCTGTTTATACATGGCACTCATCCTTCTTATCTATAGATGTGGCTTGGCATTGATCTGCTGGCACTGCTGCACCCCATATGTTTTGGGATGTCTATATTCAGAATTTTTTTCTGGGTATCTTTTTTTTGATTGGCATGATGTCTAAATCAGGATGGTGTTGTGAAACTTGAAGGGGGTTGTTGCTTAAAAGTTACAAACTCTAGGATTTGGATTCCAGCTTTGCCATTTACTGGTTGTGTGACTATGGGCAAATTACTTCTCTAAGCTGTATCCTTAAATTGGAAATCCTCATACCTTTGTGGCAGGGTTAACTTTGTAATAACAAAAGTCATGCATCCTTATTTTCTTTAAATCAACTTAAATCTGATTTTGAGCTCCCTTCTACTAGCTCATAGAAAATGTGTTCTCAAACAGTATAGGGGTTCCCCTTGCTAGGACTGTGCAAGATTATGTGTCAAAGACTTGTGTGGTATGTGCAAAATTGGGGAGGAAATTGGAAGGTTGCCTGAGGATCTCCATACCAGCCATTTACTCATCAAACAACCAGTATGTTCTACTCTGTGACAAATGGTGAGGACAGAATGGAAAACACACAGACTCAGTCACCACAGTAAGGCTGAGGAGACAAATAACGTTACAATAAAGTGTGATAAATAGAAGAACATGGGCGTAACTAACTTAGTCTGATGATATGTGTGTGTGGTGGGGGGAGGGTCTCTTAATCCTGGCACAGAGAACAAGAAGGGAGAGTAGCATGAGATGGGGCTGGGGAGCTGGAAGGGGCCAGATAGTTGAATATTGAGGTTCAGAAATATTGAGGTTCAGAAAGGGTAGGTGACACCCTTGTAGGATAGCCCTCAATCACAACAACTAAATGGTGGCCATGACTAAAGATTGAGATTGACCTGTTCAATTGTCTGGCTCAATCTTGTTATCAAGGCTCACAAAGTCTTTTCCCAAAGGATTTATCCAACAATTTTATCTAAAAGGAAAATTCGTAAAGCAGAAGGAGAAATGCAAGCAACTGAAATTTATTGGTATGATTCGTGTATGTATTTGTCTCTTTAGTGTTTTTGGACACTTGCTGTGTATCAGACATGTTGCTATGAGCATTATCTCACTTAAACACCTAAGGAAATATGCACCATTATCAATCCCAATTTACAGTGCAGAAAATCAAGGATTAGTGAGGTCAAATAATTTGCTCAAGATCATACAGCTTGTAAATTAATTAACCATGATTTAAATCTAAGCAGTCTTATTTCAGAGCCCTTTTATCTTCTAATTTCCAACTAGTCAATTGGATGAATTGCCCCTTAACAGAAAGTGTATCCTGATGTTGTACATATACAGTTGATACATTTTGATGATAAGTGGAAGCTAGTTTTGGAAGGCTGTTATAGAAAGTGAAAAGTGGGTGAAACTGAGGGTCAAAGTGAAAGTCAAAGTGAAAAGCAACTATGATATTTGTGTGTGTGTGTGTGTGTATACGCACAGTGATATAGTCGAATGAGGTCCTACACCACAATTTTTTAAGCTATGCTCTGCAAAAGTTTTAGTTTGACATATGTTAAGAGATGTTGTTTTTTTTTTTTTAAGATATTTATTTATTTATTCATGACAGAGAGAGAGAGGCAGAGGGAGAAGCAGGCTCCCAAGGAGCAGGGAGCCTGATGCGGAACTCGATCCCAGGACCTGAGATCACGACCTGAGCCGAAGGCAGACGCTTAACCATCTGAGCCACCCAGGCACCCAAGAGATGTTTTTTGAAAGAATGACTCTGCAGTCAAATTCGTTGAGGACACATTGGGAAGCAATATTAAATTTCTTTACTGCAGGACTTCTCAGTTCCTTTAATATGCTATGCAAATAGAATATAACTCTTCAAGACAGAATTCTTACTTTTCAAAAGTAATTGATACAAGTACCCATTATTACTTTTTCTTTGAGCATCTATTAAGTAACACCATGCATGACATAGGTTGGGAATGCTGTTCTAAATAATCTTTATGGTTTTAATGATTTTCAATGGGTGAAATCATTATGGTAATTAGTGTAATTCTATGAATAGCTTTTGATAAATATCCCCTGGAGGGATGCTTTCTTTGAGATACAGAGAATATTTTTTATTGGCTTGTTCACTTTAATAAGAAGGGTCTTGGGGGGCGGAGCAATATGGCGGAGGAGTAGGAGACCTGGATTTCGTCTCCTCTCAGGAATTCAGCTGGATAGGGATCAAACCATTCTGAACACCTACAAACTCAACAGGAGATCGAAGAAAAGAAGAGCAGCAACTCTCTCATCAGAAAAGCGACCACTTTCTGGAAGGTAGGACGTGCGGAGAAGTGAATCTGAGGCGATATTCAGGAGGATAGACGGCGGGGGAGGGGCCTCCGCCGGCCGCTTCTGGCAAGTGATAGAGCCGCGGAGCACAAAATTGGAACTTAAAAAAAAAAACATTAGGAGACTTATCAAAAAGAAAAGAGAAATGACCCAAATCAAGAAAATCATGAATGAAAGAGGAGAGATCACAACCAACACCAAAGAAATACAAACAAATATAAGAACATATTATGAGCAACTCTATGCCAGCAAATTAGATAACCTGGAAGAAATGGATGCATTCCTAGAGATGTATCAACTACCAAAACTGAACCAGGATGAAATAGAAAACCTGAACACACCTATAACCACTAAGGAAATTGAAGCACTCATCAAAAATCTCCCAGAAAACAAAAGCCCAGGGCCAGATGGCTTCCCAGGGGAATTCTACCAAACATTTAAAGAGAAATTAATACCTATTCTTCTGAAACTATTACAAAAATTGGAAATGGAAGGAAAACTTCCAAACTCATTTTATGAGGCCAGCATTACCTTGAACCCAAAACCAGAGAAAGACCCCATCAAAAAGGAGAATTACAAACCAATATCCCTGATGAACATGGATGCAAAAATTCTCACCAAAATACTAGCCAAAAGGATCCAAGAGTACATTAAAAGGATTATTCACCATGACCAAGTGGGATTTATCCCTGGGCTGCAAGGTTGGTTCAACACCCGCAAATCAATCAACGTGATACCATACATTAACAAAAGAAAGAACAAGAATCATATGATCCTCTCAATAGATGCCGAAAAAGCATTTGACAAAGTACAACATCATTTCTTTTTTTTTTTTTAAAGATTTTATTTATTTGACAGAGAGAGCACAAGTAGAAGGAGAGAGAGGGAGAAGCAGGCTCCCTGCTGAGCAAGGAGCCTGATGTGGGACTCGATCCCAGGACCCTGGGATCATGACCCGGGCCGAAGGCAGCCGCTTAACCGACTGAGCCACCCAGGTGTCCCAGGATCATTTCTTGATCAAAACTCTTCAGACTATAGGCATAGAGTATACATACATCAATATCATAAAAGCCATCTATGAAAAACCTACAGCAAATATCATTCTCAATGGGGAAAAACTGAGAGCTTTCCCCCTAAGGTCAGGAATGTGGCAGGGATGTCCACTATCACCACTGCTATTCAACATAGTATTGGAAGTCCTAGCCACAGCAATCAGACAACAAAAAGAAACCAAAGGCATCCAAATCGGCAAAGAAGAAGTCAAACTCTCACTGTTTGCAGATGATATGATACTTTATGTGGAAAACCCAAAAGACTCCACCCCAAAACTGCTAGAACTCATACAGGAATTCAGTCAAGTGGCAGGATATAAAATCAATGCACAGAAATCAGTGGCATTCCTATACACCAAGAACAAGACAGAAGAAAGATAAATTAAGGAGTCAATCCCATTTACAATTGCACCCAAAACCATAAGATACCTAGGAATAAATCTAACCAAAGAGGCAAAGGATCTGTACAAAGAAAACTATAAAATACTCATGAAAGAAATTGAGGAAGACACAAAGACATGGAAAAACGTTCCATGCTCATAGATAGGAAGAACAAATATTGTGAAGATGTCAATGCTACCTAGGGCAATCTACCCATTCAATGCAATCCCCAACAAAATACCATCCACTTTTTTCA
Source organism: Mirounga angustirostris (assembly GCF_029215605.1). NCBI lineage: Eukaryota > Metazoa > Chordata > Mammalia > Carnivora > Phocidae > Mirounga > Mirounga angustirostris. Next base: position 33,212,193 of record NW_026991723.1, read on the forward strand.
AAGAAATGGAACAAATCATCCTAAAATTTGTATGGAACCAGAAAAGTCCCCGCATAGCCAGAGGAATGTTGAAAAGCAAAGTGGGCGGCATCACAATTCTGGACTTCCAGCTCTATTACAAAGCTGTCATCATCAAGACAGCATGATACTGGCACAAAAACAGACACATAGATCAATGGAACAGAATAGAGAGCCCAGAAATGGACCCTCAACTCTATGGTCAACTAATCTTTGACAAAGCAGGAAAGAATGTCCAATGGAACAAAGACAGTCTCTTCAACAAATGGTGTTGGGAAAATTGGATAGCCACATGCAGAAGAATGAAACTGGACCATTTCCTTACACGACACACAAAAATAGACTCCAAATGGTTGAAAGACCTCAATGTGAGACAGGAGTCCATCCAAATCCTAAAGGAGAACACAGGCTCAAACTCTTTGACCTCAGCCACAGCAACATCTTCCTAGAAACATCGCCAAAGGCAAGGGAAGCAAGGGCAAAAATGAACTATTGGGACTTCATCAAGATAAAAAGCTTTTGCACAGCAAAAGAAACAGTCCACAAAACCAAAAGACAACCGACAGAATGGGAGAAGATATTTGCAAATGACATATCAGATAAAGGGCTAGTATCCAAAATCTATAAAGAACTCATTAAACTCAACACCCAAAGAACAAAGAATCCAATCAAGAAATGGGCAGAAGACATGAACAGACATATTTCCAAAGAAGACATCCAAATGGCCAACAGACACATGAGAAAGTGCTCAATATCGCTCGGCATCAGGGAAATCCAAATCAAAACCTCAGTGAGATACCACCTCACACCAGTCAGAATGGCTAAAATTAATAAGTCAGGAAACGACAGATGTTGTCAGGGATGCGGAGAAAGGGGAACCCTCCTACACTGTTGGTGGGAATGCAAGCTGGTGCAGCCACTCTGGAAAACAGTATGGAGGTTCCTCAAAAAGTTGAAAATAGAGCTACCATATGATCCAGCAATTACACTACTGGGTATTTACCCCAAAGATACAAAAGTAGGGATCAGTAAGGGTACGTGCACCCCGATGTTTATAGCAGCAATGTCCACATAGCCAAACTGTGGAAAGAGCCAAGATGTCCATCGACAGATGAATGGATAAAGAAGTGGTATATATATACAATGGAATATTATGCAGCCATCAAAAGGAATGAGATCTTGCCATTTGCAACGATGTGGATGGAACTGGATGGTATTATGTTGAGTGAAATAAGTCAAACAGAGAAAGACATGTATCATATGACCTCACTGATATGAGGAATTCTTGATCTCAGGAAACAAACTGAGGGTTGCTGGAATGGGGGGTGGGGTGGGAGGGATGCGTTGACTGTGTGATGGACACTGGGGAGGGTATGTGCTCTGGGTAGCGCTGTGAATTGTGCAAGATTGTTGAATCTCAGATCTGTACCTTTGAAACAGATAATGCAATATATATTAAGAAAGAAAAAAAGAAGAAGAATGTAGCAGGAGGGGAAGAATGAAGGGGGGGAAATTGGAGCGGTAGACGAACCATGAGAGACGATGGACTCTAAAAAACAAACTGAGGGTTCTGGAGGGGAGGGGGGGGAGGGTGGGTTAGCCATGGTGATGGGTATTGAGGAGGGCACGTTCTACATGGAGCACTGGGTGTTATGCAAACAGTGAATCATGGAACACTACATCTAAAACTAATGATGGAATGTATGGGGATTAACATATCAAAAAAAAATTTTTAAAAATAGAGTCACATAGAGATACACCATGAATGGCAATAAGTAAAATTGTTACAGGAATATAAATATAAACAAAGCATTGATGACAGCTTCAAAAATAGATCACAAAGGTGGTTTAATATTGTTATGCAAGCAGAGCATAATATTCAACTCAGAAGGCCTGTGTGATGGTTAATTTTGTGTGTCAGCTTGATTGGGCGATGGGGTGTCCAGACATTTGGTTAAACATTATTCTGGGTGTGTCTGTGAGGGTATTTCTTGTGACATGAACATTAAAGAGATAAAGCAGATGGCCCTCCTAATTTGGGTGAGCCTCATCCAATCCATTGAAAACCTAAATAGAACAAAAATCCTGGATTAAGAGGAAACTTCTGATGTCTGACCTCTGGAGCTGATGTTTTGGTCATTTCCAGCTCTGAGATTCACCCTGAAACATTGGCTCTTCTAGGGTCTCAAGCCTGACAGCTTGTAGACTGGAACTTACAGCATTAGCTCTCCTGATTCTCAGGTCTTCAGACTCAGAGTAGAATTATAGGTCCATTCTCCTGGGTCCATAGTTTACTGACAGCAGATCTTGGGACTTGTCAGCCCCCATAATCACATGAGCGAATTCCATATAATCAAGCATCAATCTCTCTCTCTCTCAATCTCTCTCTCTCTCGCAATCTTTCTCTCTCTCTTAATCTCTCTCTCTCTATATATATACATACACACATATATATACATATACAAACACACACACACACACATATATAATACACTGGTATACTGTATGTATCCTGTTGGTTTTGTTTCTCTGGAGAACCCTGGTTAATACAGCCCAGTTTAAGTGTTAGCTCTACTGCCCAGTCTGTGAATATCAGTCTATTAACCTCTCTGAGCTTCACTTTTTCCCCACTTATAAAATGGGGATTATGGCAACACCCATGGCACAAGATTACATTTAATTAAGGTAATGTAAACTGGAGAGTACTTTTTCCATATAAGAACTTTTAAAGCAGTTCCCCTCACTTCCTCCTTCCTACCACAGCCACCTGGAGTCACTGGGTACAAGTATCTCTAGCTGCATTTGTCCTTCCACCTCAAAGAGTGGAATCAAGTTTACTCTGCTCCACTTTGCTGAATTTTAAGCCTTCTGATCCATAAGGAAATTCAATGAAGATTATTTCTATTTGGCATCATTCTTAAGGATGAATTTAGAATTGTTAAATATTCAAACCTTAGCAAGTTTTCATCTTCTGGAGAAAGTTTTTGTTTTTGAATTGGAGACTATTAAAGAAAACAATTATTGGCAACAAAAACAAAAAAGTCCTTTCTCTGCCAAACCATAAGCACTGAAATTGTTTCCTATCAATGGAAACAGTCCAAGAATTTGAAAAACAAATCCCAGTGAAAACCGACAGAATCAAGTTAGTAATTTCTTCTTTCAGATTTTTTAAAGACAGTGTAAACTAGAAAATGTAGCATTTTTTAATGAAGTTCTCATCTTCCAGCAGAAGCCGTTATTTTCCCTAATAAATGCTTACTGCTAAAGAGAAAGCGTAATGGATGAACACTGTGGTAAAAACGAAGGACCCTCCAAACAGATTTTAAAAGGAAATTACAATTCAGTAAATTCCCCTTCCTCTCTTCTGTTTGCATTTCCATTCTCTACTTTTGCTAACTCCAAAAGTCAGATTTCCACTCCATTTCTCATCTTGTCTTTACAACATAGGTAAGTCCTTTTGATACAAAAGACTTTATATAGTGGGAAAGAGTTTCCATCTCTGGATTTAAAGTCTAATTTGAATCCCTCCTGTGCCAAATTTATCCACCTCTACAAATACATTGTAATAAAAAATTGAAGATATTATTAAATTTCAGTATAATCCACAGCTTTTCAAATGTATCTAAGTGTTTTCCCTTAGGTTCAGATTGCCCCAAGACAATAATAAAGACCCTTTTTTTTTATTCTTATGTTAATCCCCATACATTACATCATTAGTTTTAGATGAAGTGTTCCATGATTCATTATGGTTCGTGCATAACACCCAGTGCTCCATGCAGAATGTGCCTCCTCAATACCCACCACCAGGCCAACCCATCCTCCCACCCCCCTCCCCTCTAGAACCCTCAGCTTGTTTTTCAGAGTCCATCGTCTCTCATGGTTCGTCTACCCCTCCGATTTCCCCCGCTTCATTCTTCCCCTCCCACTACCTTCTTCTTACTATTTTTTTTTCTTAACATATAATGCATTATTTGTTTCAGAGGTACAGATCTGAGATTCAACAGTCTTGCACAATTCACAGTGCTTACCAGAGCACATACCCTCCCCAGTGTCTATCACCCAGTCACCCCATCCCTCCCACCCCACCCCCCACTCCAGCAACCCTCAGTTTGTTTCCTGCAATTAAGAATTCCTCATATCAGTGAGGTCATATGATACATGTCTTTCTCTGATTGACTTATTTCACTCAACATAGCACCATCCAGTTCCATTCACGTCATTGCAAATGGCAAGATCTCATTCCTTTTGATGGCTGCATAATAATCCATTGTATATATATACCACTTCTTCTTTATCCATTCATCTGTTGATGGACATCTTGGCTCTTTCCACAGTTTGGCTATTGTGGACATTGCTGCTATAAACATCGGGGTGCACGTACCCCTTCGGATCCCTACTTATGTATCTTTGGGGTAAATACCCAGTAGTGCAATTGCTGGATCATATGGTAGCTCTATTTTCAACTTTTTGAGGAACCTCCATACTGTTTTCCAGAGTGGCTGCACCAGCTTGCATTCCCACCAACAGTGTAGGAGGGTTCCCCTTTCTCTGCATCCCTGCCAACATCTGTCGTTTCCTGACTTGTTAATTTTAGCTATTCTGACTGGTGTGAGGTGGTATCTCATTGAGGTTTTGATTTGGATTTCCCTGATGCCGAGCGAAATTGAGCACTTTTTCATGTGTCTGTTGGCCATTTGGATGTCTTCTTTGGAAAAATGTCTGTTCATGTCTTCTGCCCATTTCTTGATTGGATCATTTGTTCTTTGGGTGTTGAGTTTAATGAGTTCTTTATAGATTTTGGATACTAGTCCTTTTTCTGATATGTTATTGCAAATATCTTCTCCCATTCTGTCGGTTGTCTTTTGGTTTTGTGGACTGTTTCCTTTGCTTTGCAAAAGCTTTTTATCTTGATAAAGTCCCAATAGTTCATTTTTGCCCTTGCTTCCCTTGCCTTTGGCGATGTTTCTAGGAAGATGTTGCTGCGGCTGAGGTCGAAGAGGTTGAGCCTGTGTTCTCCTTTAGGATTTGGATGGACTCCTGTCTCACATTGAGGTCTTTTAACCATTTGGAGTCTATTTTTGTGTATGGTGTAAGGAAATGGTCCAGTTTCATTCTTCTGCATGTGGCTATCCAATTTTCCCAACACCATTTGTTGAAGAGGCTGTCTTTGTTCCATTGGACATTCTTTCCTGCTTTGTCAAAGATTAGTTGACCATAGAGTTGAGGGTCCATTTCTGGGCTCTCTATTCTGTTCCATTGATCTATGTGTCTGTTTTTGTGCCAGTATCATGCTGTCTTGATGATGACAGCTTTGTAATAGAGCTGGAAGTCCGGAATTGTGATTCCGCCGGCTTTGCTTTTCTTTTTCAACATTCCTCTGGCTATGCGGGCTCTTTTCTGGTTCCATACAAATTTTAGGATGATTTGTTCCATTTCTTTGAAAAAAGTGGATGGTATATTGATGGGGATTGCATTGAATGTGTAGATTGCCCTAGGTAGCATTGACATCTTCACAATATTTGTTCTTCCAATTCATGAGCATGGAACGTTTTTCCATGTCTTTGTGTCTTCCTCAATTTCTTTCATGAGTATTTTATAGTTTTCTTTGTACAGATCCTTTGCCTCTTTGGTTAGATTTATTCCTAGGTATCTTATGGTTTTGGGTGCAATCATAAATGGGATCGATTTCTTAATTTATCTTTCTTCTGTCTTGTTGTTGGTGTATAGGAATGCCACTGACTTCTGTGCATTGATTTTATATCCTGCCACTTGACTGAATTCCTGTATGAGTTCTAGCAGTTTTGGGGTGGAGTCTTTTGGGTTTTCCACATAAAGTATCATATCATCTGCAAACAGTGAGAGTTTGACTTCTTCTTTGCCGATTTGGATGCCTTGGTTTCTTTTTGTTGTCTGATTGCTGTGGCTAGGACTTCCAATACTATGTTGAATAGCAGTGGTGAGAGTGGACATCCCTGCCGTGTTCCTGACCTTAGGGGGAAAACTCTCAGTTTTTCCCCATTGAGAATGATTTTCGCTGTAGGTTTTTCATAGATGGCTCTTATGGTATTGAGGTATGTGCCCTCTATGCCTATACTCTGAAGAGTTTTGATCAAGAAAGGATGCTGTACTTTGTCAAATGCTTTTTTGGCATCTATTGAGAGGATCATATGCTTCTTGTTCTTTCTTTTGTTAATGTATTATATCACGTTGATTGATTTGCGGATGTTGAACCAACCTTGCAGCCCAGGGATAAATCCCTCTTGGTCATGGTGAATAATCCTTTTAATGTACTCTTGGATCCTATTGGCTAGTATTTTGGTGAGAATTTTTGCATCCATGTTCATCAGGGATATTGGTCTGTAATTCTCCTTTTTGATGGGGTCTTTGTCTGGTTTTGGGATCAGGGTAATGCTGGCCTCATAAAATGAGTTTGGACGTTTTCCTTCCATTTCTATTTTTTGGAACAGTTCCAGAAGAGTAGGTATTAATTCTTGTTGAAATGTTTGGTAGAATTCCCTTGGGAAGCCATCTGGCCCTGGGCTTTTGGTTTTGGGGAGATTTTTGATGACTGCTTCAATTTCCTTAGTGGTTATAGGTCTGTTCAGGTTTTCTATTTCAACCTGGTTCAGTTTTGGTAGTTTATACCTCTCTCGGAATGCATCCATTTCTTCCAGGTTATCTAATTTGCTGGCATAGAGTGGCTCATAATATGTTCTTATATTTGTTTGTATTTCTTTGGTGTTGGTTGTGATCTCTCCTCTTTCATTCATGATTTTGTTGATTTGGGTCATTTCTCTTTTCTTTTTGATAAGTCTGGCCAGGGCTTATCAATCTTGTTAATTCTTTCAAAGAACCAGCTCCTAGTTTCTTTGATCTGTTCTACTGTTCTTTTCGTTTCTATTTCATTGTTTTCTGCCCTAATCTTTATTATTTCTCTTCTCCTGCTGGGTTTAGGCTTTATTTGCTGTTTCTTCTCCAGTTCCTTTAGGTGTAGGGTTAGGTTGTGTACTTGAGACCTTTCTTATTTCTTGAGAAAGGCTTGTATTGCTATATACTTTCCTCGTAGGACTGCCTTTGCTGCATCCCAAAGATTTTGAATAGTTGTGTTTTCATTTTCGTTGGTTTCCATGAGTTTTTTTAATTCTTCTTTAATTTCCTGGTTGACCCATTCATTCTTTAGTAGGATGCTCTTTAGCCTCCATGTATTTGAGTTCTTTCTGACTTTCCTCTTGTGATTGAGTTCTAGTTTCAAAGCATTGTGGTCTGAAAATAGGCAGGGATTGATCCCAATCTTTTAGTACCGGTCGGGACCTGATTCATGACCTAGGGTGTGATCGATTCTGGAGAATGTTCCATGGGCACTAGAGAAGAATGTGTATTCCGTTGCTTTGGGGTGGAATGTTCTGAATATGTCTGTGAAGTCCATTTGGTCCAGTGTGTCATTTAAAGTCTTTATTTGCTTGTTGATCTTTTGCTTAGATGATCTGTCCATTTCAGTGAGGGGGGGTATTAAAGTCCCCCACTATTATTGTTGTCAATGTGTTTCTTTGCTTTTGTTATTAATTGGCTTATATAATTGGCTGCTCCCATGTTAGGGGAATAGATATTTATAATTGTTTGGTCTTCTTTTTGGATAGACCCTTTAAGTAGGATATAGTGTCCTTCCTCATCTCTTATTACAGTCTTTGGTTTAAAATCTAATTTGTCTGATACAAGGACTGCCACCCCAGCTTTCTTTTGGTGTCCATTAGCATGGGAAATGGTTTTCCACCCCCTCACTTTCAATCTGCGGGTGTCTTTGCGTCTAAATGAGTCTCTTGCAGACACCATATCGATGGGTCTTGTTTTTTAATCCAGTCTGATAGCCTGTGTCTTTGGATTGGGGCATTTAGCCCATTTACATTCAGGGTAACTATTGAAAGACAGGAATTTAGTGCCATTGTATTGCCTTTAATGTGACTGTTACCATATATTGTCTGTGTTCCTTTCTGGTCTATGTTGCCTTTAGGCTCTCTCTTGGCTTAGAGGACCCCTTTCAAGATTTCCTGTAGGGCTGGTTTTGTGTTTGCAAATTCCTTTAGTTTTTGTTTGTCCTGGAAGCTTTTTATCTCTCCTTCAATTTTCAATGACGGCCTAGCTGGATATAGTATTCTTGGCTGCATATTTTTGTCATTTAGTGCTCTGAATTTATCCTGTCAGTCCTTTGTGGCCTGCCAGGTCTCTGTGGATAGGTCTGTTGCCAATCTAATGTTTCTTCTATTTTAGGTTACAGATCTCTTCTCACGAGCTGCCTTCAGGATTTCCTCTTCATCTCTGAGACTCGTAAGTTTTACTGTTAGATGTCGGGGAGTTTACCTATTTTTATTGATTTTGAAAGGGGTACTCTGTTTTTCCTGGATTTTGATGCCTGTTTCCTTCCCCAAATTAGGGAAGTTCTCTGCTATAATTTGCTCCATTATACCTTCTGGCCCTCTCTCTCTTTCTTCTTCATCTGGGGTCCCAATTATTCTAATGTTGTTTCGTCTTATCGTATTGCTTATCTCTCGAATTCTGCCCTCGTGATCCAGTAGTTGTTTATCTCTCTTTTTCTCAGCTTCTTTATTTTCCATCATTTGGTCTTCTATATCACTGATTCCCTCTTCTGCCTCATTTATCCTAGCAGTTAGTACCACCATATTTGATTGCCTCTCATTAATAGCCTTTTTGATTTCTACTTTTCTAGATTTTAGTTCTTTTACTTCTCCAGAAAGGGTTTCTCTAATAACTTCCATGCTTTTTTCAAGCCCAGCTAGTATCTTTAAAGTGATGATTCTGAACTCTAGATCTGACATTGTACTAATGTCCGTATTGAGTAGGTCCCTGGCTGTCGGTACTACCTCTTGTTCTTTTTGTTGAGGTGAATTTTTCCATCTTGTCATTTTGTCCAGTGGAGATTAGAGTAATGAGAGGACAAAATGGTAGCAGGTAACAACGTCCCCAGAAAATGTACTCTAAACAAATCAGAAAAGACCTGAAGCAGTGGGAAAAGAAAGAGAAAGAGAGAAAAAAGAAAAAGAAAAAAAAAATAAAGAAAAAGATAAAGATAAAAACAAAGAAAAACAGAAGAAAACAAAACAAAACAAAAACAGAATGTGATCAAATATGATCAGGCTGGTGCATAGATCAGTGCCACACACTAGATTTGGGGTGTATTTTGGTCTGGTAGAAGAAGGTGTCTCCCAAATTTTTAAAGAAAGAAAAACTTCTATCTGTACAAAAATAAGGGTTGATATGATGAAGGGATGGAATATGACTCTAAAGATGGGAATTTTAAAAAATTTTATAAAAGCAATTGATATGTTGTTTGAAAAAAGAAAGAGGGTTTAAAAAAAAAAAGGAGAGAATGTGATCAGGCAGGGGAGTAGAAAAAAAACATACACTAGAGATTTAGAGTATATTTTGATCTGTTAGAAGAAGCTATCTCAAATTTTTAAAGAGAGAACAAGTTATATATATATGCCAAAAATATGGGTAACTACTATGAAGGGATAGAATGTGACTCTAAAAATGAAAAATAAAAATGTTTTTTAAAAAAGGGATTGATAAGATGTTGGTTGAAAAAGGGAAAAAGAGGGGCGCCTGGGTGGCTCAGTCGTTACGCGCCTGCCTTCGGCTCAGGTCATGATCCTAGGATCCTGGGATCGAGCCCCGCATCAGGCTCCCTGCTCCATGGGATGCCTGCTTCTCCCTCTCCCTCTCCCCCTGCTTGTGTTCCCTCTCTCGCTGTGTCTCTCTCTGTCAAATAAATAAATAAAATCTTTTAAAAAAAAAAAGGGAAAAAGAAAAATTAAAAAAAAAAAAGAAAAAAACAGTTAAAAAAAATAATTAACTTTGAAGGACTAAAGAATCATTGTAAAAAAGCCATGAATTCTATGTGCAGTATTTCCCTAGAGCTGGAGTTCTGCCGTTGTCATTGATCAGTAAACTTGGTCTTGGCTGGCTGTTCTCGCTGATCTTCTGGGGGAGGGGCCAGTTGCCTTGGTTCCCAAATGTCTTTGCTGGAGGCGGAATTGCCCCGCCCTTGCCCAGTCCGGGCTAAGTAATCTGCTCTGATTTGCTCTCGGGAGCTTTTGTTCCTTGCAAGCTTTCCGTAGTGCTTTGGATGCGGAGAGTGAAAATGGCGGCCTCCCAATCTCTGCCCCAGAGGAGCAGAGAACTCGGGGCCCCGCTCCTCAGTGTTCTCCCACAGAAAAGCAGTCAGTCACTCCCGTCTCCCCAGTCTCTGGCCGCACTCTGTGCTCACCCGGCCTGTGACCGTGCGTTTCTATCTCTGGCACCCGACCCCAGGTGGAGTCTCCAAACCCAGCAGACCTCTGCGGTGCACTCCTGCGCCACTCCTCCTGGGGGAAAAAGGTGAGTCTCCCCAGATCTGCTGCTTGTTGGGTCCCTGCTGGAGGAGCAGTGGCCCGACTGTGCCGCGGATCACGGTTTATGGCAACCCTGAGCTGAGAGCCTGCGCCTGAGCTCAGCCTCTGCAGCCAGCTTCCCTGCTCCCTTACCTGGGAGCTCTGCTGCACTCAGGCATCCCTGGTCTTTCTGTGACCCTGAGGGTCCTGAGACCACACTGTCCCACGAGGGTTCCATCCCCCACTTAGATACCAGAGTGACGTCCCTCAGCGGAGCAGATTTCTAAAAGTTCCGATTTTGTGCTCCACGGCTCTATCACTTGCCAGAAGCAGCTGATGGAGGCCCTTCCTCCGCCATCTATCTTCCCGAATATCGCCTCTGATTCACTTCTCCGCACGTCCTACCTTCCAGAAAGTGGTTGCTTTTCTGTTCAGAGAGTTGTTGCTATTCTTTTCTTCAATCTCCTGTTGAGTTTGTAGGTGTTCAGAATGGTTTGATCCCTATCCAGTTGAATTCCTGACAGGAGAGGAAATCCAGGTCTCCTATTCCTCCGCCATCTTGCTCCACCCCCTCTATGTGACTCTATTGATCAAGGCTGCCTCCTCACAAAATTTTATATTTATATTGATCCTTTAGAGCTAAAAAGGCTCAACCAGGGACAATTTTTGCCCTTAATAAATATATGTCTGAAACATTTTTGGCTATCAGAACTACAGTGTAGAGTGGCAGGGACATTTCTGGCATCTGGTGGATAGAGGCCAGGGATGCTGGTAACAATCCTGCAATGCCCAGAACAGCCCCCAGCAACAGAGAATTATCCAGTCTAAAGTGTCAGTCAGGTCAAGGTTCAGAAACTGCTCTAGTATAAGGATTTTTAGGGTCCATGGCGGATTTGGGGACATTTGTATATACCATGAAAATGTATGCAAAATTTTATATGTACATTGTTATTTTTTTTCCCCTGGGGAGAGTCCATAGCTTTTAACTTATTATGACAGAGTCCCATGCTCTCTATGATGGATATGGCAGATTAACACTTAGCATCAAGTTTCTTCTGTTGTGCCTTCCTGCATTGCAGAGTCTGGATGGCTAAAAGCTACATTTCCAAACTTGCTTGTAGCTATAGTACTGGGTATAAATTCAGTTCTTCCAGGTATGTGGAAGGCAGAAACAAGGTAGGGTCCATTTTCCCACTGCTTTGGGTGTTTTCTGCCGGAAGTGTGTTGGTAGTCATGTAAACTTTTCTCCTTCATCTTTCCAGGGACCAGCCAAGAACTTCATGGGCAGTAGAAGCTAATGTGATGACAGCGGTAGAGAAGAAAGTGGTTTTCTGATCTTGGATCACTGTTACCAGAGAGTATGTTCTTGAAGTCCACAGTTCCAAAGGCAGTCTTCTTAGTTCCCATCTTTCCAATAGAGGTAAAGATTTTAGAAACTACTCTGATGGACCATTTTTTGAATATCTTTCTGGGAGTCATTTCTGGAGGCCTAACCTAGAACCTGTTCCCCTACAGCTTCTAAAATTTGAAAGCACCTTAACTCCTCATATGAAGTCCCACCCTACTTAAAAAAATGAGATTGGTATCTTTTTTTTTTTTTTTTTTTGTAACTGAACCCTGCTGATACACCTCCAAAAAGTTTAGAATCACTGATTTGCTCTACTTCTGGCCCGGTGGGGTTGTTGATTCTTTTTTCACTGTAAAATATCATTTACTTAGATGGCAAGATCTTCTGGATATCTCTGTCAGGGAACTATTCAAAAATGACCTGGTGCATTAGTAAGCTTGTCATTCTGGGGAACAAGCAAAGACCACAGTCCAGTGTGAAATAAAACAGACTTCACTGGCATAGCAGTATTATCATGCGTGTAAGAAATATTGAAAGGTTAACACTAGAAAAGCTTTAGAGACCATCTAGCCCAGCTATTTTCAAAGTGGAAATTTGTGGGAAATTTAGGGTGTCACAATGACCGGGGAGTGCTACTGGCATTTAGTATCCAGAGGCTATGGATGCTAAACATCCTGCCATGTGCACGTCAAACCTATACCTTAAACAATTGCTCCTTGCCCATCAGTGCCCATAGAACTCTTGTTGGAAAACACCAGCTTGATCTCCTTGCTTTGCCAAAAGAGCAAGTGGAGCACTGGAAAATAAAATGATTCTCCTAAAGTCATAGAACCCAGGCCCTCTGACTCTCAGAGCAGAGGTCTTTTCTCATCACAATAGGGGAGGTTCTCTGATGTCACCAATGGAGCCAGGAAGCCAGTATATAGTCCTGGAAATGGAATTAAAGAGAGAATGAGCTGAAGCAGATCTATCAGGTACCTGATATTCAGTCAACATGCACCCAAATGGCCAGACTGTTGTTTTATCTTGTATGTGGGCAGAGCGAGTTCTGATTGCTTGTTATTCAGTGCTGTAATGTTAACTGTTTTGTATATTATCCTGAGTTAGAGAATCTTGTTGATGAATAAAAGTCAATGGAGAGATGCTGGTTTGGCATTTGACTTTGTTCTCAGCATGGTTACCCCATCTTGAGCTGTTTATTCCTCAGTGCACACAGAGAATTTTAAATTCTTCCTCATTACATTTAATTGCCATGCAGTAATCCACTTGCTATCATGTCTCAAAAGGACACCCCTCCCCCCACAGATTTTCTCTCTGTCATGGTATTTTCCTTTCTGAGATGTTCTAGATTCAATGAGAAAGTTTTGCAAATGTTTCTGAGATTCTCAAACTGTCCCTAGGATTCCTGGTGCAGAACTAATTGTACAGGAATTAATGATTAGTTCTTACTTTGGGAAAGAATATTTCTTGGCTGAACAGGAAGCAGATTTACTGAGTAAGTTGCCACTTTTCAGTGTAAAATTCAGCCATACTCACCTTTCTCTAAGAATGAAGCTCCTGAATTATTTTGACTTTCATTGTAAGCCTGTTATTTACACATATGGTAATTTTTAGATTGTGGATATTAGAAATAAGATAATTAAGTTAGACATGAGGATATACTAAGTTAAATCTTGACATTTTCTCTGCACCTATAGGCAATAATCATCCATACCTTCTGTAACAATCAGTTGCTTTTTGACAAGAGTGATGTCTTATTGCCTTTTCACCTGCACAAAGTAGGCATTCATTCATTTGTTTGTATCATCAACAAATATTTCCTGGACACCTACAGTGTGTTAGGCACTTCTGTATATAAGAGATTTATCTAAGGTAACTTATCTAAGACTATTTTGCCCAGCAAGGTGTCAGTCTGTTTGGGGGTACTATAATTTTATTATTGGTTTTTTACAGTGGCTTAGGTATCTGCATTCTATTTCTCATTTTGACCAAAACCTGAAGATGATATTCTGCTTAATAATAGTACAATGAACTAGAGTTAACTACCTTATCTGAGTATTATAAGGATTAGTGAGAAAGGAAATAAAGAGTTCAGTATAATGCCTGACTCAAGTGAGTACACAATAATTTATAATGCTTATTATATTAGTTAGTAGGTGAGTTTTTCATAGCTATTTTTCAATTTTCTGCCCATCCTAAATTCATGAGTACCAGCCAGTCTCCCTCTGCTCCAAATCACTGTCAGTTTCACCTCCAGGCATCTGCAATAATAAAATTACTGTACAACAAACTGACTGGCACCTTGGCTGGGGAACATAGTTGTAGATAAATTAGCTAAAATTTCTGCATTTGTTTCTCCATTCAGGAAATGGAAATCATAATGCATGTCATCTCTTCCTCTTCCTGGAGCTAGGAGGATTAATGGGAGAGTAGATTACAAGTTTATTAAGCATGTAAGATGTAGTCTTTCTCAATGGGTGACACACTGTGATAATAAGCTGCTGTCCCAACAATAACACCACCCAAGCAGAACAACAGATAAAATGATGACTTTATGCTCCATTTGAAATTTGATATGTGTGAAGATGGAGAGTCCACACATATCAAATAGAAAAAAAAAAAAGTGAAATTAATAGAGAAAACTGAAGAACACCCAAGAATTAGAACAAGAAAAATAATGGGGGTGCTTAGAAGACATTTGAAATGAGGAGTATAAGGTAGGCAATTGTGTGGAGTATGGTGTAATCACAGCAACAGAATTTTACTCTGCAATGAGAAAGAGAAGCATTGTTTGAGAAGAGAGAATAGTCAAATCTGGGCTCTGGCTAGCAATAACCTGGTGACTTTGAGTGTCACTCAAGCTCTCTGGGTTCCAGTTTTCTCATCAATCCAATATTAATACTTTCCTTGATCCTCAGAAATTGTCTTTAAGACTTGTGAGAATAGCAACAATGCAAGGATAAGAAATGTGTAAGGGCTTTGTTATGGGCTGAATCATGTCCCCCCACCCTCACCCCATTCACAGGTTGAAGTTTTAACCCCCAGTACGTTAGAATGTGAGTGTATTTGGAGATAAGACCTTTAAAGAAGTGTAAGAGTGATGACAATACTGGCCCCATCTTTGGCCCTCCATCCTGTTCACTCCTGTGCAATGAAATGACCTCCCTGGGGTCTACATGTTCCATGTCCTTGGAGGTGAATGTATGCCCTGACTAGAATGTGGGAAGGCTGTTCTAGTCTTCCCTAAAGTTGTTTAGATAACTAGTAGAGATAACAATTTCTTCCCCCACCTTCAGACGCAGGAGGCACCACAAGGTCTGTTAAATGTTAGACCCTTTGACCTCACCACGAGGCTCTCTGCCCATCCTCTCACTCTATAAAATCTGTGGGCTAAGATCCAGATTTTGTGGAGAATAGCTCTGTAGTGCCTGGATCATCACCTGCCTAATTTCCCCTATTTGTAAATACTGTGAGTAAAACTCTGTATAAACCGTATGGAGTTACCTGCTTTGTTTTCTGGTCTCAAGGTGCTTTCTCAGTTTGGACATACTTTACTGTCCCTCTACCAGCTTCTAACAAGAGGTAGTTAAGGTTAAACGAGATCATTAGGGTGGGCCCTAATACAATATGGCTATTATCCTTATAAGAAGAAGAAATTAGGACACAGACAAATACGGAGGGAAGACCATGGGAAGACACAGGGAGAAAATGGCCATCTACAAAGCAAGGAGAGAGGCCTCAGAAGAAACCAACCCTGTAAATGTCTTGAATTCAGACTAGTAGCCTCTAGAATTGTGAAAAAATAAATTTCTCTTGTTTAAGCCACCAGTCCATGGTACTTTGTTATAGGAGTCCTATCAAACAAATACAAGCTTTGACAAGATAAACATATTATCTACTTTTTGTAGTTTCCCATTGCTATGGACTGCATACTTGTGTTCCCTCAAAGTTCATTTGTCCAAACACTAATATGATGGTATTTGGAGGTGGGGCCTTTGGGAAGTAATTAGGTCATGAGGATGGAGTCCGCGTGATAGGATTAGTGTCCTTATTAGAAGAGAAAGAAAGGTAGTGCATTCTCTCTCTCTCCCTGCCATGTGAGGATACAAAGAGAGGGTGGCCATCTGTAAACCAGGAAAAGAGCCTTCACCAAGAACCAGACCATGCTGGCACCTTGATCTTGAACTTCCAGTCTCTAAAACTGTGAGGAATAAGTGTTGTTTAAGCCAACTGTCTGTGGTACTCTGTAATAGTAGTTCAAAGTGACCATGACACCCATGTAGCACTGAGCACACAATAAATGCTCAATAACTCAAATAG
Source organism: Mirounga angustirostris (assembly GCF_029215605.1). Taxonomy (NCBI): domain Eukaryota; kingdom Metazoa; phylum Chordata; class Mammalia; order Carnivora; family Phocidae; genus Mirounga; species Mirounga angustirostris. Next base: position 33,228,264 of record NW_026991723.1, read on the forward strand.
GCTATCAGTAATTCCTGGTAGCAGTGCCTGATATGGAAATATTATGGTCTGTTCTAAGTGGAGATAAGATTGAAGGAACACAATTGAGACATTTAGGCTGTAGTCTTTATTCTACTGAGTAAATTAATGTAGAAAGTGAGAAGTATAAAATCAGGCTGACTAGCATGGGAGCATCTTGGCAGCTGGGCAGGTGATGGTTCCATTTGTATAGATAACAAACCCAGGAAGAGGAGGCAGGATCTGGGACAACTGATTAGGTAAGTTTGATTTATGCTGCGTATAGCACATGTTCATATTCCTAGATTGATTTTAGTACCTCCTATTCACTTAAAAACAACAACAACTCTAGGGGTGCCTGGGTGGCTCAGTCTGTTGAGCATCCAACTCTTGATTTTGGCTCAGGTCATGATCTCACAGTTGTAGGATCAAGTCCCTTGTGGGACTCCACACTCAGCATGGAGTCTGCTTGAGATTCTCTCTCCTTCTCCCCTGCTCCTTACCCCCTCCCCTCATTTTCACATGTTCTCTCTCTCAAAATAAATAAATAAAATCTTTAAAACAAAACAAAACAAAAAACAATATAGCATCCTGTACTTCTACTTTTCATGAGTGGTCTTAGGTCCCTGCAAACAAACAATCTCTGACTTGAGAATACTTCAGTCTATGCTCTTACCTTCTAAGTACATTGTCCAAGAAAGAACAAGTTGGAGAGGCAAACAGGCAGAAAAGAGAAGCATATGGAAAGAGAATAGGGCACAAATACACTCCCCCAAACACACTTCATTTTAATTTCTAAGAGAAAGCACGAGGCTGCAGATTTCAAGATTAATGCGTTTGAGAGTGAGTGGGTAGATGGTGATTTTTGCTATAAGTACCTTGGGTGAGAGAAAGAAAAGATGATCCCTGCTTCTGTCAGTCTCTTTTGATTCATAGCCATTTTATTTCCTTCAGTGGACTATCCCATGTAAACTGACAGACACCTGTCCAAATAACTTCACTTAAGGGATAAGCACTTCTTTGGTCCTTTGCTGCCCTTGTAGGAATGACAGAACTAGAGGAATGGTTACCAAATCCTCCTGTCAGTTCACCGAGGCCTATTACAAAGGCCATGGGAAGTAAATGGTTAAAGGCAGCAGCCAGGTCAGCAGGGTCCTCCTAGGAGATCTGGCTGGCTAGGTGAGAGTGAGCAATTGTAACAGGGAGAAACAGCTTGGCTGACTCCATATTACTTCTATTACCCTTACTGCCATGACCTATAGCTTGGAAACTTGTGCTTAGCCCTGTACATGGGTATGTTAATCAAAGGAATTTTACTTACAGCTAATAGTTCCAAAAACCACTTTTTGTCTGAAACCTACCTCACCTGAGGAGAGGTGAGCACAGAAATGACTATGCTATGTTTAAGATTTACAGAAAGGACAGGGCAAGATTCTTGTAAGCAAAGGTCAACTGATGAAGGACAAAGAAGTTACAGGACCTTCATTGGATGTCTACAAATGTCAGTCACTTTTTGACTCCAACCCCTTCACACTTCTGCCTTTTGCTAACATAAAAGAAGCTCAAATCTCATGCTCAGGGAGATGGTTCTTTGGGACAATAGTCTGCCATCTCCATGATTTGCTGGTTTTCCAAATAGTTACTTTCCTTACCCCAACATCTTGCCTCTTCACTTACTGACCTGTCATGCGGTGAGCAGAATAGGTCTGGACTCAGTTACATAGCCACCTTGTTAAACAAGGAGTGGTCTACTGCCTTTCTGTTTGTGTCTAGAAGTTGCATTAAGGCTTTTGGTGCCAGTTAGTAATTACTACTTAATCAGGTCTTCCAACTAAAATATTTGTCAGCAGCTACTGAAAATTGGCTTGGGTTTGAAGAGATATTTCCACCCTCCTTTTGAGCCCAGGGAATGTGAATCAGGAGCTCATTAGCATGCAGAAGCCATGCAAGAATGCCTTTTATTGCAGATAGCATTTTATCACCCGGAATGATTGGTATATTTACAAAGGGGCTCTTCAAAAATCTTCCTGGGAGGAACATAAGCCTTGGCCTACCCCAGCATCCTTGACCCTCCCTTGTCCCCAGCTGTTGATTTGGGATTGCTGATCTCACTACTTGGTCATGGTTACTGTTTCAAAAGCACCAAGGCCTCTCTGTGTTTTGTTTTGTTTTGTTTTGTTTTGAGCTGACTGGAAATTTTGAAGCCAGTCAGACTGGGGAACTCAGTGGCCCCACTGTGAATTTTAAGGACTGAATGTACTAGAAAGGAAATAAGCAAAATTTTACAGTATGTCTTTTTTGCCCATCCTTTCTGCTAAAAACAAACAAACAAACAACAACTCCATTGCATCTTGTCTGATTTTTCCAGGGTGGGGTGGGGATAAGGGAAGGATATAAAGAATGGGAAAGAATGGCAGAAAAACACATGCACAGAACTCTCCCCCAGCCCCCACCCCATGAACCTGCACCTCATGCACACTCACCCCCCTGCTAAACCTGTGCAGAAAGGAGCCATTTCAAGTCAGAAGGGTGGAGGAGGCCTTCAAGTAAGAAAGGGAAAGTGTTTCCTAGGCTCCTGTTTCCTCTGTGTTTGAGCATTAATGCGTTAACTGAGTAAAGCAACCACCAGGCACAGCTGTTTTATTCCAAATACTTGCTGATCCACACAATTTGTACAGAGCTCCAACAGTTGTTCTGGGCTCATAAAGGACATTTGAATAGATTGTTCTAATTCTGACTGGCATTGGAGTGTAGGATTCTGACCTCCCCAGAAATGGCATTTTTCCAAGGGGAGAGATGGTAAATAGAATATTTCCTGCCTCTTCCCTCCCCTTTATGGCCTATGCCGGCTGGGATGAATTGTTTAGAGACCGGTTTCATACTCCATCTTCCTTTCAGAGAGGCTGCAACATTACAACTCAATTACCATATGGCAATATTTAGAAATGATATGAATAAATGAAAGCAAACAAGCACATAAAGACACACACATACTCATATAATTTCTAGCTAAAGAGCTAATCTATTGAAAATGTAACTCTAAATTGGTAGTACCTTTTTGCCACCCAGGACAAACACAAGGGCAGTAGATCATTACACATTTCTTGGTACCATTGAAATTCCTCCTAATGCAATCTGGAATAAATATAAGATATTAAAGATATCTTTACTGAATCCCTATCCAGAACACACTGAAGGTTTAAACCGTTCTATTTTATCAAAAGTTCTTTGTCTCCCAACACTGTGAAAACCCAATCCCTTTCTTGATTTTCTTTTTCTGTTAGTGGTTCTTGATTTTTTATTTTTCGTTAGGACCACAAAACCACATACCAGAATTTGCTTCCCACTGAAGTGCTGCTTCAGCATGTCTGAATGACCTGTGGATCTTGGATCCAAGCACTGTGAAAGGGGAGAAAGGCATAAGTAGCCTGTACTTCTTCAACTAGACTCTGAGCATCTAGTTTATCACGTAGTGTAGATAATCTAACACTGTTTCTGTTTTGCCCCCCCTCCCCTGAAAGAAATATGTGAGCTGAGATGGTAGTTAGGGCAGTCACAAAGTGCCTCAGTTTCAGGGATTTGGGTGGAGAATAGCATCATTATATGGTCGTAGGATTCCTTTTTTCACACTTTTTAAAATGGCCCCAACTTGTGATCTCAGTATTAAAAGTACTGAAACTTAAGAGGTGTTTGTCTAAGCACAGTATGTACATATACATCCATTTTGTTTGTGGAGATTCAACTTCTTTTTTTTTTTTTTAAGATTTTATTTATTTATTTGAGAGAGAGAAAGAAAGCACAAGCAGGGGGAAGAGGCAGAAAGGAGAGGGAGAAGCAGGCTCCCAGCTGAGCAAGGAGCCCCACTGGGGCTCAATCCCAGGACCCTGGGATCATGACCTGACCTGAAGGCAGACGCTTAACTGGCTGAGCCACCCAGGCACCCCAAGATTCAACTTCTTCACAAGAAAATGCAACACCTTTTGAGGTTTCACTAAGAGGAGGAACAGTGGTCTGTAGTTAGAAAGCATTTGAGTTTTTGACCAGGAAATTAATCATTGCTGCAATTATAATCATTAAATAAAAGGTGGTATTCTTTTTTTTAGCATACAGTGTTTTATTAGTTTCAGGTGTACAATATAGTGATTCAACACTTCCATGCAACACCCAGTGCTCATCACAAGTGCACTCCTTAATCCCCATCACATATTTCGCCCATCTCCCACTCACCTGGTATGTTCTCTATAGTTAGGAGTCTGTTTCTTGGTTTCTCTCTCTCTCTCTTTTTACTTTGCTCATTTGTTTTGTTTCTTAAATTTCACATACGAATGAAAATATTGTGTTTGTCTTTCTCTGACTCACTTATTTCATTTAGCATTATACTCTCTAGCTCATCATTGCAAATGGCAATATTTCAATTTTTTATGGCTGAGTAATATTCCATTATATATATATATATATATATATATATATATATATCCCTCATATTTATCCATTCATCAATCAATAGACACTGGGCTGCTTATTGTAAATAATGCTGCTATAAATATAAGGGTGCATATAGCCCTTTGAATTAGTGGTTTTGTATTCTTTGGATAAATACTCAGTAATGCAATTGCTGGATGGTAGGGTAGTTCTATTTTTAACTTTTTGAGGAACCTCTCTACTGTTTTCCACAGTGGCTGCACCAGTTTGTATTCTCACCCTCAGTGCAAGGGGGTTCCACTTTCTCCACAACCTCGCCAACACATGTTGTTTCTCGTGTTGTTGATTTTAACCATTCTGACAGATGTGAGGTAATATCTCATTGTAGTTTCAATTTGCATTTCCCTGATGGTAACTGGTGATGAACATCTTTTCATGTATCTGTTGGCCATCTGTATGTCTTCTTTGGAGAAATGTCTGTTCATGTCTTCTGCCTATTTTTAAATTGGATTATTTATTTTTTAAGGTTTTGAGTTGTATAAGTTCTTTATATATTTTGGATACTAAGCAAGAAGGTGGTATTCTTGATCCATAGTCTGCCCCATCTGCTCTCCAAACAGATTTGGTTTTGTTTTTGGTGGAGAAAAGAAGAGGCATTATTTTGTCTTCCTAACAATTGTCACATATAAAAAATATGGTGGTTATAACTTATACATTGTTATTCTTGAACTATTTGGTTTTATAAACAGAACTGAGACTAGGGTAAAGCAAGAGAGGCATACAGGGCACAGGATTTAAGGAAATATTCACTCTTAGGGTCACAAAAGTCCCAGCCCTATTTCTAAACATAAGGATCTACTTTCCAGAAGCAACACAGAACATCTCCATTCTGGGCCTTTGACAGAGGGTAAATCTTTGTCATTTGATCTTTAACAAAGCCCTGCTAAGAGAATGAAGTATTATTCAAAGGATCTGCTGTTCACCTATCCCTCTAGGTACTACAGGTTCTATTCTTGGATCAAGTTATTTTCAGAACAATACACAGCTGAACTCTTTTTACTTTACTGCTTTCAGAATTATATCTTACTGAGTTTTCTTTTAATGACATTCCCTTAGCTTTTATCAGAAAATAGTATTTTTAAGAAGCCAAATCAAATCCTAATCATATCTATTAAAGAAACCTTGCTTAGGACCTTTCCTCCAGAGTATTCAGTGCTTCCTAGATTGATTATTTTAGAATTCAGTGCTAGGAAAGTTTTACATCCCTTGAGGAATAGTTATGAATCATCTTGTGTTGGTTAATTTATGTGTCAACTTGACTGGGCCATAGGGTGACCAGGTGCTTGATTTTAAATATTATTCTGGGTGCGTCTGTGAGGGTATTTCTGCATGAGATTAACATTTGAGTTCGTTGACAGTAAAGCAGATTGCCCTCCCCAAGCGGATGGGCCTAATCCAATCCATAGAAGGCCTGAATAGAAAAAAAGGTTGAGTAAGAAAGAGGTTGCTATCTGCTTGATGGTCTTTGAGCTGAGATGTCAGTTTTGTCCCACCTTCTACTCAGACTGGAATTTATACCATCATTTCTCCTGGTTCTCATGCCTTTGGACTGCAGATGTTGGGACTTCTCAGCCTCTCTCTCTCTCTCTTTCACTCTCTGTGTGTATGTATGTATTTATTTATTCCTATTATCTATTTATACCTATTGGTTCTGTTTCCATGGAGGAACCTAATACACACCTTTTCTGATAATTGATTTTATGTACTTGTCTATATCCTCTTTTATTTTGGCGATTGGGGTGTTCAGATACAAATTTGAAGCTTACCTCTGACATCTATATTAACCACAGTTTGTCTGTGTCTTTGTCTGTTTGGGTTCATACAACAAAAATATCACAAACTGTTTGGCTTATAAAAAGTAAGCATTTATTTTGTGGAGTTCTGGAAGCTTGGAGGTCCAAGATCAAGGCATCAGACTATTCAGTATCTGGTGAGAAATGGCTTCCTTGCCAGTTGTCTTTTTGCTGTAGCCTCACATGGCAGAAGGGACAAGAGAGGTCTCTGGAGCCTCTTATCTAAGGGTGCTAATCCCATTCATGGGGGCTCTGTCTTCATGACTGAATCACCTCCCCAAGATACCACGTCTAAACACTGTCACTTTGGGATTTCAATATGAATTTGGCAGAGGGAGATACATTCAGTCATAGCAATCTGCCTTTTTGTCTTCTTTTTTTAAAAACTCAATTAATATATAATGTATTATTAGTTTCAGAGGTAGAATTCAGTAATTCATCAGTTGAATATAACACCCATTGCATCAAGTGCCCTCCTTAATATCCATCACCCAGTTACCCCATCCCCCCACCCCCCTCCCCTCCAGCAACCCTCAGTTTTTTTCCTATGATTAAGAGTCTCTTATGGTTTGTGTCCCTCTCTGATTTCATCTTGTTTTATTTTTCCATCCCTTTCCCTATGATCCTGTTTTATTTCTTAAGTTCCACATATGAGAGAGATCATATGATAATCGTCTTTCTCTGATTGACTTATTTCACTTAGCATAATAACCTCTAGTTCCATCCATGTCCTTGCAAATGGCAAGATTTCATTTTTTTGATGGCTGAGTAGTATTCCATTGTGTGTGTGTGTGTGTATGTGTATATATATATATATACCACATCTTCTGTATCAATTCATCTGTCAGGGGACATCTGGGCTCTTTCCATAGTTTGGCTATTGTGGACATTGTTGCTATAAAAATTGAGGTGAAGGTGCCCCTTCACAGTACTACATTTGTATCTTTGGGGTAGATAACCAGTAATGCAATTGCTGGGTTGTAGGGTAGGTCTATTTTCAACTTTTTGAGGAACCTCCACACTGTTTTCCAGAGTAGCTGCACCAGCTTGCATACTCATCAACAGTATAAGAGGGTTCCCCTTTCTCCTCATCCTTGTCAACATCTGTCATTTCCTGACTTGTTAATTTTATCCATTTTGACCGGTGTGAGGTAGTATCTCACTGTGGTTTTGATTTGTATTTCCCTGATGCTGAGTGATGTTGAGCATTTTTTTCATGTGTTTGTTGGCCATTTGGATGTCTTCTTTGGAGAAATATCTGTTCATGTCTTCTGCCCATTTCTTGATTGGATCATTTGTTCTTTGGGTGTTGAGTTTGATAAGTTCTTTATAGATTTTGGATACTAGTCCATTATCTGATAAGACATTTGCAAATATCTTCTCCCATTCTATTGATTGTCTTAGTTTTGTCCACTGTTTCCTTTGCTGTGCAGAAGTTTTTATCTTGATGAAGTCCCAATTTCATTTTTGCCTGTGTTTCCCTTGCCTTTGGAGTCGTGTCTAGCAAGAAGTTGCTGTGGCCGAGGTCACAGAGGTTGCTGCCTGGGTTCTCCTCTAGGATTTTAATGGATCCCTGTCTCACATTTAGACCTTTCATCCATTTTGAGTCTATTTTTGTGTATGGTGTAAGAAAATGGTCCAGTTTCATTCTTCTACATGTGGCTGTCCAATTTTCCCAACATCATTTGTGGAAGAGATGATCTTCTTTCTTTTCTTTCTTTTTTTTTTTTTTTTAATATTTTTATGTGTTTATTTGAGAGAGGGAGAGAGAGCGAGAAGAGAGAGAGTGCATGAGCAGGGTTAGGGGCAGAGGGAGAAGTAGACTCCAACTGAGTGGGGAGCCCTATGTGGGGCTCAATCCCAGGTCTCTGGGATCATGACCTGGGCAGATGCTTAACTGACTGAGCCACCCAGGACAGACCCAAGACTGTCTTTTTTCCATTGGATATTCTTTCCTGCTTTGTCAAAGATTAAATGGCCATTCTGGGTTCTCTTTTCTGTTCCAGTGATCTATGCGTCTGTTTTTGTGCCAGTATCATACTGTCTTGGTAATTACAGCTTTGTAATACAGCTTAGAGTCCAGAATTATGATGCCTCTAGCTTTGCTCTTCTTTTTCAACATTACTTTGGCTATTCAGGGCCTTTTCTGGTTCCACACAAATTTTAGAATTGTTTCTTCCAGCCTGTGAAAAAATGTTGGTGTTATTTTGATAAGGATTGAATTGAATGTAGATTGCTTTGGGTAGTATAGACATTTTAACAATATTTGTTCTTCCAATCCATGAACATGGAATGTTTTCCCATTTCTTTGTGACTTCCTCAATTTCTTTCATAAGTGTTCTACAATTTTCAGAGTACAGATCATTTACCTCTTTTGTTAGGCTTATTCCTAAGTATCTTATGGTTTTTGGAGTAATTGTAAACAGGATTGACTCCTTGATTTCTCTTTCTGCTGCCTCATTGTTGGTGTATAGAAATGCAACAGACTTCTGTGCATTGATTTTATATCCTGTGACTTTGATGAGTGGGTTTGAATTCTTTGCTGATTCGGATGCTTTTCAATTCTTTTTGTTATGATTGCTGAGGCTAGGACTTCTAGTACTATGCTGAATACAGTTGTAAGAGTGGATATCCCTTTTGTGTTCCTGACCTTAGGGGACAAGCTCTCAGTTTTTCTCCATTGAGAGTATTTGCTGTGGGTTTTCCATAGATGGCTTTTATGATATTGAGGTATGTATCCCCTATCCCTACACTGTGAAGAGTTTTAATTAAGAAATGATGCTGTACTTTGTCAAATGCTTTGTTTGCATCTATTGAGAGGATCATTTGGCTCTTGTCCTTTCTTTTATTTATGTAGTGAATCACATTGATTTGCAGATGCTGCACCACCCTTGCAGCCCAGGAATAATCCCACTTGGCCGTGGTGAATAATCCTTTTAATGTACTGTTGGATCCTATTGGCTAGTATTTTGGTGAGAATTTTTGCATCCATGTTCATCAGGGATATTGGTCTGTAATTCCCCTTTTTGGTGGGGTCTTTGTCTGGTTTTGGGATCAAGGTAATGGTGGCCTCATAGAAAGAGTTTGGGAGCTTTCCTTCCATTTCTATTTTTTGAAACAGCTTCAGAAGAATAAGTATTAAGTCTTCTTTAAATGTTTGGTAGAATTCCCCTAGGAAGCCATCCAGCCCTGGACTCTTGTTTTCTGGGAGATTTTTGATTACTGCTTCAATCTCCTTGCTGATTATGGGTCTGTTAGGTTTTCTATTTCTTCCTGGTTCAGTTTTGGTAGTTTATATGTCTCTAGGAATGCATCCATTTCTTCCATATTGTCTAATTTGTTGGCATATAGTTGCTCATAATATGTTCTTATAATTGTTTGTATTTCTTCAGTGTTTGTTGTTTTCTCTCCTCTTTCATTCATGATTTTATTTATTTAGGTCATTTCTCTTTTTGTTTTGTTAAGTCTGGCCAGGGGTTTATCAATCTTTTTAATTCTTTCAAAGAACCAGCTCCTAGTTTCGTTGATCTGTTCTAATGTTCTTTTGGTTTCTATTTCATTGATTTCTGCTCTGATCTTTATTATTTCTCTTCTCCTGGTGGGTTTAGGCTTTATTTGCTGTTCTTTCTCCAGCTCCTTTAGGTGTAAGTTAGGTTGTATATTTGAGATATTTCTTATTTCTTGAGAAAGGCTTGTATTGCTATATACTTCCCTCTTAGGACCTCCTTTACTGCATCCCAAAGGTTTTAAACAGTTGTGTTTCACTTTCATTTGTTTACATGAATTTTATTTTTTATTTTTTTATTTATTTTTTTTTTTTTAAGGAAAGAGCCGGTGTGCACCGGTGTGGGTGGATCTCACGCAGCGGTCAGGGAAAGGCAGTGAAGCAACACCAAAGAGACTCTTTCTTTTTCTTTTTCTCTTCTTTCTTTCTTTCTTTCAAGATTTTATTTGTTTATTTGACAAAGATAGTGAGAGAGCACAAGTAGGCTGAGCAGCAAATAGAGGGAGAGGGAGAAGAAGGCTCCCAGCTGAGGAAGGAGCCGATAAGGGACTCAATCCCAGGACCCTGGGATCATGACCTGAGCCAAAGGCAGACGCTTAATGGACTGAGCCACCCAGGCATCCCTAAAATTTTTCTTTAATTTCCTGGTTGACCCATTCATTCTTTAGTAGCATGCTCTTTAACCTCCATGTACTTGAGTTATGTCCAAATTTCCTCCTGTGATTGAATTCAAGTTTCAAAGCATTGTCGTCTGAAAATATGCAGGGAATGATCCCAATCTTTTGTTACCAGTTGAGACCTGATTTGTGATCCAGTATGTGGATCTATTCCGGAGAATGTTTCATGTGCACTCATGAAGAATGTGTATTCTCTTGCCTTAGGACGGAATGCTCTGAATGTATTTGTGAAGTCCATCTGGTCCAGTTTGTCATTCAAAGCCCTTGTTTCTTTGCTGATTTCTGCTTAGATGATCTGTCCATTAGAGTGAGAGGGGTGTTAAAGTCCCCTACTATTTTGTATTATTATCAGTGTGTTTCTTTAATTTTGTTATTAATTGGTTTATATAATTGGCTGCTCCCAGCTTAGGGGCATAAATATTTACAATTGTTAGATCTTCCTGCTGGACAGACACTTTAATTATGATAAATTGTCCTTCTTCATCTCTTATTACAATCATTGATTTAAAATCCAATTTGTCTGATATAAGGATTGCTACCTCAGCTTTCTTTTAATGGACATTAGCATGATAAGTGGTTCTCTACCTCCTCACTTTTAATCTGCAGCTGTCTTTGGGTCTAAAATGAGTCTTGTAGATGGCATATCAATGGGTCTTGTTTTATCTTATCTGATACCCTGTGTCTTTTGATTGAGGGCAATAAGTCCATTTACATTCAGAGTAATTATTGAAAGATATGAATTTAGTGCCATTGTATTACCTGTAAAGTAGCATTGTTTCTGTATATTGTCCCTATACTTTTCTAGTCTATGTTACTTTTGGGCTCTCGCTTCGCTTAAAGGATCCTTTTTAATATTTCTTGCAGGGCTGGTTTAGTGATTACAAATTCTTTTAGTTTCTATTTTTCCTGAAGCTTTTTATCTCTCCTTCTATTATGAATGACAACCTTTCTGGATAAAGTATTCTTGGCTGCATAATTTTCCTATGCCCTAAATATATCATGCCAGTCCTTTCTGGTCTGCCAGGTCTCTTGGATAGGTCTGCTGCAAGTCCAATGTTTCTACCCTTGTAGGTTATGGACCTCCTGTCAGAGCTCCTTTCAGGATTTTCTCTTGGATTCTGAGATTTGCAAGTTTCACTATTATATGTTGGGGTGTTGACCTATTTTTAATGATTTTGAGGGGGGTTCTCTCTGCCTCCTGGACTTTACTTCCTGTTTCCTACCCTAGATTAGGGAAGTTTTCCACTATAATTTGCTCTGATATACCTTCTGCCCCCCCCTTCCTGTTCTTCTGGGATCCCAATTATTCTAATATTGTTTTACTTTATGGTGTCACTTACCTCTTGAATTCTCCCCTCATGATCCAGTAGTTGTTTATCTCCCTTTTTCTAAGTTTTTTATTCTCCATCATTTTGTCTTCTTATCACTAATTCTCTCTTGTGCCTCATTTATCCTAGCGTTTTAGAGTCTCCGTTTTTATTGCATCTCATTAGTAGCCTTTTTGATTTCAACTTGATTAGATTTTAGTTCTTTGATTTCTCCCAAAAGTGATTCTTTAGTGTCTTCTATGCTTTTTTCAAGCCCAGCTAGCATCTTTATAATCATTATTCTGAACTCTATTTCTGACATCTTACTTATATCCATACTGATTAGGTCCCTGGCATTCAGTACTGCTTCTTTTTCTCTTTTATGAGGTGAGTTTTTCCATCTTGTCATTCTTGCAGAAAGTGGTTGCTTTTCTATTTGTAGAGTTGCAACCATTCTTTTCTTAGATCTCTGGTTGAGTTTGCAGGTGTTCAGAGTGATTTGATAGCTATCTAGCTGAATTCCTGGGGTCAGACAAAACTAAGGTCTCCTACTCCTCTTCGGCTCTGACTTTTCATCTTCTTTACCTTGGAATTGATTTTCTTTTATTGATATATTTTTTTAGCCATGAATGACTAGTTTACTTTATATTTTAAAATAAGAATACTTAATATTTATTGAATGCTTATCATGTGACAGGCATATTGAATGTTTATCATGTGATGGGTATATATATCATGTGACATTCACTGGAGATTATTCTATTCAATTCTTACAAAATTCTACTGATTAATTATCTCTATTTGACATATGAAGAAACTGAGGCATGGAGTAGTTAAATAATTGGCTGACAATCATGTAACTATTAATGATAGAGCCACAATTTAAACCTACAAATCTTATTCTTAAGTCAGTATTTTTAGCCAATATCTATGTGACCTTTGTTTGAATGCATTAACATATTTTCTATGTCTTTATATAAACCATTTAAAATAATTTGAGGAGAGAAATCCATATAAGTATTTGTTTTGATTTTTCTTCTGCCTCAAATTTATATTTAAACTACAAGGGCTATATAACTCCTTAATATCTCTCTGCTATATGATTTTTTAAATGAACTTTTTATTTTGAACAATTCAAGCTTAGAGAAGAGTTGCAAGAATAATATAATGAACCCTTGGATACTTTTCACCTAAATTCATTAATTGTTTAGATTTTTGCTATATTTGCTTTATCACTTTTATTTCCATCAATATCATTATTATTATTATGATTATTATTTTCTAAACTATTTGACAGTAAGTTACAGACATCTTGGCCCTACACCATTGAATATGTCAACATGTATCTCCAAAGAACAAAGATATTATCTTATTTTTTATGATTATCAAGTTCAAGGAATTTGACATCGATACAATGGTATTCAATTTTCAGAAATTAGCCCAAATTTCCTTTATAGCATTTGTCTCTTTCTTCCCTTTCTTTCTTCCCTTTCTTCCTTCCTTCCTTCTTTCCCTCCCTCTTTCCTTCCTTTCTATTTTCTTTCAGTCCTTCTCTCTCTCTTTCTCTCTCTCTTACTAACTCTCTTTTTTCTACTCATGATCTAGTTCAGGATCATATTTTGCATTTAGTTGCCATGACTTGCTATGTGCTTTGAGCATTAAGTGTCCTGGAACATTCACTTTCTCCCCCACCCAAGCCAACATTCCTCTAATTTGGAGTTCCAAGCCTCTTCTTTCCTCACTTTGCCTACAAGTATTTTTGAACTACTTCACAAGGAAGAATGAGCTGTAAGTTTTCCTAAACTTCAAGGCTTCTTTCTGGAGAATGATCCACTTTTCTTATCTGGTTTCTTAAAGTGGTTGCATCTTATTACTTCAAAAAATTTAGAAACCATCAGACAAAACATGCACCAAAAAGCCAAAGTTAGTTTTTTTTCTCCTTATTTTTTCATTGGAAACTTTCTAGACTTTATTATAGACCAAATTTGACTGCTTTTGCCCAAAAGCTGTGTACGATTAACAAAGCCCAAAGCAGAGGAGTGTAATTTGAAGACCAGGTATTTTACTGAAAAGAGTGTTTCAGATTATGTTTCTGAGACTGACTATATATATATCACTTCAGAGGGAATCTTAATAAAAGGAATGATCAAATCAGCACATCTCTGTCAAATATAACTAATCAATATAACATTATCTTCTGACCTTGAAGCAGTTAGGACAAGAGCAAAAAAGATTCCAAAAGTGAAAAACAAGGCCATTTCAGTAAGTTCCTAGAACACATATCCTAGAGCTCTTTCAGAGTGTTGTTTGCCTTTGAGTCCATTGAGGTGGGTGTGGACAAAATGCAAGGATCAGATCATCAGTTTTCCATTTACCTACCCCTTGAGGAACCAGCATTTTCAACTTATCTGAGTTTATTTTGATGCTTAAGATTATATTTTCCATTGTTTTACAATATAATTGAAGTAGTTTTTACTTTTAAAATAAGCCTCTCCATCAGTTAGTTGAATATTTTAACACTTTAATTTAAGGCTCTTTCCTTCCACCCCCAGTCTTCATGTGAAATACTTAATGATCTATAAATATTTAGAAAGTTCTAATGGAGCATGCTATTAAAAGAAAACCTATAAGGAAGTCTGGTATTGTTTGAGTAATCTCTAATTTGTCTCTTTGTAAGTTTGGATACATGAATATTGAATTTTTTTAAAGATTTTATTTATTTATTTGACAGAGCGAGACACAGCAAGAGAAAGGGAACACAAGCAGGGGGAGTGGGAGAGGGAGAAGCAGGCTTCCCATGGAGCAGGGAGTCAGATGTGGGGCTCGATCCCAGGACCCTGGGATCATGACCTGAGCCAAAGGCAGACACTTAATGACTGAGCCACACAGGCACCCTGACATTGAATTTTCTTAAATGGAATTTTATCATCACTTACAAACTGGTAGGGAGATGAAGGTCCAGATCCTGTTACCTTCAATGTAGGTTATAGGACAGAGGAGTTAGCTGACAGTAGTGGTAGGATAATAGAAAGAGTGAGGAAGATCTTTTGTTAAAATAGTATTATTGTTACTATTAGGGAATTTCATACAATGATTGAGAGTACTTATAAACAATCCAGCCATTTGACTGTTCCTGAGTTTTTCATATTTGCCTTTCAGTTCAGATTAGAGGGTGTGTTTGGAGGTAGTGTGGTCTACAGGAAAGGGCAGTGATCTGTGAATTGGAAGATCTTGTTTCTGCCTGGAGTCGGTCACTAACAAGCATTGTGATTCTGAGCCAGAAGTTTCACCTCTCTGGAACTCAATCCTCATCTTCAAAGTAATGGACCAGATGATTTCTAGCAGTAACCCACAATCTTATGAGCCCTAAGGATATCAGATAGAAGCCTGGAATGTTCACTGACTTCTGATTCATATTTATACTTAAACAATATCTTTATTGATACCTCTATTAATGCTTCGATTGATATTGATTGATATTTATACTCAAGCAATACCTTTATATTTCCTGTAGATTTATCTTTATTTTTTGATGCTTTGCCAGGGCTCTCCTGGATATGAATCTAGGCGAATTTATTAAATTATAGATATAAGAAAATAGAATATAATGTAGATATGTGGAATTTAGATTAAATATTTTAATTAAAGAAAGTAATTTATTTATTTATTATTTATTTATTTAACATTTTATTTATTTATTTGACAGAGAAATAGTGAGAGAGGAAACACAAACAGGGGGAGTGAGAGAGGGAGAAGCAGGCTTCCTGTGGAGCAGAGACCCTGATGTGGGGCTTGATCCCAGAACCCTGGGATCATGACCTGAGCTGAAGGCAGACACTTAACCGACTGAGCCACCCAGGTGCCCCTAAAGAAAATAATTTAAAGTGATGCTTTTATTCAAATGTCTTTTCTGTAGAACTTTTTTTTACAAAAAATGGGTCTTAATTTATTTACCTTCTCTATAAGGGGCTTACCCTTGGACTGGGATGGCAAATAGGTCTTATCTGAAGTACTGACTCAAAGGCTCAGCAGGAAAGAATGTTTGCTATAGTTAATAGTCAATGTCTACCATGGGTAAGAGAAGCATTCAATGCCATCCACTTCTTGAACTTGGACCCGGCCATCATTAAGAGTTCTTCCTAAATATAGTCTTTTTCTACTGTTCTTTGTCTTATGGAATGACATTATTCATCCATCTGCCCACCCCAAAGCCTGGGGGTCATCTTTCACCCTCCCTTCCCTTATTTTCCCACTAGCAATTTGTCACCTAAATAGTTCATTACCTCTTAATTAGTTCATCACCACTATCCTCATCCAAGCCACCAGCATATCTCACCCGAAACACTGCCCCCCTTTATTGAATAATAGGTTACCCAGTAAGTGGACTGAGTCTGTGCTTAGGGTACCAGCAAGTTGGGAACACATTTCCTTCCCCAACCACATAAACATACAGAAGGGAGTGAAAAGAAGTTGGAAAAAACTTAATATCAGCACCCATTTACATTTAGGTCAAGTAGAGATTAAACAAAATTTTTATATAATGTTATATGATTGCTTTTATTTTGCATTTCAGCATGGTCGTCTTGTCTTTTGAGTGTGTGGGGGGGGGCAGTGTTTTGGGCAGGAAGTTAGTTGGGAAACATAGTACTATTTTAGGGAATAGTGTCTCTAAAGGTCTGATTCTGGCTCTGTCACTAATCCATTTTCCATAGTGCCGCAGAATAATCTTTTAAAAGCAGATTTGATCTTGTCAGTTGCTGCTTCCCACTCCCTGTATGATAAGGCCTAAACTCCTTATTATGGCCATGTATACTCTGGTTTCTGCCTCATTCTCCTACTTATGTTCTACCACATTCTCCCTTTGTCTTTTGTGTCCAATTATATCAGCCTTTTTCAATTCACCCAGAGGACCTGTGCAGCAATTTATTCCTCTCCCTGAAAAGTTATTCTGCTTCTCTCTCTTTAGCTTTTTATACTGTGACTCATATTTGATCTCAGCTCAAACATCCCTTACTTGAGGACACATCGGTCACCCCTCCAGATGAGATCAAAAGCTGCCATATTTGACTTGTGTTTGTCTTCTGCACTAGAGTAAGCTTTTTGTTTATTATTGTTTCAGGGGCACCAGCTTAGTACATAGGTAGATAAATACTGATGGAATGGATGGATGCTTCTACAATTCCATGCAATCCAAGATTCCTTAATAAAGCAGTAAAATAGAAACAATCTAAAGAATTTAAAGTCCTGTTCTTAACATTCAGTCTTTCATCATGGTACAAATTCTACAGTTACTTGATGAGAAATATCCCAGGTTATTAGGAGTTCCTGATTATAGTAATTGCCTCAAGTATTTCTAATAAGTCCTTCAAACTTTACATGGCCAAACAAAACTCTTGATATCCTCCCTTTTTCCCTCTTCAAATAATATATTCCTCTTCCAGAAATCCCTCTTAATGGCTCAAATCTTTGAGTTCAACCTTGGTTCCTTCTCTTCTTTCCTCTACCAAACCCAATCTATCAAAAAAGCATATTGGTTCTATCTTAAAAATACATGTGCAGTCTGACTCTTCTCACCTCCTCAGCTATCATCCCATTTCCAGCCACAACTATCTCTTACCTGCACAACTTCAATTGATAAGGAAAAATCTGTCCTAAGATGGCCAACCGAGCTGGCAAGGGAGTCACAGCCCCTGCCCCAGGGCTCTTCTGGGTTCTTCTCTCTGCTCTGCTTCCTGTGCTCACCAATCTGGGTTCCTCTCCCTGCCCTGCTTCACGCACGCACCGAGTGCCCAGTATGCAGAAGTAGAAGTGTATAAATTACCCCCTTTGTTTGTGCTCAGGGCTCAGAACTGTGGGGATCACTCTCCTCTGAGCCTGCTGGTGTTAAATAAATCTCCTATCCTCCAAGATCTCTGAGTGCCATTTTGTTCTTCCATTGGGCGATCCAGTCCAGGTTCTGTGACATTTGGTTCACTGACCGGGAAACCCAACCATGCTGGACCATTGTTGCCACCAGTTTGGGGGCAACAGCGGGGAAGTGACGGAACGAGAGTTCGTAACAGAGAAGGCATGCCCTGCCTAATTTTCAGCAGTCTCCTGCCCAGTCACCTTGGGCCAGCTCTGCTCCGTTGTTCCCAGTGGACTCAAGGAGACTTGGCAGGTGAAGACCTGGTCCCAGTGTCAGATTACAGTAAGGCCTGGGGCCCCAGGACCCAGATAGGTCCAGCCATTGGGGTGGAAGGGGAGCCTGATCATCTCCCAGAGACCTCTTAGAGGTCTCACAGGTAGGGATTCCCAGGGAGGGAATGTAATAACTTCTGGAGTGAATGTCTGAGTGAATGTGCAGTCTGACCTGGCTTACTCAAGCAGACTGATTCTGTGACTCCATGGGCAGGCACCCTTATGATCCCCAGAAGCTTATGGAGTCTGAGTGGGCCCGTCTTTGATTCCATCGTGAATGGCATACAGCCTATGGTGGCATCAGAATAGTTTCCAATCGTAAGTCACAATGCTGAGACTGCTACGGCTAAGTCTCACCTAAACTCCTTTGGGACACGGCCAGATTCTGATTGGTCTCCTCAGGAGGCTGCCCCCCCCTTTTGTCTGTCTCTGTGCCGCCGCACATGGGAACATCACCATGAAGTCAAGGCAGAGTAAACCTACAGTTCTAGAGACCATGATCAAAAATTTCCAGAAGGGGTTTTTGGGAGACCATGGAGTCAGGATGAACCCCAGCAAGTTGAGAACCCTATGTGAATTGGAATGGCCCACCTTTGATGTTGGGTGGCCTTCAGAAGGGACGCTGGATGTACCAACGATTCGTTGAGTATGGCATCATAACAGGAGAACAAGGACACCCTGACCAGTTCCAGTACATTGACTCCTGGCTAGGAATTGCCCAGACCCTTCCCCCCTGGGTGCGATTCACTTGCAATAGGCAGGGACAGTCCAGGGTCTTAATAGCCTCATCCAAGTGACCTAAAGAAAATCAGCAAAAGCCCCAGACTCCACAAATCCTAGCCAGAGATCCCGAGGATGAACTGATCCTGCCCCCACCGTATGTACCCCCAAGACCATCTACACCTGGCCCTTCAGCTCCAGACACTCTGCTGCCATTGGTTTCACCAGCGCCTCCAGGCCCAGAGGGTCCACCAGCACCCCCAGGCCCAAAGGATCCACTTTCTCTAGGACCAGCAGCCAGGCTGCACCCCAGGCTTGGCACAAGCGCCCTCCAAATGCCGGTATGAGAGACACGGGCACCCGAGAGGCATGATGAAGATGGGACAGTCCAACCCCGCCATTCCATGATGTATTATCAGCCCTTCTCCACCACCGACCTCCTCAACTGGAAACATAACACCCCATCCTACTCTGAGAAACTACAGGCCATGGTAGACCTCATGGAATCCCTCTTCCAGACTCATCGGCCAACCTGGGAAGACTGCCAACAGTTACTCCACACCCTGTTTAACACAGAGCAAAGGAGGAGAATAGTGAAAGGTGCATAGCAGTACCTAGAAGAGCATACACCAGCGGGAGTCATCGATCCTGCTGCCTGGGCTAATACAGCTGCACCTGAAGAGCACCCAGCATGGGACTTCACCACAACCGAGGGACAGGCCCACATCTGCTGGTACCAGGAGTCCCTCCTCAGGGGAATCCAGGCAGGAGCTAGAAAACCCATGAACATGACTAAGATATCCTCGGTCACTCAACAACCAGGGGAGTCCCCCAGGGACTACTACAAAAGACTATGTGAAGCCTACAGGATATACATTCCATTTGACCCCAAGGCACAGGAAAGCCAACAGATGGTAAACACCTCCTTAGTGGCTCAGGCTGCCCCAGACATCAGAAAAAACTTCAGAAACTAGAGGGTTTCACCGGGATGAACATTACCCAGCTAATAGAGATTGCCAATAAGGTCTACATGAACAGGGAGGTCGCAGCCGAACAGGAAGTTGACAAAAAGATGAAAAAGAGTCAGCCTCCTCGCTGCTGCCCTGAAAGAAAAGGACAACACAAAGGCAGGAACCACTGGGTGCAGAGAGATGGTCACCTTGTTGATGGCCTGCAGGTCTTGAACTGGTTGGACCATCGAAAGGGGGGAGACCCAGAACCCCCTTGGCAAGGGATCAATGTGCCTACTGTAAGGAGAAAGGGCACTGGAAAAACAAATGTCCCAACCGGGGAAAGGCTTAGAAGCCCAGCAGCTATAAGGAAGAACCCTGAGAGGAGGACCTCATAGGCCTTGCAGGAATGGACTCAGACTGAGAGGGACCAGGCTCTTTCCTCCTTGGTCCCCATGAGCCCATGGTCAGAATGAAGGTGGGGGGGCAACCAGTGACTTTTATGGTTGATACTGGGGCCAAGCCCTCTGTTGTCACCTCCCCAGTGGCCCCTTTCAGCAAAAGGACTGCAACTATCCTTGGGGCCACTGGGACACAAGCGATACAACAGCCCTTTTGCCAGGCTTGCCAGTGTGAACTCGGGGGCCACAAGGTCTGACATGAATTCCTTTATCTGACTGATTACCCCATCCCTTTCCTGGGCCGAGACATACTCTCTAAGCTTGGGGCTCAGATAACCTTTGAGCCCACCAGACACACTAGCCTCTGATTGAACCCAAGGCAAGAGGAGACGGCGTCTCTGGTACTAGCAATTACCATGCTGAGGGAAGAAGAATGGAGGTTATTCTGTGCCCAGGCCCAACCGAGCAGCCCACCAGAGTTCAGACTTGCCTTCCCTTCAGTATGGGCTGAGAACAACCCACCTGGACTAGCCTGGAATCGGGCCCCTATCATTGTTGAACTGATCCCAGGAGCCCAACCTCAGAGGCAAAGGCAATACCCCCTTCCACAAGAAGCTAAGATCGGCATCCAAGAACATCTGGCCAAACTCAAAGAAGTAGGTATTCTAGTCGAGGGCCAGTCGGCCTGGAATACCCCACTCCTGTCAGTCAAGAAGCCAGGAGGGGGATACCAACCAGTTCAAAACCTGTGGGCCATCAACAAGGTGACCATCTCTCTGCACCCAGTAGTCCCAAATCCATACACCCTCCTTGGCCAAATCCCAGGGTTGGCCAGATGGTTCACTTGCCTAGATTTGAAGGATGCCTTTTTCTGCCTCTGCTTAGCTCCCCAGAGCCAGCCACTGTTTGCCTTTGAATGGTCTGAACCTGATACAGGATGCCAGAAGCAACTGATTTGGATGTGCCTCCCACTGGGGCTTAAAAACTCACCAACCTTCTTTGGGGAAGCGATGGCTGTGGACCTCGCCAGCTTCCCAAGAAAGGCCATACGATGCACCCTCCTCCAGTATGTGGATGACCTGCTCCTTGTCAGTGACACACAAGAAGACTGCACAAAAGGCACAAAGGCCCTCCTACAGCTCCCGTCAGACTCAGTATAATGAGTCTCATGGAAGAAGGCACAAATCTGCCAACAAGTCCGATACCTTGGATTCCTCCTCACCTAAGGTAAGAGAGAACTAGGGCTGGAGAGAAAAAATGTCATCATCTCCCTGCCACAGCCCCAGACAAAAAGGGGCCAATGAGAATTTCTGGGGGCTGCAGGATTCTGCCACATCTGGATCCCTGGTTCTCCTCAATAGCAAGACCCCTCTATGATCTTTTAGGGGGACCAGATTAAGAACCCCCTGCCTGGACTGAGGAAGCAGAAGCTGCCTTCACAGAGATAAAGACCACCCTTGGGCGGGCTCCAGCCCTGGGCCTACCAGATATAGAGAAACCCTTCAATCTCTTTGTACATGAAGAAGAAAAAATAGCGCTTGGGGTACTCACCCAGACTGTTGGGCCCTGACAATGGCCAGTGGCATATCTGTCAAAGAAGCTGGACTCCGTGGCAGCAGGATGGTCACCATGCCTCAGGGTGCTGGCAGCCTCAGTCCTACTCATCAAAGAGGCAGACAAGCTCACCTTGGGACAAGAACTTAATGTCAAGGTCCCTCACGCATTGTGCCCCTCATGAATGCACAGAGGCACCGCTTCCTTTCTGACTCTCAGGCTAGCACAATACCAAGGGCTCCTCTGCAAAAACCTGTGAGTCACCCTGGAAACAGAAAATACATTAAACCCAGCAACCTTTCTTCCCACGGAAGAGGGGGAAACTGACCACGACTGTTCTGAGGTAACTGATGAGGTCTACAGAGCTATCCAGATCTGCAGGATCAAGCCATAAAGAATCCAGAGCTCACGCTGTTCAACGACGGCAGCAGTTACCTACAAGAGGCTGTCTGGAAAGTGGGTTATGCAGTAACCACAACCACTAAAGTCCTAGAAGCTAAGGCATTACCGACTGGATGGTCAACTCAACGGGCTGAATTAAATGCCTTAGTCTGAGCCCTCACCCTCGGTGAAGGCAAGCAATTCAACATCTTTTCTGACTCTTGGTATGCCTTTGCTACTATACATATACATGGGGCCATCTACAAGGAAAGGGGCCTCCTAACCGCTGCAGGAAAGTCTATCAAAAACAAGGAGGAGATACTTAGACTCCTTGAAGCCGTCCAGCTTCCAAAGGAAGTAGCAATCCTGCACTGTATGGGACACCAGAAAGGAGATGACGCCATAGCGTGGGGAAATCATCTGGCAGATGAAGCACCCAAGACTGCAGCTAGTGAGGACATGAACAGAGCCCCTTCCCTCACCATGGCCCTGACACCCCTGGAAGAAGTCCCTCCTCCCAGTTACACTGAAAAGGAGAAAGAATGGGCCATGGCTGAGGAAGCCACCCTGACTGAAAAGGGATGCTGAATAATGCCAGATGGGCGCATCTTCATTCCAACAGCAACTGGAGGGCATCTAGTCAAGGAATACCACCAACTCACTCATCTGGGAAAAACTGCATTAGAGGACCTTCTCAAGAAGCACTACTACATCAGTCAGCTGCCAGAACTATGCCAAGCAACAAGTGAATGGTGCCTAATGTGCTAATAATAATGCTTGGATCCACCGCGGCCCCCGCCAGGTGTTCAGAGGGTGGGAGCAACCCCCTTCCAGGATCTAGAGGTAAACTTCACAGATGTGCAGCCAAACAGGGGGTTCAGATATCTTCAGTAATAGTATGCACATACTCTGGATGGATTGAAGCCTTCCCAACCAGGACAGAGCAAACCTGGGAGGTAGCTAAAGTCCTCTTGCTGGAAATCATGCCCCAGTTCAGCCTGCCATTAACAATCCATAGTGACAGTGGACATGCATTTGTAGCAGACATTGTACAGGTCTTGGCCAAATCTCTCAACATCACCTGGAGACTCCACACCGCTTACCAGCCCCAAAGTTCAGGGAAAGTAGAGTGAATGAATCGCACCCTCAAGGGAACCTTAGCAAAGTTTTACCTGGAGACTAACCTCTCACGGCTGGATCTGCTACCCCTGGCTCTCCTGCATGCTCGCTGCATGCCTGGGACATTAGGTTTCTCCCCACTTGAATTAATATATGGACGGCTTCCCACATGCCTGGAGAGCCTTCCAGGAAACTTATATCAGGTTGGAGATAAAAAAATAAAGGAGCAGCTTCAGGCCCTGGGACCACCCTAAATAAATTACAAAAGTACACCATTGAGAGGGCCCTAATCTCCTTAGGGTCTCAGGTACACTCCTTCCAGACAGGGGACTCAGTTTGGATCAAAGATTGGAAGAAAAACCCCCTTAAACCAGTGGACAGGGCTCCACACTGTTGTTCTAACCACCCCTACTGCCCTCAAGGTATCAGGTGTCACCCCGTGGGTCCACCACTCAAGAGTGAAGAAAGCTCATCATTTGGACAAGGAGCCACGCCAGTGGAGAGTCCAGCCTGACCTCAAGAACCCACTCCAACTTCACCTTCGATGAGACTCCACCAATTGATGGACACCTGCTCATCATGGTCCCTGGCTGTCATCGGCGTGATTTCCCTCATCTTGGGAGTCAGACTCTACACTCTTGCCCCTCCTGACTGGACTTTCCCTCAAAGGCTTACTATTGCCATTGCTTATTGGGTGACCCTAGGGTGTATTACTGCACTCACTTGTCCACAGGTTTCATCTGCTCCCGGGTTGGCCACAATGGCTTCCTCTACCTAAGGTCATAGATCCCACTTTTACTGGCCCTCTGCTGTCTACTCCTGAGCACATGTCACCTTGATTTTCCTGGCCCCAGTCAGTCCTGGTCTTCTGCTACCTGGTGTGCTGTCACTGCCTCTAGCTTGCCCGGCCCAGCAAGGGGGGGCAAACTCTCATATCACCATTACTGGCAAATGGACTTTCCAGCTTATCCCCGTCAATCCTGCACCAGTGCTCCCACTGACTTCTTACACCTGGGATGGACACACCAAAGGTTGACCTCCAATTTGTTGGATGCCAACTTCTTGATACCTCCTGGGAACCTCATAGATGATGTTCCTACCGTGGCCCTCACTCAGGTTACTGGCTGGTAGATATCTACATCTGTGGGGGCGCTACGCCTCAACAGCCAAACACCTGCCCCCAGTTCTGCTCACAAGCCTGGGGATGCGAGTCCTGGGTGTCAACTTGGCCGGGAATGGAACAATGGTCCAATGGGTGGTGGAGCCTCAAACAGTGCAGTGACATCCAGATTTCCTTGTCACGCAACGCCACCCCATCTTGTTGCCCTAACAATCACTGTATACTGCTCACTCTCTGTCCTAGAACCCAATGCCACATCATGGGCCACAGGAATCCCTCTCCTGTTGGGCCAATATCACTCTATAGGGACCAATCCCATGGCCAAGTTGATGATTAAGTCTGTGTTCACCCCAAGCCTTGCAGTCAACCCTCAGAGTCAGACAGAAAATAACTTGCTCTGGTGTATCCGTGGGTGCCCCATCCACACAAAGCAAGCATCTATTGTGCAACTGTTAGGTATGATTAACGCCTCCCACCAAGCGCTTAACCACTCAAATCCACCTCTAGCATCTGACTGCTGGATCTGTATGAAGCCTGGTCCCATCCAATACCTAGGTGTCATCCTCAACCAGTCTACTGTGTCACCTCCCACCTTAGCACCGGGGACCTCAGATTATCCCTTTCTGGCTCTGGTACCGCTGTATGGAAACTCTTCCTCTCCCGTCACAGGTCACAGTCAGGTCTGTGTGCCTAACAACACTTTTCTGGCTTGTGATCAAGGTGTATATATCTGCATCACCCTGCACAATCAATCATGCATGTTTGTCAATCTCTTACCCAATCTTTCAGTCCTCCCCGGGAGCAATGCCCCACTTATATGGAGACCTCCTAGCCGCCCCCAACATTCCCCTGTGGCCATGCCTCTTATCGTGAGCCTGCTGGCCATGTCAGGTGTTGCCCTCGGCGCCACCGGCGTTGGGATGTTTCAAGTTCAGTACCAGGGGCTAACTCAACAACTCACGGCGGATTTTGCCACCCTCACTCAATCAGCCCTGGCCCTGCAGTGCCAACTTGATTCACTGGCCTCAGTGGTCCTCCAAAACAGGCACGGGCTTGACTTGCTCATGGCCACGCAAGGGGAACTCTGCCTCTTCTTACAGGAGGAATGTTGTTTCTATGCTAATGAGTTGGAGGTGGTCCAAGAAACTCTGATCCAATTACAGGAACAAGTAAATCACCAGCGGGAAGTACTCCAGTGGACGACCTGGTGGGATTCCCTCTCACAGTGGTTCCCTTGGTTCACCCCCCTCATTGGCCCCCTCCTAATGCTCCTCCTCACAGCAGCATTTGGTCCTTGTAGTCTTAATGCCCTTACTAGGTTTATCACTGCTCGAATTGCTCAGATCAGACTCCAGTTGCTCCTTACTCACTATCACCCCTTAGAGAATAAAAATGATGCCCTCTAAACTAGGTGTTTAAAGGGACATGGAGGGGGAGGATGATAAGGAAAAATCTGTGTCCTAAGATGGCTGACTGAGCCAGCAAGGGAGTCCCAGCCCCTGCCCCTGCTCTTCTGGATTCTTCTCTCTGCTCTGCTTCCCGCTTGCGCCAGTCCGGGTTCCTCTCCCACTTCACGCATGTGCCAAGAGTGCCCAGTATGTAGAAGTAGAAGAGTATAAATTACTCCCTTTGTTTGTTCTCGGGGCTCAGACCTTTGGAGATCACTGTCCTCTGAGCCCACCAGCATTAAATAAATTTCCTATCCTTTCCTATCTCTGAGTGCCACTTGGTTCTTCTGTCGGGCGATCCAGTCCAGGTTCTGTAACACATTAAGTTCCTTACTGGTGTCCCTGTCTCTGATGTTGGGCCCCCTCAGTATGATTTTCACAGAATGGCCAATGTAATTTCTAAAAAAAATCATACGATAGGCCATATAATGCCCTTACTCAAACTTTCCTTTGCTTTCTAGGCTTGACTTTTCCCTTAATATAAAATTCTATTCTTTACCATCATTTCTTGCCTACAACTTTGCTCTCATCTCTTTCTACTTCTCTTCCCTCTCTTGATAATTTCCAGCCACAGTGATGGCCTCCTTATAATTCTTTAATCACACATTTAGTCTTACTTGAGGGCATTCATGCTTGCTGTTCCCTTTGCCTGGAATTATGTTCTTTATTCCATCACGTGTGACTCCTTAACATTTGGGTCACAGCTCAAAGACTGCACCCTGAAAAGGCCTTGTCTGATCACCTGATTGAAAAGATTCCCTCCAGCCCCATCACTATTCTCTATTTTATTATACCCAGCTTTGTTTTCTTAATAGCATTTGTCACCATCTAAAATTATTTTATGAATTTATAACCTACTTATTTTTTTTTACTATGTCCACGTGCTGATATATAATGTTCAAAAGAAAAAACTCTTAGTCACTTATTTCCTGTTGCTTGTTGTGTGGTAGTTTCTCGAAATGTAGTTACTGAATGAATGAATAAGTGGAAATTCACTTCAGAATTTGTCCTTGCTGGGCAAGGACTAAAAAACAATAAATATATTTCTTGGAAAACACTTGGAAAGACCTGCCATTGTGTTTATGCCTTTGCAGCCCCAGGCCTCTATACTACAGAGTTTTGCTCACAGCTTTACCCGATAGCATATTCAATCATGTGACTATTTTTGAGTAGTAGAATTTCATGATGGACTGCATAATTTGAATGATTGTGACCTTTTTTTTTTTTTTTTCCTTTTTCCAAGAGAACATTTTGTTAAAATAAGTAACTAGATGTTGGTTTCCTGGCACCGGTCAGTCATTTCCTTACTTAGAGCTCATTGCATTTTTTTTTTCTGGATATCATTTCCAATACTTACGTCTAAAATTCACATTCTCCAGCCATTTTATGGAAGGGCCTAGGAAGCCTCCATTTTCATTAAGCATTGGAATCCTAGACACTGAAGAGTGCCCTAGAAGTGGTTTCTATCAGGACCCTCTTTTTTTTTTTTAAAGATTTTATTTATTTATTTGAGAGAGAGCACATGAGAGGGGGGAGGGTCAGAGGGAGAAGCAGACTCCCTGCCGAGCAGGGAGCCCGATGCGGGACTCGATCCCAGGACTCCAGGATCATGACCTGAGCCAAAGGCAGTCACTTAACCAACTGAGCCACCCAGGCGCCCAGGACCCTCTTTTGACCTTTATACCTGCTGGTACCGATTTGACCACTAGATGGCACACATAAGATGCTAAGGCAATAAATGCGGGCTGATGGACTTGTGGAGGAGTCACAGGAAATCTGGAAATGAGTGTATAAAAGTCAAGGGCTGGTGAAATGTAGGTAATTTCCAAAAAAGGAATCACTAAAATGGATTATGGAATGACTACTTCTGTTTCTTCAGAATAATCAATGCAAAATTAAAAAAAAAAAACATTATACAGTAATTTAGCAATAATTGTAGAGATTGTAGGTTGCTTACCATGCTCTGGACTTTAGTTATATTAAAATTTTTAATGAATAGCTTGGTATATTACCATATTCCTCTTTGTTACTGGGGAGGAAAAATCTAGTTAAATGAGAGCTTCATTTAGATGAATCAAGATAAAATAAGAATTTTTATTTTATCAAAATAATAAATGTATATGGTAATATGTCAAATAGTACATAAATGTTTATAATAAATAGCAATAATCTTTTTTCCTCACTAGATTCCCCAGAGACAACTTAAAAAAAAAACAAAAAAAACTTTGTAAGGTCATTAAATAGCAAAATCACAAAATAGCATTGCCTAGAAAATATATTACTTCAAGCTATATTAAAAAGCCGTGATCACCAAGACAGCATGGTACTGGCACAAAAACAGACATATAGACCAATGGAACAGAATAGAGAACCCAGATATGGGCCCTCAACTCTGTGGTCAAATAATCTTTGACAAAGCAGGAAAAAATATGCAATGGAAAAAAGACAGTCTCTTCAATAAATGGTGCTGGGAAAATTGGACAGCTATATACAGAAAAATGAAACTCGACCATTCTCTAACACCATACACAAAGATAAACTCAAAACGGATGAAAGACCTCAATGTGAGACAGGAATCCATCAAAATCCTAGAGGAGAACATAGGCAGTAACCTCTTTGACATCGGCCACAGCAACTTCTTTCAAGATTCATCTCCAAAGGCAAGAGAAACAAAAGCGAAAATGAACTTTTGGGACTTCATCAAGATAAAAAACTTCCGCACAGCAAAGGAAACAGTCAACAAAACAAAGAAGCAACCCACAGAATGGGAGAAGATATTTCAAATGACACTACAGACAAAAGGCTGATATCCAAGATCTATAAAGAACTTCTCAAACTCAACACCCCAAAAACAAGTAATCAAGTCAAAAAATGGGCAGAAGACATGAACAGACATACAAATGGCTAACATACACATGAAAAAATGTTCATCATTAGCCATCAGGGAAATTCAAATGAAAACCACATTGAGATACCACCTTACACCAGTTAGAATGGCAAAAATTGACAAGGCAAGAAACAAGGAATGTTGGAGAGGTTATGGAGAAAGGGGAACCCTCTTACACTGTTGGTGGGAATGCAAATTGGTACAGCCACTTTGGAAAACAGTGTGGAGGTGCCTCAGAAAATTAAAAATAGAGCTACCCTATGACCCAGCAATTGCACTCCTGGGTATTTATCCCAAAGACACAGATGTAGTGAAAAGAAGGGCCATATGGACCCCAATGTTCACAGAAGCAATGCCCACAATAGCCAAACTGTGGAAAGGGCTGAGATGCCCTTCAACAGACGAATGGATAAAGAAGATGTGGTCCATATATACAATGGACTATTACTCAGCCATCAGAAAGGATGAATACCCAACTTTCACATCAACATGGATTGGACTGGAGGAGATTATGCTAAGTGAAATAAGTCAAGCAGAAAAAGTCAATTATCATATGGTTTCACTTATTTGTTGAACATAAGGAATAGCATGGAGGACATAGGAGAAGTAAGGGAAAAATGAAGGGGGGGGAATCGGAAGGGGAAAAGAACCATGAGAGATTAAGTACTCTGAGAAACAAACTGAGGGTTCTAGAGGGGAGTGGGGTGGAGGGATGGGTTAGCCCAGTGATGGGTATTAAGGAGGGCACATACTGCATGGAGCACTGGGTGTTATACAAAAACAAGGAATCATGGAACACTACATCAAAAACTAATGATGTACTGTATGGTGACTAACAAAATAATAAAATTAAATTAAAGTAAAAAAAGATGAATATGCAGTGATAATGTGGCATGGGCATGATTCTGTACACTTGTTTCAAGCTGGCATGTCAATGTGTGCTTTGAAATGACATTATAGACATCTGTTAAATATCCTCTTAAATTGTGTACAAAACGTTTATACTTTTGGACGCCCTTTCTTTTGTTTTAAGATTTTTTATTTATTTTTTTTGACAGAGAGAGACACAGCGAGAGAGGGAACACAAACAGGGGGAGTGGGAGAAGGAGAAGCAGACTTCCTGCTGAGCAGGGAGCCCGATGCGGGGCTCAATCCCAGGACCCTGTGATCATGACCTGAACTGAAGGCAGATGATTAATGACTGAGCCACCCAGGCGCCCCTGGAAGCCTTTTCTTATAAATAATTCTACCAGTGAGGAAGGGAGTGGAAAGAGAGAGAAAACCAAGACTGAGTGAAAGCAAATAATGGGGAAATGGAGAGATACCAAGGTGCTGGTCCTCACACTTCACTCACTATTAATCTTTGGTTTGTTAATTCCATATTGAGAGTCACTTAAGGTCACAAACTCAGCAAACAAAACTGCCAAATCATACAATTCAATCCCTTGCTCTGAGAACAAGCTTAGCTAAAAAGCTTCTGAAACCTATCTAGCTTATCAATGAAGTCATAGTATAGGTAGGCATTGTACTGCCTGGATAATATGAATGTCTGCCTTTTGTAACAGTTATAGTTGCCACCATGAACTATGTCTTAGGTGTTCATTTTTTTCCATTGACCACTTGTGAGCCAGATTATCCTGGATGGATGGACAGTCTTGGTTGTAGACAAAATCATGTTTGTAAGCAGACAAAACTTCCCATGAAGACTTATCATCAACTTTTGGGGGGAGAATCTTGTGGGATTCCCAGAGGACAGCCTCTATTTCTTTCAACCCCCAAACACGCATTTTCTATAATCCACAGCTTGAGGAAAGCCCACTGGATGGGGACAGGAATAGATACATATTGCCCCAGTTTTTATTGACACATCCTAAGGAGTTCATTTCTGCATACTTGTCTCATTCATGACATATTTATTCTCTGTAATTTCACTCTCTTAGGTCATATATCTTAAAGTTCTGGGGTGCTTTGCTCTATCCATTTATACTCTGCTTGTATCTAAACTGTAGAATGAGGATAATTAACAATAAATGACATTCCCATTGGTTCTACTGTGGTCATTTGTGCAATAAGATATTCTCTTAGGGAGGAGTTAAAATGGCAGAGGAGTAGGGGAACCCTAAGTTTGTCTCATCCCTCAAATACAGCTAGGTAGTTATCAAACCATTCTGAAAACACAAGAAATCAATTGGAGGTCTGAGAGAACAAATACTGCAAGTCTGCAAGTAGAATAGTGATCACCCTTTGGAAGGCAGGAGGTACGGAGACTTAAATCTGGTGTGATATAGCTGTGGATATAGTGGCAGGGAGGGAGCCTGCTAACGGAGGCTACTGCAAAGTATTATAAATAGTGAAGCACAAAATCTGAACTTTTAGAAGTCCACTAATGTGGGGGATGTGCCTGGCTTAAAGGTGCAAAGTGGGGCAGAATCCCAGGAGTGACACTGTGGTCTGAGGATTCCCTGGGTTGCAAGAAGAATGGGTGATGTCTAAGTGCTGCACTATTCCCCGGCTTGGAGTGCAGAAGCTGGCTGACCACAGAGTCTAGGTGCCAGCTTTCTGCTTTGTATTGCCATAAACTGCAAACTGCTACACAGTTGTGTGACCACTTTCCAGCAAATGACAGAAATGTGGTAAGACCCTTCCTAAGAGGAACAGTGTGGGTCTCTGCCATGGGAGTCCCTAAAATTTGGAGTTTTGAAACTCAGTTGCATGCCTGAGATAAAAAAGCTCACACAGGCAGGGTGAACAAAGAGTTCTGATGGAAACCAGGAGACAGAGTGATTGATTACTCTTCTGTGAGGGCTCACTGAAGAGTGGGGGGATGAATTTTCAGCTCTGGGGCTAGAGAGCTGGGTGCTACCATATTCATCCCACCCATCAGTGCTGAAAGCCTTCAGGGGGCAAAACAGCATTGCCCAGTGGAGCCTGGAGCCACTTCACTGAGCCCTGCCTCCCTGCCTTTGGAGGCACATTTCTACTAGGGCACGTATACCTGAGGATCAGTGCAGCAGGCCCCTCCCCCAGATGACAAGTACAAACAACTCACTGGTACCAAGCTTACTGATCATGGAGGGCTGCAAAGATTCAGCTCTAGGGGAAAATAGTATCTAGCTTCTTTTGTACTTTTATCCTTTGTAAAAAATCATTTTTTCATTTATTTTCTTTTTTTTCAATTATTTTTTATTTTTAAAATATACTTTATATATATTTTGTTTCCTTTGATTATATTTTATTTTAGATATGTAAAATAATTTATTTATTTATTTATTTATTTATTTATTTATTTTGGAATCTAGTTTCTTTTCCTTTTTTTTTTTTTTATTTTGTTCAGTTAGGCAACATATAGTACATCATTAGTTTTTGATGTAGTGTTCAACGATTCATTAGTTGTGTATAACACCCAGTGCTCATCACAACATGTGCCTTCCTTAATGCCCATTACCCGGCTACCCCTCCTCCCACCCCTCTCCCTCTGTAACCCTCAGTTTGTTCCCTGGAATTTAGTTTCTTTTAACAAGCAAACTGAAACACACCCAGGATCTAGTTTTCTTTAGTCTTGTTATTGTTGTTATTTTTTCTTTTTCTTTCTTCTTTTCTTTCCCAAACAAAATGATGAGATGGAGAAATTCACCCCAAAAGAAAGAAGAGGAGGTAATACTCACAGTCAGGGATTTAATCAATACATATATAAGTAAGATATCTGAACTATAATTTAAAACTGTTATAAGGATTCTAGCTGGGCTTAAACAAAGCATAGAAGACACTAGAAAATCCCTTACTGTAGAGATAAAAGAACTAAAATCTTGTCAGACTAAATTAAAAATGCTATAACTGAGATATAGTCCCAAGTGGAGGCCATAAAAACAAGGAGCAAATCAGAGAAGTGAATCAGTGATATAAGAAGATAAAATTATGGAAAATAATGAAGCTGAAAAGAAGAGGGACAGAAAACTATTAGATCACAAAGGTAAACTTAAGGAACTCAGCAATTCCATAAAGCAAAATAATACCTAGATCATAGGAGTCCCAGAAGAAGAAGAGCAGAAGAGAAAGACAGAAGGTTTATTTGAACAAATTATAGTTGAGAACTTCCCTAATATGGGGAAGGAAACAGATATCCAAGTCCAGGAGGCACAGAGAACCCCACTCAAAATAAATAAAAATAGGTCAACAGCCCAACATATAATAGTGAAACTTGCAAATTTCAAAGATAAAGAGAAAATCCTGAAAGCAGCTTGGGACAAGAGGTTCTTAAGCCACAAGGGTAGAAACATAAGGCTGGCAGCAGACCTGTCCACAGAGACCTGACAGGCCAGAAAGGACTAGCATGATATATTCAGGGTACTAAATGGGAAAAATATGCACCCAGGAATACTTCATCCAGCAAGGCTGTCATTCAAAATAGGAGAGATAAAGAATTTCCAGGACAAACAAAAACTAAAGGATTTTGTGAACACTAAACCAGCCTTGCAAGAAATGTTAAAGGGGATCCTT
The DNA here is from genome assembly GCF_029215605.1 of Mirounga angustirostris. NCBI lineage: Eukaryota > Metazoa > Chordata > Mammalia > Carnivora > Phocidae > Mirounga > Mirounga angustirostris. Next base: position 33,261,282 of record NW_026991723.1, read on the forward strand.
TCAGTGAAGAGAGACCCCAAAAGTAACAAAGACCAGAAAGGAATAGAGACAATCTACAGGAATAGTGATTCATATCTTTCAATAATTACTCTGAATGTAAATGGACTAAATGCTCCAAAAAAGACATAGGGCATCAGAATCTATAAAAAAAAACAACAACAAAAAACCAATACTCATTGATATGCTGGGTGTTAAGCATATAAAATACTCATTTTAGACCCAAAGATAGCTCCAGATTGAAAGTGAGGGAGTGGAGAACCATTTATCATGCTAATGGATATCAAAAGAAATCTGGAGGGCGCCTGGGTGGCTCAGTTGGTTAAGCAACTGCCTTCGGCTCGGGTCATGATCCCAGGGTCCTGGGATCGAGTCCCACATCGGGCTCCTTGCGGGGAGCCTGCTTCTCCCTCTCCCTCTGCCTGCCACTCTGCCTACTTGTGCTCTCTCTCTGTCAAATAAATAAATAAAAAATCTTAAAAAAAAAAAAAAAGAAATCTGGAGTAGCCATCATTATATCAGTCAAACTATTTTAAACCAAAGACTGTAATAAGAGAAAATAAGGACACCATATTATAATAAAAGGGTCTACCCAACAACAATTGTTAGGAAGATCTAACAATTGTAAATATTTATGCCCCTAACTTGGGAGCAGCCAAATATATAAATCATTTAATAACAAACTTAAAGAAACTCACTGATAACATTACAATAATAGTAGGAGAATTTAACACCCCACTCACAGCAATAGACAGATTATCTAAGTAGGAGATCAACAAGGAATGGCTTTGAATGACGCACTGGACCAGATGGACTTAACAGACATATTCAGAGCATTTCATCCTAAAGCAGCAAATAAACATTCTTTTCAATTGCACATGGAACATTCTCCAGAATTGATCACATACTGAGTCACAAATCAGGACTCAACTGGTACAAAGACTGAAATCATACCATGCATATTTTCAGATCACAATGCTATGAAACTTGAAGTCAATGGCAAGAAAAAATTCTGAAGGACCACATACACATGGAGGTTAAAGAATATCCTACCTACTAAAGAATGAATGAGTCAACCAGGGAATTAAAGAATTTAAAAAAAAATGCATGGAAGCAAATGAAAATGAAAACATGATAGTCCGAAACCTTTGGGATGCAACAAACGTGGTCCTATGAGGGAAGTATATTGCAATACAGGCCTAACTCAAGAAGCAAGAAAAGTTTCAAATACACAACCTAAGTTACACCTAAAGGAGCTGGAAATAGAACAGCAAATAAGCCTAAATCCAACAGGAGAAGGGAAATAATAAATATTAGAGTAGAACTCAATGATATAGAATTAGAAAAGAAAACATTAGACTAGATCAATGAAACTAGGAGCTGGTTCTTTGAAAGAATTAACAAGATTGATAAAACCCCTAATTAGACTTATCAAAAAGAAAAGAGAAAGGACCCAAATAATAAAACCATGAATGAAAGAGGAGAGATCACAACCAACACCACAGAAATATAAACAATTAGAATACTATGAAAAATTATATGCCAACAAATTAGGCATTCTGGAAGAAATGGATAAATTCCTAGAAACATAAAACTGAAACAGAAAGAAATGGAAAACCTGAAAATACCCATAACCAACAAAGAAGTTGAATCAGTAATTAAAATCTCCCAGCAAACAAGAGCCCGGGGCTGGATGGCTTCCCAGGCAATTGTACCAAACATTTAAAGAAGAATTAATACCTATTTTTCTGAAGATGTTTTTTTAAAAAAGTAGAAATGGAAGGAAAACTTCCAAACTCATTCTATGAGGTCAGCATTAACTTGATCCCAAAACCAAAGATCACACTAAAAAAAAAAAAAAAAATTATAGATCAATATCCCTGATGAACGTGGATGTAAAAACTCTCAAGATACTAGCTGATAGGATCCAATAGTACATTAAAAGGATAATTCACCACGGCCAGTTGGGATTATTCCTGGGTGGCAGGATGGTTCAACATCTGTAAATCAATCAATGTGATACACCATATTAATGAAAGAAAGGATAAGAACCATATGATTCTTTCAATAGATGCAGAAAAAGTGTTTGACAAAGTACAGCATCATTTCTTGATAAAAATCTTCAACAAAGTAGGTATAGATGTTACATATCTCAACATCATAACAGCTATATACAACAGACCCACAGCTAATATCATCCTCAACAGGGAAAAACTGAGAACTTTTCCTCTAAGGTCAGGAACACAACAGGGATATCCACTCTTACCACCATTGTTCAACATAGTCCTGGAAGTCCTATGTTCAGCAATCATACAACAAAAAGAAATAAAAGGCATCCAAATCATCAAAGAAGTCAAACTTTTACTCATTGCAGATGACATGATACTCTATGTGGAAAACCCAAAGACTCCACAAAAAAATTGCTAGAACTGATACTGGAACTCAGCAAAGTCACAGGGTAAAAAAAATCAATGAACAGAAGTCTGTTGCATTTCTATATACCAACAATGAGGCAACAGAAAGAGAAATCAAGGAGTCAATCCTGTTTACAATTACTCCAAAAATCGTAAGATACCTAGGAATAAACCTAACCAAAGAGATAAATGATCTGTACTCTGAAAATTGTAGAACACTTATGAAAGAAATTGAGGAAGTCTAAAAGAAATGAAAAAAATATTCCATGTTCATGGATTGGAAGAACAAATATTGTTCAAATATCTATACTACCCAAAGTAATCTACATTCAATGCAATCCTTATCAAAATAACACCAGCATTTTTTGCAGGGCTGGAAGAAACACTTCTAAAATTTGTGTGGAACCAGAAAAGGCCCTGAATGGCCAAAGTAATATTGAAAAAGAAAAGCAAAGCTGGAGGCATCACAATTCTGGACAAATTAATCATCAAGACAGTATGTTACTGGCACAAAAAAAAAAAAAAAAACAGACACATAGATCAATGGAACAGAATAGAGAACCCAGAAATGGACCCTGAACTCTATGGTTCAGATTCAGATTGATAAAGTAGGAAAGAATATCCAAAGAAAAAAAGACAGTCTCTTCAACAAATGGTGTTGGGAAAATTGGACAGCCACATGCAGAAGAATGAAACTGGACCACTTTCTTAGACCCATACCCAAAAATAAATTCAAAATGGATGAAAGACCTAAATGTGAGACAGGAGTCCATCAAAGTCCTAGAGGAGAACACAGGCAGCAACCTCTTTGACCTTGTTTGGAACAGCTTATTACTACACATGTCTCCAGAGGCAAGGGAAACAAAAGCAAAAATGAACTATTGGAATTTCACCAGGATAAAAAGGTTTGGCACAGCAAAGGGAACAATTAACAAAACTAAAAGGCAACATATGGAATGGGAGAAGATAATTGCAAATGATATAGTAGATAATGGAGTAGTGTCCAAAATCTATAAAGAACTTATCAAACTCAATAACCCCAAAATAAAAATCCTGTCAAGAAATGGGCAGAATGGGGCGCCTGGGTGGCTCAGTTGGTTAAGCGACTGCCTTCAGCTTTGGTCATGATCTCAGGGTCCTGGGATCGAGCCCCGCATCGGGCTCCCTGCTCGGTGGGAAGCCTGCTTCTCTCTTTCTTACTCCCCCTGCTTGTGTTCCCTCTCTCGCTGTGCCTCTACCTCTCTCTGTCAAATAAATAAATAAAATCTTAAAAAAAAAAGAAAAGAAAAGAAAAGAAAAGAAAAGAAATGGGCAGAAGACATGAGCAGGCATTTCTCCAAAGAAGACATACAAATAGCTAATAGACACATGAAAAAATGCTTAACATCACTTGGCATCAGGGAAATACAAATCAAAACCAAAATGAGATATCAACTTCACACCAGTCAGAATGGCTAAAATTAGCAACTCAGGAAACCACAGATGTTGGCAAGGATGCGGAGAAAGGGGGACCCTCTTACACTGTTGGTGGGAATGCAAACTGGTGTGGCCACTCTGGAAAACAGTGTGGAGGTTCCTCAAAAAGTTAAAAGTAGAACTACCCTACAATCCATCAATTGCACTACTATGTATTTATCCAAAGGATACAAATATAATGATTTGAAAGGGCACCTGCACTCCAATGTTTATAGCAGCAATGTCCACTATTGCCAGAATATGGAAAGAACCCAGATGTGTATCCATGGATGAATGGATAAAGAAGATGTGGTATATATATATATATATATATACACACAATGGAATATTAGCCATCAAAAAGAATGAAATCTTGCCATTTGCAACAACATGGATGGAAGAGGAGTGTATTATACTAAACAAATAAGTCTATCAGAGCAAGATGAATACCATGATTTCTTTTATATATGGAATTTAAGAAACAAAACAGATGAACATATGGGAAGGAAAAGAAAAATAAAATAAGATAAAAATAGAGAGGGAGGCAAACCATAAGAGACTCCTAACTAAATGAGACAAACGGGCGCCTGGGTGGCTCAGTCGTTAAGCATCTACCTTTGGCTCAGGTCATGATCCCAGGGTGGGATCGAGTCCCACATCAGGCTCCCTGCATGGCAGGAAGCCTTCTTCTCCCTCTCCCACTCCCCCTGCTTGTGTTCCTGCTCTTGGTGTCTCTGTCTCTGTCAAATAAATAAATAAATAAATCTTAAATGAATGAATGAATGAATGAATGAATGAATGAAACAAGGTTGCTTGTGGGGGGGATGGGTTTATTGGGTGATGGGCACTAAGGAGGGCACTTGATGTAATGAGCACTGGGTGTTATATGCAACTGATGAATCACTAAATTCTACCCCTGAAACAAATAATGCACTATATGTTAACTAACTTGAATTTAAATTAAAAAAAAAAAAAAGAAAAGAAAAGAAATTCTTTTGCTCTAGACTCTTGAGGACCTGGTAGGACTCTCCACATGATCTCTTCCTATGTGCACTCCAGGATTATCTCTATGAACTTCACTGGAGAATTGGCTAAACCCAAGATGGCTAATTTGCTTGTACTTCCCTGCCTGTAGTCTGCCTCTCTGCCTTGAGAAACTCTCTCCATTCCTTCCGTTTGGGACATTTCATTATATTAAAGTTTTTCATATTATCATATCCCTCTTTGTTACTGAGGAAGAAGAATTTAGTTAAATAAGAGTTTCATTTAGTTGGATTAAGATGAAATGGGAATTTTTTATTTTATCAAAGTAATAAATGTATATGGTAATACATCAAATAGTACATAAGTGCTTATAACAAATAGCAACAATCTTTCAGCATGTTCTCTTAGCTGGTACTTTTTTCTTAATTATTCTGACCATGGCAGTTGAGTTTTAGGAACCAACTTTCATCTTAATTAACCAGGAACATAGTACAAGAGATCATGAGTGTATCAACTCAAGTCTCTCTGTAGTCTGTAGGAGAGGCTATAACATAACCACATAGATATAGTGTTTCATAAACACCATGACCCCAGTAATAATTATATTTTATGTTACAGTGCATTAGACAGACACGATATATAGCTGAAAAATTTATAAAATAATATTTACCTTTAGTATCTATGAAAAGCAGAAACACAACAGAATAAATTTAAATCTAAGTATTTATTAACATAGAAAAATCCTTAAAAATACAAAACAAAATAAACAACAATTTGGTTTCATAATCCATTAACAGGTTATAACTCTCAGTTTGAAATATACTTATCTTGAATAAATGGGAGAAGTGCTTCCTGAGTACTTTGGTGAGTGGTGTCTCCCTCACACTCAGAGACTGCCATTTGTCTTTGGATATCTTATTATTTCCACTATGTTCAAGTGCAAACATCTTTCATATGCATGGACCTAACTTCTGGGTCTGGGAGAGATGCACTGAGAGGTTATGACTCCTCAGAACCTTCAGTTTGCCTCAGTCTCACCCAGGTCACACAGAATTTATGAGTGAGTCATATCACTAGCAATATTTTCCAGAAGAATCTCAGAATTAGGAGAACAACCTGGCAAAGCCACCAAGGGGCTTAATAAGAATTTATCCAAAATACACAACTGCCTAAAAACTTGAATGGGTTCCATCTTGTCTAGGAGTTAGGTCATGTGCTGTAGCCAGGCCAGAATGTTCTGGTCCACTCTACCACTCAGTTAGATCCTCAACAGTGAGTATTTGATGGCATCTATACCCAGGGCATTAAGGAAGGTCCATATGTTCATAACATTCTCCTGAAGATATTTCTGTTTCATCTAGAGTATCATGACTCACAGCTGATCAATCACCAGTCCCATTCTAGTAACCTCAGAGAAGCTATCCTCTAACATGTCAAGTAGTTCCAAATATAAGAAGCAGTGACTGTGAGAAAAATCTATCCATGATCTGCAGAAACTCAAAGATCTTCCCCACTAGGATGATATTGTCCAGAGCATCTTTCATGATGTTCAGAGGTAACTGTGAGATTTCTCTGCTCCAAAGTCTTTCTCTTTCTTGGTGGTTCTCCTTTGGGTGTGAACCCTGCTGTATTTAGGTCCATAGGCCCTTGGAAGTTCTGGATTCCAGGGCATCTGAGTATTTGAAGATCAGGGTTTTGGACATCACCCTTCATCTTTTTTGGTTCTGTCCCAGCCTTTACTATGAACTCAGTCTTCAGGAGTATGAACTTACTCTAATCTAAATACTCCTGTGTTAATGGTGTTAATACCTTATCAGGAGTTGTAAACCTATAGGGAGAATTTTGTAGTTTTCCTGTTATTGGCTTCTACAGCTTCTTTCTCAAATAAGATAGTTGGAACTGTTGGTCTCTTTAGTTCTAGAAGTGGTCTCCATAACTATAAAGAACATGCTTGTACATACCTCTGTTTCTTGACATATCAACATTAGAATTACCTCTTGATGCCCCACTCTGAAAAGTGAAGATTTATTTCAAATCGTTTTTCTTCCATTCAGTTACTTAAAATTACAGCACATTTTAATGTGTATTCATGAGTTGCTTGTTTGGTTTTACTTTTTTTTCTAGTTTTTCTATTCATTCACTCTTTCATGTTAAACCAGAGGACCAAAGTGATATTTTTAGCTGTAAATGCAAACCACCATGCTCTTGAGGTACTTACTTTAAAAAGTAAGGATTATTTCTTCTCATATACCTTGGGGAAAGGCTTTAATTCCCAAGCACGTATCTGGCAGTACAGTCCTATAGGAAACCATGAGGTTTCATGGAACCTATAAGTACAACTAGCAGATGCTCTTCCTGTCCTTTAAGTTCATCTGGGAATATAGTTTTGCTTTTAACTTGATTTAGCTGAGCAAGAGACTAAATGAAGGGGGGGAGTTGGAGGGGGAGATGAACCATGAGAGACTATGGACTCTGAGAAACAAACTGAGGGTTCTAGAGGGGAGGGGGGTGGGGGGATGGGTTAACCTGGTGATGGGTATTAAAGAGGTATTAAATGGAGCACTGGGTGTTATATGCAAACAATGAATCATGGAACACTACATCAAAAACTAATGATGTGATGTATGGTGATTAACATAACATAATAAAATTAAATAAATTAAATAAAATTAAAAAAAAGAAAGTTTACATTGTAAAGGCCTCTTCAAGCTTATAGAATGAGATCTAATCTTAAATTTGTAAAAGATAACATACTGCCATCTATCACTAGTAGTATTGCTCAAGGCCCTGGCTAATGTGATACCATGACTTTTCTATTCTTATCTCATCAGTCTTCCTCTTTTTTTTTTTTTCTTTCTCACATCCAGGATAACATGCTTACAATTCCCTTCCTTGCCAGAGCATTACACATTACAACAACCTCAGCCTTATACAGTTCACTCTTCTAAAAAGGTGATGGGAGGGAAGTCAGAGCTCTCTCAGTTTCCCCTGACTGTTCCCTTGTGTTCCCTTCATTCTCTAAAGCTTCTCTTTCCTGGAGTAAGAGGGATTCACTTATTCATTAAATAAGTAAGTACTCATAACTTTCTATTTCCAAGTACTCTGATGATAAATGAGACAGATAAGATACCTTCTCTCAAGGGACTTAGAGTGTAGCTGAGAAGACAGACAATTAACAGGTGTTAACAGTAAGGAATGGTGACCATTGTAGCAGGGGAAACATAGAGTCACAGGTGGGGTGAACAAAACATAGTCCAGATGTGCGAGAAGGCATCCCTCAAGGAATGACTTTTCAGCTGTACCCTGAAGAATGATACAGAAAATATCTGCAAGGGATGGATTGTTCTAAGTAAGGGAATAGCATGCAGAGAAATTTCAGAGATGATAGAAAACCTGCATGAGTTTTTCAAGGAACTAACAGCAACCAGGAAGGCTGGTGGATGGAGACTTACAGACAGAGGCAAGAGCCACATTATGCCTAGCTTCAAGTAAATCAAATTGAAAACATTCAAATGTCTTTATGGCCAAAAAGAATGGAAATGCATTAAAATATTTTAAGTGGAAAAGCAACATAAACCCTATTTATGTTTTAGGAAGCTCACTCTAGCTTTAGGATGGGGAATGACATGTTCAGGGATTACTTGTTCACTGCTTTGAGGGTGAGGGAATGGGAGGAAGCAAGAATGGACTCCCAATCTTGTGGGCAACTGGGTTGATGACAGTGGCATTTAGTGAAGTAAGAAACACTAGAGAAGGCACAGATCTGAGAAAAAGATCTGAACATGTTTTATGAGGCTACAAGGCACCCATATTGAGATGTCCAAAGGGATTTGGATATAGGGGTTGCCAAACTGCCAGACAGTAAATGTTTCAGACTCTGAGAGGCAGGCAGTCTTTGTTGCAGCTACTCAACTCTGCCACCATAATGTGAAAATAACCACAGATAATACGTAAGCAAATGAAAATAGCTATGTTCCAATAAAGCTTTATTTATAAAAACAAGTGGAGTACCAAATCAGGCTGACTGATCCCTGAGCTAGAAAAATGGAGCTGGGAGAATGGAAGTGGGGAATCAAGAACCATCACTATGTGTGTAATGACCTTGGTTTGAAATGTCTTTTTTGATGTTTTGTAGAATTCCAAACTTTCTGAAGATCTTTTTCTGAGAATTACAAGCTAGAAATTAAAGTTTCCAGGAAAATGTGGCTTGATATAAAATAGAATAAATTGTGTCCAGAAGCAATTGCTTAATTTTAGTTACTGATTTTTATTCTTTAGTGATTTTAATAAATTATACCACAAAAACAATACCCTAAATCCCAAGCCAGAAGTGAGGGAGATGTTGCTGGATGGAAAAGTGTGAAGGAAAGAGACATGGGGAAACCTCATTATATGGGGCAGCATATCACCAAAGCAGAAAGAGAAAGGTCTGGGGAAAGAGTCACACAGCAGAGTCTACTCCCTTTGATGCCACACTCCCCAGGCACACAGAAGGTTGTCTTTGGCAAAGCTGGTTTGCCTTGTCAAGTCAATAATGTTATGAACAATTAAATTGCCTTTCTCAGCTTGGGAAGGGACTGAATGTACATCGCTGGGGAAGAGTTGATCTTTTAAAAGGCATTTTTTTCTATGTCTTTCTTTCTACTCTCAAATAAACCACTATATTCTTGACTCCTAAATTATCCCTCTTATCTGAAAATGCTCTGCCTTGGAACAAAATGTCTTAACAAAGTCTCTCTATTCCAGAGGAACACTGTTGACTGCGGTAATTGGGGCAGCGTGTTTCACTCAAGATGCCTCTACTTTGGGATTGTCAAAGCCTGGCTGTTAATAAGGCCTCAGGTAGGCCTCCACCTCACCCCCTATGCAATCCCCTTTTTCTTGGAAGCTCAAGAAACTTAGCAAGTGGTGCTTAATTTAGCATCCCAGGATTTCTGGGAGGCAAGTCAGAGTGGGCCTGTCAGCGTCCTCATTTTTCTGTTGAGGACACCAGTACACCGGTGGGTCAAACAGTGCTTGGTCTGTTATCCAGCAAGTCAGCCACAGAAGTTGGAAAAGAACCAAGAAGCATGTCTCCTACTCTTAGTTCAAAGAGAGCAGTGATTTTCACACTGTGGAGCCCCAGATTTGTCATGGGGGTCTTAGAGGCACACATGGCCCAGGGGGAAAGCGGAGGGGGGCACTTTAGGTTTCTCACTCCCTGAAACTCCCACACACTTCAACAAGAAGCAGCACTACTGTTTCCTTTTTTTCTTCTTGAAGTTGTGCTTAAGAATTCTATAACTTGAGGGAAACCCCTTTGGGTCCCGGATCCCCTCCCTCCTTGGGAACTTTGTACTATCACTTTGCTATCACTCAATAAACCTTGCTTTGCTGCCCACACACACACACACACACACACACACACACACACACACACACACAAAGAATTCTATAACTTGAAAAAGAAAAGACTAAATACTCTGGTTGAAATCATGTGCCTTTTGTTTATAAATCTGTGTTTCTTTCATTCCAAGTCTCCCTTTGACTTCCATAGCCTAGTTTTTACTCTGCATGCTGAATGTTCATTATAAGTATACTTATTAGCACCTGTTGTGTGTTGAACTTGCCTGTGACTATGATGGAGTGTTTCTCTAGCACATGTGCCCATGTCTTCATCTATGTAAACTCCTGGTATATGTGGCACTGAATACACATTGGCTGAATTGCTAATGAATGCATCAATGGATGGATAGATGAATTAGTTTCTGCTAGAATTTTTATTTGAACCTAGCCATAACCCAAACAATAATTCATCTGTCTTTGTATAACTCTAGACTACTAGCCAATGAGTGTTGTGGATCATTTTTCATTCATCTTTGTGTATATGATGCCTAGAACAAAGCTTGGATCATAGTAAGCATTCAATAAACAAATGATTGAATAATCAAGGAGATGACTTTATAGTCAAGATGATTCTTCCAGATGAATTCCTGCCAGGAAACACATTGAGGAATTAATGTGTTCTAGGCAATAATCTTCATGTTGGGATTACAGATACTAGTAAAATTTGGCTCATGCATTGGAGGAATTTTGCTCTCAAGAGTTGGGAGTTTGGCAATCCATGGAGGAGAGGGGAAATGGCAGGCAGGATCACAACATCTAAGAAACAGGGCAGGAGCCAGGCTCCAAGCTTGCAGTAATATTCAATGGGGTGTCAGGCATAGAGATGGGAGAGGGCTTACACTCCCAGGGCATGTCAGAATTCTGCAAAGCTTCTTCCAGTGCCATATTCTGCCCTTCCCCTGACAAGTACCTTTGGCATATTTCAATGAGCCACTATTGTTGATGGTAACATGTATTTTTCCTTAGGTATCTTGGTGCCTACCATACTTTGGTGAGACTTGCCTATATGGTGGCCTCTTCATGGATGCATAGGGTGGGCTGATCTTTCTGCCTCAGCTCCTCTCCCTGCCTTCAAGGGAAGAACATTTCCATGTGAAGTTTCTTTCCCCACTTTAAATAAAAGAAGACCTTCATCACTTCTCTTTCCACTTCTAGTTTCCTTATCAGTTGGTGAGATTCTACAGTCCATTTTTTTTCAGTCAAAATACCAAAATTCTATTATTTATAGCACTCTGTTGGATAAAAGGCCAGATTCTCCCCTTTCCAGGTCTACATAATCCATCATCTTGGTCATATTGTCCTTGAATGTGGCCTACTCTGTTTCCCTTTGCTGGTCTCCATTCACATAAAATAACATCTGTTCCCTGTGCTCAAGTCCTTCTCTGTCATGCTCACACTAGATCTCTCCCAATACCTCTGCATCACTTGGAAGCTGCTGACAGTGCTCATCAACACACTTCTTTTTTCCAAGTTGACCATGCCTTTCTCAAATTCTCTTCATCCTTGAAGTTCCTGACCCAATAAGATAATTCCTCCTTTCAGAAGTCTCTCCAATTTCCTCCCCAAAAAACTATGATATCTGTGGCTTCTTGAGTCTCCTTTAATATCTTTGTGACTCTTATGAAGCACTTTTCATATTCTGCCTATTATGAGAAATTATACACTGCTTCTTCAGACACCCCATTTTACTGATAAAAGCTAAAACTCAGAGTGGTTACTTTAGAGAGTTTCCAAGGTTAATCCATTTGAATTATATCAGAGCAGAAACTAGAACTCAGTTCTCTCACATGCTTGTCTAGTTTTTTTTTTTTTTATATGTGTATTGTGCTTGATGTAATATGTATATTAGACATGCTCTTTGTTGTATAACCTAGGATTGATTAATCATAGGGGTTTCATGCTAGATTGAGCAGAAGGGCAAGCCCTAACTTGTGAGGAAGCATGTAGAAAGGAGAGAGTGATATGAAATGCATCCTTCAGCTCACACTCAAAACACAGGCAGTACCTTAACATCTGTATTAAAATTCTTTGGAGAAACAGAAACAATAAGAGATGATAGATGATCAGTAGATATACACACACACAGAGAGAGAGAAATAATAGATTTATTATGAGAAATTGGCACATGTGATTATAGAGGCTAGCAAGTCCAATCTGCATGTAGGCCAGCAGGCTGGAGGCCCAGGGAGAGATGGTGTTCAAGTTCAAAGGTCATCAGGCAGGCAGTCTATGTTCTTATTTGAAGGCCATGAGACAGGAAAAGCCAATGTTGCAGATGAAGTCCAAGGGCAGTCTGTTGGAGAATTCTCTCTTATTTGGGAGAGGATTGATCTTTTTGTTATATTTAGGCCTTCAACAGATTAGATGAGGCCTACCCACATTATGGAGGGCAATCTGCATTATTTTACCAATTAAAATGATAGTATTATCCAAAAGTGCCCTCACAGAAACACCCAGAACAATGTTTGACCAAAATCTGGGTACCCCATGACGCAGTCAAGTTGACACATAAGATTAACTATATGACATCCTTCAACTCATATACAGGTAGTACTTTGAGCATCCTTCAACTTGCACACAACACAAAGGTACTACCTTGAGTATCCTTCAACTCAAACTTAACACTCATATGTTGAGCATCCTTCAATTTGGCCTCAACACGCAGTATCTTTAATTTAATTCTCACATAAGATTGACCAGGAATGTAAGTCACTCATTTGCAGCCAACTTCTCAAAAACATAAATATTAAAAAAAGTAAGACACTGAATTTGCCTTCACTAATTGATTTTGTTTAATTGGTCATTAGGATCCAAGCCACTTGAGGGCAGGGACCATGTCCTCTTACCACATACACATTGTACAGGCTGAATAAATATGGTGGGTTAACCATCAGGTTTTTTGCCCAGATGGATCCTGCACTTGGTATTTCAGAGTCATTGTCTTCCCTCACTTGTTTCACATGCTTGGAACTTGCTGAAAAATCATCCTTTGGGCTTTAAATTTTCATGCTCGATTTCATCCCAAAGGTGAGGTTTTGGGATTGTTCAATGTTGAGAGAAACATCTGTTCAGCTGTTTCTGACACTTGGGCAGCTGAAAAAGAAGAAGAAAAAACAGCAGACCCTCAGTTTAAGATTATTTTTCACATGAATAACTCCAACACAGAGTAAATTTAAGATTTGAAACTTTCCATGCATCTGCTTCTCACAGGGGAGGAAGTAGGGTCATTTCAGATTTTTTTTTTTTTTAATGTGCATATCCAAAGCAGTTTCAAGTGACCAAAAATTTACTTTATATGCTCAGAGCCTAGATTTAAGGAAGAGTTTCCATGGTTCTATGCTTGGTAAATACACTATAGTTCTATTAATACTCAGTGTATGGCTTTTTGTATAATTGATTATAAATTTGCTTGAGTTAAGTGATACTGTATCATGTCTAGACAGAAGGAATTGAGGTGTATTATTGTTTTTGTTTTATTGTTGTTGTTTTTTTGCCACTATCTTTATTTCCTTCCAAACCCATGTTCTTTATTTCTGGTGCTCAAGGAAAGTTAAGCTTTGCTTTTACTCAGTAAATCTCAACCCTGAGGCCTCTTTGTTCCTGTTCCTCTGGGACCCATTGCTCTTGGTAGTCTCCACTCCCTATTGTTACATATGTCATTATCTGTTTCCAATCCTAGACTGTAGCCTTTTTTTAAGGTCAGAAATTGTGTTTTATTTGCCTTTCCTTGAGTGCCCAACTCTGGGTCTGGTGTACTTGGGCACTCATTAAATATTGGATTACTGGATGAGAGAAGGCAGGTGTTCATCCAGGTTGGTGGTAGGTCCCCTGGTATGGAGGAGCTCTGGATCTGTGGTCTGCCTCCAAGCTGATTCTATTTGTCATTGCAAACATGATGTCAAAGCATTTTTTTTTTTAACTACCTGTTCACTCCTGTTCTCATTTTATAAACACAAGGTATTGACTTTCACCCTCTACTCCATTAAGAATCTTCCTGGCTCAGGGGCACCTGGGTGGCTCAGTTGGTTAAGCATCGTACTCCTAATTTTGGCTCAGGTGATGATCTTAGGGTGGGGCTTCACACTCAGCAGGGAGTCTGCTTGAGATTGTCTCTCCCTCTGCCTTTGCCCCTCCCCCCACTCTCTTTTTCTTTCTAAAATAAATAAATAAATCTAAAAAAAAAAAGAATCTTCCTGGCTCATGGTATATAAAAGTCTTGTTATACTTGACTTTTAAAGTTTACATTATGAAAATAATAAGGCTGTTTGAGCTTTCCAGATATGTTGAAATATATTGAATATATATAATACATAATTTTTTTAATTTTTTTTTTATTCTTATGTTAATCCCTATACATTACATCATTAGTTTTAGATGAAGTGTTCCATGATTCATTGTTTGTGCATAACACCCAGTGCTCCATGCAGAATGTGCCCTCCTCAATGCCCACCACCAGGCTAACCCATCCTCCCACCCCCCTCCCCTCTAGAACCCTCAGTTTGTTTTTCAGAGTCCATCGTCTCTCATGGTTCGTCTACCCCTTCAATTTCCCCCGCTTCATTCTTCCCCTCCCGCTACCTTCTTCTTCTTTTTTTTTTCTTAAGATACATTGCATTATTTATTTCAGAGGTAAAGATCTGAGATTCAACAGCCTTGCACAATTCACAGTGCTTACCAGAACACATACCCTCCCCAGTGTCTATCACCCAGTCACCCCATCCCTCCCACCCCACCCCCCACTCCAGCAAACCTCATTTGTTTCCTGCAATTAAGAATTCCTCATATCAGTGAGATCATATGATACATATCTTTCTCTGTTTGACTTATTTCACCCAACATAATACCACCCAGTTCCATCCACGTCGTTGCAAATGGCAGGATCTCATTCATTTAGATGGCTGCATAATATTCCATTGTGTATATATACCACTTCTTCTTTATCCATTCATCTGTCGATGGACATCTTGGCTCTTTCCACAGTTTGGCTATTGTGGACATTGCTGCTATAAACATTAGGGTGCACGTACCCTTTCAGATCCCTACTTTTGTATCTTTGGGGTAAATACCCAGTAGTTCAATTGCTGGATCATATGGTAGCTCTATTTTCAACTTTTTGAGGAACCTCCATACTGTTTTCCAGAGTGGGTGCACCAGCTTGCATTCCCACCAACAGTGTAGGAGGGTTCCCCTTTCTCCACATCCCCGCCAACATCTGTCGTTTCCTGACTTGTTAATTTTAGCCATTCTGACTGGTGTGAGGTGGTATCTCATTGAGGTTTGGATTTGGATTTCCCTGATGCCGAGCGATATTGAGCACTTCTTCATGTGTCTGTTGGCCATTTGGATATCTTCTTTGGAAAAATGTCTGTTCATGTCTTCTGCCCATTTCTTGATTGGATCATTTGTTCTTTGGGTGTTGAGTTTGATGAGTTCTTTATAGATTTTGGATACTAGCCCTTTATCTGATATGTCATTTGCAAATATCGTCTCCCATTCTGTCAGTTGTCTTTTGGTTTTGTTGACTGTTTCCTTTGCTTTGCAAAAGCTTTTTATCTTGAAGAAGTCCAGATAGTTCATTTTTGCCCTTGCTTCCCTTGCCTGTGGCGATGTTTCTAGGAAGAAGTTGCTGTGGCTGAGGTCAAAGAGGTTGCTGCCTGTGTTCTCCTTTAGGATTTTGATGGACTCCTATCTCACATTGAGGTCTTTTAACCATTTGGAGTCTATTTTTGTGTGTGGTGTAAAGAAATGGTCCAGTTTCATTTTTCTGCATGTGGCTGTCCAATTTTCCCAACACCATTTGTTGAAGAGACTGTCTTTGTTTCACTGGACAATCTTTCCTGCTTTGTCAAAGATGAGTTGACCACAGAGTTGAGGGTCCATTTCTGGGCTCTCTATTCTGTTCCATGGATCTATGTGTCTGTTTTTGTGCCAGTACCATGCTGTCTTGATGATGACAGCTTTGTAATAGAGCTGGAAGTCCGGAATTGTGATGCCTCCGGCTTTGCTTTTCTTTTTCAACACTCCTCTGGCTATGCGGGGTCTTTTCTGGTTCCATACAAATTTTAGGATTATTTGTTCATTTCTTTGAAAAAAGTGGATGGTATTTTGATGGAGATTGCATTGAATGTGTAGATTGCTCTAGGTAGCATTGACATCTTCACAATATTTGTTCTTCCAATCCATGAGCATGGAACATTTTTCCATTTCTTTGTGTCTCTCTCCATTTCTTTCATGAGTATTTTATAGTTTTCTGAGTACAGATCCTTTGTCTCTTTGGTTAGATTTATTCCTAGGTATCTTATGGTTTTGGGTGCAATTGTAAATGGGATCGACTCCTTAATTTCCCTTTCTTCTGTCTTGTTGTTGCTGTATAGGAATGCCACTGACTTCTGTGCATTGATTTTATATCCTGCCACTTGACTGAATTCCTGTATGAGTTCTAGCAGTTTTGGGGTGGAGTCTTTTGGGTTTTCCACATAAAGTATCATATCATCTGCAAACAGTGAGAGTTTGACTTCTTCTTTGCCGATTTGGGTGCCTTTGATTTCTTTTTGTTTTCTGATTGCTGTGGCTAGGACTTCCAATACTATGTTGAATAACAGTGGTGATAGTGGAAATCCCTGCCGCGTTCCTGACCTTAGGGGGAAAGCTCTCAGTTTTTCCCCATTGAGAATGATATTCACTGTAGGTTTTTCATAGATGGCTTTTATGATATTGAGGTATGTACCCTCTATGCCTATACTCTGAAGAGTTTTGATCAAGAAAGGATGCTGTACTTTGTCAAAAGCTTTTTCTGCATCTATTGAGAGGATCATATGATTCTTGTTCTTTCTTTTGTTAATGTATTGTTATCACATTGATTGATTTCCGGATGTTGAACCAACCTTGCAGCCCAGGCATGAATCCCACTTGGTCATGGTGAATAATACTTTTAATGTACTGTTGGATCCTATTGGCTAGTATTTTGGTGAGAATTTTTGCATCCATGTTCATCAGGGATATTCGTCTGTAATTCTCCTTTTTGATGGGGTCTTTGTCTGGTTTTGGGATCAAGGTAATGCTGGCCTCATAAAATGAGTTTGGAAGTTTTCCTTCCGTTTCTATTTTTTGGAACAGTTTCAGAAGAATAGGTATTAAGTCTTCTTGAAATGTTTGGTAGAATTCCCCTGGGAAGCCATCTGGCCCTGGGCTTTCATTTTTTGGGAGATTTTTGATGACTGCTTCAATTTCCTTAGTGGTTATAGGTCTATTCAGGTTTTCTTTTTCATCCTGGTTCAGTTTTGGTAGTTGATACATCTCTAGGAATGCCTCCATTTCTTCCAGGTTATCTAATGTGCTGGCATAGAGTTGCTCATAATATGTTCTTATAATTGTTTGTATTTCTTTGGTGTTGGTTGTGATCTCTCCTCTTTCATTCATGATTTTGTTGATTTGGGTCATTTCTCTTCTCTTTTTGATAAGTCTGGCCAGGGGTTTATCAATCTTGTTAATTCTTTCAAAGAACCAGCTCCTAGTTTCGTTGATCTGTTCTACTGTTCTTTTAGTTTCTATTTCATTGATTTCTGCTCTGATCTTTATGATTTCTCTTCTCCTGCTGGGTTTAGGCTTTCTTTGCTGTTCTTTCTCCAGCTCCTTTAGGTGTAGGGTTAGGTTGTGTACTTGAGACCTTTCTTGTTTCTTGAGAAAGGCTTGTATTGCTATATACTTTCCTCTTAGGACTGCCTTTGCTGCATCCCAAAGATTTTGAACATTTGTGTTTTCATTTTTATTGGTTTCCATGTATTTTTTTAGTTCTTCTTTAATTTCCTGGTTGACCCATTCATTCTTCAGTAGGATGCTCTTTAGCCTCCATGTATTTGAGATCTTTCCGACTTTCCTCTTGTGATTGAGTTCTAGTTTCAAAGCATTGTGGTCTGAAAATAGGCAGGCAATGATCCCAATCTTTTGGTACCGGTTGAGACCTGATTTATGACCTAGGATGTGATCGATTCTGGAGGATGTTCCATGGGCACTAGAGAAGAATGTGTATTCCGTTGCTTTGGGGTGGAATGTTCTGAATATGTCTGTGAAGTCCATTTGGTCCAGTGTGTCATTTAAAGTCTTTATATCCTTGTTGGTCTTTTGCTTAGAAGATCTGTCTATTTCAGTGAGGGGGATGTTAAAGTCCCCCACTATTATTGTATTGTTGTCGATGTGTTTCTTTGCTTTTGTTATTAATTGCCTTATATAATTGGCTGCTCCCATGTTAGGGGCATAGATATTTACAATTGTTAGTCTTCTTGTTGGATAGATCCTTTAAGTAGGATATAGTGTCCTTCCTCATCTCTTGTTACAGTCTTTGGTTTAAAATCTAATTTGTCTGATATAAGGATTGCCACCCCAGCTTTCTTTTGGTGTCCATTAGCATGGTAAATGGTTTTCCACCCCCTCACTTTCAATCTGGGGGTGTCTTTGGTTCTAAAATGAATCTCTTGCAGACAGCATATCGATGGGTCTTGTTTTTTAATCCAGTCTGTTAGCCTGTGTCTTTTGATTTGGGCATTTAGCCCATTTACATTCAAGGTAACTATTGAAAGATAGGAATTTAGTGCCATTGTATTGCCTATAAGGTGACTGTTACCGTATATTTTCTGTGTTCCTTTCTGGTCTATGTTGCTTTTAGGCTCTCTCTTTGCTTAGAGGACCCCTTTCAAGATTTTCTGTAGGGCTGGTTTTGTGTTTGCAAATTCCTTTAGATTTTGTTTGTCCTGGAAGCTTTTTATCTTTCCTTCAATTATCAATGACAGCCTAGCTGGATAGAGTATTCTTGGCTGCATATTTTTCTCATTTAGTGCTCTGAATATATCCTGCCAGTCCTTTCTGGACTGCCAGGTCTCTGTGGATAGGTCTGTTGCCAATCTAATGTTTCTACCATTGTAGGTTACATATCTCTTCTGAGCTGCTTTCAGGATTTTCTCTGTGTCTATGAGACTCGTAAGTTTTACTATTAGATGTCGGGGAGTTGACCTATTTTTATTGATTTTGAGAGGGGTTCTCTGTGCTTCCTGGATTTTCATGCCTGTTTCTTTCCCCAAATTAGGGAAGTTCTCTGCTATAATTTGCTCCATTATACCTTCTGCCCCTCTCTGTCTTTCTTCTTCTTCTGGGATCCCAAATATTCTAATGTTGTTTCGTCTTATGGTATCGCTTATCTCTCGATTTCTGCCCTTGTGATCCAGTAGTTGTTTCTCTCTCTTTTTCTCAGCTTCCTTATTTTCCATCATTTCATCTTCTATATTACTGATTCTCTCTTCTGCCTCACTTATTCTAGCACTTAGCGCCCCCATTTTTATTGCACCTCAGGAATAGCCTTTTTGATTTCTACTTGGTTGGATTTTAGCTCTTTTACTTCTCCAGAAAGGGTTTCTCTAATAACTTCCATATTTTTTCAAGCCCAGCTAGTATCTTTAAAGTGATGATTCTGAACTCTAGATCTGACATCGTACTAATGTCGGTATTGAGTAGGTCCCTGGCAGTCGGTACTACCTCTTGTTCTTTTTGTTGAGGTGATTTTTTCCATCTCGTCATTTTGTGCAGAGGAGAATAGATTAATGAGAGAACAAAATGCTAGCAGAGTAACCACGTCCCCAGAAAATATACTTTCAACAAATCAGAAAAGACCTGAAGCAGTGGGATAAGAAAGGGAAAGAGAGAAAAAAGAAAAAGAAAAAAAAAAAGATAAAGATAAAAACAAAAAAAAAACAAAACAAAACAACAACAACAAAAGAAAAACTAGAATGTGATCAAATATGATCTATATGGTATATAGATCAGTGCCACACACTAGATTTGGGGTGTTTTTGGTCTTTTAGAAGGAAGTGCCTCCCAAAATTTTAAAGAAAGAAAAACTTATATATGTACAAAAATAAGGGTTGATATGATGAAGGGATGGAATATGACTGTAAAAATGGAAAGTATAAAAAATTTCATAAAAGGAATTGATAAGAAGTTGTTTGAAAAATGAAAGAAGAGGATTTAAAAAAAGAAAAAAGAAAAAGAGACAAAACAAAGGGAGAGGATGTGATCAGACAGGGGAATAGGAAACACCATATACTAGAGATTTAGGGTATATTTTAATCTGTTAGAAGAAACTATCTCAGAATTTTAAAGAGAGAACAAATTATATATATAACCTAAAAATATGGGTAACTACTATGAAGGGATAGAATATGACTCTAAAAATGAAAAATAAGGGCGCCTGGGTGGCTCAGTTGGTTAAGCGACTGCCTTCGGCTCAGGTCATGATCCTGGAGTCCCGGGATCGAGTCCCGCATCGGGCTCCCTGCTCAGCGGGGGGTCTGCTTCTCCCTCTGCCGTCTTCCCTCTCTGTCTCTCATTCTCTCTCTCTCAAATAAATAAATAAAATCTTTATAAAAAAAAAGAAAAATAAGAATGTTTTTTTTTAAAAAAGGGATTGATAAGATGTTCGTTGAAAAAGGGAAAAAGAAAAATTCAAAAAGAAATAAAAAGACAAAAAGGACAGTTAAAAAAATTAACTTTAAAAGACTAAAGAATCATGGTAAAAAAGCCGTGAATTCTATGTGCAGTAGTCCCCTAGCGCTGGAGTTCTGTCATTCTCATTGATCGGTAAACTTGGTCTTGGCTGGCTGTTCTCGCTGATCTTCTGGGGAGGGGCCTGTTGCCGTGGTTTCCAAATGTCTCTGCCGGAGGCGGAATTGCCCTGCCCTTGCCCCCTCACAGCTAAGTAATCTGCTTGGGTTTGCTCTCCGGGGCTTTTTTTCCCTGCGAGCTTTCCGTACAGCTTTGGAGGCGGAGAGTGAAAATGGCGGCCTCCCAATCTCCGCTCCAGAGGAGCCGAGAACTCGGGGCCCCGCTCCTCAGTGAGCCCCCAGAGAAAAGCTCTCAGTCACTCCCGTCTCCCCGGTGTCCGGCCGCACCCCGTGCTCGCCCGGCCTGTGACCGCACGCCTCTGTCTCTGGCACCCGACCCCGCGTGCAGTCTCCAAACCCAGCAGATCCCTGCAGTGCACTTCCGCGTGGCTCCTCCCAGGGAAGGAAGGTGAGTCTCCCTGGATCTGCCGCTTGTTGGGTCCCTGCTGGAGGAGCAGGGGCCTGACTGTGCCGCGGATCACGGTTTATGGCAACCCCGAGCTGAGAGCCCGCGCCCGGGCTCCGCCTCTGCAGCCGGCTTCCCTGCTCCGTTACCTGGGAGCTCTGCCGCACTCAGGCACCCCCGGTCTTTCTGTGACCCCGAGGGTCCTGAGACCACACTGTCCCGGAGGGTTCCACCCCCCGCTTAGCCACCGGAGTGACGTCCCTCGGCGGAGCAGACTTTTAAAAGTTCCGATTTTGTGCTCCGTGGTTCTATCACTTGCCAGAAGCGGCCGACGGAGGCCCCTCCCCTGCCGTCTATCCTCCCGAATATCGCCTCGGATTCACTTCTCCACATGTCCTACCTTCCAGAAAGTGGTCGCTTTTCTGATGAGAGAGTTGTTGCTCTTCTTTTCTTCGATCTCCTGTTGAGTTTGTAGGTGTTCAGAATGGTTTGATCCCTATCCAGCTGAATTCCTGAGAGGAGACGAAATCCAGGTCTCCTACTCTTCCGCCATCTTGCTCCGTCCCTTGAGTCTTGTTTTTTAATCCAGTCTGATACCCTGTGTCTTTTGATTGGGGCATTTAGCCCATTTACATTCAGGGTAACTATTGAAAGTTAGGAATTTAATGCCATTGTATTGCCTGTAAGGTGACTGTTACCGTATATTGTCTGTGTTCCTTTCTGGTCTATGTTGCCTTTAGGCTCTCTCTTTGCTTAGAGGACCCCTTTCAAGATTTTCTGTAGGGCTGGTTTTGTGTTTGCAAATTCCTTTAGATTTTGTTTGTCCTGGAAGCTTTTTATCTCTCCTTCAATTATCAATGACAGCCTAGGTGGATATAGTATTCTTGGCTGCATATTTTCTCATTTAGTGCTCTGAATATATCCTGCCAGTCCTTTCTGGCCTGCCAGGTCTCTGTGGATAGGTCTGTTGCCAATCTAATGTTTCTACCCTTGTAGGTTACATATGTCTTCTCCTGAGCTGCCACAGGATTTTCTCTTTGTCTATGAGACTCGTAAGTTTTACTATTAGATGTCGGGGTGTTGACCTATTTTTATTGATTTTGAGAGGGGTTCTCTGCGCTTCCTGGATTTTCATGCCTGTTTCTTTCCCCAAATTAGGGAAGTTCTGTGCTATAATTTGCTCCATTATACCTTCTGCCCCTCTCTGTCTTTCTTCTTCTTCTGGGATCCCAATTATTCTAATGTTGGTTCATCTTATGGTATCACTTATCTCTCGAATTCTGCCCTCATGATCCAGTAGTTGTTTCTCTCTCTTTTTCTCAGCTTCTTTATTTTCCCTGAATTCTATGTGCAGTATTCCCCTAGCGCTGGAGTTCTGCCATTCTCATTGATCGGTAAACTTGGTCTTGGCTGGCTGTCTTGCTGATCTTCTGGGGAGGGGCCTGTTGCCGTGGTTTCCAAAGGTCTCTGCCGGAGGCAGCATTGCCCCACCCTTGCCCCCTCCCAGCTACGTAATCCGCTTGGGTTTGCTCTCCGGGGCTTTTGTTCCCTGCGAGCTTTCTGTAAAGAGTGAAAATGGCGGCCTCCCAATCTACGCCCCGGAGGACCCGAGAACTCGGGGCCCTGCTCCTCAGTGAGCCCCCAGAGAAAAGCTATCAGTCACTCCCGTCTCCCCAGTCTCCGGCCGCACTCTGTGCTCACCCGGCCTGTGACCGCACGTTTCTATCTCTGGCACCTGATCCCGGGTGCAGTCTCCAAACCCAGCAGATCCCTGCGGTGCACTCCCGTGCGGCTCCTCCCGGGGGAGGAAGGTGAGTCTCCCCAGATCTGCCGCTTGTTGGGTCCCTGCTGGAGGAGCAGTGGCCCGACTGTGCCGCGGATCACGGTTTATGGCAACCCCGAGCTGAGAGCCCGCGCCTGGGTCCGCCTCTGCAGCCGGCTTCCCTGCTCCATTACCTGGCAGCTCTGCCACACTCAGGCACCCCCGGTCTTTCTGTGACCCCGAGGGTCCTGAGACCACACTGTCCCAGAGGGTTCCACCCCCCGCTTAGCCACTAGAGTGATGTCCCTAGGCGGAGCAGACTTCTAAAAGTTCCGAGGCTCTATCACTTGCCAGAAGCGGCCGATGGAGGCCCCTCCCCCGCCGTCTGTCCTCCCCAATATTGCCTCAGATTCACTTCTCCGCACGTCCTACCTTCCAGAAAGTGGTTGCTTTTCTGTTGAGAGAGTTGTTGCTATTCTTTTCTTCGATATCCTGTTGAGTTTGTAGGTGTTCAGAATGGTTTGATCCCTATCCAGCTGAATTCCTGAGAGGAGACGAAATCCAGGTCTCCTACTCCTCCACCATCTTGCTCGGCCCCCCCATAATACATAATTATGTATTAATTATATTTCAATATATAATATATAATTTATATATTCAATATATATAATTATAATAATTAATAGAATATATAATTAATATATATTATATATACACTAGATATATAATATTTTCCAAATATATTGACTGTGCTTTGAAAACTATCCTCTTGCTCCCACCTATGCTATTCCAATATGCTGATATGTCCCCACGGTGGGAGCATGATATGTCTTCCAATCACCTGTGACCCCCCTCTCCCACCCATGAGAATGATGGCTTTTAACATCAGCAGGAATAGTGACTACCAAGGAGCATGCCTTTGAGTTCTGTTCCCATGTTTAATCATCCTTGTAGTAAAGAAGCTCTGACCTACATCCCTGTGGTTGCATATCCTCTAATGTTTAGTTCAGAGGACAACTGTTCAATGTCCCTTGTCTTAACCCTCCATATAGAGAAAGAAAGCTAATGAGGTTGCTTCTTGTTTTCTTCTAGGTTAAGAGACCTGTAACCCCTTAAACTTTGTGCCCATGGACTGATTTATAGACTCTTTAATTAATTTTAGTTGATACTATATACTTACTTTTTAGTTTTCTCCATTTTTCTGCCATGTTCCTTAAATACTGCCCTAAAACATTTGACCAAAACTAAGCATCATGGAGAAACAACTTATTAGCTTCCTCTCTGAGGGGAAAAGTAGAACCCCAGGGATGGAATGACTGCATAGAGTCCTACTAATTGGTAAAATTGGATGAAATCAAAGAACTCACAGCATGCTCAGTGGAGAGAACACTTGGAATCAAGAGAACACGTGGAGCACAAATTCGGAACTTTTAGAAGTCTGCTCCGCGGACTTGAGTCCATGCTGTGTCACTTATCTGTCGTCTGGGAAGTGGAAATTACAATATAATCTGCTTATTTCCTAAAGACATCATCACGTTCATAAGAAAACATACAAAAGATAATTGCAAATTGTACAGCTCTATACAGAGGGTTGTCAGAACCCAAGGGAAAGAGTAAAATGCCACTGCAATATCAAGATAAAGTTAACTCCTGAAAGTGCATTGCAGGAGAATTTAAGTGTAGCCAATGCAATCAGTGATTTGTTCTAGTAAATATGTGCCCCACATAGTCTGAGAGTCTCAAATCCAATCAAGATGATCAGGTAGAAAATAAGGAAAAACATAGTACTAAGCCCCTTACTGTCTATTGTGTTAGGGTTAATATATTATTTAAATTTTTCATATGCAAAAAGCGATACTGATAGTCTTTTTCTTGCTCTTTCACAAAGGGAAACTCTGTGTTCAGAAAGATTATATGATTTGCCCAAGGCAGTAAGGCCATTGGAGGCTGAGCCCTGAGAAGAGCCCTCTGTCACCACATCCTCTCACTATTTATGTTCCTAAGTTGTTTTTATGAACTTGATGTGGACTGAACATATGAGTCTACAAACACATCTGAAACCGTAACCAAATGTATCATAAGTATATGATTGAAGGTACAACACAATCAAGTATATAAGATATATAAATATATTTTTTTATTATGTTATGTTAATCACCATACATCACATCATTAGTTTTGATGTACTGTTCCATGATTCATTGTTTGCATATAATACTAGTGCTCCATGCAGAGCATGCCCTCTTAAATATCCATCACCAGGCTAACCCATCCCCCCACCCCCCTCCCCTCTAGAACCCTCAGTTTGTTTCTCAGAGTCCATAGTCTCTCATGGTTCGTCTACCCCTCCGATTCCCCCCCTTCATTTTACCCGTCCTGCTATATTCTTCTTTTTTTAAACATATAATGTATTATTTGTTTCAGAGGTACAGGTCTGTGATTCAACAGTCTTACACAGTTCGCAGCACTCACCATAGCACATACCCTCCCCAATGTCTATCAACCAGCCACCCCATCCCTCCCACCCCCCCAACCACTCCAGCAACACTCAGTTTATTTCCTGAGATTAAGAATTCCTCATATCAGTGAGGTCATATGATACATGTCTTTCTCTGATTGACTTATTTCGCTCAGCATAAGACCCTCCAGTTCCATCCACATCATTGCAAATGGCAAGATCTCATTCCTTTTGATGGCTGCATAATATTCCATTGTATATATATACCACTTCTTCTTTATCCATTCATCTGTCGATGGACATCTTAGCTCTTTCCATAGTATGGCTATTGTGGACATTGCTGCTATAAACATCGGGGTGCATGTACCCCTTCGATCCCTACATTTGTATCTTTGGGGTAAATACCCAGTAGTGCAATTGCTAGGCTGTATGGTAGCTCTATTTTCAACTTTTTGAGGAACCTCCATACTGTTTTCCAGAGCGGCTGCACCAGCTTGCATTCCCACCAACAGTGTAGGAGGGTTCCCCTTTCTCTGCATCCCCGCCAACATCTGTCATTTACTGACTTGTTAATTTTAGCCATTCTGAGTGGTGTGAGGTGGTATCCCACTGAGGTTTTGATTTGGATTTCCCTGATGCCGAGTGATGTTGAACACTTTTTCACGTGTCTGTTGGCCATTTGGATGTCTTCTTTGGAAAAATGTCTGTTCATGTCTTCTGCCCATTTCTTGTTTGGATCAGTTGTTCTTTGGGTATTGAGTTTAGTAAGTTCTTTATAGATTTTGGATACTAGCCCTTTATCTGATATGTCATTTGCAAATATCGTCTCCCATTCTGTCGGTTGTCTTTTGGTTTTGTGGACTGTTTCTTTTGCTGTGCAAAAGCTTTTTATCTTGATGAAGTCCCAATAGTTCATTTTGCTCTTGCTTCCCTTGCCTTTGACGATGTTTCTAGGAAGAACTTGCTGTGGCTAGGTCGAAGAGGTTGCTGCCTGTGTTCTCCTTTAGGATTTTGATGGACTCCTGTCTCACATTGAGGTCTTTCAACCATTTGGAGTCTATTTTTGTGTGTGGTGTAAAGAAATGGTCCAGTTTCATTCTTCTGCATGTGGCTGTCCAATTTTCCCAACACCATTTGTTGAAGAGACTGTCTTTGTTTCACTGGACATCCTTTCCTGCTTTGTCAAAGATGAGTTGACCACAGAGTTGAGGGTCCATTTCTGGGCTCTCTATTCTGTTCCATGGATCTATGTGTCTGTTTTTGTGCCAGTACCATACTGTCTTGATGATGACAGCTTGGTAGTAGAGCTTGAAGTCTGGAATTATGATGCCACCAGCTTTGGTTTTCTTTTTCAACATTTGTCTGGCTATATGGGGTCTTATCTGGTTCCATACAAATTTTAGGATTATTTGTTCATTTCTTTGAAAAAAGTGGATGGTATTTTGATGGAGATTGCATTGAATGTGTAGATTGCTCTAGGTAGCATTGACATCTTCACAATATTTGTTCTTCCAATCCATGAGCATGGAACATTTTTCCATTTCTTTGTGTCTTCCTCAATTTCTTTCATGAGTATTTTATACTTTTCCGAGTACAGATCCTTTGCCTCTTTGGTTAGATTTATTCCTAGGTATCTTATGGTTTTGGGTGCAATTGTAAATGGGATTGTCTCCTTAATTTCTCTTTCTTCTGTCTTGTTGTTGGTGTATAGGAATGCCACTGACTTCTGTGCATTGATTTTATATCCTGCCACTTTACTGAATTGCTGTGTGAGTTCTAGCAGTTTTGGGGTGGAGTCTTTTGGGTTTTCCACATACAGTATCATATCATCCGCAAAGAGTGAGAGTTTGACTTCTTATAGCTGATTCAGATGCCTTTTATTTCTTTTTGTTGTCTGATTGCTGGTGGCTAGGTCTTGTAGTACTATGTTGAATAGCAGTGGTGAGAATGGGCATCCCTGCCATGTTCCTGACCTTAGAGGGAGAACTCTCACTTTTTCCCCAATGAGAATAATTTTCGCTGTGGTTTTTTCATAGATGGCTGTTATGATATTGAGATATGTACCCTCTATCCATATACCCTGAAAAGTTTTGATCAAGACAGGATGCTGTACTTTGTCACATGCTTTTTCTGCATCTATTGAGAGGATCATATGTTTCTTGTTCTTTCTTTTAATGTATTGTATCACATTGATTGATTTGCGGATGTTGAACCAACCTTGCAGCCCAGGGATAAATCCCACTTGGTCGTGGTGAATAATCCTCGTAATGTACTGTTGGATCCTATTGGCTTGTATTTTGGGGAGAATTTTTGTATCCATGTTCATCAAGGCTATTGGTCTGTAATTCTCCTTTTTGATGAGGTCTTTGTCTGGTTTTGGGATCAAGATAATGCTGGCCTCATAAAATGAGTTTGGAAGTTTTCCTTCCATTTCTATTTTTTTTTTTTGGAACAGTTTAGGAAGAATAGGTATTAATTCTTCTTTAAATGTTTGGTAGAATTCCCCCAGGAAGCCTTCTGGCCCTGGGCTTTTGTTTGATGGGAGATTTTTTATTATTGCTTCAATTTCCTTAGTGGTTATAGGTCTGTTCAGGTTTTCTATTTCTTCCTGGTTCAGTTTTGGTAGTTGATACATCTCTAGGAATGCATCCATTTCTTCCAGGTTATCTAATTTGCTGGCATAGAGTTGCTCATAATATGTTCTTATAATTGTTTGTATTTCTTTGGTGTTGATTGTGATCTCTCCTCTTTCATTCATGATTTTGTTGATTTGGGTCATTTCTCTTTTCTTTTTGATAAGTCTGGCCAAGGGTTTATCAATCTTGTTAATTCTTTCAAAGAATCAGCTCCTACTTTCATTGATCTGTTCTACTGTTCTTTTGGTTTCTATTTCACTGATTTCTGCTCTGATCTTTATTATTTCTCTTCTGCTGGGTTTAGGCTTTCTTTGCTGTTCTTTCTCCAGCTCCTTTAGGTGTAGGGTTACGTTGTGTATTTGAGACCTTTCTTGTTTTTTGAGAAAGACTTGTATCGCTATATACTTTCCTCGGACTGCCTTTGCTGTATCCCAAAGATTTTGAACAGTTGTGTTTTTATTTTCATTGGTTTCCATGATTTTTTTCAATTCTTCTTTAATTTCCTGGTTGACCCATTCATTCTTCAGTAGGATGCTCTTTAGCTTCCATGTATTTGAGTTCTTTCCGACTTTCCTCTTGTGATTGAGGTCTAGTTTCAAAGCATTGTGGTCTGAGAATATGCAGGGAATGATCCCAATCTTTTGGTACCGGTTGAGACCTGATTTGTGACCTAGGATGTGATTGATTCTGGAGAATGTTCCATGGGCACTAGAGAAGAATGTGTATTCTGTTGCTTTGGGATGGAATGTTGTGAATATGTCTGTGAAGTCCATTTGGTCCATTGTGTCATTTAAAGTGTATTTCCTTGTTGATCTATTGTTTAATCTGTCCATTTCAGTGAGGGGGATGTTAAAGTCCCCAACTATTATTATATTGTTGTCAATGTGTTTCTTTTCTTTTGTTATTAATTGCCCTATATAATTGGCTGCTCCCATGTTAGGGGCATAGATATTTACAATTGCTAGATCTTTTTATTGAATAGACCCTTTAAGTAGGATATAGTGTCCTTCCTCGTCTCTTATTATAGTCTTTGGTTTAAAATCTGATTTGTCTGATATAAACATTGCCACCCCAGCTTTCTTTTGGTGTCCATTAACATGGTAAATGATTTTCCACCCCCTAACTTTCAATCTGGGGGTGTCTTTGGGTCTAAAATGAGTCTCTTGTAGGCAGCATATCAATGGGTCTTGTTTTTTAATCCAGTCTAATAGCCTGTGTCTTTTGATTGGGGCATTTAGCCCATTTACATTCAGGGTAACTATTGAAAGATAGGAATTTAGTGCCATTGTATTGCCTGTAAGGGGACTGTTACTTATATTGTCTCTGTTCCTTTCTGGTCTATGTTGCTTTTAGGCTCTCTCTCTGCTTAGAGGATCTCTTTGACTCTTTCTCATAGGGCTGGTTTCGTGTTTGCACATTTCTTTAGTTTTTGTTTGTCCTGGAAGCTTTTTATCTCTCCTATTTTCAATGTCAGCCTAGCTGGATATAGTATTCTTGGCTGCCTATTTTTCTCATTTAGTGCTCTGAATATATCCTGCCAGTCCTTTCTGGTCTGCCAGGTCTCTGTGGATAGGTCTGTTGCCAATCTAATGTTTCTACCATTGTAGGTTACACATCTATTCTCCCGAGCTGCTCTCAAGATTTTCACTTTGTCTCTTAGACTCCTAAGTTTTACTATTAGATATCAAGCTGTCGACCTATTTTTATTGATTTGAGAGGGTTTCTCTGTGCCTCCTGGATATTGATGCCTGTTTCCTTCCCCAAATTAGGGAAGTTCTCTGCTATAATTTGCTCCAATATACCTTCTGCCCCTCTCTGTCTTTCTTCTTCTTCTGGGATCCCAATTATTCTAATGTTGTTTCATTTTATGTTATCACTTATCTCTCAAATTCTGCCCTCATGATCCAGTAGTTGTTCTCTCTCTTTTTCTCAGCTACTTTATTTTCCATCCTTTGATCTTCTATATCACTGATTCTCTCTTCTGCCTCATTTATCCTAGCAGTTAGAGCCTCCATTTTTGACTGCACCTCATTAATATCCTTTTTGATTTTTACTTCATTAGAGTTTAGTTCTTTTATTTCTCCAGAAAGGGTTTCTCTAATATCTTCCATGCTTTTTTAAGCTCAGCTAGTATCTTTAAAATCATCATTCTGAGCTCTAGTTCTGACACCTAACTAATGTCATAATGATCAGGGCCTTGGCAGTCAGTAGTGCCTCTTGTTCCTTTTTTTTTTTTTTTTGAGGTGATTTTTTCCATCTTGTCATTTTGTCCAGAGGACAATAGATGAATGAAAGAACAAAATGGTAACAACACCTGCAGAAAAATATACCCTAACAAATCAGAGGACATCTTCCAGAATGTGGTCACTTTTCTGTTCATAGAGTTGATGCTATTCTTTTCTTCGATCTCTTGTTGAGTTCATAGGTGTTCAGAATGGTTTGATCCCTATCTAGCTGAATTCCTGGGACCAGATGAAATTTAGGTCTCCTACTCCTCCACCATCTTGCTCATGCTGAGACCTGGAGAACTTGTTGAAAGGAGGGAAATATGCAAACTGAATCCATTTTCCTGTGACCAAGTTGGATGTAGGCTCCGAACCCAATATTGGCAGCTGCTGCTGGGATTTTGTTCCCTTGTTCTGTGGTTGGTGATGGTGCGAACCGGAACCACCCTTCCAGCCTCACGAGAGCATCAGCAGTCGAGGAGGCAGGAGCAGCGGCATCACCACCTGCCTCCTCCCTCTCAGAGGATGGGGTCAGGAAGAACATTTCTTAACACCATCTTTTTTGACTTGATTCATACACCATGTGGTCCTGTCCTAAACAAAGTTGATATAAACACCTCTGTCTTTATACAGCAATACTTTGGGAGAACGTTTTATACATCAGACTCTTGAATCTTGAGTTATTATGTATTGATCTCTCAGAGCCCAACCAATGTCCTCAAAAATAGATTTTTGAATTTCCAAATTCAAGAGCTAGTTGTAAACTGTGGCAACATCAGCCAGATTCTAATGCCTCTTAATGGCTGGACTAGTGGCTAGCCCTCTATCTGTTACATCTATCATCTGTTTTTTTTAATATATATATTTATTTATTTATTTTAGGGAAGGGCAAGGGCAGAGAGAGAGAGAGAGAGAGAGTCTCAAGCTGACTCCATGCCGAGTGGGGAGCCTGATGCAGGGCTCCCTCTCAGCACCCTGAGATCATGACCTGAGCTAAAACCAAGAGTCAGATGCTTAACCAACTGAGCCACCCAAGCATCCCTGTCATTTCTCTTTGATTACAACTACCACAGTACTATGACTTTTGTCTCTAGTGTACCTTTGTTAACATGATAGAATTTTAGATTTTATCTTTATTCCTCTCATCCCAGAGACCCTGACAGCCTAAGTAACTTGCCCAGTTCATATAGTTAGTAACAATATTTAGACATTAACCCAGGTCTCCTGAGTTCCATTTGAGTTTCTCTTCCTTTTCTCACTATATTTGTTTTGTATGTTCTTCTCTTTGTGATGTTTGAAAGCTCTTTATGGCAAAGACTGTGTCTCTGCCATCTGTGCCTTAATTTCCTCATCTTTTAGCTGTGGATAATAATACCTCCTTGGGGTGTCATGAGAATGAAATGAGACAAATGTAAAACACATGGCACCTTGCCTTGGATGGAGTAGATGCTAAATAAATGCTAATTCCCATTCATCCCTTTACTCAAGGTATTCTACAGATATTTCTTTAATGAATTTTGTTTAATTACTTTCCTCCACTAGACTAGAAGCCAGTGGGTCTCAACTTTGACTGGAATCATTTGGGGAGCCTTAAAAGCTATTGATGCCTATGTGGGCCTTATCCCCAGGAGTTCTGATTTAATTGCTTTGAAGGAGGATAAAGGCTTGGGTATTAGTATTTAAAAGTCTCTCTAGGTGATTCAAATGTGCAGCTGAAGGCTAACCCCCTTTCCCAAAATATTGTGAGGGCTGAGTTTTTTTTTGTTTGTTTGTTTGTTTTTGTTTTTTACTTATTTTTGCAATCCCAGGACCAAAGTCAGCATTGCACTGTGGGCACTCAATTTTGGTTTGTTTGGAAAGACACAAATGGCCATGCAGTCACTTCCTCATTCATGTGTTTGTTCCTTCCTCCCTTTTTTTATTATACAAATATATATGTGTATATATGTACACACACACACACATATATATATGTGTTGTGTGTGTGTGTGTGTGTGTAAATATATATTATTTCACTTTGAATCTGGATGGAGTTTCTTGTGGAAGTAGTTGGAGACAGACATCCAAACCAATAAATAAGTAAAATGAATAAGAAGTCATTCTGGTGCACAGCCTGATGCTCTCCAGATAAAACCCTAGAAAACTATCTGTCTTTGTCCCTATCAGAAGAGCATTTTACCATGACATTTTGATAGCATTGATTATTTATAGCAAAGATTTATTTCTATTCTCAGTTCTTTTCCATTAGCACATGAAGTATATTTTAAATTATGCAGAGTTTCAGAATTCTCTTTCCTAATCAGGGGGAAAATTCTTGGCAATTTGGGGAGATTAAACTTTTTTCCTTATCTTCTGACTGAATTATACCATCCACCTGCTATCTGGGAAGGCCTATTGGGATACTTTCATTTTAGATGACAAGGTTGGAGGATAGGCTCCATTTGGTCAATGAAAATAAAATATTATACTCCATGGGGGGAATGAAAAAAAATATTATTCTAAGCTTTTTTTAGGCTTTATCCATTCACTGAGTAATTGGCCAGTATGACTCATTTTAAGCTAAAGCTAAGTAAAAGTACTTAGTATATGAGATTGATTAGTCAATCATCTTGCAAGCCTATTTGAGAATGGGATCAAAAGAGAACTGATTTTTTTGAAGGGGTCAGAAGGATATGAAGAATGAATTGTGGTTAGATAAAAGCATCCCAAAGGAGTGCTGAACGTAAAGGTCCTGGAAATATATGTTTGCCTGCCTAAGTAGGAGTCATGGTGGGGTCAGGAGGGTGATGCTGAAAGACAGATCAGGAAGATTAGCCTCCTTTACACCATTTCTAGTTTGTCTAGGCAGGATTTCTCAGCCTTTGTACTCTGAAATTTGGGGCTGGGTAATTTTTTGGGGGGTTGACCTGTGTATTGTGGGCTATTTAGCATCATCTCTGACCTCTAGTCACTAGATGCCAATAACACCTTTCCCCTTGTTGTGACAACTGAAGATATCTCCAGACATTGCCCAGTATCCCCTGGGGGACAAAATTGCCTAGTTGAGAACCACTGGTCTATGGGAAGCTTGGGGTGATTGAAAGCAATCAATTTTAAAAATCATTTTTAAAAATCTGTAATGGAGTCTCAAGTAAGTCTATTAAATAGTAAAATCAGTAAGGGCAGGAACCCTGTGTATATTATCCACTGTTAGCACTAAGTGGACAATTAAAACTAAATTGTGAATGAACACTGTCAGCAAATAGGTTTGGTATGGAAGATTAGAGATTAAAATGATCTTGTTTGTATAGGAGCTACCATTTTCCTAAGGACTTAGGTAGGAGCATAAACTGTAACTCAGATATTACGTATTTGATTTTATTTGTTTATTTACATACACATACATAATACATTATAATACACATTTATTTAGTACCTGAGTACCTGATACTGTAGATCCTTGGGATACATTAGTGAGAAAAACCACCACTTCTTAGGGGTTGTATAATTTTGGACAAGTTATTAACTTCTGGGAGTCTCAGTTTTTTCATCTATAAAATGAAGGTAATACTACCTGCCTGCTATTAAATAAAGAACAAAAGGAAATGCATATAGGGTATTTAGTGTAACACCTGCATAGGGTAGCAAAAAGTGACAATAACTGCTGTAAAACTGATGATGATGATTTACTAATAGGAGCAAAAGCCATCAACTTAACCTTTCAAAAGAGGAAACTGAGCTCAAGAGCCTGAAAGCAATTTCACTATCTACAGCTCAGAGACAGAACTTGGGCCACCTGTCTCCCTACTTTCTTTTTCTCATTGAGAAGAGGATTTAGGTATTATAAGTATTAATAAAAAGGATCAGAGCTTCTGAAGATCCATCCTTTTAAAGAAAAAAATCATGGTTATCGGGAACTGAACAAAGATCACCCACATGCCATAGATAATTGAATCTACAAAAGATACATATCAACGTTGCATTCATAAGCACCCTGGTCCAGATGATTATCTGGGTGGGGTGAAGAGGATAAAAGCATGAAAGAAAAATGAAAGAAACATCAACACAGCAGGAGTATTCTTCAAAGGGCCTTCAATTCAGTTTTTTTTTTTTTTTTTAAGTCTTTCCAACAAGTCATAAGGCAGAAATTTCACACTAGGGTGAAGAGAGCATACAGTAGCAGCTAATAGCCATCAGAAAGGACATCTTAATGGACTCTACAAATGCAATTAGGAATTTCTATTTGAGTCAAAAAAGGAAAAGAAAATATAAGAAAATGCCTGAAAATGTATGATGGGAGACAGCCAATTGAATTTACTCACAGGCTTCAGTTAAAATGTTCTTATTCATTTCCATGCCTCTGTTGGCAAGTCAAGAGGACAATCAGAAACTCTAGCTCTTTTTTAGATATGATATCAGTATTTGAAAGAGTAAAAAGGGAACCCTGGTGCACCTGGATGGCTCAGTTAAGAATCCAACCCTTGGTTTTGGCTCAGATCCTGATCTCAGGGTCTTGAGATTGAGCATTTCATCAAGCTCTGCGCTGAGCATGAAGCCTGCTTAAGATTTTCTCTTTCCCTCTCCCTCTGCATCCCCCCTCCTTCTCTCCTTAAAAAAAGGGAACCCCTAAATTCTTGTTTCTGGCAAGACTGCACCTCTTCTTCCTATTCCCAGGCATCCTCTGGGATGTCTTCCCAGCTTCCTATTCCCTAACACTCACAGCCTCTTCACCTAGGCTGCCTTGACACCATCAAGATTAATCTTTTTATATCTTTATCCTTGTTTATCTCTGCCACTACAAGCAGCCCAGAACTCCCTGGTCAGGCTTCATCCCTGTTTGGTTTCCACACAACATTATGCACTTCCACCCCTGCTGCATGTATAATAAC
The DNA here is from genome assembly GCF_029215605.1 of Mirounga angustirostris. Taxonomy (NCBI): domain Eukaryota; kingdom Metazoa; phylum Chordata; class Mammalia; order Carnivora; family Phocidae; genus Mirounga; species Mirounga angustirostris. The sequence goes on from NW_026991723.1 coordinate 33,296,521, forward strand.
CTCTTACCTTGCTTTATTTTTCTCTAAAGTACTCATAAACAACCGCCTTAGCATACTTTCTGTCTACTTTTTTGGTTTGTTCTCCTTCAACCCTAAAATCTAAGTATCATGAGGTTAGAGATTTGTGTATATTTTGTCCAGGGCCATATCTCTGTCTCCTAGAAAAATGCTAAGCACACAGTAAATATTCAATAACTATCTGGTAAATAAAAAAGAATGAACTGATAATTATGTTTGGTTAGTGCATCAGGGATTATGCTACAGAGGAACTGGGGGGAATAGAAATAGTATTGGATAAGGTAGAATCTCTGCCCTCAAGGTGTTTGTAGTTTAGGAACAGAGAAAATTCTCATTCAAGGTAGAGTTGGACAAGTGTTTTAAGGAGTGTGGTAGGGACTTCCAGTGCTCACCTGTATCTGGTTCACATCTTCCAGACCAATAGAAAGGTCATAATTTCCCGTGCCCTTTGTCATCGGCACAGAGTTATGTGACTGTTGTTCTGACCATTGAGTAGTAAGCAGAAGTGATATGTTTCACCTAAGGATTTAATTGTCAGTGCAAAGACTCTCTAGCATTCTCTTTTCTTCATACTATGACAACTGAAGAAGTAGCATATTCCAGACAGTGCAGCTTGAGGATGGGGAATCTTCATTAGCATGGATTGTTGACAGGTTGCTTGCAGGATAGATGCCTTGATCAGCTTGGTCAGCAGCAGATTTTGCACAAGAGAAAAATAAACCTTTTTATGTTAAACAACTGAGTTCATGGGCTTATTTGTTCTTACAACATTACCAGACTTAATATAAGGAGTATAGAATAGATGCTATTTTTCCTGAAGTCAAAATTACAGCACATGTCCTGACTCATGATCTAGTATCAGGACATTTAAAAGTACAAACACTTTTCATGACTTAGAAAACTATGAGACATCTATGATTTTATAAGGAAAGAAGGGAATGTTTCCTTGTATGGTTGAATATTCTATTGCCTTCTTCTCTGACTTTAGAATGATAAATGGAGCCAGGGCAGCTGGAGGAAAGATTGAGGAGATGTACTCTTCATGATAGCAGCCCATCTAGAAGATCATAAATTGACAAATGTTTCCTGAGCGTCTATTTTATACCCACCACTAGGTCAGGCACAAAGGGAGATGCCAAAACAGCAGAAGACATAGCTCCCATTCCAAAGGAGACTATGGCCTTTATTGTACATAAGTGCTAAATATTTACTGTATTAGCTATAAGGTTTGTAATAATTTAAAAGAAAGGGAAATCTTTGAAATCTAGGAAGGAATCTAGGGTTTTTGGAGGTGAGGATTTGACCTTGTCTGTAAAAAATGGGCAAGATTTAATACAACTACTAGTAATTTATTGAGCTTACCAGGCAGTAAGCACAATGTGAAGATCTATATAGCCCATTGAATCTTTCATGTATGCTGTGGATGGTATTTCCACTTTATAGACAAGGAAACTTAGTCTTGAAGATGTTAAATAATTTGCAAGTCATAAAGCTTGGATTCAAACCCAGGTGTGCCAAAGCAGATGTTCTTAATCATGAATCAGTTGTGCTGAGTAGAAAGATGAGGAGTAAGTCTTTTGATAGGGAGAATGTGTTGGTGGGAAACTCACTTGCTTTGCTTACTTGAGTTGCTCACAGACCCAACAAAACCTTGACTTTATGTATTTTCTTTTTTTTTTTAATTTTATTATGTTATGTTAGTCACCATACAATACATCATTAGTTTTTGATGTAGTGATCCACGATCCATTGTTTTTGTATAACACCCAGTGCTCCATGCAGTACGTGCCCTCCTTAATACCCATCACTGGGCTAACCAATCCCCCCTCCCCTCTCCCCTCTAAAACCCTGTTTGTTTCTCAGGTCTATAGTCTCTCATGGTTCATCTCTCCCTCCAATCCCACCCCCCCCCAATTTTTTCCCTTCCTTCTCCTAACGTCCTCCATGTTATTCCTTATGTTCCATAAATAAGTGAAATCATATGATAATTGACTTTCTCTGCTTGACTTATTTCACTTAGCATAATCTCCTCCAGTCCCATCCATGTTGATGTGAAAGTTGGGTATTAACCCTTTCTGATGGCTGAGTAATATTCCACTGTATATATGGACCACATCTTCTTTATCCATTCATCTGTTGAAGGGCATCTCGGCTCTTTCCACAGTTTGGCTATTGCAGACATTGCTGCTATGAACATTGGGGTGCATATGGCCCTTCTTTTCACTACATCTGTGTCTTTGGGGTAAATACCCATCAGTGCAATTGCTGGGTCATAGGGTAGCTCTATTTTTAAATTTTTGGGGAACCTCCACACTGTTTTCCAAAGTGGCTGTACCAACTTGCATTCCCACCAACAGTGTAAGAGGGTTCCCCTTTCTCCACAACCTCTCCAACATTTGTTGTTTCTTTCCCTGTCCATTTTTGCCATTCTAACTGGTGTAAGGTAGTATCTCAGTGTGGTTTTGATTTGGATTTCCCTAATGGTTAATGATGATGAACATTTTTTCATGTGTCTGTTAGCCATTTGCATGTCGTCTTCAGAGAAGTGTCTTTTCATATCTTCTGCCCACCTTTTGACTTGATTATTTGTTTTTTGGGTGTGAGTTTGAGAAGTTCTTTATAGATTTTGAATAACAGCCCTTTATCTGTAGTGTCATTTGCAAATATCTCCTCCCATTCTGTGGGTTGCCTCTTTGTTTTGTTGACTGTTTCCTTTGCTGTGCAGAAGCTTTTTATCTTGATGAAGTCCCAATAGTTCATTTTTGCTTTTGTTTCACTAGCTTTTGGAGATGTATCTTGAAAGAAGTTGCTGTGGCCGATGTCAAAGAGGTTACTGCCTATGTTCTCCTCTAGGATTTTGATGGATTCCTGTCTCACATTGAGGTCTTTCATCCAGTTTGAGTTTATCTTTGTGAATGGTGTTAGAGAATGGTCGAGTTTCATTCTTCTGCATGTGGCTGTCCAATTTTCCCAGCACCATTTATTGAAGAGACTGTCTTTTTTCCATTGCATGGTTTTTCCTGCTTTGTTAAAGATTATTTGACCATAGAGTTGAGGGTTTATATCTGGGTTCTCTATTCTGTTCCATTGGTCTATATGTCTGTTTTTGTGCCAGTACCAGGCTGTCTTGGTGATCACAGCTTTGGAATATAGCTTGAAATCGGGCAACGTGATGCCCCCAGCTTTGTTTTTCTTTTTCAACATTTCCTTGGCGATTTGGGGTCTTTTCTGATTCCATACAAATTTTAGGATTGTTTGTTCCAGCACTTTGAATAATGTCATTGGAATTTTGATCAGGATCACATTGAAGGTATAGATTGCTCTGGGTAGGATAGACATTTTAACAATGTTTATTCTTCCGATCCAGGAGCATGGAATATTTTTCCATCTTTTTGTGTCTTCTTCAATTTCTTTCATGATTATTTTGTAGTTCCTAGAGTATAGATCCTTTACCTCTTTGGTTAGGTTTATTCCGAGGTATCTTATGGTTTTTGGTGCTATTGTAAATGGAATCGTTTCTCTAATTTCTCTTTCTACAGTTGTGTTGTTAGTGTATAAGAAAGCAACTGATTTCTGTGCATTGATTTCATATCCTGCCACATTACTGAATTGCTGGATGAGTTCTACTATTTTGGGGGTGAAGTCTTTTGGGTTTTCCACATAAAGTATCATGTCGTCTGCAAAAAGAGAGAATTTGACTTCTTCTTTGCCAATTTGAATACATTTTATTTCTTTTTGTTGTCTGATTGCTGTTGCTAGGACTTCTAGTACTATGTTGAACAACAGTGGTGAGAGTGGGCCCCCTTGATGTGTTCCTGATCTTAAGGGAAAGGCTCTCAGCTTTTCCCCACTGAGGATGATATTCGCTGTGGGTTTTTCATAGATGGGTTTTATCAACTTGAGGAATGTTCTGTCTATCCCTATACTCCGAAGAGTTTTAATCAGGAAAGGATGTTGTATTTTGTCAAATGCTTTTTCTGCATCAATTGAGAGGACCATATGGTTCTTCTCCCTCCTCTTATTAATGTGTTCTATCACATTGATTGATTTGCGAATGTTGAACCACCCTTACATCCCGGGGATAAATCCTACTTGGTCGTGGTGAATGATCCTTTTAATGTATTGTTGGATCCTATTAGCTAGGATTTTGTTGAGGATTTTGGAATCCATATTCATCAGGAATATTGGTCTGAAATTCTCCTTTTTGATGGGGTCTTTACCTGGCTTGGGGATTAAGGTAATGCTGGCCTCATAGAATGAGTTTGGAAGTTTTCCTTCTGTTTCTATTTTTTGGAACAGTTTCAGTAGAATAGGTATTATTTCTTCTTTGAATGTTTGGTAGAATTCCCCAGGGAATCCATCAGGCCCTGGACTCTTGTTTTTTGGGAGGTTTTTGATCACTGCTTCAATCTCATTACTGGTTATTGGCTTATTCAGGTTGTCAATTTCTTCCTGTTTTAATCTTGGCAGCTTATAGATTTCCAGGAAGGCCTCCATTTCATCCAAATTGCTCAGTTTATTGGCATATAGTTGTTGATAATAATTTCTAATAATTGTTTCTATTTCCTTGGTGTTAGTCATGATCTCTCCCCTTTCATTCATAATTTTATTAATTTGGGTCCTTTCTCTTTTCTTTTGGATAGTCTGGCCAGTGGTTTATCGATCTTATTAATTCTTTCAAAGAACCAACTTCTAGTTTCATTGATCTGATCTACTGTGTTTCTGGTTTCTAATTCATTGATCTCTGCTCTAATTTTAATTATTTTTCTTCTAATGCATGTTTGTTGCTTTTTCTCTAGTTCTTTAAGGTGTAGAGTTAGTTGGTGAATTTGGGATTTTTCTATTTTTTTCAGTGAGGCTTGGATGGCTATGTATTTCCCCCTTAGGACCGCCTGTGTAGTATCCCATAGGTTTTGGACCAATGTGTTTTCGTTCTCATTGATTTCCATGAATTGTTTAAGTTCTTCTTTGATTTCTTGGTTGACCCAAACATTCTTGAGCAGAGTGGTCTTTAGCTTCCAAGTGTTTGAATTTCTGCCAATTTTTCTCTTGTGATTGAATTCCAGTTTTAGAGCATTGTGGTCTGAGAATATGCAGGAAATAATCTCAATCTTTTGGTATCGGTTGAGACCTGATTTGTGACCCAGGATATGGTCTATTCTGGAGAAAGTTCCATGTGCGCTCGAGAAGAATGAGTATTCTGTTGTTTTAGGGTGGAATGTTCTGTAAATATCTATGAGGTCGATGTGGTCCAAAGTATCATTCAAAGCTCTTGTTTCCTTGTTGATTTTCTGCTTAGATGACCTGTCCATTGCTGAGAGTGGAGTATTGAGGTCTACAATTAACGTATTGTTATCAATATGACTCTTTATTTTGGTTAACAGTTGGCTTATGTAGGTGGCTGCTCCCATGTTGGAGGCATAGATATTTACAATTGTTAGATCTTCTTGTTGGATAGACCCTTTAAGAATGATATAGTGTCCGTCTGTATCTCTAATTACAGACTTTAGTTTAAAATCTAATTTGTCTGATATAAGAATTGCTACCCCAGCTTTCTTTTGAGGTCCACTGGCATGGAAGATGGATCTCCATCCCTTCACTTTCAATCTGGATGTGTCTTTAGGTTCAAAATGAGTCTCTTGTAGACAGCATATGGATGGGTCCTGTCTTTTTATCCAATCCGCAACCCTGTGCCGTTTTATGGGAGCATTTAGGCCATTCACGTTCAGAGTGATTATTGAAAGATATGAATTAATTGTCATCATGATGCCTGTGAAGACATTGTTTTTATAGATTGTCCCTGTAAATTTCTGTTGTAGATCACTCTTGGGGTCTTTCTCCTTTTATAGAACCCCCCTTAATATTTCTTGCAGGGCCGGCTTAGTGGTCACATATTCTTTCAGCTTCTGCCAGTCGTGGAAGTCCTGCATCTCTCCATCCATTCTAAATGAAAGCCTTGCCAGATCAAGTATTCTTGGCTGCATGTTCTTCTCATTTAGTACCCTGAATATGTCTTTCCAGGCCTTTCTGGCTTGCCAGGTCTCTGTGGATAGGTCTGACGTTTTTCTGATGTTCCTCCCTCTGTACATAAGGAATCTCTTCCTCCTAACTGCCCTTAAGATGGTTTCCTTGGTTCTACGATTTGCAAGTTTTACTATTACATGCCGGGGTGTTGGCCTGTTTTCCTTGATCTTAGGAGGGGTCCTCTCTGCCTCTAGGACTCAAATGTTTGTTTCATTCCCCAGATTAGGGAAGTTCTCAGCTACGATTTGCTCAAATACGTCTTATAGACCTCTCTCTCTCTCCACTCCCTCCGGGATTCCAATTATTCTGAGATTGGAATGCTTCATGGTGTCACTTATTTCTCTGATTCTATTTTCATGGATTCTGAGTTGTTTTTCCCTAGCCTCCTCTTTTCCCTTTTTATCTATTATATTGTCTTCCAGGTCGCTTATTCTCTCTTCTGTCTCAGTTACCCTAGCTGTTAGATTATCTAGATTGGATTGGATCTCATTGATAGCATTTTTAAGTTCTGCCAATTTACCTTTTATTTCTGCCCTTAGAGACTCTATGTTGCCATTAATTGATTTCTCCATTCTAGCCATTGTCTTCACAATTGCTAGCCTGAATTCCATCTCCGACATCTTGGTTATATCTGCATCCATTTGTAAATCTGCAGCATAAGTCATAATCTCTGAGTCTTTTTTGTTTTGGGGGCTCCTCCTCCTAGTCATTCTGTGGATGGGTGTTTGAGGGAATGTATAGAGTCCAAATTATTGACCAGAACCCAAGCAAGATGCACCTGTTGTCTTGGGACCTTAGGGTTGCTGGCCTCTCGTTTTCCCAGCCTGTCTTCTGCGGGAGAGGCCTGCCGCGCTGTTACTCAGGCAACCCTGTTTGGGCGGAGTTACCCTGCACCCCTGTGGCAGGGGATGGGCTCAGTGGGAATCAGTCTTTGGTGCTTTTGTTCTCTGGTGCCTTTCCCTGGCGGCTTTCCATGAGTCAGAGCAGAAAAGACTGTTTTCAACCCTCTGCCTCAGAGCAGAGAGACCGCAGTCTGTTCTTCAGTGAGCCCTCCAGGCCACACTGTCTCCATTTCTGTCTGTGCTGCTATAAACTGCAGCGTCCTGGGTTGTGCACCCCTCTGCAGCGCTCCCAGTCCTGCCTCCAGGTTGGGGCATGTCTCTGCCCTTTGTGCTTCTAAAACCACCAGCTGCTCCCAGTTTGCACGCGTGACTTGGCCGTCCTGGGGACTGTAGTTCGCGTGCGTGCGACTCCGCCCCTCCGGGTTTCCACCCTGGGGGCTGCCCTAAAGTCCTTTCCCGACACCACCAGTCTGTGAGTCTGTGCCCGTCCGCCTCTCGTGAGGCTGTCACTCACCAGCAGTGTAGGATCCCCATGGCCAGGCACCCTCCTGCTGCCGTTTATACTCCGATATCTGCCCGCAGAATCACGGCTCTCCATTTCGTACCTCAAAACCACCTGCCTGCAATATTCTGTTTGTAGAGATCCAGATCTTCTCACATCTCAGGCTGGTTTTGTGGGTGCTCAGAGTGGTCTGGTAGATATCCAGCTTAATTCCAGGGAGCAGCTGAAATAGGGTCCCCTACTCCTCTGCCATCTTTCCCCCTTCTGACTTTATGTATTTTTTAACAGAAATTCTTCATCCTTCTGGTTGTAGAGGAAGAACTAAATGAACCGATCTTTAAATAATATGTGAAGTAATGGAGGTGGTCAACTATTATCTTTGTTGAGTGGATTAATCTCTTTGTATTGCCCAAATATGAAAATCCATCTCAACTTTTTAGCCACACAGATGTATAAGGAAAGCAAATGGTGGGTGGAACTAGTCCTAATTCACCCAGACAGCTGGTGATTTGGACTCTGCTGAGGATTATCATAGGTTAATGGGATCATTAACTATAGCAAGACTCCAGGAAAACCATTTTATCTGTGGTGGGTGAGTGTGCATTGTGGTATCAGTGAGGATCCTGACAAGAGTCATATGGCATGTTTGAAGGGTTAATTGGAGAGAATTTAATAAAGAGACTATTTGTAGAGCTGAGGGTAGGGTGAAGGAACCAACATGAAATGTTGAGGCTCCAGGATTTAGCAACATCAAAAAGCCATTACCACTTCTAGGCCTGAAGGAGCAAATAGAGGGAAGAGTGTTAATAGACTTGACAAGAGTTAAACCTATGTGTAGTAGAAAGAATAATGGCCTCTTGAAAGAATATGTCTATGCCATAATCCCCAGAGCCTGTGAATATGTCATAAAAGGGACTTTGTTGATGTGATTGAGTTTAAAGACCTTGAGATATGTAGACCTTGAGATGTGTACATTATCCTGGATTATGCCCATGAGCCCAGCCCAATCACATGAGTACTTAAAGGCAGAGAGCCTCTCCCTGGTATGGTTAGAGAGAGACATGATGAGGAAAGAAGGGTCAGAGATGCAACATTACTGGTTTTGAAGAAGGAATAAGGAGTCCCTTAGCAAATGAATGTGGGCAGCCCCTAGAAACTGTGAATGGTAGGGAAATGGATTCTCCCCTAGAGCCTCCAGTGTGGAACCCAGCTTTGCAAATACCTTGATTTTCACCCATTGAGACCTGTGTGGGATTTCTGACCCACAGAACCATAAGATGATATATTTTTGCGGTTTTAAGCCACCAAGTTTGTGGTAATTTGTTAAAGCAGTCACAGGAAACTAATATACCATTTAAGAGGAGCTGTCTGGCAGGAACTATGGGCCTGGATAGAGGATAACAGCTACTGGGCAACGGTATTCCAACAAAGTTAGGGAAGGAAATAAATACACTGACCTCTCTCTCCTGCTTTCTGGGGTTCTTACAGTGACTCCCATTAGCTGAAAGATACAGGGCAAAATAGCCTGGAGGATGAGTTTCCTTGTGTTTAGTCTTCTAGAGCACAGAGCAGAGCAGGACAGGTCAGAGAATGGATCTATAGGGGTAAATAGAAAAGAACCAGCATAGAAGTTAAACTTTAAGGTGGAGGTTTCAAATGGTTATGTGCTTGATTTTATTTCACTTATTGTCATAGAGAGGAGGATCTGTTAGGAAGCACTGCCAAGGACTTGCTTTCAGGCAAGGGGTTGGATTAGTTCAATATATCTCATCTTTGCATCTAGGGAACAGATATGTAAATGTGATTCATTCAATTCAGACAATCAATCAATCAATCAATTCATTCATTCATCATTCAATAAATCTACTTGAAAGACTTGCCATTCACAAGGCACTAAGAAGCAAGTGGGGGTGGAGATAGGTAGGATACAGGGATGTACAAGACACAGCCTCTGCTCTGGAGGAATTTAAAATATGCAGAGTTTAGTTAGGGTGGAGAAGTAGTCATGCACAGTCATTCATAATTCATCCATCAGAGTTGTGTGCTTGTATCTGTATAGGGAGAGGGCATGGGGTGGAGATCAAGGATAATTGGGGTGGGGTGGAGTGTTCACAGAGAAGGTGGTACTTAAGCTGGGCTTTGAAATACGTGTAGGACTTCTGAAAAAGGGGAAAGGGCATTTAAAGCAAAGGAAACAGCATGAAAAGAGGAAAGGCCAAAAGGTTTGGCATTCAGGGAACAGCCAGAAATTGTGTCTTGCTAGGATATAGGATGCCTGTGGCATGTGATATTGTGGTGTGGGGACTTGGGTCATGATAGGCTGTGATGGATTATGACAGGTCTTGAATGGTGTGTGTGTGTGTGTGTGTGTGTACAGTTTTAGTACAGACTTCATAAGCATATGAAAATAGTTGGTAAGTACTCTAGAAATAATGTGTTGTAAAGCAAAATGTGCGAAAAAAGTCATTGCTTCCATAATATAAATATTTCTATCTCTTAATGTTGATTCTTGTCTCACACCCCAACATACCCTGCTCTGCCCATTTAATTATGGAATTTTATGTACCAAAACAAATGCTAAACAAAAATGTTGAAAGAATCAAAAACTTTAAATTCCCTGAAGACAAACCCATGGTAGAGATGACTTTTCTTCGCCTCAGATGGTTCTTGTCCTTTTTCTTTCTATACCCTCTTTACTCCTGGAACTTACATACACATACACAGAAATACACACATGCACACACACACAGGAGAAGCTCAACTCTGAAAGTTTTCTTCTGCTTGCAGGGAAGATGAACAATATCTCGCCCTTCACCTCTCAGGAAACATTGGGCTGCCCATTCAGCCATTTGGCTGATTCACCACCTATGTGATTCCTAGTGTCTTACTTCGTATAGGACAGACTCAGACACTAGCAACTGCCTCAAACAATATGCCTTCTCTTACTTAAGAAAAGCAACACTTTTATTTCAGAGGGTATTTGGGAGAGAGAAATGGAATAGCTTTCTTCCTCAAAATCTGTCAGAACACCTGGCCAGGTTTTCCTTGTCGGTCCACAGTCACATACATTTTTTTCCTATGATGGAACCTTTTCCATAGTGCAAGTGAGCTGGATAATGCAGAAAAAGAGATGGCTGCTGTTATTTAATTACTTCTGGCTATGTTTAGTAACATATATTGTAACTTTGTGGTAATAGCACATTCTCTTCTAAAAACCTCAATAGCTAAATAGGAATGAAGAAAGCAATATTAAATCAAGGAGAAACCTCCAGTCAAAGATTTAAGAAGCCTTGGCCTCTTGAGAAAGTTGGTTTCATCTCTCTAGACCCAAGTTTCTCATCTATAAATAAGAGCCCAGACAACATATTTCACAGAGGCAATTGAGAGTGTGTGGTGGTTAAAAACACCAATATGTACCAAAACCAGCTCTGCCACTTGCTAGCTGTGTGGGTATGGCACATTGACTCACTGAATTTCATCTATAAAAGGGTAAAAATAGTACCTAGCTCAAGGGTTATGTAGAAGGGCAAATAGGAAATATGTGTAAAGTGCTCTGCATAGTGTATGTGTGTATGCACTCAAAAATGAAGACGACAGGGAGGCAAAGAAGGGTTGGAAATCTATGGAGCAGTGATACAGCTCCTTTGCAGTCATATAGGAATCATTGAGGACTTGGGAAATTTAATATTGTCTCTTGGAAGAAGGTGGTGAGTCACAGGTGCCACAGATAAGTGAGATAGGCTTCACCCACTCTCATCTAGTAAATAAGTTCTCCTAATGTACAGGAGAAAAAACACATCCAAATCCAAAAATGATGATGAAAAGCAAGGGGTATCAATGGAGTATCAAATAACAATGTTCACATCATAGTAACAAATGTTTGCTGGATGCAGAAATGATATAGTTTCTGGTTGGACATGAACACTCGTTAGCACCAGCTTGGCTTCACCTTTTATTAATTCAGAGAATCAGTGGTGGATGATGCAGCCTGTCATTCTTTCCTAACCTCTTCTTGTTGGAGATGGAGAATTAGATCAACTTAACCAACCTCTCATCAAGAAGCTGTGAAATAACTGCAAACAGAATACAACAAAGAGGAATTTATTCTAGATTAAATGCTGCAGACCATACCTTCTTGGAACTACAGGAAATGATTCATAGTTCTGGCTGTGGGTTTTCCACAAAATATGAGGGTGGGGCTAGGAAGGAGTAACTCATCCAACCATGTGCTACATTTCTCAAGGTATAATCATAGACCATGCTGGGCTTATGACTTACTCCTCAAAGAGTGAGATAGAGCAGCCACTAAGTCAGGAAGAGATTGGGGGCTAGAGTGGAATATTTGTCTCTTAGGGACAGAAAGAAGGCCTTGCCAAAACAAACAAACAAACAAAAAAACAAAACCTCTCTAAAGTGGGAAAAAAAAATCTCCTTCCCCCTTTCCTATCCAATTCTCTTATGACTAGAATGCCTTTGAATACTTTTTCCCATCCCTGAAATCTAAGTCACAAAGTTAGATGTTCACCTCCATGTATGTGAAAACTGGTTCTTTCATTAGGGAAGGTATGAAGTAGGCCAATTAGTATACATTTACAACATTGAGTTTTATTATTATCATTATTATAATAGCCTCCCTGTCCAGAGTTCGATGTTTATTGAAACCACTTTCAGTATCTTAAAGGTCTTTGCCTTTAGTCTATCATTACAAAAAACTTCCTCTACTTGGCAGTGATTGGTAATTATCTTCACATATATGGAGGTGGCCCAATCCATGGTTGGACTATCACACAGAAAAATGATACTTCAGTTTGTGGTTATTGATTCAGCTTTGCAATGCTAAAATCCTTTGTGGCTTTATTTATATATACAGTTGAGACTGTCATGTGGCCTGCCTGTATTCATATATCATCTTTCAGCTCATTCAAGTCATTCTAACAAATGTTTATATTATTGCTTCACTTTCTCCTGATCCTAGAGCATAGTGGGACATCCATCCAATATTTCAGCACATTCCTGAGTTACCACTGTGATGGAGTGTTCTTGGAAGACTCTCCAGTGTCTTGCTTCTCAGAACCTTGGCTGCTTTCCAAGGAATGTACCTTTGGAGACAGTCGTTATCAGTCCTGGGTTAGGCCCTTCTTGTCTCTCCCACTTTGCCTGTTTGATTCCCTCTGACTCTAACCAGATGAGGTTTACTGGCCACGTATGTCTAAATAATGCAGAGATTACTTTCAAATAACACTTTACATGTTTCAGAGCACTTTCCATGAGAACTCTGATACCTAATAGTTTTACCAGCTTTGACTTAATAAAGGGAAAGCACTGGCAAATGAGTATTTTCAAACTTGAAGTTATATTCTTGAGGCCAGCTGTGGAGCTGTTTTATAGTGGTTGTCTTCAGTTATAGCAGAGAAGCTGGGCAGACATAGTTTTGGATGTGATTGTAGCCAAGAGGATAAATTAAGTCTTTTCAGAACACATATGGTCTGATTTTCATGTGTATCTTGAGAAACCACTTTTTTTTTAAATTTTAAAAAACCAACATGGTATACTTTTACATCTGCATTTTTGAATAGTAGTGTAAGCAGATACTTCTTTTAGTGTATTGGGATCCAAATAACCATCCTCATCCCACATTTTTGAAGACCCTTACATATCTCTCCTGTTTGTTCTTATATGCTTTAGAGAATCGGTGTAGTTACTTTCTAAATCAGCATCATACCTGCTGAAAAATCCTTCCTTGCTCTCATGGTACTGGGAGAAAGGTCTTGTATTGTTAATACTCATAATATTTCAATAAAAAACAATAAGAAACTAAGCAGACAAAAAAATTGTATTTTTAAAGAAGGTTTTACATCCTAAATACACAATGTTGCCCCATTGCTATTAATCTACATCAAAGGCCATTTAATTTTTCTATTTATTCAGAAATCACGCCTCTCTGCCTCAACCAGGCTTCTGGGTTGTTCTACTTGTTGGATGTTGCTGGATTCAATATAACTTCGAATTAAGTGTGAGCGCTACTGAAAGTCCTTATATCTTACAGTGATTACCCATGTTCCCAGGACCATTATCTCTGGGAGTTTCTCAAAACACAGGATTTGAAAATGGAGGGGCCCTTGAAGATATGATGTTCTAGAAGTTCAGACAAGTTAATGAAGGCCAGATAGATGACAGTGGTCAAGTCAGGACTGGACAGACCAAATTTCTTAATTCTATCCTCGTGTTTCTATTGCCCCATGTGACTTCTTACTAAAACCAAAACTTACTTAAATGAAAAGATAAACTCAAAACAAATATTCCTTTGAAAGGTTTATGGCAAAAGACAGTCTTCAGTATTAACTAAAGTATGTTAATCTGTTCTGACCTTAAAACCTTGGCTCATAACCTTTGCTAAAATAAAACATCCTCTTCTTGAAAGTATTCCCATCTCCTGGCTACTTTCATTTCTTTTTAGACCTCAGCTATTCCATAGCTTTCAAAACTGTACTTATGTAACATTGGAAGTCTACTGGGACTCACTGAAAAGCAAAAATCACTATTCCAATATGACTTCTACCCCTAAAACTTAAATCTCTAATTACAAGAAATTCTAGGAAATATAAATTTACTTCAATATTCCACTTCTGCAATACTAAAGCTTTTGGATTGCCCATAAATTCCCAAAACCGTATCAAACTACTCTTCTTGAGGATTTTAGGTATTGGGTCAGTTAATTTACTTGCTCTGTGCATTTTTCCTCCTCAGATATTTCTCTCCCAAGGGCAACCAAGCTAGGGTAATTGGATTTTTTCCCCCTTAGCAATCTGGAATGGTACATAGAGCCTCTAGTTACCAATCACTAGGCTTTGCAGCTGAGAGGTTAAACTGCCCGGACTGGGGCAACCATTTTCTACCAAGTGTAAAAAAGAAAGAAAAAGTTTGGTTCCCAGAGAGAGAAAAGAGATGGAAATAGTAACTTGGAGTCCTGACCTTCCATTCCTAATTCAATAACTACATAAGGTACATTAGTACTTGTTCATAAATCCCCATTAGGATTTAATTTACTTTGAGTAGCATTCTGTTCTTGGAAAAAATAAAACCAAATCATTTTAAGACAAGAAAGATCCCCTCTGTACCCAAGTAGGAAACATGGCTGCAGAAAAACACAAAAACAGCGTGACTTGTCTAAATTTAAATTTACACCCACAGAGGGGGCAGAGCAAGATGGCGGAGGAGTAGGAGACCTGGATTTCATCTCCTCTCAGGAATTCAGCTGGATAGGGATCAAACCATTCTGAACACCTACAAACTCAACAGGAGATTGAAGAAAAGAATAGCAACAACTGTGAACAGAAGAGCGACCACTTTCTGGAAGGTAGGATGTGAGAAGTGAATCTGAGGTGATATTCAGGAGGATAGACGGCGGCAGAGTGGGCCTCCATTGGCCGCTTCTGGCAAGTGATAGAGCTGTGGAGGACAAATTCAGAACATTTAGAAGTCTGCTCTGCTGAGGGACGTCGCTCCAGTGGCTAAGTGGAGGGTGGAACCCTCTTGGGACATTGTGGTTTCAGGACACTCAGGGTCACAGAAGGGCCGGGGATGCCTGAGTGTGGCAGAGCTCCCAGGTATTGGAGCAGGGAAGCCAGCTGCAGAGACGGAGCTGAGGAGTGGGCTCTCAGCTTGGGGTTGCCATAAACCATGATCCATGACACAGTTGGGCCACTGCTCCTCCAGCAGGGATCCAAAGAGCAGCAGATCTGGGGAGACTCACCTTCCTCCACTGGGAGGAGTGGCGTGGGAATGCACTGCAGGGATCTGCTGGGTTTGGAGACTCCACACTGGGTAGTGTGCCAGAGATAGAAATGCTGGGTCACAGGCTGGGTGAGCACAGAGTGCAGCCGGAGACCGGGGAGACAGGAATGATTGCTTTTCTCTGGGGGCTCACTGAAGAGTGGGGCCCCGAGTTCTTGGCTCCTCCGAGGTGGAGATTGGGAGGCCGCCATTTCACTCTCATCCTCCAAAGCCAAACGGAAAGCTTGCCAAGAACAAAAGCTCCTGAGCAAACCCGAGCAGATTACTTAGCCTGTACCCGGCAAGGGCGGGCAATTCTGCCTCCAGGAAAGACATTTGGGAACCACGAAAACAGGCCCCTCCCACAGAAGATCAGCAAGAACAGCCAGCCAAGACCAAGTTTACTGATCAATAAGAACAGCAGAAATCCAGTGCTAGGGGAATAATGCACATAGAGTCCATGGCTTTTTCCCCATGATTCTCTAGTCTTTCAAAGTTAATTTATTTTTTTAACTGTCTTTTTTTTTTTTAATTTTTCTTTTTCCCTTTTTCAACCAACATCTTATCAATCCCTTTTTTAAAAAAACATTTTTATTTTTCATTTTTGGAGTCATATTCTATCCCTTCAGAGTAGTTACCCTTATTTTTGGCATATATATATAAGTTGTTCTCTCTTTAAAATTTTGAGATAGTTTCTTCTAACAGATCAAAATATACCCTAAATCTCTAGTGTATGGTTTTGTTCTACTCTCTTGCCTGATCACATTCTCTTCCTTTTTTTTTCTTTTTTTTTAAATCCTATTCTTTTTTTTTTCAAACAACTTCTTATCAACTCCTTTTATAAAATTTATTATAATTTTCATCTTTACAGTCATATTCCATCCCTTAATCAGGACAACACTTATTTTTGTATATATATATATGTTTTTTTTTCTTTAAAATTTTGGGAGGCACTTTCTTCTAACAGACCAAAATACACCCAAAATCTAGTGTGTGGCACAGATCTATGCACAAGCCTGATAATATTTGATCATATTTTGTTTTTATTTTTGTTTTGTTCTTTTTTTGTTTGTTTTTATCTTTTTCTTTTTCTTTTTTTCTTTTCTTTCCCTTTCTTTTCCCCCAGCTTCAGGTCTTTTCTGATTTGTTTAGAGTATATTTTCTGGGGACGTTGTTACCCTGTTACCTCTCATTAATCTATTCTCCTCTGGACAAAATGACAAGATGGAAAAAATCACCTCAACAAAAAGAACAAGAGGTAGTACCGACTGCCAGGGACCTACTCAATATGGATTTTAGTACAATGTTGGATCTAGAGTTCAGAATCATGACTTTAAAGATACTAGCTGGGCTTGAAAAAAGCATGGAAATTATTAGAGAAACCCTTTCTGGAGAAATAAAAGAACTAAAATCTAACCAAGTCAAAATCAAAAAGCCTATAAATGAGGTGCAATCAAAAATGGGGGCGCTAACTGCTAGGATAAATGAGGCAGAAGAGAGAATCAGTGATATAGAAGACCAAAGGATGGAAAATAAAGAAGCTGAAAAAAAGAGAGATAAAAAACTACTGGATCACGAGGGCAGAATTCGAGAGATAAGCAATACGATAAGACGAAACAACATTAGAATAATTGGAATACCAGAAGAAGAAGAAAGAGAGAGAGGGGCAGAAGGTATATTGGAGCAAATTATAGCAGAGAACTTCCCTAATTTGGGGAAGGAAACAGGCATCAAAATCCAGGAGGCACAGAGAACCCCTCTCAAAATCAATAAAAATAGGTCAACACACTGACATCTAATATTAAAACTTACGAGTCTCATAGACAAAGAGAAAATCCTGAAAGCAGCTCGGGAGAACATATATGTAACCTACAATGGTAGAAACATTAGATTCGCAACAGACCTATCCATAGAGACCTGGCAGGCCTGAAAGGACAGGCAGGATATATTCAGAGCACTAAATGAGAAAAATAGGCAGCCAAAATACTATATCCAGCTAGGTTGTCATTGAATATAGAAGGAGAGATAAAAAGCTACCAAGATAAACAAAAACTAAAGGAATTTGCAAACACGAAACCAGCCCTACAAGAAATCTTGAAAGGGGTCCTCTAAGCAAAGAGAGAGCCTAAAAGCAACATAGACCAGAAAGGAACACAGACAATATACAGTAACAGTCACCTTACAGGCAATACAATGGCACTAAATTCCTATCTTTCAATAGTTACCCTGGATGTAAATGGGCTAAATGCCCCAATCAAAAGACACAGGCTATCAGATTGGATTCAAAAACAAGACCCATCGATATGCTGCCTGCAAGAGACACATTTTAGACCCAAAGACACCCCCAGATTGAAAGTGAGGGGGTGGAAAATGATTTACCATGCTAATGGACAACAAGTGAAAGCTGGGGTGGCAATCCTTATATCAGACAAATTAGATTTTAAACCAAAGACTGTAATAAGAGATGAGGAAGAACACTATATCCTACTTAAAGGGTCTATCCAACAAGAAGATCTAACAATTATAAATATATATAAGCAAAAGATCAACAAAGAAATAAAGACTTTAAGTGACACATTGGACCAAATGGACTTCACAGACATATTCAGAATATTCCATCACAAAGCAACAGAATACACATTCTTCTCTACTTCCCATGGAACATTCTCTACAACTGATCACATCCTAGGTCATAAATCAGGTCTCAACAGGTACTAAAAGATTGGGAACATTCCCTGCCTATTTTCAGGCCACAATTCTTTGAAACTAGAACTCAATCACAAGAGGAAAGTCGGAAAGAACTCAAATAAATGGAGGCTGAAGAGCATCCTACTAAAGAATGAATGGGTCAACCAGGAAATTAAAGAAGAATTAAAAAAATTCATGGAAACCAATGAAAATGAAAACACAACTGTTCAAAATCTTTGGGATGCAGCAAAGGCAGTCCTGAGAGGAAACTACATAGCAATACAAGACTTTCTCAAAAAACAAGAAAGGTCTCAAATACACAACGTAACCCTACACCTAAAGGAGCTGGAGAAAGAACAGCAAATAAAACCTAAACCCAGCAGGAGAAGAGAAATAATAAAGATCAGATCAGAAATCAATGAAACAGAAACCAAAAGAACAGTAGAACAGATCAACGAAACTAGGAGCTGGTTCTTTGAAAGAATTAACAAGATTGATAAACCCCTGGCCAGACTTATCAAAAAGAAAAGAGAAATGACCCAAATCAACAAAATCATGAATGAAAGAGGGGAAATCACAACCAACACTAAAGAAATTCAAACAATTATAAGAACATATTACGAGCAACTCTATGCCAGCAAATTAGATAACCTGGAAGAAATGGATGCATTCCTAGAGATGTATCAGCTACCAAAACTGAACCAGGAAGAAATAGAAAACCTGAACAGACCTATAACCACTAAGGAAATTGAAGCAGTCATCAAAAATCTCACAACAACAAAAGCCCAGGGACAGATGGCTTCCCAGGGGAATTCTACCAAACAATTAAAGAGGAATTAATACCTATTCTTCTGAAACTGTTCCAAAAAATAGAAATGGAAGGAAAACTTCCAAACTCGTTTTATGAGGCCACCATTACCTTGATCCCCAAACCAGACAAAGACCCCATCAAAAAGGAGAATTACAGACTAATATCCTTGATGAACATGGATACAAAAATTCTCCCCAAAATACTAGCCAATAAGATCCAACAGTACATTAAAAGGATTATTCACCACAACGAAGTGGGATTTATCCCTGTGCTGCAAGTTTGGTTCAACATCCATAAATCAGTAAATGTGATGCAATACATTAACAAAAGAAAGAACAAGAATCATATGATCCTCTCAATAGATGCAGAAAAAGCATTTGACAAAGTACAGCATACTTTCTTGATGAAAACTCTTCAGAGTATAGGGATAGAGGGTACATACCTCAATATCATAAAAGCCACTATGAAAAACCTTCAGTGATATCATTCTCAATGGGGAAAAACTGAGAGCTTTCCCCTACGGTCAGGAATGTGGCAGGGATGTCCACTCTCACCACTGCTATTCAACATAGTATTGGAAGTCCTAACCACAGCAATCAGACAGCAAAAAGAAATCAAAGGCATCCAAATCAGCAAAGAAGAAGTCAAATTCTCACTGTTTGCAGATGATATGATACTTTATGTGGAAAACCCCAAAGACTCCACCCCAAAACTGCTAGAACTCATACAGGAATTCAGTCAAGTGGCAGGATATAAAATCAATGCACAGAAATCAGAGGCATTCCTATACAACAAGGAGGAGATGATCCCATTTTTAATTGCACCGCAAACCATAAGATACCTAGGAATAAATCTAACCAAAGAGGCAAAGAATCTGTACTCAGAAAACTATAAAATACTCATGAAAGAAATTGAGGAAGACACAAAGACATGGAAAAACGTTCCATGCTCTTGGATTGGAAGAACAAATACTGTGATGATTTCAATGCTACCCAGAGCAATCTACACATTCAATGCAATCCCCATCAACATACCATCCACTTTTTTCAAAGAAATGGGACAAATAATCCTAAAATTTTTATGGAACCAGAAAAGATCCTGAATAGCCAGGGGAATGTTGAAAAAGAAAAGCAAAGGTGGTGGCATCACAATTCCAAACATCCAGCTCTATTACAAACCTGTCATCATCAAGACAATATGGTACTGGCACAAAAACAGACACATAGATCCATGGAACAGAATAGAGAGCCCAGAAATGAACCCTCAAATCTATGGTCAACTCATCTTTGACAAAGCAGGAAAGAATGTCCAATGGAAAAAGACAGCCTCTTCAACAAATGGTGTTGGGAAAATTGGACAGCCACATGCAGAAGAATGGTACTGGACCATTTCCTTAGACCACACACAAAAATAGACTCAAAATGGTTGAAAGACCTTAATGTGAGACAGCAGTCCATCGAAATCCTAAAGGAGAGCACAGGCAGCAACCTCTTCGACCTCAGCTGCAGCTGAATGGATAAAGAAATGGTATATATACAAAGGAATATTATGCAGCCATCAAAAGGAATGAGATCTTGCCATTTGCAACAATGTGGTTGGAACTGGAGGGTGGTATGCTGAGCGAAATAAGTCAGAGAAAGACATGTATCATATGACCTCACTGATATAAGGAATTCGTAATCTCAGGAATCAAACTGAGGGTGGCTGGAATGGGTGGTCAGTCGGAGGGATGGCGTCGCTGGGTGATAGACACTAGGGAGGGTATGTGCTATTGTGAGTGCTGTGAATTGTGCAAGACTGTTGAATCACAGATCTGTACCTCTGAGACAAATAATGCAATATATGTTTAAAAGAAAAAAAACAAGATAGCAGTAGTGGAAGAATGAACGGGGGGGAAATCAGAGGGGTAGACGAACCATGAGAGATGATGGACTCTGAAAAACAAACTGAGGGTTCTAGTAAGGAGAGGGGTTGGAGAATGGGTTAGCCTTGTGATGGGTATTAAAGAGGGCACATTCGGCATGGAGCACTGGGTATTATGTACAAACAATGAATCATGGAACACTACATCAAAAACTAATTATGTAATGTAGGGTGATTAACATAACAATGAAAAATTTTTAAAAAGGGAAGACAAAACATTAAAAAAAAAGTTATGCCCAAGCAGAACTACTACTAATCAAGGAAAGAAAGAAAAGAGGGAATGCTGTCTTGAGGAAAAGATATGTAAATATTTGTTGTTGTGTATAATAAAGACAATTGGTGATGGAAAAAAAAATTTACACCCACAAATCAACATGAGGCTCCAGCACTACCAAGCATGAAAGTATGATTCCCTTAGTCAATTTATTTTTCATTCTGCCAGACAGCCATTTCATAATTTTTCCTCTTTCCTGAAACTTCTAATACCCTCTTCTCTTGTCATTTTCACGAAATGACCCTGATTTTTATTTCACTGACAAAATAGAAGCAATGATAAAGGAATGCCTTCTTCTTCCCCCTAACAGCAAATCTGTCAATCTACCTGCATTTGTGCTCTGCTTTCCCTCCTGGTAAAGTAGATCAACTGCCCATATGCCTAATAAGGCAAAACCCTCTACATATTTACTGCATTTCATTTTCCTTTGCCTATGTTACCTCAATTATTTCCCACCACCTCCTTCTCTTGCATTATTAATTATTGCCTCTATACGTAACCAGCATCCAAAAATACCATGAGTTCTCATTTAAATAAATAAATAAATAAATAAATAAATAAATAAATAAATAAATAAATAAATAAGCTTCCTTGATCTAGAGCAACTCCTTAGCTACTACTCCATTTTTCTTAAATTTTTTTAATTGTTATGTTAATCCCCATATATTACATCATTAGTTTTAGCTGTAGTGTTCCATGATTCATTGTTTGTGCATAACACCCAGGGCTCCATGCAAAACGTGCCCTCCTTAATACCCATCATCAGGCTAAACCATCCTCCCCCTCCCCTCTAGAACCCTCAGTTTGTTTTTCAGAGTCCATTGTCTCTCATGGTTCATCTACCCGTCGGATTTCCCCCCTTCATTCTTCCCCTCCTGCTATCTTCTTCTTTTTTTTTTCTTAACATATATTGCATTATTCATTTCATAGGTACAGATCTGAGATTCAACAGTCTTGCACAATTCACAGCACTTACCAGAGCACATACCCTCCCCAGTGTCTATCACCCAGTCACCCCATCCCTCCCACACCACACCCCACTTCAGCAACCCTCAGTTTGTTTCCTGAGATTAAGAATTCCTCATATCAGTGAGATCATATGATACATGTCTTTTCTGTTTGACTTATTTCGATCAGCATAATACCCTCCAGTTCCATCCACGTCGTTGCAAATGGCAAGATCTCATTCCTTTTGATGGCTGCATAATAATCCATTGTATATATATACCACTTCTTCTTTATCCATTCATCTGTCGATGGACATCTTGGCTCTTTCCACAGTTTGGATATTGTGTACATTGATGCTATAAACATCAAGGAGCACGTACCCTTTCTGATCCCTACTTTTGTATCTTTAGGGTAAATACCCAGTAGTGCAATTGCTGAATCGTATTGTAGCTCTATTTCAACTTTTTGAGGAGCCTCCATACTGTTTTCCAGAGCGGCTGCACCAGTTTGCATTCCCACCAACAGTGTAGGAGGGTTGCCCTTTCTCCGCATCCCCGCCCACATCTGTCATTTCCTGACTCATTAAGTCTAGTCATTCTGACTGGTGTGAGGTGGTATCTCATTGAGGTTTTGATTTGGATTTCCCTGATACTGAGCGATGTTGAGCACTTTTTCATGTGTCTGTTGGCCATTTGGATGTCTTCTTTGGAAAAATATCTGTTCATGTCTTCTGCCCATTTCTTGATTGGATTCTTTGTTCTTTGGGTGTTGAGTTTGATGAGTTCTTTATAGATTTTGGATACAAGCTCTTTATCTGATATTTCATTTGCAAATATCATCTCCCATGCTGTCGGTTGTCTTTTGGTTTTGTGGACTGTTTCTTTTGCTGTGCAAAAGCTTTTTATCTTGATGAAGTCCCAATAGTTCATTTTTTGCTCTTGCTTCCCTTGCCTTTGACGATGTTCCTAGGAAGAATTTGCTAGAGCTGAGGTCGAAGAGGTTGCTGCCTGTGTTCTCCCCTTTAAGATGTTGATGGACTCCTGTCTCACATTTAGGTCTTTCCAACATTTTGAGTCTATTTTTGTGTGTGGTGTAAGGAAATGGTCCAGTTTCATTCTTCTGCATGTGGCTGTCCAATTTTCCCAACACCATTTGTTGAAGAGACTGTCTTTGTTCCATTGGACATTCTTTCCTGCTTTGTCAAAGATTAGTTGACCATAGAGTTGAGGGTCCATTTCTGGGCTCTCTATTCTGTTCCATTGATCTGTGTGTCTGTTTTTGTGCCAGTACCATACTGTCTTGATGGTGACAGTTTTGAAATAGAGCTAGAAGTCTGGAATTGTGATGCCGCCAGCTTTGCTTTCCTTTTTAAATATTCCTCTGGCTATTCGAGGTCTTTTCTTGTTCCACACAAGTTTTAGGGTTATTTGTTCCATTTCTTTGAAAAAAGTGGATGGTATTTTGATGGGGATTGCATTGAATGTGTAGATTGCTCTAGGTAACATTGACATCTTCACAATACCTTTTCTTCCAATCCATGAGTATGGAACGTTTTTCCATTTCTTTGTGTCTTCCTCAATTTCTTTCATGAGTATTTTATAGTTTTCTGAGTACAGATTCTTTGCCTCTTTGGTTAGATTTATTCCTAGGTATCTTATGGTTTTGGGTGCAATTGTAAATGGGATTGACTCCTTAATTTCTCTGTCTTCTGTCTTTTTGTTGGCGTATAGGAATGCCACTGACTTCTGTGCATTGATTTTATATCCTGCCACTTGACTGAATTCCTGTATGAGTTCTAGCAGTTTTGGGGTGGAGTCTTTGGGGTTTTCCACATAAAGTATCATATCATCTGCAAACAGTGAGAGTTTGAATTCTTCTTTGCCAATTTGGATGCCTTTGATTTCTTTTTGTTGTCTGATTGCTGTGACTAGGACTTCTAATACTATGTTGAATAGCGGTGGTGAGAGTGGACATCCCTGCCATGTTCCTGACCTTAGGGGGAAAACTCTCAGTTTTTCCCCATTGAGAATGATATTGCTGTAGGTTTTTCATAGATGGCTTTTATGGTATTGAGGTATGTAACCTCTATGCCTATACTCTGAAGAGTTTTGATCAAGTAAGGATGCTGTACTTTGTCAAATGATTTCTGCATCTATTGAGAGAATCATATGATTCTTGTTCTTTCTTTTGTTAATGTATTGTATTATGTTGATTGATTTGTGGATGTTGAAGCAAACTTGCAGCCCAGGGATAAATCCCACTTGGTCGTGGTGAATAATCCTTTTAATGTACTGTTGGATCCTATTGGCTAGTAATTGGCAGAGAATTTTTGCATCCATGTTCATCAGGGATATTGTCTGTAATTCTCCTTTTTGATGGGGTCTTTGTCTGGTTTGGGGATCAAGGTAATGGTGGCCTCATAAAACGAGTTTGGAAGTTTTCCTTCCATTTCTATTTCTTGGAACAGTTTCAGAAGAATAGGTATTAATTTCTCTTTAAATGTTTGGTAGAATTCCCCCAGGAAGCCATCTGGCCCTGGGCTTTTGTTTGTTGGGAGATTTTTGATGACTGCTTCAATTTCCTTAGTGGTTATAGGTCTGTTCAGGTTTTCTATTTCTTCCTGGTTCAGTTTTGGTAGTTGAGATATCTTTAGGAATGCATCCATTTCTTCCAGGTTATCTAATTTGCTGGCATAGAGTTGCTCATAATATGTTCTTATCATTGTTTGTATTTCTTTGGTGTTGGTTGTGATCTCTCCTCTTTCATTCATGATTTTGTTGATTTGGGTCATTTCTCTTTTCTTTTTGATAAGTCTGGCCAGGGGTTTATCAATCTTGTTAATTCTTTCAAAGAACCAGCTCCTAGTTTTTTTGACCTGTTCTACTGTTCTTTTCGTTTCTATTTCATTGATTTCTGATCTGATCTTTATTATTTCTCTTCTCCTGCTGGGTTTAGGCTTTATTTGCTGTTCTTTCTCCAGCTCCTTTAGGTGTAGGGTTACGTTGTGTATTTGAGGCCTTTCTTGTTTCTTGAGGAAGACTTGTATTGCTATATACTTTCCTCTTAGGACTGCCTTTGCTGCATCCCAAAGATTTTGAACATTTGTGTTTTCATTTTCATTTGTTTCCATGATTTTTTAAAATTCTTCTTTAATTTCCTGGTTGACCCATTCGTTCTTTAGTAGGATGCTCTTTAGCCTCCATGTATTTGAGTTCTTTCCGACTTTCCTCTAGTGATTGAGTTCAGTTTCAAGGAATTGTGGTCTGAAAATAGGCAGGGAATGATTCCAATCTTTTGGTACCGGTTGAGACCTGATTTATGACCTAGGATGTGATCTATTCTGGAGAATGTTCCATGGGCACTAGAGAAGAATGTGTATTCTGTTGCTTTGGGATGGAATGTTCTGAATATGTCTGTGAAGTCCATTTTGTCCAGTGTGTCATTTAAAGTCTTTATTTCCTTGTTGATCTTTTGCTTAGATGATCTGTCCATTTCAGTGAGGGGGGTGTTAAAGTCCCCCACTATTATTTTATTGTTGTCAATGTGCTTCTTTGTTTTTGTTATTATTTGCCTTATATAATTGGCTGCTCCCATGTTAGGGGCATAGATATTTACAATTGTTAGATCTTCTTGTTGGATAGACCCTTTAAGTAGGATATAGTGTCCTTCCTCATCTCTTATTACTGTCTTTGGTTTAAAATCTAATTTGTCTGATATAAGGATCGGCATCCCAGCTTTCTTTTGGTGTCCATTAGCATGGTAAATGGTTTTTCACCCCCTTACTTTCAATCTGGGGTTGTCTTTGGTTCTAAAATGAGTCCCTTGCAGGCAGCATATCGATGGGGCTTGTTTTTTAATCCAATCTGATAGCCTGTGTCCTTTGATTGGGGCAATTAGTTCATTTACATTCAGGGTAACTATTGAAAGATAGGAATTTAGTGCCATTGTATTGCCTGTAAGGTGACTGTTACTGTTTATTGTCTCTGTTCCTTTCTGGTCTATGTTGCTTTTAGGGTCTCTCTTTGCTTAGAGGACCCTTTTCAAGATTTCTTGTAGGGCTGGTTTCGTGTTTGCAAATTCCTTTAGTTTTTGTTTGTCCTGGAAGCTTTTTATCTCTCCTTCAATTTTCAAAGACAGCCTAGCTGGATATAGTATTCTTGGCTGCCTACTTTTCTCATTTAGTGCTCTGAATATATCCTGGCAGTCCTTTTTGGCCTGCCAGGTCTCTGTGGAGAGGTCTGTTGCCAATCTAATGCTTCTACCATTGTAGCTTACATATTTCTTCTCCCTAGGTGCTTTCAGGATTTTCTTTTTGTCTCTGAGACTCGTAAGTTTTACTCTTAGATTCAGGGTGTTGACCTATTTTTATCGATTTTGAGAGCGTTTCTCTGTGCCTCCTGGATTTTGATGCCTGTTTCCTTCCCTAAATTAGGGAAGTTCTCTGCTATAAATTGCTCCGATATACCATCTGCCCCTCTCTCTCTTTCTTCTTCTTCTGGGATCCCAATTATGCTAATGTTGTTTCATCTTATGGTATCGCTTATCTCTCGAATTCTGCCCTCGATTTCTGGGAGTTTTTTATCTCTCTTTTTTTCAGCTTCTTTATTTTCCATCCTTTGGTCTTCTATATCACTGATTCTCTCTTCTGCCTCATTTATCCTAGCAGTTAGCGCCCCCATTTTTTATTGCATTTCATTTATAGCCTTTTTGATTTCAACTTGGTTAGATTTTAGTTCTTTTACTTCTCCAGAAAGGGTTTTTCCAATAACTTCCATGTTTTTTTCAAGCCCAACCAGTATCTTTAAAGTGATGATTCTGAACTCTAGATCTGACATCATATTAATGTCCTTATTGAGTAGGTCTCTCGCAGTCGGTACTACCTCTTGTTCTTTTTGTTGAGGGGGGTTTTTCCGTCTTGTCATTTTGTCCAGAGGAGAATAGAGTAATGAGAGAACAAAATGCCAACAGGGTAACAATGTGCCCAGAAAATATACTCTAAACAAATCAGAAAAGACCTAAAGCAGTGGGAAAAGAAAGGGAAAGAGAGAATAAAAAGAAAAAAAAAAGAAAAAAAGAAAAAGATAAAGATAAAAACAAACAAAAACAGAACAAAACAAAACAAAAAAAAGAATATGATCAAATATGATCATGCTATTATATAGATCAGTGCCACACACCAGATTTTGGACGTATTTTGGTCTGTTAGAAGAAAGTGCTTCCCAAAATTTTCAAGAAAGAAAAACTTATATATTTACAAAAATAAGGGTTGATGTGATGAAGGGATGGAATATGACTGTAAAGATGGAAATTATAAAAAAATTTATAAAAGGAATTGATAAGTTGTTTGTAAAAAGAAAGAAGATTAAAAAAAAGATAAAGGAGAGAATATGATCAGGCAGGGGAGTAGAAAAAAACCATACACTAAAGATTTAGGGTATATTTTGATCTGTTAGAAGAAACTATCTGAAAATTTTAAAAAGAGAACAACTTATATATATATATGCCAAAAATACAGGTAACTACTATGAAGGGATAAAATATGACTCTAAAACGAAAAATAAAAATGTTTTTTTTAAAAAAGGGATTGATAAGATGTTGTTTGAAAATGGGTAAAAGAAAAATTCCAAAAAAAAAAAAAAAGACAGTTAAAAAAAAATTAACTTTGAAAGACTACAGAATCATGGTAAAAAAAAGCCATGGATTCTATATGCAGTATTCCCCTAGGGCTGGAGTTCTGCCGTTCTCATTGATCGGTAAACTTGGTCTTGGCAGGCTGTTCTCGCTGATCTTCTGGGGGAGGGGCCTGTTGCCGTGGTTCCCAAATGTCTCCCGGAGGTGGAATTACCCGGCCCTTGCCAGGTCCAGGCTAAGTAATCTGCTCAGGTTTGCTCTCCGGAGCTTCTGTTCCCTGTAAGCTTTCCGTACAGCTTTGGAGGCAGAGAGTTAAAATGGTGGCCTCCCAATCTCCACCCTGGAGGAGCCGAGAACTTGGGCCCTGCTCCTCAGTGAGCCCCCAGAGAAAAGCCATCAGTCACTCCTGTCATCCCAGTCTCCAGCCTCACTCCTTGCTCACCCGGCCTGTGACCACGCATTTCTATCTCTAGCACCCGACCCCGTGTGGAGTCTCCAAATCCCGCAGATCCCTGTGGTGCGCTCCCGCGCCTCTCCTCCTGGGGGAAGAAGGTGAGTCTCCCCAGATCTGCCGCTTGTTGGGTCCCTGCTGGAGGAGCAGTGGCCCAACTGTGCCACGGATCACGGTTTATGGCAACCCTGAGCTGAGAGCCCGAGCCTTGGCACCATCTCTGCAGCCGGCTTCTCTCTTCCGATACCTGGGAGCTCTGCCGCACTCAGGCACCCCCGTCTTTCTGTGACCCTGAGGGTCCTGAGACCACACTGTCCCATGAGGCTTCCACCCCCTGCTTAGCCACCAGAGTGATATCCCTCAGCGGAGCCGACTTCTAAAAGTTCCGATTTTGTGCTTCGTGGCTCTATCACTTGCCAGAAGTGGCCGATGGAGGCCCCTCCCCCGCCATCTATCCTCCCAAATATCGCCTCAGATTCACTTCTCCGCATGTCCTACCTTCCAAAAAGTGGTCTCTTTTCTGTTCAGAGAGCTGTTGCTATTCTTTCCTTCGATCTCCTGTTGAGTTTGTAGGTGTTCAGAATGGTTTGATCCCTATCCAGCTGAACTCCTGAGACCAGATGAAATCCAGGTCTCCTACTCCTCTGCCAACCCACTCCGCCCCCCATTTTTTTAATATTACAGTAATTGTTATGAACAATCAAATCAAATGTTACTACCAAGTCTTAAAAGACGTACAGTGTAAGGTAAAAGTAACTTCAATATAAGAAACGATTTAAATTCATTTTAGACAGATGGATAAAAATAAGGGGTGAGTTATTGGAAAAAGTTAAAATATCCTGATAATCTTTTTTTAAATAAAACTTTTTTTAAAGATTGATTTATTTATTTATTTATTTATTTATTTATTTATTTATTTGACAGAGAGAGAGAGAGAGAGAGTGAGCACAAGCAAGGGGGAACTGCAGGCAGAGGGAGAGGGAGAAACAGGCTCCCCACAGAGCAGGGAGCCCAATGCCAGGCTCGATCCCAGGACCCTGAGATCATGACCTGAGCCAAAGGCAGCCGCTTAACTGACTGAGTCACCCAGGCGCCCAATCTTTTATTTTTTTAAACATTTTAGTATGTATGTGTGTATTTTGTGTATATGTGTGTATTTTTAATTTAGATATGGTTGACATACAACTTTATATTAGTTTTAGGTGTACAACATAATGATTTGATATTTGTATATATTGCCATTCCATTTCTCTAGAACTTTTAAAGTGAAACTCCTTGTACCACCACCACCACCAACACTCACTCGCCTGAAGATTCACAATGATCCTCATGTACTCTAATCCTATGGCCAGCTCTTAGACTTCATTTTCTTTGATCTTTCATCTGCATTTTTCAGAACTGATGACTCCTTTCTTCTTTTTTTTTTTTGTTCTTTTTATTATGTTAATCACCATATGTTATATCATTAGTTTTTGATGTAGTGTTCCATGATTCATTATTTGCATGTAACATCCAGTGCTCCATGCAGAACGTGCCCTCCTTAATACCCACCACCAGGCCAACCCATCCTCCCACCCCCCTTCCCTCTAGAACCCTCAGTTTGTTTTTCAGAGTCCATCATGATGACTCCTTTCTTCTTAAGGGACTTTCTGTGTGGTGCCTAATAAACTACATCCTTTTGGTTTTCTCATCTCCTCACTGACTGTCCTTTCTTACCCTTCTCTGTTGGCTCCCCCTCCTCTTCCATATCTTGAATCAATATTATGCTGGATTGTTGTATTGTCAATTTGGTCAAGCTGGGAGTTACATCTCCTAGAACCCCTTTTTCTCTATGGCTCCAGGTTAGAGTTGCTCAAAAGAGGAACTTGCATATAGGATTTGAGAAGTGGAACTGAAGCCGAGTCATTATTCTCTGAATAATTTCAGGGCCAGATATGTTAATGGAAAAATATGGAAGTGCCTGGAGAATTCCAGCTTGTATTTTTCTTTCATTCCAAGTCTCGTTCTTCCTCTCAATTTCTTATTCTGTTGACCAGCAGTGGTCTCACGCACACTACTAGATGCTTGACTACAGTTGCACAGAATTAGTAGCTTCATAGATGCAGCGGCTTCTATGTTCCTCATAAAGAGTTCCCTATTTGGAGTTCCACTTCAGTGACTGAACAAGCCTAGTTTGTCAGATTTCCCTGAAAGCTCCATCTTGTTCGCTTGTGCCAATGTTATGAGAAGACTGGTTAGTGACTTCCTCAAATCCTCCATTCTCCCTGCCAGATCTTTACTGCTTCAACTCCTCCAATAATTGTATAAAATCTAATTCCAATAATAAACCTTTTATCCTATATTTCTATTAGTTGAATCCTGGGTCAAATATTGGTACCACTAGAAGTAGTTCTAGAGGAATACAACATTAATATAGCATTAGAACTCAGATATGACTAGATTTAAAGGCACTGATTACTGCTGTCATTGATGAATGGGACATTGGTAGTCTATGTCAAGCAATAGTTATTTTCCAAGTTATGTAATGTATAATTGAAATAGACAACTAAACAACTGGTAGAATCCCTATATTGGCTCCCTGATGTATGGAATGAGGTCTTTTATGATAGGAAAGGCAAATGAAAAACTCTCTAGAACTTCTTCCTACTAAATCAGTAACTCATAATCAGTAGCTGCATTCCTGGAGGGATTGGAGGGATTTTTTTTTTTCTACTAGTAAGGACTAAGAAGATGCAAGAGTGGTGATTGCTACTACATCCCCATCCAATTTGCCTTTTTAGACTAGGCAGATGACAGACAGATCCTGGAAAATGAGAGTGGATTACCACAAATTTAATTAGATGGTGGGGGAATCCATTTGTAACTTGTTGCAAATATGGTTTCTTTACTGGATCTAACCAACACACCCTTTGGAATCTACTATTCAACTAGTAACCTAGTAAATACCTTAGTAAAGACTACCAGAAGCAGTTTTCTTTTAGCTGGTAACTAGCAATACACTTCTCTATCATAGAACTATATCAACTATTTATCCCTTTATCATAGCACTTTTCTCAGGAACATCCCTGTCTCTCTATTCTAAAGGACATCTTGTCTTGCTGGTTCACCATGTTGATGACATCATGTTGCTTGGACCTCTTAAGCAAGAAGTAGACACCTTCTTAGACATATATGTGCCAGAATATAGAAAGTATTTCATACAAAAATGCAGGAGCATGCTAATTTGGCCAAGCTTTTAGCCATCCAGTGGTCTGTGGCATATTAAGTTGTCTGCTATGAAAGGGGTCATGGGTACTCAGCATAGTACCATGGAGTGTAGATATAACATAGGGTTTATTAGGGGAAAAACTTAAAATTAGAGAAGTGGTAGAGTGCACTCAGTCCCCTGAATTCTCATTACTCTGTGAAGTCCAGCACCGACTTGCTTTAGCCAGAAAGCTAGACGTGCAAAAAAGAACTCCTCCTCACTCACCCCATTATGTTATTTAGCCTAAGAAGGGGTAGAGAGTGCCTGATTACTTGTAGTAAAAAGAAGTAAAACAGGGTTCAGGAAATGCTAGTAAAGATACATAATAGAGACCAAGGTATACATACGGAGGACTCAGTAAACAACCTTGCCTGTTAAATGGAATGCTAAATAAGCCAAAGACATTATCTCTGTAGGCTGGCTCAGTGGAGATAAGCCAGCTCTCTGCTAAGCTTCCAAAAGTGGAAGGAGATAAGCCCTAAGGCTGTCTGGATTTGTCTCTCATCAATATCCCTTCCAAGGAAAGGGAGAAGTTGCTGCATCTGGCCGCTCTTCCAGTTCTAAAACAGTGCATTTGGTTGTTCATTTTGTTTAGGAGAAATGGCCAAATATGTGGATCTGTGCTGATTCTGGGTAGGGACTGATGGTTTGACTGTGTTGTCAGAGACCTGGAAGGAACACAAAGGAAAAATTATGTCCAGTAGTCCAGAGGTAATATGTGGAAGAACTCTCCAAAAAGGTCATGAAGGATAAAGAGATCTGTGTCCCATCTGATTATTTACCAAAGAGCAGCCTTAGCAGAAGTGAATCTTAACAACCAGGTGGACATGATGACTCATGTTGGGATGTTAGTCAGCCTCTTTCTCCAGCCATCCCTCCTCTTGCCTAGTAGGCTTATGATGAAGGTGGCAATGGTGCAGAAATGAAGGATATGTGTGGGCTCAGCAATATGGACTTGTGCTCACAAAGACCAATTTGACTTCAGCCACTGCTGAGTGCCCGACCTACGAGCAGCAGAGACCAACACTGAGTCCACAATACATCCCTACTCCCAAGGGACATCACCCAGGCACTTGGTGGAAGATTGATTACCTTGGATCACTTACATCATGGAAGGAATAGCATTTTGCTTCGGGTGGAACAGACATATATCCTGGATACGAATTTATCTTATCTGCTTGTGATTCTGCCAGAATTACCATCCAGAGATTTCCAAAAGGCCTTATTCAGTATTAAAGTTTTCCACACAGTATTACTTTTTATCACAGAAATTATTAAATATCAAATTCACTAGTCTTGTGATCTTTATAACCCTGAAGTAATTGATCTGATAGAATGGTAGACTGTCTTTTTGAAGACTCAGTTACGGTGCCATGTGTTTAGCACTATTTTGCAGAGCTAGTGTAAATCTTCAGGATAAATGAAGGCTCTGAATCAGTGACCAGTGGGAATAGTTCTTTCTGTTACCCTTAATGATCCACTAGCAAAATTTGTTCCCACAACTTTGGGGTCTGCTGATTTAGAGTTCTTACTGATAATGGGAAGTCCATTTTTTACTAGAGGATGTACAAAGACTTATAAACTGGAAGTTGAGACTATTACCTGGTCATTTATTACCTTCTCCCAGTGGACCAGCAGGCAAAGAAGAGGGTCATTGCATTAGAGGGCTTGCTGATCCTATCAAGGAGAAATTAAGCTTCTCCATTACAATGGGGGCAGGGAGTAGTATGTCTGGAAAACATGAAGTTCTCTGGATGCCTCAGTGCTCCTCCATGTTTTATGTTAATGTTAATGAAATACTGCCACAATCCAATAGAGGCAGGACTCCTAATGGCACAGATCTTGAAGGAACAAATGTTTTGGTTACCTTGGCATAAGGCAAGGAATCATGACCAGCCAAGGTATTTGCTGAGCTTAAAGAGAGGCTAGATGGACAATGGAAGCAGGAAGTTATAAATCCCAGTTATGATGACCTGACAAGTTACAGAAATAAAAATTCTAGTAGTTATTTCTTCCTTACTTCATTGTAAATGTGTGTGTGTGTGTGTGTATAAAATACCATTTGTTTTCTTTCATTTTTCCTTTTCCCATTCTCATACTCTTCAACATAAAATGTATTAATATTGCTTAAGGCATAGATTTTGGCTCAGAAGAAGAATGAACATTATTTACAAATGGACAAAGAGGGAACTTTGTGTATCCCTATCTGGGGAGGCTATGCTATGTATTGTTGGTTATACTAAGGATAGTTGCATCATTTTAGGTAGAAGCATCATTTTGCTGTGGCCCTGATTTGGAAATTATATATGGTTAAAAAGGTACATATGGACAGCAAATTGACAAGGTCTGGACTTATTTGGATTGGTTAATCTAGGTAGGTACTACATTTCCAAGAATCTCCTTTCCTGAATAGTTCCAGGTTATAGTTGGCCAAAACAGGAACTTCTGTGAGATTCAGAGGGTGGACAAACATACACGGAGGTGCCCAGCTTGTCCTCATTCTCTCCTACATCCAGCTCTTCTTTCCAACTGCTAGGCAGGTTATCCAGGCATCTCTACCAGATGCTTGGCTATGGACCCACAGGAAGCTACCCAGAGACCACAACTAATAAACTTCTGCAGATTGTACTTGGCTTCTCAGATTTCCCCAGAAGCCCAGCTTGTCTACCTGCACCAGTACTTCAGGAAGACAGGTAGTGTCTTTTCCCCTAAATCTGCCTCCAGGTATTTTCTTTTTCAGCTACTCCCATAATTGTGTAAAGTCTAATTCTTCTAATCATTCCTTATCCCACAACAAGCACAATGCTTCTGCCTCCCTGTCTGAACCCTGACTGGTACAGAGCCTGTGAGAATACCTGTTGTAGGTATTTGATAAATGTTAAATGTCTGTGTCTGTGTATCTGACGGGAATAGGCAAATTGCTGGTGAAGCCATACTAGAGGTAAATGCTGTTCTAATTTTCTGTGGTTTGCAATTATCATGGATGGAACTGAGAATTTATAACCCTAAGTATTGAGAAAGGGAATTTGGGATAATTCCTGGACCTATGATGGTACAGGGGGAGGGTAGTTAAATATTGCTTGCTCAAACTCTTCCACCTGAAGCATACAAGTTACTCTTCAAGGATTCTGTTGAAACCAAAACTGTAGAAGTGAACAATTTGTGACACAAAATCAGAAAAGCATTAGCTATTTGGATGGTGGATTAGACAAAGTAACAGCAACAATAACCAAAATAATAACAACAACAAAAGACAATAGAAATGAACAAAAAATTCCTGGTCTTAGAATATATGTGTATTTCTACAGCAAAGCAAAGTGAATTTTTAAACATTTTTATTGAAATCAAGGAAGGCTACTCAAAAGTTTCTGGTGAGCAAGATTTAAGAATTTAAAAATATATTAATTTAAGATGTATGGGCTAGTATGAATATTATATCTGTTTGGCAGTTTTCTTTTTATCATTTTATTTCAGAAAATAAAAATATTTATAAAGTGTCTCACAAATACATATAAGATCTCAGTCCTCCTGCTCAAATCTTTTCCCATGACAGTTTAAGTTACTTACAACAACCATAATAACTTTTGAGTTATTTTCTTAAGTTCTACTCAGACTTCATTACACTACCTCTTTTTTTGTTCCTTAAAGACAAAAATTCCCTCATTTTTAACTTTTTGTGCACTTTCTCTAACTTTCACAACAGGTAAAGAACATAGGAATTATGTTTCCTGGTTTGGAGGTGAGGAAAGTGAAGATCAGAGAGATTAAAGTGATGTACTCAGGGTCACACAATGAGGTCATAAGTTTAACCCAGATCCACATTCCTTCCACTTCTCTATCTTGCTTCCATTTAACTTTTGTATCATTGCTTTCCCCATCCAAGAACTATTGCACATTCAATTTCTATAGCTATTGCTAAATTGCTCTCCAGAAACTGTACCAATATACGTAAACTCCTACCAGAGTAGGGAAGTCTCTATTTCTCCACATTTTCATCAGTACCAACTAGATTTTTCAAAATTATTTTAGAACCCGGATGTGATTATAAAGATTATTGCTAGGTTGAAATTTAGGAATAACATGATATGTTAGATATTTAAAATGCTAAATGCCAAGCATTTGCATTTGAGTGTGTAGTGTTTTAAATAAAAATTTAAATAAACCTATGGACTTCTACACAATTGACTATGATTGTATCAGGCCTTAGATTCAGCTGGAGCTTAGGTCTCATATTCTGGAATTGGTGTAGAAGACAGAGCATTAAGCTACTGGCTAACGGAGGCTCTCAGCAAACCGTGGAACTTCAGGCTCCTCACTGAGAGGGCCAGAAACTTTCCTGTCATACTTTGTTAGCCTAAGAAATGATCCTGCCATAAAGAACAGCAAATACTTGACCTTGTACCACCATTCCTGTTGACTCAGAGAAAGATACAATTCTGAAGGAATGTGTCCATGATAAGTGAGTATGGAATCCATACCATTCTTCAAGCATAAGGAGATTCCAGTGGCTTCCTGGGGCTGCTCATCCATGGAATCTGGTTCTGAGCTTTTCCAACCTAAAGACATTTCAATTTCCCACAGTTTCCTCCACCTTTTCCAATCCAGCACTGCCAGTAAATGCAAAGAGAGCCTGTAAATCTCACTTTTTTCTTTTTCTCTTATCTGCTATAATTTCTGGCCCTCTGGGAAGTAAAATTGGATAGTAGGAAGGTAGAGAAAGACAGAGAGAATGCCAGAGTCTGAAACTTGTTTTATTTAGGATTCTTCCAAAATGCAGACCATAAAATAAGAATTTGGGTGCAGGTAATTTATTTGACAGATCATCCTGGGAAGCACAAGATAAAGAGTGGGGATAGTGACACAGGGAAGGGACAGGAGATAACACAGGTTGCATTAATTACTGGGGCTACTGCAGTGGGCAGTTGGAGCTCAGTCCTCCTGGGGACTTCTGATAACCTATGTTGAATGTGCTTCAGAATTGAGGGGTAAGGAAGCTGGGATTGATCCACCTCTTATTGGTTGAGATTGCCCTTGGGGACATTGAATCCCTGACACTTCTAATCTGCCCTATATGGAGGTTGGGTGAGCTCCTGTGATGCTGGAAAAAAATATCTGAGGCCAGAAGCAGAGTGATGTATACACTGGAGGCATGCTGCTGTCAGCATCCCTGGTGGTTCCCAAAGCAGGTGAACTTAGAGGTGGGGTTAGAGATATGGGGCAGGGTCTAAGACCCGAGAGAAATTTCATGAATTTCACATTGTTGTCTCCAGCCAGCCCAATAATACTGTTCTGTATATGGATATAGATGTCTATAGAGAGAAAGGTAGAAATGCTGCTCCAGAGAAGGAGGGTAAGGTAGGGATGTGGTATGGTAAAGGTAGGAATAGGGATAAGAAAACAGGGATTACATATAGGGCTGTGTGCTCACATGTGTATGTATCATTTGTGGCCATGTCATGTGGTCTATAGCCATATTTGATGGGAAAATAAAAATCTATTAAATGCAAGGTAAAACTGTGGCCCCTGCATGGAAGCTGAAAGAGGGATAGCTACACAGTCATTCAAGAAAGTTAATCTCTATCTATTTCCTCATCAGACTGTATGAAACTTGGATTGAATAGCCCTATATTCTACTGAATCCTAGAAAGTTCCCCCACACACACACAAAGGACTGTGTCTTCCCAGTGTTTCTCAGCCCTGACTTCTTACTGAAATTCCCAGGAGAACTTTAAAAATACTGATGCCTGGGCCACACCTCCACGGGTTCTGATTTAATTGGGCTCAGTGCAGTCGGGAACTGAGACTTGTAAAAGGTTCCCAGGGGACTTTCATGTGCAGCCAAGGTGAGAACCTCTGCCCTGGAAGTTCTTGAAGCAGTATTACTTCCTTTTATTTTCCTGGTGCATAAGTGACAAAGTTCCCACCTCCCACGTAGGTGAGCTGGGGTGGTGGTGAAATGACCTATGAGCCATTAAAACCTTAGGGAGAACACATGTCAAGGATGAAGGATCAGATTATTATGCTGAAGTGACTGTGGTTGGCAGAGAGACCTGCACATGTCCTGCTCTAGAAAAGAAGGGAGTAAACCTGAATCTGGTATTGAAAAAGAGGAGCATATTCTTTGAGTCATCCTCAGTTGCCATTATTTAATACGTTTCAGCTAACGTGTCCAGGAGATCGACATGATCTGTTATTCTCAAGCTTCATTGTTTATCCCAGATCTCAAAAACCATGTCAAGTTACCCAGTGCTCTTAAGCAAGTGTGTGGCAGGGGGAGGAGCAAGATGGTGGAGGAGTAGGAGACAAATTTCATCTGTTCCCAGGAATTCAACTAGATAGGGATCAAAACATTCTGAACACCTACGAACTCAACAGGAGATCGAAGAAAAGAATAGCAGCAACTCTCTGAACAGAAAAGCAACTTTCTGAAAGGTAGGATGTGCGGAGAAGTGAATCTGAGGCAATATTCAGGTAGATAGATGGCGGGGGGGGGCGGTGGATCCGTCTGCCGCTTCTGGCAAGTGATAGAGCAGCAGAGCACAAAATCAGAAATTTTAGAAGTTGGCTCCGTTGAGGGACGTCCCTCCAGTGGCTAAGTGGGGGGTGGAACCCTCTTTGGGACTGTAGGGTCTCAGGACCATCGGGGGTCACAGAAAGACCAGGGGTGCCTGAGTGCAGCAGAGCTCTCAGGTATCAGAGCAGGGAAGCTGGCTGCAGAGATGGAGCTGAGGAGTGGGCTCTCAGCTCGGGGTTGTCATAAACCGTGATCTGCGGCACAGTCGGGCCACTGCTCTTCCAGCGGGGACCCAACAAGGGGCAGATCCGGGGAGACTCCCCTTCCTCCCCCAGGAGGAGCGGCATGGGAACGCACTGCAGGGGTCTGCTGGGTTTGGGGACTCCACACCGGGTAGTGTGCCAAAGATAGAAACACTCGGTCACAGGCCGGGTGAGCACGGAGGGCAGCCGGAGACAGGGGAGACAGGACTGATTGACTGCTTTTCTCTGAGGCACAGGGCCCTGAGTTATTGCCTCCTGCATGGTGGAGATTGGGAGGCCACCATTTCACCCTCGTCCTCCAAACTGTTTGGGAAGCTTGCAAGGAACAAAAGCTCCCAAGAGCAAACCCAAGCAGATTACTTAGCCTGGACCTGACAAGGGCAGGGCAATTCCACCTCCAGCAAAGACATTTGGGAACCATGGTAACAGGCCCCTCCCCAGAAGATCAGCAAGAACAGCCAGCCAAGATCAATAAGAACAGCAGAACTCCAGCGCTAGGGGAATACTGCACATAGAATTCATGGCTTTTTTCCCTATGATTCTTTAGTCTTTCAAAGTTAATTTTTTTTAACTTTCTTTCTCTTTTTTTTTCTTTTTGAATTTTTCTTTTTCCCTTTTTCAACCAACATCTTATCAATCCCTTTTTTAAAAAAGTCTTTTTTATTGTTCATTTAGAGTCATATTCTATCCCTTCATAGTAGTTAACCTTATTTTTGGTATATATATATAAGTTGTTCTCTCTAAAATTTTTGGGATACAGTTTCTTCAAACAGACCAAAATATACCCTAAATCTCTAGTGTATGGCTTTGTTCTAGTCTCCTGCCTGACCACATTCTCTCCCTTTTTTTTTTAAATCCTCTTCTTTCTTTTTTCAACCAACGTTTTATCAATTCCTTTTATAAAATCTTTTATAGTTTTCATCTTTACAGTCATATTCCATCCCTTCATCATATTAACCCTTATTTTTGTATATATATAAGTTTTTCTTTATTTAAAATTTTGGGAGGCACTTGATTCTAACAGAACAAAATATGCCCAAAATCTAGTGTATGGCACTAATCTATGCACCAGCCTGATCATATTTGATCATATTCTGCTTTTTGTTTTGTTTTGTTTTTGTTCATTTTTGTCTTTTTCTTTTCTTTTTTTTTCCTTTTTCTTCCTTTCCCTTTCTTTTCCCTGGTTTCAGGACTTTTCTGATTTGTTTAGTTTATATTTTCTGGGGACGTTTTTACCCTGTTAGCATTTTGTTCTATCATTCATCTATTCTCCTCTGGACAAAATGACAAGATGGAAAAAATCACCTCATAAAAAGAAAAAGAGGCATTACCCACTGCCAGGGAACTAATCAATACAGACATTAGTAAGATGTCGGAACAGGAGTTCAGAATGATGATTTGAAAAGACACAGGCTAGCTGAGCTTGAAAAAAGCATGGAACATATTAGAGAAACCCTTTCTGGAGAAGTAAAAGAACTAAAATCTAACCAAGTCAAAATCAAAAAGGCTATTAATGAGGTGCAATAAAAAATGGGGGCTCTATGGGCGCCTGGGTGGCTCAGTTGGTTAAGTGACTGCCTTTGGCTCAGGTCATGATCCTGGAGTCCTGGGATTGAGTCCCGCATCGGGCTCCCTGCTCAGTGGGGAGTCTGCTTCTCCCTCTCCCAGTCCCCGTTTGTGTTCCCTTTCTCGCTGTGTCTTTCTCTGTCAAATAAATAAATAAAATCTTAAAAAAAAATGGGGGCTCTAAATGCTAGAATAAATGAGGCAGAAGAGGGAATTAGTGATAAAGAAGACCAAATGATGAAAAATAGAGAAGCTGAGAAAAAGAGAGATAACAACTATTGGATCACAAGGGCAGAATTCGAGAGATAAGTGATACCATAAGATGAAACAATATTAGAATAATTGGAATCCCAGAAGAAGAAGAAAGACAGAAATGGGCAGAAGGTATATTGGAGCAAATTACAGCAGAAAACTTCCCTAATTTGGGGAAGGAAACAGGCATCAAAATCCAGGAGGCACAGAGAAACCCCTCCAAATCAATAAAAATAGGTCAACACCCTGATATCTAATAGTAAAACTTATGAGTCTCAAAGACAAAGAGAAAATCCTGAAAGCAGCTCAGGACAAGAGATCTGTAACCTACAATGGTAGAAACATTAGATTGGTAACAGACCTATCCATAGAGACCTGGCAGGCCAGAGGGACTGCCATGATATATTCAGAGCAGTAAATGAGAAAAATATGCAGCCAAGAATACTATATCCACCTAGGCTGTCATTGAAAATAGAAGAAAAGATAAAATGCTTCCAGGACAAACAAAAACTAAAAAAAATTAGCAAACACGAAACCAGCCCTACAAGAAATCTTGAAAGGGGTCCTCTAAGCAAAGAGCGAGTCTAAAAGCAACACGACCAGAAAGGAACAGAGACAATATACAGTAACAGTCACCTTATAGGCAATACAATGGCACTAAATTCCTATCTTTCAATAGTTACCCTGAATGTAAATGGGCTAAATGCCCCAATCAGAAGACACAGGCTATCAGATTGGATTAAAAAACAAGCCCCATCAATATGCTGCCTGCAAGAGACTCATTTTAGACCCAAAGACACCCCCAGATTGAAAGTGAGGGGGTGGAAAACCATTTCCCATGCTAATGGACACCAAAAGAAAGCTGGGGTGGCGATCCTTATATCAGACAAATCAGATTTTAAACCAAAGACTGTAATAAGAGATGAGTAAGGACACTATATCCTACTTAAAGGGTCTATCCAACAAGAAGATCTAACAATTGTAAATATCTATGTCCCTAATTATATAGGAGCAGCCAATTATATAAGGCAAATAATAACAAAAGCAAAGAAGCACATTGACAACAATACAATAATAGTGGGGGACTTTAACACCCCCCTCACTGAAATGGACAGATCATCTAATCAAAGAACAACAAGGAAATAAAGACTTTAAATGACACACTGGACCAAACGGACTTCACAGACATATTCAGAACATTCCATCCCAAAACAACAGAATACACATTCTTCTCTAGTACCCATTGACCATTCTTCAGAATCGATCACATCCTAGGTCACAAATCAGGTCTCAACTGGTACCAAAAGATTGGGATCATTCCCTGCATATTCTCAGACCGCAGTGCTTTGAAACTAGAACTCAATCACAAGAGGAAAGTCGGAAAGAACTCAAATACATGGAAGCTAAAGAGCATCCTACTAAAGAATGAATGGGTCAACCAGGAAATTAAAGAAGGATTTAAAAAATTCATGGAAACCAATGAAAATGAAAACACAACTGTCCAAAATCTTTGGGATGCAGCAAAGGCAGTCCTAAGAGGAATGTATATAGCAATACAAGCCTTTCTCAAGAAACAAGAAAGGTCTCAAGTACACAACCTAACCCTACACCTAAAGGACCTGGAGAAAGAACAACAAATAAAGCCTAAACCCAGCAGGAGAATAAAAATAATAAATATCAGAGCTCAATGAAATAGCAACCAAAAGAACAGTAAAACAGATCAACGAAACTAGGACCTGGTTCTTTGAAAGAATTAACAAGATTGATAAACCCCTGGCCAGACTTATCAAAAAGAAAAGAGAAATGACCAAAATAAAAACCTGAATGAAAGAGGAGAGATCACAACCAACACCAAAGAAATACAAACAATGATAAGAACATATTATGAGCAACTCTATGCCAGCAAATTAGATAACCTGGAAGACATGGATGCATTCCTAGAGATGTATCAACTACCAAAACTGAAGCAGGAAGAAATAGAAAACCTGAACAGACCTATAACCACTAAGGAAATTGAAGCAGTCATCAAAAATCTCCCAACAAACAAAAGCCCAGGGCCAGATGACTTCCCAGGGGTATTCTACCAAACATTTAAAGAAGAATTACTACCTATTCTCTGAAACTGTTCCAAAAAATAGAAATGGAAGGAAACCTTCCAAACTCATTTTATGAGGCCAGCATTACCTTTATCCCAAAACCAGACAAAGACCCCATCAAAAGGGAGAATTACAGACCAATATCGTTGATGACCATGGACGTAAAAATTCTCCCCCAAATACTAGCCAATAGGATCCAACAGTACATTAAAAGGATTATTCACCACGACCAAGTGGGATTTATCCCTGGGCTGCAAGGTTGGTTCAACATCTGCAAATCAATCAGTGTGATACAATACATTAAGTAAAGAAAGAACAAGAACCATATGATCCTCTGAATAGATGCAAAAAAAGCATTTGGCCAAGTATAGCATCCTTTCTTGATCAAAACTCTTCAGAGTATAGGGATAGAGGGTACATACCTCAATATCATAAAAGCTATCTATGAAAAACCCACAGCGAATATCATTGTCAATGGGGAAAAACTGAGAATTTTCCCCCTAAGGTCAGGAACATGGCAGGGATGTCCACTCTCACCACTGCTATTCAACATAGTATTAGAAGTCCTAGCCACAGCAATCAGACAACAAAGAGAAACCAAAGGCATCCAGATCGGCAAAGAAGAAGTCAAACTCTCACTCTTTGCAGATGGTATGATATTTTATGTGGAAAACCCAAAAGACTCCACCCCAAAACTGCTAGAACTCATACAGGAATTCAGTCAAGTGGCAGGATATAAAATCAATGTACAGGGGGGCACCTGGGTGGCTCAGCCGTTAAGCGTCTGCCTTCAGCTCAGGTCATGATCCCAGGGTCCTGGGATCGAGCCCCACATCAGGCTCCCTGCTCAGCGGGAGGCCTACATCTCCCTCTCCCACTCCCCCTGCTTGTATTCCCTCTCTTGCTGTGTCTCTGTCAAATAAATAAAATCTTAAAAAAAAAAATCAATGCACAGAAATCAGTGGCATTCCTATACACCAACAACAAGACACAAGAAAGAGAAATTAAGGAGTCAATCCCATTTACAACTGCACCCAGAACCACAAGATACCTAGGAATAAATCTAAACAAAGAGGTAAAGAATCTGTACTCAGAAAGCTTTAAAATACTCATGAAAGAAATTGAGGAAGACACAAAGAAATGGAAACACGTTCCATGCTTATGGATTGGAAGAACAAATATTGTGAAGATGTCAATGTTACCTAGAGCAATCTACACATTCAATGCAATCCCCATCAAAATACCATCCACTTTTTTCAAAGAAATGGAACAAATAATCCTAAAATTTGCATGGAACCAGAAAAGACACCAAAGAGCCAGAGGAATGTTGAAAATGAAAAGCAAAGCTGGGGTATCACAATTCTGGACTTCAAGCTCTATTACAAACCTGTCATCATCAAGACAGTATGGTACTGGCACAAAAACAGACACATCGATCAATGGAACAGAATAGAGAGCCCAGAAATGGACCCTCAACTCTATGGTCAACTGATCTTTGACAAACAGGAAAAAATGTCCCATGGAAAAAAGACAGTCTCTTCAACAAATGGTGTTGGGAAAATTGGACAGCCACATGCAGAAGAATGAAACTGGACCATTTCCTTACACCACACAGAAAAATAGACTCCAAATGGTTGAAAGATCTCAATGTGAGACAGGAGTCCATCCAAATCCTAAAGGAGAACACAGGCAGTAACCTCTTCGTCCTCAGCCACAGGAAATTCTTCCTAGAAACATTGCCAAAGGCAAGGGAAGCAAGGGCAAAAATGAACTATTGGGTCTTCATCAAGATAAAAAGCTTTTTTTTTTTTTTAAGATTTTATTTATTTGAGACGAGAGAATGAGAGACAGAGAGCATGATAGGGAGGAGGGTCAGAGGGAGAAGCAGACTCCCTGCTGAGCAGGGAACCCGATGCGGGACTCGATCCTTGGACTCCAGGATCATGACCTGAGCCGAAGGCAGTCGCTTAACCAACTGAGCCACCCAGGCGACCAAGATAAAAAGCTTTTGCACAGCAAAAGAAACTGTCCACAAAACCAAAAGTCAACCAACACAATGGAAGAAGATATTTGCAAATGACATATCAGATAAAGGGCTAGTATCCAAAATCTATAAAGAACTTATCAAACTCAACACCCAAAGAACAAATGATCCAATCAAGAAATGGGCAGAAGACATGAACAGACATTTTTCCAAAGAAGACATCCAAATGGCCAACAGACACATGAAAAAGTGCGCAACATCGCTCAGCATCAGGGAAATCCAAATCAAAACCTCAATGAAATGTCACCTCACACCAGTCAGAATGACTAAAATTACCAACTCAGGAAACGACAGGTGTTGGTGGGGATGCAGAGAAAGGGGAACCCTCCTCCACTGTTGGTGGGAATGCAAGCTGGTGCAGCCACTCTGGAAAACAGTATGGAGGTTCCTCCAAAAGTTGTAAATAGAGCTACCTTACGACCCAGCACTTGCACTACTGGGTATTTACCCCAATGATACAAATGTAGGGATTGAAGGGTTATGTGCACCCCAATGTTTATAGCAGCAATGTCCACAATAGCCAAACTGTGGAAAGAGCCAAGATGTCCATTGACAAATGAACTGATAAAGAAGAAGTGGTATATATATACACAATGGAATATTATGCAGCCATCAAAAGGAATGAGATCTTGCCATTTGCAATGACGTGGATGGAACTGGAGTATATTGTGCTGAGCAAAATAAGTCAATCAGAGAAAGACATGTATCATATGACCTCACTGATATGAGGAATTCTTAATCTCAGGAAACACTGCTGGAGTAGTGGGGTGTGGGAGGGATGGGGTGGCTGTGTGATAGACATTGGGGAGGG
Organism: Mirounga angustirostris; assembly: GCF_029215605.1. Lineage (NCBI taxonomy): Eukaryota > Metazoa > Chordata > Mammalia > Carnivora > Phocidae > Mirounga > Mirounga angustirostris. Next base: position 33,341,199 of record NW_026991723.1, read on the forward strand.
TATGTGCTATGGTGAGCATTGTGAATTGTTTAAGACTGTTGGATCACATACCTGTACTTCAAACAAATAATACATTATATATTATATATATATAATATATAATATATATTTAATATATATATATTAAAAAAAGAGGAAGAAGAAAGCAGGAAGGGAAGAATTGAGGGGAGGAAATCGGAGGGGGAGAGGAACCATTAGAGACTATAGACTCTGAAAAACAAACAGGTTTCTAGAGGGGAGGGGAGTGGAGGGATGGTTTAGCCTGTTGATGGGTATTAAAGAGGGCACGTACTGCATGGAGCACTGGGTGTTATACGCAAACAATGAATCATGGAACACTACATCAAAAACTAATGATGTAATGTATGGTGATTAACATAACATAATACTAATAAATTAAAAGCATGTGTGTGGCAAGATCTCATCTGGCTGAATTTGCAGGTCTAAGAAGAGTATGACAATGCCTAAAATTCATGTAATGATAAACATTTACTGAGTACCTACTATTGAGAAAGATTTCTATCAATACAGTAAGAACAACAGATATGAAGTATTTGTGGACTTTTTCCTCAAGGACCTTTTGGTTCTTTAGAGGGAATTCACTCATTCATTCAGCAAATATTTATTGGGCATCCATAATGTGCTAGTCATTATCCTGAGTTCTGGGGTTATAATAGTGAACAAATGAGAGAGATCCCTGCTTATATGAAACATATATCCTACTGGGGAAAACAATTAACAAACTAATAAAATATGTAATATCAGAGGGTGATAAGTACAATGTAGAAAAATACAGTAGAAGGAGAATAACGGGGTGACACTTTTGATTGTGTGGAAGGGAAGGCTTTCTAGAGAGCATGATATTGAACAGGAACTGGACTAAGTGGAGAGGGAAGCCATATGGATATCTAGAAGGGAAAGTGCGGTGGTGGCTTAGATGAGGTAGAGTGATAGTGGCGGTGAGCAGTGATCCATTTCCAGATCTGTTTCAGGAAACATTCCATTCCTAAAGTGAGATCAATTGGGACTCCTGGTGTGCATTTTAAAGTTAATCACAGACCACACACCTATTCCCTGAGTGCTGACCTATGCTCAGCAACATGTGAAAGCTGTGTTGGTTCAAGAAAGGATGAGGTACAGACCTTCCCTTACTGTGTAGAGTAGATATGTTTTCACCAGACCTCAAAACCTCTTTCAGTTTCTTCAACCTTGAAATAAGCCATTTAACAAAGTGGACTGGTATTCACTCATACACATACCCATCTCAGTGGATTAGAAAGAACTGATTTCAAACACAAATATTTAACAAGCACCTACTATGCATCAGACATTGTGTTAAGCATTTGGGGGAATATAATAGCTAGTTACATATGGTTCTTTTCTTTCAGGAGTTTGTAATACCAGAGGGAAGACTAATTTCTCATGTCCTTCCCTTCCTCCATGTGGTCTACCAATAACATTCAAAGCTGCTCCTTTAGTTAAGGAATTTTTATTAATAAGGGACAAAATCCTATGTGAAGAAGCTCAGGTAAGAAGAAATTTATACCAACAGTTTCCAATGGAACCCAATTTTTGACAGTATTGTTAGTGCTTGGGGGATTTGCAAAGGCTGTTAGAATCTTTGCTTCTCATTTTGGAGCTGTGTGATTTTTTATCCTTGTCCTTCTCTACACATCTGCTTCATGCTCTCCTTACAGCCTGGATTTCTCCTTTTCTCATGCTTTCCCATGCCCCTTCAGAGACAATTCAACGTAGTCCCTTTGGGTACATTACTTTTCAGCTCATGTGTCCTTGTCCTAGTCTCTGTGTCCCCATTTCCAATTTCCAGTAGAGAGAATATTATTGGTTAAGTCCATTAACTGTGATGTCGTTAGGGGTCACTTGATGTACAGGACCCCCCATTTTGATGTATGAGTAGATCGAGGAAGGTGAGCAGAAGTGAAGTGATGATTATCTCTAGTACCATATTTCTCTATTTTATTATCTTTACAAACTGTTGGATAGCCAGCCTGCTTCTTTATATATAGGGCTCAGTATTTAAGACCTTTCTCCATAGAGCACCTTCCTCACATCCAGCCTCGTTATTTCCTGCTTATAGTGGTTCCCTGAATCAGTGATAATTCCTTTACCGGCCTACCTGGGGGTTCACATTTAATAGATAGATTCCCTAATGATGTTGTATTGAACACAGTCTTTTACACAAGTGAGTTTACCCTGTGCATGCAGCAAAAAAACAGCTGCAATGATGACGTGGTGATGGTGATGAAGGTGGTGGCAGACTGAGGCCAGTGCTCAGGTTACCCATGAAGCCATAGCTCCATCTCATCAGAGGGAGCTTTTCAGCTGTTGATAGGTGAGCACTTCAAAAAGGATGGTCCACTGATAGCAAAACTAAACAACTCAGTCCATATTCATTACTCTGTTATCTCCATTCATGGATTCTAAGCAATCATTTTTTCTTCCTAGCCTGTTTTTCCGTGTGTGTGTGAACCTTTTTGATGTTAAGGCTACTGAGGGTGTGTAGGCAGCATGCTGAGAGAAAGTAGGATGAGGCCAGCTTAGCTGGCAGTGTGCCACTGGGGGGATTCTGTTGAAGCTGGAGCCCTACTCTATGTCATATTGGAATCAAACCTTCTATTGCTGAAAATCACAGTGCCTCTGATCTCAGCGCCATCAGATAAGCTGCCAGAAAATAACATCTTAGATATTCATTTAACAGGAGGTAGGGTTATTGATAGAACTGTCTTGCTTTGAAAATTCCTACAAGGCAGAACCAAATGCACAGATGACAAAACTTTGGTGGAAGCACCAGAGAGACGGAAGCTAAAAGTATGGCAGAAACAAAGGTTGTGGGGATCTTTGAAATGTGTTCCCTTTTAAGAGCATTAGACAAACACATGGCAGAGACTGCACACCCCCCAATTATTTTCTGGCCTCTGTGCTCACAAACAATCACCATATGAAAAGCAAAGCATCTTCATGAGAAAAGGGAAAAATAATTCTAAGAAACACAGAAATGTTCTAGAAATCATCCTCGTTGCCACTTGCCCTAAGCACCAACTGTGCTGGTTCCTGGGATACAAAGATGAATGGTGTGCAGGCTTGCTTTTCAGAAGCTGTGATACTAATCATGATAGTATTCTATCTGCAAGTCTCAACATTATTCTTTCTGTACTCACTCCTACTGCCACCACCCCAGGCCTGGTCCTATCTTTTATATGAGTCACTGAAAAAGCTCCAGCGACCCTCTTTCCTTCCGTCACATCACACACTGCACTAAAGTTATCTCTCTCCAGCAGCGTACTTATCACACTGTCCCCCTGCTCAGGAAACAGCAGAAATCTCCCTACTGCCTACTGAATGGAATCTGAACTCTATGGCCTCATATTCAAGGCTCTTCCATTGAGCATCTTCCACTGTGTACACATATGCAGGTTTACCTTTGCTCCATGCCCATGGTGGTCTACCTGCTTTACTGACTACACGAATAGTGCTCTTATTGTTACAAATAAAACATTGGCACCTACATTTTGAAATATTGAAGAATGTGTCTTTAAACTTTCTTTGACTGAATTTCCTATTTTCCATGCATGTGACATTTATGTTTATACTAATAAAGATACTTGAGGGGGGAAGAAAAGATGGTGGAGGAATACAGGACCATATTTCAACTGGTCCCCAGAATTGAGCTGGATATCTACCAGGCCACTATGAGCACCCACTAAATCAGCCTGAGATGTAAGAAAATCTGGATCTCTACAAACAGAATATCTCAGGCAGTTGGTTTCAAGGTACAAAGCAGGGAGCAGTGATTCTGCGGGCAGATATCGGAGGATAAACGGCAGCGGGTGGGAGCATGGCCATGGGGATTCCACACCTCTGGTGAGCAACAGCCTCACTCGCTGGGGATGGGGCAGACTCGCAGACCAGTAGCAGCAGGGAAAGGACTTTAGGGCAGCACCCAGGGCGGAAACCTGGAGAGGCAGGGTCACATGTGTGAACTGGGAGTGGCTGGCAGTTTTAGAAGCAAAAAGGGCAGAGATGTGCCCCGACAGGGGTGCACAACCCAGGACACTGCAGTTTATAGCAGCACAGACAGAAATGGAGACAGTATGGCCTGGAGAGCTCACTGAAGAACAGACTGCGATCTCTCTGCTCTGAGGCAGAGGGTTGGAAACACCCTGGCATGTAATAGTAAAACTTGCAAATCATAGAACCAAGGAAACCATCTTAAGGGCAGTTAGGGGGAAGAGATTCCTTATGTACAGAGGGAGGAACATCAGAATAACGGCAGACCTATCCACAGAGACCTGGCAAGCCAGAAAGGCCTGGCAAGACATATTCAGGGTACTAAATGAGAAGAACATGCAGCCAAGAATACTTTATCTGTCAAGGCTTTCATTTAGAATGGATGGAGAGATGCAGAGCTTCCACGACCGGCAGAAGCTGAAAGAATATGTGACCACTAAGCCGGCCCTGCAAGAAATATTAAGGGGGGGGGTTCTATAAAAGGAGAAAGACCCCAAGAGTGATCTACAACAGAAATTTACAGGGACAATCTATAGAAACAATGTCTCCATAAAATGGCACACGGTTGCAGATTGGATAAAAAGACATCCATATGCTGTCTACAAGAGACTCATTTTGAACCTAAAGATACATCCAGACTGAAAGTGAAGGGATGGAGATCCATCTTCCATACCAGCGGACCTCAAAAGAAAACTGGGGTAGCAATTCTTATATCAGACAAATTAGGTTTTAAACTAAAGTCTGTAATTAGAGACACAGACGGACACTATATCATTCTTAAAGGGTCTATCCAACAAGAAGATCTAACAATTGTAAATATCTATGCCTCCAACATGGGAGCAGCCATCTACATAAGCCAACTGTTAACCAAAATAAAGAGTCATATTGATAACAATATGTTAATTGTAGGAGACCTCAATACTCCACTCTCAGCAATGGACAGATCATCTAAGCAGAAAATCAACAAGGAAACAAGAGCTTTGAATGATACATTGGACCAGATGGACCTCATAGATATATATAGAACATTCCACCCAGAACAACAGAATACTCATTCTTCTCGAGTGCATATGGAACTTTCTCCAGAATAGACCACATACTGGATCACAAATCAGGCCTCAACCGATACCAAAGATTGAGATTATTTCCTGCATATTCTCAGACCACAATGCTTTAAAACTGGAACTCAATCACAAGAAAAAATTTGGAAAAATTCAAACACTTGGAAGCTAAAGACTACTCTTCTCAAGAATATTTGGGTCAACCAAGAAATCAAAGAAGAACTGAAACAATTCATGGAAATCAATGAGAATGAAAACACATCGGTCCAAAACCTATGGGATACTGCAAAGGCAGTCCTAAGGGGGAAATGCATAGGCATCCAAGCCTCACTCAAAAAAATAGAAAAATCCCAAATTCACCAACTCACTCTACACCTTAAAGAACTAGAGTAAAAGCAACAAACGACACCTAAGCCATGCATTAGAAGAGAAATAATTAAAATTAGAGCAGAGATCAATGAATTAGAAACCAGAAACACAGTAGAACAGATCAATGAAACTAGAAGTTGGTTCTTTGAAAGAATTAATAAGATTGACAAACCACTGGCCAGACTTATCCAAAATAAAAAAGAAGACCCAAATTAATAAAATTATGAATGAAAGGGGAGAGATCACGACTAACACCAAGGAAATAGAAACAATTATTAGAAATTATTATCAACAACTATATGCCAATAAACTGAGCAATCTGGATGAAATGGAGGCCTTCCTGGAAACCTATAAGCTGCCAAGACTGAAACAGGAAGAAATTGACAACCTGAATAGACCAATAACCAGGAATGAGATTGAAGCAGTGATCAAAAACCTCCCAAAAAACAAGAGTCCAGGGCCTGATGGATTCCCTGGGGAATTCTACCAAACATTCAAAGAAGAAATAATACCTATTCTACGGAAGCTGTTTCAAAAAATAGAAACAGAAGGAAAACTTCCAAACTCATTCTATGAGGCCAGCATTACCTTAATCCTCAAGCCAGGCAAAGACCCCATCAAAAAGGAGAATTTCAGACCAATATCCCTGATGAATATGGATTCCAAAATCCTCAACAAAATCCTAGCTAATAGGATCCAACAATACATTAAAAAGATCATCCACCACAACCAAGAAGGATTTATCCCCGGATGTAAGGGTGGTTCAACATTCGCAAATCAATCAATGTGATAGAACACATTAATAAGAGGAAGGAGAAGAACCATATGGTCCTCTCAATTGATGCAGAAAAAGCATTTGACAAAATACAACATCCTTTCCTGATTAAAATTCTTCGGAGTATAGGGATAGACAGAACATTCCACAAGTTGATAAAATCCATCTATGAAAAACCCACAGCGAATATCATCCTCAATGGGGACAAGCTGAGAGCCTTTCCCTTAAGATCAGGAACACATCAAGGGGGCCCACTCTCACCACTGTTGTTCAACATAGTACTAGAAGTCCTAGCAACAGCAATCAGACAACAAAAAGAAATAAAAGGTATTCAAATTGGCAAAGAAGAAGTCAAACTCTCTCTTTTTGCAAACGACATGATACTTTATGTGGAAAACCCAAAAGACTCCACCCCCAAATTACTAGAACTCATCCAGCAATTCAGTAATGTGGCAGGATACAAAATCAATGCACAGAAATCAGTTGCTTTCTTATACACTAACAACGCAATGGTAGAAAGAGAAATTAGAGAAATGATTCCATTTACAATAGCACCAAAAACCATAAGATACCTTGGAATAAACCTAACCAAAGAGGTAAAGGAAATGTACTCTAGGAACTACAAAACCCTCATGAAAGAAATTGAAGAAAACACAAAAAGATGGAAAAATTTTCCATCCCCATGGATCGGAAGAATAAACATTGTTAAAATGTCTATGCTACCCAGAGCAATTTATACCTTCAATGCCATCCTGAACAAATTTCCAATGACATTTTTCAAAGTGCTGAAACAAACAATCCTAAAATTTGTATGGAATCAAAAAAGACCCCAAATCGCCAAGGAAATGTTGAAAAAGAAAAACAAAGCTGGGTGCACAACATTGCCTGATTTCAAGCTATATTCCAAAGCTGTGATCACCAAGACAGCATGGTACTGGCACAACAACAGACATACAGACTAATGGAACAGAATAGAGAATCCAGATATAGACCCTCAATTCTATGGTCAAATAATCTTTGACAGAGCAGGAAAAAACATGCAATGGGAAAAAGTCTCTTCAATAAATGGTGCTGGGAGAATTGGACAGCCACATGCAGAAGAATGAAACTCGACCATTCTCTAACATCATACACAAAGATAAACTCAAAATGGATGAAAGACCTCAATGTGAGACAGGAATCCATCAAAATCCTAGAGGAGAACATAGGCAGTAACCTCTTTGACATCAACCACAGCAACTTCTTTCAAGATACATCTCCAAAAGCTAGTGAAACAAAAGCAAAAATGAACTTTTGGGACTTCATCAAGATAAAAATCTGCAGAGCAAAGGAAACAGTCAACAAAACAAGAGGCAACCCACAGAATGGGAGGAGATATTTGCAAATGACACTACAGATAAAGGGCTGGTATCCAATATCTGTAAAGAACTTTTCAAACTCAACACCCAAAAAACAAATAATCAAGTCAAAAATGGGCAGAAGATATGAAAAGACACTTCTCTGAAGAAGACACACAAATGGCTAACAGACACATGAAAAAATGTTCACCATTATTAGCCATCAGGGAAATTCAAATCAAAACCACATTGAGATAGCACCTTACACCAGTTTGAATGGCAAAAATGGACAGGGAAAGAAACAACAAATGTTGGAGAGGTTGTGGAGAAAGGGGAACACTCTTACACTGTTGATGGGAATTCAAGTTGGTACAGCCACTTTGGAAAACAGTGTGGAGGTTCCCCCAAAATTTAAAAATAGAGTTACCCTATGACCCAGCAATTGCACTGCTGGGTATTTACTCCAAAGACACAGATGTAGTGAAAAGAAGGGCCGTATGCACCCCAATGTTCGTAGCAGCAATGTCTGCAATAGCCAAACTGTGCAAAGAGGCAAGATGCCCTTCAACAGATGAATGGATAAAGAAGATGTGGTCCATATATACAGTGGAATATTACTCAGCCATCAGAAAGGGTGAATACTCAACTTTCACATCAACATGGATGGGACTGGAGGAGATTATGCTAAGTGAAATAATTCAAGCAGAGAAAGTCAATTATCATATGGTTTCACTTATTTGTGGAACATAAGGAATAGCATGGAGGACATTAGGAGAAGGAAGGGAAAAATGAAGGGAGGGAAATCGGAGGGAGAGATGAACCATGAGAGACTATGGACTCTGAGAAACAAACAGGGTTTTAGAGGGGAGAAAGGAGGGGGGATTGGTTAGCCCGATGATGGGTATTAAGGAGGGCACATACTGCATGGAGCGCTGGGTGTTATACAAAAACAATGGATCGTGGATCACCACATCAAAAACTAATGATGTATTGTATGGTGACTAACATAACATAATAAAATTAAAAAAAAAAAAAGATACCTGAGTGGCAGGATATTTATTATTGGAATGAATATTGATCATTTTTGATACGACCTGAAGGTGTGGATATGTTGTATGGGAAAATACTGTCACAAAAAGACACTGCTTTTAATTTTGTGTGTTTATTCTTACCATCATGTCTTTATATATAGTATTTCATTTGCTTAACAGTATCCCTTGCATCTTTTCTGTCTGCTCATTCCAATTCACGATTGTATTTGATCAATTGGCTAATACATATTTGTGAACTATGCTTACTTAGGCCATATCAACAAGGAATTTGAAATTGGGTCACCCTGACAGTAAATTGTATGTTTCATGCATCTTATTTCACCAATTAAGGCTTGGCTTTGAGTTCCCTGAGAAACCCCCACTTCTAAAGGATCTCATCATTGTACTCAGAAACAGATTTCACCAGTGACATCCCCCCTTTCCTTGTTCTGGACCCTCTCTACTAGATGCTGCCATATCCTACAGATACTCCTGACCCTTCTTCTGACAACCTCTGTTCCTGCACACACTGTTGCTTAAAGTGGAACCTTGCTGTTTTTGAAAGGCATTGCCCTCCTCCTCTGGGGCTCTAACGTCCATCATTGATGCACTGGAGATGTGAAGGTGACAGAGCTGTGTGTTGTCTTGAGGCATAAATGGGGAAAATGTCCCAATCACTTGCCATTTTGATGCATTGTTTTAGAAGAATACCAAAGCAATGTGGCTCTTGTTCCAAACTCTTTCTGGTTGTATTAACAGAGCAAACTGTCACAGAACTCAGAGATGAGTCTTAGGAGTCTGGAAGGAAAGTGATTTTGGATAATCATACCAGCACACTGGACCAGACCTACCTGTCTTAGCTCCATTTCTCTTATGGTAGGTGCTTTTCAAGGGGGTTCTTTGGTTCCTTGGAGGATGGTCTTCCAGTAGCCTGCTCTACTGTTTCACCCCATTTAACTGAACAGGATACACTGTTATTTTTGGCACATCATGCACTAAGATAGGAACAGGCCATATATTTATTTAATGGTTTTCATCACTAAGTAGGTATATGACTGTGGTAACATCAATTAATCATTCTGGGTCTAAGTTTACTCACTTGGATGACCTCTAATATCACCTTAGCTGCAAAAATTCCTTGTTTTTAGACATTTGACTATTTTTCTTTTGTGGGTATGCTAAACTAAAGTTCTATGAGATAACTGCTCCATGCAGAAAACAACTGTACAACTTGGTCACAACACAAAAAGCACTCCTTGAAGGTCCTGGAGAATGGACAGAGGCGGGCACTCTACTGGAGAGTGTACCCTTAGAGGGAGGGAGATGAGAACTACACAAGTCATTTCCCATCTTGTTTCCTTTCAGACTAGGGCTAACCCTTGCAGTGCAGAGAATTAGCGGCATACAAGAGGGAACACCTGCCCTCTTTCCAGCTTGAAGAACAAGAAAAGTAAAACTGGGAAACTGAATGCTGGAGAGGGTGGGGAAATCACATGAGGGAAGGAACCAGTGAAGACATCCCTAAACTCTGTCTACCCATATCTCTGACCCCTGAGCCTCACATACATAGAACAGACTAAGAAGTTCAGCCAAATGTAAAATAAAATCTAAACTGAGAAGGTACTAAAGAAAGAACAGAGGCAGATAGGTATACTAATTTGGGGGAGGGAAGATGGAAACTACAAGTAGGTTCCTATCTCTGCAGCTCTTACACTGAGTTTAAATGTATTCTATGCCTGTACTACTATAGCGCTACATACTATACTGTACTATATATTTTTACTATAGGAGAGTCCACAAAAAGGTTACATCGAAATCAACTTAGCATATTTGCAGGATTCACGATCAATATAAAAAATCAATTAGAAAATGAAATTAAGGGCGCCTGGGTGGCTCAGATGGTTAAGCGTCTGCCTTCGGCTCAGGTCATGATCCCAGGGTCCTGGGATCGAGTCCCGCATCGGGCTCTCTGCTTCTTGGGAGCCTGCTTCTCCCTCTGCCTCTCTCTCTCTGTCTCTCATGAATAAATAAATAAAAATCTTTAAAAAAAAAAAAAAAAAAAAAAAAAAAAAAAAAAAAAGAAAATGAAATTAAATAAAAAAATTACTTCACAATAAAATAAAAATACCTAGGTATAGACTTAACAAATGATATGATAAACCTGCATATTGAAAACTAAAAAACATTGAAGAAGGAAATTAAAGAAGAGATATATATGTATATAAGGTTGATTTTTTTTTCTGGAAGATCCAGGAAAGAATGCATATGATGCATATATGTGATTTTTGTGGGTTTAAATACTCAATATTTCAAGATAGCAATTTTCCCAAATTGACCTAGATATCCAATGCAATCTCAAGAGGCTAAAAAAAGAAATTGGCAAACTTATTTTAAAATTTAAATGCAAAGACAAAGGACTAAAATGGTTTAACACTTTTTTGAAGAAGAACAAAATTGCATAACTTACACAAATAGATTTTAAAACTTACTATAAAACTACAGTAATCAAAATACTATGGTATTGGCATAAGAATTGACATATAGATCAAGGGAATAGTATGGAGTCTAAAAATAGATTTACACTTAGATGACTAAGTGATTTTCAACAAAGGTGCTAAAGGAATGGAGACACTTAAATAATAATATATATTAAGTTGGGTAGGTTAGGCTGTAGGAACAAATTAGTTGTCAACTTCAGTGGCTTAAACAACAAGAATTCTATTTCTTGTCCAGGAAATATGTTTGTATTGGGTAAGGCAGCTCTCCTCCGTGAAGAAATTCAGTGACCCAGGCATAATGATGGCTCTGAAATTTTCAATATGTGGCTTCTAAGACCATTCTGAGCATCACTGAGGATTCCATATGGCATATCATAGAACTGTGCATGTAAAAATGTGGTGTATGTGGAAGGTTTTTAAGGGGCCAGATGTAGATGTTATACAGTCAGACTTAGACTTCAATTTCATGGTCAAACTCAGCCCCAGTGGAGGCTGGGATATGTAGTTTAGCTATTTGTCCAGGAGGAATAGGAAATAATTTTGGTGAAGAGCTAAGAATCTCAGTCACAGTATGAAAGGGTATGTAATTTAAGTTAAGTGGACAGATAAAAATAGAAGAGAGGTAAATGATAAATGAATAGCAACTTCATTGGACATATGCCAATCCAATTCTACAGGAAAGAAGTTTATCCGCCAAGAGAAGATGAGAAGGATGGAATACAATATTACCCAATGAGTATGCATCTAATGCCATATTTCTTTTGTTTCCTTTTTAGTTTCTTTTTTTTTTAAAGATTTTATTTATCTATTTGTCAGAGAGAGAGAGAGCACAGGCAGAGGGAAAGAGAAGCAGGCTCCCCACTGAGCAGGGAGCCTGATGCAGGGCTCGATCCCAGGACCCTGAGATCATGACCTGAGACGAAGGCAGATGCTTAAGGACTGAGCCACCCATGTCCCCCATCCTTTTTAGTTTCTAATTCTAGGGAATGTACATCATATAGAGCAGACATGAAGAGCATAATTGATTATTAAGGTGTGATCATGGTGCCTTCATGAAAATTATCAGGCAGCATGTTATACAATCATCAGATATGCATTGATTCCTGAAGAAGCTGTCTGATATTACTTGTTTTTATAGGGCCTTATATGTCCATTTCCCCATGTATAATGAATGCATCAAGTGTTGTTTCTGACCCATATTAGGTAATCCCTCAGTTAGCACTTGTGAACGAATAGATCAAATGGGCATTGCTATTAGTATTCTTGGTTTTCCCTGATTAACAAACTGGGAATTTATTTCCTCTATATGAGAACATAGTCTCTCTCTTTCACCACTTCTATTTGTTAGGGAATAAAAAGAACAAACTCCAAAATACCATGAAAAGAGATACAAAGGCAAAATAAATCCTAGAGACCTGGTAGTAATTAATAATGTCATGTATCGGGCGCCTGGGTGGCTCAGTTGGTTAAGCAACTGCCTTGGCTCAGGTCATGATCCTGGAGTCCCGGGATCGAGTCCCGCATCAGGCTCCCTGCTCGGCGGGGAGCCTGCTTCTCCCTCTGACCCTCCCCCCTCTCATGTACTCTCTCTCATTCTCACTCTCTCAAATAAATAAATAAAATCTTTAAAAAAAATAATGTCATGTATCTTCTGAATAATATGCATGTGTGGGGTGTGTGTGTGTTTGTGGGTGTGAGATGGCCAAGTGAGAAAGACCAGATAAATTCCAGGTTATATCAAGGGGAACATAAGGTCATAAATTCTTATTGTTTTAAAATTATATTACAAATTAGGCAGTAACCTCTTCGACCTCAGCCACAGCAACTTCTTGCAAGACATGTCTCTAAAGGCAAGGGAAACAAAACAAAAATGAACTACTGGGACTTCATCAAGATAAAAAGCTGCTGCACAACCAAGGAAACAGTCAACAAAATTAAAAGCAACCTAAGGAATGGGAGAAGATATTTGTAAATGACATAACAGAGAAAGGGCTGGTATCCAAGATCTATAAAGAACTTATCAAACTCAACACCCAAAAAACAAATAATCCACTCAAGAAATAGGCAGAAGACATGAGCAGACACTTCTCCAAAGAAGACATAGAAATGGGCAATAGACACATGAAAAAATGCTCTACATCACTTGTCATCAGAGAGATACAAATCCAAACCACAATGATATACCAGTTAGAATGGCTAAAATTAATAAGACAGGGAATGGCAAATGTTGGCGAGGATGTGGAGAAAGGGAAACCCTCTTACACTGTTGGTGGGAATGCAAGCTGGCACAGCCACTCTGGAAAACAGTATGGAGTTTCCTCAAGAAGTTAAAAATAGAGCCACCCTATGACCCAGCGATTGCACAACTGGGTATTTATCCCAAAGATACAGATGCAGTGAAAAGAAGGGGCACAAGCACCCCAATGTTCATAGCAGCAATGTCCACAATAGCCGAAGTGGGGAAGGAGCTGAAATGTCCTTCATCAGATGAATGGATAAAGAAGATGTGTTTCATATATACAATGGAATATTATTCAGCCATCAGAAAGGATGGATACCTACCATTTTCACTGACATGGATGGAACCGGAGGGTATTATGCTAAATGAAGTAAGTCAATCAGAGAAAGACAATTATCATATGGTTTTACTCATATGTGGAATATAAGGAATGGTGAAGAGAACCATAGGGGAAGGGAGGGAAATCTGAATGGGAAGAAATCAGAGAGGGGGACAAACCACGAGAGACTCTTGACTCAGAAAACAAAATGAGGGTTGCAGAAAGGAGAAGGGTGGGAGGATGAGGTAACTGGGTGATGGGCATTAAGGAGCGCACATGATGTTTTGCTATACACAACTAATGAATCATTGAACACTACATCAAAAACTAATGATGTACTATATGTTGGCTAATTGAATTTAAATTAAAAAAGAGCAAGAAAAAAAGAAGAATTAAAAAAAATCACAGAACACTACATCAAAAACTAATGATGTAATGAATGGTGATTAACATAACATAATAAATTTAAAAAATCACAGACCATCTTCTAATGCTGACTGTATTCAAATCTCAGGTATAATAACTTGGGAGAAATCTTAGACTGCAAACATCTTAGGAAATACTGCCAGAGTTGGCTCAGTTTTATAAATGGTATAAATTGTTGAGATAAAACAACCAGTTTCCTAAAATATTTGTAAAGACATAGATGTAAAGAAGGTTAATATGGGAGTGTTTTATGATCCAACTATAAGAAGTTCAAGAAAAGAAACAAAGGAAAACTTATTCATCAAGTACCTGCTGTGTGTCAGGATATGTGCTTGTTGCATTCATATGCATTTTCATATTAAACTCTCAAAACACCCATACAAATCAGGTATTATCTCCTATTTAAAAAGTGAAAACATTGAGGCTTAGATTAGGGTTCAATAAGTTGATTGTTGGGATTTAATCTCAGATTCAACTAATTCCAAATCACAGTTTCTTTCATCAAAATCTCAATATAATAAAAAAGTAGGTTCATTGGTTCTATTCTCCTATAAAGAATACTAGGACAAGTCTTCCCTTCCTATTAAGCTAGATCCAACCTTAATAAATGCTTCCCTATTCATGCTTAACCTTTCTTTAATTTTCCCTCTGCTCTTTTTTTATTTTATTTATTTTTTATATCAACATATACTGTATTATTAGTTTCAGAGGTAGAATTTAGTGATTCATCAGTTGCATGCAACACCCAGTGCTCATTTCTTCAAGTGCTCTCTTTAATGCCCATCATCCAGTTACCCCATCCCTTCCACCCACCTCCTCTTCAGCAACCCTCAGTTTTTTCCTATAGTTAAGAGTTTCGTATGGTTTGTCTCCCTCTCTGTTTTCATCGGTTCTTGTTTATTCTACTCCTTTTACACAGGTTTTGCCTTCACAAAAATTGACAGGAGTTGGATATAAGCTGTCCACATTAGATGTGTTAGGAAATCTTCAGATGCCAAAGTCCCCACTCCTCCCTATTACTCTGGGCACTATAGCTGAGTGCCTGTGGCTCTTTATTATATATGCTTGCACCATTGTTTTTCTTATAAGAGTTAAGAGGAACCTGGGATATTTACTATTCCTATGTTTCTATCAAAACTGAGAAATGAAAGGGGCGCCTGGGTGGCTCAGTTGGTTAAGCAACTGCCTTCGGCTCAGGTCATGATCCTGGAGTCCCTGGATCGAGTCCCGCATCGGGCTCCCTGCTCGGCGGGGAGCCTGCTTCTCCCTCTGACCCTCCCCCCTCTCATGAGCTCTCTCTCTCTCTCATTCTGTCTCAAATAAATAAATAAAATCTTAAAAAAAAAAAACTGAGAAATGAAATACAGACTGAAGAAGCCATACATGGTCCACTCAGATGGCCTCACTCATTTATATTATCTGCCTGCCATGACAGCATTCAAGTTTGTGATTCCTGGGAGAGAAACATTCTGTGAGCCCCTCAAGGTGACAACCATCTCATCTGGTGAACTCATCTCTATTACTATGATGGGGTTTGGAACCCTCTCTGTTCTATGTGTTTTAGCAGAGTTTCTTCTTTTCTTCTATATTTCCTTTTTGTTTTCTAAACTAATAATGTCCAAATACTAAATCAGCTGGACTGACTATATCACAGACATCTGGAAAATTGGTTAAAAAATATAGATTCCCCAAGCCCTGGCTTTAGAGATTCTGATTCAGTAAGTCTAGGATAAGGTGTAGGAATCTGTTGCTTACCAAGCTCCACAGGTGAATCTGATGGTCAGCCATGTTTAGTAATCACAGCCAAAGGAACAACTCTATGTGGAAGGATACTTTAGGACAAGTAGAAAACTGGTGGAGAATATGTGGGGGAAGAAAAGCATCATAGTATCCATATGAATTGCACTCACGCAGACTGCCAGATATGTTGAATGATCAGTTTTATATGATAGACACCATTGACAGATTATCCCACCTCCCCCGAACCCCATTTTCAGGCTGGTTAAGCCTCTGTTTCTACAACTCTAAGAAAAAAAGATTCTGCTGGCTTGAGAAGAAAGCACAGCTTCCAAAAAACACTTGCCTTATTTAGACAGGGACTTAATTAAGTCTTAAGAAGATAAAGTTTTCTCTCTCTTTTGCTGCCTTTGATTTAACAGTCTGCAGATATACAGGCATTCAATGGTGGACAAATTCACATCATTGCATAATTTCTGAAGTTTTTGTTTTTTGTTCCTCATCTTTAGTTGGCATTCATTTTGTGTTGAATTTCAGATATGTAGGATCATTGTATATACACTCTAGATTAGAGATATTAACTGCTTAGCTTAACTAAAACTATAATTAAAATATTTAAAATGCTTGGAGTTAATTGTATACACTTAAGATTTTTATATTCCCTTGGTTAATGTATTACATAGAGCTAAAAATATGGAACACACGTTTGAACTTTCATAACACTGCTGGACCCAGAGGCAATAATAAAAACTAAATTATACTTGCTACCTGGGGAAGGATGTGCTGAGGTTGGTTTGAAGGGGTGAAGTTTTAGGTATTAATTTTCACCCTGAATAAATGCTTGACTAATGGTTGACATGCAGAACATCTGTATGAGTAAAGGTTTTGAACACAGAATTTCATTTGGCTTATTTGAGGGGGTCATGGTTTTGGTGTTTCTTTTTGAACCAGTGGTACCTGAGATTTTTCTTGGTGATAAAAGTCACAGTAGTCAAAAGGAATGGAGGTTTAACTCTTCACTTTCAAGGGTGCTCCATTCCATTTTTGTCCAACGTGTAGCCTCTTTTCATATTTTGGAGGAAATGTACTGGATTGAAAAGAAAGACAGCTACATCAGATCTTGGCCAGATTCCAAGAAACGTTCATTCAAAGCTCACTTTCGGGTCCAAGGTTGTGGCTCTCCTGGCTTTTGCTCTATAGTGCTGTTGCCTTTGTGTGTCATTTTATAAACAAAATGGTACACCACAGAGTATATTTATCACACAAGAAAGACAAGTTGCAGAAGCATGGAAGTGAATTTCATTAAGCTGAAAAGCTTTCTCTATATTTTGATTTTTACTACTGATTTGCCGTAACTCATCCACCTAAAATAATCGGACAGTCAAAATTCACCTACAAAATGGCTTACTTATTTCATTATATAAACCCCTTTCTCAATTCCTTACCCTACTTTCTGATACATTTTTAAAGATCCCAGTACAATTAAATTTCTTAAAATTTCTTAACCAGTAACTATTCAAAGAATTCTATTTTAATAGTTCCCAAAATGCACCTGAAGTGAATGATAAGGTGGAATCCAGTGGCCACATAGAGCACCTAGGGTCTGGAAAGTATGAGAAAATTCATCCAGAGTCAAATTTTGGCCAGAGATAAAAATATACTTAGCTCATACAGAGAGCTGTATTAAGCTATCATCCTTTGGTGGGTTTCATGGGAAGAAATACGGATGGGTTTGCATTGTGCAGATGTGCAAGGCTTCAGACTGGAATGTTGTTTGTTTGCACTAGGGATATTTCCTGACTCAGTCCAAGATACAAGAGTGTTGACAGGGAGCTCTGGGTGAAGTATAGTGTAAAGGACCACTGGGAAGTTTTCTGTTACCATAGCCAAATGATTTCATCTACAATAGAACAGAGTCTATTCCTTCAGATAAGTATAAGAAATGAGGTTGTTCTTTCTGGCCTATCTCTTTTTTCTCTGTTGTTTTGGTGCCTGTTCAAATATATGTACACATGAATGTGTGTATAATACACAGACATATGTCTTGATACCAACAGTCATCTAGAAAGTCATGCCTTGTTAACTCTAAAACTTTATCCTTTGGCATTTACATTTGGATGTGCAGATAGAAAGATTGTCTTGTCAAAACAGTGTTATCTGTCTAAATGAGAGAATGTGTTAAATTAGAATCCTCAGTCATTCTGACATTCATCATCATACGAATGCTGTACACACATACACACACACTATAGTGGTGGTTGTGAATGTACCAAGTTTCCCAGAAAGGGGGAATTTCATGACTCATTTTCAAACAGAAGCTTAATTTCTACCTAAAATTAAATAGCTAGGTTTTGTTCTCCCATTCATCTATTCTCTTCTGGACAAAATGACAGGATTGGAAAAATCACCTCAACGAAAAGAATAAGAGGCAGTACCGACTACCAAGGACCTACTCAATATGGACATTAGTATGATGTCGGAACTAGAGTTCAGAATGATGATTTTAAAGATACTAGCTGGACTTGAAAAAAACATGAAAGTTATTAGAGAAACCCTTTCTGGAGAAATAAAGAACTAAAATCTAACCAAGTCGAAATCAAAAAGGCTATTAATGAGGTGCAATAAAAAATGGGGGCTCTAACTGCTAGGATAAATGAGGCAGA
Source organism: Mirounga angustirostris (assembly GCF_029215605.1). Taxonomy (NCBI): domain Eukaryota; kingdom Metazoa; phylum Chordata; class Mammalia; order Carnivora; family Phocidae; genus Mirounga; species Mirounga angustirostris. The sequence goes on from NW_026991723.1 coordinate 33,359,683, forward strand.
AGAGAGAATTAGTGATATAGAAGACCAAATGATGGAAAATAAAGAAGCTGAAAAAAAGAGATAAATGACTACTGGATCACCAGGGGAGAATTCGAGAGATAAGCGATATCATAAGATGAAACAACATTAGAATAATTGGGATCCCAGAAGAAAAAGAAAGAGAGAGAGGGGCAGAAGGTATATTGGAGCAAATTATAGCAGCGAACTTCCATAATTGGGGAAGGAAACAGGCATCAAAATCTAGGAGACACAGAGAATCCCTCTCAAAATCAATAAAAATAGGTCAACACCCCGACATCTAATAGTAAAACTTATGAGTCTCAGAGACAAAGAGAAAATCCTGAAAGCAGCTTGGGACAAGAGATCTGTAACCTAAAATGGTAGAAACATTAGATTGGCAACAGACCTATCCACAGAAACCTGGCAGACCAGAAAAGACTGGCATGATATATCCAGAGCAGTAAATGAGAAAAATATGCAGCCAAGAATACTATATCCAGCTAGGCTGTCATTGAAAAAAGAAGGAGAGGTAAAAAGCTCCCAGGACAAACAAAAAATAAGGAATTTGCAAACATGAAACCAGCCCTCCAGGAAATCTTGAAAGGGGTCCTCTAAGCCAAGAGAGAGCCTAAAAGCAACATAGACCAGAAAGGAACACAGACAATATAGAGTAACAGTCACCTTACATGAAATACAATGGCACTAAATTCATATCTTTCAATAGTTACTCTGAGTGTAAATGGGCTAAATGCCCAATCAAAAGACAAAGGCTATCAGACTGGATAAAAAGACAAGCCCCATCAATATGCTGTCTGCAAGAGACTCATTTTAGACTCAAAGACACCCCCAGATGGAAAGTGAGGGGGTGAAAAACCATTTACCATGCTAATGGACACCAAAAGAAAGCTGGGGTGGCAATCTTTATATCAGACAAATTAGATTTTAAACCAAAGACTGTAATAAGAGATGAAGAAGGACACAATATCATACTTAAATGGTCTATCCTACAAGAAGATCTAAAAAGTGTAAATATCTATGCCCCTAACATGGGAGCAGCCAATTATGTAAGGCAATTAATAACAAAAGCAAAGAAACACATCAACAACATTATAATAATAGTGGGGGACTTTAACACCCCCCTCACTGAAATGGACAGATCGTCTAAGCAAAAGATCAACAAGGAAATAAAGACTTTAAATGACACACTGGACCAATTAGACTTCACAGACATATTCGGAACTTTCCATCCCAAAGCAACAGAATACACATTCTTCTCTAGTGCCCATGGAACATTCTCCAGAATGGATCACATCCTAGGTCACAAATCAGGTCTCAATCATTACCAAAAGATTGGGATCATTCCCTGCCTATTCTCAGACCACAATGTTTTGAAACTAGAAATCAATCACATGAGGAAAATCAGAAAGCACTCAAATACATGGAGGCTAAAGAGCATCCTACTGAAGAATGAATGGGTCAACCAGGAAGTTAAAGAAGAATTAAAAAAAATCATGGAAACCAATGAAAATGAAAACACAACTGTTCAAAATCTTTGGGATACAGCAAAGGCAGTCCTAAGAGGAAATTATATAGCAATACAAGCCTTTCTCAAGAAACAAGAAAGGTCTCAAATACACAACCTAACACTATACCCACAGGAGCTGGAGAAAGAACAGCAAATAAAGCCTAAACGCAACAGGAGAAGAGAAATAATAAAGATCAGAGCAGAACTCAATGAAATAGAAACCAAAAGAACAGTAGAACAGATCAACGAAACTAGGAGCTGGTTCTTTGAAAGAATTAACAAGATTGATAAACCCCTGGCCAGACTTATCAAAAAGAAAAATGACCCAAATCAAGAAATTCATGAATGAAAGAGAAGAGATCACAACCAACACCAATGAAACACAAACAATTATATGAACATATTATGAGCAACTCTATGCCAGCAAATTAGATAACCTGGAAGAAATGGATGCATTCCTAGAGATATCTCAACTACCAAAACTGAAGCAGGAAGAAATAGAAAACCTGAACAGACCTATAACCACTAAGGAAATTGAAGCAGTCATCAAAAATCTCCCAACAAACAAAAGCCCACCGACAGATGGCTTCCCAGGGGAATTCTACCAAACATTTAAAGAAGAATTAATACCTATTCTTCTGAAACTGTTCCAAAAAGTAGAAATGGAAGGAAAACTTCCAACTCGTTTTATGAGACCACCATTACCTTGATTTCAAAACCAGACAAAGACCCTATCAAAAAGGAGAATTACAGGCCAGTATCCTTGATGAACATGGATGCAAAAATTCTCCTCAAAATACAAGCCAATGGAATCCAACAGTACATTAAAAGGATTATTCACCATGACCAAGTGGGATTCATGCCTGGGCTGCAAGGTGGGTTCAACTTCCACAAATCAATCAATGTTATACAATACATTAATAAAAGAAAGAACAAGAACCATATGATCCTCTAAATAGTGCAGAAAAAGCATTTGACAAAGTACAGCATCCTTTCTTGATCAAAACTCTTCAGACTATAGGCATAGAGGGTACCTACCTCAATAGCATAAAAGCCATCTATGAAAAACCCACAGTGAATATCATCATCAATGCGGAAAAACTGAGAGCTTTCCCCCTAAGGTCAGGAACAGCGCAGAGATGTCCACTCTCACCACTGCTATTCAACATAGTATTAGAAGTCCTAGCCACAGCAATCAGACAACAAAAAGAAATCAAAAGCATCCAAATCAGCAAAGAAGAAGTCAAACTCTCACTGTTTGCAGATGATATGATACTTTATGTGGAAAACCCAAAAGACTCCACCCCAAAACTGCTAGAACTCATACAGGAATTCAGTCAAGTGGCAGGATATAAAATCAATGCACAGAAAGCAGTGGCATTCCTATACAGCAACAACAAGACAGAAGAAAGACATATTAAGGAGTCGATCCCATTTACAATTGCACCCAAAACCATAAGATACCTAGGAATAAATGTAACTAAAGAGGCAAAGGACCTGTACTCAGAAAACTATAAAATACTCATGAAAGAAATTGAGGAAGACACAAAGAGATGGAAAAACGTTCCATGCTCATGGATTGGAAGAACAAATATTTTTAAGATGTCAATGTTACCTAGAGCAATCTACATATTCAATGCAATCCCCTTCGAAATACCATCCACATTTTCCAAGGAAATGGAACAAATAATCCTAAAACTTGTGTGGAACAAGAAAAGACCTCGAATAGCCAGAGGAATATTTAAAAACGAAAGCAAACCTGGCGGCATCACAATTCCAGACTTCTAGCTCTATTTCAAAACTGTCATCATCAAGACAGTATGGTACTGGCAGAAAAACAGACACACAGATCAATGGAACAGAATAGAGAGCCCAGAAATGGGCCCTCAACTCTATGGTCAATTAATCTTCGACAAAGCAGGAAAGCATGTCCAATGGAATAAAGACAGCCTCTTCAACAAATAGTGTTGGGAAAATTGGACAGCCACATGCAGAAGAATGAAACTGGACCATTTCCTTACACCACACACAAAAGTAGACTCAAAATGTTTGAAGAACTTCAGTTTGAGACAGGAGTCCATCAACATCCTAAAGGAGAACACAGGCAGCAACCTCTTCGACCTCAGCCCCAGCAACTTCTTCCTAGAAACATCACCAAAGGCAAGGGAAGCAAGGGCAGAAATGAACTATTGGAACCTCATCAAGATACAAAGCTTTTGCACACCAAAAGAAACAGTCAACAAAACCAAAAGACAACCGACACAATGGGAGAAGATATTTGCAAATGACATATCAGATAAAGGGCTAGTATCCAAAATCTATAAAGAACTTCTTAAACTCAACACCCAAAGAACAAATGATCCAATCAAGAAATGGGCAGAAGACATGAACAGACATTTTTCCAAAGAAGACATCCAAACAGCCAACAGACACATGAAAAAGTGCTCAACATTGCTTGGCATCAGGGAAATCCAAATCAAATGTCCACAATAGCCAAACTGTGGAAAGAGCCAAGATGTCCATTGACAGATGAATGGTAAAAGAAGATGTGGTATATATATACAATGGAATATTATGCAGCCATCAAAAGGAATGAGATCTTGCCATTTGCAATGACATGGATGAAACTGGAGGATATTATGCTGAGCGAAATAAGTCAAAAAGAGAAAGACATGTATCATATGACCTCACTGATATGAGGAATTCTTAATCTCAGGAAACAAACAGGGTTGCTGGAGTCGGCGGTGGGGTGGGAGGGATGGGGTGCCTGGGTGATAGACACTGGGGAGGGTATGTGCTCTGGTAAGCGCTGTGAATTGTGCAAGACTGTTGAATCTCAGATCTGTACCTCTGAAACAAATAATGCAATATATGTTAAAAAAAAAAAAAAGAAGAAGATAGCAGGAGGGGAAGAATGAAGGGGGGGAAATCAGAGGGGGAGAGGAACCATGAGAGACGATGGACTCTGAAAAACAAACTGAGGGTTCTAGAGGGGCAGGGGTTGGGAGGATGGGTTAGCCTGGTGATGGATATTAAAGAAGGCACATTCTGCATGGAGCACTGGGTGTTATATGGAAATAAGGAATCATGGAACACTACATCATAAACTAATGATGTAATGTATGATGATTAACTAACATAATAAAAAAATGTAAAAAAAATTAAATAGCTAGTGTCACACTTAAAGCATTAGGGATTCCAAAGTCAATAATTACCCTAACTCATCACTTTGCCCTTCACTTAAGATAAATCCCTGTTTCTTCCTCTAGCCATTATTTAGATACCTCATCCATCCTTTTTTTACATCCATTAATTCAGCCTACCAGGATTTTGGCATTGTGTCAGACATAGATACATAAACGATTCCATTTAACACAACCAACATTTCCCAAGTGCCTGTTTTGTGCCAACCTTTGTGTTAAGCACTCTAGTCAATATAAAAGTGAGGATTCATGGGCCAGATTTTATTTTTCTAAGGAGTCTCCAGAGATACTTTAAACTCTTAGTCAGATGATCAACATTTACTAGGCATCTGGAGGGGAAAGAAACTGGCTAGTTGCTGTTGTGAAGTGTACATTTCAAATACCTTTTCTAACTTTTTAGATACTTATAAGGCCTTTTTATTCCATCAAATATTTGCAAGCATGTGGTGACATGAGAGGGGATTGAGAAAGGATAAATAAACCTGTTTCAGAATTGCATGTGAATGGAGAGATATAAAAATAAATACCTTTGCCCATTATAGGGGCAATTCAGCCACTTAGTCACCATCAACCATCAGCTAAGAACTTATATTATGTTTGAATTGTTTTCTATAGTAGTGACAATTTGTTTTTTTTTTTTTTTTTTTAAGATTTTATTTATTTATTTGACAGAGAGAGACACAGCAAGAGAGGGAACACAAGCAGGCAGAGGGAGAGGCAGAAGCAGGCTTCCCGTGGAGCAGGGAGCCCGATACAGGGCTCAATCCCAGGACCCTGGGATCATGACCTGAGCCAAAGGCAGACGCCCAACGGCTGAGCCACCCAGGCGCCCCTATAGTAGTGACAATTTGTTTGCTTTTGTTTATTCAGGCTAGCTGACCTGTTTCCTTCATAGCCAAGAAGAGCAACTTTTGAGATATCTTGGTGACAGAAAGGGCATTGGAATGAGGGGGTTAGATTCAAGGACTGGGTTTCACATATGTCATTCTCTGATTAGTCAAGCTAGTCACTTGAGGCATAGAAGAGACATCCAAAATGTATCTCAAACTTGGATGATAGTGTAGTTTAGATATAATTATAGGATGATTATATAAAATAAGATAACACAAGGTACTGATTGAGATATCTTCTTTCCTTATAGAACACTGAGGCTTGCAGAGATTATAGAAGTGCTATCCTGTAGAGAACAAAGCTATTAAATTCTCCAAGCCTGAGTTAAAAAGAATGCCTGGTTTACACTCAGTTCCTGGTGTGAGCAGAATTAAACTTGTTTGATGATCTTTGACAATGGAGCCATAAATGAGACAGCAGAAGAGTCAGGGGAATGGTGTTCATGAAGAGAGAAAAGGGGAGGAAGGCACTCCACTGGTCCCTTTCCCTCGGTCAAATGGAATCTGGGGTTGATGTGCAAGTAAAAACATTCACAAAGTTTGTGTATATCTTTTGTAAGAGGAGACTGCCACTCATTCCTCAGTTGGCTGGGACCGAGACCACAGTGTTGCTCATGTGTCCTGATGCTACTGGAGTGCAAAGAAGAGTCCTGTGGAGAGGTGGATTAGGGATAAGGCCAGGCAGAGTTGCCAGGCCTTTTCTGTGTTTGGTTTATGAGAGGTGTGGAAAATGGATCTCACCACATTCTAAGCCTCCAGATTGAGGCAAAGTGGGAAGAAAAGAAATCGTGCAGCTTGGTAAGGATCACTATTGCAGGGACCAGAGAGAAAAGCATGGTGATGCTGCTGTCTGAAGGTGAGCTGAAAAAGGCAATAATCTCTCAAGAGATTATTAACATGGAGGTTTGCTGCATGGAATTGAGTTTCCTGTCAAAAGAATCTTTTGAGGCCTTCAGGTACACTACCTCAGAACTGCCCATAACAACTAGATCAGCAGGATGACCAACAGAAAGGGGAAAGTCATTTGCTTCTCTAACCCATGGCTACCCAGGTATATATTTTTTTCTCTTTTTCTTTTTATTAAAATTTTTATTGTTATGTTAATCACCATATATTATATCATTAGTTTTTGATGTAGTGTTCCATGATTCATTGTTTGTGCATAACACCCAGTGCTCCATGCAGAATGTGCCCTCTTTAAAACCCACCACCAGGCTAACCCATCCTCCCACCCCCTTCCTCTCTGGAACCCTCAGTTTGTTTTTCAAAGTCCATAGTCTCTCATGGTTCGTCTCCCCCTCCGATCCCCCCCCTTCATTTTTCCCCTACTTCTATCTTCTTCTTTTTTTTTTTTTTTAACATATATTGCATTATATGTTTCACAGGTACAAATCTGAGATTCAACAGTCTTGCACAATTCACAGCGCTTACCAGAGCACATACCCTCCCCAGTGTCTATCACCCAGGCACCCCATCCCTCCCACCTCCCACGACTCCAGCAACCCTGTTTGTTACCAGAGATTAAGAATTCCTCATATCAGTGAGGTCATATGATACATGTCTTTCCCTGATTGACTTATTTCACTCAGGATAACACCCTCCAGTTCCATCCATGTCATTGCAAATGGCAAGATCTCATTCCTTTTGATGGCTGCATAATATTCCATTGCATATATATATATATATATATATATATATATATATATATATATATATATATATATATACCACATCTTCTTTATCCATTCATCTGTCGATAGACATCTTGGCTCTTTCCACAGTTTGGCTATTGTGGACATTGCTGCTATAAACATCAGGATGCATGTACCCTTTCAGACCCCTACATTTGTATCATTGGGGTAAATACCCAATAGTGCAATTGCTGGATTGTATGGTAGCTCTATTTTCAACTTTTGGAGGAACCTCCATACTGTTTTCCAGAGTGGCTGCACCAGCTTGCATTCCCACCAACAGTGTAGGAGGGTTCCCCTTTCTCCTCAACTCCATCAACATCTGTCGTTTCCTGACTTGTTAGTTTTAGCCATTCTGACTGGTGTGAGATGGTATCTCATTAAGGTTTTGATTTGGATTTCCCTGATGCCGAGCAATGTTGAGCACTTTTTCATGTGTCTGTTGGCCATTTGGATGTCTTCTTTGGAAAAATGTCTGTTCATGTCTTCTGCCCATTTCTTGATTGGATCATTTGTTCTTTGGGTGTTGAGTTTAAGAAGTTCTTTATAGATTTTGGATACTAGCCCTTTATCTGATATGTCATTTGCAAATATCTTCTCCCATTGTGTCGGTTGTCTTTTGGTTTTGTTGACTGTTTCTTTTGGTGTGCAAAAGCTTTGTATCTTGATGAAGTCCTAATAGTTCATTTTTGCCCTTGCTTCCCTTGCCTTTGGTGGTGTTCCTAGGAAGAAGTTGCTGGGGCTGAGGTCGAAGAGGTTGCTGCCTGTGTTCTCCTTTAGGATTTTGATGGATTCCTGTCTCACATTTTGGTCTTTCAACCATTTGGAGTCTATTTTTGTGTGTGGTGTACAGAAATGGCCCAGTTTCATTCTTCTGCATGTGGCTGTCCAATTTTCCCAACACCATTTGTTGAAGAGACTGTCTTTATTCCATTGGACATGCTTTCCTGCTTTGTCAAAGATTAGTTGACCATAGAGTTGAGGGTCAATTTCTGGGCTCTCTATTCTGTTCCATTGATATATGTGTTTTTGTGGCAGTACCATACTGTCTTGATGATGACAGCTTTATAATAGAGCTTGAAGTCTGGAATTGTGATGCCGCCAGGTTTGCTTTTCTTTTTCAACATTCCTCTGGCTATTTGGGGTCTTTTGTTGTTCCACACAAAGTTTAGGATTATTTGTTCCATTTCCTTGAAAAAAGTGGATGGTATTTTGATGGGGATTGCATTGACTATGTAGATTGCTCTAGGTAGCATTGACATCTTCACAGTATTTGTTCTTCCAATCCATGAGCATGGAACGTTATTCCATCTCTTTGTGTCTTCCTCAATTTCTTTCATGAGTATTTTGTAGTTTTCTGAGTACAGATGCTTTGCCTCTTTGGTTAGATTAATTCCTAGGTATCTTATGGTTTTGGGTGCAATTGTAGATGGGATCGACTCCTTAATATGTCTTTCTTCTGTCTTGTTCTTGGTGTATAGGAATGCCACTGTTTTCTGTGCATTGATTTTATATCCTGCCACTTGACTGAATTCCTGTATGAGTTCTAGCAGTTTTGGGGTGGAGTCTTTTGGGTTTTCCACATAAAGTATCATATCATCTGCAAACAGTGAGAGTTTGACTTCTTCTTTGCTGATTTGGATGCCTTTGATTCCTTTTTGTGTCTGATTGCTGTGGCTAGGACTTCTAGCACTGTGTTGAATATCAGTGGTGAGAGTGGACATCCCTGCGCTGTTCCTGGCCTTAGGGGGAAAGCCCCCCGGTTTTCCCCATTGACAATGACATTCGCTGTGGGTTTTTCATTAGATGGCTTTTAGGATATTGAGGTATGTACCCTCTATCCCTATACTCTGAAGAGTTTTGATCAAGAAAGGATGTTGTACTTTGTCAAATGCTTTTTCTGCATCTATTGAGAGGATCATATGGTTCTTGTTCTTTCTTTTATGAATGTATTGCATCACATTGATTGATTTGCGGATGTTGAACCAACCTTGCAGCGCAGGGATAAATCCCACTTGGTCGTGGTGAATAGTCCTTTTAATGTGCTGTTGGATCCTATTGGCTAGTATTTTGGGGAGAATTTTTGCATCCATGTTCATCAAGGATATTAGTCTGTAATTCTCCTTTTTGATGGGGTCTTTGTCTGGTTTTGGGATCAAGGTAATGGTGCCCTCATAAAATGAGTTTGGAAGTTTTCCTTCCATTTCTATTTTTTGGAACAGTTTCGAAGAATAGGTATTAATTCCTCTTTAAATGCTTGGTAGAATTCCCCTGGGAAGCCAGCTGGCCCTGGGCTTTTGTTTGTTGGGAGATTTTTGATGACTGCTTCAATTTCCTTAGTGGTTATAGGTCTGTTCAGGTTTTCTATTTCCTCCTGGTTCAGTTTTGGTAGCTGATACATCTCTAGGAATGCATCCATTTCTTCCAGGTTATCTAATTTGCTGGCATAGAGTTGCTCATAATAGGTTCTTATAATTGTTTGTATTTCTTTGGTGTTGGTTGTGATCTCTCCTCTTTCATTCATGATTTTGTTGATTTGGGTCATTTCTCTTCTCTTTTTGAGAAGTCTGGCCAGGGGCTTATCAATCTTGTTAATTCTTTCAAAGAACCAACTCCTAGTTTCGTTGATCTGTTGTACTGTTCTTTTGGTTTCTATTTCATTGATTTCTGCCCTGATCTTTATTATTTCTCTTCTCCTGCTGGGTTTAAGCTTTATTTGCTGTTCTTTCTCCAGCTCCTTTAGGTGTAGGGTTAGCCTGTGTACTTGAGACCTTTCTTGTTTCTTGAGAAAGGCTTGTATTGCTATATACATCCCTCTTAGGACTGCCTTTGCTGCATCCCAAAGATTTTGAATAGTTGTGTTTAATTTTCATTGGTTTCCATGAATTTTTTAAATTCTTCTTTAATTTCCTGGTTGACCCATTCATTCATTAATAGGATGCTCTTTAGCCTCCATGTATTTGAGTTCTTTCCGACTTTCCTCTTGTGATTGAGTTGTAGTTTCAAAGCATTGTGGTCTGAATGTAGGCAGGGAATGATCCCAATCTTTCGGTACGAGTTGAGACCTGATTTGTGACCTAGGATGCGATCTATTCTGGAGAATGTTCCATGGGCACTAGAGAAGAATGTGTATTCTGTTGCTTTGGGATGGAATGTTCTGAATATGTCTGTGAAGTCTAATTGGTCCAGTGTGTCATTTAAAGTCTTTATTTCCTTGTTGATATTTTGCTTCGATGATTTGTCCATTTCAGTGAGGGCGTGTTAATCCCCCACTATTATTGTATTGTTGTCAATGTGTTTCTTTGCTTTTGTTATTAATTGGCTTATATAATTGGCTGCTCCCATGTTAGGGGCATAGATATTTACAATTGTTAGATCTTCTTGTAGGATAGACCCTTTAAGTAGGATATAGTGCCCTTCCTCATCTTTTATTACAGTCTTTGATTTAAAATCTAATTTGTCTGATATAAACATTACCACCCCAGCTTTCTTTTGGTGTCCATTAGCATGGTAAATGGTTTTCCACCCCTTCCCTTTCAATCTGGGGGTGTCTTTGAGTCTAAAATGAGTCTCTTGCAGACAGCATATCAGTGGGTCTTGTTTTTTTATCCAATCTGATAGTCTGTGTTTTTTGATTGGGCATTTAGCCCATTTACATTCAGGGTAACTATTGAAAGGTATGAATTTAGTGTCATTGTATTTTCTGTAAGGTGACTGTTACTGTATATTGTCTGTGTTCCTTTCTGTTCTATGTTGCTTTTAGGCTCTCTCTTTGCCTAGAGGACCCCTTTCAATATTTCTTGTACGGCTGGTTTCATGTTTGCAAATTCCTTTAGTTTTTGTTTGTCTTGGAATCGTTTTATCTCTCCTTCTATTTTCAATGACAGCCTAGCTGGATATAGTATTCTTGGCTGCCTACTTTTTTCATTTTGTGCTCTGAGTATTATCATGCCTGTCCTTTTGGCCTTCCTGTCTCTGTGGATAGGTCTGTTGCCAATCTAATGTTTCTATGATTGTAGGTTACAGATGTCTTCTCCTGAGCGCTACCGAGGTATATTAGAATCCCATTGCTGTTGTAACTCACTGCCACAAACTTAGTGGTTAGAATAATACAAATTTATTCTCTTTCACTTCCGATCAAAGTCCTTAATTGATCCTAAGGTCCTAAAATCATGGTGTGAAAAGGGTTGATTTCTTCTGGAAGCTGCAGGAAAGAATGTCTTCCTTATTTATTCCACTGCCTAAAGTCTGGCATTCTTTGGCTCATGGCTGCATCACTCCAATCTTTGATATCACTAAATGGCCTTTTCCTGACTCTGAAGTCTCCTGGATCCCTCTTATAAGTGCATTTATGATTATATTGGGACCAATCAGATAATCCAGGATAATCTTCTTATCTCAAGATCCTTAACTCAAAATTATTATGTTTGAAGTTTTAACCTCTAGTACCTCAGAATGTGATTGTATTTAGAGATATAAGAAATATAGATCTGAAGGGAGAAACATACAATAATACAATAATAGTAGGGGACTTCAATACCCCAGTTTTAACAATACATAGATCATCCAGAGAGAAAATCTATAAGGAAACAATTGACTTGAACTATACCTCAGACCAAATGGACTTAATGTCCACGTACAGAACATTCCATGCAAGAGCAGAATAACACACATTTTTCTCAAGTGCACATGAAACATTCTCCAGTATAAATCATATATTAAGTCACAAAACAAACCTCAGCAAACAAAACAAACCTCAGCAAACATAAGAAGATTGAATCGTGTCATGTATCTTTTACAACCACAAAGATATGAAAACAGAAATCAATAAAAGGAGGAAAACTAGGAAATTCACAAGTGCTTAGAAATTAAACACACTCCTGAACAATCAATGGGTCGAAGATGAAATATAAAGAGAAATCAAGACATATTTTAAAATAACTTAAAATGGAAACAAAACAAAACAAAGTTTATAGTATGCAATTCTAAGAGGGAATTTTATAGCCATAAATGCTTACATTAAGAAAAAAGAAAGATCACAAATAACCATTCTAACTTTGTATCTCAAGGAACTAGAAAAAGAAGGGCAAAGTATGCCCAAAGTTAGCATAGGGAAGGGAATAACAAAGATAAGATTAGAAATAAATGAAATAGATACCAGAAAAACAATACAAAAGATCAATGAAACTAAGGCTTTGAAAAGGTAAACAAAATTGATAAACCTTTAGTTAGAATTAGCTATGAAAAATAAATGGAGAAGACTGAAATAAATAGACTCAGAAACAAAAGAGATGTTACAACTGACACCACAAAAAATACAAAAGATCATAGATATTGCTATGAAGAATTACATGCTAAAAAAATTGAATAACCTAGAATAAATAGATAAATTTCTGGAAACATACAATCTACCAAGATTGAATCATGAAAAAATGAGAATTTGAGTAGATCAACTACTAGTAAGGAGACTGGACCAGTAATCAGAAACCTCCCAAGAAAGAAAACTTCAGGATCAAATGCATAGATTCACTAGTAAATTCTGCAGAACATTTAAAGAAGAAATAATACCAATCTTTCTCAAATTCTTCCCAAAAACTGAAGAGGAGAGAACACGTCTAAACTAATTTTATGAGACCAGAATCATCCTAATACTAAAGCCAGACAAGGACACTACAAGAAAACTACAGACCAAAATCTCTAATGAACATAGACAAAAATTCTCAACGAAATACTAGCATATCAAGTTCCACAGCACATTAAAAAGATCATACACCACGATCAAGAAGAATTTATCCCTGGAATGCTACTAATTGAATAACATACAAATAATTGGAAATATATCCAGCATTCATAGATAGAATTAATATTGTAAAAATATCCGTAGTACCCAAAGCCATTGATAAATTTTTTTGCAATCCTTATGAAGATTCCAAAAGCATTTTTCACAGAAATAGGAAAAACAATCATAAATTTGTCTGAAACCACAAAAGACTGAATAACCAAAGCAATCCTGAGAAAGAATGAAGCATCACAATTCCTGGTTTCAAACTTTATCACAAAGCTATAGTAATCAAAACAGTATTGTACTGGCATAAAAACAGACTTATAGATGGAACTGAGTCAAGAGCCCATAAAAAAACTCACACATTAATAGTCAACTAATGTTTGACAAGGAAAGCCAAGAAAATTCAATGAGGAAAGGATGATCTCTTTCATCAGTCATGCTGGGGAAACTAGATAATCAACATGAAAAAAATGGAAGATTCTTATCTTACTCCACTTACAAAAATTAACTCAAAATGGATTAAAGACTTGAAGTTAAGACCTGAAACTGTAAAATTCCCAGAAGAAAGCGTAGGTAGAGAGCTTCTTGACATTGGTCTTGGCAATGGTTTTCTGGATATGACTCCAAAAGTCCAAGCAACAAAGCAAAAATAAACAAGTCAGACTACTTCAAACTAAAAAGTTTCTGCACAGGAGAAGAAACAATCAACAAAATGAATAGGTGATCTATGCTATGAGAGAAAATACTTAAAAATCATCTATCTGATAAGGGGTTAATACCCAAAATACATAAGGAACTCATACAACTTAATAGCAAAAAGCAAAACCAAAAACAAATCTGATTAAAAGATGGGCACAGGATTTGAATATACATTTTTCCAAAGAGGACATACAAATGGCCAAAGGTACATGAAAAGGTCCTTGACATTGCTAATCAACAGGTGAATGCAAATCAAAATCACAATGAGATATCACCTCACATCTATTAGAATGACTGTCATCAAAAAGAGAAAAATCAAGTGTTAGTGAGGTTGTAGAGAATCCGTATGCACTGTAGTTGGGAGTGTAAATTGGTACATTCACTGTGGAAAAAACTATGGAAGTTCCTCAAAAAATGAAAAATAGAACTACCAAATGATCCAGTAATACATCTCTGGGTATATAATCAAAAGAAATGAAATTACTATCTTATAGCAGAAGTAGACTAAAGCAACTGTTTTGTTGTGCTTATGCTTTCACAAACTCATAATATGCGAAAACTTACCAAGTTGTATACTTTAAATGCATTCAGCTTATCTTATATCAATTAAACCTTGATGAAGATGTTAAAAATATAATTTTCCATATTTTTATTACATGGGGATTTGAATTTTCCAAAAATCCTATTGTGAGATTATTACTGGAGACATTTAGCAACTGCTGGTTAGAAGTTAGAAGAATTTAGAATAGGAACAGGAAACAGATCAGAAGCATGCTGTCTAGTATGAAATGTTACAAAACCTGGTTCTCCAATTTATATTGTGATCTGACTAAACAACCTGAGCTGTTGTCTCCTGGGCCTTTAAACTAAAAGCCAGTGGCTTTAAAGATATTTCTCTTGATGAAGAAAATAATGTAGCTTTGAATCACTGGTGTACTCTTCAGCCCCTTGAAGCAGAACCCAATAGAAAAGAATAGTAACCATCTGAAAAATTACATTACAGAAATGGGGAAAAATGACTTTAGAGTAGAAAAGTAGGTTCAATGCACTGCATCAAGACTTTTTCTTAGTGAACCCTCTTATCCTTATCTTAAAGTCCTCCAGCTTTTTATAGTTCCTAGTGTAGAGGGACACAACAAGGGAATGCAAAGGGACCTGGCTTGGGATTCCCACATTTCTGGATTTCCTTAACTAAGTTACTTGGCCTAAATTATTAGTTACTGCATACATGAAAAGAGGAGGTTGCACTAGATGATCTCCTCTGCAATTATCTGTTTTAATTATCAATAATCCAATGGTAGAATGAATTAGGGGCTTGGAGGTATTGTAGCAAGCCCGTACCTGGTGCTTGAAAGCTTCATTAATAGATGCTCAACAGAGCCCTGCCCTCCTTCTTCATGCTTCACTATAGTTTCTCAAGACAGTGTATGCAGTGTTATCCTCATGTTATTTACATTTTCAAATGCAGGCCAATTTTGGAAAGCAAAATAAAATTTGATTAGTTTTATGTCCAGTGTATTTAATGAGACTTCTCTCTTTTAATTATTTTAAGTTAAAATGATCCTTATATTAGAGAGTTGTTTATTCCCATGGCAGAATAGATTATTCCAGTCTTCTTTGGACATCTGAAATTATTTTCTTGATGTAAAATAAAAGGCATTCCCAAAACATTATCAGTGCTGGTTTCAAGATACACCAGTTGTAAAGCTGAGGAGGTAAATCTGAAGACTGGTTTTCAGAGGGCGAATCTTGGACTCCTTTCCTGACCCCACCATAAGAATATTTCACTCTGAGAGCTCAGACCAATTTCCTAGCATTCTGTGCCCAATAGTTTGAAGGAAAATGATAGAGCTCAGGAAGATTCCAAATAAGGATGATGAATCAAATTCTTGAAAAGCACTTTTTTAAAAAAGTGGAATGGGTTATCCCAGATAGGAGTGCCTAAGAGGTGAATGGAAACGATTATCTCTTTTTTGAGTGCAATGGGTTGTCCATTCCATGCTCAGCAGGGGTGTGTTGATGGAAATGAGGAGTCCACCCTTGCCCCTCCCACTTTGCTTCTTCAGTCTGGCAACAGTGAAATGGGAAGAGAGGTCTTTCCAGAGCTCATGAATGTAAACAGGCTGCTTGCCTGACACGACAAGTGTTTAATAATGCAACATTGCTGGGATCGACTGTACCCCTGACACAATGCTGGCCTTTTCTTCTGGATATTATCAGGCTCAGTCTATTGTTCATGTACCAAACCTTCTGACACCTATTGTTATAAATGACCCTACTTTTTTGAAGCTATTCATCATTTTCATAAATGGAACAGCTCTTCTTATGGCAGATATTTCCTTCCTGTTCTTACTTAGAATGGGAGATGGACAGTTTCTAATAACTGCATCTACGTGTTACGGTTATATGTGGTAATATGCCATTAAGAGAATCAACTTTCAAAACTATATGAGACGAAACACTGAAAGACCAGTTGTCATCAGAAAATTCACTTCTAGACAGATTGCCAAACACAGGTATGACTGCACTAACACAGCAACAGTAGCCAGAATATGAAAAAATTCAAACGACATTGCAATTCTCAACTTTCTCTCCATGAGGAAGGTTCCTGTGTATGCACGAGTGTGTGTGTGTACACATGTGTGCATGTGTATTTTTGGATGCATAGGACTGATTAACATGTGAGTACTCTGTGTAAATGAGCATTGTCTCTCAAGAGTATTTATCTACTCATTAAATGGTCTCAAGTTGTTAGAGATGGTGCTGTTCTCTGTGGTGTATATATAGCTGAACAGTCCAGCATATAGCTTGCTGACTTCAGAACCATTGTGGGACACAATTCTGGAGGGCAGAGTCACATTATATTTTGAATGACTCATGCCTCCTGCAGTTGTGTTGTAGCTCTGGCTATCTTGATTCCTGCAGCCAATCTGATGCCCTGTTTTTCAAAAGCAGGCCTTCACATAGAAACCTCTGTATAACTGCTTCTGTGTCTTACTAGAAGTATCTCCAATGTCTGCTTTACTAGCTATGTTTTTAGCTACAACTGTGCCTGAGCAGTGATCAGCTCTTCCCCAATATCTACTATTGTGCATTGTTGTCTTCTGAAACAGGGTATTGGTACACCGACTCTGCTTCTAATTAGCATCTGTTTTGTTTTTTTTTCCCCTGTAACGCTGAAGTGAGAGGGAACTTTACAATTAAATTCTAGCTGTGTCCATTACTATGAGATCATAAACTCTCCAGTCTCAATTTTTCTCTCTGTACAAGGGAAATAATAACACTAACTTCCTAAGATTAGGAGATTAAGTAGAGTGCTATGGTTGGCTCCATAACCTGTCAACTTGGCTAAACTACTTTTCTCAGAATTTTCTTCCTTGTCTGTTTTTGGATAGGGTGGACCACAAGAGAGATGCTTTACTGAGCTTTGGAGGATGGAAGGGAAGTAATATAATTTAAACCATTTTATAGCTCAAAGATATTGCTGCTTATCTGCTGTTTCATTGGCCAGCTCTGTAAGTGCTCCCTTCTCCTGGGTCCTCCTTCAGTTTCTCAGATTCTTGATCTAGGTCATATACTTAGTTCTGTGATGAAGAGTCCAAGATTCTGGAGAACACCCTTATTATCAAGATCAAAGGCAACAGCAACTGACAATTTCCAGTTTATTTTCATGGGCTTTAGCTTGCCTTGTGCCTTCTAGCTTGTCCTTGCTCTCCTTCACTTTATTTCTATTTTCTGCTCTTCACTCCACTTCCTGTGGACTTCAATTTCAGCATAAGACCTGAAAACAACAGCTTTATGGGGGTTGCTTAATCAGCTCCTATATCTACATAACTTGAAGTTTTATTTAAATAAACACACAGAGAGTTATATCTTTTAGTTATTTTGTTTCCCTGGTTGAAACTTAGCTGACACAGATACAATATATAAAATGAAAAGTGCAAGGATTATGGAAGGCATTCAGTAATAGGTAGATGGATAGATGGATGGATGGCTAGATGGATGGATGGATGGATGGATGACACAGACTTACTGGCCTGGATGAGGATGGAGAAAATGAGCTAGAAAGGAATGTACTTTTATTGAGCACCTACTACATGCCAGAAACTATGATATATGCTGAGGATAAAGTTGTGTAAAAGTCAGACTAGGTCCTTGTTTTTATAACAGCCATAGTTGAGTGGCTTTATTTATCTTTGTTGATATCTTACCTAAATTCCTAATGATGCTCATTTAAAGACTATGTGGCATATAGGTAATGTTAAGATTATTAAAGAAAGCAAATGAAATATGAATGACTTTCTTTTTTTCCCCCTATACCTACGTATCATATCTGTCCATAAAGTATTATCAGTAAATGTTTAATGAATAAAGGAAGTCTAGGGCAGGTCCGATTCTCACAGGCACCAAAGGAGACCAGGCATTGATTCCTCTAGACAATACTGAGTGCTAGTAAGGAGCATGCTAACTACACTAATCAGATTTTCTATTCCCTTGTTAGTAATCTCTTCCACAAGGAATATTTTGACCAAATAGGAAACTCTAGTTAAGGGTCTGGCTCTTTTTGTTGACATAATCTTTGAGTAGATAGGCCATTTCCCTGCTATAAGCTGGTTTGTGGTCTTGGGCTCTTCAGAACTGTCATCTGAAGTTGACTTAGCAACATATTGTATATCTTTAATGTATAGGATGTCCAGAGGAAAATATACTTTGTAATTAAGGCTATGGTAAAGTTACTGCTTACCAGGGGTTATGCTAAAAATACATAGCGAAACTATGGCATGAATAGCACCTGTCAGGTGTCCTGAGGGTTCTTGCTTTGCCATGTCTTAATCCTTTAGGTTCTGGGTTACAAGCAGATTCAAGAGGTCCTGAGGAAAACCCAGGTTGGTTGGACACTTGGGTTGATCCTGGGGAAGGTCCAACAGCTCAAAATGGAATCGTGTTAATATTACTAGCTGATACTGATAAGCTAATGCACACCAGCTAAACTGGTGCTCTTTGTTTTTTGTGTTTTTTTTTTTCACTCCAGGCATGTAATTCTAGCTGCTGCCAGAATGGTTTCATAAAGTCTGTATTTATAGCAGTAACCCAATGATTTTATAACTTAGGACTTTTCAAAGCCACCCAGGAGATTTGTTGAGAATCACTGACCCCACAATTTGCAATGCTATAAATTAAATATAACAGAGTTCTGGTTTAATGTAGTCATCTTATCATGAAAATTGTCTCTCTTTTGGTCTAAATTACTTCTCTTTGTGTTTGTATTCCATTGATATTTTTCTGGATCTCATTATTTTTTTAAAGATTTATTTATTTATTTTTATTATGTTTAGTTGGGTCTCATTATTACTGCACACCAGTGTGCTCCAGGGTGTCATATGCTTGGTTTTTGTCTGTCTCTCTGTCTCTATTTCTCTCTCTCTCCACTCACTTTCTACCTTATGTTAACTCTTGGAACTATTCAGCTTACAGCTCCTGATAGAAGCAGTTCTTGTCACCCTGCATAAGTAGTTGGGTCCTGGGCAGAGATTACAAGAAAGATTACAGTTCTTTCTTTTTGTATCTTCTTCTTCCTTCTTCTCCTTCTTCTCCTTCTTCTCCTTCTTCTCCTTCTTCTCCTTCTTCTCCTTCTTCTCCTTCTTCTTCTTCTTCTCCTTCTCCTTCTCCTTCTCCTTCTCCTTCTCCTTCTCCTTCTCCTTCTCCTTCTTCTTCTCTCTTCTTCTTCTCTCTTCTTCTTCTTCTTCTTCTTCTTCTTCTTCTTCTTCTTCTTCTTCTTCTTCTTCTTCTTCTTCTTCTTCTTCTTCTTCTTCTTCTTCTTCGATACTCTGCTCCTTAAATTCCAACCACCTTGGCCTTCACTACCTCTGATCTCATCCCAATTTAGTGAGATGGTTATACTCTGCCTGGGTTATCCCTCCTTGATTCACACCTGCAAAATGCCTCCAGGTAGAAAGCCAGTGACTTTGTAAGCCTAGTTTCCTTTCTCTCAGCAACTACAGTCTGAGGCTGCAGGTGATCTAATGTCTGAAAACTGTTGTTTCATATATTTTGTTGAGTTTTCTAGTTGTTTCTGGTGAGATAGTGGGTCAAGTCTGGTACTAGTACTCAACGAGATAGGAACAGAAACTCTGTCTTCCTTTTTGAACCAGGAGTTCATATTGCCATCTTCTTCATCCGGGTGCTCTCCATGGGTGTGCATACATCCTTCTCAACATGCTATGGCAAACGATGGTGTGATTTAAACTCCCGTTAGAGGAAAGAATCACTTCCTAAATAGAGTTCAAATTGAAAACTGCTTCCCTACTTTGGGGAGAAATATGAATGCTGTGATACTTTGACTTCCTGTAGATAAATATTATTAGACAGTCTCCTCTTTCCTGGCTTCAACAGCCCAGAGAGTATGGGTGTTCATTCTATAACATTTTCTTGCCCCATGTCTTGTAAGCTGCATGTCTTTTCACGTGTGCCCTTTTAGTACATAGGACTCAACATGGAAACCCTTCTATCTGAAGAGGATGGTCTCTGGAGGCCTCTTGCCTTGCTCTAGGGAGGACTGTAGGAATAACATTAATGACTCACATTTGCATATTACTTCACAGGTTCTAAAGACTTTCATGTCATTATTTCACTGCATCCTCACAAATGGTCTCTGAGGTAGCTAAGGCAAGTAATATTTTCCAAATTTACCAAAGAGGAACTAAGAGTGAAGAATTCCAAAATTCTGATTCAAGTGGTTTCATAACTATCCTGATTCCCTTTGGGGTCATTTGTCACGAGTACAGCTTAAATGATAAGTGCTTAAATGATTGTAAATTAATATAAAGTAATAGAAATCCAATTTTGCTGTTTTAACTGTGTTAATTTTTAAAGAAGTAGCCTAGGTTAATTCAAAAGTGTGTTGCAAATGCATTTTATTCTTTGTGATTAACCATGCCTGTGGGGAGCTAGGCTTTTCAGGATGTGAAACCATAAATCAAGCGCCACCAGGTGGCAGCTTCGACAAATTGCCAGTATAGCCTCTGGATGGAAATAAATAACTCCACTGTGCCAACCTTAAAAGCCTTGCTGATTATAGCACATGATCATAATGACCAGCATTGCTGTAGATGTAAAAGAATAAGGAATGAGGTGGGTCTTTTAGGAAACTATGAGTAAAATTATGTAGGTGATAACACTGTACTCCCTACCCAGATCTCATACTTTTTCTTTCTCAATTATTCCCTAACTTCCTAATTTAGGAGACTGACAGTTTAGGGAAAACGTTTAAAAAATCAATTAATTTGGGGGGAAGGAGCAAGATGGTGAAGTAGGAGACCTAAATTTTGTCTGGTCCCAGGAATTCAGCTAGATAGGGATCAAACCATTCTGAACACCTTCGAACTCAACAGGAAATTGAAGAAAAGAATAGCAGCAACTCGCTGAACAGAAAAGTGACCACTTTCTGGAAGGTAGGATGTGTGGAGAAGTAAATCCGAGGTGATATTCAGGAAGATAGATGGCGGGGGAGGGGGCCTCTGTCAGCTGCTATGGGCAAGTGATTGAGAGCAGAGCACAAGTTGGAACTTTTAGAAGTCGGTTCTGCTGAGGGACGTCACTCCAGTGGCTAAGTGGGGGGTGGAAACCTCACTGGGACAGTGTGGTCTTGGGACCCTTGGGGTCACAGAAAGACCGGGTGCCTGAGTGCAGCAGAGCTCCCAGGTATTGGAGTGGGGAAGCCAGCTGCAGAGTTGGAGCCGAGGAGTGGGCTCTCAGCTCAAGGTTGCCATAAACTGTGATCCGTGGCACAGTCAGGCCACTGCTCTTCCAGCAGGGACCCAACAAGTGGCAGATCTGGGGAGACTCACCTTCCTCCCCTGGGAGGAGTGGCGCCGGGGCACACTGCAGGAACCTCCTAGGTTTGGAGACTCCAGGTGGGGTCAGGGGACAGAGATAGAAACGCTCGGTCACTGGCCAGGTGAGCACAGAGTGTGGCTGGAGACTGGGAAGACAGAAGTGATTGACTGCTTTTCTCTGGGGGCTTGCTGAAAAGCAGGACCCGAAGTTCTTGGCTCCTCTGGGGCAGAGATTGGGAGGCTGCCATTTCACTCTTGTCCTACAAAGCTGTACAGAAAGCTTGCAGGGAACAAAAGCTCCCGAGAGCAAACCCGAGGCAATTCTGGGGCAATTCCGCCTCCGTCAAAGACATTTGGGAACCATGGCAACAGGCCCCTCCCCCAGAAGTTCAGCAAGAACAGCCAGCCAAGACCAAGTTTACCGATCAATGAGAACAGCAGAACTCCAGCGCTAGGGGAACACTGCACATAGAATTCATGGCTTTTTTCCATGATTCTTTAGTCTTTCAAAGTTAATTTTTTTAATTTTCATTTGTTTTCTTTTTCTTTTTTTATTTGAATTTTTCTTTTTCCCTTTTTTTAAAGAAAGATTTTCTTTATTTATTTGACAGAAAGAGAGCGAGAGAGGAAACACAAGAAGGGGGAGTGGGAGAGGGAGAAGCAGGCTTCCTGCTGAGCAGGGAGCCTGATGTGGGGCTCAATCCCAGGACCCTGGGATCATGACCTGAGCTGAAGGCAGACACTTAACAACTGAGCCCTCTTTTTCCCTTTTTCAACCAACATCTTATCTATCCCTTTTTAAAAAAATCTCTTTTATTTTTCATTTTTAGAGTCATATTCTATCCCTTCATAGTAGTTAACCTTATTTTTGGTATATATATGTATATATACATATATATATATATATATATATATATATATATATATACACACACATACATATATATATATGTTGTTCTCACTTTAAAATTTTGGGATACAGTTTCTTCTAACAGACCAAAATGTACCCTAAATCTCTAGTGTATGGCTTTGTTCTAGTCTCCCGCCTGATCATATTCTCTCCCTTTTTTTTAATCCTCTTCTTCCTTTTTACAACCAACTTCTTATCTTAACAATTCCTTTTGTAAAATCTTTTATAATTTTCATCTTTACAGTCATATTCCATCCCTTCATCGTATTAACTCTTATTTTTTACACATATAAGTTTTTCTTTCTTTAAAATTTTAGGAGACACTTTCTTCTAACAGACCAAAATATGCCCAAAATCTAGTGTGTGGCACAGATCTATACACCAGCCTGATCATATCTGATCATATTCTGGGTTTCTTTTGTTTGTTTGTTTGTTTGTTTTTATCTTTATCTTTTTATTTTTTCTTTCTTTCCCTTTCTTTTCCCCTGGTTTCAGGTCTCTTCTGATTTGTTTAGTGTATATTTTTCTGGGGATGTTGTAACCTTGTTACATTTTGTTCCCTCATTCATCTATTCTCGTCTGGACAAAATGACAAGAGGGAAAAAATCACCTCAAAAAAAAAAAAGAAAAAGAAAAAGGGGCAGTACCAACTGCCGGGGAACTAATCAATACGGACATTAATAAGATGTCGGAACTAGAGTTCAAAATGATAATTTGAGCGATACTAGCTGGGCTTGAAAAAAGCATGGAAGATATTAGAGAAACCCTTCCTGGGGGGAAAAGAAGAACTAAAATCTAACCAAGTCGAAATAAAAAAGGCTATTAATGAGGTGTAATAAAAAATGGAGGCTCTAACTGCTAGGATAAATGAGGCAGAAAAGAGAATCAGTGATATAGAAGACCAAATGATGGAAAATAAAGAAGCTGAGAAAAAGAGAGATAAACAACTACTGGATCATGAGTGCAGAATTTGAGAGATAAGAGATACCATAAGACAAAACAATATGAGAATATTTGGGATCCCAGAAGAAGAAAGAGAGAGAGGGGCAGAAGGTATATTGGAGCAAATTATAGCAGAAAACTTCCCTAATTTGAGGAAGGAAACAGGCATCAAAATTCAGGAAGCACAGAGAATCCCTCTCAAAATCAACAAAAATAGGTCAACACCCCAACATCTAATAGTAAAACTTATGAGTCTCAGAGACAAAGAGAAAATCCTGAAAGCAGCTTGAGAGAAGAGACCTGTAAACTACAATGATAGAAGCATTACATTGGCAACAGACCTCTCCACAGAGACCTGGCAGGCCGGAAAGGACTGGCATGATATATTCAGAGCACTAAACAAGAAAAATATGCAGCCAAGAATACTATATCCAGCTAGGCTGTCATTCAAAATAGAAGGAGAGATAAAAAGCTTCCAGGACAAACAAAAACTAAAGGAATTTGCAAACATGAAACCAGCCCTATGAGAAATCTTGGAAGGGGTCCTCTAAGCCAAGAGAGAGCCTAAAAGTAACACAGATCAGAAAGAACAGATATAATATACAGTAACAGTCACCTTACAGGAAATACAATGGCACTAAATTCCTATCTTTCAATAGTTACCCTGAATGTAAATGCCCCATACAAAAACACAGGGTATCAGCTTGGATAAAAAAACAAGACCCATCGATATGCTGACTGCAAGAGACTCATTTTAGACTCAAAGACACCCCCAGATTGAAAATGAGGGGGTGGTAAACCATTTACCATGTTAATGGACACCAAAAGAAACCTGGTGTGGCAATCCTTATATCAGACAAATCAGATTTTAAACCAAAGACTATAATAAGAGATGAGGAAGGACACTATATCCTACTTAAAGGGCCTATCCAACAAGAAGATCTAACAATTGTAAATATCTATGCCCCTAACATGGGAGCAGCCAATTATATAAGGCAGTTAATAACAAAAGCAAAGAAACACATCAACAACATTATAATAATAGTGGGGGACTTTAACACCCCCCTCACTGAAATGGACAGATCCTCTAAGCAAAAGATCAACAAGCAAATAAAGACTTTAAATGACACACTGGACCAAATAGACTTCACAGATATATTCAGAACATTCCGTCCCAAAGCAACAGAATACACACTCTTCTCTAGTGCCCATGGAACATTCCCCAGAATAGATCACATCCTAGGTCACAAATCAGGTCTCAACCAGTACCAAAAGATTGAGATCATTCCCTGCATATTTTCAGACCGCAGTGCTTTGAAACTAGAACACAATCACAAGATGAAAGTCAGAAAGAACTCAAATACATGGAGGCTAAAGAGCATCCTACTAAAGAATGAATGGGTCAACCAGGAAATTAAAGAAGAATTAAAAAAAAATTCATGGAAACCAATGAAAATGAAAACACAACTGTCCAAAATTTTTGGGATGCAGCAAAGGCAGTCCTAAGAGGAAAGTATTTAGCAATACAAGCCATTCTCAAACTAGAAAGGTTTCAAATGCACAATCTAACCCTACACCTAAAGGAGCTGGAGAAAGAACAGCAAATAATGCTTAAACCCAGCAGGAGAAGAGAAATAATAAAGATCAGGGCAGAAATCAATGAAATAGAAACCAAAAGAAGAGTAGAACAGATCAACGAAACTAGGAGCTGGTTCTTTGAAAGAATTAACAAGATTGATAAACCCCTGGCCAGACTTATCAAAAAGAAAAAGAAATGACCCAAATAAAAAAAAAATCATGAATGAAGGAGGAGAGATCACAACCAACACCAAAGAAATACAAACAATTATAAGAACATATTATGAGCAACTCTATGCCAGCAAATTAGATAATCTGGAAGAAATGGATGCATTCCTAGAGTTGTATCAACTACCAAAACTGAACCAGGAAGAAATAGAAACCTGAACAGACCAATAGCCACTAAGGAAATTGAAGCAGTCATCAAAAATCTCCCAACAAACAAAAGCCCAGGGCCAGAAGGCTTCCCAGGGGAAATCTACCATACAGTTAAAGAAGAATTAATACCTATTCTTCTGAAACTGTTCCAAAAAATAGAAATGGAAGGAGAACTTCCAAAATCATTTTATGAGGCCACCATTACCTTGATCCCAAAACCAGACAGAGACCCCACTTTTTGGTGGGGAATTACAGACCAATATCCCTGATGACCATGGATGCAAAAATTCTCACCAAAATACTAGCCAATAGGATCCAAAAGTACATTAAAAGACTATTCACCACGACCAAGTGGGATTTATCCCTGGGCTGCAAGGTTGGTTCAACATCCACAAATCAATCAACGTGATACAATACATTAACAAAAGAAAGAACAAGAACCATATGATCCTCTCAATAGATGCAGAAAAAGCATTTGACAAAGTACAGCATCCTTTCTTGATCAAAACTCTTCAGAGTATAGGGATAGAGGGCACATACCTCAATATCATAAAAGCCACCTATGAAAAACCTACAGCGAATATCATTCTCAATGGGTTAAAACTGAGAGCTTTCCCCCTAAGGTCAGGAACACGGCAGGGATGTCCACTCTCACAACTGCTATTCAACATAGTATTAGAAGTCCTAGCCACAGCAATCAGACAACAAAAAGAAATCAAAAGCATCCAAATCAGCAAAGAAGAAGTCAAACTTTCACTCTTTGCAGATGATATGATACTTTATGTGGATAACCCAGAAGACTCCACCCCAAAACTGCTAGAACTCATACAGGAATTCAGTAAAGTGGCAGCATATAAAATCAATGCACAGAAATCAGTGGCATTCCTATACACCAACAAGACAGAAGAAAGAGATATTAAGGAGTCGATCCCATTTACTATTGAACCCAAAACCATAAGATACCAGGAATAAATCTAAGCAAAGAGGTAAAGAATCTGTAGTCAGGAAACTATAAAATACTCATGAAAGAAATTGAGGAAGACACAAAGAGATGGAATAACGTTCCATGCTCATGGATTGGAAGAACAAATATTGTGAAGGTGTCAATTCTACCTAGAGCAATCTATACATTCAATGCAATCCCCATCAAAATACCATCCACTGTTTTCAAAGAAATGGAACAAATAATCCTAAAATTTGTATGGAACAAGAAAAGACACCAAAGAGCCAGAGGAATGTTGAAAAACGAAAGCAAAGCTGGCAGCATCACAATTCCGGATCAAGATCTTTATAAAGCTGTAATCATCAAGACAGTATGGTACTGGCACAAAAACAGACACATTGATCAATGGAACAGAATAGAGAGCCCAGAAATGGACCCTCAACTCTGTGGTCAACTCATCTTTGACAAAGCAGGAAAGAATGTCCCATGGAAAAAAGACAGTCTCTTCAACAAATGGTGTTGGGAAAATTGGACAGCCACATGCAGAAGAATGAAACTGGGCAATTTCCTTACACCACACAGAAAAATAGACTCAAAATGGTTGAAAGACCAAAATGTGAGACAAGAGTCCATCAAAATCCTAAAGGAAAACACAGGCAGCAACCTCTTCGACCTCGGTCACAGTAACTTCTTCCTAGAAACATTGCCAAAGGCAAGGGAAGCAAGGGCAAAAATGAACTATTGGGACCTCATCAAGATAAAAAGCTCTAGCACAGCAAAAGAAACAGCAAAACCAAAAGACAACCGACACAATGGGAGAAGATATTTGCAAATGACATATCAGAAAAAAGGCTAGTATCCAAAATCTATAAAGAACTTCTTCAACTCAACACCCAAAGAGCAAAGAATCCAATCAAGAAATGGGCAGAAGACATGAACAGACATTTTTCCAAAGAAGACATCCAAATGGCCAACAAATCCACGAAAAAGTGCTCAACATCGCTCAGCATTAGGGAAATCCAAATCAAAACCACAGTGAGATACCACCTCACACCAGTCAGAATGGCTAAAATTAACAAGTCAGGAAATGACAGATGTTGGTGGGGATGTGGCCAAAGGGGAACCCTCCTACACTGTTGGTGGGAATGCAAGCTGGTGTAACCAGTCTGGAAAACAGTATGGAGGTTCCTCAAAAAGTTGAAAATAGAGCTACCCTATGATCCAGCAATTGCACTACTGGGTATTTACCCTAAAGATACAAATGTAGGGATCTGAAGGGGTATGTGCACCCTGATGTTTATAGCAACAATGTCCACAATAGCCAAACTATGGAAAGAACTAAGATGTCCATCGACAGATGAATGGATAAAGAAGAAGTGATATATATATACAATGGAATATTATGCAGCCATCAAAAGGAATGAGATCTTGCCATTTACAACGACGTGGATGGAACTGGAGTGTATTATGCGGAGCGAAATAAGTCAATCAGAGAAGGACATGTATCATATGAACTCACTGATATGAGGAATTTTTTTTTTTTAGATTTTATTTATTTATTTGAGAGAGAGGGAGAATGAGAGAGAGAATGAGAGAGAGAGAACACATGGTAGGAGATAGGGTCAGAGGGCAAAGCAGCCTCCCTGCCGAGCAGGGAGCCCAATGTGGGACTCGATCCAGGGACTCCAGGATCATGACCTGAGCCGTAGGCAGTCGCTTAACCTACTGAGCCACCCAGGCGCCCAATATGAGGAATTCTTAATCTCGGGAAAGAAACTGAGGGTTGCTAGAGGGGTGGAGGGTGGGAGGGAAGGGGTGGCTGTGTGATAGACATTGGGGCGGGTTTGTGCTATGGTGAGCGCTGTGAATTGTGTAAGACTGTTGAAATCACAGACCTGTACCTCTGAAACAAATAATACATTATATGTAAAAAAAAAAGATAATAGGAAGGGAGAAATGAAGGGGGGGAAATCGGAGGGGGGAGACGAACCATGAGAG
Organism: Mirounga angustirostris; assembly: GCF_029215605.1. NCBI lineage: Eukaryota > Metazoa > Chordata > Mammalia > Carnivora > Phocidae > Mirounga > Mirounga angustirostris. Next base: position 33,388,060 of record NW_026991723.1, read on the forward strand.
GCTATGGACTCTGAGAAACAAACTGAGGGTTCTAGAGGGGAGGGGATGGAGGGAAGGGTTAGCGTGGTGATGGGTATTAAAGAGGACATGTACTAAATGGAGCACTAGGTGTTGTATGCAGGCAATGAAACATGGGACACTGCATCAAAAACTAATGATGTAATGTATGGTGATTCACATAACATAATAAAATAATTAAAAAGAAAGAAAGGAGATTCCTGCATTGTATGCACACTTTGATTTAATAAAGGGCACATGCAGGGATCCACATTTTAAGTAAACATCCAGGTCATTCTGAGGCAGATGGTTCAGGAATGACACTTGACTAACACTGGGATTATGAATCTTGTTCAGAGTTGGGGACATCCTAGGTTGGAGAAGGGAATGAGGAACAAACTAGATGGTAAGAAGTGGGTTGCAACATGGGATAGTGTAAAAGTGAATTATTATCCTTGTAGTAGCATGAACAATAAACAATTTTAAATGTGAGGTGTTTGATCAAACACTACTAATAAAAATGATTATAGCTAATATTTCTTGCATATTTAAGAGAACAATCAATCAATCAATCAATCAATCTCTTCCCCCACCCCTCACATCTATCTCTTGAGTCTGGAGAACTCTGATTACTAAAGAATGATAACCTACCTTGGTAACCTGCAAAATTCAATAAAATTCAACTCAACAGAGTACAAGAATTATGTTAGAGCCAAAAATCAAAGTTATGGATTACCTTGGGAATGTAATACCCTTGTACTTTCCCATCTTAGGAAATGTAAAGAAACCCTAAGGAGAACATACTTGCCACAAAGCATGAAATGGGAGTTCAAGCAGAGTAAAGGCATCTAACATCTAATTATACCCAAAACTACCACCACTTACAACTCTTTTTTCTTAATCCAAATTTCTTTTTTATTCATCCATATAAGCCTGTCTTCTGAAGTTGTGCTTAGGAAAAAAAAACTCATGTAATTAAAGGTCCAAGTTATCAGGATTTGTACTAATGCTGCCTTTGATATGTACAGAAGAGATTATAAGAATAAAATCTATATAGATACAGATATAAATATAGGTGTATTCATCTAGAGTTACATGATCAGGTGCAAAGATTACTCGAAAGTCATTCCTTGGAATGATCTCTCTCTGTTACTTTTTTATCCTTGTTAACAAATATTACATTTTTTTCCTTGTCATGTCATGGATGTCCTTTTTCAGACACACAGCACATTTTCACAAAGTGCTTCCTCAAGTCACCCTTAGCCAGAGGTAGAAGTGATGTTATCCTTGTCTGGGAAGAAACTGTTGGTCTTAATGGGGAAAGGAGATGACGTAATAACAAATTTCATGTTAACATGTGATAAAAGTTACAAAAAACATTGGAAAAATGTCATGGAAGGCAAAGAAGGTAATAGTCAGAAGATCAAACTGGGTTTTGAAAGATGAAGAACAGTTTTCTAGGTAAAGAAGGAGGGCCAAAAAATGGTGGTGGCAGGGATGGTGAGATTGGTTGCATTCAAGAACATTTATGAGTTCAAAAGAATAGGAATGGGCAGAGTTTGGATGTGGACTGTGAATGAAAGGGGAGAGATCAGAATGAAATCTATAGAGAAACATCTATTTTTTTGTCAAATGTTGTTTTAAATACCGGTAACCTTACATAGTTAAGCCAGTAGAGAGACCATCTTTTTAAAAAGAGGCTGAATTTGGCTATTTAAAGGTCCCTCCAATTCTAAAATCCAATGCCTCTGTAGAACTAGAAATCTAATGAAATGAACAAAGTTAAAGATTTGAGATAGGCTGGACAAAACACATGAAAGGAAGTAATTTGTTTTCCTTGGCAGTAACATTGAATATCTCCTGACCAAAGGGAAATTTTGGAAGTGGGAAAAAGTTATATCAATGGTTTCAGTTTAAGTTAGGAGGAAAGAACACAAGCATTTATCACAGCTTCCTTTCAAAATGACCATAACCAAATAAAAAATAAAACTCACAAAGACAAAAACAGCAGCAGAGGGAAGGATGATAGAAGGGAGATGTCGACAATGTTTTGGGGATGAGAACAAGATCAACCAGTGGTAACTGACCAAGCCAAGTAAAGAAAGCAGAAACTAAAGCCCACAGAGTGAAAAGTAAACAAGAAGGGACCCAGTTTGTGTCCATAGAACTCTGGAAATGCTCAGAAAGAAGAGTCACTGGAAACCTCTGAAGGCTGGATAGAGCAGTAGGGCTGAAAATAGGATTGCTTGAAAGTCTGTAGAAGGAATGGTTGGAACACTGAATACACTTTTCTGTTCTTGGTTGTAGGGATTTGTACTTTCCTAACCAGACAGAAGGTAGAAATTTAATTTCATGAGAAATTGACCCAGACAAGCTTTGGCCTAAGGACCTTTAAACACAGCTAGGGAAAAGGGTGAGCCACCATCTAGAAAACCAGAGAAATATGTAAGAATGAAGCATCATCAACTGTCCTGCTTCTCCTCAGCTTCCAGAATGCTGGCCTCCAGGCTGATGGCCAATGCCTCTGTTCCCTTCACCATGCCTCAACCTTTAGACTCACATATGCCCATGCAGATTAGAGAATTTCTCTCTAGAGTAACCAGTTGGCCCAGGGGAAAAGATGTACAGGTACTGAAAACTATGGAAGTCCCCTGAAGATGTTTCCTCACCATCTTAGCGTCCTTCAGTGAAGTCCACCAGACATTTGCTAGGTCGTCAGTGCCTCATTCTCAAATATGAACAGGGAGGAAGAATTGTCACAGTTTTGAAGAAAACATGTAACATGAATACCACAAGACAAAATGTATATAATTAAGGAAGAAAACTACAATAATTTAGAGACAAAGTAAGAAACAGAAAAAACAAAAAATAAAATAAAAAACCTCAAAGAAATTAATTAATGATACTTGAAAACATGAGAAGGTACTCAAGTCAAGAAATAAGAAAAAGATATTATTAAAAAGACAAATTAAAAAAAAAAAAAACCTCACACATAGTGAATTACATCACGAAAAAAATTAGATGTCACCCTTAATATAAAGTTAAACTTGGGCAAAGGGAGAGAAATCTGAAGGCAAATGTTAAAAGATAATGGTAAGACGTAATATCTGTCTAATAAATGACTCAGAAGGAGTGATAGAAAAAGATAGAAAGAAATATTCATATTCAGAAATATGTGACTTATATGTGTCCTTTGTTGAAAAAAAGTATTCAAGTGGTGTTTATTAAAATAAAAGATGGGGTGAGTGAATTAGCAAGATGCAGTATATGCATATAATAGAACACTGTTCAGTCTTAAAAAGGAAGTTTGATGTAATGTATGGGGATTAACATAAGAATAAAAAAATTTTAAAAAAAAGGAAGGAAATCCTGTTGTATGCTGCAAATTATGCATGAAATATGAACATGTCATACTAAGTGAAATAAGCCAGTCACAAAAGGGTAAATACTGTGTGACTAGCTTATGTGATGTTTCTAGATTAAATTCATAAGAACAAAGTAGAATGGTGGTTGCCTGGGACTGCCAGTAAGGGGAATGGGAAGTTATTGTTTGATGGATATGGACTTTTATCTTCCCGGAAGATTAACTCCCTTCCCTTTTTTAAATGTAAGCTCTATGCCTAGCATAGAGCCCAGTGCAGGGCTTGAACTCATGACCCTGTGATCAAGACCTGAGCTGAGATCAAAGGAATTGGACTCTTAACAGACTGAGCCACCCAGGCACCCCACAGGTATGGAGTTTTAGTTTGGGAAGATGAAAAAGTTCTGGAGATGGATGGTGGTGATGGTTGCATAACAATGTGAATGTACTTATTGCCATTGAACTGTACACCTAAAAATGGTTAAAATGGCAAATTTTATTTTGTTATGTTATCATAATCAACAAATAATCTATGAAAGAAAAATATGTGTTTTAGGAAAACAATGGTGAGCAACAAATCCAGTAAAATTGATACTTAAATTCAAATAATTGTTAATTATGAGGCTTTAGAGCTCATTGCTATCTTAAAGAACTTTTTTAAATGGAAGAGGAATATTTTTTTTTAGTCTTAATTTTCTTTTGAATTAAAAAAAAAAAAGACTATTAGATCCAATCAACATGGATTCAACAGAAATTCTCCATTGGCTGAAAGTGGGGTATGAAAAAGCTGGTGGTGGAAATGCCCCAGTGTTGGTAATGATAATAGCAGCAAATCAAGAGGATTCTTGAGAGTTGGTGAGACCATTGTTGATAGGGACAATCACAGCTCAATTTCACAGGGTTTTACAAAAAGCTAAAGAGTTGATCTAATATTGGTGTCTGACTGGCGATTTGTAGGAACCATTGGATAAGAAGGGAGCAAGGAGCAGATCCAGTGGGAATGTCAGAGTAGAATAAATGTATGAAAGGTTGGGGTCAGAGAGGGACATTTCAGATTTTCAGACACCTGACACAAAGCAATTCTGTTTGATAATGGAGTCCATAGTGGTGTATCTGAAATAGAAAAGGTTTAGATGTGTTGGAGTTGAGGAAATTAAGGAACCATGAAGGGAGGATGGTAGAATATCTCACCAATCTGGTTTGTGATGTCACTGATGAGGATAGAAATGTAGAGGCAAGGAAGATTGTTGAACCAGAGCCTGGAGTCTCAGAAGGCATCTGCAGCATGCTGGCAGATGGGAATCGTGCAGTACCTGTGGGTAAGGCAAGGGAGGGAAGTAGAGATCAAGGACAACATCCACAGGTGTGGGAGAAGTGGCTTCCATTCATCTACTTTTGTGGGAGGTGTGGAGAATAGTGTGTTTTCAATGTCACAATTAATTTGATAGTATCTGGAATCAGAAATGTCTATTTCAAAACCATACTTGCAGTATGTTGAACCATGTGAAATGCCAGTATCATATGATAATCATAATAGAACTTTCTGTTCTGGAAATAGAGGACCCTTCAACTTCCTGACCATTAAAGGGGGAAAAAAGGGCTTAGGCATATTTTACATATTTTCAGTATGCTACTTTAGATAATTGATGAACTGAAATGCAATATGGGAAACATCTTTTTCATATAAGACTATTGTTATGCAATGCAATAGCACAGCAGATAGGATGCAAAAGATTAAGACTTTTATCTTATTTTAGTTCTGTATCCCTGCTAGCTATTCAAATGTATTCTCAAAAAAGTTTTAGGAAAATCTGAAAATAGGCTCTTCAGGTGTTGTGTTTCTAGACCCAAATGGAAATATTAGGAAACCAATCTAATGTGAAATATTCCATCTTTTGGCTGAATTCACTTGCTGTGATCAGATTCAAGTAACATTTATTAAGTACCTGAGTATTTTCTACTTACCAGCCCACATGCTAGGTTCATTCATTATTATTCATACATTATTTTCTTTAATGGCAACTTTTCATGTAATCTTACACTATTAGTTAGGTACAATTTTTTCATTCTACAGATAGGGAAACAGGTTCAGAAAAGATAAGTGACTTGGTTACATGGAACAGATAAAGAGTGGAGCCGGGAATTAAACCCAGGGCTCTTGATTGTAATGTTGTATTCTTTCTGGTATTCCATGATCATTATATTTAAACTTCTAAAAGAAAATGAGAAATTACATCTGGGGTAAGATACCTGTGAAAAGAGGGATGGAATGTGTATTATTGAATTAAGCTCATACATTTCTATCTTCTGTCATGTAGAAATTAAACTATACTTATGCATGATATTATACATGTCATAGTGTTGAACAAGAGGCCCTGTCACTGAGAGAAGTGGTAAGAAAATTGTCAAAATATACTGGACATGGGACTATGGGGAGAGGGTGGCACAAGGGAATGGCATGGACATAGAAGAAGGGAAGTATAATGTAAAGAGTATGTTGATATGACCTCCATGACCTGTAAGTTTGGGAACATGAAAGATATGTGTGTGTGTGCATACATGCATATGTTTATGTCTTATGAATTTTAACATGTAATTTGATGCTACCTAGGAAATACAATGTATCTGAAATACCTTATATATTTCCCTTTTGCAAAATTTGAACTTATACAAAATTAATAAAATAGACCATGATCATCTTACTGAAGGATTAGTTTACATAAGTACCACCACAGTTTAAATATTATGTGATTCATATCTGACTTTTAAGAATACATCTGTTATGTAAAGCAACTTGCACTTATCCTTCAGAAAACTCCAGGTCTATATAAATTTCTGGAGAGCATAAACTTTCTTTCTTATTTATCTTAATACTGAGATTCTTGATATTTTATGGATCATGATCCTTTTAAGAATTTGACGAAAACTACAAAGCTTCTTCCAAGAAGAACAGATACATGCATAAATGCCGACAATCTTGCATTCCATGATAGGGATTCATGAACTTCTTGGCATCAACCCCTGGACCTCCTAGGTTTAAGAAGCACTTGGCATTGGCGCCTGGGTGACTCAGTCGTTAAGCGTCTGCCTTCGGCTCAGGTCATGATCCCAGGATCCTGGGATCGAGTCCCACATCGGGCTCCCTGCTCGGCGGGAAGCCTGCTTCTCCCTCCCCCACTCCCCCTGCTTATGTTCCCTCTCTCACTGTGTCTCTCTCTGTCAAATAAATAAATAAAATCTTAAAAAAAAAAAGAAGCACTTGGCATCAACTCTGGCACATAGTAGGTTTCATTGATAGGTTTTTATGCTCCTCAGCCTATGAGTGTGGGACATAAGGCATGCCACAGCTCAATCCCATCTTTCTCTCTCTCTTTTTTAAAGGATTTTATTTATTTACTTGAGATGAGAGAGAGAGAGCACAGAGGAAGACAGAAAAGCAGGCTCCCCTCTGAGCAGGGAGCCCAATGCGGGGTTTGATCCCAGGACCCTGGGATCATGACCTGAGCCAAAGGCAGACACATAACTAACTGAGCCACCCAGACGCCCCTCAATCCCATCTCATAATTCACTGCAATTCTAGTCCCAACCAAACCCCTCACTGACTGAAGGTAAGGGGAAGGCACATAATCCCTGTGCAGAAAGAGTCAATCAGTCTTTTTAAGGAGGTTATTTTAATTTACCTATTCTGGCTTGGAAATGTTTGAATTAGACACAAGCAATAAAATTTCAAGTTATTTTTAAATCACCAGGTAACATAAAATAAGAGGTCCCACTCTGTGGTGAGTCTCACAGCATCATTGAGCCCCTTTGGGGAGAATGTATCAGGATAGAGTAAAGCTCAGGTATGAGTTTGGGATGAAAAAATTGGAGTCCTTAAGGACATTAATTATGATAAAAAACAGTGATTTTATATTTTCACATGGCTTTTGTGTCTCAGATCAAGTTAGGCATGAGAAGAACGGTGGTGGAGAAATGTCAATGTATTGATGCTGCCGAGAAGTTTCTGGAGTCAGTGCTTTACAGAGTGTTCCTTGCAAAATTTGTCGCCCAGGTCAGGACTTGCACTGGTACCAAGGAAAAGATTAATTTGTAAATATTCAACCTCTGAGGCCATTTCCAGTTTGTGGTGCATTGGATCAAATTAACAGACAGCCTTTTTTGTAGTAGCACATCAATTTTTGTAGCAGACATTGTTATTTTTCACTGATATACTATTTCCCTCTCCTTCTAGACACAAGTAAGAAATACACTCCCCATAACCCTTGAAGTTTGTTGCCATTTGATTTTCTTTGACCACTGAAATGTAAGTGAAATGAAATTTAATATGCATGATTCTCCACCTCTCTCTCCATCTGCCCCACTGACCTGTAGAATTCCAGGTGGTGGTGTCTCCATCATCTGTGCTCCTTGAATGAGGACGACATGGAGCAAAGGCCACTGCCAACTTACAATGGATACATAGCAGAAGCAAGAAAAACACCTTGGTTGTTCTAAGCTGCTAGAATTTAGGGTTATTTGTCACAGCAGCATAACCTAGCCTGTTATACCTGCTAATGGTATGTACTAAACTTATACAACTTTTATTTAAACAATATAAACTGATGAGTGAGATAGTGAATAGGTGAGACACTGTAAAGGGGAAATGAGTAGTGCCTTGCTTTTAATAGCTAGCCTGTTCCTCCATAAGAGCAACTCAACCAGTTGTTCTGGGATTCTTGGCTATTCCACAAAGTAAATATATGTGTGCGAACATATTCCACAGCAATGATGCCTTAGAGAATTCACAATGGCTGAACTGGCCCAGTGGCCCAGGCAAATAAACACCATTTGCTTTCTTTCCCCTTTCATTTTCCAAGAGCTGGAGAGTACTTGAGTCATTCAGCTTCATCCACTGGGACAGTGGTGACAATGATCTTGTAGTTCTCTGGAGGCTCCATGTCATGGTCAAGTCACTTGAAACTTTAATAATCTGTGCAGGTCTTCTTGGGTCATGAAGTCCCAGAGTCACTTACTCATGCATTATCTTTAATCTCCTTCATTTTTTTCTAAGAACAAAAGAATCTCTCAGGATCCTTTAAAGTATATCTATCACAGGCTTGGCTACAATGGGAAAGAGGTTGGGGAAGGGGCTTTCACCATTAGTGGGCACAAACAGAACAAATCTCAGTGACTGACAGCAACAGGTGGTAAAGAACTCATGCTTAGATTCCAACAATTCACCAGTGTCACTTTCTGGTTTGATAGAAGATTATATATATGTAGAGAGGCAAATGATGTCATGAAAAGAACAAAATATTTGGAATAAATGATCTTGTCTCAAAAGCAGTCTCTACCATTTATCACTTTGCAGCTGTAAATATCTGTTTAATCTTTTTAAACAATTTTATTTATTTATTTGAGAGAGAGAGAGAACAGTGGTGGGAGAGGCACAGGGAGAGGGAGAAGCAGACTCCCTGATGAACAGGGAGCCTAATGCTGGCTCTATCCCAGGCCCCTGAGATCATGACCTGAGCTGAAGTTAGATGCTTAACCAACTGAGCCACCCATGCACCCCTATTTAATCTAAGTCCAGATTCTTCACTAGCACCAATGGATTCAGTGATACCTGCCTTCCATGGTAACCCTGATGGTGTATTTCACAAAATGAGCTTTCATTCAGTGCTTCTTTCATTTTCTCTTTTACTTTATATGTAGTCAATAAATATTAACATAATCCAGGTATCCGTACATCTCCAGTCCTCAAGGGTCACGTTTTCCTTTAATGCCCAGTCAGAAATAATCTAAGTCTCCATCCTACCTAATCCAAGAAATCCAGTGTTTATCCTGATTCTACTCCTTGGGTTTTTCTGAGAATCCCTGAAGATGTGTACAACATTTCACAAATCTATTCTGGCTGCTCTTGTCACCTTAGCCAGCTATCTGGCACCAGACTGTGGCTCTGATCCTCTGTAAATCCCCCTTGCTGTTGTATAACTGTCTCCCCCAAGCTCTAGAACTTCATCCTTATACTGCCTTTTCCCAAATTTTGGCCTAGGACTATCTCTTTATTCCCTTAGCATGACAAAGACCAGGCTCTGACAAGATTATCATCAAGGCTTAGGGACACTAGAAAATGATTAAATTTATCTAGTTTAACCCATTCATTTAGGAGAGAAAGGAAATAAGCCACAATGATTGTGTCCTTCCTAAGATCACACAACTAGTTATTGGCAGATGAAAGACTAAAAATCAGCTCTTCTAAAGTCTATCTAGTCTGGTGATCTCTCTGTGTCTTGTGTTACCTCCCTGAACCCAGAATTAGGTGAAATTCAGTTGTAAAACAGAGTAGAAAATAGAGTAGTAATTATAGGTTGTTAGGAATTTCATTTAGAGACATTCACTTCTCTTCAGGTTCATTAAGGCATTTATTTGTGACTTAGTCATGCAACATTTCTTTAGACTTAGTCATTTAACACTAATGACTCTAATGTTAAAACTGAAAACATTGCCATTGAATTTAATCCTTAGAGATGATATCTGTCAACACTAAAAAATTTCAGTTTCCACTTTTCAATATAACCTCCTTCTTTGATCTACTCTAATCTTTACCAATGATGTAATTCAAAGAAGATTCTGTACTTTCTTTGCTTGTCTTATTACCCTTTTCCACAGCAGTTCCTTACATTATGAAAATTTTTAGATAAAATTTGCAGGACCTCAATAAGTTCCTGACAAGTGGTGCCAAGTTATTGAATGGTCCATCAGTAGCACCATGGTGTTCCAAGAGAAGCTGAAATTGCTACTTCATTAGTCTTTCTTGGCTCTGGCAAGGGATTGTTATTTCACCAGGGACAAGTGCAAAGATTTATTTCAAAGATTTGGGCTGAGGAACTTTTGTTTCACAGTCATTCCTTTTGAAGAAAAGGAAGAAACCCAAACTATCTTTATTATATCTTTTAAAAAAAATTTTAAATTTTTATTATTATTAACATATAATGTATTGTTTCAGGGGTACAGGTCTGTGATTCATCAGTCTTATACAATACACAGCACTCACCATAGCACATACCCTCCCCAGTGTCCATCACCCAGCCACCCCATCCCTCCCATCCACCTCCACTCCAGCAACCTTCAGTTTGTTTCCTGAGATTAAGAATCTCTTTATGGTTTGTCTCCCTCTTGGGAATCATCTTGTTTCATTTTTTCCTCTCTTCCACTATGATCCTTTCCCTTATTCCTCAGATTCCACAGATCAGTGAGATAGTATGATAATTGCCTTTCTCTGATTGACTTATTTCACTTAACATAATACCCTCTAGTTCCATCCACGTCCTTGAAAATGACAAAGTGTCACTTTTATGATGGCTTTATAATATTCCATTATATATATATATCTTCTTTATCCTTTCATCTGTCAATGGACATCTGGACTCTTTCCATAGTTTGGCCATTGTGGACATTGCTGCTATAAATATGGGGGTGCAGGTGCCCCTTCAGATTATTGCATTTATATCTTTGGGGTAAATACTCAGTAGTGCAATTGCTAGATGTAGGGTAGCTCTATTTTCAACTTTTTGAGGAACCTCCATACTGTTTTCCAGAGTGGCTGCACTAGCTTGCATTCCCAACAACAGTGTAGGAGGGTTCCCCTTTCTCCACATCCTCACCAACATCGGTCCTTTCCTGACGTTAATTTTAGCCATTCTGATTGGTATGAGGTGGTATCTCATTGTTTTCATTTGTAATTCCCTGATGCCGAGTGATGTTGAGCACTTTTTCATGTGTCTGTTGGCCATTTGGATGTCTTCTTTGGAAAAATGTCTGGTCATGTCTTCTGCCCATTTCTTGATTGGATTATTTTTTCCTTGGATATTGAGTTTGATAAGTTCTTTATAGCTTTTATACTAACCCTTTATCTGATATGTCATTTGCAAATATCTTCTCCCATTCAGTAGGTTGTCCTTTGGTTTTGTTGACTGCTTCCGTTGCTGGGTAAAGCTTTTTTCTTGATGAAGTTCCAACAGTCCTTTTTGCCCTTGCTTCCCTTGCTTTTGGCGATGTGTCCAGGAAGAAGTTGCTGTGGCTGAGGTTGAAGAGGTCGCTGCCTGTGTTCTCCTCAAGGATTTTGATGGACTCGTCTCACACTGAGGTCTTTCATCCATTTTGAGTCTATTTTTGTGTGTGGTGTAAGGAAATGGTCCAATTTTATTCTTCTGCATGTGGCTGTCCAATTTTTCCAATAAAATTTGTTGAAGAGACTGTCTATTCCATTGGATATTCTTTCCTGCTTTGTCAAAGATTAGTTGACCATAGAGTTGAGGGTCCATTTCTGAGTTCTCTATTCTGTTCCATTGATCTGTCTGTTTTTGTGCCAGTACCATACTGTCTTGAGGATTACAGCTTTGTAATACAGCTTGAAGTCTGGAATTATGATGCCACCAGCTTTGCTTTTTCAACATTCCTCTGGCTATTCGGCGACTTTTCTGGTTCCATAGAAATTTTAGGATTATTTGTTCCATTTCTGTGAAAAAAGTTGATGGTATATTGATAGGGATGGCACTGAATGTATACATTGCTCTAGGTAGCATAGACATTTTAACTAATTTTTCTTCCAATCCATGAGTATGGAACTTTTTCCACTTCTTTGTATCTTCCTCAGTTTCTTTCATGAGTGTTCTATAGTTTTCTGAGTACAGATTCTTTGCCTCTTTGATTAGGTTTATTGCGAGGTTTCTTATGGTTTTGGATGCAATTGTAAATGATTGACTCCTTAATCCCTCTTTCTTCTGTCTTGTTGTTGGTGTATGGAAATGCAACTGATAGCTGTACATTGATTATAAATCCTGCCAAATTCCTGAATTCTTTCTTTTTTTATTACTATGTTGTGTTAATCACCATACATTACATCATTAGTTTTGGATATAGTGTTCCATGATTCATTGTTTGCTCATAACACCCAGTGCTCCATGCAGATGATGCCCTGCATAGTACCCATCACCAGGCTAACCCATCCCCCCAATCCACTCCCCTCTAAAACCCTCAGTTTGTTTTTCAGAGTTCATAGTCTCTCATGGTTCATCTCCCCCTCTGATTTCCCCACCTTCATTCTTCCCCTCACGCTATCTTCTTCTTCTTTTTTTTTTTTTTTTAACATATAATGTATTGTTTCAGAGGTACATGTCTGTGGTTCAACAGTCTTACACAATTGACAGCACTCACCATAGCACATACCATCCCCAGTGCCTATCACCCAGCCACCCCATCCCTCCCACCCCCCACCACTCCAGAAACCCTCAATTTGTTTCCTGAGATTAAGAATTCCTCATATCAGTGAGATCATATGATACACATCTTTCTTTTTTTTTATGTTAATCCCCATACATTACATCATTAGTTTTAGATGAAGTGTTCCATGATTCATTGTTTGTGCATAACACCCAGAGCTCCATGCAGAATGTGCCCTCCTCAATACCCACCACCAGGCTAACCCATCCTCCCACCCCCCTCCCCTCTAGAACCCTCAGTTTGTTTTTCAGAGTCCATCGTCTCTCATGGTTCGTCTACCCCTCCAATTTCCCCCGCTTCATTCTTCCCCGCCCAGTACCTTCTTCTTCATCTTTTTTTTTTTCTTAACATATATTGCATTATTTGTTTCAGAGGTACAGATCTGAGATTCAACAGTCTTGCACAATTCACAGCGCTTACCAGAGCACATACCGTCCCCAGTGTCTATCACCCAGTCACCCGATCCTTCCCACCCCACACCCCACTCCAGCAACCCTCAGTTTGTTTCCTGCAATTAAGAATTCCTCATATCAGTGAGATCATATGATACATGTCCTTCTCTGTTTCACTTATTTCGCTTAACATAATACCCTCCAGTTCCATCCACGTCGTTGCAAGTGGCAAGATCTCATTCCTTTTGATGGCTGCATAATATTCCATTGTATATATATATACCACTTCTTCTTTATCCATTCATCTGTCGATGGACATCTTGGCTCTTTCCAAGTTTGGCTATTGTGGCCATTGCTGCTATAAAGATCGGGGTGCACGTACCCTTTCAGATCCCTCCTTTTGTATCTTTGGGGTAAATACCCAATAGTGCAATTGCTGGGTCATAGGGTAGCTCTATTTTCAACTTTTTGAGGAACCTCCATACTGTTTTCCAGAGTGGCTGCACCAGCTTGCATTCCCACCAACAGTGTAGGAGGGTTCCCCTTTCTCCACATCCGCGCCAACATCTGTCGTTTCCTGACTTGTTAATTTTAGCCATTCTGACTGGTGTGAAGTGGTATCTCATTGAGGTCTTGATTTGGATTTCCCTGATGCCGAGCGATATTGAGCACTTTTTCATGTGTCTGTTGGCCATTTGGATATCTTCTTTGGAAAAATGTCTGTTCATGTCTTCTGCCCATTTTTTGATTGGATTCTTTGTTCTTTGGGTGTTGAGTTTGATAAGTTCTTTATAGATTTTGGATACTAGCCCATTATCTGATATGTCATTTGCAAATATCTTCTCCCATTGTGTTGGTTGTCTTTTGGTTTTGATGACTGTTTCCTTTGCTTTGCAAAAGCTTTTTATCTTGAAGAAGTCCCAATCGTTCATTTTTGCCCTTGCTTCCCTTGCCTTTGGAGATGTTTCTAGGAAGAAGTTGCGTCGGCTGACGTCAAAGAGGTTGCTGCCTGTGTTCTCCTTTAGGATGTTGATGGACTCCTGTCTCACATTGAGGTCTTTCAACCATTTGGAGTCTATTTTTGTGTGTCGTGTAAGGAAATGGTCCAGTTTCATTCTTCTGCATGTGGCTATCCAATTTTCCCAACACCATTTGTTGAAGAGACTGTCTTTGTTCCATTGGACATTCTTTCCTGCTTTGTCAAAGATGAGTTGACCATAGAGATGAGGGTCCATTTCTGGGCTCTCTATTCTGTTCCATAGATCTATGTGTCTGTTTTTGTGCCAGTACCATGATGTCTTGATGATGAGAGCTTTGTAATAGAGCTAGAAGTCAGGTATTGTGATGCCGCCGGCTTTGCTTTTCTTTTTCAACATTCCTCTGGCTATGCGGGCTCTTTTCTGGTTCCATACAAATTTTAGGATTATTTGTTCCATTTCTTTGAAAAAAGTGGATGGTATTTTGATGGGGATTGCATTGAATGTGCAGATTGCTCTAGGTAGCATTGACATCTTCACAATATTTGTTCTTCCAATCCATGAGCATGGAACGTTTTTCCATTTCTTTGTGTCTTCCTCAATTTCTTTCATGAGTATTTTATAGTTTTCTTTGTCTCTTTGGTTAGATTTATTCCTAGATATCTTATGGTTTGGGTGCAATTGTAAATGGAACCGACTCCTTAATTTCTCTTTCTTCTGTCTTGTTGTTGGTGTATAGGAATGTCACTGACTTCTGAGCATTGATTTTATATCCTGTCACTTTACTGAATTCCTGTATGAGTTCTAGCAGTTTTGGGGTGGAGTCTTTGGAGTTTTCCACATGAAGTATCATATCATCTGCAAAGAGTGACAGTTTGACTTCTTCTTTGGTGATTCAGATGCCTTTGATTTCTTTTTGTTGTTTGAATGCTGTGGCTAGGACTTCCAATACTATGTTGAATAGCAGTGGTGATAGAGGACATCCCTGCTGCGTTCCTGACCTTAGGGGGAAAGCTCTCAGTTTTTCCCCATTGAGAATGATATTCGCTGTAGGTTTTTCATAGATGGCTTTTATGATATTGAGGTATGTACCCACTGTCCCTATACTCTGAAGAGTTTTGATCAAGAAAGGATGCTGTACTTTGTCAAAAGCTTTTTCTGCATCTATTGAGAGGATCATATGATTGTTCTTTCCTTTGTTAATGTACTGTATCACATTGATGGATTTGCGGATGTTGAACCAACCTTGCAGCCCAGGGATAAATCCCACTTGGTCGTGGTGAATAATCCTTTTAATGTACTGTTGGATCCTATTGGCTAGTATTTTGGTGAGAATTTTTGCATCCGTGTTCATCAGGGATATTCGTCTGTAATTCTCCTTTTTGATGGGGTCTTTGTCTGGTTTTGGGATCAAGGTAATGGTGGCCTCATAAAACGAGTTTGGAAGTTTTCCTTCCATTTCTATTTTTTGGAACAGTTTCAGAAGAATAGGTATTAATTCCTCTTTAAATGCTTGGTAGAATTCCCCTGGGAAGCCATCTGGCCCTGGGCTTTTGTTTGTTGGGAGATTTTTGATGACGGCTTCAATTTCCTTAGTGGTTATAGGTCTGTTCAGGTTTTCTATTTCTTCCTGGTGCAGTTTTGGTAGCTGATACATTTCTAGGAATGCATCCATTTCTTCCAGGTTATCTAATTTGCTGGCATAGAGTTGCTCATAATATGTTCTTATCATTGTTTGTATTTCTTTGGTGTTAGTTGTGATCTCTCCTCTTTCATTCATGATTTTGTTGGTTTCTCTTCTCTTTTTGATAAGTCTGGCCAGGGGCTTATTAATCTTGTTAATTCTTTCAAAGAACCAGCTCCTAGTTTCGTTGATCTGTTCTACTGTTCTTTTCGTTTCTATTTCATTGATTTCTGCTCTGAACTTTATTATTTCTCTTCTCCTGCTGGGTTTAGGCTTTATTTGCTGTTCTTTCTCCAGCTCCTTTAGGTGTAGGGTTAGGTTGTGTACTTGAGACCTTTCTTGTTTCTTGAGAAAGGCTTGTATTGCTATATACTTTCCTCTTAGGACTGCCTTTGCTGCATCCCAAAGATTTTGAATAGTTGTGTTTTCATTTTCATGGGTTTCCATGTATTTTTTTAAATTCTTCTTTAATTTCCTGGTTGACCCATTCATTCTTCAGTAGGATGCTCTTTAGCCTCCATGTATTTGAGTTCTTTCTGACTTTCCTCTTGTGATTGAGTTCTAGTTTCAAAGCATTGTGGTCTGAAAATAGGCAGAGAATGATCCCAATCTTTTGGTACCAGTTGAGACCTGATTTATGACCTAGGATGTGATCTATTCTGGAGAATATTCCATGGGCACTAGAGAAGAATGTGTATTCTGTTGCTTTGGGGTGGAATGTTCTGAATATGTCTGTGAAGTCCATTTGTTCCAGTGTGTCATTTAAAGTCTTTATTTACTTGATGATCTTTTGCTTAGATGATCTGTCCATTTCAGTGAGGGGGGTGTTAAAGTCCCCCACTATTATTGTATTGTTGTCGATGTGTTTCTTTGCTTTTGTTATCAATTGCCTTATATAATTGGCTGCTCCCATGTTAGGGGCATAGATATTTACAATTGTTAGATCTTCTTGTTGGATAGACCCTTTAAGTAGGATATACTGTCCTTCCTCATCTCTTATTACAGTCTTTGGTTTAAAATCTAATATGTCTGATATAAGGATTGCCACCCCAGCTTTCTTTTGGTGTCCATTAGGTAAATGGTTTCCCACCCCCTCACTTTCAATCTGGGGTTGTCTTTGGGTCTAAAATGAGTCTCTTGCAGACACCATATTGATGGGTCTTGTTTTTTAATCCAGTCTGATAGCCTGTGTCTTTTGATTGGGGCATTTAGCCCATTTACATTCAGGGTAACTATTGAAAGATAGGAATTTAGTGCCATTTTATTGCCTGTAAGGTGACTGTTACCATATATTGTCTGTCTTCCTTTCTGGTCTATGTTGATTTTAGGCTCTCTCTTTGCTTAGAGGACCCCTTTCAAGATTTCCTGTAGGGCTGGTTTTTTGTTTGCAAATTCCTTTAGTTTTTGTTTGTCCTGGAAGCTTTTTATCTCTCCTTCAATTTTCAATGACAGCCTAGCTGGATATAGTATTCTTGGCTGCCTATACTTCTCATTTAGTGTCTGAATATATCCTGCCAGTCCTTTCTGGCTGCCAGGTCTCTGTGGATAGGTCTGTTGCCAATCTACTGTTTCTACCCTTGTAGGTTACATATCTCTTCTCCCGAGCTGCCTTCAGGATTTTCTCTCTGTCTATGAGACTCGTAAGTTTTACTATTAGATGTTGGGGTGTTGACCTTTTTATTTTTCATTTTGAGAGGGGTTCTCTGTGCTTCCTGGATTTTGATGCCTGTTTCCTTCCCCAAATTAGGGAAGTTCTCTGCTATAATTTCCTCCAGTATACCTTCTGCCCCTCTGTCTCTTTCTTCTGGGATCCCAATTATTCTAATGTTGTTTCGTCTCTTGGTATCACTTATCTCTCAAATTCTGCCCTCGTGATCCAGTAGTTGTTTCTCTCTCTTTTTCTCAACTTCTTTATTTTCCATCATTTGGTCTTCTATATTACTGATTCTCTCTTCTGCCTCTTTTATTCTAGCAGTTAGTGCCCCCATTTTTTATTGCACCTCATTAATAGCCTTTTTGATTTCTACTTGGTTGGATTTTAGTTCTTTTACTTCTCCAGAAAGGGTTTCTCTAATAACTGCCATGCTGTTTTCAAGCCCAGCTAGTATCTTTAAAGTGATGATTCTGAACTCTAGATCCAACATCGTACTAATATCCATATTGAGTAGGTCCCTGGCAGTCGGTACTACCTGTTGTTCTTTTTGTTGAGGTGATTTTTTCTGTCTTGTCATTTTGTGCAGAGGAGAATAGAGTAATGAGAGAACAAAATGCTAGCAGAGTAACAATGTCTCCAGAAAATATACTCTAAACATATCAGAAAAGACCTGAAGCAGTGGAAAAAGAAATGGAAAGAGAGAAAAAAGAAAAAGAAAAAGATAAAGATAAAAACAAACAAAAACAAACAAAACAAAACAACAACAGCAAAAAACCAGAATGTGATCAAATATGATCAGGCTGGTATATAGATCAGTGCCACACACTAGATTTGGGGTGTATTTTGGTCTGTTAGAAGAAAGTGCCTCCGAAAATTTTAAAGAAAGAAAAACTTATATATGTACAAAAATAAGGGTTGATATGATGAAGGGATGGAATATGACTGTAAAGATGGAAATTATAAAAAATTTTATAAAAGGAATTGATAAGAATTCGTTTGAAAAAAGAAAGAAGAGGATTTAAAAAAAGATAAAAGAAAAAAAAGGGAGAGAATGTGATCAGGCAGGGGAATAGAAAACACCACATACTAGAGATTTAGGGTATATTTTAATCTGTTAGAAGAAACTATCTCAAAATTTTAAAGAGAGAACAACTTATATACATATGCCAAAAATACGGGTATCTACTATGAAGGGATAGAATATGACTCTAAAAATGAAAAATAAATTTTTTTTTTTAAAAAAAGGGATTGATAAGATGTTGGTTGAAAAAGGGAAAAAGAAAAATTCAAAAAAAAAAAAGACAGTTAAAAAAATTAACTTTGAAAGACTAAAGAATCATGGTAAAAAAGCCATGAATTCTATGTGTAGTATTCCCCTAGCACTGGAGTTCTGCCGTTCTCATTGATCCGTAAACTTGGTCTTTCTGGCTGTCTCGCTGATCTTTTGGGGAGGGGCCTGTTGCCGTGGTTTTGAAATGTCTCTGCCGGAGGCGGAATTGCCCCGCCCTTGCCCCCTCCTGGCTAAGTAATCTGCTCGGGTTTGCTCTCCGGGGCTTTTTTTATTTTTATTTTTATTAAAATTTTATTTATTTATTTGAGAGAATGAGAGAGAGCAAGCACATGAGGGGGGGAGGGTCAGAGGGAGAAGCAGACTCCCTGCCGAGCAGGGAGCCCGTTGCGGGACTCGATCCAGGGACTCCAGGATCATGACCTGAGCCGAAGGCAGTCGCTTAACCAACTGAGCCACCCAGGCGTCCTCTTCGGGGCTTTAGTTCCCTGCGAGCTTTCCGTACAGCTTTGGAGGCGGAGAGTGAAAATGGCGGCCTCCCAATCTCCGCCCCGGAGGAGCCGAGAACTCGGGGCCCCACTTCTTAGTGAGCCCCCAGAGAAAAGCCGTCAGTCACTCCCGTCTCCCCGGTCTCCGGCCACACTCCGTGCTCACCCGGCCTGTGACCGCGCAATTCTAACTCTGGCGCCCGACCCCGTGTGGAGTCTCCAAACCCAGGAGATCCCTGTGGTGCGTTCCCACGCCGCTCCTCCCGGGGGAGGAAGGTGAGTCTCCCCAGATCTGCCGCTCTTTGGATCCTTGCTGGAGGAGCAGTGGCCCGACTGTGCTGCGGATCACGGTTTATGGCAACCCCGAGCTGAGAGCCCGCGCCTGAGCACCGCCTCTGCAGCCGGCTTCCCTGCTCCAATACCTGGGAGCTCTGCCGCACTCAGGCACCCCCAGTCTTTCTGTGACCCTGAGGGTCCTGAGACCGCACTGTCCCGGAGGGTTCCACCCCCCGCTTAGCCACCAGAGTGACGTCCCTCGGCAGAGCAGACTTTTAAAAGTTCCAATTTTGTGCTCTGCGGCTCTATCACTTGCCAGAAGCGGCCGACGGAGGCCCCTCCCCCGCCATCTATCCTCCCGAATATCTCCTCGGATTCACTTCTTCGCGCGTCCTACCTTCCAGAAAGTGGTCGGTTTTCTGATGAGAGAGTTGTTGCTCTTCTGTTCTTTGATATCCTGTTGAGTTTGTAGGTGTTCAGAACGGTTTGATCCCTATCCAGCTGAATTCCTGAGAGGAGATGAAATCCAGGTCCCCTACTCCTCCGCCATCTTGCTCTGCCCCTGATACACGTCTTTCTCTGATTGAAGTATTTCGCTCAGCATAATACCCTCCAGTACCATCCACTTCATTGCAAGTGGCAAGATTTCATTCCTTTTGATGGCTGCATAATATTCCATTGTGTGTGTGTATGTATGTATATATATATATATATATATATATATATCTCATATCTTCTTTATCCATTCATCTGTCGATAGACATCTTGGCTCTTTCCATAGTGTGGCTATTGTGGACATTGTTGCTATAAACATTGGGGTGCACATACCCCTTCAGATCACTACATTTGTATCTTTGCGGTAAATACCCAGTAGTGCAATTGCTGGATCATAGGGTAGCTCTATCTTCAACTTTTTGAGGAAACCTCCATACTGTTTTCCAGAGTGGCTGCACCAGCTTTCATTCCCACCAACAGTGTAGGAGGGTTCCCCTTTGGCCACATCCCCACCAACATCTGTCATTTCCTGACTTGTTAATTTTAGCCATTCTGACTAGTGTGAGGTGGTATCTTATTGAGGTTCTGATTTGGATTTCCTTAATGCCGAGGAATGTTGAGCACTTTTTCATGTGTCTATTGGCCATTTGGATGTCTTCGTTGGAAAATGTCTGTTCATGTGTTCTGCCCATTTCTTGATTGGATCATTTGTTCTTTGGGTGTTGAGTTGAAGAAGTTCTTTATAGATTTTGGATACTAGTCCTTTTTCTGATATATCATTTACAAATACCTTCTCCCATTCTGTCAGTTGTCTTTTGGTATTGTTGACTGTTTCTTCTGCTGTGCAAAAGCTTTTTATCTTGATGAAATCCCAATAGTTCATTTTTGCCCTTGCTTCCCTTGCCTTTGGCAATGTTTCTAGGAAGAAGTTGCTGTGGCTGCGGTCGAAGACTTTGCTGCCTGTGTTCTCCTTTAGGATTTTGATGGACTCCTGTCTCACATTTTGGTCTTTCAAACATTTTGTGTCTATTTTTGTGTGTGGTCTAAGGAAATGGTTCAGTTTCATTCTTCTGTATATGGCTGTCCAATTTTCCCAACACCAATTGTTGAAGAGACTGTCTTTTTTTCATTGGACATTCTTTCCTACTTTGTCAAAGATTATTTGACCATAAAGTTAAGGGTCCATTTTTCGGCTCTCTATTCTGTTCCATTGATCTAGGTGTCTGTTTTTGTGCCAGTACCATACTGTCTTGATGATGACAGCTTTGTAATAGAGCTGGAAGTCCGTAATTGTGATGCCACCAGCTTTGCTTTTCTTTTTCAACATTCCTCTGGCTATTTGGGATCTTTTCTGGCTCCATACAAATTTTAGGATTATTTGTTCCATTTCTTTGAAAAAAAGTAGATGGTATTTTGATAGGGATTGCATTGAATGTGTAGATTGCTTTAGGTAGCATTGACATCTTCACAATATCTGTTCTTCCAATCCATGAGCATGGAATATTTTAACATTTCTTTTTGTCTTCCTCAATTTTTTTCATGAGTATTTTATAGTTGTCTGAGTACAGATTCTTTACCTCTTTGTTTAGATTTATTTCTAGGTATCTTATGGTTTTGGGTGCAATTGTAAATTGGATCAACTCCTTAATTTCTCTTTCTTCTGTCTTTTTGGTGTATAGGAATGCCACTGATTTCTGTGCATTGATTTTATATCCTGCCACTTGACTGAATTCCTGTATGAGTTCTAGCAGTTTTGGGGTGGAGTCTTTTGGGTTTTCCACATAAAGTACAATATCATCTGCAAAGAGTGAGAGTTTGACTTCTTCTTTGCTGATTCAGATGCCTTTGATTTCTTTTTGTTGTCTGATTGCTGTGGCTAGGTCTTCTAATACTATGTTGAATAGCAGTGGTGAGAGTGGACATCCCTGCCCTGTTCCTGACCTTAGGGGGAAAGCTCTCAGTTTTTCCCCATTGACAACAATATTCGCTCTGGGTTTTTCATAGGTGGCTTTTATGATATTGAGGTATGTGCCCTCTATCCCTATACTCTGAAGAGTTTTGATCAAGAAAGAATGGTGTCCTTTGTCAAATGCTTTTTCGGCATCTATTGAGAGGATCATATGGTTCTTGTTCTTTCTTTTATTGTTGTATTGTATCACATTGATTGATTTGCGGATGTTGAACCAACCTTGCAGCCCAGGGGTAAATCCCACTTGGTCGTGGTGAATGATCCTTTTAATGTACTGTTTGTTCCTATTGGCTAGTATTTTGGGGAGAATTTTTGCATCCATGTTCATTAAGGATATTGGTCTGTAATTCTCCTTTTTGATGGGGTCTTTGTCTGGTTTGGGGATCAAGGTAATGGTGGCCTCATAAAATGAGTTTGGAAGTTTTCCTTCCATTTCTATTTTTTGGAGCAGTTTCAGAAGAATACATATTTATTCTTCTTGAAATGTTTGGTAGAATTCCCCTGGGAAGCAGCTGGCCCTGGGCTTTTATTTGTTAGGAGATTTTTGATGACTGCTTCAATTTCCTTAGTGGCTATTGGTCTGTTCAGGTTCTATTTCTTCAAGGTTCAGTTTTGGTAGTTGATTCATCTCTAGGAATGCATCCATTTCTTCCAGATTATTTAATTTGCTGGCATAGAGTTGCTCAAATTATGTTTATACTTGTTTGTTTTTCTTTGGTGTTGGTTGTGATCGCTCCTCTTTCATTCATGATTTTATTTATTTGGGTACGTTCTCTTTTCTTTTTGATAAGTTTGGCCAGGGTTTTATCAATCTTATTAATTCATTCAAAGAACCAGCTCCTAGTTTCGTTGATCTGTTCTACTGTTCTTTTGTTTTCTATTTCATTGATTTCTGCTCTGATCTTTATTATTTCTCTTCTCCTGCTGGGTTTAAGCATTATTTGCTGTTCTTTCTCCAGCTCCTTTAGGTGTAGGGTTAGATTTTGTATTTGAGACCTTTCTTGTTTTTTGAGAAAGGCTTGTATTGCTATATACTTTCCTCTTAGGACTGCCTTTGCTGCATCCCAAAGATTTTGAACAGTTGTGTTTTCATTTTCACTGGTTTCCATAAATATTTTTAATTCTTCTTTAATTTCCTGATTGACCCATTCGTTCTTTAGTAGGATGCTCTTTAGCCTCCATGTATTTGAGTTCTTTCTGACTTTCCTCTTGTGATTGAATTCTAGTTTTAAAGCATTGTGGTCCGAAAATATTTAGGGAATGATCCCAATCTTTTGGTACTGATTGAGTCCTGAAATGTGACCTAGGATGTGATCGGTTCTGGAGAATCTTCCATGGGTACTAGAGAAGTATGTGTATTCCTTTGCTTTCGGATGGAATGTGAATATATCTGTGAAGTCCATTTAGTCCAGTGTGTCATTTAAAGTCTTTATTTCCTTGTTGATTTTTGCTTAGATTATCTGTCCATTTCAGTGAGGGGGGTGTTAAGGTCTCCCACTATTATTGTATTGTTGTCAATGTGTTTCTTTCCTTTTGTTATTAATTGGCTTATATACTTGGCTGCTCCCATGTTAGGGGCATAGATATTTACATTTGTTAGATCTTCTCGTAGGATAGACACTTTCAGTATATTATAGTGTCTTTCCTCATCCCTTATTATAGTTTAGTTTTAAAATCTAATTTTTCTGATATAAGGATTGCCATCCCAGCTTTCTTTGGTGTCCATTAGCATGGTAAGTGGTTTTCTACCCCCTCTCTTTCAATCTCGCGGTGTCTTTGCGTCTAAAATGAGTCTTTTGCAGACAGCATATAGATAGGTCTTGTTTTTTTTATCCAATCTGATAGCCTGTGTCTTTTGATTGGGGCATTTAGCCCATTTACATTAGGGGTAACTATTGAAAGATAGGAATTTAGTGCCATTTTATTGCCTGTAAGATGACTGTTGCTGTATATTGTCTGTGTTCCTTTCCGGTCTATGTTACTTTTAGGTTTTCTCTTTGATTAGAGGACCCCTTTCAAGATTTCCTGTAGGGTTGGTTTCGTGTTTGCAAATTCCTTTAGTTTTTGTTTGTCCTGGAAGCTTTTTATCTCTCCTTCAATTTTCAATGACAGCCTAGCTGGATATAGTATTCTTGGCTGCATATTTTTCTCATTTAGTGCTCTGAATATATCATGACAGTCCTTTTTGGCCTGCCAGGTCTCTGTGGAGAGGTCTGTTGCCCATCTAATGTTTCTACCATTTTAGGTTACAGATCTGTTTTCCCAAGCTGCTTTCAGGATTTTCTCTTTGTCTCTGAGACTTGTAAGTTTTACTATTAGATGTTGGGGTGTTGTCCTATTTTTATTGATTTTGAGAGTGGTTTTCTTTGCCGCCTGGATTTTGATGCCTGTTTCTTTCCCCAAAATAGGGAAGTTTTCTGTTATAATTTGCTCCAATATACCTTCTGCCCCTCTCTCTTTCTTCTTCTTCTGGGATCCCAATTATTCTAATTTTGTTTCATCTTTTGGTATCGCTTATCTCTCGAATTTTGCCCTCGTGATCCAGTAGTTGTTTCTCTCTCTTTTTCTCAGCTTCTTTATTTTCCATCATTTGGTCTTCTATATCACTGATTCTCTCTTCTGCCTCATTTATCCTAGCAGTTGCAGCCTCCATTTTTGATTGCACCTCATTAATAGCCTTTTTGATTTCTACTTGATTAGATTTTAGTTCTTTTATTTCTCCAGAAAGGTTTTCTCTAATAACTTCCATGCTTTTTTCAAGCCCAGCTAGTAGCTTTAAAATCGTCCTTCTGAACTCTAGTTTTGATATCTTTTAATGTCCGTATTGATTAGGCCCCTGGCAGTAAGTACTGCCTCCTGTTCCTTTCGTTATGGTGTTTTTTTCCATTTTGTTCTTTTGTCCAGAGAAAAATAGATGAATGAGAGAACAAAATGCTAACAGGGTACCAAAATCCCCAGAAAATATACACTAAACAAATCAGAAAAGACCTGAAAGTGGCCAAAAGGAAAGGGAAATAAAGAACAAGGAAAAAAAAAGAAAAAGAAAAAGATAAAACAAACAAACAAAAACAAAAGAAAACAGAAAAAACAGAATATGACCAAATATGATCAGGCTGCTTCATAGTTCAGTGCCACCCAGTAGATTTTGGGCGTATTTTGGTCTGTTAGAAGAAAATGCTTCCCAAAATTTCAAAGAAAGAAAAACTTATATATGTACAAAAATAAGGGTTAATACAATGAAGGGGTGGAATATAACTGTAAAGATGAAAATTATAAAAGATTTTATAAAAGGAATTGATAAGATAAGAACTTGGTTGAAATAAGAAAGAGGAGGATAATTAAAGGGGGAGAAAATGTGATCAGGCAGGAGACTAGAACAAAGCCATACACTAGAGATTTAGGGTATATTTTCATCTGTTAGAAAAAACTGTATCCCAAAATTTTAAAGAGAGAACAACTTATATATGTATCCCAAAAATAAGGGTAAATACTATGAAGGGATAGAATATGACTCTAAAAATGAAAAATAAAAAATATTTTTTTAAAAAATGATAGATAAGATGTTGGTTGAAATAGGGAAAAAGAAAAATTAAAAAAAAAAAAAGACAGGTGAAAAAAATTAACTTTGAAAGACTAAAGAATCATGGGAAAAAAGCCATGAATTGTATGTGCAGTATTCTCCTAGCGCTGGAGTACTTCAGTTCTCAGTGATCGGTAAACTTGGTCTTGGCTGGCTGTTCTTGCTGATCTTCTTGGGGAGCGGCCTGTTACAGTGGTTCCCAAATGTGTTTGCCGGAGGTGGAATTGCCCCGCCCTTGCTGGGTCCGGGCTAAGTAATCTGCTCAGGTTTGCTCTCGGAGCTTTCATTCCCTGCCACCTTTCTGTATAGCTTTGGAGGAGGAGAGTGAAAATGGCAGCCTCCCAATCTCCACCCGGGAGGAGCTGAGACCTCGGGGCTCCACTCCTCAGTGAACCCCCAGAGAAAAGCAGTCAATTAGTCCCATCTCCCTGGTCTCTGGCCGCACTCTGTGCTCACCTGGCCTGTGACCGAGCATTTCTATCTCTGGCACCTGACCCCGTTTGGAGTCTCCAAACCCAGCAGATCCCTGTGGTGCACTCCCGTGCCACTCCTTCAGGGAGAGGAAGGGGAGTCTCCCCGCGCCTGCCGCTAGTTGGGTCCCTGCTGGAAGAGCAGTGGCCCGACTGTCGTGGATCACGGTTTATGGCAACCCCAAGCTGAGAGCCCACTCCTTGGCTCCATCTCTGCAACTGGCTTCCCTGCTCTCATACCTGGGAGCTCTGCCGCACTCAGGCATCCCTGGTCTTTCTGTGACCCGGAGGGTCCTGAGACCACACTGTCCCAGAGAGGGTTCCACCCCCCCACTCCCTCCCACCCCCCACCTCCACCCCCCCCCTTGCTTAGCCACTGGAGTGAAGTCCCTCAGTGGAGCTGACTTCTAAGTTCGGATTTTGTGCTCCACTGCTCTATCACTTGCCTGAAGTGGCTGCCAGAGGCTCCCTCCCTCTGCTCTCTATCCTCCTGAATATTGCCTCAGATTCACTTCTCCGCACATCCCACCTTCCAGAAAGTGGTCGCTTTTCTGTTCAGAGAGTTGCTGCTATTCTTTTCTTCCATCTCCTTTTTAGTTTGTAGGTGTTCAGATTGGTTTGATCCCTATCCAGCTGAATTCCTGGGACCAGATGAAATCCAGGTCTTCTACTCCTCCGCCATCTTGCTCCCTCCCTTTGCTGATAAGGTTCTTAATTGCTGGAAAAATAGAGGATGGATGGCAACGTTGGTGGAATATAAGAATACTTAACTTTAGGTTATAAAATCCTGAGTGATCCAAATAGTGGTCATCTCCCTGCTCTCATTATCAAGAAGTTTTTGGTTTCTAAACATACAAGTTAATGTATTACAGTATTTTGAACACAATAAATAGTGATCATCTGGAGAAAGATTATAAGTTTCTTTCTTAGATTTGATTCTTTTGATACTCCCTTCTGTGACTTCTCTTAATAAATCATTATGATAATTATTCTTTTTAAGACTTCATATATTTTCTTGTCAAAGCAACAGAAAAATAATTGTGAGTTCTAGACAAAACTGTAGTATAATTTCTATCTTGTAGCAGCTGGGAATGTGCCTCTGTGCATGTGTGTGTGTGTATGTGTGTGTGTTATAAGGGAGAAGGAGAGGGACACAAAGAGGGAGAGGAAGAAGGAGAGATAGAGAGGAAAGGGGAGAGAGAGAGAGAGAAAAGAAAATTTTTTTTGTAGATGGAATAAAAATTCCCTTGCATGATGGAACTCAGCAGAAACATCAGATAAAAAAAACAGGACAGTGTATTTATTCCAAAAATATTTATTGTACATATTCCTAATATGTACAAGGAACTGTACTGGGTATTGGACCTAAAACAATATATAAAACAGACCTAAGAAAACCTGCCATTATGGAAACTTACATTCTGGTGGATGGCACCTGACTTTCCACCCCACTCCAACAATGAATAGGTATATATCCTTTATCAGAAGTTTTCAACACATTACTGTGAGATCCAAGGGAGTTGAAGGTTTTTTGCTTTCTTGGGTCAAACACAACCTGGCTGGGTACTTTGTCTTTACAGTTGACTTAAATGACACAAGAAGTGACTTTCAGGTTTATAGTGATAATAAAACTTGAGCAGAAGTGGCTGATGGTATTATTTCCTATAAAAAAGGAAGTATATTTATAGAGTAGTGAGATTGGATCTATCAAAGTAGCATGCAAGTAACTCGAAAGCAGCCACAAAATATGATTGAATCCTCCCTCAGTAACAATAACATTGTCTTCTGTTCTTTTGAACTTTTCCATTTCATTTTCTGAGGAAACAAAGTATTCTCTCTCTTTCACTGGCAGACAAACTCTCAAACACACATGGGCATTGTCTCTCTGTCCCTGTGTCTGTTTCTGTCTTTGTTTCTCTCTCTCTCTCAGACACACACACACACACACGCACACACACACACACACGCTGCTTCAAGCCAGCTGCTTCCAGGATTTATCTCAAAGCTGCTACCTAGAAACAAAACCCATTTTCTCCCTCTTATCAATCACCTTCAACTTCTCTTTGAAATAAAATCAGAAGTTCACCAGAGTCATTTTCCTGGTTGCTGAAAATTCCATCCCTGCATTTTCACACCAGGTTTCTCAGGCTGCCAGCTTTGCTCCTGGAGTAACACGGGGATGGTCTTCCTCCTTTTATCTTTGCTCATGCAGTGAAGGAAGCACATTAGGCAATGTGGAAGCATATTACATCCACACGTGTCTCCTCAGCATCATTTATAGATACTGTGTCAACGCTCAAGATCCTCAATGATAACAAAGAGGGTAATTAGTTTATAATTAGCAGTTAATCACAAATCTATAAAAGAAATTTCAGCATATTGACAAAGTCTTTTCTTTAAGTGACATTTCTATGCATAGTTAATTAATTGCTGGTTCAAATTGGGTCACTAGAAATGTATTTTTCTGATCTCTAGTAATTTCTCATCTAGACACACTTTAAAAAAAATCAGATAACATTTCTAGGTGCCCCTGTGTGGTTGAGATATACTGCAGTGGGAGAAGAGGCAAACCATATAGGACATGGTTAATACAGTTGCTAACAAATGACCATGGTGTTACTGATGCACCACTGGAGTCTATTTTGTGAGTGACAGGACATACTCACCCTTTCTCGGAAGGCATTTCCCCTCACCCCCAACTCCTTAGGAAAGTCATTGAACCAGAAACAGCTCACTGAACAAATGTGAATTGCAATATTAGCACACAAGATTAATAATGAGAAAAAAACACTAGCAGGAAGCAACCCAGACTCTTTTTTACTCTGTATATTCATAGAAATAAATATTAACCATAATATAAGTACCTGTGAGACTGTACTAAGGCTTGATACATGGAAATCCAATGGAATTTTAATAGAAAAGAATGTGAGGATTGCTATGGAATTAAATTGGTATTATATTCACTAATACCAAATGCATTAGTTACACTTAATACTGTTGCCATTAGTGGCTAAACAGGAGTGCTCACACCTCCAATAATCTGCTGAACAGATTTCATAGAGACTTTCTGTCAAGTAGTAATAAAAAATGAAATGCTTCCTGAGGCTTTCCAACTTGGGAGAAAGATATGTTGGGATTGTGAATTAAGCTTGAAGCAATGTTCATTTCCTGCATTATGTTCAAGCTCAAATAACACAGCCATGGGCAAATATTTCAGAGGATCTTATTCCATAGCCTGAGTAGTCCATGAAAAAGAGCTGTCCATATGGTTCAACTCTCTTAAGTCCCTGATTCAGACCTGACTCCACCCACCTGTAAGCTTTCTGCCCTCCATATTATCAATGAGAAACCATCTGGACTACTATATTATGGATCTCATGCTGTTGAACAGAGGGGTTCAGTGCTAATCTGTGATCCACCCCTGGGCTGATGCTTTATGATTATACAGTAGTGCTGGTGCTAATGTTCTATAGTACTAACCCTACATGTACAACCTCCATGGGGCATCCCCATGGGAAAGCTAAGCTCTTTTTCTGACTCTTACATGGCCCAAGAACCTGGAATTTCTGATATTTTATGATACTGGTATTTGTTCATTTTAAGTATGAGGAAGCTGGGGCTCAGAAAGATTTAGTAATCTAAATAGCAAGTAAATGGCAAAGTTGGGCATCAAATCCAAGCTGACCTCAATATCCACATGCTAACTTTATGTTTCCTCCCATATTCCTGAAACTGTGGCCTAGACCACTGGTTCCCAGGCCTTACTGCACATAAGAAACACCAGCAGGCTTATTAAAAATACAGATTCCTGAATCAGATTCTTTCTGATATTTTGATCTAGTGTAGAGCCCTGGAATCTAAGATCCTCCAAGTGATGCTGATGGATACCTAGGTGAAGGAACTGCTGATGTTGATCAATGCACCACATTGGAAACTCAAATTGATATTTACTCATTGTTTCTTTCAACAAATATTTCTTGAATTCTGACTATATACCAGGTACTGTTCTAGATGCTTGGAATAGAGCAAGAAATAAAACAGATAAAATCTCTGCTCTTATGAAACTCACACTCTAATTGGAGGAGCCAGACTATGAATATATATATATATATATATATATATATATATATATATATATATATATATATATATATATATTCATACACATAAACATTCATAGAATGTGTATGTACACATTCTATGAAGCAGTGATAAGTGCTATATAGAATAACAAAACATGAGATCTACAGGAGATATTAACAGCATGGCTGTAGTTAGGTGAGAATGATTAGGGGGAAATGATAGAAGATGAATCTGGAGAGGGGCAGGAATCTCCTCTCTAATGGAAGAAGTCAACAGACTCATGGACAACTTCCAAATATGTTGTTACAAAATACACTTTTGGAAGGGAAATGAAGATGTTCTAACTTTTTTCTTCAGTTGTGGTAACTATAAGATGACAACACATCTGCCCTTATTGGGGAAATAACATCCTTACATATGGAATCTGAATCCCATAGGTTCATCTCTGCCACCTCGGGCAGCAAAGGAGAATTTGTTCAGCAGTAACAATGAAGAGCCACCCTTTGGAATCAAAGATAAAGTTCAGGGGCGCCTGGGTGGCTCAGTCGTTAAGCATCTGCCTTAAGCTCAGGTCATGATCCCAGGGGGATCGAGCCCCACATCAGGCTCCCTGCTCCACAGGAAGCCGGCTTCTCCCTCTCCCACTCCCCCGTTTGTGTTCCCTCTCTCGCTGTGTCTCTCTCTGTCAAATAAATAAATAAAATCTTTAAAAAAAAACAAAGATAAAGTTCATTGCCCAACCAAAGATTCCCAAGAGTGCTTTAAACTCCATCTGGTTCTAGGCAGTGCTGAGAATCCTTGAGGTTTCTGCACAGCAATGAATGAAAGTTAACAGAACAGTTCACTAATAGATCCTGGGGGATGCTCCTGCTGTCTTGTGGCAGGCCCACAGCCTACACACACCCAGTCAGCATCTTCTGTAAACTAGGACCCTCCAAGTGCAAGTTCAATGCTTCCCCCCATGGCATTTCCTGTGTGTGGGGGGATAACAGTAGTGAGCTTGATGCTTCCAATTTCCACTCAAATTCTCCAAGATCATCAGGGGCTGTAGTCACTACATATTACTAGAAGAATTTTGCAAAGTGTGCTTCCTCAAATCATTACAGGTGAGACCAGAGCTAAACAGATTATTTTAGTCCACATTTATTCAGGGCTGTGTTAGATGCACAGGTAGCTTCTCTGAGGTATTCTCAGAATTTAGGGGAAGGATCAGGAAAAGATGAGTCCCCAAGAGAGGGAGGAGAACACATGTAGGGTGCATGTTTCACACATGGAAATGCCTCATTCTCAGATGGTTTATATATGGTATATACTTATTTTGCTGAGGGGACTTTGCAGATTGCAGATAGCAGCACATGCCCTCAGGGCTATGGCACAATTTCAAAAAGAGTTAACCTGAGTAATAATGTTGCTTCTTGCCTGGCTGAAGTGGCAAAGCTAATGGTAACTGAAGGGTGGCAGTCTTCATGGAAACTAGAAAAAGGGAAAATGGAGAGGAAGAATAATCCACTGTGTCTTGCCCTGTCCACAGTAGAACACCCTGTTCAGCTAACAGAAGCATCCACCTAACCTTTACCTACCTTGACTGGAAATGGGTGTGTCTGGCCTTGAAATCTCAAAAAGATAAAATCATCCAGCTCCCTTGACTTTGGCTTCAAGCTAAGTGTACAATAATCTCACAGGATTGGGGTGTCTCTGGAGCTCTTCTCTACACTAAGCAGTTAATCTAGATAGCTCCTTTGTCTTTTTTTTTTTTAAGATTTTATTTATTTATTTATTTTAGAGAGAGAGAGCACATGAGAGGGGGGAGGGTCGGGAGGGTCAGAGGGAGAAGCAGACTCCCTGCCGAGCAGGGAGCCTGATGTGGGACTCGATCCAGGGACTCCAGGATCATGACCTGAGCCGAAGGCAGTCGTCCTTCCAACTGAGCCACCCAGGCGCCCCACTCCTTTGTCTTTTTAACATCTTTCCTCCAAACCTAACCTGAGTCAGTAGGTATAACCTACCCCAAGGCAGTTTTAGACTCAATTTTATACATAGTTATATGTAATATATAATAATGTATGTGTATTAATAGTGATGATATGTTCTTAATAGTAATCTGAAGAAAAAGTCACTCTTACTTTAGAGTCTGAAAGGGACTCTGATATAGTCAGAGTAAGAACAATAATCTAATATGCATATTTACACATATATGCATACAGTGTACATATATACTATTGAAATATATAGGGAGAGTGACTCACATTTTAGTACAATAAGCCAGTGGCAAAATTGGTATCAGATTCCCATTTTCTGGTCATCTGATTAAATACGTTTTTCTGACTGCTACCATACTATTGCTACTATACTATTCACTTTTTTTGATGAATCCAGTGGATTAACAGGCTTGCCAAGAGAGGTATATGCCATTTTATTACTCTCAGTAATGTAATCTGAAAGTCAGTTGCAGTACGGATTTTATATATCAAACAAGAAAGATTAATAAAGACAATTGAGACAAAGAAAATGACCAATTTAATTTTTATCTTTATTTCAATCTTAGTTCCTATTTTTCAGTTGACTTCTTCACCATTTTTTTCTTTAATAAGCTCACTTGCCAATTCTATCTTTTGGACAAGTTGTTTCTTCCATCTATGTTTTTTTGTAACTTCTCTTCAATGTTTATTACCCTTTAATGCAGAATTATTTGTCCCCAGATTCTTTTGTTTGTGGATTTAAGCACTTGGGTTATTTTAATGATTTGTTTGGATTTATGACAGCAACATCTCTATCCCAATTAAAGTAAGTCACCCCAAGGTTTCCAAGACGATAAGATCAAACTTATTGATGACTTCAATTCTTAAGAGCCAATCTTCCCTTATTGCATGCAAAGCCTCAGCTCAGTAACAAGGTCTTATTACAAAAACAAAGAATAAAGTGGTCATTATAATGGATATTGTTGTGATAGGTTATTTTTATCCACTGAGAGAATTGCAAGTGTGAAGATTTGCTTGGAGTCTGCCATCAGTAATCTGCCTTAGATAAGCAACTGATTTAGGTGAGATCAAAACATCCAGTCATGGAAGACACATTGAGTTGCCACACAAAAAAATTGAAAATATGAATGAATCTTGTGTTAGATGACAAAAATCAGTATGTAGACTGATTTCCATGATAAGGAGAATATTCTTATTGATAGTATTAACACATCTGAACCATGAATGAATCAAAGCAAAGGAGACTGTTTAACCATAAATGTGCAGGAAAAGGAGTGCTCAAAGCCAACAATATCCAGGAAGAAGGGAACATGTCTCAGTGAATATACATCAAATTTGATAGAGGATATCCTGAGACATTACCAAATCCCAAATGGCATAGAATTCTATCAGTGTCCTCATCTCTAAAATGGAGATTAAGAGTATCAACTTCCCAACACTGTTATAAAGTTTAAGTGAGATCCTGTATTAAAATGAGAATGACTTGAGTAATGGGTGTATGTTCATGCTCCAAATCCGTATTTCCCATAAGTCAGTTGTGTAGTATACCTCTGAGTGACTTCTGCCATTTTAATGTATGCCCGTCCTATTATTTATTAATGTTTATCTTGAAAATAACTCACAGTCATGCTACCTACATAGCCAGAATATATGTTTCTATACATAGTACTAGAAGTCCTAGCAACAGTAATCAGACAACAAAAAGAAATAAAAGGTATTCAAATTGGCAAAGAAGAAGTCAAACTCTCTCTTTTCGCAGACGACATGATACTTTATGTGGAAAACCCAAAAGACTCCACCCCCAAATTACTAGAACTCATCCAGCAATTCAGTAATGTGGCAGGATGCAAAATCAATGCACAGAAATCAGTTGCTTTCTTATACACTAACAATGCAACTGTAGAAAGAGAAATTAGAGAAATGATTCCATTTACAATAGCGCCAAAAACCATAAGATACCTCAGAATAAACCTAACCGAAGAGGGAAAGGATCTATACTCTAGGAACTACAGAACACTCATGAAAGAAATTGAAGAAGACACAAAAAGATGGGAAAACATTCCATGCTCATGGATCAGAAGAATAAACATTGTTAAAATGTCTATGCTACCCAGAGCAATCTATACCTTCAATGCCATCCCAATCAAATTCCAATAACATTTTTCAAAGTGCTGGAACAAACAATCCTAAAATTTGTATGGAATCAGAAAAGACCCCAAATTGCCAAGGAAATGCTGAAAAAGAAAAATGAAGTTGGGGGCATCACGTTGCCCAATTTCAAGCTATGTTACAAAGCAGAGATCACCAAGACAGCATGGTACTGGCACAAAAACAGACATATAGACCAATGGAACAGAATACAGTGCCCAGATATGGACCCTCAACTCTATGGTCAAATAATCTTTGACAAAGCAGGAAAAAATATGCAATGGAAAAAGTCTCTTCAATAAATGGTGCTGGGAAAATTGGACAGCCACATTCAGAAGAATGAAATCTGACCATTCTCTAACACCATACACAAAGATAAACTCAAAATGGATGAAAGACCTCAGTGTGAGACAGGAATCCATCAAAATCCTAGAGAACATAGGCAATAACCTCTTTGACATTGGCCACAGCAACTTCTTTCAAGATACATCTCCAAAAGCTAGTGAAACAAAAGCAAAAATGAACTCTTGGGACTTCATCAAGATAAAAAGCTTCTGCACAGCAAAGGAAAGAGTCAACAAAACAAAAAAGCAACCCACAGAATGGGAGAAGATATTTGCAAATGACACTACAGATAAAGGGCTGGTGTCCAAGATCTATAAAGAACGTCTCAAATTCAACAACCAAAAAACAAATAATCAAGTCAAAAAATGGGCAGAAGATATGAACAGACACTTCTCTGAAGAAGACACACAAATGGCTAACAGACACACGAAAAAATGTTCATCATCATTAGCCATCAGGGAAATCCAAATCAAAACCACCCTGAGATACCACCTTACACCTGTTAGAATGGCAAAAATGGACAGGGAAAGAAACAACAAATGTTGGAGAAGTTGCGGAGAAAGGGGAACCCTCTTACACTGTTGGTGGGAATGCAAGTTGGTACAGCCACTTTGGAAAACAGTGTAGAGGTTCCTCAAAAAATTAAAAATAGAGCTACCCTATAACACAGCAATTGCACTCCTGGGTATTTACTCCAAAGACACAGATGTAGTGAAAAGAAGGGCCATATGCACCCCAATGTTCATAGCAGCAATGTCTGCAATAGCCAAACTGTGGAAAGAGCCGAGATGCCCTTCAACAGATGAATGGATAAAGAAGATGTGGTCCATATACACAAAGGACTATTACTCAGCCATCAGAAAGGATGAATACCCAACTTTTACATCAACGTGGATGGGACTGGAGGAGATTATGCTAAGTGAAATAAGTCGAGCAGAGAAAGGCAATTATCATATGGTTTCACTTATTTATGGAACATAAGGAATAGCATGGAGGACATTAGGAGAAGGAAGGGAAAAATGAAGGGGGGGAATCTGAGGGAGAGATGAACCATGAGAGACTATGGACTCTGAGAAACAAACTGAGGGTTTTAGAGGGGAAGGGGGTGGGGGGATGGGTTAGCCCAGTGATGGGTATTAAGGAGGGCACATACTGCATGGAGCACTGGGTGTTATATGAAAACAATGAATCGTGGATCACATCAAAAACTAATGATGTATTGTATGTTGACTAACATAACATAATAAAATAAAATTTAAAAAAAGTAACACTATTAAAAAACCCCAAAAACCTGATATCCAACTTTATGTAGTAATCTCTGGGAATCTGGTTAATATCCATGTAGAGACTTAGACACATTCTAGGTTTGTTGCCAACTCACATTTTTGAGCCTACAAGGTTTCAACTCTCACTGTGGACCATGGTCATTGAACCAGGAAAATTCCACCAAGTGAAACCAACCTCTCCCATGCCACTCTGACCACAGATGTGATTTTCTTACAAGTAAAATGCCAAATCTTGCTGGTTCTGAGATATGCCTATTGAAAATATTAAATAATTCATCAGCTCTGAGTCTTACCTAAAAGTATTAACCTTCTTAAATTTCCAGTGTCTAGGCAACCCTGAGGTGCTTTGAGGGTTCAGTTCACCAAGGGGCAGAGAGACCATCTAAAAAATTTATACCATCTCTTCCCAAGTTAGGCCACTATACCAAAAGATCTCTATGGATTCCTGACTCATAATCAAGCTTTCTCTATTGGGTGGTGGATTCTGGGAACTGGCAGATCTGAGAAATCCACCTGGACTGTATCTGTGATAAACAGACACTAAAAAAATGTAAATGGGGGTAGAAAAAGACTTTAAAGTCCAGAATTAGAAAATCCAAGAACTTGAGAATCAGGAAGAACTCTAAGGATCAACCAGCCTAACCCTTGGGAGACTGAGGTCCAGAGAGGTGAGAGCATTGGCCAAAGGTCACAGAGCTGGTGATTAAGTAGCAGAGGTGGAATTACAATCAGGCCTGATGACAGTGCTTTCACTACAGTGTATTCTTCATGGAAGTGATTTGGACTGATTGCTGTTAAGAAAGCAAGGGTGATAGGGAAACAAAGCAAGCAAGAGAAAAAGAGGGTAAGATTTCTGAACTTGGTTTTCCCTGAAAAAACCTTCAGTGGTTGTTCTAGCTTTGATAGACCATGTATTCCTCCAGCAATATTCCGGCTTCTCTTTTCCTTTTTAGTCACATATAGTTCAGCTGAAGGCTTTGGGACTTTTCTACCATAACCATGGAATTATTTCCTAATCACTATTTTGCATACTTTTTTCCTTTTATCAGGTAGTTTCACTGCATATTGTCTGCCTTGAGACTTATTGAACCCTACCAGCATTCATTCCTTGCTTGCCACCTACCTCTTACTGCATCTGACTGCACTATTCCATTGTTTCCTATAGCCTGTTGACAATCCTCTAGTCTCTGTGTTTCCCATTTGATAGTATTTCTGTCCCAGTCCCTGGTAGAGCTGACTAGGGCTTGGAAAAGAGGAGGGCATAAATGAAAAATAAACCTCTAGGTTTCACATCAAAATTGGAATGTTTTAATAGGATTTATGTGTTGTTTAGGAATAAAGAGTTTATTCTTTCTGCTTATGACCCAGAATCAGAAAGACTTTGAATGGCTTAGATGTATAGATTATTGAAGACTAAAACCCAGTTTCCACTGGGTACAGACTATCATAAATTCATTCCCATTTAAGGGATTAAAATGGCAAAAAGGAAAAATGAAATGCTCTAAAGGAATTTAAATCTTCCTCCTTCTGGATAATTTAATGCTCTGAGTTCTGTTTCTAAATGTTACAGTCTTCAGTGTAATTCAGGAAATCCCCAACCTATTACCTTTAGCTTTTCCAACCTCAAATGACTCCCATTAGGGCTCTGTGGCCCAAATGAAGTAGATGAAGCCAATCCTCAGAAGTGGTTCTATTTTATGAAACTGTTAATTTATACTTAATCAACCAAAAATAGATTATTTAACTTTTTCCAAATGACAAACTTTTTTGGGTTTGGGGAAGAAAGATGCAATCACTGTGTTATCTCCCATAAAGATCCATAAAAAACCCAGTGGTTAGTGTTGTCCAATAAATTAATGAGCTACATTGAGAATATTGGATGTGGGGTTATTTGGTCATGGGCCCTCAAAACAGATCAAATGACACTGGAAACAATTTAGGGAATGGCAAGGGAAAATAAGAAGAAGAAAAAGCAAGAAAAAGAAGGAAGACTGAAATCAAAATAAAACAAAAAAACAAGTCAATGTTCTTGCTTAGAAAGATAAAGCTAGATATACTTGAAGTTGAAAACATGATGAATGTAGTGAGCACAAATCCTTATATGATAGAACATCTTATATGTCTGCTCAGTGTAAGGCTGTATGTGGGGTGCTGAGTGCAAGAGAGAGATGAATAAGACAAAATTCATGTCATGGAGTGTATGCATTTTAGTGTGCTTAAATTTAGAAAAATAACTTAAATATCAATAGTGCAGGGGAGCCTGGGTGGCTCAGTGTTTAAGTGTCTGCCTTCGGCTCAGGTCATGATCTACATCGGGCTCTCTGTTCTTTGGGGAGTCTGCTTCTCCCTCTCCCACTCCCCCTGCTTGTGTTCTCTCTCTCACTGTGTCTCTCTCTGTCAAATAAATAAATCAAAATCTTTTAAAAAATATATCAATAGTGCAAACAGAACACTGCACATGTCTAAGAGATGTGTAGATAAAGCAGTAGAGTATTTCAGAGGAAGAGCAATGTCAATTGGAAGGCTCAGAGAGGGAATTATAAAGTTGTGTCTCAGATGATGAGTACAATCAAATGTGCATATATTAAAAACAAGGGCATATGATATAGAGGGACTATAGGGAACAAAGTTACATCAGTATATTAATTAAGGTAATGTTTACTGATATAACCAATAAATTCCAAAATCTCAGTGGCTTCACAGAATAGGAATTTTATTCTTGCTTCCAAAATGGACATGCCTGTTCAGCAGGTGACTATCTGATAAGTGGTGATTTAATGACCATGTTCTTTCCATATTTTGGTTTCACCTACTCTCATAACTCCAAGGGACTGTACTCACCTACAATCAGCTGATAAAAAGAGAAAGAGAATAGAAAGAAATGTTTGGAAGATTTTTGCAGGCTTGGTCTGGAAGTGGTACATTACTTCTACTTATATTCCATTAACTATAACCTAGTCATGTGGCCACATTTAACTGCAAGGCATACTGGGAGATGCAAGTCTAGTGGGAATAACAGAAGGAAAATGAGTTTGATGAATGAATAACTAGCTGATCTCTTCCACAGGCAGGGAGGTCTAAATGGAGAAGTAATTCAATTTGGTTGAAATAGAGGATGGGAGATAAGAAATACTTTGAGATAAAACTAAAGAAATTGGTTGAGAACATTTTTATATTTGATTGATGGATTGTTTTATTCATTCATTCAGCAAAATTTCTTTAGCACTTGCTATATGCCAGTTACTATACTAGATGTTGAGGATTCAATAAGCAATGTGTCTAGCAGAGAAGACAATTATGAGAGTAAATGTTGTAAGTACAATAATAGAGGTCTGTACAAAATGCCATAAAACTTAGAAGAGAAGAAATAACTGTGCTTAGGGAGTCTGGGATTGGAAGTGAATCAGAATGAGTCTTTTTATGTGAGGATGGTGGGCAATGGGGTATGAAAGAGATATTCCAGGTAGGGGAAGCATCCTAGGCAAAGGCACAGGTATATGGAAATCACAAAGGTATAGAGAATATGAGTTTTTTCACAGAATCCTAGTTTGCTAGAAATTGGCCAGTTCTACAAGTCTGAAAAATATGAATTCAGGACAAAAAGGAAAAAAAAAATGGGAAATGCAACACTTCACAGTGGATCATAAGTTTACAAAACTTTTTTCCTTAAGAGGTGGTATAGGCTAGTGATATACATACACACTTAGAGGTAGTTTAAAGAGATAGATTCAAGGTTGAGAAATTTACAATGTAGGAAGGTTTTAGGGGTATATTTCTAGTCCCTTGCAATTAATGGTTTGCTCAGAATATGTTGTTTGGAGTCGCTGTCGCTGTCAAAGACATGGGCTTTGAAGTCAGACAGACTTGGGTTTTTCCTAGATGTAGCTTTTGCTAATCTTGGGTGGTCTTGGGTGATTTTTGAGAGTCTTGGTTTTCCTTGTCTATAAAATTGAGACATTGATATTATATACTCCAGTGTATCAAGTAAGCTTTTTTGCCCATTATTTAATGGCTTAAAAATTACTTATTAGCTCATGGTTCTGAGAGTTGACAATTTTGATTGTGCTCAGTTAAACAATTTTCCTGCTGGCCTCACCTGAACTCATGCATGTGGCTATATTTAGCTATAGGGTTGGCCAAGGGCTAGGTGGCCTACAGTGGCCACATGTCTGGTAATTAGTGCTGGCTGTCAGTCAAGGTCATGAAGATGAATGTACCATATGTAGATAGTTGCTGTCAAAGACAGGGGCTTTGAAGTCAGCTAGGCTCTTGAGTTTGAATCCTAGATGTAGCTTGGGGGGCTAGTTTGGCCTTATTCATATAGTGACACTCCAAAGATTCCCAAGAATATAAAGCTAGGGCAAGCCCCA
The DNA here is from genome assembly GCF_029215605.1 of Mirounga angustirostris. Taxonomy (NCBI): domain Eukaryota; kingdom Metazoa; phylum Chordata; class Mammalia; order Carnivora; family Phocidae; genus Mirounga; species Mirounga angustirostris. The sequence continues at coordinate 33,428,166 of NW_026991723.1, forward strand.
GTGCTGAAGTGTTTTACAAGTCTCTTTGTGTCATGTTATTATCTCAGTGGCCAACACAAGTTATGTTGTCCCATTGGCCAAGCTCAGAATTAGTGTGAGAGTTGACTGTCCAAGGCCATGGATACAGGGATTAAAAAAACCCACTGGGACCAACAATCTACCACATCCAATCATGGTGTTGTTGCAAAAATTAAATAGTATAATGTACTTACTATGTTGACCAAATTTATTGATGTAGTAAACATTCAATAAATAGTAATGATGAAGTTGATGATGATTAGGCATGGATCACTGTCAATGTGGAGTATTTAATTGTCATTTATAGCTGAGAAAAATTTCTAATGGGGAATAGGAGACCTGGATTTTAGTCTAGCTTTGCTGTAATGTGATTTGAGGTAGGTAATTGAGACTAGAAGGACTAAGGGTAGTTTAGCCACAACAATGGACACAAATGGACAACATTTCTTTGTTAATTGCTACTCCATATAATTATTTTACCATTAGTCCTATCACATCCCGCTTTACTATATTGTTCCTCAATACCCATCCCTTGCCCATCTCACCACAACCACCTTTTCCTGCCCACCACTGCCACCACAGGACACATGACTTATTATACAACTTCTCACTCTACATCAGATATCCTGGGTACTTTTTCTTTCTGAATCTATGACCGTATTTATTAGAATGTTTATAGATACATGCAACAAAATAACCAACTGAAATGGCTTAAACACTAAGGAATTATTACCTTATATAATAACTCTGGAGGAAATAATTATTGAGTTGATTGATTGACTGAGAGGCTCAACAAATGTTAGTGCTCAGAGATGGCTACTCTGAGATTCTTTTTGGTTTTCCCCTGTTATTATTGCAAGATGGCAGCTTTCATTTCCATACATCCTGTACTCACAAGACAACATCTTGAAGCAAGAGAGGAGGGGCACTTCCTACTCCCACTTCTGGTCCCTTCCTCTCTTTTGTTTACTTATCAGAGAGGGTCAGCTTCTCTCAGAACCTTCTCCTTTATTTCTCATTTACCAGAATGTGGCCACATGATTACTTCCAGACCAATCAGAGGCAAAGGGGGATAAGATTATTGTTGTCATGGTTAAATTAGATTTCTCATGGTTTATTTTCCAGATTTAGAAAGGGGCCATATTCCTTGGATATACTGTTGTAGGATATATTGTTAAAGGATTGTTGTTTTTTAAAACTTTAATCATGACTCTTATAAAGATATAAAATGGATAGGTGTCAAAAAATTCATTTAACACATGAATTAAGAAGGAAACTCAGTTACAAAGAGATTCCAAAGACCAAACAAATATATAAAATCATCATGATTGCTGAAATGAATTTATTTAATTGATGCAAAACTAGCTCAATTGAACTTTCGCAGAACAGAACTTATTTGCATATCTATAGAAAAGAAATATTTGTTTTACCTTCAGTTTTCTGCAAGTTATCTTCTATCTCTACAGGCTTGTAAAATAGCTCAAAGACAATGAAAGTCACAAATAACATAAATCAGATGACCTGGGAGAGTGAGCTTTAAACAATACATAGTTTTAATTTGAAGACATTTTATAGTCTTTTGCTCCATTTAAAAGTCTTTCAATTTTTTCTTATAATATGAGCAAAACCAGATTTTCTTAGCAAGGAATGAAGGGACATGGCTGTTGGATAGACCACCAACAATTAGGAAAATAAACATATTCTAATTTGCAGTGAGACTTTCATACCTCTTTACAAGGATCATTTTGGAGGTAAATGGTGAAACAGGAAGTATTGGTTGAGACAGAGAAAGTCTGATGATTTGTCCTTAGTCTAAGCCTGAGCCTACGGTGGGAATGGAACAGAAACTTGGTATCTTCATTCCTGAGGAGTTGCTGGAATTGCACATTAGGAATTTCAGCCAGAGTCACTTCTGCCATGAAAGACTGGACCATGAATGATTCCTTCTTGGAAGCTGCAGAATTTAATTTTCCAATGTATGTGACCATTCTTTGCTCCCATTCCACCCCCTTCCTTGGTTCTTTCTGCATTTAGTGTAAATTGAATTCCAAGGGAATTATACCAGGGATCACATACTATTCATTTCAGTCTGTTAACAGGCAATTTTTCTTTAGTACCCTGCTGGGGATTTGATAGTGAGAGGGGGTGGTGTGAAAATGTGATATCTGGTATTCTTACAGCTTTTGTCCACAATCTGGCATTTATGGGCTGCTTTATTCCTTGTCTTATACACTTTGGGATACTATATTTTTGTACCTTAATTAGTTTCAAAATTAATAAGCCATTTTTTTTCTTAAGTTCCAAACCATGCAGTGTGCTTGCCAGCACTGTTAGTGGCTCAGCAAGCCTGTCTTGTCATAGGAAAGAAATCTAGTCAAGCTTTTGCTAAACACCACGTTTCGTACATATACATTTCACACATATACATCAGATTTTGCCTGTGAATAAATTGCTCCTTGAGAAAGAAATGCTCACACTTTAGAGGAATGAACATTTTTTCCACTTTGTTACACTGAAACTAAATAATGCCTACTGACCATTTCCAAGGCAAAGTCCAGGTCTACACTGATTTCTCTAGGCTAGTGGTTCTCAAGCTTTAGCCTGCATCATAATCACAGGGGGTGCTTGTTGAAACATAGATGGATGGACCACATAGCAGAGTTTCTGATTCGACAGATCTGCATAGGACTAAGAATTAGATGTCTGTGTGGCTCAGTCAGTTAGCCATCTACCTTTGGCTCAGGTCATGATCCCAGGGTCCTGGGATCAAGTACCACATCAGGCTCCCTGCTTCTCCCTCTGCGCCTCCTCCCCAGCTCCTGCTCTCCTTCTCTCTCTCTTTCTTTCACAAAAATAAATAAATCAAATATTTAAAAAAAAGAATTGACATTTATAACAAGTTCCCAGGTGATTGCTGCTGTTGCTGGCTTGGAAACTACAGTTTGAGAACCACTGCTCTAGGCCATCTACCTTCAGGAGATTCTCTCAGTTCAGGAGGCATCCAGAAATCTACACATGAGAGATAAGGGAAGTAATTTTGTTATTTCTAAGGAGTATTTTCTTGCCCTTCAAAGGAACCTATTTGACTTTCTACTATCTTCATTCATGAGATTATTGATATGAATAATAAATGGCAGACCATTAAAAAAATCATTGTATTGAAATCACTCTAGTATTTCTAGCTTTCTGTTGATGCACGACATAGATAGGAGAAAAAGTTTGAACTGAAAATTAGTAGACCCATAAACCTGAGTACTATTCTTAGCATGCACTGGCTGTGTCACTTTGGCCCATCACTGACTATTTCTGTAAATTTCATCTGTAGACAAAGACTGTGGATTGTGTTGATTGCTAAAGTCCCTTCCAGCCCTAAATTTCCATTAATCTGATCTTAAGCCAGCCTATCTGCTGGTGTGGACATTTAGAGCAAAGAAATCTAGCAGGAGAGGGGCAGTACCTTCCTCAGAGCCCACAGCTATGGTTTTGCCAACCCTGATGACAAAGAGTGAAGAGAAGAGCCAAGTGGAGTTTCGAGGGATCCAGGTAAAATTGATCTGATTAGCAGGGTGTTGACCTGCTCTTTTGATAGAGCTATCACGGGTTACTAATGAATTCCAACTGCCTGACATGGTTTTACACATTCTCACACCTGTGCCCTCAGCATTGTTTCAGCACCAAAGTTCCTCAACAGGAGGAAAAACACCATCTCCACTTTTCAGTAGAAACTCTGGAAGTTTTGCTAGGAAGTGCTCTGGCTTGTTGCCTGTCTGCAATTCATTTCAGGCATCTGAAGGGTCATAGAAGAAAGGTAGAATGCCTTCTGTTTCACCTTAGAGTCCTAGAGTTCCATGCACAGCCTATGGTGAGTAGACGGAAGAGCAGAGACCCTTTGAAAGGAAATCTATTGCCAAGTCTTGCAGTCCATTGCATATGTGTTTCCTTTGCAAAACTGCGGACACTTAGGCTAAGGTCCATGCTTCCTCCATCATTGAGTTTGTCTACTGACAGAACCAGAGCAGAAGATGTGCCTTATATAGGTATGCTGAGTGGATAAATATATGGATATCCATGCTTTGTGTGTGGAGATAAATATAAGGGTTGTTTTGTTGGTTTGTTTGTTTTTCTCAGAAAACTCTTCAGAATCAATAAAGTTATTAATGAATGAATGACTTTTATATGAAAACAAAGTTATGTCAAAGCTCAGAACATCTGTTGCCTCAATAAATAGTGAATGGATGGATGAATAAATTCTTCAATAGAAGTTTCAGTGAAAGTAGGATTGTTTTGTGGCTTTCAAAACTAGCATCTGAATTTCTAAGTCTTGATAAACTTTCAGTGGGTCCCAAAGGTAGCTCTGCAATAAAAAATAAATAAGTAAACAGCTTCTCCCTGATCTTGACTCCATGAGTCATACATATTTTTGTTTCTTCATTGTTTAATAATAATAATAATAATAATAATAATAATAATAACAATAATATTAAGGGCACTAATTGGGCACTAAGACCCAGGCATTGTGCAAGCCTTCTTTTTTTTAATACTCATAGCAATCTGAGAAGTAGTTACTATAATTATCCTCAGAAAGACTGCATAATTTACTCAAGAGCATCTAGCTGTTGATGGGGGGTGGTGGGATTTTTGCAAAGGAAATCTGACCACAGTGCCATGCTTCTCACTTTTCCATCATACCAGGAGCACTGATGGTAGATGAGCCTTTGGAGAAACAGCTTATGGGAGGCTGAATAATGGCCCCCCAAAGATGTCTTTGTCCTAATGCCTGAAACCTTACACGGCAAATGGGACTTTACATTGATAACTAAATTAAGGATATTGAGATGGGCAAATTACTTTGGATTATCCAGATGGGCTTAATGTAATCACAAGGTCCTTATAAGAGGGAGGCAGGAGGATCAGAGTAAGAAAAGGTCATGGACACAGAAGCAGAGGTCAGAGTGATGAGCAGAGGGGACCATGAGCCAAGGAATGGAGTCAGCCTTGAAAAACTAGAAAAAAATGAGGAAAGAGATTCTCTCCTAAACTCCCCAGAATAAATGAAGTCCCATTAACCCATTTTGGACTTCTGACCTCCAGAACTGTGAGATAATACATATGCATTGTTTTAAGCCACTATGTGGTAATTACTAGTAAATATTTAGTTTTGGCAATTTGTTACAGCAGCCATAGGAACTGATACACAGCTAATACAGCCCTGCCCTTGTTAGGAAGATGCTAACACAAGGCCTCAAATCTGCTATAACTGCTTCACAGACCTCACTCTGGAGAGAAATACCCTGTTGGTTTTGAGGCTCCCAGATTTGCCTGCTGCTTTATTTATCAGTACATAAATACATACCATTTCAGAAAGTGGATGCCATTCCCCAGCATATTCACAGCAATCAAAATAGCAAACAGACTGAAAATTGCCATAATAGCGCTTATTCTTGTCCTCACTTTGACTTATAAAATGACATGCTTACAAGATTTGTAAAAATCTCTGCTTCTCTTTGCCCCGTCCCTTTTTTCTAGATCTTTCTTTTCCCTGTGCTAAGAAATTAAGCCCCTTAGCAGGTTTCCTTTCACTGATATATATTTTGAGCATTGTTCTTTTTTTTCTTTTTAAGTGAGCATATTTTTTCTCTTTTAATTATTTTTATGACATGTGTTGGGTTAACAACAAAAGGGAACTTTGAAATGGCAAACATAAACATGAAGAATGCAGACTCTAAATTAATTTCCCTTCTGACTTAGGGGAAAACATAGTTGGTCCCTATTTGAGTATATCAAAATTATGCGGTAGAGAAAGCAGGATTGTTTTAAACTTTAAAAAGAAGAGAAGGAAATTAATATCCTTTGGATACCTCCTGTATGTCTAATGCTTTATGCATGCTATCATATTTACTTCTCACAACCTTTAAATGCTAGGTATTTTCTCCATTTTTTTGATCCAGAAGAGTAAAATAACTTGTACAAGGTCTCACAGCTTTGAAAGATAAGAGCCAGATATTACCTGAGCCCTAGACTATTATAAACCCCATAAAGAGAGGGTTTCCTTCCTGTGCCATCTTCAAGGTGAAGAGTATCTTTTCCTCTCAGCCCGCCACCAAGTAGCTTTCTGAGAACTTCCTGATACCTGGGAGCAGGCATGGGCTCTAGAACTATGGGTCCTATTTCTTCTGGAAGTTTCTTGTCTGCCATCAGTAGTCCCTCCACTTCAAAGTCATCTTCCTCTTCTCCAAGTTGCTCATTGACTCAAATAAATAAAATAAAGATTTTATTTATTTATTTGACAGAGAGAGAGAGAGAGAGCACAAGCAGGGGGAGCAGCAGGCAGAGGGAGAGGGAGAAGCAGGCTCCCTGTGGAGAAAGGAGACAGATGCTGGGCTCAATCCCAGGATCCAAGGATCATGACCTGAGCAGAAGGCAGACACTTAACCATCTGAGCCACCCAGATGTCCCTCATTGACTTAAATTCTTGCCTTCGTTCTTCCATCTCATGTGCATGTCATGTTTGATAGAGACAGAATGTTTGGAGAGGGGAGCCTAGGTGGCTCAGTCCTTAAGCATCTGCTCTCAGCTCAGGTCATGATCCCAGGGTCCTGGGATGGAGCCCCACGGGCTCCCTGCATGGCAGGGGGCCTGCTTCTCCCTCTCCTGCTGCACTCCCCCTGCTTGTGTTCCTGCTCTCGCTATCTGTCTCTGTCAAATAAATAAATAAATAATAATAATCTTAAAAAAAAAAGAATGTTTGGAGAGAAGGCCTTTGTGATATTATTATGACACATCTATGTACTCCATCCACACCATGCTTCACCCAAAAATATGGTGTTCTCCCATGCACTTGTGAAACTGGATTTTTCCTTTGGTATCTCTTGTCATTAGTTTCAAAAGTTGGTGCTCATTACAAATAAATCTGATAATGATGACACTCTTATAATGTTATCTGATATTGGTGTATATAAAAAGGCAGAATATAAATTTGGATAATCAAGTGTAGGGGAGAGAAACAGAAGAATGGGATGAGGAAAGAACATAAATCAGTGACTTGGAAAAAGAAAAGGTTCTATGATTTTATGTTAAGCAAAGCTAGACAAGTTACGACTAAGTGCACTTAGAGGGGCAAATACTTAGTCCTTTGACAAGCATGGGGTCTCCATGCTTTCCACTGCACTTTGCTGGTGTAGGCCTTGGTGTTGTCTAAAACCAAATTGCAACCCTGATGAAGACAGGAGAAAGAACATTTGGTGGACAATAGGCTGTCTCTGCACACTGGATCTTTCCCTTTTTTGTCTTCCCACCTCCCCCTAATTCATGTTCTACGCTAGCCTGAGCTCCTGTAGACTGAACCTATGGAACACATCATCCAGTTCCCCTTGAACTCTCTTTTCATTGGGTTTAGCCAGTGAAAGAAACTAGCAGGAGATTTTAGCTTTGGGGGATAGAGAAGGTGGGACATTTCTTTCTTGCTGTTTCTTATTCCATGCTATAGTTCTTGTGATGTCTATACCCTATCATTACTATAGATATTGGCCCCTCTGTGATAGGTTCAAGTCTCACTGGACTTCAGTAACATTGTTTCCTCACTTTGCCCCTTCATATGTAGGAGCAATAATAACTTTCCACTTTTGTGAACCTCTGGGTGTCTCAACCTCCTTCACTTGTTGGCTTAACTTGCCTGCTCTTAATGTGAATGGTACCCTCATTAAAACCTCTTCATCCCAACTATCTGTTTATAATTCTGTTTCCTGATGTTACTCCAACTGAGCACAATTCCTTTTCAGAACTTCCCTGCAATCATGATTATTTCATTTTTCAGTTCTGTCCCAGTATCAGAATTACCCATGTTTTAAAATCTTAAGTTCATTTATTTGCTTGTTTTCTTTTGTAAATGGGGAAATAACCTCACCTGTTTCACAGAGGGAACTCTGTGAAAGGTAAAGTAGTACCTCTTTAAAAGTGGCATGGATTTTGTTTCCCTGGAGAGTCAAATGAGTGCCTCCCTGGAAATAAAATCCACATTTGATACAGGACCCTGCTCTCTTTCCTTAGTATAAAATCTTTCTGACAGGGGTTTTCCTTATTATATAACATTGGGGTTCCACTGTGCTTGTTTCTGTGCCCTACAGTGTCACTCTATAACTGCACGATATCTATGTCCCTAAATGTTCCAGACATTTTTAGAAAATTTAACATAGCTATCTGCAATAAAATGTTATGAAGAGTTGGAGTCTTACCTCAACCAGGCAAAAGCCTGATTAAAAGGATCTTGTGCTGGCTCTGAAGGTCAGTATTTATGGCACTATATTATTTATAAATAATGTGAGAATTATTATAGCAATAAAAGTTGGTGTTCCAAAGAATGGGCATATTAGGGATGGCTAAATTATGGTGACATTGAGACCATAGGTCACATCTGAAGCTTCCTTTCAGACCAGTGGAAAATTACCACCAAGTTGACTGCAAAGCTACAGGAAAGTCTTGAAAGACATAAAGAATAGTGGGGAAATTTCTATACATTTGAGTAGGAGGAAGAATGAGTAAGACTAGGTTGATCCAAGGAGCTGGGAGTCTTGAGTAATTTAGCATTCTTTCTCAGTCTCAACATTTCTGCCTAACATTTTTTCTCTGAATCTGAGTAAAAGTCATGCTCTGGTCAGAATACCAGAATCTCAAATAGAAATATACAGCTGAAGAAACTGAGAGGATGAGATGGATACTGTGTTTTCCATCCTCCCAAAAGAGAACAGGTTGGGTTAATCACAAATCATGAATAGGACCTTAGCCCACAAACCCCACTGCCCCTCTCATAAAAGATCAGGAAGCACCATAGTTCCCTGTTTATGCCATTACATGGCCAAGGTTCAGACAACTCACAGGTTTAAGGGAGAGTTATAGGAATGTCTCTTTCTCCTTGAAGGAAAGTTTTAGAAGTACAGAATTCTTGGAATACTTTCAGTAATTATCCCTGTGGAGATAGAGTCCACTTGATTGCTGAAGAACACAATTTTATCAGGAGACCTGTGATTTTTCTTAAAGAAATACTCATTTGGAAAGATTATTCTATATGATGTCCCTACTTCACCCCTTCTCTGATTTAAATGCCTCAAACTGGAAGATCAGTTTTCATTCAAATGCTGAGTTAACAGGTGTTTATTACTCCAGGAATCAAGACAGTTTTAAAAGTTCAACTCTACTTCTGACTGATTCTGAAAGGTTTGAGATGGGAAAGAGCTCAGAAAATGATTTTCAAAACCAGTTGTCTAATCATACTGTTTCTGGCTATGGGCAAGAAATTGATTTAGTTAAGAAAAACCATTCTTGTGGCATTTGTAAAATAAGAATCACCAGGAGGGTCTTGCTGTGCTGGAAGATCTCTTTGTCCAAAAAACATCAGAGATGCAAGTAAACTGAACAACTGGGGGAAGAAAAATAACCCTCCAATCCTTTGATAGACTGCCATCTCTCCATGTTTTTGTTTTGTTTTCCCTATGTTTTGGCACTGTAAATGTTTATGTTTTTCCTTAGAGTTTGTTTCATATAGTATAAAATTACTATAAATATTTTTTTTCTTTCTCTAAGGAAAATTCATTCTTCTATAGGTCTGTTAAAGTTTTAGGCAACCTTGAAACTACTAATTATGTTATACTGGGGTTATACTGGGGTTATACTGGTAAGGAGGTAGATTCCATTCAAGGGTGATTACCATGTAATCCAGAGAGCATAAATAATAATGTACTTAGTGCAGAAGAGTTGCAAAAAGTCACAGCCATTTCTTAGCTATGTGTGCCTGGGGGAAAAATAAGAACTCAAACATTTGTGATTTATGATTCCTTCATCTCTGTTAGGAGCTGTCATATATATTTCTAATCTTTTCCTTATGAAAATAAAAATAATCTTCAGTATTGCATGTTTCTTTTTCCCTTGACATTTTCATCCTTAGGTCAGTGTTGGGCTGCTTAACACTTGAGTTTGTAGGACAGCATTGTGGGGAAGCAGAAGCAAAGCCACTAGATTTGGTTGGCTGGAAGGCAAGTTGTACTCCATAGTTCTATAATCTATATCCCTATTTTATTTTCAGTTTCTACCACAGAAATTTTTGCACTTTGGAAAAGAGAAAGATCTGGTTTCTCAGATTCAGGATTTAAGGTTTCATTGTTTGAAAATTCACTGTGTACCCTCCTGTGGTTTCAAATTCCTCCACTTTTAAATTAATAGTGGATAGAAAGGTACTAAAGAAAGGTGTTTAAAAATTGGTATTTAATTGAGACTTCTCCCATAATGAAGAATTCCAAAGAGAAAGTTGGCATATCTCTCAAATACAGACCAAATTTTATGGATTTGCCAGTCTTAAGAAATATAAACAGTCTATCCCAGCCCGCTTAAATAGGGAGGATATAATACATACTCTATTATTCTTCGTTGTGGTGACATTTAGTTGATCTTGAATGTATGGAGTGTTTCTTCAGTAGCTTCATATGTTTATTAACCACATGGACCATATCATTTAATTTTTTGTCTCCTCCCCAACGCTGTATACATGTTCTTATGTACACAAAATTGACACAAACCCCTGAAGCCAAATTAGAATTCATTGTAATAATTCTGGAAATGCATCATTAGTCAGAACAGACTAAAATATGCTGTATCAACAAATGACCTGAAAATATCAGCAGCTTATAATACCCTGGGATTCAAGCAAATAGAGCAGTCTCTAGATGGCAAAGAAAATGAGAGATATTGAACCATGTGCTTTTATCATGGCAGAGAAAATGAGAGATATTGAACCATGTGCTGGGTCTTAAAGCTGCTGCTTTGAGGGGACACGCATCACTTCTGCCCACATTTCATTGGTCAGAGTAAGTCTTATGGCCACTCACTGAAGGGAGAAAAAATGAAATACTGGGCAAACCATAATGTAATATCCACAGGAGACATAGACGTTAGAAACAAGACATATTGGGGCAATATTTAGTCTGTATATATCCTTCCAGCCTTAGGCCAGGCACTTACCAGCCATTACTCACCACTTGCCTGTCTCTCCTAACCTTGGGTATGATTAAATTAATTGGTTAAAGAAATCTGGTATGTATTTCATGTGATTAATGCCTTGGAAAACAATTGCAGTAGATTGCATTGATTTGTTTCATTTTACATACTTGAAATTAAAGGCTTATGAAGTCTACATGCAAATTTATGCAAAGTGGGATGCAAATTGATATTGTGAACTATGAGTCCCAGCATTCCCCCCCTGCCTTAGAAGAAGAGCTGCACCATTGAATATGCATGTACTGCATATGGTGCTGCTCTTTTCAAATAGCGACTCAGAGCCAGCAGCCAAATAAATCCCAATGACATCGACTGAGCAACAAACAAAAGTTTAGTCATTTAGGAACAAAAATTAAGCTTCAAAGTCTCAATATTTTTAGGGTCAATATCTTCAAACAAGATTTGAGTTAACAAATGCACTGTTCCCTGGACTCAGTGAATGGGGCAGAGGCATACTGGTGAACAAAAGAGGTACTAGTGGAACACACCCTGGAATTTCATTCTCTTGATTACTTGCTTCTGGTGATCACTTGGCTGGCTGGATCAAATAAATCTTCATTGCCACAAGCCAATGCCCATGTATGCTAACAATATTTTTCCCTCATTTGTACCCATCAGTGGGGGATTCTGGTTCCAAGATTCAGACAGGGAGTGATTATTAAGATAATCTCAGAGAGAGGAGCAAATTTTGCACCTGAGTGCTTTCAAATCAGGCATAGGGGAAAAATTAACTACTTGTAGGAATGCCAGTTAGAAACAATATCTTGATTGGCCTGCAGGTGGTACTCAGATGATTCTTCTGAGCTCATTCTGTTCTTGCAAGACCCCAATTTTGCTTTGATACTAAGTACATGTAAAATATTTTTGGTAAATGTTTATAAACAAACTGATATGGGGTGCAGCCTCATGAGGGTTCTTCTAATTTGATGCTAATGAATTCAGCATTTAGTCATTTAGTTATTCATTCATTTATCAAATACTTTTTTTGGTTACCCTCCAAGTACCAGGCAGGGACCTCAGGTACAAGAAAGAATGATATGCATCCCCTGTCCTTGAGAACTACCAACCAACCTACTGAGCTACCTGAAGCTTTTCATAAGGTCAAGGACACTGTTTCTGGATGGCTTTTAAAAGTAAAGGCTTATGAATCACATTAAGAAATATACTAGGTGGGAGGAAGGAGCAATGAGATCTTTCCATGTGATGTTTATGGAACAACCCTCCATTACAGCAACTGTTTTCATAAAAATCTATTTAGGAAAATATTTCTCAGCCATGGCTTAGGTTTCAAACAACACTTAGTACAACAAAATTTTACTACAATAAATGTGTTTCAAATGTCCCCTGGAGTTTGTCATAATGGAGTTTGATCTATTAATTTTAAAAATATGCCAGTGATTTAGATATTTTACTTATAAAAAAATTTCCCAGAGAGAATGGAAAAGGGAAATATAGACTATGTTGGAGGCATAAAATGACCAAGGAGTTAAGAGACCTATGTTTCCTGTATTTACCTTTGGACTGTGGCCTTAAGGCAATCATTCAAAATTGATATGCCAGTGACAAATGTGTGAAAGTTCCCCACAAAGATCAATGCAGGAATACAAAGTTAAGTCACCATATAGGCTGACAGGCAGTCTGATGAAAGCAAGAATCATCAAAAGATGGCTATTAATAAACAAAAGAATAATAATCATAATGGCATGAAGTCATTGTGTCTAAGTATGCAGTAAGAACTGAGATAAGAGTGTTTATTTGTTACATCAGCTCAATATGTCCATTTTATAGGTTAGGACACTAAGGAGCAAGCCTGGTATTCAGTTTGGATCCACATCCTCTTTTTTCCCCAGGAATTAAACCTCTTCTGGGGAGAGCTTCTCTCCCACAGCTGAGAGCCAGGGAGGCTGTCAGAGCAAGAAAGTACACATTAGCTTGACATCAGTGAAAGACAACTTACAGAAGCCTGCTCATTCTGATCTGTTCAATGAGCTCAACTAATCCAATCCAATGACCAAATAAATTGCTTCTTCTTTTATTTCTTTGACTGAAAGAAATCATGGAAGCAGGAGAATGGAAGGGACCACTTTCTGGTTTCCCACATCTTAGCATATTTCAAGTGGATATCAAATATAGTAGGTTGTATAGTACAATTTCTAATTCCAGTACCTGTGACTGTGGCCTTACTTGGAGATAGAATTGTTGTTGATATAGTTAACTAAGATGAGTTCAAGATGGAGTAGGGTGACACCTAAATTCAACGACTGGTAACTTTATAAGAGAAGGAAGATGGAGATTTGGACACAGAGACACAGACACATAGGGAAGAAGGCTACATGAAGGTGGAAGAGGCGGGGATTATTAGTGATGCACAATATAAGCTACAAAACACCAAGGATTGCTGACAATAACCAGAAACTAGGAAAGAGGCAAGGAAGGATACTTCTCTAGAATCTTCAGAAGAAGCACAAAACTACTGACACCCTGATTTTGGACTTCTACCCTCAGAACTAGGAGAAAATATATTTCTGTTGTTTTAAGCTACCTGGTTTGTGGTATTTGTTATGGAAGCCCTTGGGAGGCTAATCTACTACATTTCTTGTCTCTCTCCTTTGTATTTTCTATTTTGTTATAACAACCATCACCTATTTCAGACCTTTGTCTCCATTACTTGAACTTTTATCATGGGGTTTTTCTGGTCTGGCTGCAAACTCTTCTTTTCTTTTGCAGTGCATCCTTTCCACCATTTCCAGAATCATTTTTCAGAAGTCCAGGTCCAATTATGCTATACCTCCACTGTTCTAAGTTTTCAGTGCTCCCCAACATTTGACACCCCCATCCTGGAACTCAAGACTCCCTATGAGAAGTCTCTAACTCACCTGCTCACCACTGTGGTCTCTCACATCTTTGTCATCCTGATCCTGTGAGTCCATGGTTAATTCAATTATTATTATTTCTTAAATCTGAATTCAGCTCAAATGAAGTTTCAGCATGCCCTCTCTATGAACTTCATTTTTCCTCCTTGTTGCTTTCCCATCTACATATTCCAGTCCTGCTAAAGATGCCACCGGCCCCCTCTCTTTTTTTTCTGAGGCCCATGGTTGTCCTTCAGTCTTCACAAATGCTGTCTCCTCATAGTCTTTCCCAGTTGTACTAACTTGGTGGTCTCGTCCACCTATGACACTCCCATAATTTCCCCTCTTCAATAATAATTAACATTCATTGAATTCTTCCCATGCACCAGCCACTGTGCTAAGAATTTTTTAAAAGATTTATTTATTTATTATTTTTAGAGAGAGAGAAAGGGAGAGAGCATGGAGGGGAGGGGCAGAGGGAGAAGGAAAGAATCTCAAGCAGATTCCTACTGAGCATGGAGCCTGACACGGGGCTTGATCTCACAACTCTGAGATCATGACCTGAGCTGAAATCAAGAGTTGGACGCCTAACCAACTGAGCCACCCAGGCACCCCTGTGCTAAGGATTTAACTTATAGATTATCACACTTCATCCTCACAACAATTCTACTTGTTAATTTTACAGAAAAACAAAACAAAACAAAACACCAAAAATGAAGCCTAGAATTAGTGTCTTGATGGAGAGCACAGCTAACAAATGGTGGAATTGGCTTAAGTTCTGGGTTGCTGAAATCCCAGTACTATGTTTCTCACCATTACACAATGCCACCTCTGTGATAGCTTCATTTTCTTGAGTTATCATGATGTCTTGGCTCTTTTTCTTGCCTCATATTCTCTACTAGATTTGCAGCTCCTTGTGAATGGGGTCTGCATCTAATTCATGGTGGTTTCTCTGCAGGGCTTGATGTAGTTGGGAAAACTCTGGATTAGGAGGTAAGACAAGCCAGTTTTAGGCTCAACTCTGCCATGAAGCAATGGTGTGGCTTTGACCAATCATATCACCTCTGTGGGCCACTCTGACTGTAAGATTCAATAATTACCATGGCTCAGAGCTTGTGCTGTATTAGTAGAGCAACATACATTGATTTAACTTAATTAGGAACAGCTCCAGTCATGACTGAGATCTTTAGACAAACTGGAAGGCAAGAGCCCTTGGGTGAAATGCTCATTTGACTAACTGTTCTTTTGTCCAGAAACATTGCTTAAAGCTTAAAGTGAACACTCTCATGAAAGACCCCCTTAGAAGAGAGATGGATTATTTGCTAAAGGCAAGTCACTTAGTTTTTTCTATTGTCACTTTAAATCAGAGGGATTTTCTATTTGTAACAAGTCTTAATTTATTAAACAACTCCCAACACATGGTATAAGGCATAAGATTTAGCAGTAGATTTTAAGACCATTTTTAAGGCATCTAGGGTAGTATCAAGATGTTTAAAGATCATATTTAAATTGAGACATTAAAAACAAAAGATTTCTCAGCTTTTCAACCATCAAAACATTTGGCGTCGCTTTCTTTCCTAGGCCCCAAATAGCCATGCAATCATCGCTCTGTGTTTTACATGCAATTCTACAGCTAAGTACATCATTATTTAGACTCCACAGATTATATGGTAATCATGGATTTACTGTAAACCCAATTTAATTTCTATGGAATTACTGATTTTAAGGTTGCAAAACAATATTGTTTACAAGGCAGTATAATAGCACTCAAAATGAATGCTGATTAGAACCAATAAACAAAGGAATGCATAGCTTTCAGATTAAGCCTAAATAGTTAGAGTGATCAATATGGTAATCAAGGCTTTTTAAGAGCATACCTGTTGAGCACCTACTCTGCGGTCTCCCTACAATTTAACTAAGGATATGGACAAGAAGCAGAGATCATTTTATTATAAAATTCAAGAATAATTCTTATAATGGGTCACCTCATTTATCTGTTTGCTTGTTTTAACTAATAACACTAATCTTGTGTTTGAAATTTCAATTTTTAATAACCAAGGTATTGAATTCTTGGTTAGGTTAGTCTTTGAAGCATCTCCTTGAAACCTAAATGTTGCACATTCAATCCATTCCACCTTAAACTTGCTGTCATTATAATTTCCCAGAAACCAATGAAATGTGTCTGAATTTAGAAGCACAGGTGGGAACATGAATGGATAAATTAATACTCCTCAACTCAACAAACTTTGAGGTGTATTGGACAAGATGATGGGTATGGTTTAAAGTTAGTGGTGTTTATTGGTCATAATCTCTGGTGAATAAACTTTAATTGTTGCACAAAGATGAAAACTAGCCTAAGCATGAGTCAAGTTGCATAGGCCTTATTTGACAACAGGGTAGAAAATGTGTGGGAGGAGGATCCATGCAAAACTATAGGTAAATAAAACTTCAGCAGACTTTTGAGAAATCAAGATTACAATCTAAAGAAGAAAGGTAATAGTCTCAAAAAAAGGTGGTGGAGGGGCAAGTGTAGGGACATATTTTATAATTTTTCTAATAATCCTTATGATAGGAATTATATTTGAAAATATAAAGCTACTAGGAAATGCTGAGACTTTTTAAATTTAATAAGGATTGTGTATGGTAGAAAGAAGTTGCAAAGTGGTCAGGAGTAGAAAGAAGAGGATTAGTTACATCTCTTTTGGAAATAAATGCTCCCTTAAGCCTTTTCACCCATCAGGCTAAAATATCCCTAGAAACCAATGCCAACAACCCAACTGCATTTGAGATAGTGAATCAGTTCTAAACTAAAAGTTCCTTGAGTATAGGCATTCTATTGTACTTTATTTTTTTCATGTATTTACTCAACTAATATTTAATGATCTCCTACTACATGGCAACTGCTTTGTTAGACACTGGGGATTTAAAAATCACCTGGAAGTTTTCAAGTTCAATATGTTAATAAAAAAATCTTGTGGTGAAAATGGAATGAAAATATAAGTTCAAATGGAAAATTCACATTGTATTTTACATCCTGAGTTTTAAAATTGAATATTTCATCTTTCCTTTATTTCTTTATCATTATTTCTTTAGATAGTTCTTGCCTCTATTGGATTCTTGATTGATTGAATTATTAGTATTTGTTGTGGGCTATTATCTGCCTATTGGCAAGTTGGCATATATTTTTCTTTTATCTTGTATTTATTATTACTTATTTTTTTAGTAAACACCAAAATAAAAGCATCTTTATCTGTTTATTTTGTTCACAGATGTATTTCAGGAATTTTGGCATGTAATAAGTACTCAATAAATATTTGTTAAGGATTAAAAAAAAGAAAGATGCGATTTCCCCAATCTTCAGCCTCTTGGAAAGACAAATATCCAACAAGATATGTGAAAAAATATAAATGTTGCTTTAGTCATAATTCTTTTAGTTATAAGAGACAAAACAAATCAAAACAGATCAAAAACCCCAAAACCTTGGCTAAATTAGAAAGTGATCAGTTCGCAGATCAAAATGGCCTAATGCATTCATCATGGCTAAAAGCAGAGGATTCAGAGCATATGTTCTGACTTGATCTCATTCTTTCCATTATTCTTCTGTAATGGTTTCAAACTCAGACAGACTTTCTCCTTGTGTTGACAGAATGGCTACTAAGAGCTCCAATCATGGCTTTTATCTTCTTAATTCTCTCATAATAAAGGGAATTTCTCTTCTCCGGCAGTTCGACAGAAATCTTGGGCCTAATTTGTGTTGTTCAAAATTGGTTCACCTGCCCATTCCTGAACCAATCATTGTGACTAACAGGATGCATATGTTCATAGGCTCAGGCCAAGGGCCCACCCTGAGCTAGGGCATGATCAATTCTAATCAAATCACATGAAATGAGACAAGAAGGGATGGTTTCATAAGGAAAATTTGGACGAAGTCCCAGGCAGGCAAAAACGATGGACATCTACCACAAATCTTATGATAGAAAATAACCAGGGCATTCACCGTGCTTTCACCTTTTTCTCCATACACATAGGAAGGATCTTTTCAAAGATGGTTATAATAAAATCATTTTAAAAGATATTTTTGAGCATCTTTTACACTGTGTGGTAGTAAATTTATGTGTCAAATTGGCTGGGTTAAATGATGCCCAGATAGCTGGTAAACATTATTTTGGGGTGTGTATGTGAGGGTGTTTCTGGAAGAGATTAGCATTTGAATCAGAAGATCAAGTAAAGAAGATCACCTTCCTTTGGAGGAGATCATTGAGAGGACTTGATAGCCCATTGACCTAAGAGCTGGACCCAGGCAATTGGAGGCCCTCACCCCTCCCCAGTCCTTGAAATATGCATTCTGCTCGCCTTCTCTGCACCAGAATTTGCCCTAAGAACACAGCCTTGAGAGAGTACAGTGTTGTTGAAGCCATCTGAACAGAGTATGCAAGTAAACCCAGTTAAGGCCTCTATATAAACTTATAAGATTCTGGCAGGGGCAGGTGCAGAGATCTATTCATCTTGAAGTCATCCAGGTAAATTCCCTGGCTTGTTAAAACTGCCTCCTATCAATCTGAAGTGATCCGCCTCTTTTTTTGTCTCTTTGCACTCCATGCAGGAGGGTCAATTTGTGAATTAACACCCTCACCAATGTGGGTGGGCATCACCCAATCAGTTGAGGACCTGAATAGAACAAAAGCAAGAAGGAAGGGCACATTTGTTCTCTGATTGGGCTGGGATATCTATCTATTCCTTCCTAATGGTGAAGTTTTAGAATATAAGTGAGGTCCGGAGCCGATGACCAAGAAAGAATTCTTAAGACTTCTCTGGTGCAAAAAGGTGATTTTATTAAAGCATGGGGACAGGACCCATGGGCAGAAAGAGATGCTGCACCAGAGTTGTGAGGGGTGGCTGATTATATACTCAGGAGTTGGGGAGGTGAGGACAAAGGGGGTGTTCAGAAGGACTGTCATATGCTAAAGACTCTCAGGATACTAGAGGCCTGGCTATTGTCAAGCCAAGGCTGTTTTCCCCTCTAATGAGGTGCTAACATGAAGACAGTTGGGAGTTTCCTGGAGGGATGTTACATTCCTCCTATCACACGTACTTGTCAATGGGCTTTAGGTTTAGAAGAAATTCAATTTTATTTATATTTCCTTCCAGAAGCTATTGCTAAGGCTTTTGTAAGTAAACTGAGGGAGACTCCTGTCCTGCACAACTGTGATCTCTATCAGTTAACCATTTGTTTTTCCTTTAGGGCAGCCAGGGGTGCCTGAGGAATGTCACACATACCACATGGGGTGGGGTATAGGGTGTCAACTTCTGCGTTGTCCTCAGCTAGCCTTCTGCTCCCTCATCACTTGGGACTTTGGTGCTCCTCATTCTTGGGTCTTCAGATTTGGACCAAGGCTTACACACCATTGATCTCTGGTTCTCAGGCCTTTGGATTTGAATTGGAACTATACCATTGACTTTCCTGGGCCTTCAGCTTGAAAACAGTAGACTGTGGACTTCTCAGCCTCTACAGTCGTGTAAGCCAGTTCTTCATACCTATTCTCTTTCTAGATATCAATATATACCCTACTAGATCTGTTTCTCTGGAAAACCCTAACTAATATACAAAGTATTACCTTTTTTTTTTAATTTTATTATGTTATGTTAGTCACCATACAATACATCATTAGTTTTTGATGTAGTGATCTACGATCCATTGTTTTCATATAACACCCAGTGCTCCATGCAGTACATGCCCTCCTTAATACCCATCACCTGGCTAACCCATCCCCCCACACCCCTCCCCTCTAAAACCCTGTTTGTTTCTCAGGTCCATAGTCTCTCATGTTTCATCTCTCCCTCCAATTCCCCCTGCCCATTCTTCCCTTCCTTCTCTTAACGTCCTCCATGTTATTCCTTATGTTCCACAAATAAGTGAAACCATATGATAATTTACTTTCTCTGCTTGACTTATTTCACTTAGCATAATCTCCTCCAGTCCCATCCATGTTGATGTAAAAGTTGGGTATTCATCTTTTCTGATGGCTGAGTAATATTCCATTGTATATATGGACCACATCTTCTTTATCCATTCATCTGTTGAAGGGCATCTCGGCTCTTTCCACAGTTTGGCTATTGCAGACATTGCTGCTATGAACATTGGGGTGCATATGGCCCTTCTTTTCACTACATCTGTGTCTTTGGTGTAAATACCCAGTAGTGCAATTGCTGGGTCATAAGGTACCTCTATTTTTAAATTTTTGAGGAACCTCCACACTGTTTTCCAAAGTGGCTGTACCAACTTGCATTCCCACCAACAGTGTAAGAGGGTTCCCCTTTCTCCACAACCTCTCCAACATTTGTTGTTTCTTTCCCTGTCCATTTTTGCCATTCTAACTGGTGTAAGGTGGTATCTCAGGGTGGTTTTGATTTGGATTTCCCTGATGGCTAATGATGATGAACATTTTTTCGTGTGTCTGTTAGCCATTTGTGTGTCTTCTTCAGAGAAGTGTCTGTTCATTTCTTCTGCCCACTTTTTGACTTGATTATTTGTTTTTTGGGTATTGAGTTTGAGAAGTTCTTTATAGATTTTGGATAACAGCCCTTTATCTGTAGTGTCATTTGCAAATATCTTCTCCCATTCTGTGGGTTGCTTCTTTGTTTTGTTGACTCTTTCCTTTGCTGTGCAGAAGCTTTTATCTTGATGAAGTCCCAAAAGTTCATTTTTGCTTTTGTTTCACTAGCTTTTGGAGATGTATCTTGAAAGAAGTTGCTGTGGCCAATGTCAAAGAGGTTACTGTCTATGTTCTCCTCTAGGATTTTGAAGGATTTCTGTCTCACATTGAGGTCTTTCATCCACTTTGAGTTTATCTTTGTGTATGGTGTTAGAGAATGGTCAAGTTTCATTCTTCTGCATGTGGCTGTCCAATTTTCCCAGCACCATTTATTGAAGAGACTGTCTTTTTTCCATTGCATGTTTTTTCCTGCTTTGTCAAAGATTATTTGACCATAGAGTTGAGGGTCCATATCTGGGTTCTCTATTCCGTTCCATTTGTCTGTATGTCTGTTTTTGTGCCAGTACCATGCTGTCTTGGTGATCATTGCTTTGTAATATAGCTTGAAATCGGGCAACGTGATGCCCCCAGCTTTGTTTTTCTTTTTCAACATTTCCTTGGCGATTCAGGGTCTTTTCTGATTCCATACAAATTTTAGGATTGTTTATTCCAGCACTTTGAATAATGTCATTGGAATTTTGATCGGGATGGCATTGAAGGTATAGATTGCTCTGGGTAGCATAGACATTTTAACAATGTTTATTCTTCCGATCCACGAGCACGGAATATTTTTCCATCCTTTTGTGTCTTCTTCAATTTCTTTCATGAGTGTTTTGTAGTTCCTAGAGTATAGATCCCTTACCTCTTTGGTTAGGTTTATTCCGAGGTATCTTATGGTTTTGGTGCTATTGTAAATGGAATTGTTTCTTTAATTTCTCTTTCTACAGTTGCGTTGTTAGTGTATAAGAAAGCAACTGATTTCTGTGCATTGATTTTGTATCCTGCCACATTACTGAATTGCTGGATGAGTTCTAGTAATTTGGGGGTGGAGTCTTTTGGGTTTTCCACATAAAGTATCATGTCTGCGAAAAGAGAGAGTTTGACTTCTTCTTTGCCAATTTGAATACCTTTTATTTCTTTTTGTTGTCTGATTGCTGTTGCTAGGACTTCTAGTACTATGTTGAACAACAGTGGTGAGAGTGGGCACCCTTGATGTGTTCCTGATCTTAAGGGAAAGGCTCTCAGCTTGTCCCCATTGAGGATGATATTCACTGTGGGTTTTTCATAGATGGATTTTATGAACTTGAGGAATGTTCCCTCTATCCCTATACTCTGGAGAGTTTTAATCAGGAAAGGATGTTGTATTTTGTCAAATGCTTTTTCTGCATCAATTGAGAGGACCATATGGTTCTTCTCCCTCCTCTTATTAATGTGTTCTATCACATTGATTTGCGAATGTTGAACCACACTTACATCCCGGGGATAAATCCTACTTGGTCGTGGTGAATGATCCTTTTAATGTATTGTTGGATCCTATTAGCTAGGATTTTGTTGAGGATTTTGGAATCCATATTCATCAGGAATATTGGTCTGAAATTCTCCTTTTTGATGGGGTCTTTACCTGGCTTGGGGATTAAGGTAATGCTGGCCTCATAGAATGAGTTTGGGAGTTTTCCTTCTGTTTCTATTTTTTGAAACAGCTTCAGTAGAATAGGTATTATTTCTTCTTTGAATGTTTGGTAGAATTCCCCAGGGAATCCATCAGGCCCTGGACTCTTGTTTTTTGGGAGGTTTTTGGTCACTGCTTCAATCTCGTTACTGGTTATTGGCCTACTCAGGTTGTCAATTTCTTCCTGTTTCAGTCTTGGCAGCTTATAGGTTTCCAGGAAGGCCTCCATTTCATCCAGATTGCTCAGTTTATTGGCATATAGTTGTTGATAATAATTTCTAATAATTGTTTCTATTTCCTTGGTGTTGGTCGTGATCTCTCCCCTTTCATTCATAATTTTATTAATTTGGGTCCTTTCTCTCTTCTTTTGGATAAGTCTGGCCAGTGGTTTATCAATCTTATTAATTCTTGCAAAGAACCAACTTCTAGTTTCATTGATCTGATCTACTGTGTTTCTGGTTTCTAATTCATTGATTTCTGCTCTAATTTTAATTATTTCTCTTCTAGTGCATGGCTTAGGCGTCGTTTGTTGCTTTTTCTCTAGTTCTTTAAGGTGTAGAGTTAGTTGGTGAATTCGGGATTTTTCTATTTTTTTGAGTGAGGCTTGGATGGCTATGTATTTCCCCCTTAGGACCACCTTTGCAGTATCCCATAGGTTTTGGACCAATGTGTTTTTGTTCTCATTGATTTCCATGAATTGTTTAAGTTCTTCTTTGATTTCTTGGTTGATCCATATATTCTTGAGCAGAGTGGTCTTTAGCTTCCAAGTGTTTGAATTTCTGGCAAATTTTTTTCTTGTGATTGAGTTCCAATTTTAGAGCATTGTGGTCTGAGAATATGCAGGGAATAATTTCAATCTTTTGGTATCAGTTGAGACCTGATTTGTGACCCAGTATATGGTCTATTCTGGAGAAAGTTCCATATGTGCTCGAGAAGAATGAGTATTCTGTTGTTTTAGGGTGGAATGTTCTGTATATATCTATGAGGTCCATCTGGTCCAATGTATCATTCAAAGCTCTTGTTTCCTTGTTGATTTTCTGCTTAGATGATCTGTCCATTGCTGAGAGTGGAGTATTGAGGTCTCCTACAATTAACATATTGTTATCAATATGACTCTTTATTTTGGTTAACAGTTGGCTTATGTAGATGGCTGCTTCCATGTTGGGGGTGTAGATATTTACAATTGTTAGATCTTCTTGTTGGATAGACCCTTTAAGAATGATATAGTGTCTTTCTGTGTCTCTAATTACAGACTTTAGTTTAAAATCTAATTTGTCTGATATAAGAATTGTTACCCCAGCTTTCTTTTGAGGTCCGCTGGCATGGAAGATAGATCTCCATCCCTTCACTTTCAGTCTCGATGTATCTTTAGGTTCAAAATGAGTCTCTTGTAGACAGCATATGGATGGGTCCTGTCTTTTTATCCAATCCGCAACCCTGTGCCGTTTTATGGGAGCGTTTAGGCCATTCACGTTCAGAGTGATTATTGAAAGATATGAATTAATTGTCATCATGTTGCTTGTGAAGATGTTGTTTTTATAGATTGTCCCTGTAAATTTCTGTTGTAGATCACTCTTGGGGTCTTTCTCCTTTTATAGAACCCCCCTTAATATTTCTTGCAGGGCCATCTTAGTGGTCACATATTCTTTCAGCTTCTGCCAGTCGTGGAAGCTCGGCATCTCTCCATCCATTCTAAATGACAGCCTTGCCAGATCAAGTATTCTTGGCTGCATGTTCTTCTCATTTAGTACCCTGACTATGTCTTGCCAGGCCTTTCTGGCTTGCCAGGTCTCTGTGGATAGGTCTGACATTATTCTGATGTTCCTCCCTCTGTACGTAAGGAATCTCTTCCCCCTAACTGCCCTTAAGATGGTTTCCTTGGTTCTACGATTTGCAAGTTTTACTATTACATGCCGGGGTGTTGGCCTGTTTTCTTTGATCTTAGGAGGGGTCCTCTCTGCCTCTAGGACTCGAATGTTTGTTTCATTCCCCAGATTAGGGAAGTTTTCAGCCTACAATATGCTCAAATACATCTTCTAGCCCTCTCTCTCTCTCCACTCCCTCCGGGATTCCAATGATTCTGACATTGGAATGCCTCATGGTGTCACTTATTTCTCTGATTCTATTTTCATGGATTCTGAGTTGTTTTTCCCTAGTCTCCTCTTTTCCCTTTTTATCTATTATACTGTCTTCCAGATCGCTTATTCTCTCTTCTATCTCAGTTACCTTAGCTGTTAGATTATCTAGATTGGATTGGATCTCATTGATAGCATTTTTAAGTTCTGCCAATTCACCTTTTATTTCTGCCCTTAGAGACTCTATGTTGCCATTAATTGATTTCTCCATTCCAGCCATTGTCTTCACAATTGCTAGCCTGAATTCCATCTCCGACATCTTGGTTATATCTGCATCCATTTGTAAATCTGCAGCATAAGTCATAATTTCTGAGTCTTTTCTGTTTTGGGGGCTCCTCCTCCTAGTCATTCCGTTGATGGGTGTTTGAGGGAATGTATAGAGTCCAAATTATTGACCAGAACCCAAGCAGATGCACCTGTTTTCTTGGGACCTTAGGGTTGCTGGCCTCTTGTTTTCCCAGCCTGTCTTCTGCAGGAGGGGCCTGCTGCACTGTTACTCAGGCAGCCCTGTTTGGGCGGAGTTGCCCTGCGCCCCTGTGGTGGGGGATGGGCTCAGTGGGAATCAGTCTTTGGGGCTTTTGTTCTCTGGTGCCTTTCCCTGGCGGTTTTCCGCGTCTCTTCCGTGAGTCAGAGCAGAAGAGACCATTTCCAACCCTCTGCCTCAGAGCAGAGAGACCTCAGTCTGTTCTTCAGTGAGCTCTCCAGGCCACACCATCTCCGTTTCTGTCCGTGCTGCTATAAACTGCAGTGTCCTGGGTTGTGCGCCCCTCAGCAGCGCTCCCAGTCCTGCCTCCAGGTCGGGGCAGGTCTCTGCCCTTTGTGCTTCTAAAACCACCAGCCGCTCCCAGTTCGCGCACGTGCGTGCGACTCTGCCACTTGGGGTCCTGTCCCTGCAGTTCGCATGTGCACGACTCCATCGCTTGGGGTTTCCATGCCGGAGGTTGCAGTTCACCGGCGGGACCCCGGCGAACTGGGTTTCCTCCTCGGAGGCTGCAGTTCACGTGCACGCGACTGCCGCTCCAGGTTTCTGTCGGGGTGGCTGTGGTTCGCGTGCACGTGACCCCGACGGTCTGGTCCTCCACCCCAGGGGTTGCCCTAAAGTCCTTTCCCGATGCTACCAGTCTGTGAGTCTGTGCCCGTCCGCAGCGTGCAAGGCTGTCACTAACTGGCGGTGTAGGATCCCCATGTCCGGGCACCCTCCCACTGCCATTTATCCTCTGATATCTGTCTGCAGAATCACGGCTCTCTGCTTCATACCTCAAAACCAACTGCCTGCGATATTCTGTTTGTAGAGATCCAGATCTTCTTACACCTCAGGCTGGTTTTGTGGGTGCTCAGAGTGGTCTGGTAGATATCCAGCTCAATTCTGGGGACCAGTTGAAATAGGGCCCCCTACTCCTCTGACATCTTTCCCCCCTCCTCTACAAAGTATTACCTTTGAGATACCCAAGAAATAAGAGCCAAGGATCTTGGTGTCTATTTTAAACACTAAATATGGTCAACTAAAACAATCTAAGAAGTTCCGATTTATGTAAAATGATACATTAGAATTTAAATGCTTGGGGTCCCAAGTAGCTCAGTCAGTTGAATGTCTGACTCTTCATTTCGGCTCAGGTCATTTTCTCAGGGTTGTGGGATTGAGCCATGTGGCAGGCTCCATGCTCATCAGGGAGTCTGCTTGAGATTCTCTTTCTCCTTCTGTCCCTCCCCTCTGCACAGTCTCTCTAATAAATAAATAAATCTTAAAGAAAAAAAAAAAAAGAATGTAAGTGCTTAATTCCTAAGTAAGGGGTGAAGACACTGTGCTCTACTATAATGACTGAAAAGGTCAACTTTTATTTGTCCAGTATTTTGTGTTTTAAAAGCATTTTTGTATGTATTATCTCAGTTGATTTTAAAATCATCCCTATCAGGTTGTTGGGGAGTATATTTTCATGACCCACATTTTCCACAGGAGACAACGGAGTCAGGAAGGGGCACAGAAATCCAAAATAGAAGTGAATAGATGAGAAAGGTGTGGCAATACTGACTGTTACTTGTCCTCTGGTCTCAGGAGGGTCTACTCTCAGATGCTCCCTGCACTAGAAGTTCCTGGGTAATCATAAAGCACAAGCCAAAGTGGCTCTAAAAGGGCTCTTCTTTTTTTTCTTTTGGAAGCTCACATTTTAGCTATTTGCAGTTGCTTTCTATTTCATAATATATCTGTACTTCTTTTAGTACTAAAAACTTTTTGCCTCTGTCTTTGAGTAACTCCGACCCTGGCTTATTCTATGACTGTCAGTATCCCCATACACTTCTGACCATGAACCCATCTCGCAAATTCAAAAAGCACAGCACAAGATTGCAGGGGCATGGAGACCTGAGATGTGACTTCTGGAATTGACATTTTCCGTCTTGAGGACTATGTCTGGGGGAGAGATAGTATTGGGTCACAAAGTATCACCCTTTCTTTGTGTAAAAGAGTTACAAGAGAATAACTCAAATTTCCCCCACCCCAAAAAGTCCTTGAAAAAGAAGCATACCTCCAGTGAGGAAAAAAAAAATATATATATATATTTGGCAACTTTCTGCTATTATACACAGAAAATCCATGTGCTTCTTTGTATAATCACATGTTTAGTCTCTTTCACAAAGACTTGAATCACAGAGTATGGTTCTACAGGTTTTAAGTTTGCTAAAAACAAACACAATTTCACAGCTTTCGAGAATATTTTATTGTTTAGCATCTTCCAGGACTTTGTATTCACTAAGTACCTTACAGTTTATTCCTTAATCATCACAGAATCCTTGAAACAATTTTGCCTGATATGTTGCTGTTGTATTTTGTTTTATGGATAGGGAACCTAAAGGAAAGTGATGTTCAAAGTTACATACAAGAACCAAAGTTAGAACCCATAAGTCTTTTATTTTTTATTTAAATTTTAGTTAGTTAACATACAGTGCAATATTGGTCTCTGGAGTAGAATTCAGTGATTCATTACTTACATACAACACCTGGTACTCATCCTAACAAGTACCCTCCTTAACTCCCATCACCCATCTAGCTCATCTCCTATCCACCTCCCTCCATCAACCATCAGTTTGTTCTGTATCATTAAGAGTCTCTTATGCTTTTTTTAAATTTAATTTTATTATGTAATATTAGTCACCATACATTACATCATTAGTTTTTGATGTAGTGTTCCATGATTCATTGTTTGCATATAACACCCAGTGCTCCATGCAATACATGCCCTCCGTAATACCCATCACTGGGCTAAACCATCCCCCCATCCCCTCCCCTCTAGAACCCTCAGTTTGTTTCTCAGAGTCCATAGCCTCCACAGTTCATCTCCCCCCTCAGATTCCACCGCCTTCATTTTTCCCTTCCTACTATCTTTTTTTTTTTAACATATAATGTATTATTTTTTTTCAGAGGTACAGGTCTGTGATTCATCAGTCTTACACAATTCACAGTGCTCACCATAGCACATACCCTCCCCAATGTCTATCACCCAGCCACCCCATCTCTCCCACTGCCCACCACTCCAGCAACCCTCAGTTTATTTCCTGAGATTAAGAATTCCTCATATCAGTGAGATCATATGATACTTGTCTTTCTCTAATTGACTTATTTCATTTAGCATGATATCCTCTAGTTCTATCCACGTCCTTCCAAATGGCAAGATTTCATTTTTTTGATGCCTGCATAATATTCCATTATATATATATACCACATCTTCTTTATCCACTCATCTGTTGATGGACATCTTGGCTCTTTCCATAGTTTGGCTATTGTGGCTATTGCTGCTATAAACATTGGGGTGCACATCCCCCCTTGGATCACTACATTTGTATCTTTGCGGTAAATACCCAGTAGTGCAATTGCTGGGTCATAGGGTAGCTCTATTTTCAACTTTTTGAGGAACCTCCATACTGTTTTCCAGAGTGGCTGTACCAGCTTGCATTCCCACCAACAGTGTAGGAGGGTTCCCCTTTCTCTGAATCCCCGCCAACATCTGTCCTTTCCTGACTTGTTAATTTTAGCCATTCTGACTGGTGTGAGGTGGTATCTCATTGAAGTTTTGATTTGGACTAGGGTTTTGGTTTGGACTAGGATTAGAACTGAGGGTTCTAGAGGGGGAGGGCTTGGGGAGATGGGTTAGCCTGGTGATGGGTATTGAGGAGGGCATGTTCTGCATGGAGTACTGGGTATTATGCACAAACAATGAATCATGGAACACTACATCAAAAACTAATGATGTAATGTATGGGGATTAACATAACAATAAAAAAATAAAAGTAAAAAAAATAAAAAAAAACTAATGATGTAATGTATGGTGATTAACATAATAAAAAATAACATAAAAAATAAAATTAAAAAAAAAAGAAAAAAAAAGTTGCTATGGCTGAGGTCAAAGAGGTTTCTGCCTGTGTTCTCCTCTAGAATTTTGATGGATTCCTGTCTCACATTTAGGTCTTTCAACCATTTTAAATTTATTTTTGGATATGGTCTAAGAAAGTGGTTCAGTTCATTCTTCTGCATGTTGCTATCCAGTTTTCCCAATACCACTTGTTGAAGAGACTGTCTTTTTCCTATTGGATAGTCTTTCTTGCTTTGTTGAAGAGTAGTTGACCATATGGTTCTGGGTCCATTTCTGGGTTGTCTATTCTGTTCCATTGTGTCTGTTTTTGTGCCAGTACCATATTGTCTTGATTACTACAGCTTTGTATTATGGCAAGAAATCCAGAATCATGATGCTTCCAGTTTCATTTTTCCTTTTCAGAGTTGCTTTGACTATTTGGGGTCTTTTGTGGTTCCATACAAATTTTAGGTTTGTTCTAGTTCTGTGAAAAATGCTAGTGGTATTTATATAGGGATTGCACTAAATGTGTAGATTGCTTGGAGTAGCATAGATGTTTTAACAATGTTTGTTCTTCCAGTACATGAGCATGGAATACTTTTCCATTTCTTTGTGTCCTCTTCAATTTCTTTCATAGATATTCTATAGTTTTAAGAGTACAAATCTTTTACCTGTTTATTAAATTTATTCCTAGGTATCTTACAGTTTTTGGTGCAATTGCAAATGGGATCAATTCCTTGATTTCTTTTTCTGCTGCTTTGTTATTGCTGTATAAAATGCAACAGATTTCTGTACATTGATTTATATCCTGCAACTTTCCTGAACTCATGCATTAGTTCTAGGAATTTTTCAGTGGAGTCTTTCAGGTTTTCTATATAGAATATCATGTCATCTGTAAATAGTGAAAGTTTGACATCTTCTTTGCTGATTTGGATACCACTTATTTCTTTTTGTTGTCTGAACATTGAGGCTAAGACTTCCAATACTATGTTAAATGGTAAGTGAAACTGGACATCCTTGTCTTGTTCCTGACCATAGGGGAAAGATTCTCTGCTTTTCCCTATTTAGGAGGCTATTAACTGTGGGTCTTTCATATATGACCTTTATGATGTTGAGGTATGTTCCATCTAACCCTACTTTGTGGAGGGTTTTTATCAAGAAAGGATGCTGTGTTTTGTCAAATGTTTTTTCCTGCATATATTGACAGAATCATATGGTTTTTATCTTGTATTAATATGGTTTATCATGTTATTTTGAAATAGTGAACTACCCCTGCAGCCCAGGAATAAATCCCACTTGATTGTGGTCAATAATTCTTTTAATGTACTATTGAATTCAATTTGCTAGTATTTTATTGGGAATTTTTGCATCCATGTTCACTAGGGATATTGGCCTGTAATTCTCCTTTTTCATGGAGCCTTCATCTGGTTTCAGGAATCAAGGTAATGCTAGCTTCATAGAATGAGTTTGGAAGTTTTCCTTCCATTACTGTTTTTTTTAAATAGTTTGAGAATAGGTATTAACTCTTCTTGAAATGTCTTGTCGAATTTCCCTGGGAAGCTTTCTGGCCCAGGAATTTTGTTTTTAGGGAGATTTTTGATTACTGATTCAATTTCTTTGCTGGTTATGGGTCTGTTCAAATTTTCTATTTCGTCCTATTTCAGTTTTGGTAGTTTGTAAGTTTCCAGGAATTTGTCCATTACTTCCAGGTTGCCCAGCCTGTTGGCATATAATTTTTCATAGTATTCTCTTATAATTGTTTGCACTTCTGTGGTGTTGATTGTGATCTCTCCTCTTTCATTCATGATTTTATTTATTGGGGTCCTTTCTCTTTTCTTTGATAAGTCTGGCCAGGGGTTTATCAATTGTATTAATTCTTTTAAAGAACCAAGTTTTAGTTTTGTTAATCTGTTCTACTGTTTGTTTGTTTGTTTGTTTGTTTGTTTTCTATATTGTTTATTTCTGCTCTAATCTTTATCACTTCCCCTTTTTCTACTGGCTTTAAGATTTATTTGCTGTTCTTTTTCTAGCTCTAGTGTAAGGTTAGATTGTGTATTTGAGACTTTCCTTGCTTCTTGAGGTAGGCCTGTATCGCAATATACTTCCCTCTTAGGACTGTCATGGCTGCATCCCAAAGGGTTTGGACTGTCTTGTTTTCATTTTCATTTGTTGCCAAGTATTTTTTCTATTTGTTCTTTTATTTCCTGGTTAACTTGCTTATTCTTTAGTGGATGCTCTTTAAATTCCACGTATTTGTGATCTTTCCAAATTTTTTCTTGTGGTTAATGTCTAGTTTCATAGAGTTGGTCTGAAAATATTCATCATATGATCTCGATCTTTTTGTACTTGTTGAGAGCTGATTTGTGACCCAGTATGTAATCTATTCTGGAGAATGTTCCATATGCTGTTGAAAAGAATGTGTATTCTGCTGCTTTAGGATGAAATGTTCGGAATATATGTTAAGTCCTTCTGGTTTAGTGTGTCATTCAAAGTCCTTGTTTCCTTGTTGATCTTCTGCTTAGATGATTTGTCTATTGCTGTAATTGGGGGTATTAAAGTCCCCTACTATTATGGTATTATTATCAATGAATTTCTTTATATTTATTATTAATTTATATATTTGGGTGCTCCCAAGTTAGGGGCACAAAAATTTACAATTGTTAGATCTTCTTGAGGGGTAGACCCCTTAATTATGATACAATTCCCTTCTTCATCTCTTGTTACAGTCTTTGTTTTAAAATCTAGTTTGTCTGATGTAAATATGGCTACTCCAGCTTCCTTTTGATGTCCATTAGCATAATAGATGGTTCTTCAAGCCCTCACTTTCAATCTGCAGGTTTCTTTAGGTCTAAAGTGAGTCTTTTGAATGCAGCATATAGATGGATCTTGTTTTTTTAATCCATTCTGATATTCTGTGTCTTTTGATTGGAACATTTAGTCCATTTACATTCAAATTGAATATTGAAAGATATGAATTTAGTGTCATTGTGCTACCTGTAGAGTTGGTGTTTCTGGTGATGTTCTCTGGTCCTTTCTACTCTTTTTTGCTTTTGGTCTTTTTTTTCTCCACTCAAAGAGTTCCTTTTAAAATTTCTTGCAGGGCTGGTTTAATGATCACAAACTCCTTTAGTTTTTGCTTGTCTGGGAAACTCTATATCTCTCCTTCTATTCTGAATGACAGCATTGCTAGATAAGGAATTCTTGGCTGCATATTTTTCCTATTCAGGATGTTGAATATTTGCTGCCATTCTTTTCTGGTCTGCTGTGGACAGATCTGTGAACCTGTCTGTCTGCCTTTGTAGGTTAAGGACTTTTTCCACTTGCTGCTTTCAGGATTCTTTCCTTGTCTGTGTATTTTGTGAATTTGACTATGATATGCCTTGGTGATGGTCTGCTTTTGTTGAATTTAATGGGAGTTCTCTGTGCTTCTTGGATTTTGCTGCCTGTGTCCTTCACGAGATTAAGGAAGTTTTTTAGCTATAATTTGCCCAAATAAACCTTGTGCCTTTTTCTCTCTTTTCATCTTCTGGGACTCCTATGATACAAAGGTCATGTAAGTTTTATGGGGCACCTGGGTGGCTCAGTCACTCAAGCCTCTTCCTTCAGCTCAGGTCATGATCCCAGGGCCTGGGATCAAACCCCACGTGGGGCTTCCTCCCCTCAGCAGGGAGCCTGCTTCTCCCTCTCCCTCTGCTCCTCCTCCCCTGTTCATTCTCTCTCTGTCTCTGTCTCTCTCTCAAATACATAAATAAAATCTTAAAAAAATGTTATTACGTTTTAATAAGTCACTGAGTTCCCTAAGTCTATCTTTGTGATCCATTACCTTTCTTTCCCTCTTTTTTTGGCTTCATTATTTTCCATAATTTTATCTTGTATATCACCGATTTGCTCCTCTACTCCATCCATCCTCATTTTTATGGGCTCCATTTGGGTTTCCACCTCGGCTGTAGCACTTTTAATTTCAGTCTGACTAAATTTTAGTTATTTTATCTCTGTAGTAAGGGATTCTCTAGTGTCTTCTATGCTTTTTTCAAGCCCAGCTAGCATCCTTATAATCACTGAACTTTAATCCTTTTAGTTGTTGAACTACAATCCTTAAATTCTAATTCAGACATCTTACTTATATCTGTATTGATTAAAGTCCTGGCTGTGAGTTCTACTTCCTGTTCTTTCTTTTGGGGTGAATTCTCCATCTTGTCATTTTGTCCAGGAAAGAAAAAAAGAAACAAAACAAAACAAAACAAAAAAACAAACCCCTAGATCCTGGGTGTGTTTTGGTCTGCTTGTGAAAAGAATCTAGATTCCAAAATAATGACAATGATGATGACGATAATAATAATAATAATAATAAAATGAAAGTAAATAAAAAATAAAAATATATAAATAACAAATTAAAAAAGTAATAAAAATTTTAAAAAGGAATTGAAAAAATAAGAAAATAAATGAAAAAATAAAAATAAAGAATAAAGAATAAAAGCATAAAGGAAGCTAGATCCTATTTCTCCTAGAGCTGAGGCTTTGTAGCCCTCTATGATCAATAGACTTGATGCAAGCGAATTGCTTATGCTGGTCTTCTGGGGGAGGGGCCGGCTGTGCTGATTCTCCAGCTGACTTGTTTCAGTGGAAATGCACCTCCAGGGTGCAGAGGGGTGGGGCTTGGTGTAAGTGACTCCTGCCTCCACAAGGTGGTGCTTTTTTGCGCTCTGAAGGCTTTCAGCACTAATAAGCTGAATGAATATGGTGGCGCACTGCTTTCTAGCCCTGGAGTTGAAAGTTTGCCTCCCCCCACACTCTTAGGTGAGCCCTCAGAGAAGAGCAAGCCATCACCCCTCTTGTGTTCCTGGTTTCCCTTTGAACCCTGTGTTCACCCTGCCTATGTCTGAGCTTTTTTATCTCAGGCATGTGACTGAGTTTCAAAACTCCAAATTTTAGGGACTCCTATAGCATAGACTCATGCTGTTCCTCCAGGGGAGGGTCTCACTACAATTTTGCCCTTTGCTGGCCAGTCCCAGAAAAGTCACACAACTGTGCAACAGTTTGCAGTTTATGGCAAAATAGAGCAGAAAGCCAGCACCAAGACCCATTGCTTTCAGCCGGCTTCCTCCCTCCTATGCTTGGGGACAGTGCAGTACTTTAACATCACCTGTTCTTGTGACGCAGGGGATCCTCAGACCATGCAGTCACTCCCGGGCACCTTTAAGCCAGGCACATACCCTATGGTAGTGGACTTATAAAAGTTCAGACTTTGTGCTCTGCTACTTATAATACTTTGAGGTAGCCCACATAAGCAGTCTCCCTCCCCACTGCCATAGCCACAGCTCTATCTCCCCCAAGTCAAATCTCCACACCTCCTACCTTCCAAAAGGTGGTCATTTTTCTACTTGTAGATTTGCAGTTTTTGTTCTCTCAGACCTCCAATAGATTTCTTGGGTGTTCAGAATGATTTGATAACTATCTACTTGTGTTTGAGGTATGAGACAAGCTTGGGGTCCCCCTACTCCTCTGCCATCTGAACTCCAAACCCATAAGTTTTTTTTGTTGTTGTTTTGTATTTTATTTATTTATTTATTTTTTTATTCTTATGTTAATCCCCATACATTACATCATTAGTTTTAGATGAAGTGTTCCATGATTCATTGTTTGTGCACAACACCCAGTGCTCCATGCAGAATGTGCCCTCCTCAATACCAACCACCAGGCTAACCCATCCTCCCACCCCCCTCCCCTCTAGAACCCTGTTTGTTTTTCAGAGTCCATCGTCTCTCATGGTTAGTCTACCCCTCCAATTCCCCCGCTTCATTCTTCCCCTCACGCTACCTTCATCTTTTTTTTTTCTTAACATATATTGCATTATTTGTTTCAGAGGTACAGATCTGAGATTCAACAGTCTTGCACAATTCACAGCGCTTACCAGAGCACATACCCTCCCCAGTGTCTATCATCCAGTCACCCCATCCCTCCCACCCCACCCCCACTCCAACAACACTCAGTTTGTTTCCTGCGATTAAGAATTCCTCATATCAGTGAGATCATATGATACATGGCTTTCTCTTTTTGACTTATTTCACTCAACATAATACCCTCCAGTTCCATCCACGTCATTGCAAATGGCAAGATCTCATTCCTTTTGATGGCTGCATAATATTCCATTGTATATATATACCACTTCTTCTTTATCCATTCATCTGTCGATGGACATCTTGGCTCTTTCCACAGTTTAGCTATTGTGGACATTGCTGCTATAAACATCGGGGTGCACGTACCCCTTCGGATCCCTACTTTTGTATCTTTGGGGTAAATACCCAGTAGTGCAATTGCTGGATCATATGGTAGCTCTATTTTCAACTTTTTGAGGAACCTCCATACAGTTTTCCAGAGTGGCTGCACCAGCTTGCATTCCCACCAACAGTGTAGGAGGGTTCCCCTTTCTCCGCATCCCTGCCAACATCTGTCGTTTCCTGACTTGTTAATTTTAGCCATTCTGACTGGTGTGAGGTGGTGTCTCATTGAGGTCTTGATTTGGATTTCCCTGATGCCGAGCGATATTGAGCACTTCTTCATGTGTCTGTTGGATATTTGGATGTCTTCTTTGGAAAAATGTCTGTTCATGTCTTCTGTCCATTTCTTGATTGGATTCTTTGTTCATTAGGTGTTGAGTTTGATGAGTTCTTTATAGATTTTGGATACTAGCCCTTTAACTGATACGGCATTTGCAAATATCTTCTCCCATTCTGTCGGTTGTCTTTTGGTTTTGTTGACTGTTTCCTTTGCTGTGCAAAAGCTTTTTATCTTGATGAAGTCCTAATAGTTCATTTTTGCCCTTGCTTCCCTTGCCTTTGGCGATGTTTCTAGGAAGAAGTTGCTTCGGCTGAGGTCAAAGAGGTTGCTGCCTGTGTTCTCCTTTAGGATGTTCATGGACTCCTGTCTCACATTGAGGTCTTTCAACCATTTGGAGTCTATTTTTGTGTGTGGTGTAAGGAAACGGTCCAGTTTCATTCTTCTGCATGTGGCTATCCAATTTTCCCAACACCATTTGTTGAAGAGACTGTCTTTTTGCCATTGGACATTCTTTCCTGCTTTGTCGAAGATGAGTTGACCATAGAGTTGAGGGTCCATTTCTGGGCTCTCTATTCTGTTCCATTGATCTATGTGTCTGTTTTTGTGCCAGTACCAATCTGTCTTGATGATGACAGCTTTGTAATAGAGCTTGAAGTCCGGAATTGTGATGCCGCCGGCTTTGCTTTTCTTTTTCAATATTCCTCTGGCTATGCGGGGTCTTTTCTGGTTCCATACAAATTTTAGGATTATTTGTTCCATTTCTTTGAAAAAAGTGGATGGTATTTTGATGGGGATTGCATTGAATGTGTAGATTGCTCTAGGTAGCATTGACATCTTCACAATATTTGTTCTTCCAATCCATGAGCATGGAACGTTTTTCCATTTCTTTGTGTCTTCCTCCATTTCTTTCATGAGTATTTTATAGTTTTCTGAGTACAGATCCTTTGACTCTTTGGTTAGATTTATTCCAAGGTATCTTATGGTTTTGGGTGCAATTGTAAATGGAATCGACTCCTTAATTTCTCTTTCTTCTGTCTTGTTGTTGGTGTATAGGAATGCCACTGACTTCTGTGCATTGATTTTATATCCTGCCACTTGACTGAATTCCTGTTTGAGTTCTAGCAGTTTTGGGGTGGAGTCTTTTGGGTTTTCCACATAAAGTATCATATCATCTGCAAACAGTGAGAGTTTGACTTCTTCTTTGCCAATTTGGATGCCTTTGATTTCTTTTTGTTGTCTGATTGCTGTGGCTAGGACTTCCAATACTATGTTGAATAGCAGTGGTGATAGTGGACATCCGTGCTGCGTTCCTGACCTTAGGGGGAAAGCTCTCAGTTTTTCCCCATTGAGAATAATATTTGCTGTAGGTTTTTCAAAGATGGCTTTTATGATATTGAGGTATGTACCCTCTATCCCTATACTCTGAAGAGTTTTGATCAAGAAAGGATGCTGTACTTTGTCAAATGCTTTTTCTGCATCTATTGAGAGGATCATATGATTCTTGTTCTTTCTTTTGTTAATGTATTGCATCACATTGATTGATTTGTGGATGTTGAACCAACCCTGCAGCCCAGGGATAAATCCCACTTGGTCGTGGTGAATAATCCTTTTAATGTGCTGTTGGATCCTATTGGCTAGTATTTTGGTGAGAATTTTTGCATCCATGTTCATCAGGGATATTGGTCTGTAATTCCCCTTTTTGATGGGGTCTTTGTCTGGTTTTGGGATCAAGGTAATGCTGGCCTCATAAAATGAGTTTGGAAGTTTTCCGTCCGTTTCTATTTCTTGGAACATTTTCAGAAGAATAGGTATTAATTCTTCTTGAATTGGTAGAATTCCCCTGGGAAGCCATCTGGCCCTGGGCTTTTGTTTGTTGGGAGATTTTTGATGACTGCTTCAATTTCCTTAGTGGTTATAGGTCTGTTCAGGTTTTCTGTTTCATCCTGGTTGAGTTTTGGTAGTTGATACATCTCTAGGAATGCATCCATCTCTTCCAGGTTATCTAATTTGCTGCCATAGAGTTGCTCATGATATGTTCTTATACTTGTTTGTATTTCTTTGGTGTTGGTTGTGATCTCTCCTCTTTCATTCATGATTTTGTTGATTTGGGTCATTTCTCTTCTCTTTTTGATAAGTCTGGCCAGGGGTTTATCAATCTTGTTAATTCTTACAAAGAACCAGCTCCTAGTTTCGTTGATCTGTTCTACTGTTCTTTTCGTTTCTATTTCATTGATTTCTGCTCTGAACTTTATTATTTCTCTTCTCCTGCTGGGTTTAGGCTTTATTTGCTGTTCTTTCTCCAGCTCCTTTAGGTGTGGGGTTAGGTTGTGTACTTGAGACCTTTCTTGTTTCTTGAGAAAGGCTTGTATTGCTATATACTTTCCTCTTAGGACTGCCTTTGCTGCATCCCAAAGATTTTGAATAGTTGTGTTTTCATTTTCATGGGTTTCCATGTATTTTTTTAAATTCTTCTTTAATTTCCTGGTTGACCCATTCATTCTTCAGTAGGATGCTCTTTAGCCTCCATGTATTTGAGTTCTTTCCGACTTTCCTCTTGTGATTGAGTTCTAGTTTCAAAGCATTGTGGTCTGAAAATAGGCAGAGAATGATCCCAATCTTTTGGTACCAGTTGATACCTGATTTATGACCTAGGATGTGATCTATTCTGGAGAATGTTCCATGGGCACTAGAGAAGAATGTGTATTCCGTTGCTTTGGGGTGGAATGTTCTGAATATGTCTGTGAAGTCCATTTGGTCCAGTGTGTCATTTAAAGTCTTTATTTCCTTGTTGATCTTTTGCTTAGACGATCTGTCCATTTCAGTGAGGGGGATGTTAAAGTCCCCCACTATTATTGTATTGTTGTCGATGTGTTTCTTTGCTTTTGTTATTAATTGGCTTATATAATTGGCTGCTCCCATGTTGGGGGCATAGATATTTACAATTGTTAGATCTTCTTGTTGGATAGATCCTTTAAGTAGGATATAGTGTCCTTCCTCATCTCTTATTACAGTCTTTGGTTTAAAATCTAATTTGTCTGATATAAGGATTGCCGCACCAGCTTTCTTTTGGTGTCCATTAGCATGGTAAATGGTTTTCCACGCCCTCACTTTCAATCTGGGGGTGTCTTTGGTTCTAAAATGAGTCTCTTGCAGACAGCATATCGATAGGTCTTGTTTTTTAATCCAGTCTGTTAGCCTGTGTCTTTGGATTGGGGCATTTAGCCCATTTACATTCAGGGTAACTATTGAAAGATAGGAATTTAGTGCCATTATATTACCTGTAAGGTTACTGTTACTGTATATTGTCTGTGTTCCTTTCTGGTCTATGTTGCTTTTAGGCTCTCTCTTTGCTTAGAGGACCCCTTTCAAGATTTCCTGTAGGGCTGGTTTTGTGTTTGCAAAATCCTTTAGTTTTTGTTTGTCCTGGAAGCTTTTTATCTCTCCTTCAATTTTCAATGAGAGCCTAGCTGGATAGAGTATTCTTGGCTGCATATTTTTCTCATTTAGTGCTCTGAATATATCCTGCCAGTGCTTTCTGGCCTGCCAGGTCTCTGTGGATAGGTCTGTTGCCAATCTAATGTTTCTACTCTTGTAGGTTACATATCTCTTCTCCCGAGCTGCTTTCAAGATTTTCTCTTTGTCTCTGAGACTCGTAAGTTTTACTATTAGATGTGAGGGAGTTGACCTATTTTTATTGATTTTGAGAGGGGTTCTCTGTGCTTCCTGGATTTTCATGCCTGTTTCCTTCCCCAAATTAGGGAAGTTCTCTGCTATAATTTGCTCCATTATACCTTCTGGCCCTCTCTCTCTTTTTTCTTCTTCTGGGATGCCAATTATTCTAATGTTGTTTCGTCTTATGGTATCGCTTATCTCTCAAATTCTGCCCTCGTGATCCAGTAGTTGTTTATCTCTCTTTTTCTCAGCTTCTTTATTTTCCATCATTTCATCTTCTATATAGTACTGATTCTCTCTTCTGCCTCATTTATCCTAGCACTTAGCACCCCTATTTTTGATTGCACCTCATTAATAGCCTTTTTTATTTCTACTTGGTTGGATTTTAGCTCTTTTACTTCTCCAGAAAGGGTTTCTCTAATAACTTCCATGCTGTTTTCAAGCCCAGCTAGTATCTTTAACGTGATGATTCTGAACTCTAGATCTGACATCGTACTAATGTCCGTATTGAGTAGGTCCCTGGCAGTCGGTATTACGTCTTGTTCTTTTTGTTGAGGTGATTTTTTCCGTCTTGTCATTTTGTGCAGAGGAGAATAGATTCATGAGAGAACAAAATGCTAGCAGAGTAACCACGTCCCCAGAAAATATACTCTAAACAAATCAGAAAAGACCTGAAGCAGTGGGATAAGAAAGGGAAAG
The DNA here is from genome assembly GCF_029215605.1 of Mirounga angustirostris. Lineage (NCBI taxonomy): Eukaryota > Metazoa > Chordata > Mammalia > Carnivora > Phocidae > Mirounga > Mirounga angustirostris. Next base: position 33,467,688 of record NW_026991723.1, read on the forward strand.
AGAGAAAAAAGAAAAAGATAAAGATAAAAACAAAAACAAACCAAACAAAACAACAACAACAAAAGAAAAACTAGAATGTGATCAAATATGATCTATATGGTATATAGATCAGTGCCACACACTAGATTTGGGGTGTATTTTGGTGTTTTAGAAGAAAGTGCCTTCCAAAATTTTAAAGAAAGAAAAACTTATATATGGCCAAAAATAAGGGTTGATATGATGAAGGGATGGAATATGACTGTAAAAATGGAAATTATAAAAACATTTATAAAAGGAATTGATAAGAAGTTGTTTGAAAAAAGAAAGAAGAGGATTTAAAAAAAGAAAAAAAGAAAAAGAAAAAAAAGGGAGAGGATGTGATCAGGCAGGGGAATAGAAAACACCATATACTAGAGATTTAGGGTATATTTTAATCTGTTAGAAGAAACTATCTCAAAATTTTAAAGAGAGAACAACTTATATATATAAGCCAAAAATATGGGTAACTACTATGAAGGGATAGAATATGACTCTAAAAATGAAAAATAAAAATGTGTTTTTTAAAAAAAGGGATTGATAAGATGTTGGTTCAAAAAGGGAAAAAGAAAAATTCAAAAAGAAATAAAAAGACAAAAAGACAGTTAAAAAAATTAACTTTAAAAGACTAAAGAATCATGGTAAAAAAGCCGTGAATTTTATGTGCAGTAGTCCCCTAGCGCTGGAGTTTGCCGTTCTCATTGATCGGTAAACTTGGTCTTGGCTGGCTGTTCTCGCTGATCTTCTGGGGAGGGGCCTGTTGCCGTGGTTTTGAAATGTCTCTGCCGGAGGCGGAATTGCCCCGCCCTTGCCCCCTCCCGGCTAAGTAATCTTCTCAGGTTTGCTCTCCGGGGCTTTTGTTCCCTGCGAACTTTCCCTACAGCTTTGGAGGCGGAGAGTGAAAATGGCGGCCTCCCAATCTCTGCCCCAGAGGAGCCGAGAACTCGGGGCACCGCTCCTCAGTGAGCCCCCAGAGAAAAGCCGCCAGTCACTCCCGTCTCCCCGGTCTCCGGCCGCACTCCGTGCTCACCCAGCCTGCGACCGCGCGCCTCTATCTCTGGCACCCGACCCCGGGTGGAGTCTCCAAACCCAGCAGATCCCTGAGGTGCACTCCCGTGTGGCTCCTCCCGGGGGAGGAAGGTGAGTCTCCCCGGATCTGCCGCTTGTTGGGTCCCTGCTGGAGGAGCAGTGGCCCGACTGTGCTGCAGATCATGGTTTATGGCCACCCCGAGCTGAGAGCCCGCGCCTGGGCTCCACCTCTGCAGCCGGCTTCCCTGCTCCATTACCTGGGAGCTCTGCCACACTCAGGCACCCCCGGTCTTTCTGTGACCCCGAGGGTCCTGAGACCACACTGTCCCGGAGGGTTCCACCCCCCGCTTAGCCACCAGAGCGACGTCCCTCGGCGGAGCAGACTTTTAAAAGTTCCGATTTTGTGCTCTGCGGCTCTATCACTTGCCAGAAGCGGCCGACGGAGGCCCCTCCCCCGCTGTCTATCCTCCCAAATATCGCCTCGGATTCACTTCTCCACATGTCCTACCTTCCAGAAAGTGGTCGTTTTTCTGATGAGAGAGTTGTTGCTCTTCTTTTCTTCGATCTCCTGTTGGGTTTGTAGGTGTTCAGAATGGTTTGATCCCTATCCAGCTGAATTCCTGACAGGAGACGAAATCCAGGTCTCCTACTCCTCTGCCATCTTGCTCCGCCCCCTCCAAACCCATAAGTTTTAATTACAAGTATATTCCAATGACTCTGGCTTCCTTTCTGCATTTAATCTTGGTTTTTTCCATAACCTCTTTAGGTCAAGCAAAAACAAACAGACAAACATGTCTCTATATGATTTTTGCCCAATCTTTATTCTGATCTTGTCAGAATCTTAGTAGTCTGGTGACCAAGGGCATGCCATTTAACGTGAACAGCCTTCAGTTTTCTCATTTGTAAAAAAGGAATATTAAGTCTATGTTTCTGGTTGTGATTACTTACAACAAATGTAACAAATGGTAATTGTTGCCATTAAGGATCTTCCCACTCTTCATTCAGCTATTTCTAATCAACATAATTTCTCCAATTTTCTCATTCTACTCTGTCTTGTGGTAGATCATAAACCCCTCGAGGACATAGGCTTCCACTTACAAATTGCTTTAAACAGTGGTTCTCAACCTTAACTGCACCTTAGAGTCAGCTGGGCAGCCTTTTGAAATTATCCATTCCTTTCTTTCACTCCAGACCAATTAAAGAAGAATAAATAAGAGGTAGGTCTCAAGCATCATACTTTTTAAAATCTCCCCAGAAGACTCTACTGTGCAGCCCAAGTTGAAAAATCTCTGCTTTATAGAGATGCCTGTCATTCTCACTACCTACTTGTAAAACCATAGCTCTCTCATTATCCAAGATGTAAGTCTTCAGCAGTTTGGGACATAATTAAAATATAAATAAATGCATAAATTAAGACATACATGGTAAGTATAACTCATGTAAAAGATCGCAATTGGTGCTCCTTCTACACAATAATATTCAACACCCCTGGGGTCAGCTGGAGAACCAGGAGGAATGGAAGCCATTTTGAGGACTTGTTTAAGCTGAATCTTTGTCACATAGATTCCTCTACAATCTTAAGACTTCCTCATTTTCAACGATTTTGCATTAGATAAGACCCCACCATTAAGAGGTTTATTTGAATTAACAACAAAAAAACTATTGGAAAAATATATACGTATATTTGAATGGTTTAAGATGGCCTTGTAAAAGGGAAAAAGAGTGATCTTGCATGGGGCAGGGCGGCCTGGAGCCTCAGGCTTGCTTGATACCCCCTCTACCACACCTCCCTGCTGTGGAGGCTGGCCTACCATTCCAGTGGGTCTAGTCTACCTCTTTGTCTAGTCTACCTCTTCATTCTTTGAAGTGGCATGACCAAGAACCTCAGACTCTGAAGGAAAAGAAATCCTGAAACATTACTCACTATTTCCTTCCTGGGGCTGGTCACAGTTTCTGGTACCATGTAAATTTATTTTATATTTACTTATTCCTCGTCTGCCTCATCAGTGGATGCTCAATGTCTTATACAGTGCCTGACACAAATTAGGCACTAAATATATATTTATTGAATGAATGAGTGAGTAAATGGATGAATGAATAAAGCCAGTGACCCTGAAGGGTTAATGAATCAGAAGACTCATTTATCTTTTGTCAAGATCCCTCTCACATCTGAACATACTGAGAAGGGAATATAGTCAGTCGCTGCTCTAGAGGTAGTGAGGACATGCTCCCTTTGAATCCTTCATCCTTCAGACTCTTGAGGTTGGGAAGCCACTTTCTTCAAGTTCAGAAATATCCTAAACACCAGCCATTTGTAAGGCAATATTGCCAGGCATGATGGGGGAATAAAACAATAATTCAGGATATCTGCTCAGATTTTTAAAAATGTATTTCAAGAGTCAAGAAAGAAACTCAAGGCACAATATGAAACATAGAATAGGATGTTGAGAAATGCCTTCTAGGGGTTGCTTTGTTTTGATAATTGTTTATTAATCTTTCTGATGAGGTACTATCTTGTCATGGATCAGGATGATATATGGTACCCAGCAAAAAGCCTCACCCTTGCCTCCTTTCCCTACCATCTCCATCCCCAGTAAACTAAACCAGGTAGTCTCATGTCCTTCTAGAGTTTCTTTCTGCAAATTCAGGAAAAAAAATGCAAACACATATATTCTTATTTTCTCCTCTTTCTTGCTCAAAAGTGGCATATTATATATAATTTTCTGCACAGTGCTGTTTGCACTGAACAGTGTATCTTAGAAATCTTTGCATTTCAGTACACACAGAACTTCAGAGTTTGCTTTCAAGCCAACTCTTGTAAAATAAGGAGTCTTATAAAAAGAAGGGGAAAGTCATTTCAGAGGAATGCCCTGGAGGCAGGACTAGGCCTGGCAGGTTGGGGAAAAGCAATGATAAGGAGTCTTATAAAAAGAAGGGGAAGGTCATTTCAGAGGAGTGGCCTGGAGGCAGGACTAGGCCTGGCAGGTTGGGGAAAATCAATGTCATCCTGCTTAGCTGCAATACAGATCAGGAGAAGGGGAGTCATTTTAGATAAAGCTGGTGGGAACACCTCATAGTGCTGCAAATATCTTGGAAGGATGTTATCAAGTGAACCATAAATGATGGATCATCAGAATTATGCTCAAGAAGATCAATCAACAGCAAGGTCAACAGTGGTTTGCAGATGGGACAGAGGATAGAAAAGAGACAGAGAGATCAACTAAGAAGCAAAATAGTCTAAACCCAAACCAGGCATAGTGCTGAAGAAAATGGAAAGGAAAGGATATAAATATGAGAGACATCATAGAGATTCATTCTATAGCCATGGTTCTCTACCCTTTCTGTCAAGCTGTCACACATTGTAGATAAAGTTCAACTGTGTTACTCAATCCTGTGGGCATATTTAATGATATATACAATTCCAACCTTGCTAACCTCACTTTCATCTCTTCCTCTAGCATTAAAGGAAAAAAAAATCAGAATTAATATGAGTGAGAATGATAACTTCTGTAGAGTTAATTTGAACTCCCCTCTATTCTATATAGTTAAAAAGTAAATTACTTATAAACACTGGCATTTTATTATTAGCAGTAATGAATTATTTTGCAGTTGATTGACAGGATAGTTTAACATGTTAACTCAGTTGGGACCACTGATTTCCAGAACTTGGTAACTAATCCTGAATGGGGTTTGGAAAGGGTATTGGCAGGAGGAACGAGTTGATGCAAATCTGAGTACCTAGATGCATGAAATGTACTTAATAGAGATAGGAAATGCAGCTAGAACAGGGTTTTGTAACAGTGAAAGCATAGAACAGCAGGCATAACCAACCATGTGCCTTGAACTATATTTAGGAATTGAGACCCTAAAATGCTCAGAGTAAATCTATGAATAAGCACATGATTAAGTCCCCTTTATTTATTTAATCTATTCAGTAAAGCACAGTGGTTAAGAGAATAATTCCAGAATCAGACTGACTGGATTTGAGTACTTTCTGTCACATCCTAGCTTTGTGACACAAAATAAGCTATTTACCATTTCTGTACCTCAATTTTCCTGTCAAATGGGAAAGTTATAGTAACTTTTCATAACTCACTGGGAGGGAAAAAAAAAAAACAGGTATTTCATGTAATGTGCTTAGAACATTTGCTTGCATACAGTAAGTGCTCAACTGGTCATTATTTATTAGAGAAATATTTATTTAGTGTTTACTATGTGCTATGCACTGTACAAGAGGCTATGCACAGTGCTAAGCAAAGCACATTTATTTCCCTCACAGAGCTTAGGGAGTAATGATGAGCTCTAAAACAAGAAACACTCAGGGCACTTGGGTGGCTGTCATTGAGCATCTGCCTTTGGCTCAGGTCATGATCCTGGGATCCTGGGATCAAGCCCTGCATTGGGCTCCCTGCTCCACGGGAAGCTGCTTCTCCCTCTCCTGCTCCCCCTGCTTGTGTTCCCTCTCTTGCTGTGTCTCCCTCTGTCAAATAAATAAAATTAAAAAAAATAATAATAAATAAAACAAGAAACACTGATGGTAGTGTTGATTGATTCTGAAGGGGAAGAAATGGGAACTATCTGTATTACTGTACAGGGAGTTCTCTGATAACTTAATGTTTAAAAATATATAAAGATGAATGTGTAGAGGGAGAGAAGTATACATCATAAAGGCTGATGTATAAAGGAAATAGGCAAGGAAGCTAAAGTCCAGGATGAGGTGAGACCTGCAAAACGTGCAAAGACAACTTTAATGACATTTTCAGAGCAAAGCAACCAAGCAAATAAAGTTAGATCAAATAACAAAGCCAGACAAAGATGCCACAATGAAAGAAAACTACAGACCAATATCTCTATGAATATAGATACAAAAATCCTCAACAAAGTACTAGAAAATCAAATCCAGCAACACATTAAAAGGATATTATATACCATGATTAAGTAGGATTTATCCCAGGAAAGCAAGTGTGGTTCAATGTAAAATAATCAAGCAATGTAATTACACTATGAAGGGAAAAAACAAACTTACATGATCATCTCAATAAACATGTAGAAAACACTTGAAAAAAAAATTCAACACTTTTTCATAATAAAGGCATTTACCAAATTAAGAATAAAAATATGTTTCTTTAACATGATAAAAGGCATTATGAAAACCCACAGTTTATGTCATACTAAATGGTGAAATACTGAAAGCTTTTCCTCTTAAGATCATGAACAAGACAAATATGACCACTTTCACTACTGTTATTCAACATTGCACTGGAAATCTTAGCAAGAGCAATTCAGCAGGAAAAAGAAATAAAAGACAAAACAAAAAAAGGAGGAAGTAAAACTATTTTTAGATGACATGATTCTATATATGAAAATTCCAAAGAATACACACACACACATGCACACACACACACACACTGCCAGAACTAGTAAATACATTTTGCAAAGTTGTAGAGTAGAAAATCAACACATAAAAATCAGCTGTGTTTCTATACACCAACAATGAACAATTCAAAAAAGAAATTAAGAAAACAATTCCATTTATAATAGCATCCAAATAATAAAATACTTAGGAATAAATTTAACCAAGGAAGTGTAAAACTTGCACAATGAGGACCATAAAACATTAGATAAAAGAAATTAAAGAAGATCTAACTAAATTGTAAGACATTCCATGCTCATGGATTGGAAGACATACTATTATTAAGATGACAATACTCCCCAAAATAATCAACAGAGTTAATGCAATATCTTTCAAGATTCCAATGGCCTTTTTTTTTTTTTTTTCAGCAATGGAAAAGCAGGGGTGCCTGGGTGGCTCAGTTGGTTGGGCTTCTGAATCTTGGTTTTGGCTCAGGTCATGGCCGTGGGGTCATGAGATCAAGACCCATGTCAGGCTCTGTGCTTAGTGTGGAACCTGCTTGAGATTCTCTCTCTCCCTCTGCCACTACCCCTGCTTGTGCTCTCTCTCTTTCTCTAAAATAAATAAATAAATCTTAAAAAAAAAATGGAAAAGCCAATCCTCAAATTCATATAGAATTGTAAGTAGTCCTGAATAGCTAAAACCATATTGAGAAAGAAAAACAAGGTTGTAGGATTCAGACTTCTCAATTTCAAAACTTACTGCAAAGCTAGAAGAGTGTTATACTGGCGTAAGGATAGATATATAGACCAATGAAATAGAATCAAGAATTAAGAAATTAATCTAAGTATCTATGGTGAATTCATTTTTTACAGGGGTGCCAAGACCATTCAATAGGGAGTGAACAGTCTCTTCAAAATGGTGCTGGGGTAACTAGAGAAGCACATGCAAAAGAATGAATTTGGACCTTACTTTACTTCATTTACAAAAATTAACTCAACATGGATCAACAACCTAAATATAAGAAGGAGGGAAGAAGGGATATGACAGCTACCTGAGTGTAGATAGTATCAAATTAACAAAGAGTAGAGAGCTGTCAGGCCTGTTCAATTGTAAAGCATAAAACAGAGCTTTTTTTATTTTATTTTTTTTAAAGATTTCATCTATTTATTTGACAGAGAGAGACACACAGAGAGAGGGAACACAAGCAGGGGGAGTGGGAGAGGGAGAAGCAGGCTTCCCACTGAACAGGTAGCCCAATGCGGGGCTCTATCCCAGGACCCTAGGATCACGACCTGAGCCAAAGGCAGACGCTTAACCGACTGAGCCACCCAGGCACCCAAACAGAGCTTTTTTTAGAGGGATAAATGGAAACCAATCATAAGATATCGTCTCGTTTCTTGAAGTTAGTTCATTTATCAAACTTAGGTGAATTACCTCTCAAAGGACCAGAAGAATTGCCTGATGTGATTGTGGGACCATTGTTGGTCATCTTTGAGAAATCATGGACAATGAGAAAGGTGCTAGGACAGTGGGGATGGACAACTACAAAGTTTTTTGCAAGGGGAAAAATTTCCCTTGATTCAAGGCTGCTAAACCAGATGGTGATTCCCAATAGAATTTTCCAACGGATATTATATGAGCAGTTTATACAAGGTGCCATGTAGGAACCAACATAGACTCCCTAAGTAGAGCTAAGAAGTCAAACCATAATTCACATTTTAAAAAAGATTTTATTTATTTATTTATTTATTTATTTATTTATTTATTTATCGAGCACATGAGTGGGGGGAGTGGCAGAGGGAGAGAGAGAATCTCAAGCAGACTTGGTGCTGAATGCAGAGCCTGACATGGGGCTTGATCTAATTACCCTGAGAGCATGACCTGAGTTGAAATCAAGAGTCAGACACTTAACCAACTGGGCCATCCAGGCAACTCCATAATTCAGATTTTGTATGTAGGTACGAGGCTAGGAAATTAGGAGATGCTATAAAGATGAGAAAGTTAGATTTATGAAGGCATTAAACGAAGACCTATAAAATGGAAAAATGTGGATTGAGCTCATAGGGTTAACTAGTGTGATTACTGGTTGAATAATTGCTAGTTTAATTGCTTGCTGAATATCGAAGGGGTTTGTTAATAGATGAGTACCGATCTGGAAGGAGACTTCAATGATCACATTCTAGGGCCCTATTTGATTGCTTATTCCAATTCAACTGATTATTTAAATTTAAGTCCAAAGAATATAGAACACTAGTAAGAGAACTCTTTGGAAGAATAAAAAAATCTTTTGTTTAGTTGATCAAAAAACAAGTAGTGCAATTGCAAATGGGAAAGATTTAGTTTGATGGCCTTTCTTGTGAAAAATGTGATTAACAAAGTCAAGATGTTTTCATTTCATTCCTCACATGATGAGTACTTGCTATTTGCTAGGTACTCTGCTAGTTGGTGAGCATATGAAGATGTGGTCACCTTTGGAGCATATAGCAGGCTAGCTACTGCAAAAACCTCTCCCAAATCTTAGTGGTTTGTCTTGCTGAAGCCCTAGAACAATGTGGGTCAGTAGTGAGAGGCACACTTTCAAGCAGACTCTCAGGGACCTAGGCTTTACCATCCCTAGAAACTTGGAGTACTTCACTCTCTCTGTATCTGGCCAGCAGACAAGGGAAGAGAGAGCATGTGGAGGACTGTGCCGTGCCCCCTCCTGCTTGGTCCATATCACCCTATGGTCATAATCTAACTACAATCTCTCTGTGCACCCAGCAGGAAAATGTGAAAATCTGTTTGGGTAACAACTAGCCAATCTCTGCTACAAATGGGGAAAGATAGACACATAAAAAGTGGTCAAAGAAGATATCCAAAATATATAATGCCTGTAGCGAGTCTCTGAAGATTAGTTTGAAATAATGAATAGGGGTTAACCAGACAAACAGGAGAGGTGTTAAACAAACAAACAAACAAACAAACAAACAAAACCCCCACAAACTTAAAAAAATGCAAAGGTAAGAAAAAGAATGAGAAGGAACATAGAGGGCCTTTGAGTCTAGAGAGAACTGGCAACTTGCCAGGAAGTAGGGATGGCTCCTTTGGGGCTCATGTAAAATTTGGCATTTGAGACAAATGTCTGCTTGAATGGGAAGGAGGCATCCTCTTCTGTTCCATGATCTAGTTTACAGAGCTCCTTTTCTGGGACAGCCACCAGAAAATAGTCCTTTTTTGTGCTGCACCTTACCTTGTAAAGTGCCATATAACTGCTCCCAAAACCTAGCCTTGTGGGTCTCAGTGACTGCTGTTCTATCAGACAAAGTTGTGAAGGCAGCTTGATACAAACCCACCATTACATTTCATTTAAGTCAAGTGGGTTTCAATTCCACTCCCCAAGGAGAACCAGTAGATGTGATTTGTATCTCAGTTTAAAGCCATCGTATCTGTGAGAAAAAAAAAAACATCTGAAAGCAGATGAGTCTGCATTTATTTCAGATCCAAGATTTTGGGGGGAACCTCAAAGTGATAACTGAAAATACAGTGTGACTGTCTCCAAGCCCCAGGAGAAAAAAACAGGACCCACAGGAACTCTGCCCGGTTTTGGTCTTGGTGGGAAGTGTAAACTCAAAAGTCATTCCTCTGCTCAGACCCTCAGATAATAGGAGACAAAAGTGAATGTTGTTAGGGTGGTCTTGCTAGCAGCTAGCACTACCAGACAATCTCCCCAAACACTGGTTTTTAGCTTATTTCTTGGTCTTTTGTCCTTGGTCATTTGGCTGGCTTCTAGGTATAAAGATGTTCTAAAGAACAGATAGGAGCAAGCGAGCCTCAAACTGGATGCTCAGGCTTTAATTTCCAAATCCCATTGGTTCCCCTGTGGAAAACCAAGATCCTGACTGTTAAGGAGTGCTCAAAATTTTTGTGTTTCAAGACCTGTAATGCTGATTCTCAGGTCTGTATTAAAATAAAATATAAACAGTATTTTTATAGAGAGTGGAGACCATAAGACTAGATGCTTAAACACAAATTAAACATCACATGTGCAGACCTCAAGATCTGGGGTCCCTGTTTTAGCTTTTTTTGCCCTGACAAGGCAGACAAGTGTTTTTTTTATTTTTTTATTTTATTACGTTATGTTAATCACCATACATTGCATCATTAGTTTTTGATGTAGTGTTCCATGACTCATTGTTTGCATATAACACCCAGTGCTCCATTGAGTACATGCCATCTTTAATACCCATCACCAGGCTAACCCATGCCCCCAAACCCCTCCCCCCTAGAACCCTCAGTTTGTTTCTCAGAGTCCATAGTCTCTCATAGTTCGTCTCCCCCTGTGATTCCCCCCCTTCATTTTACCCCTCATGCTATCTTCTTCTTCTTCTTTTCTTTCTTTACATATAATGTATTATTTGTTTTAGAGGTAAAGGTCTGTAATTCAACAGTCTTACACAATTCACAGCACTCACCATAGCACATAACCTCCCCAATGTCTATCACCCAGCCACCCCATCCCTCCCACCGTCCACCAATCCAGAAACCCTGTTTGTATCCTGAGATTAAGAATTCCTCATATCAGTGAGATCATATGATACATGTCTTCCTCTGATTGACTTATTTCGCTCACAATAATACCCTCCAGTACCATCCACGTCATTACAAATGGCAAGATTTCATTCCTTTTGATGGCTGCATAATATTCCATTTTATATATATACCTCATCTTCTTTATCCACTCATTTGTCGATGAATATCGTAGCTCTTTCCACAGTTTGGCTATTGTGGACATTGCTGTTATAAACATCAGGGTGCACGTACCCCTTCGGATCCCTACATTTGTATCTTTGGGGTAAATACCCAGTAGTGCAATTGCTGGATCATATGGTAGTTCTATTTTCAACTTTTTAAGGAACCTCCATACTGTTTTCCAGAGTGGCTGCACCAGCTTGCATTCCCACCAACAATGGAGGAAGGTTCCCCTTTCTCCACATCGCTGCCAACATCTGTCATTTCCTGACTTGTTAGTTTTAGCCATTCTGACTGGTGTGAGATGGTATCTCATTGAGGTTTTGATTTGGATTTCCCCGATGCCGAGCGATGTTGAGCACTTTTTCATATGTCTGTTGGCCGTTTGGATGGGTCTCCTTTGGAAAAATGTCTGTTCATGTCTTCTGCCCATTTTTGATTGGATCATTTGTTCTTTGGGTGTTGAGTTTGATGAGTTCTTTATAGATTTTGGATACTAGCCCTTTATCTGAATGTCATTGGCAAATATCTTCTCCCATTCTGTCAGTTGTCTTTTGGTTTTGTGGACTGTTTCTTTTGCTGTGCAAAAGCTTTTTATCTTGATCAAGTCGCAATAGTTCATTTGTGCCCTTGCTTCCCTTGCCTTTGGTAATGTTTCTAGGAAGAAGTTACAGCAGCTGAGGTCAAAGAGGTTGCTACCTGTTTTTTCCTTTATTCTGATGAACTCCTGTCTCACATTTAGGTCTTTCAACCATTTGGAGTCTATTTTTGTGTGTGGTGTAAGGAAATGGTCCAGTTTCATTTTTCTGCATATGGCAGTCCAATTTTCCCAACACCATTTGTTGAAGAGACTGTCTTTTTTCCTGGGACATTCTTTCCTACTTTGTTGAAGATTAGTTGACGGTCTATTTCTGGGCTCTCTATTCTGTTCCATTGATCTATGTGTTTTTGTTGCAGTACCATACTGTCTTGATGATGACAGCTTTGTAATAGAGCTTGAAGTCCGGAATTGAGATGCCACCACCTTTGCTTTTCGTTTTCAACATTGCTCTGGCTATTTGAGGTCTTTTCTGGTTCCATACAAATTTTAGGATTATTTGTTCCATTTCTTTGAAAAAAGTCGTTGGTATTTTGATGGGGATTGCATTGAATGTGTAGATTGCTCTGGGTAGCATTGACATCTTCACAATATTTGTTCTTCCAATCCATGAGCATGGAACGTTTTTCCAATTCTTTGTATGTTCCTCAATTTCTTTCATGAGTATTTTATAGTTTTCTGAGTACAGATTCTTTACCTCTTTGCTTAGATTTATTCCTAGGTATCTTATGGTTTTGGGTGCAATTGTAAATGGGATCGACTCCTTAATTTCTCTTTCTTCTGTCTTGTTGTTGGTGTATGGGAATGCCACTGATTTCTGTGCATTGATTTTATCTCCCACCACTTTACTGAATTCCTGTATGAGTTCTAGCAGTTTTGGGGTGGAGTGTTTTGGGTTTTCCACATAAAGTATCATATCATCTGCAAGCAGTGAGAGTTTGATTCTTCTTTGCCAATTTGGATGCCTTTGATTTCTTTTTGTGGTCTGATTGCTGTGGCTAGGACTTCTAGTACTATGTTGAATAGCAGTGGTGAGAGTGGACATCCCTGCTGTGTTCCTGAACTTAGGGGGAAAGATCTCAGCTTTTCCCCACTGAGAATGATATTCGCTGTGGGTTTTTCATAGATGGCTTTTATGATATTGAGGTATGTACCCTCTATCCCTCTACTCTGAAGAATTTTGACCAAGAAAGGATCCTGTACTTTTTCAAACGCTTTTTCTGCATCTTTTGAGATGCATCATATAGTTCTTGTTCTTTCTTTTATGAATGTATTGTATCATATTGATTGATTGTGGATGTTGAACCAAACTTGAATCCCAGGGATAAATCCCACTTGGTTGTGGTGAATAATACTTTTAATATACTGTTGGATCCTATTGGCTAATACTTTGGGGGGATTTTTGCATCCATGTTCATCAAGGATATTAGTCTGTAATTCTCCTTTTTGATGGGGTCTTTGTCTGGTTTGGGGATCAGGGTAATGCTGGCCTCATAAAATGAGTTTGGAAGTTTTCCTTCCATTTCTATTTCTTGGAACAGTTTCAGAAGAATAGGTATTAATTCTTTAAATGTTTGTTAGAATTCCCCTGGGAAGCCATCTGGCCCTGGGCTGTTGTTTGTTGGGAGATTTTTGATGACAGCTTCAATTTCCTTAGTGGTAATAAGTCTGTTCAGGTTTTCCATTTCTTCCTGGTGCAGTTTTGGTAGTTGATACATCTGTAGGAATGCATCCATTCATTCCAGGTTATCGAATTTGCTGGCATAGAGTTGCTCATAATATGTTCTTATAATTGTTTGTATTTCTCTGGTGTTGGTTTTGACCTCTCCTCTTTCATTCATGATTTTCTTGATTTGGGTCATTTTTCTTTTTGAGAAGTCTGGCCAGGGTTTTATGAATCTTGTTAATTCATTCAAAGAACCAGCTCCTAGTTTCGTTGATCTGTTCTACTGTTCTTTTCGTTTCTATTTCATTGATTTCTGCTCTGAACTTTATTATTTCTCTTCTCCTGCTGGGTTTAGGCTTTATTTGCTGTTCTTTCTACAGCCCCTTTAGGTGTAGGGTTAGATTGTGTATTTGAGACCTTTCTTGTTTCTTGAGAAAGGCTTGTATTGCTATATATTTTCCTTTTAGGACTGCCTTTGCTGTATCCCAAAGATTTTGAACAGTTGTGTTTTCATTTTCATTGGTTTCCATGATTTTTTTTAATTCTTCTTTAATTTCCTGGTTGACCCATTCATTCTTTAGTAGGATGCTCTTTTGCCTCCATGTACTTGAGTTCTCTCTGAGTTTCCTCTTGTGATTGAGTTCTAGTTTCAAAGCATTGTGGTCTGAAAATAGGCAGGGAATGATCCCAATCTTTTGGTACCAGTTGAGACCTGATTTGTGACCTAGGATGTGATCTATTCTGGAGAATGTTCCATGGGCACTAGACAAGAATGTGTATTCTGTTGCTTTGGGATGGAATGTTCTGAATATATCTGTGAAGTCCATTTGGTCCAGTGTGTCATTTAAAGTCTTTATTTCCTTGCTGATCTTTTGCTTAGATGATCTGTCCATTTCAGTAAGGGGGGTGTTAAAGTCCCCCACTATTATTGTATTGTTGTTAATGTGTTTCTTTGCTTTTGTTATTAATTGCCTTATATAATTGGCTGCTCCCATGTTAGGGGCATAGATATTTTCAATTGTTAGATCTCCTTGCTGGATAGACATTTTGAGTAGGATATAGTGTCCCTCCTCATCTCTTATTACATTCTTTGGTTTAAAATCTAATTTGCCTGATATATGATTGCCACCCCAGCTTTCTCTTGGTGTCCATTAGCATGGTAAATGATTTTCCACCCCCTCACTTTCAATCTGCGGGTGTCTTTGGGTCTAAAATGAGTATCTTGAACACAGCATATCGATGGATCTTGTTTTTTCATCCAATCTGATAGCCTGTGTCTTTTGATTGGGGCATTTAGCCCATTTGCATTCAGGGTAACTATTGAAAGATACGAATTTAGTGCCATTATTGCCTGTAAGGTGACTGTTACTGTATATTGTCATGTTCCTTTCTGATCTATGTTACTTTTAGGCTCTCTCTTGGCTTAGAGGACCCCTTTCAAGATTTCTTATAGGGCTGGTTTCATGTTTGCATATTCCTTTAGTTTTTGTTTGTCCTGGAAGCTTTTTATCTCTCCTTCTATTTTCAATGACAGCCTAGCTGGATATAGTATTCTTGGCTGCATATTTTTCTCATTCAGTGCTCTGAATATATCATGCCAGGCCTTTCTGGCCTGCCAGGTCTCTTTGGATAGGTCTGTTGCCAATCTCATGTTTCTACCATTGTAGGTTACAGATCTCTTGTCCCAAGCTGCTTTCAATATTTTCTCTTTGTGTCTGAGACTTGTAAGTTTTACTATTAGATGTCGGGGGTTGACCTATTTTTATTGATTTTGAGAGGGGTTCTCTGTGCCTCCTGGATTTTGATGCCTATTTCCTTCCCCAAATTAGGGAAGTTTTCTGCTATGATTTGCACCAATATACCTTTTGCCCCTCTCTCTCCTTCTTCTTCTTCTGGGATCCCAATTATTCTAATGTTGCTTCATCTCATGATATTGCTTATCTCTCGAATTCTGTCCTTGTGATCCAGTAGTTATTTCTCTCTTTTTCTCAGCTTTTTAATTTTCCATCATTTGGTCTTTTATATCACTAATTCTCTCTTCTGCCTCAATTATCCTAGCAGTTAGAGCCTCAATTTTTTATTTCATCTCATTAATAGCCCATTTGATTTTGTCTTGGTTAGATTTTAGTTCTTTTCTTTCTCCAGAAAGGGTTTCTCTAATATCTTCCATGTTTTTTTCAAGCCCAGCTGGTATTTTTAAAATCGTCCTTCTGAACTCTAGTTCTGACATCTTACTAATGTCCGTATTGATTAGGTACCTGGCAGTCGGTACTGCCTCTTGTTCTTTTTGTTGTGGTGATTTTTTCCATCTTATCATTTTGTCCAGAGTAGAACAGATGAATGAGAGAACAAAATGCTAACAGGGTCCCAACATCCCCAGAAAATATACACTAAACAAATCAGAAAAGACCTGAGACCTGGGGAAAAGATAGGGAAAGGAAGAAAAAAGAAGAAGAAGAAAAAGAAAAAGATAGTAACAAAGAAACAAAAACAAAACAAACAAACAAACAGAAACAGAATATGATCATATATGATCAGGCTGGTGCATAAATCAGTGCCACACACTAGATTTGGGGCATAATTTGGTCTGTTAGAAGAAAGTGCCTCCCAAAAATTTAAAGAAGAAAAACTTATATATGTACAAAAATAAGGGTTAATATGATGAAGGGATGGAGTATGAATGTAAAAATGAAAATTATGAAAGATTTTATAAAAGAAATTGATAAGATAAGAAGTTGTTTGAAAAAAGAAAGAAGAGGTTTAAAAAAAAAAAAGGAGAGAATGTGATCAGGCAGGAGACTAGAACAAAGCCATACACTAGAGATTTAGGGTATATTTTGATCTGTTAGAAGAAATTGTATCTCAAAATTTTAAAGAGAGAACAACTTATATATATATACCAAAAAATAAGGGTAATTACTGTGAAGGGATAGAATATGACTCTAAAAATGAAAAATAAAAAAGATTTTTTAAAAAAGGGATTGATAAGATATTGGTTGAAAAAGAGAAGATAAATTCAAAGAAGGAAAAAAAAAACAGTTATAAAAAATTAATTTTGAAAGACTAAGAAATCATGGGAAAAAAGCCAAGAATTCTATGTGCAGTATCCCCCTAGTGCTGGAGTTCTGCCATTCTCATTGATCGGTAAACTTGATCTTGGCTGGCTGTTCTTGCTGATCTTCTGGGGCAGGAGCCTGTTGCTATGGTTCCCAGATGTGTTTGCTGGAGGCGGAATTGCCCCGCCCTTGCTGGGGCCGGGCTGAGTAATGTGCTTGGGTTTGCTCTCAAGAGCTTTTGTCCCCTGCAAGCTTTCTGTATAGTTTTGAAGGATGAGAGTGAAAATGGCAGCCTCCTAATCTCTGCCCTAGAGGAGCTGAGAACTCAGGGCCCCACTCCTCAGTGAGCCCCCAGAGAAAAGCAGTCAATCAGTCCCATCTCCCTGGTCTCTGGCCGCACTCCGTGCTCACCCGGCCTGGACTGAGCATTTCTATCTCTGGCACCCGACCCCGTGTGGAGTCTCCAAACCCAGCAGATCCCTGCAGTGCACTCCTGCACTGCTCCTCCTGGGGAAGGAAGAGGAGTCTCCCCGGATGTGCCACTTGTTGGGTCCCTGCTGGAGGAGCAGTGGCCCAAATGTGCCGCGGATCACGGTTTATGGCAACCCTGAGCTGAGAACCCACTCCTCGGCTCCGTCTCTGCATCCGGCTTCCCCGCTCAGATACCTGGGAGCTCTGCCGCACTCAGGCATCCCTGGTCTTTCTGTGACCCCGAGGGTCCTAAGACCACACTGTCCTGTGAGTGTTCCACCCCCCGCTTAGCCACTGGGTGACTGCCTTCAGCAGAACTGACTTCTAAAAGTTCCGATTTTGTGCTCTGTGGCTCTATCACTTGCCAGAAGCGGCTGGCGGAGTTCCCCTCCCCCGCCGTCTATCCTCCTGAATATTGCCTCAGATTTCCGCAGGTCCTACCTTCCAGAAAGTGGTCGCTTTTCTGTTCAGAGAGTTGTTGCTATTCTTTTCTTCCATCTCCTGTTGAGTTTGTAGGTGTTCAGAATGGTTTGATCCCTATCTAGCTGAATTCCTGGGACCAGATGAAATTTGGGTCTCCTATTCCTCTGCCATCTTGCTCCTCCTCAAGGCAGACAGAGTGTTGTGTAAAAGGTACAGATCTTGATATCCAGGTGATGTATATTCAGATCCAGGTCTTTTGATCTGTGTGACTTTAGGCAGGTTGCTGAATTTCCCTCCATTCTCATTTCCTGTCTATATAATGGCAGTGAGAATACCTATGTCATCGTACCATTAACTGAGAGTGCTGATGTAGCATTCCTGCTTCAGGAATGGCATATAGCAAGTGCTTAATGAATAATATTCTGCTCTTTTGCTTTTCTGTTAAACCTTTAGTTTCCTCTAATGGTCCACTTGTGGATAACCCAAATCTCTGTCTTGCTGTAATCTTAGACTCAATAGGGCCAAAAGTGACATCATTTTGTTTACAAAGTGTTACATCAGCTCTCCCTCTCAACATCCATCTATAAATAGCACCACCATTTTCTCAATTAACTAGACTTACTTCTTTGACTCTCCCTCTTTGGTCATCAAGATCTATTGGGTTTTTCTCTCTGGTATCTGGAACAGCCTCATTATACCTTGCAAATTGATAATTTTAAAGTTATAAGAGCATCACAAATGTCATAGAAACCACTGAAGTGTTTAGAATAGAATCCTGACCTGGTGAAATCAGTATTTAAATATTTCTTTTTAGTGCACTGCTGTTAGGGTGCAGCTCCAAACTGCTAACAAGATGAGGATCAGAACTGGAAGAGGTTAAAGTTGAGAGAATCCCACAGAAACAAAGCCAGGTAAATGGGGCCTCAATAATGAGACTTTCTGTTTTACTGGAAGTTGAGGGGTTAAATGGGCTTAAGATTCTGATTAATCCAATGTTCTCAAATATCTTTTAGTAAAGTTGCTCCCCACTGTTTTGTCTGAGCCTTTTGCCTACTGGGTTAAAGATTATTTCCATCTTCCATCCCACTTAATATTTGAGAATGCTGAAGCTCAAAGAAGTAAAATGGCCCATCCAACATTATCTAGCAGGTCAGCCAGTAATGCTTTGGTTGTCCCATTTCTCCTCTCCTCAGAGTTTTGCTCTGTGCAAGCCAATCTACAACAATTGAGTATCTTAGATAAAAAATATGATTTTTTTTTAGTACAAATGATGACACACCAACATTAATGCCCAAATTTGAATTACTGATATCTGAATAATTGTAGGACCTTCACTGATAGCCCCTAGAAGACTTTACTGGCTATTTCCAAGAGAACTGAGGCGAGAGAGTCAGCTTACAAATGTGCAGGGGCAAATCCACTCATGTCTGTATCAAACTTCATCAAACTCCCTGCCAGGCATTTCAGGGAATCATGGCCCTTCTGTCACTGCTGGGTGCTGCATTCCCTCCTGCTGTCACCTTCTTGAGCCTTCAGGGTGCCATGGCTACACTGAAACCTGAAGTGGAGCATAGATGGTGGGGAGAGATTCCCTTTTCCCCAGCTCAATTTCACATTAGCTTACCTCAGCCCTGAAGCAGGCTGCTTATGCCTAAGGTCTTACATGTTTTCCAAGAAACTTCAGCTTCTGGCTCTAGTCACTCCTCCCTGTCTTCCAATTGAAACAAATAACAATCTATCAAATAAGCAAATGCCAGTCCTCTAGAAAGAACAGATACCATATGTCCCTTCCATTGGCACCATTTCTCTTCCATGCTCTTCAAAACAAACAAGTTATTTTTCCCTTTTTCCAAGCACATACTTGGGCAGAGAGGTGTCCCCAACTCCCACTTGGGACATGTTTAGATTCTCAGCTCCAGCTCAGCCAGAATTTCTTACCATTTTGCAAAACTGTGTGAAAGCAAAGATGTGTAATCATGGATTAGAATTTGTCACTCTTTCCCAATTCTGAGCCCAGTTTCTGCCCTACACATTGTAGAGACTCAACAAAACTTGCCTCTTGGGAGAAGTCTCCTGGTAGTACCAGACCTTACAAAGGAATATTATCATCTTTGGTATTTTAGTTCCACAGAGACCTATCATGTAGGCAATAGAAGACTATGAGTTCTGAAGGCAGAGCCCACACCTTGACCAAGAGTAGTTGGGTAGGCCTATTGGGATGGGTAATTATATATGTGATGTATTGTGATACTGTGATCTATAATAGGAAATATATATTTTGTCTTCTTCCCTGTTTCTGCCACAGAGTTCCCAAAACTCTTGGAATTTTCTAAATATTGAGAATGTGATAAAAGTGTTTTCTGTTAATGAAGTAACTCTTGTAAAGCACCTAAGAATGGGAGCTGGCCACCAGTGGAGCCAACCATGTGATTGGGGAGTTGGAATTTTCAGTCCCTAGCCCTGACCTCTAGAGATGCCTGAAGATGGAGTTCAACACTAGTAGTCAATGATTTAATTAATCATGCCTATGTAATGAAGCCTCCACAAAAACTCAAAAGGAATGACTTTGAGAGCTTTTGAGTTGGTGAACATGTGGTAATTTGGGAGAGTGGCATGTCTGGAAAGGTCATGGAAACTTCCTGCAATTTTCCCACATATGCATCTCTTCCATCTGGCTGTTCCTGAGTTGTATACTTTTATGATAAATTTGTAATCTAGTAAATAAAATGTTTCTCTGAGCTTTGTGAGCATTCTAGCAAATTAATTGAACCCAAGAGGGAGGTAATGGAAACCTCTGATTTATAGCCAGTTGGTTAGAAGTACAGGTAAAAGCTTGGACTTGCTGTTAGAATCCCTGAGTCCCAAGGGGTTGTTAGAATTTCTAATTTGTAGTTGGTCCATCAGAAGTACAGGTTACAACCTGGGTTCAGGACTGGTGTCTGAATTGGGGGAGGGGGGTGCTGCAGTCTTGTGGGACTGAACTTTTAACCGTGGGATCTGATGCTATCTCTGGGTCAGTAGAGTCAGGATTGAGTTAAACTGTAGGACTCTCAGGTGTTATCCAAAGAATTGCTTAGTGTTGTGGGGAACCTCCCATGGGATCTGATGCTATCTCTGGGTAGATAGAGTCAGGATTGAGTTAAATTGTGGGACACTCAGGTGTTATCCCAAGAATTGCTTACTGTTGTGGGGAACCTCCTCCCCTACATGAACTGGAATTGGGATCTGGACAATTTTAGATGTGTACACTTGAGACTCAGTTCAGGCGATACTTCTGCCAAGTCTGTCATGATCTTCCCATATGAGTTAGGTGGCCTCCACAGCATTCCCACTGCACCTTTTACTTGTTTCTATAATAGTACTTAGAGTTCTGTGCCATGATTATTATTTAATCACCCATTACCCACTGGACTGTGAGCCCTTGTGGATAAGGAAGGGATCTACTTGCCTTGGTCAATTCATAATCTAACATGACACTTTCCAGTTGAGGAATTTGGCTTTTCATTGCTATTACAAAAAATTAAAATTAAAACCCTCAATATGAATTATAAATTCCCCATTTTCTTATTCCTGCCTGTTTCTCCTTCATTTTCCTCTTTGCTCATTTTTTCAAAGCTCAGGCATATTGACTTTCAGATCCTTGATTATGCCTTAGGCCCTCCTGACAAAGAGAGTTTTCCCATTTTGGTCTCCATCAGCTAGGATCTCAGCTCACATTTTACTTTCAGGAGAAACTTTCTCTGATCCCACCTCACTCCAATCCATACAACCTTCATTGCCTCTTGTCTCCTATGGGGGGGGGGGGGGAATTTCTTCTTCCCTTTTAGGTTCTTTGGCTGGTCTTATAAGTAAATTAACAGAGACAACTTATCAGAGAAAAACAAATTTAATTTTGTATGTATGGGAACCCATAAGAGATATGAAACTCAAAGAAACTTTGGTCACAAAGCAGGCAGCATTTACACCTTTTAGACAAGAAAAACAAAACAAAAGAAAACAACCCCCCCCCCCAAATAAATTTGTGAAGAACTGACAAGACAAAGGTTTTAGGCTTGAGGTAATAAATTAGTGAAATAACAGGTTTGTTTATATAGCTTTCTTGGCCCTGATTTCCCTACCTCTGGTGATAAGTATGCCTTTTACCCTACTGGTACAGGGAGGGTACCTTTCACATGGAGATTTATTTCTTGCTTTCCAGGGGAAGGAGGAGGACCAGAGTGTTTTTCTTGCATTGGCTGTTTTGTTTTTTTTTTTTAATAAATTTAATTCAAAATAATCAACATGCCAAAGTGGGGTGGCATATTCTGTTTCCCTTTACTTCCTTCATTTCTGGTCCAGAATTAAGTTCCTTGTGATGAGAGCTCACAGAACTATGTTCTGTTCCTTCAAAGCACTCACTTTGTAATGCTGCATTTACTGGTGTGCTTCTGTGATAAATCCTCCTGCCCCCCCATTCAATTTTAATTTCTCAAGAGAAGAGAATTTCACAGTATATTCCAAGTGATCAGCACAGTGCCTGGCATATAGAATGTGTCAAATTAGTATTGTGCAATAGATGAAATGTTTGATGAATGGGTGAATGAATGAACTAAATTCAGATGGAGTGTACTAGGCCTCTGAAGGCAGACAGAACTCTTAGAACTCAAAATACAGTGGGGTTCATCATACCATATTGTTAAATCCAGACAACTGACCTTTGATGAGTGCTGAAAGCAAATTTGCTTAGTTATTGCAGTTGCACCATGAAAACATTTATGAAATGTATTTTCAAGGGTGAGAAAATAAAACGGGTTAATTTTTGAATTAATAGCATGACTAAAGCAAGGACCTAATATAGTTATTATCTACATATAACTGTATTCAAAAAGTGTGCAGGTAGAATTAATGGTGTGTTCATAATTTTCAAATGCTTCCTATGGATACATGCAGATAAAATGAAAGAACACTTAATTGGATATAATTAAACTACTAAGATACTTACAGTAATGATACTTTAAGAATAAAGTCACAGAGTTATCTGAGGATCCTATTCAAAGAAATTACAACTTGGTGATTATAATGGCAGAGCTAATGCTTCATGAATAAAATAGAATACTTGTATTTCACACAACAAAGACCCATATTATCTGGGGGAAGCTCATAATGTGTCAGAAAGACAGACTTCAGTGTGAGACACGCCCAGGTTTGAATCCCAATTCCACTACTGTCTGGCTGTATAAATTTGGGCAAGGTAGCTATATTGGCTTCCTTTCTTTTCCTTGAAATTTGAAAGCTCCCCCTCTGCTTCAAGAATTTTTGCCTTTCTTCTCTCCCTGGCCTTGCACATAGTTGGCTCCTTCTCAATCTTCAGATTTCAAATCATGTATTCTGTCTGAGGAGAGGCTGTTTATAGCCATGTTCCTTGGGGAGTAGATTCTGACATACAGGTGCATGTACAGAATGTTGATTGGGGAATGCGTTTGGGAATAATACCTGTGAAAGGGTGACACAAACAAAACTGGACAGAGGGAAAACCCGAGCTGTGAAACAGTCTTGACAGAGGCCACAACCAATCACCCAGGATACTCTAAAGCCACAATGGCCCTTCAGAATTGTCCCATATGAAGGCAAAGGGTTTAGGCCTCTGCACCCTACATCAGTCAGGCTTTGGACGCAGGATGGCCCTGGGAAGGGAGAGAAATATGGGTGAGGCAGCTCCCTTCAGCTAGAATGACTGAGGTATGAGCCCATGCAGAACATCCACACAGCTGGGGAAATGAGAGCTCAGGTCCTAGAGGGGGGTGGGAGCATCCACTGCAGAGGCCTTGACAAATCACACTATACCAATTATCATAACCACCCCTGTGCATAGCATTCTGTCAAACCACTCTGTTCATCTCTATTCTATTACACCATACATTTTGAAATTAATTTGTTCTTTTGTTAATTTTCTGCCTTTTCCACTAAGGTAAGGACACCTCTTGAGGGGAAAGACATTGTCTGTTGAAGAACAATGTGTAGTTGGTACTTAGTAAGTATTGGTTGAATAAATGAAGGTGTGAATAAATGATGCATGTTAATAACATAAATTTGCTTCAGTGGTTAGAATATCCAAAGTCACTGCACAGAGTGAATAGTCATTTTATAAAGGAGGTAAGTCTGGAGTGTTTGGAGTGTATAAAAGAATATTAAAATCCCATCCTCATTCTGGAGGTAAGAACAAAATATGCTCTCAAATTATAATACCAGATGTACTGTAATTTCCAACCAAACTTTTCAACAATCCAAAAATGTCAAATGTTTTGTTCTAATTAGTAAAGTAATGGATATTTATTGTGGAAAACGTATACAAAAACCTAAATATGGCAACAGAATTCATCCATGACCAAAACAGAATGAGAGCCACTATTAGCATATTCTGGTATGCTACTTCTGTTTTTCTCCATTCATATTTTATATATAATTGAGATCATATTACTGCTATATTTTGTATCTTGCATTTTTTTATCTCAATATCATAGAAAGTTTTTGTGGTCACTGAAATCCTTTAAGAACCTTATTTTTACATTTTTTAATTTATTTTAAAAAAAATTTTATTATGTTATGTTAGTCACCATACATTACATCATCAGTTTTTGATGTAGTGTTTCATGATTCATTGTTTGCATATAACACCCAGTGCTCCATGCAATACATGCCCTCCTTAATACCCATCACCAGGCTAACCCATCCGCCCATCCCCCTCCCCTCTAGAACCCTCAGTTTGTTTCTCAGAGTCCATAGTTTCTCATGGTTTGTGTCCCCCCTCTGATTTCTGCCTTCATTTTTCCCTTCCTACTATCTTGTGTCAGAGGTAAAGGTCTCTGATTCATCAGTCTTACACAATTCACAGCACTCACCATAGCATATATCCTCCCCAATGTTCATTGCCCAACCACCCCATCCCTCCCACCCCCCACTACTCCAGCAATCCTCAGTTTGTTTCCTGAGATTAAGAATTCCTCATATCAGTGATACCATATGACACTTGTCTTTCTTTGATTGACTTATTTCGTTCAGCATAATACTCTCCAGTGCCATCCATGTCATTGCAAATGGCAAGATTTCATTCCTTTCGATGGCTGCATAATATTCCATTGTATATATATACCACTTCTTCTTTATTCATTCATCTATTGATGGACATCTTGGCTCTTTCCATAGTTTGGCTATTGTGGACATTGCTGCTATAAACATCGGGGTGCATGTACCCTTTTGGATCCCTGCATTTGTATCTTTGGGGTAAATACCCAGTAGTGCAATTGCTGGATCGTAGGGTAGCTCTATTTTCAAATTTTGAGGAACCTCCATACTGTTTTCCAGAGTGGCTGCACCAGCTTGCATTCCCAGCAACAGTGTAGGAGGGTTCTCCTTTCTCTGCATCCCCACCAACATCTGTCATTTCCTGACTTGTTAATTTTAGCCATTCTGACTGGTGTGAGGTGGTATCTCATTGAGGTTTTGATTTGGATTTCCCTGATCCCGAGTGATGTTGAGCACTTTTTCATGTGTCTGTTGGCCATTTGGATGTCTTCTTTGGAAAAATGTCTGTTCATGTCTTCTGCCCATTTCTTGACTGGACTCTTTGTTCTTTGGGTGTTGTGTTTGATAAGTTCTTTATAGATTTCGGATACTAGCCCTTTATCTGATATGTCATTTGCAAATATCTTCTCCCATTCTATCAATTGCCTTTTGGTTTTGTAGACTGTTTCCTTTGCTGTGCAAAAGTTTTTAATTTTGATGAAGTCCCAATAGTTCGTTTTTGCCCTTGCTTCCCTTGCTTTGGTGATGTTTCTAGGAAGAAGTTGCTGCCACTGAGGTTGAAGAGGTTGCTGCCTTTGTCTCCTCTAGGATTTGATGGATTCCTATCTCACATTGAGGTCTTTCATCCATTTTGAGCCTATTTTTTGTGTGGTGTAAGGAAATGGCCCAGTTTCATTCTTCTACATGTGGCTGTCCAATGTTCTCAACACCATTTGTTGAAGAGACTGTCTTTTTTCCATGGGACATTCTTTCCTGTTTGGTCAAAGATTAGTTGACCGTAAAATTGAGGGTCCATTTCTGGGCTCTCTATTCTGTTCCATGATCTATGTGTCTGTTTTTGTGCCAGTACAATACTGTCTTGATGATGACAGCTTTGTAATAGAGCTTGAAGTCCGAAATTGTGATGCCACCAGCTTTGCTTTTCTTTTTCAACATTCCTCTGGCTATTCGGGATCTTTTTTGGTTCCATACAAATTTTAGGATTATTTGTTCCATTTCTGTGAAAAAAGTGGATGGTATTTTGATAAGGATTGCAATAAATGTGTAGATTGCTCTAGGTATCATTGACATCTTCACAATATTTGTTCTTCCGATCCATGAGCATGGAACGTGATTCCATTTCTTTGTGTCTTCCTCAATTTCTTTCATGAGTATTCTATAGCTTCCTGAGTACAGATCCTTTGCCTCTTTGGTTAGATTTTTTCCTAGGTAACATGGTTTTCAATGCAACTGTAAATGGGATTGACTCCTTAATTTCTCTTTCTTCTGTCTTGTTGGTGTATAGAAATGCCACAGATTTCTGTGCATTGATTTTATATCCTGCCACTTTACTGAATTCCTGTATGAGTTCTAGCAGTTTTGGGGTGGAGTCTTTTGGGTTTTCCACATAAAGTATCATATCATCTGCAAACAGTGAGAGGTTGACATCTTCTTTGCCAATTCAGGTGCCTTTGATTTCTTTTTGTTGTCTGATTGCTGTGGCTAGGACTTCTAGTTCTATGTTGAATAGCAGTAGTGATAATGGACATCCCTGCCATGTTCCTGACCTTAGGTGAAAAGCTCTCAGTTTTTCCCCATTGAGAATGATATTCGCTGTGGGGTTTTCATAGATGGCTTTTATGATATTGAGGTATGTGCCCTCTATTCCTACACTCTGAAGAGTTTTGATCAAGAAAGGTTGCTGTACTTTGTCAAATGCTTTTTTTGCATCTATTGAGAGGATCATATGGTTCTTGTTCTTTCTTTTATTGTTGTATTGTATCACATTGATTGATTTGCGGATGTTGAACCACCCTTGCAGCCCAAGGATAAATCCCACTTCGTTGTGGTGAATAATCCTTTTAATGTACTGTTGGATCCTATTGGCTAGTATTTGGGGGAGAATTTTTGCATCCATGTTCATCAGGGATATTGGTCTGTAGTTCTCCTTTTTGACGGGGTCTTTGTCTGGTTTGGGGATCAAGGTAATGGTGCCTCATAAAACAAGCTTGGAAGTTTTCCTTCCATTTCTATTTTTTGGAACAGTTTCAGAAGAATAGGTATTAATTCTTCTTGAAATGTTTGGTAGAATTCCCCTGGAAAGCCATCTGGCCCTGGGCTCTTGTTTCTTGGGAGATTTTTGATGACTGCTTCAATTTCCTTAGTGGTTATAGGTCTGTTCAGGTTTTCTATTTCTTCCTGGTTCAGTTTTGGTAGTTGATACATCTCTAGGAATGCATCCATGTCTTCCAGGTTATCTAATTTGCTGGCATATAGTTGCTTATAATGTGTTCTTATAATTGTTTGTATTTCTTTGGTGTTGGTTTTGAATTTTCCTCTTTCATTGATGATTTTATTTTTTGGGGTCATTTCTCTTTTCTTTATGATAAGTCTGGCCAGGGGTTTATCAATCTTGTTAATTCTTTCAAAGAACCAGCTCCTAGTTTCGTTGATCTGTTCTACTCTTCTTTTGGTTTCTATTTCATTGATTTCTGCTCTGATCTTTATTATTTCTCTTCTCCTGCTGGGTTTAGGCTTTATTTGCTGTTCTTTCTCCAGCTCCATAAGTGTAGGGTTAGGTTGTGTATTTGAGACCTTTCTTGTTTCTTGACAAAGGCTTGTATTGCTATATAATTTCCTCTTAGGACTGCCTTTGCTGCATCCCAAAGATTTTGAACAGTTGTCTTTTCATTTTCATTGGTTTCCATGACTCTTTAAATTCTTCTTTAATTTCCTGGTTGACCCATTCATTCTTTAGTAGGATTCTCTTTAGCCTCCATGTATTTGAGTTCTTTCTGAGTTTCCTCTTGTGATTGAGTTCTAGTTTCAAAGCATTGTGGTCCGAAAATATGCAGGGAATGATCCCAGTCTTTTGGTACCAGTTGAGACCTGATTTGTGACCTAGGATGTGATCTATTCTGGAGAATGTTCCATGGGCTCTAGAGAAGAATGTATATTCTGTTGCTCTGGGATGGAATGTTCTGAATATATCTGTGAAGTCCATTTGGTCCAGGGTGTCATTTAAAGTCTTTATTTCCTTGCTGATCTTTTGCTTAGATGATCTGTCCAATTTGGTGAGGGGGGTGTTAAAGTCCCCTAATATTATTATATATTTTTTGATGTGTTTCTTTGATTTTGTTATTGACTGGCTTATATAATTGGCTGCTCCCATGTTAGGGGCATAGATATTTACAATTGTTAGATCTTCTTGTTGGATAGACCCTTTAAGTAGGATATAGTGTCCTTCCTCATCTCTTATTATAGTCTTTGGTTTAAAATCTAGTTTGTCTGATATAAGGATTGCCTCCACCCCAGCTTTCTTTTGATGTCCATTAGCATTATAACTGATATTCCACCCCCTCACTTTCAATCTGGGGGTGACTTTGAGTCTAAAATGAGTCTCTTGCAGACAGTATTGATGGGTCTTATTTTTTTATCCAATCTGAAAGCCTGTGTCTTTTGATTGGGGCATTTAGCCCATTTACATTCAGAGTAACTTTTGAAAGATATGCATTTAGTGCCATTGTATTGCCTGTAAGGTGACTGTTACTGTATATTGTCTGTGTTCCTTTCCAGTCCATGTTACTTTGAGGCTCTCTCTTTGCTTAGAGGGCCCTTTCCAATATTTCTTGTAGGTCTGGTTTCGTGTTTGCAAATTCCTTTAATTTTTGTTTGTCCTGGAAGCTTTTTATCTCTCCTTCTGTTTTCAATGACAGCCTAGCTGGATATAGTATTCTTGGCTGCATATTTTTCTCATTTAGTGCTCTGAAAATATCATGTCCATCCTTTCTGGCCTGCCATGTCCCTGTGGATACGTCTGTTGCCAATATAATGTTTCTACCATTTTAGGTTACAGATCTCTTGTCCTGAGCTGCTTTCAGGATTTTCTCTTTGTTTCTGAGACTCTTAAGTTTTATTATCAGAAGTCAGGGTGTTGACCTATTTTTATTGATTTTGAGAGGGGTTCTCTGTCCCTCCTGGATTTTGATGCCTGTTTCCTTCCCCAAATTGGGGAAGTTCTCCACTCTAATTTGCTCCAGTATACCCCGTGCCCCTCTCTCTTTTTCTTCTTCTGGCATCCCAATTATTTTAATATTGTTTCGTCTTATGGTATCACTTATCTCTCGAATTCTGCCCTCGTGATCCAGTAGTTGTTTCTCTCTCTTTTTCCCAGCTTATTTTCCATCATTTGGTCTTCTATATCACTGATTCTCTCTTCTGCCTCATTTATCCTAGCAGTTAGAGCCTCAATTTTTTATTGCACCTCATTAATAGCCCATTTGATTTCGACTCGGTTAGATTTTAGTTCCTTTATTTCTCCAGAAAGGGTTTCTCTAATATCTTCCATGTTTTTTTCAAGCCCAGCTAGTATCTGTAGAATCGTCATTCTGAACTCTAGTTGCCATTCCTTACTAATGTCTGTATTGATTAGGTACCTGGCAGTCGGTACTGCCTCTTGTTCTCTTTTTTGAGGTGATTTTTTCCATCCTGTCATTTTGTCCAGAGGAGAATAGATGAATGAGAGAACAAAATGCTAACAGGTAAGAGCTACCCCAGAAAAATATACACTAAACAAATCAGAAGAGACCTGAAACCAGAGGGAAAAGAAAGGGAATGAAAGTGAAAAGAAAAAAAAAAAAAAGAATATGATCAAATATGATAAGGCTGATGAATGGATTAGTGACATGCACTAGATTTGGGGTGTATTTTGGTCTGTTAGAAGAAACTGCCTCCCAAAAATTTAAAGAAAACATATATGTACAAAAATAAGTGTAAACACAATGAAGGGATGGAATATGACTGTGAAGGTGAAAATTATAAAAGTTTTTATAAAAGGAATTGATAAGATAAGAAGTTGTTTGGAAAATGAAAGAATAGAAATAAAAAAAATGGGGGAAGAGACTATGATCAGGCAGGAGACTAGAACAAAGCCATACACTAGCAATTTAGGGCATATTTTGGTCTGTTAGAAGAAACTGTATCCCAAAATTTTGAAGAGAACACAACTTATATCTCTATCTATCTATCTATCTATCTATCTATCTATCTATCTATATATATTATATATATATATTTATATATATACACATAATACATATATATACATATATATACATATACATATATATATATACACATATGCAAAAAATCAGGTTAACTATAATGAAGGGATTCAATATGACTCTAAAAATGAAAATTAAAAAAGATTTTTAAAAAAGGGGATTAATAAGATGTTTGTTGATAAAGGGAAAAAGAAAAATTCAAAAAAAATAGAAAAAGAAAAAAAAAGAAAATTAAAAAAAAATAACTTTGAAAGATTAAAGAACCATGGGGAAAAAAGCCATGAATTCTATGTGCTATATTCCCCTAGTGTTGGGGTTCTGCAGTTCTCATTGATTGGTAAACTTGGTCTTTGCTGGGTTTTCTTGCTGATCTTCTGGGAGAGGTGCCTGTTGCAGTGATGCTCAAATGCCTTTGCAGGAGGCAGAATTGCCCCACCTTTGCCAGGGGCCAGGCTAAGTAATCTGCTCGGGCTTGCTCTTGGTAGCTTTTGTTCCCTGAAAACTTTCCATAGAGCTCTGAAGGACGAGAAAGAAAATGGTGGCCTCCCAATCTCCACCCTAGAGGAGCCAAGAACTCAGGACCTCACTCCTCAGTGAGCCCCCAGAGAAAAGCAGTCCATCACTCCTGTCTACCCGGTCTCTGGCCTCACTCTATGTTCACCTAGCCTGTGACTGAGTGTTTCCAGCACACGACCCCATTTGGAGTCTCCAAACCTAGCAGATTCCTGCAGTGCACTCCCACATCTCTCCTTCCAGGGGGACAAAGGGGAGTCTCCCCGGATCTGCTGCTTGTTGGGTCCCTCCTGGAAGAGCAGTGGCCCAACTGTCCCATGGATCATGGTTTATGGCAACCCCAAGCTGAGAGCCCACTCCTCAGCTTTGTCTTTGCAGCCAGCTTCCCCACTCCAATACCTCAGAGCTCTGCCACACTCAGGCACCCCTGGTCTTTCTGTGACTCCAAGAGTCCTGAGACCACACTGTTCTGGCAAGTGTTCCACCCCCCACTTAGCCCCTGGAGTGACGTCCCTCAGCAGCGCAGACTTCTAAAACTTCCAATTTTGTGCTTTCCTGCTCTATCACTTGCCAGATAGCCGGCTGATGGAGGCTACCTCCCCCATGGTCTATCTCCCTGAATATCACCTTGGATTCACTTCTCCACATGTCCTACCTTCCAGAAAGTGGTCACTTTTCTGTTCAGAGAGTTGCTGCTATTCTTTTCTTTGATCTCCTGTTGAGTTCATAGGTGTTCAGAAAGGTTTGATACCTATCCAGCTGTATTCCTGGGACCAAATGAAGTTTAGGTCTCCTACTCCTCTGCCATCTTGCTCCTCCCCCCAGGAACTTTTTTTTAAAGGAGTATCTTAAAGTTACAATATTATTATTTAACCATACTACCATGATTAGATAATTAGATCGTTTCCAATTTTTGTGTGATTATAAACAAGTTCAAATAAACCTTTTTAATAACAAGATTTATTAATGCTTATCCTTTTAAATGCTCAGATGATATAATTTGCTAATCATATGCCTCATTTGTCAGTTAGATCACATCGCTTTTTTTCAGTAAGGTCTTTTATCAGAAATAATTGAGTAGAACCCAGTCACTAAGCTAAATGTAAGAAATCCTGGGGTCCTGCCCAAGATGGCAACTTACTTATGATGTAGCCTTGGGAAAGTGATGTGCTATTGTACCCTGAACCTCAATTTCTTTGCTTGTGAATGGAATGATTGGGCTAGATAATAGTTAAAATCCCTTTAGGTTCTAGTATCCTATACTATCATGACTGCTTCTTACTATTTTCCCCAGGAAATGGCTTCATGGGCTCAATTTCAGCCTCTGACATTCTGAGTTTCCTACAAATCTTCTCTGATTTCCCGTATTTCTGATTTAATTTCTTTCCCTTTATCCAATTTTGGCTCTTCTTTAATCTTCTTATCTAGGTCTTACTTTTGTTCCTTCTTTCACTGCCATCCATTAAGCCAAGATGAGCCCTCTCTTCTTGATCTTTTACCCACTCAGTACCTGATTTTCTTTTAAATCCCTTCTCAACACTTAATTCTTTTTCTGTTAAACCTCTTGATATTCAGTACTTACAAAGATGGCTCAGTCCTCTACTTTCTCTTTTTCTGAAAAAATAAATGCAAATAATAGGTTGGGTAAAAGAAGGAAAGAAAGTGAAATTAAACCAAATAACATGATATAGCACACATATGGTGATTTTATACATTTTGTCTGTAACGGACTATATGTAGTATGAGGTTTGCAGGTGGGGAGGGGGCAGTATGGGTTGAAGGCTGGCTGAAAGACCAGAGTATTGCAGTCAGCAAGGTTAATAGAAGTGCATATGCCACATTACTCTTAATCTCACAATAAAAATGATAGTATTAGTAATTGGTAACATTTTTAAATTGCTTTTTGTGTGGCAGACATTATATAAACCATATTAATATGCAATGTCTCCTTAAATCTTCAAAAATCCCTGTGGGATAGAAATTATTATTATCTCCAATTTGTAGATAGGGAACCTGATGTATTGAAATCATTTTGCTATATTATAGTAAACAAATTTATGATAATTATATCAAATCCCTCAAAGGTATTCATCGTAAAGACAGGTTTGGATTACAACATGTATCAGTTAGGATGTTGCAAATTATCTTAGTTTCATTTTGCCCAAAATTCAGAACTTGAGACAAGGACTGGGCAGGTGATCCCAGAAATCAAGAGGGAGGGAGTGAAGAAAGTAAGAGAGGGAAAGAGGAAGAGCCAAAATAAGGGTGTGTTATCAAAGCTACTACTGCAGGTTCCTGGGAATGGAATCTGTCTGTCTCTCAGGATCAAGCCCTGGAATTGTGTAGACTGATATTCTCCCTCATATTATTTTATCCTTTCTGAAAGTGGATTTTCAGAAAAATTCTCTGGAAAGATGTTGATAGGCAAGGTATAACAAACAAAAAGAGTGACCCACTCAAACAGTAGCATGGTTGTGGAAGGGGAGGTGGGTGGGGGTATGGGGTGAACTAGGTGTTAGGCATTAAGGAGGGCATGTGATGTGATGAGCATTGGTGTTATATGCAACTAATGAATCATTGAACACTACATCAAAACTAACTGAACATAATAGAAAAGAAGAAAGAAAGAAAGAAAGAAAGAAAGAAAGAAAGAAAGAAAGAAAGAAAGAGAGAGATAGAAAGAAGAGAAACACCACAAAGAATATAGGAAGAAGGGAATGGAGAATGATCTGCTATATCCTCCGTGTCCCTTCACTATCCCATTTGATCTTCACCACTAGGGTAGGAAATGCCCATCATTTCAATTTTATAGGTAAGGGAGGAAATTGGGGATCAAATAAATTACATAACCAGAGTAGGATCCCATGCACAGGGCATGGGTGGTCTTACTTGAGCATCCCCCCTCTGCTTTGAATATCCATTGTCTATAGGAGTTAGTGCCCAACATTATTTTCTTGTGGTGGAAGGGCACTCTTATCTCTTTCACTTTTCAAATACCCCATGTCTGCTCAGCCATGAGAACCATGCTGTTTGTTGAAGGGTGCTTTACTGGGCAGTTGTTTGGGTATCACTGGAACTGAGATGTGTTTTTAGTATACAATGAATCTATAGGTCAGTCTTTTGAATAGTTTATGGAATGTGTCCCAAATATGAATTCTGCACATTATCCTACTGCATTCCTGCTCAGTGTTGGTTGTCCCCATCTGTGCCTCTCTTCTTTTTGGGCTAGTCATCTGTCAAATACTGCTTCCTGCCAAATCAGTGCTTTTCAAAAACGCAAAAGGAAAAGAAGTCCTAAGTAAATAAGGGCAAAAAATGTCATATTTTTTTTCAAACTAGCTTCCATATTAAAATATACCTGATTTATTTTTATTACCAGATGTAGAGAGACATGGATGCTTCACAGCTGCTTCTCAGATGGTCCAGAAATACCATTTAGGGCCCTAATTTCAAATTTCTCCTTGACCAAAACTTGAAAAGAGTTGGTTAAACAGAAAACCCCAAATAACCTTGAATTTCACTTTCTCCTTTTCAGGAAGAGCAGGCTTCAGACAAGATAGACATAATTTCAAATCCTCGCTCTGCTTTTAACTAGTTGTGTAACTTTGGATAAATTAATTAAACTTTCTGCTTTGTCAACATACGGTGAGGATAAAATGTTCATATTTACTTGACAGTGTTTCTTTCTGAAGATGAAAGAAACAATGTATAAGTATTCAGCAAGTTTCCTGTCACCAACAGATTTGATTCCCTTTAATTCTTGGTCCCTTATCCTGATGAAATAGGTAATAGATTTTAAAAATGTATTTTTAGACAGTAACAATCAGCAGCTCTAAATTTTTACTGTGCTAGATTTTCACTGTGTGGCTACTTTATAATGCCCAGATTAGGAATAAACTTCAGTGAAGTAAAAATCCAACTCAGACACTCAGATTGTTTGTTTCCAGGAAAGAATGGTGTATCTTATTACATACCAACCACCGTGCTATTCTCTCTAGAAAATCATTGGTTGAATTAGGTGGCAGGAAGTAAGAATTGAATAAAGCCAGGAAAACAGCTGTGTCTGGATGGAGGCAGCAGCTTCTAGCTCTTGCTGATTCATTTCTCTAGCAGTTTTTACTTAAGAGAACCATCCATAATGCATGTCTGTAGGACTATATTGAAGGCAAATCACCCAAACTGTGAGCGTTACAGGCATTGCACATTGACTTTTCCAGTTCTGGGAAACTGCATGATGAGCTACCTATAATTTTTCTAGCTGGAACATGAAAGCAAAAGAAATGTAACTAGTCAAACAAAAACCAAAAAACAAACAAACAAAAAAGAAAAGTAAGAGTGACTTATTTGCTTTTTTGGTACAACTTCACCATCCTTCCAATAATAATTAATTATAATTCATTTATTCTACAAACATTTGCTAATCATCTACTGTGTGCCAGGCACAAAGTTAAGTACTGGGTATTCAGAGGGCAGCTAGATTACCATGATCCCTGCCCTTCATGGGGCTTGCAGCCTAATGAATCCAATAAACATGTCACTAAATAAATATGTATTTTCACTTAGATGAAAGTGCTATGAACATAGAAGATGTTGGAAACCTGCTTAGGGGTGCCAGAAGCCATTTAAGCTGAGCCTACAAGATGAGGAGGAGCCATCCACATAAAATGCCAAGAGCAGGACACCCCCATCAGAAGTATGTACAAAGTCTCTGGGAGGGAAAAAGCTTGGCTTGTTCTGCGAACTAGAAGGAAAGCAGTGAGGCTAAAGCAAAACAAGCAAGGGAAGGTGGCATGAATGGGAAGTTGGGTAGGAAAGCAGTGGCTGATAGGCCATGTATAGAATATGGTTTTTATTGTAAGGTTAATATGAAACCATTTAAAGGTTTGACTCAAGCAAATGGCACAATCAGATTTATAATTTCAAAAGATTGCTTTGGTTACTTGATGGAAAAAGTCTTATGTAGGAAGGGTACAAAAGGATTCACAGCCAAATAACTAGGTGTCTTAATATTACAGGTGTGGAATGATGGTGGGGATGGTGGGGAGGTGGGAAAGTGATGACAGTGTAGGTGAAAAGAAGCAGAACAATGAGTGACACACACTAGAGGTAGAATAGGCTTGGGTGGTGTGAAGAGTGATTAAGCATAACTTAGTAAGTTATGAAATGGATTAATAGAATGGATGTGTGGCAGTGCCATTTTACTGGGTGGGGAAAGACTATAGGAGAAGCAGAAAGACGATCCAAACTTCCTCTGGGCTCCTTGAAAATCATGTACATATCTTTGTTATAGAATGAACTACACCATGATTTGGTTTATTGTACACCTGACTGCCTTCCCTGGCAGCTTTTTCATCCCTTTGGGCAAGAAACACAGGGTCAATAACACGGACTTTTGAGTGGAAGAGAACAGGGTTCAAATGTATGCTCTGTCACTTACTCACTGTGTGACCTTGACCAGGTTACTTAACCTCATAGAGCCTAGGTTTCTCACTTTGTAAGTAGACTCTAATAATACCTATCTCAAGGGCTGTTAGATGAAATGAAATAAATTATATAAATGTGTTCAGTGTATGAAATCAATGAATTTTAGCTGTTGTTATCATTAGAATCTTTCATAGTCCTGGTCCATAACAGATCCCTAGTATTTATGGAATAAGTGAATGAATGGGGTGGAACCCATTCAGTTACTCACTGAAAAATGAACAAATCAGATCTGGATTCTAATCTTAAATTTACTATTAACCAACACATTACTGTTGGTTTAAACCTCTCTGGGTTAAACCCAAACTCAGTTTTCTTATCTGTAAAATGAAGCAAATGTTTGTGAGGGAAGTGTACTTGCGTGTTAAGACTACATGGTTTCTTAAGGAGCTTCTAAGGGTAAACTTCCAATAATATTTTCAGTTCTTTGTTTTAATACATCTATGTAATCAACTATTAAATGGTGCTTAATAATTCATTAAATGTTCATCTGCTTCCTTATTTGATGCTTACAATAACACTGAGATAACTAATAGGCCAGATGATATAACTCTTGGTTAACAAATGAGAAAATTGAGGTTAAATGCCATGTCCATGGTCAGTGTTTGAATTCAAACTTCATAACACTGACTACAATCATTTCTCCACTACACCACAGTGCTTCTCAGACTAAGTAGTAATCCTCAGGTATTTGCACAGAGAATTTATTTCTAAGAACCATATTATATTTGAAACCAACCACTTAAAAATGTTGAGTCATACTAAATATCCATTCTAGAAAATAATTCAGGAGCACCTGGGTGGCTCAGTAGGTTAAGCATCTGACACTTGATCTCAGCTCAGGTCTTGATCTCAAGGTCATGAGTTCAAGCCCCGCATGGGCTCCATAGTGGGTAGAGCCTACTTTAAAAAAAAAAAAAAAAAAAGAATTCAAATGGGGTTTCAGAGCTACAAGAAACCCCATAGACAAGTAACACTTCCAGTGTACACTTACTTAGATCTTCTTGTCTCTATTATGTCTTGTCTCTATTATTGCTCTACTAGAAAATTTCTCAAGATTTTCTAGTAGCCACATTAAAAAGTTAAAAAGGGCAAGGTAAAATTAATTTTATTTTTATATTTCATTTAATCTCATTTCCAAAATACCATCATTTAAATATGTAACCAATTTAATCATCATTGAGGTATTTTACAATTTTTTTTATATTATAATTTTGTAAGTCTTAAAAATCCAATGTATATTTTTCACTTCTAGGACATTTCAATTCAGCCTAGCCACATTTCAAATATTCACTAGCCACGTGTGGCTCTTGGCTACTGTATTGAACAACACAGGATATACAACTAGCATAACCACCCAAACCTTCAGATGTTTTCATATTAACCTTACAATAAAAGCCACAATCTGTGTATGGCCCACCAGCTCCTGCTTTCTGTTCACCTTCACATTCATGCCATAATCCCTTGCTCAGTTTCTGTTTCCCTGAGGATTAACACTCAGATCATAGAATGGTGTCAGAGTCTTATAGAATGCTTGGGTTGCGTGGTGCATTAGTTAATATGGCTGTACTTCTTAAAAAGATCATGAGAGACTATGGACTTGAGAAACAAACTGAGCGTTCTAGGGATGGGGGTGGGTGGGTTAGCCTGGTGATGGATATTAAAGAGGACACGTATTGAATGGAGCACTGGGTGTTATACGCAAACAATGAATCATGGAACACTACATCAAAAACTAATGATGTAATGCATGGTGATTAACATAACATAATAAAATCAATCTAGCTGGTTAAAAACTTGGTATTTTACTTGAAATGGGTTATATTAGTCCATTCTATCTCAAGTTAAGTTATATGAAAAAGATCTTCATTCAAGAAATCTAAACATCAGGACCAGAACACTGTGTATAATAATTCTTAATATATGTACCTCCCTGCAAAAAGACCCTTAAAAGCACTCATGTATATATTGCTTATATGTATAGAGAGAGAACATCTGAAAAATTTTCTAAGAAACTGGTCTCAGTAGCCAACTTTGGAAAAGACAAATACGATGGATTGGAAGACAGAATTTTTTCTTATATTATGACACATTAAAAAAATTATATATGCTTTTATAATGTTTGAAATTCTTACCAGAATTTTCAACAAAAGTGATAAAAAAGGCTTTTTCAATCAAAATTACTACAATATGATAAAATTACATTTTTAACAAAGCTATCAATTTAAAAAGATAAACATGCATGAGAGGAGGAAAATTCCATTGGTATTTTATGTTTTATTTTTCTCAGTAGGGCCCATTCTTCAGCTAGAAAGCTAGAAATTACAGTGGCATATTATCCAACATTATAATCAATGTATAAGTCCAGGAAGGGTTCAACCATATCATTGCAGTGTAGGAGGCAGACATAGTCTGTCGAAAAGTTCCTATGAATTTGATGGGATTTGTAGTC
The DNA here is from genome assembly GCF_029215605.1 of Mirounga angustirostris. Lineage (NCBI taxonomy): Eukaryota > Metazoa > Chordata > Mammalia > Carnivora > Phocidae > Mirounga > Mirounga angustirostris. The sequence continues at coordinate 33,505,799 of NW_026991723.1, forward strand.
CTACTTTACCCAGGGACTTGGCTGTCAAGCAACCAGAGAAAATCAATAAAGGCTCTTTACTTGTACTCTGAATTGCAGGGCATGTTTGATGTGTTATTAGCCACCTGGCTTGGACCATATTCTGGCAGGTTGTGATCATGTCATTGCACTGGTTCTAGATCGATCAAATTGTTATTTATTTATTTACTTACTTACTTACTTATTTATTTATTTATTTATTTATTTATTTATTTATTTATTTATTTATTTATTTATTTATTGGAGGTAACATAGTTTGGTGTAGTATTTATTTCCTGAAGTGAGTAATTCGCTGAACACTAATTATAAGAGCTATTCTTTAAAAAAAAAAATCTGCTTACTATATTTTTGGACACTAACAATCAACCTCATCATACTAATGACTCAGAAAAGTCCTATAGTAAAGAGACCTTCTTGGTCCTGTTTAATCCAGCATTTACCAAGCTTATATGATCAAGCAACTTTTAGTTTCTTTTGGACATACTTAATTGACAAACCAAAGGACACTGGAAACCTTTGGCATAGTTATAAGTGGACATTGCTTATCGTTCATGTGATTTTGTAACTTAATTTTCTTAAGCTTTCTTTATAAAATGGGGATAACAATACATGAGGACCAAATTAATTTAATGAAATAATATATGAAGGAAAGGCCTCCATAATGGGCAACACATAAAAGGAGGCACATAGGAACTCAACTGACATTAATTCTATTCTTTTCTGCTCTTCTGCACTTACTTGTTTCTCTCTGTTATTAGGAAACTTTTTCTAGAAAAGATGTGAATATTGCTAAAACATAATCATTAGAAAAGGAGAAGACCTTTTTTCTTACATTATGACACACATTTCCAGTGAGGCTAAGACATGAAGGAGGGCAGATGAAACAGAAGATGAGAGCTTGAACCACTCTTGTATATGTTGCTTTAATCCGGCTTTCAGCCCCCAAACAGATTTTGGTCTATAGAAATTCTTTAAAGTAGGAATTTCTCCAATTTTGCTTCCTCCCTCCCTTCTTTCCTTCCTCCCTCTTTTTTCCTTTCTTTTTCTTCTTTCTTTCTTTCTTTCTTTCTTTCTTTCTTTCTTTCTTTCTTTCTTTCTTTCTTTCTTTCTTTCTTTCTTTCTTTTCTTCTTTTTTCTCTTTCAAGATTTTATTTATTTGAGAGAGAGCGAGCACAAGCAGGAACAGGAAGAGGGGCAGAGGGAGAAGGAGAAGCAGACTCCACACTTAGCATGGAGCCTGACTCCAGGCATAGGACTTGATGCGGGGCTCAATCCCAGGACCCTGAGATCATGAAATGAGCCAAAGTTAGATGCTTAACTGACTGAACCACCCAGGCACCCTCTTTCTTTCTCCTGTTCTTTCTTTCTCCCATTCTTTTCTTTTCTCTTTTCTTTTTTCTCCTTCTTTCTTTTTTCCTCTTTCTTTCTCTCTTTCTTTCTTCTTTCTTTATTTCTTTTTTTCTTTCAACTGAGAAGAATCTTACAATTAGAAATCCCTAAACTAAATATAAGACTATGAACTCTATGAAGTCCTGGATTCATTCACTTGATCTTAAACATTTTGTGGAAGGTTCACTTGTTAGTATCATGAATAGCCTAGATCCCCAACAATGTTTCCAGCCTAAATTACCAAACATTGTCTTCTTGTTTGATACACACCTTTTTCTTTGATGTGTAGTAATATATGTTTATTTTGGGTTTAAACATAAGTTTAAAAACATCACATGTAGGTTTATTTATTTAAAATTGAATACTTGTCATCAGTTGGGGTCGGTGTTCCTTGAGATCGAAATAAGATCAGTTTAAAACCCCACTCTGCATTCTATGGAAGATCCAGTGCCATCAGAAAATGTTTTTGTGAATTTCTGGCAGGCTTTGCCTTTCATGGCCACCTACAGCCCCAGGTTCTGCTTCTGCTGAAGTAGTTCAGTTACACATTTTCCTGTCATCCCAAATGTGCTGTCCTTAGGACTCACTGTATCAACCCAGAGGTAAAACTCAGTCCCTTTATTTGATGTTCAGAACACAAACAACAATAAAAATTAAAAACAACAAATTCCTTATGAAGACTTTATGGATATAAAAGAATATTTAGGGAAAAGGAGAGGATTTACATTTCAGAAATGTAAGCAATATAAAAATTAAAGTAGGCACCTTTTTTCTTAAAGTCTTATAGCTATTTCTGCAAAATAGGGCTTCAGGGCTCCTCCATATGGCTAAACTCTGTCCTTTCATGCTTTACTCTCTCATTTTCTCTGTTATTTCTCCCTCAGTAGCAAAGGAGAAAAAAAATCTCTATGTCCCCCAAATATCCTAGTAAACATTAGGTGATGTCCTTATTGTTCAGGACGGTCAATAAATTCTTATTGCCATTTGCTCTGTTTAAAAAGGTCCATGTGAGAAGTAGCTCCAAGTAGAAACCAACCTCTGTGATTGCAACATTTGTCCCTTAAGATCTGCATTTTCATCTTGGGGTACATATTTGAACACATTGTCCATGACATGTCAATATGGGAGCTCTGTTTGTACCAAGAAGCAGTTTTAGTTTGGAAGCTAACTATTTAACATGTTCCCCAGAGCCCTTAACATTGAATTTTATATGAGCCACATATATTTTAGGTTAGATAGTCCCAAGTTTCCAACATGGTGAAATTCTATCCAAGTATTTTCAGAGGCTGTAGACATAGTTAGGAACTTAGTTATTATATTCATATTTATATTTGTATATATGAATAATCACTAGATGTCATAAATACTATCATTTAAGCCATGGTTATTTAATTTTGTTGCATAATTTTTATGTTCATATTTTGTTCATACAAGCATATTTATCTGGCATCATGAGGGAATGAGATATTTATTATTGCCAAATAATTAATGTTCCTCTTTAATAAGAAATGGCAAAATTTTATTAAAACATGTTCAGTAGAAGTATTTCTAAAATACATGTGTCTCTCACAAAATACATTGATCATATTGCAGTCTAAGCTGGGATGAAAACAAAGGGAGATGGAGGGGGGACATACCATTGGAGGAATTGCACAAAGGAGCATTATTCAAAATTGCAATCAGGAAGTCAGTTTAGTGAGTCTTGACCAGTAATGAAATAGAATGGAATAGAAAAATCAGAGTATATCACATATAATATGAATAAGTACTCTTCTGAGAAGTTTTGTTTGTTAGGGGTGTGTGGGTGTGTGACCTTGGATGAGATGCAAAATATAATTCTTACTGTGCATCACAAAAGCATTTGGTGAAAATCACTAGTATAGAGGCCAGCTTGTGCTGGGGCAGCATGGGATCACTACAATAGAGTTTGGTCATTACCTTTGCAGGTAAGAAATGAAATTTTCTTTGTGCATTCATTCTCAACTGAATCCTGATTGCTTCCTGAATAAAGGTCTAAGGTCAGGCTTAAGTTGGGGACTGCATGAATCAGACCTTTGTATCTCTCTGTTGGGCTCTGTCTACAAGAGGGCTCTGGAATTGGACCATATGGTTCACATTTTGGCTTTATCACTTATTAGTTGTGTGACCTTGGACAAGACTCTTAACCTTTTTAAGCCTTGGATTTCTCTCTTAGAAAGTGGAAGTAACAGGGCGCCTGGGTGGCTCAGATGGTTAAGCGTCTGCCTTCGGCTCAGGTCATGATCCCAGGGTCCTGGGATCGAGTCCCGCATCGGGCTCCCTGCTCCTTGGGAGCCTGCTTCTCCCTCTGCCCCTCTCTCTCTCTCTCTCTCTGTCTCTCATGAATAAATAAATAAAATCTTTAAAAAAAAAAAAAAAAAAGAAAGTGGAAGTAACAATAATTCTCATTTCCAAAGGTTACTGCGAGTGATATATGAGATCATTTATTAAGCCTTTAACATAAAGCCTTCATATAGGAAGCTTTGTTAACTATAAGAATAATTATTTTAATTTCCACAGTCATAGTTATAATATATATGAATGTTGGTCCTTACTCTGTGTGTGTTGGAGGTTGGAGTAGAATGGAGGTCTTATTTATGATATAAAAGTCATAAAATTATATAATTTTAAAATTATAATATTTATCATATAAAATTAGGTCTAAATTCAGTCATTATTCATTGAAGGTCTCGAATATCCAGTGATGATTCTTTCTTTGGAGTTGACCTAGGCTACAGACTCAGGGTCAATGGGGAAATGGGTGGCTGATTTACATTAATCAAGCTCACAAGAGGCAGAATTGTAAATATACATTTCTTAATTATTCATATTAGATATTACTTTTTTTAGTGATCAGAATCTTTGTGCCCCCTAGAGAGGACATTCCTCCTCCATTATTAAGGTGTCTGAGATGGCTCAAATCTTAATTGAGAAACTGCTTGTTGTATGCAAGAATAACTCTGTGGGGATTATTTTAGCCTAAACTCTAAACCTCCAAAATAACCCTAATGAAAGAACATCTCTCTAAAGAAATTTGTCTTATCTTTCAGATTTAAGATATTCTTTAAAAATGTTATATACTGATAAAGTTGGCCTATCCTGAAATGAGTTCCATGCCAGTAATTCCTATCTTACTTTCCAGTTTTTGTCTGTAAGTATATTAATATCTCTAATTGAGCTATGGTCAAGCCCAGGATAGATAAATATACAGAGGCAGCTACTAGTTTTGAAGCTCAAGGTGTACATTATTGATAATGGAGTAAGGCTCTCTTTCCTTAGAGTACAGAGTATAGAGTAAGCCTTAACACAGTACTTAACACAGTACTCTCCACAGCTTGTGCCAGTCTATTAGAGCTGGCACTGCAGATGAAAATTATTTCCCATGACATGTCAAGAAACTCTTCTCTGAACATGTCATGATTTAATTACACTGACTTTTGGAATTCTAGGAATGTCCCATTGCTATTACCCACAGAGCATAACAAAATGTCCTTGATGATTCTGGGTCTCTATCATTAATCACTGCAAAGATTATCATTCACTCAAGTCTACACTATGACTGGTGTCTATTAGATCCTTATACCTACACTGAATGACTCTAAAATCTTACCTTTTAAGTTTTAGTTACTTTTTTCCCCTCCTTATTATATTAGAGGTCTCCCCACCCTCTAAGGCTGTTGGTTATCCTTCTTATATTATTAAGATGTAACTATTTAATTATTGACTGAATAACTAAAAGAATCTATCCTCCAGAGTTTCTTTTCCTAATTTGCTGCTTCTTATCAACTTTGAACTGAAAAATTACATCTTGTTAGATTGTATCAAGGAGAAGAGTAAGTCCAATATGGCTTATTTATTGGGATTTATAAGATTTAGCCTATTAGGCTTGTAAACTTTATGTTGAGTTTTCCCACATCTTTACTACCTACATTCTAATGGTTGGAAAGGCTTTTCAGTACTAACTCAGAAATGCAAAGATGGCTTTCATTAGAAGCTCTCTACTAAAATGTTAACAGTGTTACATTCTGGATACTAGGAATGTATGTACTTTCATTTATTAACATGTTCTATTTACTTTTTTGTGTTTTCCAAATTATTTAGTTATTTCCTATATTTATTACTTTACTTGAAATTAATAATAATTATAATGACAATAAATATTTAATTAGGACTTAGTACATACCAGGTACTGTGCTAAGTTCCTTCATGTGGGTTAACTCAGGAATTCTTCATAGTAACCTACTAAGATTGGTACTATTATCTTCATGTTATTCATGAGGAAATTTTGTCTTGAAGAAGTAAGCTAACTTGCTAAAAGGTCACATAGAATATGTGTTAAAGAATCTGGATTCAAACATGGATCTTTCTTAGTATTCTCTCTCATTTCCAATCTCTAGTAGATTCTTTTGAGAATATGTCCCTGGCTTCTAGTGAAGGCTACATAGGCTCTTTTTGTGAGAACTTCTCCCTAACCCAAGCACCCACCCTTTTGTCTTCCTAAAGCTATAGTTCATATTTGGCTTTCTTTTCCCATGCCATATCCATGGCACAGATGATTGGATAAAAAGTAGATACATGATCAGAACCAAATAAACAAGATTCTTCTTTCCTTCTCCTCCTCTTCCTTCTCCTTCACTTTCTTCTCCCTCTCCTCCTTCTTCTTTTTAAATTGGATGTTTGGAACATTTGTATTCTTACCATATAAATGAAGTTTCAGAAAAAAAAAAAAACACTCTTCTGAGAAAGAGAGAGAGAGGTGAATAGAGGCAAAGAGCAAAACAAACTCAGGAGACACAGAGAGAGAGAAAGAACATGTGTTGGATTCCTGGAAGCCTTCCAGTACTTGGTATAGTCCAAGTGGCTTTTGGGTTTCATTGACTCACATGCATTGATAATTTCCCCATTTTTGTTTAAAACAATTCAAGTTGGATTCAGAATGTGTCCATAATTCACACTGGAGCTGTTTTCCTAAAATAAATTATTTTTTTTTATCATTATCTTGCATTGAACCACCACCTTGATGTGTCTCAGGTTTCTTTCTGTTCTCAAGATGAAACTCCTTAGTATGATTTACCTGGCCCCTCACAACATTTCCCATTCTGCTTTCCTATTTGAATTTCCCACCACAAACCCCGCCCTAGCAAACTATGTGTGTCCTAATTCATCATGCTCTCACAACTTCTGTAGGTTGTCATGCCAGACCCTGACAACCTACTTCCTCTGAACAGTTAGTAGTGAGCTTCTTAATCACTTTTCTAATACTTATTCAGTGGTGTGCTAGAGCTGACTTACTCTATCTCCTAAGAGCTGATTTTTAAGTGTTCAGAAATTTTGCAGCTAGTTGATGCCATATTGGTTGCTTGAAATCAACCACAATGGGAGTATTTACACCATAAAATTGGCAAGCAATACATATCAAAGCACCTGCCTCTCCCCAGAGTCAGTTGTTAAACATTTACTGGCAAACTACTGCCTATGGCACTTGTTTTACCATTGTATTTTGATCATCTGTCTTCTGCTCTCAAACCCTGGGAGTGGGTGAGACAGATGGCAGATGGATACTGGAATAAGAAGGGAATAAAGGCTAAAAGTAGGGATTTTAATCTCTTACATCAAATACTCTGTTCATGAAACTTGTGAAATCAATGGATCAATGAAAAGCTACCTGCATTTTTTGTTGTTGTTGTTGTTGTTGTTTGGAATAGACCATTTAAGAGATAACTACATATGCTGTTTGAAAATTGTTTTAAGAGGAGTTATACATTCTTTCCTATTGCCTATTGCAACTTTGGCATCCAGTACAGTCCCTGTTAAAACTAATCTTAGCAAGTAGAGAACATTTCCTCTCATGCTGACCAAAGTTAAGATTAAGTCCAGGTGATCTTCATCTTAAAAAAAATTCCCTTTATTAAAATAAAGACCACTTTTTGCTCACTTTTAACCATTTCTATAATCTAATTATTTTGACTTTTCCCTAATGAGTTCATTTTCTTCAACCTTTATTAAAGTTGTGGCTCCCTCCTCAATTAATATTTTAAAAATTTTCAAGCAGAAATGACTTTAAGAATCTTATAGTTAAACATCATCTTTCATAGAGCAAAAAATAGGCCTCAGAAAAATGGAAAAATTTGCCAATATTACATAGCTAGCTATTGATAGAGCTTATACAAATATCCATGCTTCTTGAATACTCAATGTTATTTCCCCTCTTCTCATCTACTTTCATTTTAGGACTGTAGTAGTTAGAAAAATTAAGAAAATATTACTTTAAACCAGTCTTTCTTGTAAAATATTTGCTTTCTGAAGGCACCATATCTCTTTGCTCTCTAGGCAGAACTGTTGGGGGCTGCTAGTCTCCCTGGAGTTTTCCCACCTGAATAGTGGTGCTGCAGTGCCTATTTCTGTTTGTTGTCTGTCCTGCTGGTTCATTTTGATTTCACCTTTATGTTTTGTGTAGCTCACATGGTTCTGCTCCATCCAGCAGGGTTCTGCTTTCAACATTCTTGAAATAAGAAAAATGCAGGGATAATTTTAAATGAGTTTTGCTGGGAGTTAGTAAAGGGAAGGATGAGTTGTTATGGCAGGATTAACTGCAGCTGCTGAAAATGCAGCTGGATGGAGAATGCCAGGTCATAGAGAGTGTACAGTGGCTCACACATACACACATACATAGGCTCATTCTTATTGTTGTGCAGGGTGGTAGTTCTTTTGTGGTAGGCAGTGTGTGTGTAGAGGACAACTGAGACATGTGGGCATGTGTAGCTGGAATAGAGAAAGGTGGAAATCCTGAGGATGGCAGCTGGGGCTCAATCTGTAGCATTTAAGCCAAAGGTTTGGGAAGTGCAATGACAGAAAGGGTAGCAGAGGACAGGGAGAGTAGAGAAGGCAACAGATTTGCTTGCATGTAACTGCCTCTGTTATTAGTACACACGCATACATATTTTTTTCCTCTCATCTATTGTGAGTCATTCTTCTGCCTACCCTCTTTTTAAAAATTCCATTATTATTTGTGAGTTAATATATATAGGGTGTTTATTAATTTAAACCTTACTGAGCATTGTTACATGTGAGACACTTTGCTTCTACCTCAAAACCTTGTAAAAACTATAAAAGATGTCATGGACTTATATCATAGGAAAAGGAGGCACTTGTTGCAGGTATATTTTCTACAAGTTTGCAATATATGAAATTAACAATATTCAACTTTTTTGAACTATAAAAATGATAGTATCATATTGTCTTTCTTTTATTTGTCCAGGGTTAGTGAGATATAGACAACACCTGAAGTGGTTGCTGTGTGGGGAGCCATTTAAAAATGACTTTTATTTTTATTGTTCCCTTTCCAGAATATGTAGCACACGGCTTTGAAATCTAAAAGGGTTCAAAGGCTTCAGGGTTCTTTGTTGTTGTTGTTGTTGTTGTTGTTGTTTTGATTTTTTTTAGATTTTATTTATTTGTTAGAGAGAGAGCATGAGTGGGGGGAGGGGCAAAGGGAGAGGGAAAAGCAGATTCCTGCTGAGCCTGGAGTCAGACATAGGGACCCATCCCAGGACCCTGAGTTGGAGGCAGATGCTTAACTGACTGAGCCACCCAGGTGTCTGTAAAAAACTTCAGTTTTAATCTCAGTGCTCTCACTTACTTTCTTTGTGATCTTGAGCTCATTTTATTGCCTCCATAAAACTTAATTATTTCACCTATAAAATGGGGATAGCAGTAGAAACAACTGTATTAGTTCTCTCTTGCTACATAACAAATTTCCCCAGAACTTAGTGGGTTAAAAAAAAATCAAAAAAACCACAAACATTATTCATAATTTTTGTGGGTCAGGAATTTGGAAGCAGCTTAACTGGATGGTTTTGGTTCACATTCTCTCATGAGGTTGTGGTCAAGGTGTTAGCTGGAGTTTCGTCACCTTAAGACTAGACTGAGGCTGAAGGAACTGTTCACTTGCATTCATAATGAGTTGCTGCTGGCTATTAGGATGTCTCAGATCTCCACTGTGTAGACTTCTCTGCAGGGCTACATAAGTGCTCTCACAATATGGCAGTCAGCATCCTCCAAAATGAGTAATCCAAGAAAGGGTAAGATAAAATCTGCACTATATTCTATGGCTTAGCCTCAGAAGTCCTACATCGTCCTTTCCACAATATCCTACTGATTATGTAGGTCAGTTCTATTCAGAGTAGGTAGTGACTGTACAAGAGTGTGAATATCAAGAAGGCAAGGATCACTGAAGTCATCTTGGTGGCTGGACCACACCAACCATACATTTATTGTTAGGAATAAATAATGCACATAAGTACTTAGCCTGGCATGTATCAAGCATAATTTAAATTCTAATTAAGTTATTACTAATATTAATTTATTAAAATAAATTTAAATGTTAATGCATAATTTCTGTTTAAAGTTTGTAAAATGCAAAAAAAAACCCAACAGAAATTTTAAATAAAAAAAAAACACCCATTTCTAACTGTCCTCTAAACCTCTCATCTAGAATAGTACATATAACACAAAACATGCAGTGAGGTGTGTCAAAATAAAATTCTAGAATCCTTGCAGCTCCATAGGTAATTATGTGACTATTTGAAAAAAAAAAGTTTTAATAAATACAAAGTTTATTTTTGTACAGTATGATCTCATATTTAGTTTATATGGTCCTTTTGAGATTATAAATGAATTAGGAAGAAATTAGCAAGTTCTTTTCAATATACTAAATTCTCTTCAGTGGTCTATAAGTTCATAAATTCCTCCTGTTCTTCTGAATACAGTTAATGTTTTATTTAAAAGGTATCTTTTGGTTGTAAGTGACAGAAACCAAGTCAGTCTATTTTAAGATAAAAGGGAATGTTTAAGCTCAAACAACTAATAAGTCAGGGGTGGAACAGTGTGTGACATAGATTCCAGGGGTTCAAATGATATCCTCAGGTCATTTCTCATGTTGCTTCCCCCAATGTGGTGAGCAACATGGTCACCAGTATACCCAAACCCCTACATTTATAGCATAGCATTAGAATAGAAAGAAGATCTTTCCCTCCCAGAACGTACTTAATCCCAAGTCACATGCTCACTCCTGAGCCAATCGCTGTAGTTAAAGAGATGAGTACTTTGATTGACCAGCCTGGTTGATGTTTGTACTTTGAGATAACAGTATTGATGGTGGTAGTTAGTGGTAGTGGGTAGGGTTGGAGTCAGGGGACACCATGAATTTTAGTCCCACCAGCTCACCATAGGAGCCAGAAGAAATCTAGTGGGAAAGTGTGTAAAGAAAAGGAAAATTATAGCTACTATAGCTGACTATGAATAAGTAGAATTTATGATAGAAGCACTCTGCAAAATGAATTAAAAATAAATGTTTAGAATAGTTTTGTTTCCTATTATATATAATATTTTATTTTATATTTTTATAAAGGAAGAAGGCATAGGGTGTGTACATCCTATAGTTAGAAGATTTAAATATTGGTCACCTGTGAGGGGAAAAAAAAATCTTTCCTGCTTATTGTTGCAAAGATGGACCACACAAAAATTAGTTTTTTAATAACCCATGACACAAAAGTATAAAATATAGAAGTTTAGAAAGCTGCACAAGCACTTTGTGAATATTCTACAGACCAGTAGTTTTAAACTAGGTTAAGAAAGGGTGCCTGGGTGGCTCAGTTGTTAAACGTCTGCCTTCGGCTCAGGTCATGATCCCAGGGTCCTGGGATCGAGCCCTGCATTGGGCTCCCTGCTCCACAGGAAGCCTGCTTCTCCCTCTCCCACTCCCCCTGCTTGTGTTCCCTCTCTCGCTGTGTCTTTCTCTGTCAAGTAAAGAAAATCTTTAAAAAAATGTATAAACTAGGTTAAGAGGAATTGGTTCAGACTATTTATTGCTGAGGGATGGTAATGATTCAGAGAGGAAGAATCTTCAATTTCCAATCTCTCAATTTTGTTTTTGTCTGTCTTATCTGGAGGGATCCTGCATGAGTTTTCATTTGGAAGGAGGGTTCCATTACTAGGAAAAATAGTTTGGAAATCTAATGTCATGTAAAAGATGATTATAAAGTTTTAGGGTCTGTATGCCCTCACACATTCATTCAGTTATTCAACAAACATTTGTTTATTTGTGGGCAAATAAACAAAAGCATTTCTCTTCCCTCTTGGAGCTAAGAATTTAGGGTGTATCTGTTGTTATCTTAGGGTTATTATAAGCTCAGACCAGAAACTGTGGCCCAAGTCCACTAACATTTGACAGATATTTAGCAAGCTCCTCTTATGTGCAAGGTAGTAAGTGGGGTGATGTCATGGGTGGGTGCTGGGAATGCAAAGATGGATAGCAAACCCTGCTCTCAGAAAATCACAAATCAATATTGTGCTTCTTGGTCTCAAGGATGGTGGACTTTTGACCTCCTCTTATGCTTCTACTAGTAGTGAGGGAGGAAATATGTAGTGAACATTGTCTTCCATATTTCTCATCCCACTCCCTACCACCACCAACAACAAAATTCCTTCTGTAATGTTTAAAGAACCTCTAGGAAGAAAAATGACCACTATACAATAGCTTTTAGTGGCTAAATCACACTCATGGACTATTTGTAGATCCCAAGAGGACTATACTGTATCAACCTCATTCCTAACTGTGGAACAATATTTCAAATGCAAAATCTTCTTGGAGGGGAAATTTACATGTTTTTATTTATAACATCTATACTTTAATGCAGAATTCTTAGGGCAGAGTTTCTTAAAGTGTGGTCCACAGATCACCTATATTAGAGTCACATATGGAACATACTAAAAATGCAGATTTCTGGGCCTCACCCCAGACCTTCATAATGAGAATCTGCAGACTCCAGAATTCAGTAATTCAAAAGAGAACACTAGGTAAGTCTTAGACACACTAATATTTCAGTGAGCAATGTTTCTTAGGTTCAGAAGCCTAAGTTGTGTGAGATCTCAAATGGGTAACCAGTCTTACTTAGGAATGTATTCATTCATTGTGTTATGAGTAGGCAACATTAACAAACTCCATTAAACAATAGCAATGACAAACCACCAACATACCACTAATCAGAGTTGGGCCTGGTAAAGCAGGTCTCTTCACACATCAGTTTTCTGTTCTAACCCAAATCAAAGTGACTACTGGCTTGATAACAGAGAACCCTACTTTTCCTTGTTCCAAAGATCTGGGGATGCAATAAAGTTAACAGAAGAATAGCCCTCTGGCTGGACACCCAGCAACCCCATTCTCAAATTCCTCCTAAGGCATCTAGGAAGTCCCCAGAGGGTACTTCATTGTGCTTTCATGTGGTCCCTAGATGACCACATGCTCTTGCTCTTCAAATTTGCATTAATATTGCTCTGAAACTATCCCTGGTGTGTCCTGGCTTTGTACTACTCTGCTACTGATGAAAGCAGCTTTGAGGTTGCTGTGGTTTTCTGCTCTCAACTTCCCAAACCCAGGAGCTTGGTTTGGTCCTGCTTTCCTACTTCTAGTTCCAACAGTTTACCCTGCCAATGAGGAATACTTTCTTCATCTAGCCCTGTGTTGTCTTCTGCATCCAAAGTTTTAAATGGATTCAACTTTTAGTTTCTGTGTCTTGCCAGAGAGTGGAGTGATGTGCTTCTCATTTGGTCATATCTTCCTGTGCACAGAAATTGGTCAGAAGTCTCTTATGGTGGAGTTTAGGAGGTTGGGTAGGGAGCTAATGACACTTAAATTGATTTTTTTTTTCTCACAAGTTGCTTCAACTTCATATCAAGTTTGTTGACCTCAACATCCTCTCTAGTAGGTTGAGATTTTTTTTTTTTAATAAGGTGATTTCATTGAGTTAACAGTGTCATCAAGGACATAACTTTCTGTCTTCCTGCTGTGCCATCAATAGCTCATTGGCTTGTCCTCACACTGGTTCACTCCATGGTCACAGGATAGCTACAGCAGTGCCAGGCATCAGATACAGACCCAACAATCAAAAGAAGAGGAGGTCCATCTCTTTCTCTATGTCTGTTTTAATACTGAGGAAAACTCTCTCACAAGATTCTTAGCAAGTTGAACTTTAATCTCTTGGACAAGAACTGGATCATATGCTCACTCCTAAACCAATCACCATCAAGGGGAATAAGTTAATCTTGTGAGGTTTTTGTTTGTTTGTTGCTAGAATATTCAATATATTCTCCCTAAGGGCTAGACACATGAATACAGTTAGAGTGTTATTAGCATACAAGAAAGAGGTGGGTTTGGGATAGGCAACCAACTACTAAAAGACTTCTGGTCCTTCATGATGAAAAGCTCTGGAAGACTAATGGAGTTGTTCATATCCTTATCTCTGGCATGTTTACAACTCCTAGATTCCCACTCTGGAACCATAGAATAGCCAGAAGCACATCTGATTTTGGTTTACAGTGATGAGGATGTTCTAATTTGATTTGATTTGATTTGATTTGATTTTTCACTGGTTATACACAATCTACAGTGTCTGATTTTTCAATTCATTTCTAACTAGACCCTGCCTTTTTTTTTTTTAGAAAAAAAAAAAACCTAAAAAATAAGAAACGAAAACAAAACTAAGAACTTTCAAGTTTGCAGGTGAGTATAAGTAACATGAAGGTTTAAAATAAAACAATTGAGGGGTGCCTGAGTGGCTCAGTGGTTAAGCGTCTGCCTTCGGCTCAGGTCATGATCCCAGAGTCCTGGGGTCAAGCCCCGCATTGGGTTCCCTGCTCGGCAGGGAGCCTGCTTCTCCCTCTCCCACTCCCCCTGCTTGTGTTCCCTCTCTCGCTGTGTCTCTCTCTGTCAAATAAATAAATAAAATCTTTAAAAAAATAAATAAAAAATAAAATAAAACAACTGAGATTTAAACAAAACATTCATGTTTGATAGCTTCTAGGGTTTTCCAGTCATTTCATTTCTCCTGATCAGAACTCTCTCTCTCACTTTTCACAACAGCCAACAAATTTAATGGAGCAAGTAACATGAGTCACAGACCACAGCCTCATTTCAAATGAAAAATGCCAAAGTACACCCTCTGCCTCAATCCTGTGTCAAATTCCTGTGTCCAAAAAAAGGAGGGAAGGAAGGAAGGATGTAAGAGGAAAGGAAAGATCTCCTGCAAATCTGTCAAATGAACAACTGCAAGCAGCCATTAAAGTTAATTAGAACCAAGTGTCAGAAACAGAACTTTGAAGATTTCACTGATGTTTACTCTAAAACCCACTTTCCCCCAAAGCTTCCATGTGCTTCTTTATTTGGTTTTATTTCTAGGACTTGTGCTTACAGCAGCAGATGTGGGAGCAAAAATGAAATCAGAAGGACTTTGGTATTCTGGAGTAAATTTTTCTCCACTGCATTAGTGAGAGAGAACAGATTGTAGCTAGGATAAGAGCAGTGTAAATAATTTTAAGTGTGCAATAGCACACAGCATCGATTTAAATGACCTGGTAACTCGGCACCATCCCAGGCAATTATTCCTTAAGTGGGATTTATGTTGTGTGTTGTCAAAAAGCAGTTCAAACCTTGGACACATATATGTTTAAATATATGTTTGGAAATTGCTCTTCTCAATTGGAAAAGATCTTTGCTTTGTTATAAAAATCAGAAAGGCCATTTTCTGTATCTTTTCTTTTAAATTTAATAACCCTCGGTGGTGTGGAGGAATGGTTCACTTTTTTCCAGTAATTTAAATATTTTTGAAGATGCACATGCAGATTTATTTGAAAAGTGTCTTCTAACAAGGATAGCATTTATCATTAAAAATATATGAATGAAATTACAAGAAGGCTTACTCTTTTATTTTTAATGATATCTTTTATATATATCTAAAACTTTCTGGGCTTTTAGTGAAACTGCAAAAGAAATTAAAATATTTTAGGTTTTCCCCTCCACATTTCTTTCTGGGGAAGCAGCAAGGCTTGGATTCACATAAAGAACTGCATGTTAATGTCATAGCCTCAGATTGACTGGGTAAATGCCAAGGAGCACATCAGAGTTAATAATGAAACTTCCAGTGACAACTCAGTCAGCCTTTGACTTCATGTTTTATGGCTCCCCACTCTGTCTGACATTATATTTCAGGACTATAGTTGGAATGCTGAGCACAATGGTTGGCACATTCTAATCTCAGGTGCCCAGATGTGTTGGTGGATTTTTCTTTTCAGTTCACAGCCAATACGCCTCATGAAACTTGGGTTTAAACTTGGCTGTAATTTTGGCAGCAGAGCTGCCAGTCAAGAGCTGATCTAACCCTTGCATTTGTTGTTCTTCTCTCTCATTTATAACTTGCCAAAGCAGAACCAGATCTATGGGACATTCTCAGGTGGGATTCTGATCTAATGTATAGAATCTATACAAGTACTGTATTGTTTCATAATATAAGAAAAAACATGCTGGATTCTAAAGCCTTGTCTTTAGCTTCTCCAACTTTTTTGTTGTTGTCCTACTGTTGCTTGACACCCTTACCTTGGTTTTCTCTAAAAAAGTCTCATGAGTGAGTCTTCTCCAAACCCTCCTCCATCTGATTTTGCTAATTGTGATATGATAAACTTATTTCTCTCTCTCATTCTTCCTCCTTTAGAGGGAATAGACACATTAAAATCAGGATAGCAAAAAGAGGAATTTGGTAATGAAGAAAGAAACAGAAACCCTCCTTATGCAAAAAGATTGTTGTGGCAGCATAGAACTATTCTGTTGTCTTACTAATTCTCCACTTGCAGCATCCTAAGTACTATCCACCCCACCACACATATCCCTGTCCACAAATAATTGTTAATTTGTGCCAGATGCATGAGAAGAAGAGGAAGGCCTCCAGAAGAGAAAGGCAGAGGGGTCAAATAGACATCAGTCATAGAGAGAGGGCTTTACTTTCTAGTGACTCCAAAGGTGGGAGGGGTAGGCAACTCTGATATGTAAGAAGCTACTCTGTCTTCTGGATGATTATGGGATGGAAGTTGTGTCTCAAAGTAAAGGACAATTTTTATATCCTCTGTGTTCTCTGTGAGCACTTGACTTAAGAGTAAGGGTATTTAAAAGTGAATGGTGCCACCCTTCTTACTCATTAGTAAAGAATAGTACTGGGATTATTCTAAATTGACTTCAAATTTCTCCATACTGAACGAAAGCCAAAAAGGGCTGGCTGTCACGAACATTATGTCAGTCTGTTTCCCCACCTTAAATACAGATCAATTTCTGCATGAAGCTATTTCATGATCTTGGTCAATCCATTCAATAGGTGAAGCTCAGATAATTTATGATTTGACTACACCTACAGGATGTGTTGGAACAGGTAATCAGAATCAGACTGTTCATTTGATTATAATACATTGCCTAGGAAGTACCTGCAAATTAGGGTCTCAAACAGGATGATTTGAGGATGTCCTTGCCTATGTGGTTACATGTGTAAAGTTCTCTGGAAATAGGAAGGCTGGCCCTAAGCCTTCAGACCTCACCAGCATTTTGGTTTGCTTAATTGAGCACACTCAGATTACTTGTACCCGTGGTATTAGCTATACTAATTTATATTCAATAAACATAAATTCTAAGGGATGAGACATTTAATCAGAAAAAAATTTAAGAGCAAGTTCTTAAAAGTTACTGTAAGATGTTACTTGCTAGCTCATGGCCTCCTATGCTACTGTTTTCTGACACAGTTAACTTTTTGTGCATAATAAAGCAAGATCATAAACCAAAAAATAAAGCAAAGAATGATGGGCTTTTAAGGCTAGTGGTATTGTTATAGATCATCTGATTGAAACCTATATTTTACAGAAAAGAAAGAGGCCTGGAACCTGCATGCCTTCATTCACTGACAATTATTCATTTTGCTCTTACTGAATACCTGGCATTGTTCTAGTTACCAGAAATAAAGTTGGAAACTTAACACTTTAAGTTTCTATCCTCATGACACTTATATTTGACTGAGGAATGAACAAGTGTGGGTATGTGTTTGAGCAGAATGTTAGGTAGTGATGGGTGTTAGGAAGAGAAAGAGTACAGAAAAGAGATAGAGTAATAGGAGCAAAAGTGGGAGCTCTTCTGGATTTGACAGGAAGCACTCTGAGGGAATTTGAGCAGATATCTGACTGATGTGAAGGACAAGCTATGTGACTATTTGAGGGGAGGAGTTCCAGGCAGAGGGAACAGTGAGTGCAGACTCTGAGGCAAGATGTTATGTGTGTGTTTGAGAAGCAGCAATGGATATGCTTGGAACTCTGAACAAGAGGGAAAGTGTGAAATGAGATCACACAACTATCCAGGGCTCAATCATATAAGATCTCAAAGGCCAAGAAAAAGAAGCTTAGAATCTATTCTAAGTGTGATAGGAAAAGATTGGTGATTGGTGAGTTTTAAGAAAGAGTATGAATGATCCAATTTACATTTGAATTGGTCATTCTGGCTGCTGTGTGGGGTGAGAGTATAGGAGGTATGAGACAAGAAGGAAAATCCGTCAGGAGAGGATTATAATAGGCCAGGTAACAGCTGTGGTGACTTGAAGCAGGATGATGTAGTTGGTAATAAGGATCAGACTTTAGGAATATTCTGAAGATAGAACTAATAGGATTTGCTGTGGGGTTGAGTGTATTAAAAGATAAACTGTGGCCTATTAAAAATTTTAAGAGTTTATTTGAATAAAAATTTATTCGAATCAGGCAGTGCTAAACCAGAAGTGGTTAGGAGCACTCCTGAACAGAAGCCAGGGAAAAGACTCATATAGTAGAAAATGTGGGAACAAAGAAGAAATTATTGATTTGCTATAGCTTAAAGCATATTTGGCTCCTTGTGATTGACTGTCCTTCATGTTTTGATTTCATTACCCTGAGGCATTTACAAGTTTAGATTTTCATTTGTTTATGGAGGCTAGCATGACATTAGAGCAAACTCAGTCTAATGGCCTCTTTGTTTAATTAACTTAATAAATGTGTAATATAGAAGAAAAGGAAGAGTCAGAGATGATTTCTGAGAGGATAGTGATGCCACTTCTTAAGAAAGGGACCAAGAGGTAAAGCAGATTTGGAAAATAAAAGCAGAAATCAAGAGTTTCTTGATTTTGGTTTTGGGAGTGTTAAATTCAAGACACCTATTAGTCATCCAAATAGCAATGTCAAAAGGCAATTGAATATATGAATCTGGAGCTCAGGAAGACTTTGGGTCAAGAGGTATAAATTTAAGAATCATTACCATTGACTTATCTAAGATTACTGAGAATAAAAGTCTAAACTTGTACCTCCTGGTTGGTCAGAAGAAAGATGGTAGTGGAGTAGGAAGACCCAAGGCTTGTCTTGTCCCACAAACATAACCATATAACAACCAAGTCATCCTAAATAACCTGGAAGTCGACCTGAAGTAGGACATAACAAACTCCACAACTAAAGGGAGAGAAGAGGCCATATGAAAGAAAGTAGGAAGTGCAAACACAGTGGTTTAGGGGAGAAAGGGATCATAGATGCTTCAGATAGGAGGGAGCTATGATTGTGGAGAAGAGTGAGAGAGAGGAGCATACAGGGGAATGCACAAGGAGAATGTTTCCCCAGAGCCATTGGCTTGGAAAATGAGAGGGGTTCTTGCAACAATTGGGGCTTAAAGCTTGGAGTTTTAAAAGTCAGCAGGCTTAGCTGGGATAGAGCCCAGAGGTCACTGCCCTGCTCCTGGGGGCAGACAGTGTGGAAAGAGCAATTTGAAGAATGCCTGGAGCACACAGAAGGGAAATCATTTGCCCTTCTCAGAGTGCTTCTCTGAGAGGCTGCATTCAAGGAGATGCATTTCCAGGAACAAAGGAGTTGGCTGGCACCATTTCCCTCCTCTACCCCTCAGCATAAAGACAGAAACATTTGCAGGAAGCAGCACAGTGCTGACACTGGCTGCCTAAATTGCTTACACCAAGCCCAACACCCCTTTGCTCTACTGGGACTGCCCCTCTCAGTCAAGCTTGCCTCAGTCCCAGCATGGGAGGCCCCTCCCCCAGAAGACCAGCACAAACCCCTGCCCACACCATGTCTCCTGACTGGAGACTTATGCAGGGCCTCATTTCTCATAGAAGTAGTATCAGGCCTCATTTACAAACAGACCAGAGCACACCTAGTTAAAATTTGCCACATTCAGGCCAAGGACCAAACACTGCCCACAGCAGGCAAGGAGAGCTTCTAGAGATGACTGGCCTGAAAGATACAACAATCAAAATACAAAAAAAAAACACATGAAGGACATGCCAGAGACATTCCCTGAAGTGCCAGGCCCTGAACACTACACGACCTCTTCTACATAAAGTCATTACTTTCAGGGGCAGGAAACATACCTGGCTTTCCTAACACAGAGAAGAAGACAGAGACTTAGATGAAATGCCACGATGGAGGAATTTATCTCAAATGAAAGAACAAGATAAGGCTACGGCCAGAGATCTAAGCAAAACAGATATAAGTAACATGACTGATGGAGAATTTAAAGCACTAATCAAGGATAGTCACTAGGCTTGAGAAAAGAATAGAAAACATCAAGGAGACTCTTACCACAAAGATAAAAGAGTTAAAAAAAGAATCAGAGATGAAGAATGTAATAAACAAGATTGGAAACATGCTTGATACAGTGGACAGCAGGCTGGAAAAAGCAGAGGAATGAATTGGTGACCTAGAAGACAAAGTAAAGGAAAATAAAAGAAACTGGCCAAAGATCTGCAAAAGAATTATGGAACATGAGACTAGACTTAGGAAACTTCAGTGACTTCATCAAATATGATGATATTTGTATCACAGGGTTCCCAGAAGAAGAAGAGAGAGAAAAGGGGGCAGAAAATTTATTTGAGATAATAGCTGAAAACTTCCCTAATCTGGGGAAGGAAACAAATATCTAAATCCAGGAGGTGTAGAGAACTCCCATTAAAATCTACAAAAGCAAGCCAACACCAGGACATATTGTAATTAATTTTACAAAATATAGTAATAAAGAAAAAATCATAAGCAGAAGAAAAAAGAAGTCCTTAACTTACAAGGGAAGATACCTAAAGTTAGCTGGATATTTTTAACACAAATTTTGCAGGCTAGAAGAGAGTGGCATTATATATATAATCTTAAATATAGATTTTATTTATTTGTTAGACAGAGAGAGAGAACACAAGCAGGGAGAGCAGGAGGCAGAGGGAGAGGGAGAAGCAGGCTCCTGGTTGCCCAATGCAGGGCTCGATCCCAGGACCCTGGATCAGGACGCGAGCCAAAGGCAGATTCTTTTTTTTTTTTTTTTTTATGTTATGTTAATCACCATACATTACATCATTAGTTTGTGATGTAGTGTTCCATGATTCATTATTTGCGTATAACACCCAGTGCTCCATGCATAACATGGCCTCTTTAATACCCATCACAAGGCTAACCCATCCTCCCACCCCAATCACCTCTATAACCCTCAGTTTGTTTTTCAGAGTCCATCGTCTCTCATGGTTCATCTCCCCTTCTGATTACCACCCCCTTCATTCTTCCCCTCCTGCTATCGTCTTCATCTTTTTTTTTTTTAAACATATAATGTATTATTTCTTTCAGAGGTACATCTGTGATTCAAAAGTCTTGCAAAATTCACAGTACTCACCATAGCACATACCCTCCCCAATGTCTATCACCAAGCCACCCTATTCCTCCCACCCCCCATGACTCCAGCAACCCTCAGTTTCTTTCCTGAGATTAAGAATTCCTCATATCAGTGAGATCATATGATACTTGTCTTTCTCTGATAGACTTATTTCGCTTAGCACAACACTCTCCAGTTCCATCCACGTCATTGCAAATGGCAAGATTTCATTCCTTTTGATGGCTGCATAATATTCCATTGTATATATATACCACATCTTATTATCCATTCATCTGTTGATGGAAATCTTGGCTCATTCCACAGTATGGCTATTGTGGACATTGCTGCTATAAACATCAGGATGCACATACCCCTTTGGATCCCTACATTTGTATCTTTGGGGTAAATACCCTGTAGTGCAATTGCTGGATCATATGGTAGCTCTATTTTCAACTTTTTGAGGAACCTCCATACTGTTTTAAAGGGTGGCTACACCTACTTGCATTCCTACCAACAGTGTAGGAGGGTTCTCCTTTCTCCTCATCCCCGCCAACATCTCTCGTTTCCTGACTTGTTAATTTTAGCCATTCTGACTGCTGTGAGGTGGTATCTCATTGAGGTTTTGATTTGGATTTCCCTGATGCCGAGCGATATTGAGCACTTTTACATCTGTCTGTTGGCCATTTGGATGTCTTCTTTGGAAAACTGTCTGTTCATGTCTTCTGCCCATTTCTTGATTGGATTCTTTGCTCTTTGGGTGTTGAGTTTCATAAGTTCTTTATAGATTTTGGATACTAGCCCTTTATCTGAATGTCATTTGCAAATATCTTCTCCCATTGTGTCGGTTGTCTTTTGGTTTTGTTGACTGTTTCTTTTGCTGTGCAAAAGCTTTTTGTCTTGGTGAAGTCCCAATAGTTCATTTTTGCCCTTGCTTCCCTTGCCTTTGGTGATGTTTCTAGGAAGAAGTTGCTGCACCTGATGTCAAAGAGGTTGCTGCCTGTGTTCTCCTTATGGATTTTGATGAACTCCTGTCTCACATTGAGGTCTTTCAACCATTTGGAGTCTATTTTTGTGTGTGGTATAAGGAAATGGTCCATTTTCATTCTTCTGCATGTGGCTGTCCAATTTTCCCAACACCATTTGTTGAAGAGACTGTCTTTTTTCCATTGGACATTCTTTCCTGCTTTGTCGAAGATGAGTTGACCATAGAGTTGAGGGTCCATTTCTGGGCTCTCTATTCTGTTCCATTGATGTATGTGTCTGTTTTTGTGCCAGTACCATACTGTCTTAATGATGACAGCTTTGTAATAGAGCTTGAGTCAGGAATTGTGATGCCACCAGCTTTGCTTTTCTATTTCAACATTCCTCTGGCTATTCGGGGTCTTTCCTGGTTCCACACAAATTTTAGGATTATTTGTTCCATTTCTGTGAAAAAATTGGATGGTATTTTGTTGGGAATTCCATTGAATGTGTAGATTGCTCTAGGTAGCATTGACATCTTCACAATATTTAATCTTCCAATCCATGAACATGGAACGTTTTTCCATTACTCTGTGTCTTCCTCATTTACTTTCATGAGTATTTTATAGTTTTCTGAGTACAGATTCTTTGCCTCTTTGGTTAGATTTATTCCTAGGTATCTTACAGTTTTGGTTGCAATTGTAAATGGGATCATCTCCTTAATTTATCTTTCTTCTGTCTTGTTGTTGGTGTATAGAAATGCCACTGATTTCTGTGCATTGATTTTATATGCTGCCACTTTACTGAATTCCTGTATGAGTTCTAGCAGTTTTGGGGTGGAGTCTTTTGGGTTTTCCACATAAAGTATCATATCATCTGCAAAGAGTGAAAGTTTGACTTCTTCTTTGCCAATATGGATGCCTTTTATTTCTTTTTGTTGTCTGATTGCTGTGGCTAGGACTTCTAATACTATGTTGAATAGCAGTGGTGAGAGTGGACATCCCTGCTGTGTTCCTGACCTTAGGGGGAAAGCTCTCAGGTCTTCCCCATTGAGAATGATATTCGCTGTAGGTTTTTCATAGATGGCTTTTATGATATTGAGGTATGGACCCTCTATGCCTATACTCTGAAGAGTTTTGATCAAGAAAGGATGCGGTACTTTGTCAAATGCTTTTTCTGCATCTATTGAGAGGATCATATGGTTCTTGTTCTTTCTTTTCTTAATGTATTGTATCACATTGATTGATTTGTTGATGTTGAACCAACCTTGCAGCCCAGGGATAAATCCCACTTGGTCGTGGTGAAAAATCCTTTTAATGTACTGTTGCATCCTATTGGCTAGTATGTTGGGGAGAATTTTTGCATCCATGTTCATCAAGGATACTGGTCTGTAATTCTCCTTTTTTATGGGGTCTTTGTCTGGTTTTAGGATCAAGGTAATGGTGGCCTCATAAAACGAGTTTGGAAGTTTTCCTTCCATTTCTATTTTTTGGAACAGTTTCAGAAGAATAGGTATTAATTCTTCTTGAAATGTTTAGTAGAATTCCCCTGGAAAGCCATCTGGCCCTGGGCTTTTGTTTGTTGGGAGATTTTTGATGACTGCTTCAATTTTCTTAGTGGTTATCAGTCTGTTCAGGTTTTCTATTTCTTCCTGGTTCAGTTTTGGTAGTTGATACATCTTTAGGAATGCATCCATTTCTTCCAGATTATCTAATTTGCTGGCATAGAGTTGCTCATAATATGTTCTTATAATTGTTTGTATTTCTTTGGTGTGGGTTGTGATCTCTCCTCTTTCGTTCATGATTTTGTTGATTTGGGTCATTTTTCTTTTCTTTTTGATAAGTCTGGCCAGGGGTTTATCAATCTTGTTAATTCTTTCAAAGAATCAGCTCCTAGTTTCGTTGATCTGTTCTACTGTTCTTTTGGTTTCTATTTCATTGATTTCTGCTCTGATCTTGATTATTTCTCTTCTCCTGTTGGGTTTAGCGTTTTTTGCTGTTCCTTCTCCAGTCCCTTATGTGTAGGGTTAGGTTGTGTATTTCTGACCATTCTTGTTTCTTAAGATAGGCTTGTATTGCTATATACTTTCCTTTTAGGACTGACTTTGCTGCATCCCAAAGATTTTGAACAGTTGTATTTTCATTTTCATTTGTTTCCATGAATTTTTTTAATTCTTCTTTAATTTCCTGGTTGACCCATTCATTCTTTAGTAGAATGCTCTTTAGCCTCCATTTATTTGACTTCTTTTCAACTTTCTTCTTCTGATTTAGTTCTAGTTTCCAAGCATTGTGGTCTGAAAATACACAGGCAATGATACCAGTCTTTTGGTACAGGCTGAGACCTGATTTGTGACCTAGGATGTGATCTATTCTGGAGAATGTTCCTTGTGCACTAGAGAAGAATGTGTATTCTTTGCTTTGGGATCGAATGTTCTGAATACATCTGTGAAGTCCACTTGGTCCAGTGTGTCATTTAAAGTCTTTATTTGCTTGTTGATCTGTCCATTTCAGTGAGTAGGGTGTTAATGTCCCCCTCTATTATTGTATTCTTGTTAATGTGTTTCTTTGTTTTTGTTATTAACTACCTTATATAATTGGCTGCTCCCATGTTAGGAGCATAGATATCTACAATTGTTAGGTCTTCTTGTTGGATAGACCCTTTAAGTAGGATATAGTGTCCTTCCTCATCTCTTATTACACTCTTTGGTTAAAATCTAATCTATCTGATATAAGGATTGCCACCCCAGCTTTCTTTTTGGTGTCCCCTAGCATGGTAAATGGTTTTCCACCCCCTCACTTTGAATCTGGGGGTGTCTTTGGGTCTAAAATGAGTCTCTTGCAGATAGCATATGAATGGGTCTTGTTTTTTTATCCAATCTGATAGCGTGCGTCTTTTGATTGGGGCATTTAGCCCATTTACATTCAGGGTAACTATTGAAAGATAGGAATTTAGTGCCATTGTATTTCCTGTAAGTTGACTGTTACTGTGTATTGTCTGTGCTCCCTTCTGGTCTATGTTGCTTTTAGGCTCTCTCTTTGCTTAGAGGACCCCTTTCAAGATTTCTTGTGGGGCTGGTTTTGTGTTTGCAAATTCCTTTAGTTTTGTTTGTCCTGGAAGCTTTTTATCTTTTCTTCTATTTTCAATGACAGCCTAGCTGGATAGAGTATTCTTGGCTGCATATTTTTCTCATTTAGTGTTCTGAATATATCATGCCAGTCCTTTCTGGTCTGCCAGGTTTCTGTGGATAGGTCTGTTGCCAATATCATGTTTCTAACATTGTAGGTTACAGATCTCTTGTACCAAGCTGCTTTCAGGATTTTCTCTTTGTCTCTGAGACTCGTAGGTTTTACTATTAGATATCACGGTGTTGACCTATTTTTATTGATTTTGAGAGGGGTTCTCTGTGCCTCCTGGAGTTTGATGCCTGTTTCCTTCCCCAAATTAGGGAAGTTCTCTGCTATAATTTGCACCAATATACCTCTTCACCTCTCTTTCTTCTTCTTCTGGGATCCTAATTATTCTAATGTTGTTTCATCTTATGGTATCATTTATCTCTCGAATTCTTTCCTCGTGATCCAGTAGTATTTATCTCTCTTTTTCTCAGCTTCTTTATTTTCCATCATTTGGTCTTCTATATCACTAATTCTCTCTTCTGCCTCAATTATCCTAGCAGTTAGAGCCTCCATTTTTTATTGCACCTCATAGCCTTTTTGATTTTGACTTGGTTAGATTTTAGTTCTTTTATTTCTCCAGAAAGGGTGTCTCTAATAACTTCCATGCTTTTTTCAAGCTCAGCTAGTATCTTTAAAAACTTCATTCTGAACTCTAGTTCTGACATCGTACTAATGTCTGTATTGATTAGTTCCCTGACAGTACTGCTTCTTTTTCTTTTTGTTGAGGTGATTTTTTCCGTCTTGTCATTTTGTCCAGAGGAGAATAGATGAATGAGAGAACAAAGTGCTAACAGGGTAAAACATCCCCAGAAAATATACACTAAACAAATCAGAAAAGACCTGAAACTGGGGGAAAGGAAAGTGAAGAAAGAAAAAAGAAAAAGAAAAAGATAAAAACAAACAAAAACTAAACAAAACAAAAAAACAGAATATGATCAAATATGATCAGGCTGGTACATAGATCAGTGCCACACACTAGATTTTGGGTTTATTTTGGTCTGTTAGACGAAAGTGCCTCCCAAAATTTTAAAGAAAGAAAAAGTTATATATGTACAAATAAGGGTTAATATGATGAAGGGATGGACTATGACTGTAAAGATGAAAAGTATAAAAAATTTATAAAAGGAATTGATAAGAAATTGGTTGAAAAAAGAAAGAAGAGGATTTAAAAAAAAATTGGGAGAGAATGTTATCAGTCAGGAGACAAGAACAAAGCCATACACTAGAGATTTAAGGTATATTTTGATCTTTTAGAAGAAACTGTATCTCAAAATTTTAAAGAGAGGACAACTTATATATATAAACCAAAAATAAGGGTAACTACTCTGAAGGGATAGAATATGACTCTAGAAATTAAAAATAAAAAATATTTTTTAAAATAGGGATTGATAAGATATTGGTTGAAAAAGGGAAAAAGAAAAATTAAGAAAAAAGAAAAAAGAAAAGACATTAAAAAAAACATTAACTTTGAAAGACTAAAGAATCATGGGGAAAAAGCCATGAATTCTATGTGCAGTATTCCCCTAGCGCTGGACTTCTGCCGTTCTCACTGATCGGTAAACTTGGTCTTGGCTGGCTGTTCTCATTGATATTCGGGGGGGGGGGCTATTGCCATCGTTCCCAAATGTGTTTGCCGGAGGTGGAATTGCCCCACCCTTGCCGGAATCAGGCTAAGTAATCTGCTTGGGTTTGCTCCTGGGAGTTTTTATTCCCTGCAAGCTTTCCATACAGCTTTGGAGGACGGGAGTGGAAATAGCAGCCTCCCAATCTCTGCCCCAGAGGAGCGGAGAACTCAGGGGTGGCACTCCTTAGCAAGCCCACAGAGAAAAGCAGTCAATCACTTCCTTCTCCCCAGTCTCCAGTCTCCAGCTACACTACGTAGTCACCCAGCCTGTGATTGAGCATTTCTATCTCTGGCACCCGATCCCCAGTGGAGTCTCCAAACCCAGCAGATCCCTGCGGTGCGCTCCTGCGCTGCTCCTCCCAGGGGAGGAAGGGGAGTCTCCCTGGATCTGCTGCTTGTTGTGTCCCTTCTGGAAGAGCAGTGGCTCAACTGTGCTGCAGATCACAGTTTATGGCAACCCCGAGCTGAGAGCCCACTCCTCAGCCCTGTCTCTGCACCCAGCTTCCCTGCTCTGATACCTGGGAGCTCTGCAACACTCAGGCACTCCCGGTCTTTCTGTGACCCCTAGGGTCCTGAGACCACACTGTCCCAGCGAGGGTTCCACCCCCCACTTAGCCACTCTAGCAACGTCCCTCAGTGGAGCCGACTTCTAAAAGTTCTGTCACTTGCCAGAAGTGGCTGACAGAGGCCCCCTCCTTGCCATCTATCCTCCCGAATATGGCCTCGGATTCACTTCTCTGACATCCTACCTTCCAGAAAGTGGTTGCTTTACTGTTCAGAGAGTTGTTGCTATTCTTTTCTTTGATCTCCTGTTGAGTTTGTAGGTGTTCAGAATGGTTTGATCCCTGTTCACCTGAATTCCTGGAACCAGATGAAATCTAGGTCTCCTACACCTCTGCCATCTTGCTCCACCCCTTCCAAAGGCAAACTCTTAACTGACTGAGCCACCCAGACACCCCAGGAGTGGCATTATATATTAAATGTGCTGAATGGGAAAAATCTGCAGCCAAGAATACTTTATCTGTCAAGGCTATCACTCAGAATAGAAGGAGAGATAAAGAGTTTTCCAGACCTCACCAAAAAAAAAAAAAAAAAAAAAAAAGACCAAATAAGAACCAAAAAACAAAACAAAACTAAAGGAGTGTGTGACCACTAAATCAACCCTGTAAGAAATATTAAAGGGGACCCTTTGAGTGAGAAAGAAAGACCAAAAGTGACAAACACAAGAAAGGATCAGAGAAAATCTCCAGAAACAATGACAAAACAAGTAATAAAAGGCAATAAATACATAGCTATCAATAATTACTTTGTATGTAAATTGGCTAAACGATCCAATCAAAAGACATAAGGTGTCAGAATGGATAAAAAAATCAAGACACATCTATATGCTGTCTATAGAAGACTCATTGTAGACCTAAAGACCGCTCCAGACTAAAAGTGAGGGTGTGGAGAAATATTTATCATGCAAATGGCTCTCACAAGAAAGCCAGAGTAGCAAAACCTATATTGGACAAATTAGACTTTAATACAAAGACTGTCAACAATAGCCAAACAATAGAAAGAGTCCAAATGTCCATCGATTGATTAATGGATAAAGAAGATGTGGCAGGCTGTCTGGGTGGCTCAGTTGTTAAGCATCTGCCTTCAGCTCAGGTCATGATCCCAGGGTCCTGGGATCAAGCCCTACATCAGGCTCCCTGCTCGGAGGGAAGCCTGCTTCTCCCACTCCCTCTGCTTGTGTTCCCTCTCTCACTGTCTCTCTCTCTCCCTGTTGAAAAATAAAAATAAAATCTTCAAAAAAAAGATGTGGCATATATATATTATACACACACACACACACACACACACACACAATGGAATATTACTCAGCCAACAAAAAGAATGAAATCTTGCCATTTGCAATGACCTGGATGGAGCTAGAATATTTTAATCAAAGTTAAATAAGTCAGTGAGAGTGATTTCACTTTTATGTGGAATTTAAGAAACAAAACAGATGTGGGAAGGGAAAAAGAGAGAGAGGAAAGCAAACCATAAGAGACTCTTAATGATGGAGAACAAACTGAGGGTTAATGAATGGAGGTGGGGTGGGGCATGGGCTAGATGGGTGATGGGTACTAAAGAGAGCACTTACTATGATGAGCACTGGGTGTTATATGTAAGTGATGAATCACTAAATTTGACTCCTGAAACCAATATTACATTATATGTTAACTAACTAGAATTTAAATAAAAATTTGAAAAAAAAATAAAAAAGACTATAACAAAAGATAATGAAAAGCACTATATCATAATGAAGGGGATAATCCAACAAGAAGATATAACAATTATAAATATTTATGTACCAACATGGGAGCTCCCAAACATATAAAACAATTAATAACGAACATAAAAGAACTAATAGATAGTAATACAATAATATTGGGGACTTTAACACCCCACTTACATCAATGGTCAGATCATCTAAACAGAACATCAACAAGGAAAAACAATGGCTTTGAAATGACACACTGAACAAGATGGACTTAACAGATACATTCAGAACATTCCTTCCTAAAACAGCAAAATACACATTCTTTTCAAGTGTACATGCAACATTTTCCAGAATAGATCACATATTAGGTTACAAATCAGGCCTCAACAGATGCAAAAAGAATAAAATCCTACCATACAACTTTTCTGACCACAACCCCATGAAACTAGAAGTCAACCACAAGAAAAAATTTGGAAAGACCACAAATACATGGAGGTTAGGTGATATATTACTACACAATGAATGGGTCAAGCAGGAAATCAAAGAAGAAACTAAAAAGAAAATACATGGAAACAAATGAAAATAACACAATAGTCCAAAACCTTAGGGATGCAGTAAAGCAGTCCAAAGAGGGAAATATATAGCAATACAGGCCAACCTCAAGAAGCAAGAAAAATCTCAAACAACCTAACCTTACACCTAAAGGGCCTAGAAAAGAACAACAAATGAAACCTAAAGCCAGCAGAAGAAAGAGAATAATAAAGATTAGAGCAGAAATAAATGATATAGAAAGTAAAAAACAAAAAAACAAACAAACAAAAAACAATAGAACAGATGGTTCTTTGGAAAGATTCATAATATTTACAGATCTCTAGCCAGACTTATTTAAAAAAAAAAGAAAAAGAAAAGGATCCAAACAAATAAAATCACAAATGAGAGAGGAGAAATAACAACCATCACTATAGAAATACAAACAAATATAAGAGAATATTATGAAAAACTATAGGCCAACAAACTGGACAAGGTGGAAGAAATGGATAAATTCCTAGAAACATATACACTACTAAAACTGAAACAGGAAGAAATAGAAAACTTGAACCAGCAAAGAAATTGAATCAGTAATAAAAAACAAAACAAAACAAAACAAAAAACTCCCAATAAACAAAAGTCCAGGGCCAGATGGTTTCACAGATGAATTCTATTAAGCATTTAAAGACTTAATACCTATTCCTCTTAAACCATTCTAAAAAATAGAAAAGAAAGAAAAACTTACAAACATCCTATGAGGCCAGTATCACCCTGATACCAAAACCAGATAAAGACTCCACTAAAAAAGGGAACACAGCCCAATATCCCTGATGAATATGGATGCAAAAATTCTCAACAAAATACTAACAAACTGAATTCAACAATACATTAAAAAAATCATTCACCATGATCAAATGGGATTTATTCCTGTGTTGCAAGGGTGGTTCAATATTCACAAATCAAACAACATTATACACTATGTTAATAAAAGAAAAGATACAAATCATATGATCATTTCAAGAGATTCAGGAAAAGCATTTGACAAAGTACAACACCCATTCATGATAAAAACCCTCAACAAAGCAAGTTTAGAGAGAACATACCTCAACCTAATAAAGGCCATATATGAAAAACTCACAGCTAATATCATCTTCAGCAGGGAAAAACTAAGAGTTTTTCCTCTACGGTCAGGAAGAAGACAGGGTTGTCCACTCTTGTCACTGTTATTTAGCATAATACTGGAAGTTCTAGCTACAGCAATCAGACAACAAAAAGAAATAAAGACATCTTATCAGCAAGGAAGAAATAAATCTATAATTATTTGCAGATGACACGGTACTCTATATAGAAACCTGGAAAAGATTTCACCACAAAACTGCTAGAACTGATACATGAATTCAGTAAAGTCACAGGATACAAAAATCAATGTACAGAAATCTTGCATTTCTATACACCAATAATGAAGCCACAGAAAGGGAAATTAAGGAATCAATTCCATTTACAATTGCACCAAAACCAATAAGAGACTTAGGAATAAACCTTACCAAAGAGGTGGAAGACCTGTACTCTGAAAACCATAAAACACTGATGAAAGAAATTGAAGATGACACAAAGAAATGGAAAGTCATTCCATGCTCATGGGTTGGAAAAACAAATAATGTTAAAATGCCTATATCAAAGCAACCTACATATTTAATATAATCCTTATCAAAATACTAACTGCATTTTTCACAGAACTAGAATAAACAATCCTAAAATTTGTATGGAACCACAAAGGACCCCAAATAGCCAAAGCAACCTTGAAAAAGGAAGGCAAAGCTGGAGGCATCACAGTTCTGGACCTCAAGTTATATTACAAAGCTGTATTGATCAAAACAGTATGGTAATGGCACAAAAAATGGATTAAAGACCTAAATGTGAGACATGAAACCATAAAAATCCTAGAGAACACAGGGAGTAACCTATTTGACATCAGCCTTAGAAACTTCTTCTTGATATGTCTCCTGAGGCAAGGGAAACAAAAACAAAAATAAACTCTTGGGATTATATCAAAATTAAAACTTCTGCACAGTGAAAGTAAACAGTCATGAAAACTAAAAGGCAACCTACAGAATAGGAGAAGATACCTGCAAATGATATATCTGATAAAGGGTTAGTATCCAAAATTTATAAAGAACTTATAAAACTCAACACCCAAAAATGAATAATCCAATTAAAAGTGGGCAGAAGACATAAATAGACATTTTTTCAAAGAAGACATCCAGATGGCCAACAGATACATGAAAAGATGCTCAACATCACTGATCATCAGGGAAATACAAATCAAAACTACAATGAGATGGCTTAGTAGGTTACCTGGATGGCTTAGTAGGTTAAGCATCTGACTCATGATCTCAGCTCAGGTCCTGATCTCAGGTCATGAATTCAAGCCCCTTGATAGGCTTCATGCTAAGCAGGGAACTTACTTGAAAAAAAAAAAAAAAAAAAACTACAATGAGATATCACCTCACACCTGTCAGAATGGCTAAAATCAACAACACAAGAAACAATAGGTGTTGACAAGGATCTGGAGAAAGGGGAACCCTCTTGCACTATTGGTGGGAATGTAAACTGGTGCAGCCACTCTGAAAACCAGTATGAAGGTTACTCAAAAAGTTGAAAGTAGAACTACCCTGCAATCCAGCAATTGCACTACTAGGTATTTACCCAAAGATAAGTACGAATTCAAAGGATACATGCACCTGGTTGTTTATACCAGCATTATATACAATACCCCAATTATGGAAACAGCACAAGTGTCCACGGACTGATGAATGGATAAAGAAGAGATAGTATATATATACAATGGACTATTATTACTCTGTCATAAAAAGAATGACATCTTGCCTTTCGCAACAATGTTGATGGAACTAGAGAGTACAATGCTAAGCAAAATCAGAGAAAGACAAATAGCATATGATTTGAGTCATATGTGGAATTTAAGAAATAAAAGAAACAAGCAGAGGAAAAAAGAGACAGAGGAAGACAAACCAAGAAACAGACTCTTAACTATAGAGATCATACTGATGGTTACCTGAGGGGGGTGGGTGGGGGGATGGATTAAATAGGTGATGGAGATTAAGGAATGCACTTGTCATGATGAGCACTGGGTGATGTATGGAAGTGTTGAATCACAGCATTGCACACCTGAAATTAATGTTACATTGTATGTTAACTAAGTGGAATTCAAATAAAGAAAAACTTGTACCTCCTTCTTTGTTCCTTATTGGCTATATCTAGATGACTACTGAAATAAAACAGACTTACCAGAAATTGGCATGTTATTTGAGTATTATTTTTTTTTAAGATTTTATTTATTTATTTATTTGAGAGAGAGAGAGAGAGAGAAACAGCATGAGAGGGGATAGGGTCAGAGGGAGAAGCAGGCTCCCTGCTGAGCCGGGAGCCCGATGTGGGACTCGATCCCAGGACTCCGGGATCATGACCTGAGCCGAAGGCAGTCGCTTAACCAACTGAGCCACCCAGGCACCCTTGAGTATTATTTTAATTAAAAAACGAACTACTGGGACCTCATCAAATTAAAAAGCTTTTGCACAGCAAAAGAAATAGTCAACAAAACCAAAAGACAACCGACAGAATGGGAGAAGATATTTGCAAATGACATATCAGATAAAGGGCTAGTATCCAAAATCTATAAAGAACTCATCAAACACAACACCCAAAGAACAAATGATCCAATCAAGAAATGGGCAGAAGACATGAACAGACATTTTTCCAAAGAAGACATCCAAATGGCCAACAGACACATGAAAAAGTGCTCAACATCGCTCGGCATCAGGGAAATCCAAATCAAAACCTCAATGAAATGTCACCTCACACCAGTCAGAATGGCTAAAATTAACAAGTCAGGAAATGATAGATGTTGGTGGGGATGCAGAGAAAGGGGAACCCTCCTACACTGTTGGGAATGCAAGCTGGTGCAGCCACTCTGGAAAACAGTGTGGAGGTTCCTCAAAAAGTTGAAAATAGAGCTACCATATGATCCAGCAATTGCACTACAGGGTATTTACCCCAAAGATACAAATGCAGGGATCCAAAAGGGTACATGCACCCCGATGTTTATAGCAGCAATGTCCACAATAGCCAAACTATGGAAAGAGCCAAGATCAAATGAATCGATAAATGAATGGATAGAGAAGATGTGGTATATATATACAATGGAATATTATGCAGCCATCAAAAGAATGGATTCTTGCCATTTGCAATGATGTGGATGGAACTGGAGGGTATTATGCTGAGTGAAATAAGTCAATCAGAGAAAGACATGTATCATATGACCTCACTGATATGAGGAATTCTTAATCTCAGGAAACAAACTGAGGTTTGCTGGAGTGGTGGGGGTGGGAGGGATAGGGTGGCTGGGTGATAGATATTGGGGAGGGTATGTGCTATGGTGAGCACTGTGAATTGTGTAATACTGTTGAATCACAGACCTGTGCCTCTGAAACAAATAATACGTTATATGTTAAAAAAAAAAAAAAGATAGCAGGAAGGGAAAAATGAAGGGGGGGAAATCAGAGGGGAGATGAACCATAAGAGACTATGGACTCTGAAAAACAACCTGAGGGTTCTAGAGGGGAGGGAGGTGGGGGAATGGGTTTGCCTGGTGATGGGTATTAAAGAGGGCACGTTCTGCATGAAGCACTGGTTGTTATACACAAACAATGAATCATGGAACACTACATATGTATGGTGATTAACATACCATAATAAAAATATATTTATATATCTTAGATAAAATATATGTAATATATATTTCTCACACATATATAATCTGCATTCAAGAAAATAAGTGAAAGCCACATTCAGTAAGAGAAAATCCTGACTACAAAAGATCTTATAATAATTTTTAAAGATAAGCAGGGTTTTCTAAACCTCAAAAGAAAAGCCCTTGACTAGACATGATGTTCCAAGTAAAGTTCAAATAGAGAGAGTATAATCTGGAGCCCCTTAGCCAACTTTAACCCTAGGAGAGAGTTGAGTTCAAGGAACTATATCAATGTTAACTGGTCTTAAGATTGCATTTGGCTTTAGTAGGTAAAACTTCATGAAAGTGCACCTGGAATACAGTGGCCTAGCAAGCCCAGGTGGGATGTTCCATTTGACTCCAATATTTTTAAGATGAAATTATTTTAGTATGAGCTTTAATTTTTTAAAGGTTTATATTTATTTATTTGAGAGAGAGAGAGCAAGTGTAAGAGTAGGGGGAGGGGCAGAGAGAGAGGATCTTGAAGCAGACTCCCCGCTGAACGTGGAGTCTGACTTGGGGCTCGATCCCACAACCCATGAGATATGACCTGAGCCAAAACCAAGAGGCCACCCAGTTGCCCCTTGACTCCAATTTTTAAGAGAAGTGGCCATGCTCTTGAACAGCTGGGACTCTGAATGGCATCCTTGTGGAAAGAAATGCCATATTTCACATCAAAGATTAGAGGAAAGGGAAGAGGAATCATAGGACAGTTGTGAACTATTAGGAAAAAGAAGGAGGAGACATGATGTTTCATCTTTTAAGTTGAGGGATTCAAAGCTCTAAGTCTTAGTAAGACTATCTCTTAGCAAGTTCCAAGAAATCATGGTATTTATTCAAGAATCAGTATCATAGTGGTGTTTTTGAAGAGCTAAATTGGTTCCAAAGGAGAATGGCTAATATTGCACAGAAACAGGATAGCTTGGAAGGTTTTAGATTCAGAATGCCTTGTAGCACCACTCTATTTCTGAAGAGTTGCACTGCATATTTTTGAAAAAGTACAACTGAATGAGAGAAGTGAGTAAAACTAGTAGGGTGCTATGTACAGTTTCAAAGACTTAACATATCCACTTATTTTATTTGATCTATGTGGAAAAGCCATAGACAGGCAAGATGGGTAAGATCATCCCTATTTTCCAAATGAGGAAGTGAGACAGTCAATAAGTGGTGGAGAAAGGATTCAACCTAGGGATTCATTTAGAACTCATGTCAAGGGAAAGCTTGTCAGTCCCACAAGGAACTTGGTGCAATAAGCATCAAGCAATGCAGGAAGCCAAAGCTGCTGTCAGTTGCCCTCCTCCCCCTCAGCCATAGATATATTTAAACCAAGTAATAATAAAACAAACCGGCAGCTGGTACTTTTGTAGAGCCAACTCTGGAGCCCCCTCAGAAGAGAACTTTTTTCCTAGATAGAATTTGTGTTTTGTCTTTTTTTAATTTTTCATTTGCTGTTTATTTTAAAGTTACATTTCTAATTAAATGAAACATTTTAAAGTAAAAATTGGAATGAACTGAGACAAATTGTGAGTACAGACATGCCTTGAGCAATGTGCAGGTTTTCGTTTTTAAAATTCTGCCTTCCTGGCATCTGTCTGTGATACATGATATGGCCAAAAACACTCAATTCCACAGACACTAAGAGAGAAGTCCCTTCCCCACATCCAGACCCTGAGTCCTCAATCAGCAGGCAAGAGGAGTAGTCATACATAATTTGTATTTTTAAAAACTATGATACTGATCATCACTCATCGTCATTAAACATTCAGTCCTCACAAAACTTGGTGGGTATGACTTTTCACATTTTACAAATTAGGGAGCTGAGGCTCAGAGAATGTAGCTTGTCTAGGGACAGACAGCTTCCAACTGGCTGATTCTAATAGCTCACCTTCCACCTGCATCGTTCCAGACCTTCCAAAAACAGTTGAAGCACTTTGAGGGAGACAAGTTGAATTTCTGTTGCTTTGAAAGGCTCAACCTAAACTACTTTCTACCCAGAAGGCTAGGATTCAAGTACACACATCTCTCTGAATTCTTTGAGAACCGATGTCCTGCGAAGATGTCAAAGACCTGCACTCACATGACCAAATTTGCCTCTTACTAGTGATTGTACATTCCCTCACCCAACTGAAGCCACCTTCATTTCTTTATCTGTAAAATGGGGACTATGTGAGATGCTCTGCTCATTCTCTTAGGTTGCTGTAGAGCCAACTGTATACATTCATGAAGGTGTTTGTCAATTGAAAAACTCCTCACAAATGGTGCTAGTGTGATTTTTCTCACCTCAGTAAGAATGCTGCCAAAATTTTTGGCATGCTCATATTCAGCCATGGTAAAACTGGCTTGAGTTTTCTTATCTCTCCCTCTCACTTATGATAACTATACAGCAAAGGGAACTGAAATGGGTTTTGTGCAACAGAAGTCACAGAAAAAGGATCATGTTTCCACTAAATTGTGAGGAGGGGCTGATTCTGCTGGGGCTGCCAACATGTGCCAAATGTGTCTCTCAGCTTGCTCAATTAGTAACAGGTGTTCACAGGCTGGTGAGGTTGGAAAGCAAGCCTCCTCCACCCATTGCCTGTCTTTCACTTGTCAAGGGTTTTGACAGGCATTTTGCAGTTCCCTGTCACACAGTTTTTAGCACGGCTGCACAGCGTTCTGCTCAAAGCAAACCCAAGTCAAGGAACTCTGAGAATTTCCCCTTAGAGTTTTTGTTTGATGACATGCCTAGATATGAGTGTTGGTAGCCCTTCCTCTTGACATGTGTCTGCTTTATTCATCATCCTGGTGATCCAGAGTTTGTCCAACTGGTGATTGGGCTTTGCTCCAGGTAAAATATCAGACTTGATTTCTGTATCTGTTTAGTAAGATCTAAAATACCCCTCTGTCTTGCTCCTGTGTACCCAGTGTATAATCCTTACTTATAATCACTTTTTAAAGTGTCTGTCTCTCCCACTAGACTCTCAACTTCTAGGAGCAGGAACTCTGTAATATTCCTAACACACCAAGTAGAGTATCTGGCATATAACAAAGGCTAATAAATGCATATTGGACTGAATCTTAATTCAATGCACCTGAGGTACCTGAAAATGATAATCCCCCTGAAGGAAATGAGGCCATATTTCTTCTAGTTATTGAAACTTTTTTGATTATAACACAACTAGAATCTAGCCAGTACTGGCTTCAGGTCCCAGGCCTAAAGGACTATTTTGTAGTTGGCCGTTAGAGTGATAAAATCACTTGTTGGACTTTATTGTGTCCACTTACCTTCACATATAGGTGGACATCATTTAAAACATATATATTATATTATATATAATACATATTTATAAAATATATTCCTTTTAATGATTCATATACATATTTAAAATATATATTTCATATAAATATATATTAATGAAATATATATTTCTTTAAATAAATATATATTCATATACATATGTGTATATATATATATGATCTGGTACCTCTAGGCACAGGGCAGAATGTGCATTTTTTATTGGTCTGCTTTGCCCACTCACTGAGAGAATATTTGCCCACTCACTGATGGAATATTTTCCTTTGCTAAGGTTTATTGTTATTCTAGACACAGGCTGGATAACATAATGTGTTTAATTTAATTCACATCACTAAACCAGTATTATGCAGAGTGAAACTGAAGGAGGGATTTTCCTATTTGAGTTCTTGGGAAATAGAAAAGGACCACACACATATACACTACCACACCACCACCAATACCAATTATTCCTGATTTTCCATATTTCATTTGAATGTCTGAGCAGTTAGACACAGCAGGAGAGGGTAATCACATGTCATGCTTCCAAGAATGATCTGATCACAAGAGGGTCAGAAAGGACCCTGTTCCTCCCCTATAGAATTGTTTGGTTGGCTGGTGCATTATTTGGGGTGAGGGATTACTAAATTCCTGTAAGCATGAAGCATTTGCTGCTTCAGGTAGCTAGAGACTGAACCTGTAGGAGCAATGATCTGAGCTTCTGTGACAGCTTCACATCATCACTGCAGAGAGTGCTATTTCAGTTTGATCTGTTCCCTGCTACTATCTCTGTCCTTTGGCATCAGAGAGTACATCTCTTTCATACAAAGAGAGAGCCTTCATGATGAAAAGGTATTTAGAGATTGCCTAGTCTTCTGATTTCATGGAGGGTAACATGTTCTAAAAGTTTAAATGGCTTGCTCAAGAGCTGACTAGAAGCTGGTGGCAGAACTGAGATTAAAAACTGGGTCCCATGGTTTCAGTCCGATGTTTTTTGTTTTTGTTTTTGTTTTCCATTACATTACAGCTGAGATCTACTGTACAGGTCAGTCAGGTTCAAATACACTGGTGGTTCTCAAATTTAAACATTCATTTGAATCAGCCATGGGGCTTGTTAAAATATAGATTGGGACTTCACCCCCAGGGCTTCTGATTGAATGGTAGATCTGGCATGAGGCTAAGAATGTGTGTTTCTAATGATATCACAGGTGATGCTCATGCTGCTGGGCCTGGGAGCATACCTGAGAGACACTTAAGTTGTCAAATGGAACAAACACTGCCCTTTCTTTCTTCATTAATTTGTTCAATGCTTTATTTTCTTATTCATCAAAATTTACTGAATATGAACCAAGTACATGGCATGTTTGATGCTGGGGACAGAAACATGAAGATGACAAAAGCACAATCCTCTTTTTGAGTTCACAATCAGTGGGGAGGGACAGATGCATAAATAATTACTGAGCGGGGGGGGGGAAGGACTAAGATGGCAGAGGAGTAGGAGACCTAAATTTCATCTGGTCCCAGGAATTCAGCTAGATAGGGATCAAACCCATCTGAACACCTATTAACTCAACAGGAGATTGAAGAAAAGAATAGCAGAAACTCTCTGAACAGAAAAGCAACCATTTTCTGGAAGGTAGGACGTACAGATAAGTGAATCTGAGGCAATATTTGGGAAGATAGACAGTGGGCAAGGGGGCCTCCATCAGCCACTACTGGCAAGTGATAGAGCAGCGGAGCACAAAATTGGAACTTTTAGAAGTCTGCTCCGCTGAGGGATGTCACTCCAGTGGCTAAGCGGGGGTGGAACCCTCGCTGGGACAGTGTGGTCTCTGGACCCTCAGGGTCACAGGAAGACCAGGGGTGCCTGAGTGTGGCAGAGCTCCCAGGTATTGGAGCAGGGAAGCTGGCTGCAGAGATGGAGCCAAGGAGTGGGCTGTCAGCTCAGGGTTGCCATAAACCATGATCCATGGCACAGTCGGGACACTGCTCTTCCAGAAGGGACCCAACAAGCGGCAGATGTGGGGAGACTCCCCTTGTCCCCTGGGAGGAGCAGTGCAGGAGCACACCACAGGGATCTGCTGGGTTTGGAGACTCTAAACAGGGTTGTGTGCCAGAGATAGAAATGCTTGGTCAAAGGCTGGGTGAGCATGGAGTGCGGCTGGAGACCGGGGAGACAGGAGTGATTGACTGCTTTTCTCTGGGGGCTTACTGAGAAGTGGGGCCCCGGTTCTTGGCTCCTCCGGGCGGAGATTGGGAGGCCGCCATTTTCACTCTCGTCCTGCAAGGCTCTATGGAAGCTTGCAGGGAACAAAAGCTACCAAGAGCAAGCCCGAGCAGATGACTTAGCCCGGCCCCGGCAAGGGCAGGGCAATTCTGCCTCCAGCAAAGACATTTGGGAACCACTGCAACAGGCCCCTCCCCCAGAAGATCAGCAAGAACAGCCAGCCAAGACCAAGTTCATCGATCAATGAGAATGGCAGAACTCCAGCACTAGGGGAATAGAGCACATAGAATTCATGGCTTTTTTCCCCCATGATTCTTTAGTATTTCAAAGTTAATTTTTTTTCTTTTCTTTTCTTTTCTTTTTTTTTAATTTTTCTTTTCCCCTTTTTCAACCAATATCTTATCAATCCCTTTTTGAAAAAAACTTTTTTATTTTTCATTTTTAGAGTAGTAGTAGTTACCTTATTTTTTGGTATAAATTTTGGTATATATATAAATTGCTCTCTCTTTAAAATTTTGAGATACAGTTTCTTCTAACAGACAAAAATATACCCTAAATCTCTAGTGCATGGCTTTGTTCTAGTCTCCTGCCTGATCACATTCTCTCCCCTTTTTTTTTAATTCTTCTTCTTTCTTTTTTCAACCAACTTCTTGTCTTATCAATTCCTTTTATAAAATCTTTTGTAATTTTTATCTTAAAAGTCACATTCCATCCTTTCATCATATTTACCCTAATTTTTGTATATATATGTTTTCTTTCTTTAAAATTTTGGGAGGCACTCTCTTCCAACAGACCAAAATATGCCCCAAATCTAGTGTGTGGCATTATTCTATGCTCCAGCCTGATCATATTTGATCATATATATTTTTTTTCTTTTTTAATTTTTTTTCCTTCCTTTCTTTCAGTTTCTATTCCCCGGGTTTCAGGTCTCTTCTGATTTGTTTAGTGTATATTTTCCTGGAATCGTTGTTACCCTGTTAGCATTTTGTTCTCTCATTCATCTAGTCTCCTCTGGACAAAATGACAAGACAGAAAAAATCACCTCAAAAAAAAAAAGAAGAAATACCTGCTGCAATGGACCTAATCAATATGCACATTAGTAAGATGTCAGAACTAGAGTACATAATGATGATTTTAAAGATACTAGCTGAGCTTGAAAAAAGCATGGAAGTTATTAGAGAAACCCGTTCTGGAGAAATAAAAGAACTAAAATCTAACCAAGTTGAAATAAAAAAAGGCTATTAATGAGGTGCAATCAAAAATGGGGGTGCTAACTGCTAGGATAAATGAGGCAGAAGAGAGAATCAGTGATATAGAAGACCAGATGATGGAAAGTAAAGAAGCTGAGAAAAAGAGAGAGAAACAACTACTGGATCACAAGGGCAGAATTTGACAGGTAAGTGATACCATAGATGAAACAATCCTAGAATAATTGGATACCAGAAGAAGAAAGAGAGAGAGGGGCAGAAGCTATATTGGAGCAAATTATAGCAGAGAACTTCCCTAATTTGGGGAAGGAAACAAGCATCAAAATCCAGGAGGCACAGAGAACCCCTCTCAAAATCAATAAAAATAGGTCAACATCCCGACATCTAATAGAAAAACTTATGAGCCTCAGAGACAAAGAGAAAATCCTGAAAGGAGCTCGGGAGAAGAGATCTGTAACCTACAATGGTAGAAACATTAGATTGGCAACGACCTATCCAAAGAGACCTGGCAGGCCAGACAGGACTGGCATGATATATTCAGAACACTAAATGAGAAAAATATGCAGCCAAGAATACTCTATCCAGCTAGGCTGTCATTGAAAATTGAAGGAAAGATAAAAAGCTTCCAGGACAAACAAAAACTAAAGGAATTTGCAAACACAAAACCAGCCCCACAAGAAATCTTGAAAGGGGTCCTCTAAGCAAAGAGAGAGCCTAAAAGCAACATAGACCAGAAGGGAGCACAGACAATACACAGTAACAGTCACCTTACAGGAAATACAATGGCACTAAATTCCTATCTTTCAATAGTTACCCTGAATGTAAATGGGCTAAATGCCCCAATCAAAAGACGCACGCTATCAGATTGGATTAAAAAACAAGACCCATTGATATGCTGTCTGCAAGAGACTCATTTTAGAACCAAAGACACCCCCAGATTGAAAGTGAGGGGGTGGAAAACCATTTCCCATGCTAATGGACACCAAAAGAAAGCTGGGGTGGCAATCCTTATATCAGACAAATTAGATTTTAAAACCAAGTCTATAATAAGAGATGAGGAAGGACACTATATCCTACTTAAAGGGTCTATCCAACAAGAAGATCTAACAATTGTAAATATCTATGCCCCTAACATGGGAGCAGCCAATTATATAAGCCAATTAATAACAAAGCAAAGAAACACATTGACAGCAATACAATAATGGTGGGGGACTTTAACATTCCCCCTCACTGAAATGGACAGATCATCTAAGCAAAAGATCAACAAGGAAATAAAGACTTTAAATGACACACTGGACCAAATAGACTTCACAGATATATTCAGAACATTGCATCCCAAAACAACAGAATACACATTCTTCTCTAGAGCCCATGGAACATTCTCCAGAATAGATCACATCCTAGGTCACAAATCAGGTCTCAACCGGTGCCAAAAGCGTGGGATCATTCCCTGCCAATTTTCAGACCACAATGCTTTGAAACTAGAACTCAATCACAAGAAGAAAGTTGGAAAGAACTCAAATGCATGGAGGAAAAAGAGCATCCTACTAAAGAATGAATGGGTCAACCAGGAAATTAAAGAAGATTTAAAGAGTCATGGAGCCCAATGAAAATGAAAACACAACTGTTCAAAATCTTTGGGATGCAGGAAAGGCAGTCCTAAGAGGAAAGTATATAGTAATACAAGTCTTTGTCAAGAAACAAGAAAGGTCTCAAGTACACAACCTAACTCTACACCTAAAGGAGCTGGAGAAAGAACAGCAAATAAAGCCTAAACCCAGCAGGAGAAGAGAAATAATAAAGATCAGAGCAGAAATCAATGAAATAGAAACGAAAAGAACAGTAGAACAGATCAACGAAACTAGGAGCTGGTTCTTTGAAAGAATTAACAAGATTGATAAACCCCTGGCCAGACTTATCAAAAAGAGAAGAGAAATGACCCAAATCAACAAAATCATGAATGAAAGAGGAGAGATCACAACCAACACCAAAGAAATACAAACAATTGTAAGAACATTTTATTAGCAACTCATTGCCAGCAAATTAGATAATCTGGAAGAAATGGGTGCATTCCTAGACATGTATCAACTACCAAAACTGCACCAGGAAGAAATAGAAAACCTGAACAGACCTATAACCACTAAGGAAATTGAAGCAATCATCAAAAATCTCCCAACAAACAAGAGCCCAGGGCCAGATGGCTTCCCAGGGGAATTCTCCCAAACATTTCAAGAAGAATTAATACCTATTCTTCTGAAACTGTTCCAAAAAATAGAAATGGAAGGAAATCTTCCAAACTCGTTTTATGAGACCTCCATTACCCTGATCCCAAAACCAAAGACCCCATCAAAAAGGAGAATTACAGACCAGTATCCTTGATGAACATGGATGCAAAAATTCTCCCCAAAATACCCGCCAATAGGATCCAACAGTACATTAAAAGGATTTTTCACCACGACCAAGTGGGATTTATCCCTGGGCTGCAAGGATGGTTCAACATCCGCAAATCAATCAATGTGATACAATACATTAAGAAAAGAAAGAACAAGAACCATATGATCCTTTCAACAGATGCAGAAAAAGCATTTGACAAAGTACAGCATCCTTTCTTGTTCAAAACTCTTCAGAGTATAGGGAAAGAGGGCACATACCTCAATATCATAAAAGCCATCTATGAAAAACCCACAGCAAATATCATTCTCAATGGGGAAAAACAGAGCTTTCCCCCTAAGGTCAGGAACATGGCAGGGATGTCCACTCTCACCACTACTATTCAACATAGTATTAGAAGTCCTAGACACAGCAATCAGACAACAAAAAGAAATCAAAGGCATCCGAATCAGCAAAGAAGAAGTCAACCTCTCACTGTTTGCAGATGATATGATACTTTATGTGGAAAACCCAAAAGACTCCACCCCAAAACTGCTAGAACTCATACAGGAATTCAGTCAAGTGGCAGGATATAAAATCAATGCACAGAAATCAGTGGCATTCCTATACACCAACAATAAGACAGAAGAAAGAGAAATTAAGGAGACGATCCCATTTATAATTGCACCCAAAACCATAAGATACCTAGGAATAAATCTAACCAAAGAGGCAAAGAATCTGTCCTCAGAAAACTATAGAATAATCATGAAAGAAATTGAGGAAGACACAAAGAAATGGAAAAACGTTCCATGCTCATGGATTGGAATAACAAATATTGTGAAGATGTCAATGCTACCTAGAGCAATCTACACATTCAATGCAATCCCCTCAAAATACCATCCATTTTTTTTTCAAAGAAATGGAACAAATAATCCTAAAATTTGTATGTAACCAGAAAAGACTCTGAATAGCCAGAGGAATGTTGAAAAAGTAAAGCAAAGCTGGCGGCATCACAATTCCGGACTTCCAGCTCTATTACAAAGCTGTCATCATCAAGACAGTATGGTACTGGCACAAAAACAGACACACAGATCAATGGAACAGAATAGAGAGCCCAGAAATGGACCCTCAACTCTATGGTCAACTAATCTCTGACAAAGCAGGAAAGAATGTCCAATGGAAAAAAGACAGTCTCTTCAACAAATGGTGTTGGGAAAATTGGACAGCCACACGCAGAAGAATGAAACTGGACCATTTCTTTATACCACACACAAAAATAGACTCCAAATGGTTGAAAGACCTCAATGTGAGACAGGAGTTCATCAAAATCCATAAGGAGAACACAGGCAGCAACCTCTTTGACCTCAGCTGCAGCATCTTCTTCCTAGAAACATCACCAAAGGCAAGGGAAGCAAGGGCAAAAATGAACTATTGGGACTT
The DNA here is from genome assembly GCF_029215605.1 of Mirounga angustirostris. Taxonomy (NCBI): domain Eukaryota; kingdom Metazoa; phylum Chordata; class Mammalia; order Carnivora; family Phocidae; genus Mirounga; species Mirounga angustirostris. The sequence goes on from NW_026991723.1 coordinate 33,550,599, forward strand.
CATCAAGATAAAAAGCTTTTGCACAGCAAAAGAAACAGTCAACAAAACCAAAAGACAACCGACAGAATGGGAGACGATATTTGCAAATGACATATCAGATAAAGGGCTAGTATCCAAAATCTATAAAGAACTTATGAAACTCAACACCCAAAGAACAAAGAATCCAATCAAGAAATAGGCAGAAGACCTGAACAGACATTTTTCCAAAGAAGACATCCAAATGGCCAACAGACACATGAAAAAGTGCTCAACATTGCTCGGCATCAGGGAAATCCAAATCAAAACCTCAATGAGATATCACCCCACTCCAGTCAGAATGGCTAAAATTAACAAGTCAGGAAATGAGAGATGTTGGCGGGGATGTGGAGAAAGGGGAACCCTCCTACGCTGTTGGTGGGAATGCAAGCTGGTGCAGCCACTCTGGAAAATAGTGTGGAGGTTCCTGAAAAAGTTGAAAAAGAGAGGTACCATATGATCCTTCAATTGCACTACTGGGTATTTACCCCAAAGATACAAATGTAGGGATCCTAATAGGTACATCACCCCAATGTTTATAGCAGCAATGTCCACAAAAGCCAAACTATGGAAAGAGCCAAGATGTCCATCGACAGATGAATGGATAAAGAATTGTGCTATATATATATAGTGGAATATTATGCAGCCTTCAAAAGGAATGAAATGTTTCCATTTGCAACGATGTGGATGGACCTGGAGGGTATTATGCTGAGCGAAATAAGTCAATCAGAGCAAAACGTGTATCATTTGATCTCACTGATATGAGGAATTCTTAATCTCAGGAAACAAACTCAGGGTTGCTGGAGTGGTGGGGGTGGAGGGATGGGGTGGCTGGGTGATAGACATTGGGGAGGGTATGTGCTATGGTGAGTGCTGTGAATTGTGTAAGACTGTTGAATCACAGACCTGTACCTCTGAAACAAATAATACATTTTATGTTAAAAAAAAAAAAAGGAAGAAGATAGCAGGGAGGGAAAAATGAAGGGGTGGAATTGGATGGGGAGATGAACCATGAGAGACTATGGACTGTGAGAAACAAACTGAGGGTTGTAGAGGGGAGGGTGGTGGGGGGATGGGTTAGCCTGGTGATGGGTATTAAAGAGAGCATGTTCTGCATGGAGCACTGGGTATTATATGCAAAAATGAATCATGGAACACTACATCAAAAACTAATGTTTGATGTATGGTGATTAACATAACATAATAAAATAAATAATTACTGAGCAATCTTTTAACTGTAGTGATAGAAGTTTATACAAAGTTTAATGGTTGCACAGTCCTGAAAATAATGACAAAAAGTGTTTTTAGGGAAGACTTTGCCAGAGAGGTGACATTTGGGCTGGGCTTGGAAGGACAAGTGGGATTTTTCCAGATGTAGCAGAGACAAAATGATATCCTTTTTGGCTGAAGGAACAACAGGTGCAAAGGCATGGAGAGTGACATCTTTAGGAAGAGTTGGCTAAGTAAGAGTGGCAGGAACATGGTGTGGAACAGAAGTCAAGCAGTGGAAGAAGATAAAGATGGAAAGATATGGAAGGTGAACTAATGAAGGGTATTCCATATCCTGCCAAAGAGTTGCACTTCACCTTGTGTGCAGCTGGGATAATTAAAGGTTTTTATGTGGGATGTGCTTTAAGTTTACCCTGGCTAGAGTGTGAGGGAGGATGAGAGAGGTTTCCTAGAAGCAAGTATAAATTAAGAATCTATTATAGTGATCTACATTAGGAATGATGATAATGCATCCAAAACAATAGCAATGGGAATGCCCAGGAAAGAGCATTAAAGGGATAAAATAACCAGGACTTGCTAACAGATCAGAGGTCAAGAATGAGAGTAAAGAGAGCCATAGATAATTCTATAGTTTCTAGCATGGTCAGCTTATGAGATAGAAATGCTATGAATGAAATAACAAATAGGAGAAGTAGGTTGGGGTGAGGTAAGTTCACTTGGGACAAGTTGGGATGCTGGTGTCTGTAGGCAGGCAAGTAGGATGCCCTACTGTGATGGGAAATAGAGTCTGAAGTTCAGGAGAATCGTCCAAAATCAGGAGAGAGATTAGGGTAAAGTCATGGAATGGTATGATCATGCCTGCTCAGGGAGATGTGAATTTCTTGTCCTGGATTAATATGCAAATTGCTGTCAGAGTGATAAGTGATAGAACCTCAATTATAAAGAGGAAACCAAGAGATTAATGATACATGTTACACTAAGGTATAACCAAGTTAAAAATGGAAAATCAGAATTCAAAATTTCTAATTTTGACATCTGAACATTTTGAGAAGGAATGCTAAGAAAACAACTATAGCAACATGAATTTCATTTCCCAGTTCATGCTCTTCACCATGCCACTACTGCTTTGTTGCCTGAGGCTTTGGGAAAATTCTCACCTGCTCCAGGCCTTGGTTATCTCAATTGTAAAACAGGGCTGCTGAGAGGATTTAACAATTCCTACAAAGCACTTAGCATAATGCTTGGCACATAAAAAGGGTGCTGTAATTCTCTCTCTATATATATATGTATGTATGTATGTATGTATGTATGTATGTATGTATTCAGCAGTGGAGCAATTTTGCTAGAAAACAGAAGACAAAAACTGTCCAAGAAGGCTACCAGTAAAAGAACAAGTAAAGACAGTAACTGTAAAGACAAATGCTGTTAGATGGCCTCTTCTTGTTAATTCCTGAATACCCAGAATGGGGGTGCATATTTGGTCTGGCATTCCATCTACGACTATGATACCACAAAACATACCTGACTTGTTGCATTCATTTTATATGGCTATGTAATAAATTGTCAAAAACCTGGAGACTTAACATGATGCAAATGTATTATTTCACAATTTCACAGCCTTACTATATACTCTGCTTAAGGTCTCATTGGGCTGAAACCAAGGAGGTGGTTGGGGCTGCAGTTCTTAGCTCTCATAAGGCCTTCATCCAAGCTTACAGGTTGTTGGAAGCATTCATCTCTTTGTAGTTGTAGAACTGAGGTCTTAGTTTCCCTTGTAGCTATCACTCTCAACAGCTCCAGGTGGCCTGCACTTCCTAGCCACATGCCCCCATAGGCAGCTCACAGGGATGTTTGCTTTCTTCTGGTCCTGCAGGGACTTACCTTACATTGAATCCTCCTCTTGCTTCTAATCTCTAACTTCTCCTGTCTCTGACTTCTAGAACAAGATTTAATGGGCTCATGTGATTAGCCCATCCAGATAATGTCCCTATCTTAAGATCAACTGATCTCAAACCTTAATTACATCTACAAATTTCCTTCATAGCAGCACCTAAAAGTGTGTTTGAATAACTGGGAGAAAGTGCGCATACACCAGGGATCTAGACCATCTTAAAAATCTTGCCTACCACATTCCTGAAGCACATGCAAGTCAGTCACACGACTAGGCAGTGATTTTTAGCAGCATTGCTGCATTTAACATTTGCCCTTTGGGTTATTTCTCTATACTCTTTCTACAAATGAATGACAAGTTGCTGAATATCTCAAAGGCCAAGAGACACGCATTTAGAAGAGTGACATATATTCTCCCCATCTCTTAGGGTACTTCTGAATGATGTGTAATTGTAAGACTTTCACCTCTGACTCTGTGTCCCTAACACCTATATAATCAAGGCAAGGATTTATCTGTCATTGAAAAAAAAAAAAAGTGGCTTTTCAACTCAAAGTTGCTTACTATTCCTGACCAAGACTTGAGAAGTGTCGGTTTGATTAATGCAGTCCCAGCAATCAATCAATTGAGGCCAAGGGTGGTTTTGGGGGGTAGTTGAACATATGCTTGACCTGAACATATATTTAATTTAGGAGCAATTTATTTTGTTATCAAATCAGCTGGCTTCATTCAAGAGGCCCCTAATTCAGACACAGTCAGGCTGAGAAACCACTAATAAAAAGGAACAAGGAGCAAATGCTGAGGGTGGAGGTGAAGTACAAGTCATGGCTGAGATGCTTAACCTGTAAGCGTGGTCTCTGGAATTGGTCTCAGTCAGGTGAAACTCTGTAACTTTTTAGATTGATCTGCACTTGGAACACTCCAGTGCTGCCAGCAACAGCAGTCTCAGCAGCTGGCTTGGGAAGAGAGACCCCCTTACCTCTCCTTTCCAACACAAAGCAAGATCCTAAGGATCAATCTATATTTGGGTCCTTTCTTATGTTCAGACATTGGTTAGCTGGTCACAGGATTCCAGGCTAGTCAATGCAATACACAAAAGGAACAAGAGGGGCATCTGGGTGGCTCAGTGGGTTAAGCATCTGCTTTCAGCTCAGGTCATGATCCTGGGGTCCTGGAATTGAGCCCCACTTCAGGTTCCCTGCTCATTAAGGAGCCTGATTCTTTCTCTTCCCCCTCTCATTCTCATTCTTGCACTCTCATGAATGAATAAAATCTTAAAAAAAAAAAAAAAAAAAAGAGATGGTGCAATGATTTTTTTAAAGATCTTATTTAGAGAGAGAGAGAGAGAGAACGCGTATGAGTGCAAGCTGGGGGAGGAGTAAAGGGAGAGGGAGAGAATCTCGAGACACAGGGCTAGATCTCATGACCCTGAGATCATGACCTGAGCCAAAATCATGAGTCGTCACTTAACCGAGCCACTCAGGAGCCCCAGTGTAATACTTTCTTGATCAATGAGCTACTGAAGTTTATACCATGTAAAGGTTTAGTTAATAGATACCTTGGGCATCATGAACATTGTCCGTGTTCACATATGTTCACATTTTGGTTTGTGTTTCAAGGAAAACTGTAAGGTCATTTTAAATTACCTTTATTTGTACTTTTCCTCCTCTCCTTTGCCAGAAGTAATTATGAGCCTTTGTAAACTCATTTCCATGCCATAAAGAGATTCTACAACCCATGAATCATAATTAAACAGGTGTTCTTATATTACTGAGTAATAATCCACTGATTTTTGAGCCTGTTTATCCTACTCACCCCACTTCATCCCCAACAAAAGGGAAGACAATAGGGGCACTATGTGTACTTCATGCCTTGCAGGACTGAAGTGGTATATCCCTTTTGTCTCTGAAGATCAGACTCATCTCTAAAACAAATTAGATTTCTGACTTTGCACTGGCAGAAACCAAAGCAAATTTTCCAAAGTTAAAAAAAAAAAAAAAACAACTATTAGTTTCAAATTTAACAAACTTACTTTTTTTGGGGGGGAGTGTTATTCCCACTTAAATGCCCACAGACATAGTAAAGAATCATTTTACTCAAACCTAGTAAAACAGCTCCAAGTTGGGAAGAACCAAACATACCTTGGCAATACTCTAGTGAGCAGGCAAGTTTATTTGGAAAAAACTCTTATTTGCTTACACACTAGTACAAATTCTGAGATGTTAAAATTATATTAAAAGTTATTCTATTTATTCAGTAGGTCAATCCAAGACCAAAAGTTAGATTTATGTATTTTGGTTTAACCCCCCAAAAATGTTGGGAATACAGTCATTCAGCATTAGATCCAGGCACTTCTACATACTAGTAACAGCTCTGAAGGGACTTGCTCAACATCGTACACACTGTGATCGGCAGCTAACTTGACTATCTTTCTGCTATGAAAAACAGCAATGTATAACTTTATAGAGAAGCTAGGGTATATCAGAAATGAAAAAAAACTGGTAGGAAGCACAGGCTTCTCTTAGAAATGAACTGTCAAATTTTAAGTCATTATCTCAAAAGCATGTCAATGTCATAACAGAAACATTTCCAGTGGTTGTGGACAAAGAACCAAACGTTTTTGTTTTCAATGATAAATGTGAATTTCTCTCAATTTTTTTGGTACTTTTAATTATATGCTGATTTTTGTTTCATAAAGGTAATTCTTGCCTCTTTGGAATCATCCGAGTTCTGAAAGACTAGAAGGAGAACTAAACAAGTCCTAGATGCACCACTGACTTGCTGAATGACCCTGGACAAATCACCAGGATTATTTTTAAGTTTCACTTACCATCAATGAAATAGAGTAGCTTTGAAACTCTCATAAGGTGATATATTTGATAACGCCTTGGAAATTACAAGCAGTGCACAGATAAAAAGTTTTATGTACTTCTGCACATCGCATGATGCCAATCGACTGTTAATAGGTGTGGACCCAATACTAGGAAAAGTACAGAGAACTATTTAAAATAATAGTTTAGTTCATTTTCCAACTTGGTTTATCATTTCCTCTTTTTTTTTAACTTAAAAATTTTTAACTTTTTTTTTTTTTTTTTTAATTATTATACCAGATAAGACACAGAACTTTTTCTCTTCTCTGAGGGATTTATTGTTCCCTGTGGAGCCTGAGAAAGCGGCCACAACACTCATGGCCAAAGAATAACAACCCACATTTGTCTTTTCAGTCTTGTAGTATCCTCAGGACTGAAGTCTGTCAATGTCCATTTGTCTGTCCAGAACATCCATAAGTCCCATGCTTGTTCTGGTGTCCTGGGGACATGGACAGATGACGACAAATTCATAGGTAGTACTTTCAATCAACACGGAAGGCCTTTCCTTTGGGGTCTGAAAGGATGACTACACCCCAACAAGCAATGCCTAGAGAAAAAAACAAAAAAACAACAGCACCTTACATGGTTGTTAAACCTCAGTTTACTAGGTGCTTTCATATATGCCACCTTATTTAATCCTCACAACACTCCTAGAAGATACATCACCATTATATTCTCTTGTAAGAGTCAAACTCAGAAAAGGAAAAGAAAGTTCAGAGGAAAAGAAAAATCGGTTACCTACCCAAGCAAGAAAGGGACTTAAAGAGAACTGATTTGGGGAATCTAATTAAAAAGGTAAGAGATCTGAAAACCTAAAATTCTACCCATTCAATTGGCTTGAGAGTAAAAAGAATTACATTTTACTGTAAGATATCGTAACAATCAATTATTATCATAATAATAACCACATTATTATTATTGCTACAGTTAAGGACTGTGGGCTACTTTACCCATGGTACACCAAAATGTGGGCTTACAAGTCATATCTAAGATGTGACTTCAAAGCCCTAGTTCCTAATCAAGATTATGTACTCTCACTCAGACTTTCTCCAGGATCTGGAGGGGAAAAAATGGGGTCTGGTGCCACCTGGGTCACATCCTGATTATCTGACCTTGAACATAATACTTCTTAGTCTTTGTGCCTTAGTTCGGCGGTAAAAAAGGATTACTATAATCATACCTATATCTAAGCCATTGTTAGGATTAAAAAAATTGAAGCTAGTAAAGTTCTTAATTCTGTGATTTTTCTTTAATGAGGAAAGCGTTCCAACAACTTCCCCTCCCAGACCCTGCTTCTCATTTGGTGTACCTCCGCCACGTGACCAGCCCCGCAACCCGCCCACGTGGCTCCAGCCCACTTCTCCCTCTGCCCCTGCCCAAAGTCCCTGCGTTGCCCCGACTCTCACTGATGCCGATGACCATCTGTGTAATAGTCCCTGGACCAGGGGGGTATCCCAGCTTCATGGGCCTCCGCGCCACCCAGTACACGTACCCGCCCGCCCCTATCAGCCCCGCCCCTGAAAGCACGCGACAGCTCCAGCAGTTATTAAATAGAGGGCCTTCCGCTGGAGAGGTCGGCGCTCCAGGTGCAGGGAGGGGCAGGGACTCGGCGGAGTTGGTGGCCTCAGGAGGCGCAGGGACCTTGATCGGCTGCACAGGCTGGGACAGGAAAGAACCCATGTTCGGGAGCTCGGCTTCAGCTATGGGACTCTGGACGGAACTGACGTAAAAGTTACGGCCGGAAAGCAGAGCGCCGGCGCACTGCACCGGAAGCAGCTTGAGGTCGCTGGGAAATGTAGTTTGGGCCTGCCTCCAACGGGAAAAGATGGTGGCGCGCCTTCGGTTGTGGGTTTGTGTGGCAACAACCTTGGCCTTACCTGAGGCTATCTGTCCCTACACCCAGCCGCAATCACTTTCAGGATTATGACTTAGCCAACCTCCTAAATGTCTGAATTCTTAGTTTCTTTAGAGGAGGAGTCTGGGTTTCTAAGTTTCTTCCCTTGAGCGTGTCACTTCACCTGTCTGGAGGTGTGTAACTCAAAAGAGTTAAGTTTTATATGTGCTTAACTATATGCTAGACAATTTGCTAAGCGATTATCTGCATTATGCCATTTAGTCTTCCAACCCAATGAGGTATCATTTTCCTGAAAAATGATAAAACTGGTTAAGTGACATTGCCATAGTTGAAACCAATACCTGTGTCAATACAGTCAAATTTCTTATATGTCACCTGTACATATTGTCAATGCAAAATGAACAAACTTTTTTTTTTTTTTTTTTTTAATTTTAAAGAGAAAGGAAAAGAGTTTATTCCAGTCCAAGTTAGGATAGCTGCCTGGGGTACACCATATTCACAAAGAAGAGAGTGTTCTGGGGAAGAAACATTTGGTGCAAGGTTATATATGTTTTTGCATAAAGAATTACAAGTCATGATGAAGAACATTCCAGAACATCACAGACTTTATCTTAGTTTTTAATATATTGGAAGGCTGTATGACTTTAATTTTATGAGAACTGGGGAAGTTTCTTTATTTTTCCTGTGTTCAGGATTCTCATTTTTGGTTATTTTCTATTTTACTTATTGTTTATTTATTTAGTTAGTTATTTTTACGATTTTATTTATTTATTTGACAGAGAGCGAGCGAGCGAGTGAGAGAGCACAAGCAGGGGAAACAACAGAGTGAAAGGGAGAAGCAGGCTCCCTGCTGATGTAGGGCTCATTCCCAGGACCCTGGGATCATGACCTGAGCATAAGGGAGACAGTTAACCAACTGAGCCACCCAGGCGCCCTTTATCATTTATTTTTAAACAAAGAAAGCCAATGTGTGCTCCGATATAGAACCCATGCTTTAAGGTTTGCCAAGTCATTTTGACCTTGTTAAATGTTAAAGTATAGGTTCTCTAGGAGCTCAAGAGCAGGAAACATTCAAAGTTGAAACTTTCCTTTATCAATGCTGTGAGGGGACTACATAAATATAATCAAGGTATTAAAAATGGGTTTGAATTACCTGGATAAATACTTTTCATTTCTCTTTAGTTATTTCCTAACATCATGATCTCAATTTTGTCATACTCATGGTATTGTTCCTATTCTGAGAGCCCTGGAGATAATTCAACTCAGAATCAGGCTAATGAACTTGAAGAGTTAATATAGGATCTGTTCTTGTAGGTTTACATTCTTACCATCCCTTTGGAATAAATTTTTTATTTTGATTGCTTCTTTGTAATTCAACTGCTATAGCATCCATTCCCAACCCATTTCCCTTCCATTTCCTTTGGGTAGAGTTGCATGTGTATTTTTTTTTTTTTTCTGGTTGTTTTCAGGAGATTACTGGTAAGAAAAAGGTATTTAGAGTTCAGAGGTCATTTCTGCCAGAGAAGGTGGATGAAAACAGGATTAACTTCAGGTTTGAATTTCTCTCCTTTAGAATGGCTTAAAAAATTAACACGATAAAAAATAAATTCATTTTTCCATTTTCTAAAATGGGATGTGATTTTGGGAAGGATTGAAAAAAGATAAAAATAAAGGTATGGATAATAGGAGAAAAGAAAGTAATAGGAGAAAATGCAATCATGAGAACATAGGTTGCCTGCTGCTTAATTTCAAAGACCCTTTCCATTTCATTCTCTCTTTCACCCCCCATGTATTGTCCAGTAGAAAGAGAAAGGGTTGGGAAATTTGGGTTCTATAGCAGGCTCTGTCACCATGAGTCAGCCATATGATATAGAAAACATTATTTATTCTCTCTAGCCTGTTAGAGAAAGTTTGTAATAAGGAGTTTTGGTTACCTCATGTTTGTAATAGGAGATTTGGAATAGGTGAAATCTAACACTTTTTTCCTAACTTGAAAGTTCTATTATTTACTAAATATCTCTTTTCAGTTAGTGTTTTGCTAAGTTCCATACTAAATGAATTTAATAACATTTCACTTAGAAATTCACAATTTGTAGCTGATTTTCACTATGCCTGATTCAACATTCTATAGTGCATGTGATTTCTCCTTATTTACGTGAAAACAAGCAAACAAACAAAAAATATCATTTGACAGTGGTTACCAAACATTTTGATTACACACTTCTGTGGACAAAAAAGTTTGAGGGGTGCCTGGGTGGCTCAGTCATTAAGCGTCTGCCTTCGGCTCAGGTCATGATCCCGGGATCCTGGGATGGAGCCCCGCATCAGGCTCTCTGCTCCACAGGAAGCTTGCTTCTCCCTCTCCCACTCCCCCTGCTTGTGTTCCCTCTCTCGCTGTGGCTTTCTCTGTCAAATAAATAAATAAAAAAATCTTAAAAAAAAAAAGTTTGAGCACATGCACAAAAAAAAGGTTGAGCACACAATAACAGTTATGCATGCCTATTTATTATTTACAAATTTTATATTACTTTATAAATTATGAGGATAAGATAATATAATAGAAATATAAAGCTTAATATTTTCTCATATCTTGATCCATAGGCTTGTGCATCTCCATGGACACCATGATTATCTGATATGTGAAAGTCATCTTTTATCTAAAAGCTTACCTTCTTTATTGTGCATATTACATAAAGATGCCAGGAGAGGACATCATTAATTCTCTAAACAAGTATTATTAAAATGGCCCATGACACATTTCCAAACAACAGGCAAGATTTTAACTACTGTTTTTTTTTTTTTAATTTTTTTAATTCTTATGTTAATCCCCATACATTACATCATTAGTTTTAGATGTAGTGTTCCATGACTCATTGTTTGTGCGTAACGCCCATTGCTCCATGCAGAATGTGCCCTCCTCAATACCCATCACCAGGCTAACCCATCCTCCCACCCTCCCCTCTAGAACCCTCAGTTTGTTTTTCAGAGTCCATCGTCTCTCACGGTTCGTCTACCCCTCCGATTTCCCCTGCTTCATTCTTTCCCTCCTGCTACCTTCTTCTTCTTCTTTTTTTTTTCTTAACATATATTGCATTATTTGTTTCAGAGGTACATCTGTGATTCAAAAGTCTTGCACAATTCACAGCGCTTACCAGAGCACATACCCTCCCCAGTGTCTATCACCCAGTCACCCCATTCCTCCCACCCCACCCCCCACTCCAGCAACCCTCAGTTTGTTTCCTGTGATTAAGAATTCCTCATATCAGTGAGGTCATATGATACATGTCTTTCTCTGATTGACTTATTTCTCTCAACATAATACCCTCCAATTCCATCCACGTCACTGCAAATGGCAAGATCTCATTCCTTTTGATGGCTGCATAATATTCCATTGTATATATATACCACTTCTTCTTTATCCATTCATCTGTCGATGGACATCTTGGCTCTTTCCACAGTTTGGCTATTGTGGACATTGCTGCTATAAACATCAGGGTGCACGTACCCTTTTGGATCCCTACTTTTGTATCTTTGGGGTAAATACCCAGTAGTGCAATTGCTGGATCATATGGTAGCTCTATTTTCAACTTTTTGAGGAACCTCCATACAGTTTTCCAGAGTGGCTGCACCAGCTTGCATTCCCACCAACAGTGTAGGAGGGTTCCCCTTTCTCCGCATCCCCGCCAACATCTGTTCTTTCCTGACTTGTTAATTTTAGCCATTCTGACTGGTGTGAGGTGGTACTACTGTTTTTTTTTTAAAGTACCTTCCAAAAGATGTGTTTCTTTTCTTATGATTGCCTCAAATAAATAATTTCAGCTTGTTTGTTATTGCACATAGCACATGTTGAAATTGAGAGGTTGTAATGAGATTGAGATATAACTTTGATTGGAAAATTATTAGAAATGTTGACACATCTTGAGATAAATGAAACAGTAGGGTCTGAGGATAAAGGTAGAGGTTAATGAAAGCAGGCAAAACTATATTTGGAGGAAGATGTGTGCATTTTGGGGGAAAGAAATAGAAGGAGAAGGTTGAAAGATTACTTCATTCTATTGTAACTGTTTATTATTTATTTATTTATTTATTTATTTATTTATTTATTTATTACTACTTATTATCTCTATAGTTCATTTTGGCACTTATGACTCACAAAGCCTTATGACCTCTCCTATTTATTTATAAATTTTAAAACTGCAAAAGCCATAAAAATTGTCCTTCACACTCCTGTCCCTCAGTCACCCAGTTCCCCTTCCCTAACACAGCCAGTTTTATCAGCTTCTTATATGTCTTTTCAGAGATGTCTGTGTATATGTGTATATTCTTTCCTCCAGTGACTTTGGAGGTCATTCCATATCAGCCAATATATAAAGTGCTTTTTTATGTGTTTGTAGGGCTCTGTAGTATTCCATTGTAAAGATGTACTATACTGTATTTAACTGGTCTCATATTCATAGACATTAATAGACATTTAGGCTGCTTCCAGTCTTTTGGTATTACAAATAGTGCCAGAGTAAATAACCTCGTACATACATTCTATCACAAACATGTAAGTATATCTTAGAATATATTTCTGAAAGGCTATAGTATTTATAAACTTGATGGACATTACCAAATGGCCTTTCACAAAATATGTACCAATTTACACTCTCACCAACAAGTGTGAGATCTGTTTCTCTATCCTATTCCCCCAAATAGTGAATTTAATCTCTGTCAATGTGATAGGTAAAAGAGGTTTAATTAACTTTTTCTTATTATTAGTGATCTTAATATATGTTTAATATATCTTAATATATGTTTAAAGACAATTCATACTTCTTTTTCTGTGAACTATCCATATTTTTGCCCATTTTTTTCATTGAATTGTCTTTTTCTCACTGACTTATAAGAATTCTTTATACATTAGAGAGATTAAAATTGGTCTGTGATATAAATTCATAATTTTTTCCAATCTGATATTGCATTTTGACTTTGCTTGTATTTTTACCATGAACATTTTAAAAATATTTAATTGAATTTATTTATTTTGATTATGTTATGTTAATCACCATACATTACATCATTAGCTTTTGATGTAGTGTTCCATGAGTCATTGTTTGTGTATAACACCCAGTGCTCCATTCAATACATGTCCTCTTTAATACCCATTACCAGGCTAACCCATCCCCACACCCCCCTCCCCTCTAGAACCCTCAGTTTGTTTCTCAGAGTCCGTAGTCTCTCATGGTTTAGCTATCTTTCTTTCTATAGCTTCTGAGGTTCACGTCATAATTAGAAAGGCCTTCTACTTTCTATGGTTTCCCCTTGTATTTTGATCTTTCCTTTAAACACTTAAAATTTTAATACATTTGGAATTTCTCCAATATTAGGTGTTAGGAATGTAATCAGCCTTTTTCCCCCAATTCATTTTCTCAATTCTATTTATTAAACAATCCATCTTTCCCTACCTCTTAGAAATGCCACTTTCTAAAATGCCATATATAGATGTATGTCTATTCCTGGACTTCATGTTCTGCTCCATGATTTGTCTATTACTTTTGTGCCAGTATCACAGTATTTTAATTGCTAAAGCTTTGTGATGTGTTAATACTTGGAGACAGGTTCCCCCCGTTTCAGACTTTTCTTGGCTATTTTTACATGTTTATTTTTCCACATGAACTTTTGACTTAGCTTGATTATTCTGACAAAATGATGCTGACATTTTTATTACACTTGTGTGAAAATTGTAGGTTAATTTAGGAAGAATTGACATCTTTATGATGTTGAGTCATCCTATGCAAGGACATGGAAGGCTTTTTCTTTTGTTCATATCTTATTTTGTGTTCCTCTGTAACATTTTAATATCTTTTTTATAATGATCTCACACACATTTCCTCTCAGACTCTTTACCTTTTGTGCTGTTATTGAAAATAAGGAATTTTTTCCTTCTATTGTGTCTTCTAACTGGTTGTTGTTTGAATACAAGAAGACTATTGATTTCCAAATATCCTAACATTGAATTATTAGTGCCTTCTGGTGAACTTTTGAAATGTGATTGATAGCTTTCCTTTTGTGCAATTCTTATTGACTTTGGGGGTCACCTTTATACCCATTTCATAAACAGGATTTGGAAGCATTCCTTCTTTGTCTGTACTCTAGAACAGTTCAAATTCCATTGGAATTATCTGTTTTTTAAAAGTTTTGTTAGAATTTCACTGAGATATTGTATGGTGACTAACATAACATAATAAAATAAAATTAAAATTAAAAATAAATTAAAAAAAAAAGAATTTCCCTGTGAAATTGTCTAGTCCAGGCACTTTATTATTTTGGTGGGGGAAGCAGAGGCTCTGGGGAAGGAGGTTCTTTGACACATTTTTTTATTTGTATTTTAGAAATATATTTAAATTTTCTGCTGCAAATAGTTTTGGCAAATTATACATTTCTGGAATATTATCTAGTTCATCCCAGTTTTCAAGTTTACTTGCACTAAACTGAGAAGAGTAGCCCCTTACAATTCCTTTAATTTCTTTATAACCTGTGTTGAACCTATAAATGCTAATATATATGTGTGTGTGTGTGTGCATGTGTGTATGTGTATATATTTACATGTGATTAATTAAGGATCTTGAAATGGAGGGATTATGCTGAATTATCTGGGAAGGCCCTAAATACAGTCACATGTATCTTTATAAATACCCTGCAGACAAAGAGTACACACAGAACAAAAGGCACTGTGACCAAGAAGTGATGTGGCTACAAGTCAAGGAATATGGGCAGCCACCAGAAACTGTTAGAGGCAAGGAACAAATTCCCCCCTAGAGCTTCCAGGGGGAGCACAACCCTGTGAACACCTTGATTTCAGTTCAGTGATACTGATTTCAGACTCTGGTCTCCACAACTGTGAGAGAATAAATTTCTGTTGTCTTAAGCCACCAAGTTTGTGACAATTTGTTACAGCAGCCACAGGAAACTAATACTTGTGCTTGATTAAACCTTTGTCCCAGACTCTGCACTCTGAAGAACCTGAAGACAGCAAAGTATAACACTTTCTTTTCTTCTTCTTTTTTTTTTTTTAATTATTTATTAGAAAGAGAGAGAAAGAGCAATAGAGCACAAGGTGGGGGAGGAGCAGAAGGAGAGAGAATCCTAAGCAGACTCCCTGCTGAGCATGGAGCCTGACCCAGGGCTTGATCTCACGACCCTGGGATCATGACTGGAGCCAAAATTGAGTCAGATGCTTAACCGATTGAGCCACTTTTTTTTTTTTTAAGGAGTTTGTGCTACTCCACAATTTTCTGACATTGAATATTATTGTGAAATATTCTGAGGCCAGGTCAGTTTAATCTCTGATATAAGTGACTAGATCTTTTTGCCTAGATGCCTGAGTGATTTTCTTTTCTTCTTCCTTCCCTTCCCTCCCCTTCTTCCCCTCCCCTCCCTCCCCTTCTCTTCCTTTTCCTTCCCTTTCAAGTTGTTAAAATCCAATAACATTTTACCAGGATATATATCTTTGTTGACTATTCTAGTTCAATTTTCCAGGCATAAACAATGATACACATATTATTACATATTATGTATTTGTTATTGTATATTATTCATATATATATATTAAATAATACCATATTTTAGAGACAAATATACATATATGTGTATATATGTACACATTCACATTCTCTTATCTTTGTTTCAAGAATGTTTATCTGAATTATATCTTTTAAGGCACAATTATTTTATTGTTTTCTTGTCACCAAATACAGCCAATTAACATTACTTCCACTCATTCATCATTGAAGACAAAAGGATAATTCATTGCATATTTTCAAAATAATGCACTATACAACAAACAAACAAACAACCAAAAATGTTAAATTTACCAAGGCATCCTGATTAATTATGTAAACTGGTAATTAAGAAAAAAAAAAACTAATCATTTGTTTCTTTCCTTATAAAATAGAAATTTAAGAGTTCTGTTAGTCTTAATGTAATCTTTATGGTTAAATAATCTCAAAGAGTGGTACATATAGTTTAATCTAGAAAGGTATGTGATTTAAACACCTCATATGAATGAATAAAATTTGCATAACAAAATGATTACAGAGAGCCCTAGGCTTTCATTAAAAATTGGATGTTGAATAATCCTTTATGATGTTATAGATTAGTATACAAAATACATTTTATACATTTATAACCTTAAGAAAAGAAAAATAATATTTTCTTGGTAAAGATCTCCTAGTAGCTATTTGGTTTACAATAGGATAAACTGAACCTCTAAGACTTTGGTGTTTACCAAATCAGATACACTGAGTGATTGTTTCCTAAGTCAAAGGTCTGCATTTTCTTCTGAAATACTGACACTTCAGGAGAGTATCTTGGCAAGGTGGTTTTCTGTATGTTGTTGTTGTGTATTAACTACGTTATTGCCCTTCCTTTCCTCCTCTCATGTGCTCTTCTATTTTACTTAAATATAAGTCCTTTCAAACATTCTCAAGAAGAATATTCCTGGGGCACTGGGTGGCTCAGTCGGTTAAGCATCTGCCTTCGGCTCAGGTCATGATCCCAGGGTCCTGGGATCGAGCCCCGCGTTGGGCTCCCTGCTTAGTGGGGAGTCTGCTTCTCCCTCTCCCCTTGCTTCTCGCCACTATACCCATGATCTTTCTGTCAAATAAATAAAATCTTTAAAAAAAAAAGAAGAATATTCCTCTAAGGAAGTTTTAGAAATGGAAAATTAAAAAAAAGAAGACTGGATATCAGCATGTCCTTGGATGTCCCTATTTTTGCTTCAGACTTCTACTAGATTGATGATGTGTTTTTACATATGACTACAAGCTCCATATCTCTGATTTTTTCCTAGAAAGTCCGCATCTACCTATGGCTCCTTTTTTATTGGGCCTCTTTGAAGACTGACCTTTTTTTTTAATTTTTAGCCTCAAGGAATGCCACATGTCTCTTTAGATATACAATTTTGGTTATCTGTTCATTTAGAAGTATTTGATCATCTTTTGGAGCTTTGTTTCATGCTTGGTTCTGCTGGCTTACTCTATTGTTGAATCTAAAAAATAGGTTTGTATAACCACCATCCCCCTAATATCTGGAGGTATGTCTTTGTGGTGAGCTTCCATTACCAGAAAAAAAAAAAAAAAAAAGAAAGAAAGAAAGAAAGAAAGAAAGAAAGAAAGAAAGAAAGAAAGAAAGAAAGAAAGAAATGGACCTGGGCTTTTAACTTCCACTGTAGAGGATTGGAGATGCCTGAAGATGAGGAGTAACATCATTGTCCATGTTCTGCTGGACTTTCATACTTTCACATGCTTCTCTCTTTTCCCTCTCTCCAGAATGTGCAGTAGCTGCTTTGCGCTATAGTCCATTTGCAATTCCAGTGATAAATGGGCCTGTTCAGCTCATGGATTCAGAAAGCTATATGTTTGTCTTTTTGTGATAAGAAATAGACTCCACATATTTTCCTGCAGCTAGCAATGTGTTGTCCCTTGTTGATGTTGTCATTACTTCCATAGACCTTGGGAAGGGCAGTGGCCAGAGAGCGACGACCACTGGCACATGTGGAGAATGACAAGGCAGTGTGACATGCTGCATGCAACCCCTCACCTGTGCCCTGAGAGTCTAGTGTGGGCTCAGCAAAGTAACCATCACAGTATTTCTTCCTCTTGTACCATTGCCAATTGGATCTGCTCTTTAGTATTTGTTGTTTTTTCTTTTTCCTTCAATGATTCCAATTATATGCCCTGTTGTATCTTCTTTAATTTTCTTACAAATTCTTTCCATTTGTTTTCTTATTTATTTTAGCTTTGCTCTTTAATGTGCTTATAGCAATGTCTGTTCTCTCTCATATTCCTCTTCTTTTGTCCTTATAATCCTTTGATACTTTCGTTTTCTTCTCCCACTGCTTCACTTGAGTTCTGACAATTCATATTTTATCTTTTCCTGCTGTCTAGTTTTCTTGTATGTAAGTTCTTTCATTTGTGTTTTGAGCTCTTGCTTCATAGAATTGACTGGTTTTTAATTTTTTTAAATTTGGGAAGAAATATTTGGTCATGATTTTTATATGCTGCATTGACGATATATTTCTGGATGTTATTATGAACTTACCATTTATTTTTCTTGTTTCTTCCATTCTTTCCTTTTTTTTTTCTTTAGTGTATCTTCAAACATCCTCTTTTGATTCCCTTGTCATTATGCATCTCTGAAAGGGTGGGTTTTCCCATTTATATTAAGAGCAAGTTACATCAGGACAGAGCCAGAACTGAATTGCTGGCCAGTTGGTATTATCCTCTTGGCTCAAGGAGTCTTATGTGAGTTCATGTAGCCTTCTTTTCTCTCTAGTGAATGGAATAGGCAACTTTGGGGGTTTTCTTTTTAAATTCAGTCTTTTTTTCTCCTACACTTGCACAGAGACAGTGTGCTTCCTGCATGTGTGGCTTCTTGGCGGGTTTCTTTTATTTTACTTTACCTTTCTTTTTTTCATGGAGCAAAACTAGGTCCATAGAATGCAGGGATTCAAGGTGTGCCCTTCACCTTCAAGAACTGTGCTTTGCTGACTCATGCTGATATCTGCAGCTGCCATGCCCCTGCTCCACTCTCCCTTTTCTGCAACATACCCTTGCGTGATCACCACTGCCATAGTGATTGCACATGTACATATTGTGATGGAGCCACATCAGCTTTGGTCCCTGGTCATTATAATAAGCAGAATATCCCTTTTGACTTGCTTTGTATATGTAGGATAAAAGAGAAATAAACCTTTGTTGTATGAAGCCCCTGAGATATGAGGTTGTTTGTTACTGTAGCATAACCTAACCTATTTTGACTGATACAGTTTGCTCACATCTGGGGGTGCTACCCGCCAGGGCATTTGGAAATATAAGGAGGCACTTCTGGTTGTCACAATGACAGTGTTCAAGGACCAGGGATACTAAATCTCTGGTAATGCTTACAACAGTCCTATGCAATAAAATTCGCTTTGCTAAAATGTCAATAGTCCCTTGAAAAACTCAGTAAATGGCTTGACAAGTACAACCAAATTGCCTTCCTGAAATGAATGCCCATTATTAAAACCTTGCCCAAATTGGACTTTTTTTTGGCTTTTTAAAATCTTCTATTTTTAAGTAATTCAGATAATTTCAAATTTTTATATATGTACTTATTATCTTCTAAATATAATATCCAGGAGTGGACTGTTAGAGCTTATTAATTTTTATATCATTTTCATAGTCATTGGTACTCAGTAAATATCTGTAGATTTCATTTGTCTGAAATATCTTCTTGGGCCCAGGTTTGATAAAGTGAATTCCATATTGTGGGGGCAGAGTAGTGAAATGTGGGTTCCCCTTTTGTTTCCTATAGTTTGAACTGACAAAAGGCTTGGAAAATAAACAATTGAAAAAGACATTCCCTAAAGGTAGCCATCAAGTGTAATAAGACTCAAGTCAAATGGCCCAGCTGTCACAGTAAAATACAGCCTATTGACTTCCTTCTCACTAGGGAAAAGCACTGCTTGCCACTTACCACAGACAGCATGGAGAGAAAGTATCACCCTAAGAACTGCAGGAGGGAATGTCCTGTGTATCTGAGAAAAAGGCACAGAATAAATCTGGTTGCATGTGTCTCCCTAGTAGATAACCATATGTTTTTATAAGGGGGGAAGGTGGGTTACATAATTATCTTATTTTATCTTATTTTAAGGATCAGAAAATAAGTTGCACCATAGTTAAAATATAACTGACATAAGGAGCAACATTTTTTTAAATCATTAAAAAAATCATTAATCATTAATGATTTTTAATCATTAAAAAAATAATTAAATACCAGCTAGGTGCAAACTCCCAGTAGAGAGAAGTAGCGGGGCAGCTTACACAATGATGAGCATGATAGGAACTGCCAGAAGGTTTCATGAGTCTTATCTGGAAGCTGAACATATACATAAGTAAATAAAATACCTGTATACTGTGGAAAATATTATAACAGAGGCAGTAATGAATTCAGTGGAAAGGTAGGAAAAATAAGATTGTTTCTAATTGAGTGGAGGCAAATTAGTTAAATTTAGGAGAAAAAATACTTTAAGTTGGGCCTGAGAAGCAGCCTAATGTGTGGACCATGGAATGATATGTAAATATCATTGTCCTAGGGGGTTAAGAGGTATAATAACTAACATTGATAAAATGTTTTGCAGTTGAAGAGTGCTGTTGCATACATTATTCATATGACTGTATTAATATTAACAGGTGGTTTATGTAATTAAAATCTGAGAAGTAGTGAATGTTAAAGGCATTAAAAATTGGGGTATACTAAAAATTATGACAACAATTTCCCACTGATTCCTCCTCAATTTATGATTGCATGTATAACTATATCTAGGATGTTCATGTCATGCAAAATGACAGCTAGAACACCCTCCACATTGATTCAATCTACTGACATCGATGCCTTGCAATATCTCACTCCACCAGAACCCAAAATTAAATATGTCATTCAAAAAGATGTTAAAGTAAATTCTCTTCTTAGAAGATGAACCACACTTACAGCCTAGCACTGGTGTTTATGTTTGTCAAGTTCAAGGAGTTGTATATGGCCTATTAAGCAGTATGTTTCCTTTGGTCTGGATACTGGTATTGATTAGATGAAGAATAAATAGCTTGGCTTTTCTTCAAGAAATGACACTTCATAGTGTCTTGAATCTTTTTAACTTGGAAATGTCTAATGTATATACACAGGTGAGGAGGAAAAGTTGTCACGTACATGTCAGCGAGCCCAGACCTACAGAACTGTGAGCAAAAAAAAAAATGATTTAATTATTTCAGTTCTTCCCATAACACTTATTCACTTCAACAGATTGCCTCTCTAACTCCCTCGCTCCTTATTAGTATCATGAGGAAATAACTTATATTGATCCCTTTTGTAATCTTTCTCAGTCCTGGTGGGTATTGCATGGGTGAACATCTGGGAATGTTGTTCTTTGCTGTCCAGTGAATCATTAGAAAAGGAGATGGGCCCCAGGTGTCCTGCAGCCCAATGTGTCTTATGATTGCTGACACTAATCCACATGGCATCATACTGCCAAGTTAGATGGCTCTGGGGCTGCTGCTGATATAACCCAAGGGAGATAACTTCTCTTGGTGATAAAATGCACAGTTTTCTTGGAATTTTAATTTATTCCAGAATTTCCTTCCTGAGAGCATATACTGGTAATTTATTGTGGTTAGTATAAAGAATAAAATAACAGAAGAGAAAGAAGATGAGGTGATAATATGAACTAAAATAGCTATAGTATTTTCCAGATTATATAGTATCAAATTTAATACAATAAAACAGTAACAAAAGTATCATTATTATCCCCATTTTACAGATAAGGAAATTGGAGTCTGCACGGGTTAGGTAGTTTGTCTAAAGTGATTTGTTAGTAGGTGAAAGAGATGAAAAAAATGCTACCTAACATTGAGCCAGACACTCTACATATTGAATTCAATTCAGTTAAAAATAAAACTAACTCAGTTCAATTAAATTCAATTCCTTCAATTAAATTTAATCTTCACAATAACTTTATGTGCAGAGATTAACAGTCCCATTTTTTAATTGATGAGAAACCAGGTATTAGAAGTCACTTAGTTAAGAGATAAGGACTAGACTTGAATCTAGGTCTTCAGATGCAGAACCCATTCTATACTGCAGGTGTGGTCCATATCATGTGGCATCCTCTGACAGCAATTTGTGGTGTCTACCCATATACTGTGCTAAGATAGTATCTATAAAGTGCTTTACACACTGCTTTGCACATGGAAAATATTCTGTAATTAGGAGCTACTATTAATACTTGAGTAACAAGGGTAGCGATTTGCTTATTACCTTTATTACAAAGATTTCTGAAGATTTTGCAAGTATTGTTAGGATCATGGAATGCTGGATTCCATTAAGCCTCTTACCTTTATAAAGTGTCTTTTCAGGTTTTGTGTAGAAAAGCTGAAATTCAGGGGTGCCTGGGTGGCTCGTTTGGTTGAGCATCTAATTCTTGGTTTCAGCTCAGGTCATGATCTTGGGGTGGTGGGATGGAGCCCTGTGTCAGGCTCCCTGCTCAGCAGGGAGTCTGCTTAAAGATTCTCTCCCTCTGTCCCTCACCCTCCTCATGCACTCTCTCTTTCTAAAATAAAGAAATAAATCTTAAAAAAAAAAAAGCTGAAATTCAATGACAAAATGTAACTTTTCTAAATTGATTAGGTGTCAATGGCAAGTCAGGCTGGCAAAGTGTAGCAGCAAGACAAATTCTTGTTATCCTTGACTGCATGCTACACTTCACCTGCCTTACATAGCCCATGAGCTCACAATATCATTTTTAAACTGCTTTGCAGTTTTCTAAGTGCTTTCAAATGCATTCTTTCATTTGTGTCTCACAACGACATTGTCAGGTGGCTATTAACTATCCCTGTTGTATGAATAGGGAAACTGAGACCGAATCGAGGTTAAGATTCAGTTAACACAACTAGGAAATGGAGGAACCAAAGCCCAGCACAGATTCCTTGACTCGAAACTTTTCTCTCTACATATTGCTACCTCATATTTTTATTAAGATTTCTGTCTCCGTATATTAGTTATGAGCCACCAGAATCTGAAAATGCAAAGGTAATAAAGTATCAGAGTGGGTAGCTTTATGAAAGGTATGAGCAAAAAGGGAATTTTGTTGGGACTAATACTGAAATCTTAAAATTTTTTTTTAACAAATGTTTATTTAACATATATTTATTTAGTTCCTACTTTGTCCATGGCATCATATTAAATTTTGTGAGGTATGTAAAGCAGCAGGAGCCAAGAATGCTGGGAAAAATCTTCAGCTCTACTTAACACATTTTTAAATATGAAAAGAAATTATAGGACCCATGTCATGGTAATTACTTATGTCTTATTTCACCGATTAAATGAAAATCAAATTGATTATGATAACTATATCTTATTTATATTTACATTTCAAATAAAGTTTGGCTCAGTACCTTTCTTGTTGAATAAATGAATGACTGGATGGATGGATGAGTGAATGAATGGATGAATGAATGAATGAATGAATGAATGAATAAATAAATAAATAAATAAATAGGAATACATAGTAAGGATCTTTGCTCTCCGGGAGCTTATGAACTAAATTGAAAGATAAGATATGGGGGCTCAGTTGTTAGGCGTCTGCCTTCGGCTCAGGTCATGGTCCCAGGGTCCTGGGATCGAGCCCCACATCGGGCTCTCTGCTCCGTGGGAAGCCTGCTTCTCCCTCTCCCACTCCCCCTGCCTGTGTTTCCTCTCTCGCTGTGTCTCTCTCTGTCAAATAAATAAAATCTTTAAAAAAAGAGAAAGATAAGATATGAAATTAAATTAAGTAAAATGCAAGAATGATATATGACCATATGGTATAGAGAAGAGGCATAATTTCTAGTTGAAATGATTAGGGAAAGCTTTCATGGAAGAGATGCTATTGAATGAGAGGTAAGTAATAAAGATTTCTCCTTTTTTAGAGCAATGGAAATAAGAAGTAGGGGATTTAAATCACCTAGTAGGTGGACATAGTGGGCATTCAAAACACTTTTGTTGAATGAATAAATGACTCTTCCCAACAAAAATGCTAATGTATTAGCATTTAAAAGTAAACTGCTATTGAGATATTTTGGTGTTACTTGAAATCAGTTAGATTAGAAATGTCAAAACACTGTGATCAAGGATCTTGCCATCCTCAGTTTGGCTCTTCTAGAGTATCATAGAAAGTGCTTTACTTCACTGTAGAGATTTACTAAGTCTTTACAATTCAGAGAAGCATTTTGGATGTATAGTCAAACAGTGAACCAAACATCTTTGAGAGGTTGCATCATTTCCTGGAGAGGGAGAACACCAAGCCAAAAGTCTTCAGTTACATCCTCACTCCTTACCCCATTTAATTTTAACATCTTTCAGCAGGCTGGCCATAAAAACTAGGATATGAGAATTCCTGCTTGATTCTTGTTCTGCGTTACACTCTACTGTTCACATTGATCATTTGGTTTTATTTCTTTTTTACAGAAAACCACTTGTGGTGCCTCCTAGGTTACTCTTAGAGCTGAGATTTTTATACCAACAATAAAAAGAAGCACTATTTATCATAAGGATTTTTTCCATTTGATTGCAATGATTCACAGTGCTTTCCTTTACTCCAGAGTAAAATAATAATGATTCTACCTGAAAGTTTTTAAAATGTTTTCTAAATTTTACATAGGTTGTAATCATCAAAAGTATAAATGAGAGCTTAAGGCATTAATTATAGAGGGGGGGCTTCAGCTTGTTTTTATTACATGATAAATAACACATTCAATGGACTTTCCAAAAATTGTACTTTTATGTGATTCCCTTTAGAAACATTTTGAAAGATAATATAAAGAAAAATATCTACAATTTTAATATCATTAATATAAATTAATTAATAATAATAAATTATTAATATAAATTAATTTAATTATAAATTATTTAATGCTTTTGGTGGTCACATTTGATGTTCTCTCTATATTCCCATTTGAACTGGATGACTATATATGTTCAGTAAAGTCTAAGTAGTTTAAAATTTGACTTACAAAACCATGATGAACACTTTTCAAAAAAATAACTTTTTAAATTAATTATCTAGCACTGTGAGGTGAATCCTGTCTCTTGAAAATGTATATAGTACATTTTTGGAAACTTTGCATATAGAAATGATTGAAAATTTCTGAAAATTTTAGAAACTTCTTAGAACTTTGTAAAGTTCAGAAATTTGTATTATCCCCCATGTTTTCTTAGGGGTGTACATCATGGTGCTGTGTATTTATAATGATTATGATTATATGGCTACCTTGACTTGGAATTCCAAAAGAAAAAGAGAGTTATGGGAATAGTTGAATGTACACATACATTATAAACATATAGGAACAATTTTTCCAAAAGAAAAAAATATATAGAGAGAGAAAAGTTGTACTTTCATGGAAAGAAGCCCAAAAGTGAGAATGTTTCCAAGAAGATGTAAAGTTCTTTCTTCAAGGCAATGGTTTTCAAACCTTGGTATGTGGGGATCAGTTGGGGATCCAGTTAAAAAGAAGCTTTCTAGGCTGCACTCCTAAAGGATGTTCATATCCAGTAAATATCTGCAACAGGAAAGGGGTGTATGAGAAAGGGGCAAGATGGAGGGATTAAAAGGGCTGGAAAAAACTTTAGAACGTGACAGATATGATCTTTATCTTAATTGTGGTGATGGTTTCTGAGATGTGTACATAATTTAAAACATCAAGTTGTACATTTTAATTGGTACTGTTTAATGTATGCTACTTATACATCAAAAAGCTTTCAAAATTAAGTAAAGTGGGCTCCAGGCAAAGGGAAGGAAGGGATTCTTCTGTTTTCTGAGGCACTTAGTTTTAGAGGTTTTTGTGTCTGATATTGAAAGCCCATCCAAACTAACACATTGTGAAGTGTGCATGTGTGTGTGTGTGTGTGTGTGTGTGTGTGTGTGTGTGTGTGTGAAGAACTTTTGTTAACAGGGAGCAGTAGCACTAGGTCTCAGGCTGTTTCTATTGTGTGAACTTGCAAGACCCAGAGAGAAGTGTAGCTCTCCCTGCTCCATGAGGAGTCATTTACTAAGGGTTTGAGGTTGCAAATCTTGCCTTTGATTTCTAGGCCCTTCTGGTGACTGAGGCACCACACGGAATTTGGCGCTTTTTCTCACACTTCCCAAATCGTTGGGTTGTGATGGCAGGGGTGTGTAATAATAATGGGGAACAAGGTCAGCAATCCTAAAGAACTTCTTGCAAAAAAGTTTGAGATTTCTAAGCAGAATACCACATATGAGTGAGGGAAATGACTGAATTTAAGCTATATGAGCATTCTGTAGGTTTCCTAGCAATAACTTGGGCAGAAAAATCTCAGGATAGGAGAAAATTGACTTAACCAGAAGATGGTGGCTTGGAGCCATCCACTTGAATATTAAAAGGGATATGATTAAACTGGAAAGTTGGGAAGTACATTTTCTAGGACAAACATAGAAGAAGGATCTAAGAGCTGCCTATTCCTGACTCTTTATATACATGAGTAAATAGAGTCAATACTGATTGTGAGCTTTGCCTAAAGTTAGTCACACGGTGGGACTGTCTGAATTAACAAAAACAAACAAACAAAAACCACACACACACAAAAACCCAAGCTTTTCCAGTTTTCAAGTATATGCTCTTTTAACTGCTCTTTTTTAAAATTAAGTTTTTATTTTAATTCCAGTTAGTTAACATACAGTGTTATATTAGTTTTGGGTGTACAATACAGTGATTCAACAATTCTATACATTACTCAGTGCTCATCATGATAAGTTTACTCTTTAATCCCCATCACCTATTTCACCCATCCCCCACCCACCTCTGGTAATCATCAGTTTGTTCTCTATAGTTAAGAGTCTGTTTCTTGGTTTGCCTCTCTCTTTTTTTATTCCTTTGTTCATTTGTTTTCTTTCTTAAATTCCACATATGAGTGAAGTCATATGGTATTTGTCTTTCTCTGACTGGCTTATTTCACTTAGCATTATACTCCCTAGCTCCATCCATGTTATTGCAAATGGAAAGATTTCATTCTTTTTTATGTCAGAATAATATTTCATTGTGTATATATGCCACTTCTCTATCTATTCTTCTGTTGACAAACACTTGAGCTGCTTCCATAATTTGGCTATTATAAATAATGCTGCAATAAACATAGAGGTGCATGTATCCCATTGAATTAGTGTTTTTGTGTTTTAGGGTAAATACTCAGGAGAGAGACTACTGGATGGTAGTAGGGTGGTTGTATTTTTAACTATGTGAGGAAACTCCATACTGTTTTCCACAGTGGCTGCATCAGTTTGCATTCCTACCAACAGTGCATGAGACTTCCTTTTTCTCCACATCCTTGCCAACATTTGTTTCTTGAGTTTTTGATTTTAGCCACTCTGACAGGTGTGAGGTGATATCTCATTGTGGTTTTGATTTGCATTTCCCTGATGATGAGTGATGTTGAGCATCTTTTCATGTATCTGTTGGCCATCTGTATGTCTTCTTTGGAGAAATGTCTTCTGCTCATTTTTTAGTTGGAATGTTTGTTTTAGTTGGAATTTTGTGTGTTGAGTTATATAAATTCTTTATATATTTTGGATATTAACCCTTTATCAGATATGTCATTTGCAAATATCTTCTTCCATTCAGTATACTGTCTTTTAGTTTTGTTGATTGCTTCCTTTGATGTGCAGAAACTTTTAATTTTTATATAGCCCCAATAGTTTATTTTTGCTTTTGTTTTCCTTGCCTCAGGAGACATATCTAGAAAGATGTTGCTATGGTGGGTGTCAGAGAAATTACTACCTGTGCTCTCTTCTAGG
This sequence comes from Mirounga angustirostris, assembly GCF_029215605.1. Taxonomy (NCBI): domain Eukaryota; kingdom Metazoa; phylum Chordata; class Mammalia; order Carnivora; family Phocidae; genus Mirounga; species Mirounga angustirostris. The sequence goes on from NW_026991723.1 coordinate 33,577,817, forward strand.
ATTTTATGGTTTTCAGGTCTCACATTTAGGTCCTTAATCCACTTTGAGTTTATTTTTGTGTATTGTGTCAGAAAGTGGTCCAGTTTTATTATTTTGCATGTAGCTGCCCAGTTTTCCCAACACGATTTACTGAAGAGACTTTTTCCCATTGCATATTCTTTCCTACTTTGTTGAAGATTAGTTGACCATATTTGTGGGTTTATTTCTGGGCTTTCTATTCTGTTCTATTGATCTATGTGTCTATCTTTGTGCCAGTACCATACTATTTTAATTAATACAGGTTTGTAATAAAACTTGAAGTCTGGAATTGTTATCCCTCCAGTTTTGTTTTTCTTTTTCAAGGTTTGTTTGACTATTTGGAGTCTTCTTTGGTTCCATACAAACTTTAGTACTGTTTGAATTAGAATTCTGTGAAAAATGCAATTGGTATTTTGATAGAGATTGCATTAAATCTGTAGATTTCTTTGGATAGTATAAAAATTTTAACAATATTTGTTCTTCCAATCCATTAGCATAGAGTGTCTTTCCATTTCTTTGGGTCATCTTTAATTTCTTTCATAAATGTATTATAGTTTTCAGAGTACAGGTCTTTCTCCTCTTTGGTTAAGTTTATTCCTAAGTATTTATTATTTTGGGTGCAATTGTAAATGGGGTTGTTTTCTTAATTTCTCTTTCTGCTGCTTCATTATTAATGTATAGAAATGCAGCAGAGTTCTGTACATTGATTTTGTATCCTGTGACTTTACTGAATTCATTTATCAATTCAATAGTTTTTTGGTGGTCTTTCAGGTTTTCTATATATAGTATTATGTCACCTGCAAATAGTGATTTATTTCTCCCTGCCAATTTGAATGGCTTTTATTTATTTTTCTTGTCTGATTACAATGGCTAGGACTTCCAGTACTATGTTGAATAAAAGTGGTGAGAGTGGACATCTTTGTCTTATTCCTGACCTTATGAGAAAAGCTCTCAGTTTTTCCCTTTTGAGTATGATGTTAGCTGTGGGTTTTCATATAAGGCCTTTATGAGGTATGTTCCCTCTAAATGTACTTTGTTGAGGGTTTTTATCATGAGTGGATGTTGTACTTGTGAAATGCTTTTTCTGCAGTTATTGAAATGATCATATGGTTTTTATCCTTTCTCTCATTTGTGTGATGTATCAGGTTGATTTATTCATAAATATTGAACCACTCTTGTGTCCTGGGAATAAATCCTGCTTGATCATGGTAAATGATTTTTTTTTTAATGTATTGTCAGATGCTGTTTGCTAGTATTTTGTTGAGGATTTTTACACCTATGTTCATCAGAGATATCAGTCTGTAGTTCCTTTTTTGTGGGGCCTTTATCTGGCTTGGGTATTAGGGTAATGCCGGCCTCATAGAATGAATTTGGAAGTTTTCCTTACTCTTCTACTTTTTGGAATACTTTGATAAAAAATAGGTATTAATTCTTCTTTAAATGTTTGGTAGAATTTGCCTGTGAAGCTGTCTAGTCCTGGACTTTTGTTTTTTGGGAGTTTTTTGATTACTGATTCAATTTCATTGCTGGTTATTGGTCTGTTCAAATACTATATTTCTTCCTTATTCAGTTTTGGGAGGTTATATGTGTCTAGGAATTTGTCCATTTCTTCTATGTTGTCTAATTTGTTGGCATATATTTTTCATAATATTCTCTTACAATCATTTGTATTTCTGTGTGTTGTTATTTCTCCTCTCCCATTTATGATTTTGTTTATTTGAGTCCTCTCTTTTTTTATGAGGCTGACTAAAAGTTTATCAACTTTGTTGATGTTTTCATTGATCTGTTTTATTGTTTGTTTTTTAGTTTCTATATCATTTATTTCTGCTCTAATCTTTATTATAATTTCCTTCCTTCTGTTGGCTTGGGGTTTTGTTTGTTGTCCTTTTCCTAGCTCCTTTAGGTGTAAGGTTAGGTTGTTTATTTGAGATTTTTCTTGCTTCTTTAGGTAGGCCTGTATTGCTTCCAATAAACTTCCATCTTAGAAACACTTTTCTTGCATCCCAAAGATTTTGGACCATTGTGTTTTCATTTTCATTTGTTTCCATGAAATTTTTGATCTCTTCTTTGATTTCTTGGTTGACCCATTCATTGTTTAATAGCATGTTATTTAACTTCTATGTATTTGTGCTCTTTCCAGATTTTTCTTGTGGTTGATTTCTAATTTTATAGCATCGTATTCAGAAAAGATGCATGGTACGATCTCAATTTTTTTTTTTTTAATTTGTTGAGACTTGTTTTGTGGCCTAATCTGTGATATATTCTAGAGAAAGTTCTATGTGCACTTGAAAATAATGTGTATTCTGCTATTTTAGGAAGGAATGTTCTGAATATATCTTTTATTTTATTTATTTTTTTAAAGATTTTATTATTTATTTATTTATTTGAGAGAGAGTGAACAAGTGAGAGAGAGCACGATTGGGAGGGAAGGGCAGAGGGAGAGGGAGAAGTAGACTCGCCACTGAGCAGAGAACCCAATGTGGGGACTCAATCCCAGGACTCTGGGATCATGACCTGAGCTGACACTTAACCAACTGAACCACCCAGGAATCCTGAATGTATTTTTTAATCCATCTCCATCTTGTTCAGTGTGTTATACAAAGCCACTGTTTCCTTGTTGATTCTCTGTTTGGATGATCTGTCTGTTGATGTAAGTGGGGTGTTAAAGTCCCCCACTATTATTATATTACTACTGATTAGTTCCTTTATGTTGGTTATTAATGGTTTATGTACTTGGGTCCTCCCATGTTTGGATGCATAAATATTTATAATTGTTATATCTTCTTGTTGGATTGTACCCTTTATTATAATATGGTGCCCTTCTTTATCTTGTGTTACAGTCTTTGTTTTAAAGTCTATTTTATTCAATACAAGCATCGCTACCCTGGTTTTCTTTTAACATCCATTTGCATAATAAATGTTTCTCCATCACTTTCAGTCTGCAGATGCCTTTAGGTCTTAAATAAATCTCATAGGCAGCATATGCATGGGTCTTTTTTCAATCCACTTCTCACCCTATATCTTTTGATTAGAGCATTTAGTCCATTTACATTCAAGGTAATTATTGATAGATATGTATTTATTGACATTTTGTTACTTGTTTTGTGGTTGTTTTTGTAGTTTTTCTCTGATCCTGTCTTCTCTTTTTCTCTTTCATGGTTTGCTGGCTTTCTTTAGTGATATACTTGGATTCCTTTCTCTTTATTCTTTGCATATTCATTACTGGTTTTTGATATGTGGTTACCACTAAGTTTGTATACAATATCTTCTGCAGATAGCTGTGTAGGTGAAATTGATTGCTGCTCACATTTGAAACCAGGCTTTACTCCTCTTCCCTCTATGTTTTTGGTATATGATGTCATATTATAAATCCTTTTATTTTTGTGAAATTCTTGACCGATTTTTACAGATATACTCATTTTACTGATTTTGTGTTTCCTACTTTTCATACTCTCACTATGGTCTTTCCATTCCACTCAAAGTGTCTCCTTTAATATTCTTGCAGGGCTGGTTTAATGGTCATGAACTCCTTTAGATTTTGTTTACTGAGAAACTCTTTATCTCTTTTTCTATTTTGAATGATAGCCTTGCTGAATAGAGTATTCTTGGCTGCAGATTTTTCCCTTTTTGCACTTTGAATATATCATGCCACTCTCGCGGGCCTGCAGTTTCTGCAGAAAAATATGCTGATAACCTCATGGGGGTTTCCCTTTGATGTAACTGTCTTCTTTTGCTGTTTTTAAATTTTATTTTTATCACGACTTTTTGGATATCTGTTTCTTTCCTTGGATTCAGGAATTTTTCAGCTATTTGTGTTCAAATAAATTTTCTCTCTCTTCTGGTTTCCCTATACTGCATTATTTCCCTTGAAGAATCACTGGGTTCCCTAAGTTTATTCTCATTTTGCATATTTTTTTCTCTCATTTGTTCAGCTTGATTGCTTTCTATTACTCTGTCTTCCAGATCATTAATTTGTTCTTCTGCTTTCTTAGCCTGTTATTTATTCCTTCTGCTTTTTTTTTTTTTAATTTCAAGTATTGTATTTTTCATCTTTGATTTGTTTTTTTTATCTCCTTGTTAAGGGTCTCACTGATGTCTTCCACTCTTTTCTAGAGCCCAGTGAGTATCTTTATGACCATTTCTTTAAATTCTCTATCAGGCATATTATTTATCTTTGTTTCACTTAGGTCTCTTGCTGTGATTTTGTCCTGTTCTTTCATTTAGGACATATTCCTCTCTCTCCTCATTTTCTCTAACTCTGTGTCTGTTTCTTTGTGTTAGGAAAATCCGCTATGTCTCTTGCTCTTAAAAATAGTGGTGGGGTGCATACTTTTAACAGGTTTGTGTTGGTTCTCTTTCACAGGGGACATGCTGCTGCTGCTGAGACTAAGCTGGCTGGCTGCTCTGCAAACCATTCACCTGTGTGGGTGTGGTGCCTGCAAGCTGTGCCTGTGGATAATACAGCTACTGTGGGGACACACAGACACTGAGGAGACTGTGGCCAGATAGGGTTATTTGCTAAGCTTGTGTGGGTGAGGGGTGCAGTTTTAACAAAGTGTGCATGTCTTCTGAAGGAGGTCAGGAGGTACAGTATTGGCAAGATTTGTGCCTGTCTTCTGGAGGAGGTGACCTGCAGTGCTGGGACTGAGAGAGGCCCAGCTGGGTGGGGTGGGACACAGTGTAAGCAAGTTAGGTAATGAATAGCTGTGCTTTGCTGGTTCTCACAGGTGGTTTTGTGATTTTGCTGGGTGCAGGGTAGGGAAATGGCACCTGCCAGTGCTTTTGTTCATGAAGTCCTTCAGTGAACTCTGAGATTAGTAACTGACTCTCCCTCCTGTATGCCTCAGACATTTTTCAAACTGCAGCTTCTAAGCTGTATATTCATGGGCTGTTTGTTGTACTATAAGGGCAGAGACTCCATTTCTTACTGCCCTCTAGGCTCTTCCAGAGCTGAGACCACTGGTTTTTAAAGTTCCAGGCTTTAAGTCCTGCTGGCTGTAAGAACTCACAAAATTTGGTCTCTCTAATTTTCAAAGCCAAATGCTATGGGAATTTATCTTCCCCCCCTGCAGGCTCCCTGCTCTGTGCCTGCAGCTCCCTCCCTCCAGTGGCCAGACCTGCAGGGTTTAGCTCCTGACCCTCTTCAATATGACTTCTTCTCTACATTTAGTTGTGGAGTTTGTTCTGCCAGTCTTCCCGTCATTTTCTGGGTTATTTACACAGATGTGAGTGTTATCTAGTTGGATCCATGGGGATGGTGAGTTTAGGGTCCTCCTACTCCACCATCTTCCCAAAAGAAGCCTAAAAAGTTAACTGCTCTTTTTACTAATGGCAGATCTCTCTCTTTTTTATTTTCCTTTTTGACTCTGAAGAAATGAACATTAAACTGGAAGGAGTAGAACAGACTTGGTAAGGGGGTATTTGAAGTTCAAGCAAGATTAGATGTGTGAGAGAACTTAGATGCCATAAAGTAGCATATTTCTTCAAAGTTGTAAAAATCACATATCAGGATCCTGAAAGATTTTGCAGATGTAAATGCAGAATCACAGTTTTGGATAAGTCCTAAGGAACAACAATTATTTTTAAAAAAGAAATTGGAAAATATAAGATTCTGGAAAACCTGGCAAATCTGATAAAACACTTCAAGAATGATCATGCTCTACTATCTCCTATTTATAAATGGACAAAGTTTAGTTAGGTGGTCATTTTCAATTCTTAGATAAATCTAAGGATAATTCAACATTCCTAGGGTAAGTAAGTGTTGTAGGCTCAGGGTAAAGAACATTCTAGTGGGCTTTTAAAAACAGTGAGAATTGAAGAAATGAGCTTGAACCTGGAGTAAAAACATTGACTATAAGTAATTTAATAAGTTTTTATATAAAGAGAGGCTATGGATGAGTTGTATTTATTCTTCCTAAGACTGTATTTCAGAAAATACATTTAAACTCTGAATGAGATTTGCAGGAGGATGAGTACTGCTCACCATTGGAATATGTAAATATGTTAAAAAAGAGGTAACCTCTAATTTATATAAGATTCTTGCTCAAGTTTTACATCTTTCAGCACAATATTTTCTTTGACTTCCATAGGCCACATTTATGTGACATTTCTCTGAACTTTTATTGCCCTCAGAGTCAATAGCATGCAGGTTATTCTGTAATTAGTTAAGTTTTACGTGTGTCAACTACATACAAAGACCAGGTTAGATATTACAGGAGATATATACATGAAAGATAATTGGGCTCTATTCTTAGGTCATCTGGAAAAGGTTTTGTTGTTCTGAAAGTTTAGAGTTTATGAAGTACAGAAGAAATTTCAGTTAAAATTCATGGATTTATCCAGACTGAAAGTGAGGGGGTGGAAAATCAGTTACCATGCAAATGGACATCAAAAGAAAGCTGGGGTGGAGGCAATCCTTATATCAGACAAATTAGATTTTAAACCAAAGACTATAATAAGAGATGAGGAAAGACACTATATTCTACTTAAAGGATCTATCCAACAAGAAGATCTAACAATTGTAAATATCTATGCCCCTAACATGGGAAAAGTCAATTATATAAGCCAGTCAATAACAAAATCAAAGAAACACATCAACAACAATATAATAATAAGAGGGGACTTTAAAACCCCCCTCACCAAATTGGACAGATCATCTAAGCAAAAGATCAACAAGGAAATAGAGACTTTAAATGACACACTGGACCAAATGGACTTCACAGATATATTCAGAACATTCCATCACAAAGCAACAGAATACATATTCTTCTCTAGTGCCCATGGAACATTCTCCAGAATAGATCACATCCTAGGTCGCAAATCAGGTCTCAACCTGTACCAAGAGTTTGAGATCATTCCCTGCATATTTTCAGACCACAATGCTTTGAAACTAGAACTCAATCACAAGAAGAAAGGCAGAAAGAACTCAAATACATGGAGGCTAAAGAACATCCTACTGAAGAATGAATGGGTCAACCAGGAAATTAAAGAAAAAATAAAAAAATACATGGAAACCAATGAAAATGAAAACACAACTATTCAAAATCTTTGGGATACAGCAAAGGCGGTCCTAAGAGGAAAGTATATAGCAATAGAAGCCTTTCTCAAGAAACAAGAAAGGTCTCAAATACACAACCTAATCCTACACCTAAAGGAGCTGGAGAAAGAACAGCAAATACAGCCTAAACCCAGCAGGAGAAGAGAAATAATAAAGATCAGAGCAGAAATCAATGAAATAAACCAAAAGAATAGGAGAACAGATCAACGAAACTAGGAGCTGGTTCTTTGAAAGAACTAACAAGATTGATAAACCTCTGGCCAGACTCATCAAAAAGAAAAGAGAAATGACCCAAATCAACAAAATCATGAATGAAAGAGGAGAGATCACAACCAACACCAAGAAATACAAACAATTATAAGAACATATTATGAGCAACTATAGGCCAGCAAATTAGATAACCTGGAAGACATGGATGCATTCCTAGAGATGTATCAACTACCAAAACTGAACCAGGAAGAAATAGAAAACCTGAACAGACTGATAACCACTAAGAAAATTGAAGCAGTCATCAAAAATCTCCCAACTAACAAAAGCCCAAGGCCACATGGCTTCCCAGGGGAATTCTACCAAACATTTCAAGAAGAATTAATACCTATTCTTCTGAAACTGTTCCAAAAAATAGAAATGGAAGGAAAACTTCCAAACTCATTTTATGAGGCCACCGTTACCTTGATCCCCAAACCAGACAAAGACCCCATCAAAAAGGAGAATTACAGACCAGTATCCTTGATGAACATGGATGCAAAAATTCTCCCCAAAATACTAGCCAATAGGATCCAACAGTACATTAAAAGGATTATTCACCATGACCAAGTGGGATTTACCCCTGGGCTGCAAGGTTGGTTCAACATCTGCAAATCAATCAACGTGATACAATACATTAATAAAATAAAGAACAAGAACCATAAGATCCTCTCAATAGATGCCAAAAAAGCATTTGACAAAGTACAGCATCCTTTCTTGATCAAAACTCTTCAGAGTATAGGCATAGAGGGTCCATACCTCAATATCATAAAAGCCATCTATGAAAAACCCACAGTGAATATCATTCTCAATGGGGAAAAACTGAGAGCTTTCCCCCTAAGGTCAGGAACATGGCAGGGATGTCCACTCTCACCACTGCTATTCAACATAGTATTAGAAGTCCTAGCCACAGCAATCAGACAACAAAAATAAATAAAAGGCATCTGAATCAGCAAAGAAGAAGTCAAACTCTCACTGTTTGCAGATGATATGATACTTTATGTGGAAAACCCAAAAGACTCCACCCCAAAACTGCTAGAACTCATACAGGAATTCAGTAAAGTGGCAGGATATAAAATCAATGCACAGAAATCAGTGGCATTCCTATACACCAACAAGACAGAAAAAAGGGAAATTAAGGAGGCAATCCCATTTACAATTGCACCCAAAACCATAAGATACCTAGGAATAAATCTAAGCAAAGAGGTAAAGAATCTGTACTCAGAAAACCATAAAATACTCATGAAAGAAATGGAGGAAGACACAAAGAAATGGAAACACGTTCCATGCTCATGGATTGGAATAACAAATATTGTGAAGATGTCAATGCTATCTAGAGCAATCTACACATTCAATGCAATCCCCATCAAAATACCATCCACTTTTTTCACAGAAATGGAACAAATAATCCTAAAATTTGTATAGAACCAGAAAAGATCCCGAATAGCCAGAGGAATGTTGAAAACAAAAGCAAAGCTGGTGGCATCACAATTCTGGCCTTCCAGCTCTATTACAAAGCTGTCGTCATCAAGACAGTATGGTACTGGCACAAAAACAGACACACAGATCAATGGAACAGAATAGAGAGCCCAGAAATGGACCCTCGACTCTATGGTCAACTAATCTTTGACAAAGCAGGAAAGAGTGTCCAATGGAAAAAAGACAGTCTCTTCAACAAATGGTGTTGGGAAAATTGGACAGCCACATGCAGAAGAATGACACTGGGCCATTTCCTTACACCACACACAAAAATAGACTCCAAGTGGTTGAAAGACCTCAATGTGAGACAGGAGTCCATCAAAATCCTAAAGGAGAACACAGGCAGCAACCTCTTTGACCTCAGCCACAGCAACTTCTTCCTAGAAACACCACCAAAGGCAAGGGAAGCAAAGGCAAAAATGAACTATTGGGACCCCATCAGGATAAAAAGCTTTTGCATAGCAAAAGAAACAGTCAACAAAACCAAAAGACAACTGACACAATGGGAGAAGATATTTGCAAATGACATATCAGATAAAGGGCTAGTATCCAAAATCTATAAAGAACTTATCAAACTCAACACCCAAAGAACAAATAATCCAATCAAGAAATGGGCAGAAGACATGAACAGACATTTTTCCAAAGAAGACATCCAAATGGCCAACAGACACATGAAAAAGTGCTCAATATCGCTCGGCATCAGGGAAATCCAAATCAAAACTTCAATGAGATGTCATCTCACACCAGTCAGAATGGCTAAAATTAATGTCAGGAAATGACAGATGTTGGTGGGGAGAAAGGGGAACGCTCCTACACTTTTGGTGGGAAGCAAGCTGGTGCAAACACTCTGGAAAACAGTATGGAGGTTCCTCAAAAAGTTGAAAATAGAGCTACCCTACAACCCAGCAATTGCACTACTGGGTATTTACTGCAAAGATACAAATGTAGTGATCCGAATGGTTACGTGCACCCCGATGTTTATAGCAGCAATGTCAACAATAGCCAAACTGTGGAAAGAACCGAGATATCCATCGACAGATGAATGGATAAAGAAGATGTGAGATATATATATATATATATATATATATATATATATATATATATATACACATACACATATGTACATAATGGAATATTATGCAGCCATCAAAAGGAATGGATTCTTGCCTTTTGCAATGACATGCATGGAACTGGAGGGTGTTATGCTGAATGAAATAAGTCAATCAGAGAAAGACATGTATCATACGACCTCACTGATATGAGGAATTCTTAACCTCAGGAAACAAACTGAAGGTTGCTGGAGTGGGGGGGTTGGGAGGGATGGGGTGGCTGGGTGATAGACAATGGGGAGGGTATGTGCTATGGTGAGTGCTGTGAATTGTGCAAGAGTGTTGAATCACAAATTTGTATCTCTGAAACAAATAATACAATATATGTTTGTTTGTTTTTTAAAGATTTTGTTATTTGACAGAGGGAGACACAACGAGATAGGGAACACAAGCAGGGGGAGTGGGAAAAGGGGAAGCAGGCTTCCCACAGAGCAAGGAGCTTGATGCGGGGCTCTGTCCCAGGACCCTGGGATCATGACCTGAGCAGAAGGCAGACACCTAACGACTGAGCCACCCAGGCGTCCCTACAATATATGTTAAAAAAAAAAAAAAAAAAGAAGAAGAAGAAGATAGCAGGAGGGAAAGAATGAAGGGGGAGAAATCGGAGGGGGAGACAAACCATGAGAGAGGATGGACTCTGAAAAACAAACTGAGGGTTCTAGAGGGGAGAGGGTTGGGAGGATGGGTTAGCCTGGTGGTGGATATTAAAGAGGGCACGTGGTGAATGGAGCACCGGGTGGTATACACAAACGATGAATCATGGAACACTACATCAAAAACTAATGATGTAATGTAAGGTGATTAACATAACAATAAAAAATTTAAAAAAAAATATGGAATCTAAATAGAAGACCAGGAAGTGCTCCATGGCTAGACTGTAGCGTTCATGATGGTAAGAGTCAGGAAAATCTGGCACTGTAGGTTTGGGTCTAATTGTAGATAAGGCACAGAATAGGAAACAATATTTGCCAATCACATATTTGATAAGGAATGTATATCTAAAATATACAGAGACCTCTTACAACTCAATTAAAAAAAGACAAATAACCCATTATAAAAATAGTCAAAGGATATGTATATATTTTTATCCAGGGAGGATATAAAAATTGCCAATAGGCACATGGAAAGATGATCACCGTCATTAGCCATCGAGGAAATGCAAATGCAAATGGGAAACCATTTCACACTCATCGGGATAGAAATAGCAAAAGAGTCAGATAGTAATAAATGCTGACAAGTACCTCAAACACTGCTGGTAGGAATGTAAATTGGTGCAGTTGTTTGGAAAACTATCTGATAGTGCTTCAATAGTTAGAGTTACCATTTAATCTAGCAATTGTACTTCTAGGTACATATCTAAGAGAAATGAAAACAAATGTTCAGATAAAAACCTATGTATGAATATTCATAGCAGCATTATTCCTGATAGCCCAACAGTGGAAATAACACAAATATTCATCAACTGATGAATAAACAAACCATGGTATACCCATACAATGGAGTGTTATTCAGCCATAAAAAAGAATGAGGTACTTATTATGCTGTAACATGGGTGAACCTTGAAATCCTGATACTGTGTAACAGAATCCAGCCACAGAACACCACATGTTATATGACTCCATTTATATAAAATGTCCAGGATAGACAAATCTATAGGGACAGAAAGTAGATTAGTTGTTGCTTAGGGCTGGCAGGGGCAGGGAGAGTGTGGAAATAGGGGAGGTGTACAGGGTTTCTTGGGTGGTGATGGCAATGTTCTAAAATTATGGTGACAGTTATGCAACTATGAATACACTAAACAAAACATTGAATTGTACACTTTCAAAGAATAAATTTCATGGATGTGAATTAGATCTTAATAATGCTGTTATTTAAAAAACAAAACTTTATAAACTATAGTTTGAATTATAATTATCAATATGAATCAGTGATGTATTTTATCTTTAAAATCTTTTTCCTACCTCTGCACACTACAAATGCCTTAAAATAATGACTAACCCTTAGTGCCCAGATTATAATCTCTTCCAATTACATTAAAAGGAACTTGTGTGTTGTGTTTTTTTTTTTTTTTTTTTTTTTTTGAGAAATGGCTGGTTCTAAATATAGGACAAGAAATGTTCAAAGTAAGCTTGAAACATCCTCTAGTATTGGAAAATAAAGTAACTATCAAAGACTTCTGGGTTATGTCAAAAGAACTCAGGAGACAACCTGAATAAGAATCCACTGGTCAAAGATGAAATAATTTGAGTATCAGTTAAGACAAAAGCTATAACGGATTTAATCACATCAAGTATGTTTTATTTTATGGGTTTATAAGATTACTAAAAGCAAATCATTGATGACTTTTGGTGATATTTTATTTATTTATTTATTTTTGAAAACTCTTAAAGAGAAAGAATTGAGCATTTGTCTTCCATTCTTATATAACTATACCTCAGCAAACAAATAATTAATGAGGGAAAGTTTCCCTTTATAGAAGTATTCTAGCTAATAAATAAAAAGAAATAACAAATATCACTCTTTTGTACCCCTCATGAATTAATGTATCAAAGTAATAAGCATCAATAGTTGATATCAAAAAAGACAATGTGTACACCTGATAGAATCATGCAATATTACCCATGAAGGAAATGTTTCCAGAAAAGAAAAAAAAAATCTGAATCTGATCAAGCATCTAGATTTATCAGTAGATCAGTTTATAGGAAATACAGGTAACAAAGGAACTCAATAAATGACACCACTGGAATATAATTAGCATAATAGACTTTAGAAACCTCTACAGGATCATTGCCCTAGTATCTTCAACAACGAAAAGAAATGCAAAAAGCAAAAGCAGAAGGAGAAGGATTTAAAAGACATACCAGTCATTTCAGTGTATGGACCTTATTTGGCTATTGATTTAAATGAGTTATCTGTTTACAAAATTTATAAGACAATAAAGATATGTGAACAAATAACCTGTCTTGTTTTCTAATGCTATTAAAGAGCCATTGTTAATTTATTATAATTATTATATGATTTTGTGATATGATAGATGAAATATGAATATGCTGTGTAGTATGATAATTTATATTATATTTTATGTTTTCTAAAAGGAATTATAATTAAAAAATAAATAAAACTAATAATGGTTAATTAAGTTTGGTTATTTTTTTATGCTTTCTAAAAGGAATCTCATATTTTAGAGATACAGGCTGATATATTTCTATGATAGAAAATGATATGACATGTAGGATTTGCTTTGAAATAATTGGGGGGAGTGGTGGATAAGAATACAGTGAAATAAGCTTGTCATTTGTTAGTAGTTGTTGAAGCTGGGTGATGAAATGAGTACATTGAGTTTATAATACTATTGCTACCACTTGTATTTATGGTTGAAACCTCAATTATAAAAGTTTAAAATAAAATGATCATTTTCACAAAAATAAGTGGTAATGTTTTAGACCTCATGATGAGTAAGTCATAATTTGAGGAAAAGGAAATAAAGGAAAAATCATTTGGCAGCTCCTAATTTTACCTTACAGAACCATCTACTACCATTCTACTCTGCTAGGCAACAGGTTTAAGTCATGAAGCTCCACTCAGCCTAACCAAGAATGTTCCAGAGCTAATGAATTAGTAATTCAAAGTCAGAATGTATCACAAGTTAAACTGTTTGTTTATTTGTTTGAAATATTCAATTCATTCATTTCCCCTGGGTGGCAAGGATTTTGGTATTACTAGGTAATAGCAGGCAGTGGGTGTTTCAGCATCAGTGAAATTCTATTTAAAAAATTAACTGGAAAGGGAAGGACTGACTTCATTAAAAAACAAAGAAAGGAGAATGGAGAGTACAGATTTAATGAGATGTGGATGAGCAGAAAAAGAAAAAAGAAAAAAATAAATGCTCCATTATCAATTGTAAAAGAATATAAACTAAGAAATAGGCCAGGGGTGCCTGGGTGACTCAGTTGGTTAAGTGTCCAACTCTTGATTTCAGTTCAGGTCATGATCTCAGGGTTGAGCTGAATACAGAGTCTGCTTGAGATTCTCTCTCTCCTTTTTCCTCTACCTTTCCCCCTGCTCATGTGCACTCTCTCTCTCTCTAAAATAGATAAACAGAATCTAAAAAAATAAATAAATAAGCCAGAGTTTTCATCGGTATGAAAAAAAGCCTATATATTTAGAACATGCATAAGTTTACTTAATATTTAGGTGGCCATTTTCATAGGAGAATAATTTATAGAGATTGATGTTGATTTATTTCCCTCGCTTATGTGTGCTCTATCTCTCTCTAAAATAGATAAATGAATAAAATCTAAAAAAAAAAAAATAGGCTGGAGTTTTCATGGGTAAGAAAAAAGCCTGTATATTTAGAAAATGAGTAAATTTACTTGATATTTAGGTAGCCATATTCATAGGAAATAATTTATAAAGATTGATGTTGATTTATTTCCTCAAGTCCAGGAGACATTTCATAATTGCAATATTGGTTTTTAGTATTCTGATATTTTGATTTACTGAACTATTTTTAAGTAACTAAATGCTGATACTTATGTTGATGTAATTTAAAAATTATTTGATGCTTTGAAAACTCTGAATTCTCAAAACACAGATGATCATTTTCAAACCAGAAAATATATTCAAACTTTTCTAACCATATTCATTCCTTCTTAAAAACCTTGCCAACTTGTAGTCCTACAGCTATGACTCCCATTTCCTAGGCTGCTAATGAGATTGAGCATATTTTTCATGTGTATTTCACCAGAGTCACTTTGAGCTTCTATCTGCTACATTTGTGTGGCAGGCAGAATTCTAAAATGATCCCCAAGATTCCCACACCCTGGAGTTCATGCTTTGTATAATCACCTTGAGTATGGAAGAGAATTGTTTAGGTTACATGATAGGACAAAGGTGATGGTCATTCTCATGATTACTTCATGTTACATACATTACTGCCATAGTAGACTAAGAGAGATGTTCCTGTTGACTTTGAAGAAGCAAGATTCCATATTGTGATATGGCCAGATGATATATTGCCATATGGCTATGTGACATATTGCCACATGGCTTTAACTTGAAGGCAGCCTTTAGGAGATAAGAGTAATCATTGGCCAACAGCCACCAACAATCCTACAATTACAAGGAACTGAATTCTGCCTACAGTGTGAATGAGCTTGGGTAAAGTAAGATCCAGATGAGAACAAAGCCCTGGTCAATACTTTGATTTCAGTTATGAGACCCTGAGCAAGAAACCCAGCTATGCCATGCCTGGACTTCTAACCTAAAGAACTCTAAAATAATACGTGAGTGTTGTTTTAAACCACTGAGTTTGTGACAATGTTAAACAGCAATAAAAATGAGTAGAATGAAGGAAGTGGTGTGGATGGTGGAACATTATGGAACATGGGTGTGGTTAGTAGGTTATGTGGGGTATAAGAAGAAAAGAAGGGGATTCCCAGGCCCAATTCCCACTTTTTCCCTGGACCCCAAAGACCTGCATTTGCTCATGGCTAGATTCCCTCCACTTTATTCTTGATTTTTTTTTTCCTTCAGGGAAAACCCATCTGAACCTATTTCTTACTTTAAGTAGTTTAACCAGACCCCTCTATTCCAATTATTCTCCCTGTCATATTGGATCCTGGTTTTCACTTAGATAGGAATGATATCTGAAGGCTTTGCTTTTAAATAAAAAGTGACATTTTTACGTGATATTTACCTACTTGGTTGAATAATCTTGTGTGTTGAGCATTTTGTGTGGATCTGCCTTTTTCCACATTAGCACAAAAATGCTTATCATATTATCAAATTTGGATATCACATTACAGGAAATAAATAAAAGCCTAGTATTATCTTTTTGGTTTCAATATTGCAATCACTAGAGACATCTACTAATGCATCTTACCACTGGAGAACAAAAGAGCTTATTTTCTTTCAATTCATTAATTTAATAAATAATTGTTTAGTACTTACTATACCATGGTAGACACAATGGAGAAACATAAAAATGAATAAGAACATAGTATCTGCCTAGGACAGTAACTAGTAAGAAGGCAACTGTATTGACCCACCTTAATTTCACTACATATCACTTTGAGCTCTGGCATGTCCTCTGACTTCTCTGGGCTTCCCTTCTATAAATTGATGGGGATGGTAGATGATCTCAAAGTGTCTGTCTTAAATGTGATAGTGATGAGTCAAGTTGGTGGGAATATCAGCAGGAGACCTAGGCTGGAATTAAGATGCAGCATTGCTAGAGCTTCACGGAGAAGTAGAATTGAAACTATAATATTGAATTTTATTTATATTTGATGAAATATAAATAAAATAAGATTTTTTAATGTTTGTCACAGTGTCAAAAAGTTGATTTATCCAATGCTGGAGAATATGTTGGGAAAAAAAATCATTCTCAACTACAGTGGTTGAGAGGATGATTTGACAATGTCAAAATTTTGACTGAGTCTACTCTTTGAATCAGCAATTCCACTTCTAGGAATTCATTCTATAAAAATAATAAGTACTCAGATATATACAAAGATATTTATTGCAGTGTTGACTATAATAGCTTTTGAACTGGAAAAATATTAATCAGTAGGAAATTGACTAAATATAGTACACTAATATAGTAGAATATCATACTGTTGGCAAAAAGAATTAGATATAGCAATATGTATTACATGGACAGGTGTCTATGATATATTGTTTACCAAAAAAAAATTAAAAATCTAAGATTACATTTAACTAAAGAAATTATATATGTAAACAATATATTGTATAGTATGCATAACTATATATACTATATATACATATACAATGTATAATATATGCATATATACAATATACATATTTGCTTACAATTGGGTAGATTTTATATACAGAAGGGTCTAGAAGGATGCATACTAAATTGTTAATAGTATTCATCTTCAAGAAGTAGAATAAGATTAGGAGGGCAGACTTCCATTTTTGTATATGTACAGTTTGAAAAATTCCCAAGAAGTATATTTTATTTTTACTATAAATAATCCTTTAAACAATTTTTAATACTTGCAAAAAATATAAATATGAAACTACACATGGTTATGGGGGTATCAAGCTGGAGTTTAGATGCTGGATATAAGCATCAGTGTAAACATAGAGGCAAAAATAAGAGATAGGGTACAACGATGGCATTAGCATAAGCCATAAGACCACTGTGAAGAGCATCATTTATGTTTAAGAAGCATGAAATGTGTTCAGAGGAGTGACTGGATAGGAAAAAGGATTCAACATGCTAATGTTGGGAATGGGAGAAATAAGTCCACATTGGACTATTCCTAAGACTCGAGGGCAGACAGCTGAGGATAGGGGGTTTCCTTGTGGGGTTTAATGCTTTATTGAAGTCATATCTAAGGATAGTTACTATCTCCTATTACTATAGGTACTCTTGATCTCAACTTCTGCCCCAGGGAACAAAGGTGGCTGCAGAGAACAGTAAATCTCAGCCCCTGACAAAAATGATTGCACTTCAAACTTATTCATGAATTTTTTAAAGATGGACACTGTGGGGTATGTTTGTGGGAAAGCAAGTGACAGTTTGTGCATGGCTAGACTGGAGAGTGAAATGGATCCATTTCATATCTATTCCCAGGTGCTTACATTTATAGGAAAGAGTACTGGACCCAGAGTCAGAAGATCTTTCTGGGCTTATATTCCTTGTGCTGTTAATTACTAGTTCTATGGCCTCAGGTAAAATCTGTAATTTCTCTGAGCCCAGAGTCCTCATTAGTAAAATAAGGCTTTTAATAGTACCTATTTTATTAAATAAGCTATTATATAGTAAAGTGTTTGGCATTGTGCCTTGCATGTCATAAGTTTTCACAAAGTGGTGGCTAGTATTAATCTTTGAACACTTACCATGTAACAAGTACTATGAAAACACTTTTATTTAACCCTCACAAAACCCTTAAAGTTGACATGTTATATTTGACACTTTACAGATGAGGAGACTGAGGCTAATTAAACTTAAGTAATTTGCATCAATCTAGTAAGTGGCTGAGTAGAAAGTCAAGTATACATTTCTAAGTTATAGCATATTCTCTGTTCCTTCCTTCTTTTACATTAGAAAGTAGTGTCCCAAATTACTTTAAATCACAGTGTTATCAGTGAGAGGTAAGAAACAGAAGAAGCAATAAAAGTGAATCATTCATTCTTAAAATATGGTAATCTGGGTTGAGCTGCTTAATTAAAACTTAATCATAATCTCTCTTGAAAGGTGGAAATAAAGACATGCTCTTTCATCAGTACTTACCAATATTTTTTACAGGCTATGGGGAGTGTTTGATTTCATTTTTTTTTAAAGATTTTATTTATTTATTTGAGACAGAGAGAATGAGAGACAGAGAGCACATGAGAGGGGGGAGGGTCAGAGGGAGAAGCAGGCTCCCTGCCGAGCAGGGAGCCCGATGCGGGACTCGATCCTGGGACTCCAGGATCATGACCTGAGCCGAAGGCAGTCGCTTAACCAACTGAGCCACCCAGGCGCCCAATTTCATTTTTATAACATTTATTTATACATCTCTAAAAGTCTGTTTTACACATGTGTCCACTTTCTTTTAACTAAAGAATAGTGTAGAGTCTGCAAAATTTTATATCTTTTGTTTTTCCTTGAGGGTCAGAGTGAGAGGAAGGGGGAAGCTGTTTCAAATATATTCTTCACTTTGGTGGAAAATGAGTTTTTGAATTGTGCCAAATACAATAGTTATGATCAAACTATGCTTGCACAGAGGGAATTTTTATTTCTTTAAAAAAAATATCTGAGAGGGTGCCTGGGTGGCTCAGTTGGTTGAGCGACTGCCTTCGGCTCAGGTCATGATCCTGGAGTCCTGAGATCGAGTCCCGCATTGGGCTCCCTGATTGGCAGGGAGTCTGCTTCTCCCTCTGACCCTCCCCCCTCTCATGTGCTCTCTTTCTCTCTCTCAAATAAATAAATAAAATCTTAAAAAAATATCTGAGAAAGAAAATGATTCCTATTTCACTCTAATTATAAATCTCTTCCCACAGAGATTTGTTCTCACTTAAGGTCCCCTTTTAGAAAATGATACCACAGTGAGAACCACCGTTGCCTTTTTGAACATCTGTCATTCAAATCTACCCATTAGCTGGAGGAAGAAATGTTGCTGAGGAGAATCAAGAGCTATGGGAGAGTGAAGAAATGAATTTGTCTCTCTTGGAAAAGTTATGGAGGAATCACAATTAGTCTTGGAAATGATGGTACTCTTATCTTCTCTATGGTAGGGACATTTGAGTCTTGGAAAAGATGTTGTATTCCTGGTAAGAACTGTTTCTTCCCTAGACTGTTTTCCCTAGAATATTGGCAAAGATGTTTGGAAAAAACAAACAAACAAACAACTACAGCAGGACTTTTTGCTGGGATTTGCCAACAATCAGGATCACTGCAATAGCCTTTTTGTGCCTCTCAGACATAGATGATTCCCATAGCACTGCCACCACCAGATGAAATTGTGGGTACTTGAGTGGTTGTGTTAAGATTACTGTGATGGCTGAATCTATAAATAGGAACCAGATGGAGAGTTTACCATGCCAAGAAGACAACTAATACCTGAAGGACTCAACTTGGCTATTTCAAGTACCCTATTTTGATTCATTTATTAAGCATCTGTTTTGTACTAGTAGTTGAAGTTTCAAAGATGAGTAAGACAAAGGCCTTTGTCTTCGGGGCACAAAGCCAAGTGAGAGAAAGATATTTATTTGAGTAATAACTTTCAATAAGTGTCATAATAGGGTTTGTGTAAACATCAGGGATACATAGATGAAAGAAAAAACTTTTGGGGATCAATTTGAAATTAAGTTGTAGACAAAACTACAGAGAGATGGTTGTCAAGACTGTGAAGGATCTAGAGTTTTACCCTACTGGCAATCTGACAAGTTATCCTGCTTTAGTTTCATGGATGCAAGCAGAAGACACAGGATTCCTGGGTCTGAGACAAAGAACTTTATTTTCATGGCTGTACAAACATGAACTTCATGTTGGCATTTGTTCCCCTTTACGTCCAAGTCTCACAAGGGTTATGCAGAGGGCCAGAGTAATGCAAGGCAAGCAATGGGATTGATTCACAGCTGAATAACTCCAAGATTAGGAAATTCAAATCTTTTATAACTAGGCTGTGAATA
Source organism: Mirounga angustirostris (assembly GCF_029215605.1). Classification (NCBI taxonomy): domain Eukaryota; kingdom Metazoa; phylum Chordata; class Mammalia; order Carnivora; family Phocidae; genus Mirounga; species Mirounga angustirostris. Next base: position 33,597,875 of record NW_026991723.1, read on the forward strand.
GACCCACCCAACCTTTGTCCCAGGGGGAGAGATTATCTGTATTATAGTGAACAGTAGACAAATCTGCCCTTTGCTCTAGAAGGAGAAACTAACTGTATCTTCCAAGGCTCTTTGTTACATAGACACTATTAAAAAGATAATCTAAAAAAAACAAAAACAAACAACAACAACAACAAAACCTATCAGTGCCTCTGCTTGTAAGTTGTGCAGAAATGTGAGAATTCCATGGAGAATTTTCTCCCAAAAATATTCCCCACTTGTTTCTACACTATCTTGGATTCTGGTGAATTTTCCAGTGTGTACAGAAATTTTGATTAATAGAAAAGCTATTTCTTAATTGATATTTCTTCTGTCTCCTGAAGTAAAGTCATATCTTTAGAGGATACTGGGAAAAGAAAGAGCAAGCCTATGCATGTACATTTCAAGATACAGTGGAAGTGAGTCATGCCTATAAGGACATTTGGAGGACTTCAGTGTGGAAGAGAAAACCATAGAGTAGTGTAGTGTCTGGTTCATTGTTCTGGGTGCATCCATAGAATATGGAGGGGGAGACTTAATGGTTTATTTCACTTATCCTAGGATTGCACATCTACTGCACTTCCTTTTGTTTGTTGGAGTTTTTCAAATGATAAATGGCCAGATGTCAAGCTCTGTCACTTATCAGCCAATACCATTCCTCCTTCCTCAGTGAGATGACATGGTTGCTGTTGCTGTCTCCCTGATAGGTGTTTTGTCAGCCATGGGTAAGGTTATATGACTGTGGAGTGAGCTCAAGCTAATCACTCCTTCCAGTCCTGGGTACTAGCTGCCTAGCAGATGTCATTCCCAAGCAGAAAGTGATGAGCTGTCTAGTAAAAATCATTAGGTTTTGAATTCTCTCTCATCTTAAGTAACTAAAAAAAAAAAAAAAAGTCTCAGATATCCAAAATTCTTTAGCTCTCTAATACTTCAACATTTTTTAAACACTCTTATTTACCAAGCTTTCCTGCCTTCTTTGCTACAGCATGCCCTCCCTCATCCTTCCTTTTCTTTTTTTCTGTTTCCCCAATCCTGCAGATATTCATGAGAAACTTCAGCAAGTGGCCAATATCCCTTTGAAATAAAGAGCTACTGTGCCTGTCTTCACATTTCAAGTGGCAGGCAGCCCAGGACTCCCTTTGCAGGCACCACATATCTCTCTGCTTTCGTACATGGTGGCAGACATTTGAAATATGGTGAATAAAAAAAGGCTGTAGAAATTAAATTGCACTTGTGAAGCAAAACAATAAAAACAACTCCCCAATCTTTCAAATGTCATGCAGCTCAGCTACAGTTTTCAATTCAGTGTTCACAGCCAGTTCTTCCTTGGTTGCAATTCCTCTTGTCTTGGCCAAATAACACCTTCTATTTAGAAACTAGTTAATTATAATAACATTATTCCCCACTATCCCCAATAAAACACAAAAATGGATGAAAAGTGCTGTAGGGGACAAGCTGTAGTGAAATAAATGGCTCTCTGTCCCTGGTGGGTAGGTCATGGACTATACATTTTTGGCCTTTTGTCAAGATTCACAACTTTATGAATTCATATGTCTATCATTACTATTAACTACTCTCACATTAAAAGAAAAAGGACTTTTTTTCACACTCTGTCTCATATTACAGCCATTTATGTGTTTAGAGTGACAAGAAAGAAGCATATAATAGTAGTCCCCTCCCACAGTGCCTATCTGCACAGGCCCAAGTCAGGGGTGTTGTGGTTTAAATTCCAGTTCTTCTAGTCAATGACTTCATGTGATCTTGGACCAGCTGTTTAACTTCTATAAGCCTCAGTTACATCATATAAAATGTGGAAATAAAAATATCTACCTCATTGTGTAGTTATGAAGATTAAGCAAAATGAATTATGTGTAGTATTAGAGAAGAGACTATTAGTTGTCCACCAAGATCTGTTCTCCCCTTCCTCTTGGGTCATATACTAGACCTCATTTTCTATCTTCCCTATGACTAAATGTGGCCATATGATTAAATTCTTTCCAATGGAATGTGAATGGAAGTATATGTGCCACTCTGGGCTTAGACCCTATAGCATTGTGCCTATTGTCTCTATGTTCCCTTTCTTCTTCCTTCTGTGTGGAACCAGGATGTAGTGTTGCCTTTGTGTTTTGTCCACACAGATGGTAATGTCCTAGATGCTAGATGTTGGGAAGATGATGGCAGATGTGCCTCTTTAGCTTTGGGTCCCTTGATGATTTTTGGAGCAGAGGCCAGCTACCTATCTTGATATCTTAATTGAATATCCTTGTTAGAGTACTATAGGCTTTACCCTAACTAGGTACACAGTATGAGATCCAGTTAGTTATAGGTGTCCAAAATCCATAGGTATTGTGTCAACTCCCTTCTCAGACTATTGTTTCTTTAAGGGAAGTGTTCATGTTTTAATGTTCTTTGTATCTTCTGCAATGTTTCACGCAGGACCTTGTGCATCGCAAATTTATTACAGTTCTTTATTGAATAAATGCAATTCCTGAAATTAAATCATAGTTCATAATATTCAGAGTTTAAAGCCTTAGTTGTCATGCATTCTTTTCTTTTTCTCTTCAAATCTGAACTTTGCAGTTTCCCTTCCTCCACTATAGGCTATTTGGAGGCTAGAATTAATATTTTTTTGTGATTCAGTTTTTGTAAATATAAGTTTGTGCTTGGCAGTGGAATATGCCATGATCTGATGTGATAAATTATTCTTTAAAATCCAATAAACCTTTAAAGAAACTAGGATATCCTTCCTCTAGATGAACTGCTTATGTTATAGGTAACAATGACTATGGTATTCTGGAGAAATTAAGCAGGTAGTAAAAATGCTCAGGAAAGTTGCCATGAATTTAAAAATAATCACTCATAATTTAGAGTTCATCATCCTTGAGCATTATTTCATGAGATAGGTTTAGGTCATTATTAAGAATGTGCTTCTTCTTGCATTAGAAACTAGATAAAAAGGGACTGTGGCTTATGACTACTATATAGTTGAGATATTAAAATTTCACACTGCAGCAGGAGCTCAAGAGGAAATAGCTGAGAGAAACATGTCCTTTCTAGGTATTTCTATGGTGTGGATTCTGATCTTGGTTATAAACTGGCATGAAACCATTACCATTTTTATAACCACTTTATGGGCCTATATGCGTTTAGGATATAATTAACATGGATGATCTTGAGGAAATGGCAGTTGATTTTTAAACTTCAAATCACATAGACCATGGATAACCCAATAGTGGGGAACTAGTTGGTTTTTATTTTTCTTAGGCAGATGTCATCCTCCTGGCTGTTTGTCTTAGGAAAATTTACTTTAGGAGCCAATTGAATTTCAATTCCAACTTTAACCATTTCTAATATGTGTCCTTGATAAAGTTATTTAGTTTTTTTTTTTTTAATATTAGCTTTCTAAAACTTTAAAACAGAGATAATAACAGTAACTACCTCCTAACATTATTGTAAAAACTAAATGAGATAATGTATGTAAACCTTATAGCTGCTTGGAATTTAGTAATTACTCGAAAGAGTTAACATTTTTTATTTATTCAGAGAGGTAGCATTCAAAATGTGCTCCCTGGGGCACCTGGGTTTCTCAGTCAGTTGGGCATCTGCCTTTAGCTCAGGTCATGATCCCAAGGTTCTGGGATTAAGCCCCGCATCAGGCTCTCTGCTCAGCAGGGAGCCTGCTTCTCCCTCTCCCTCTGCCTACTTGTGCTCTCTCTTTATCTCTCTTTCAAATCAATCAATCAATCAATCAATCATCAATCAATCAATCAATCTTTAAAACAAAACAAAACAAAAACAAAGTGTGGTCCCTAGATCAACATCAACATCAACTGGGAACATCAATTATTAGCAAAGCAAATTCTGTGACTCAATCTAGATCTACTAAATCAGAAACTGTGAGGATGAAGCCCAGCAATCTATATTTCAACAGCCCTCCAAATAATTCTGATGAGCTCTAAAGTTTAGGAACCACTTCCTTATGCAAATTGATTAACTTTTCTAGATTTCCTTTTTACCAATCTGTAATGCATTTCTATGCTCAACATAGAATGCCTAGAAATTGCTCTTCTTTGATGAGAACATTCTAATTTTCCATTATGGAAGCCACCCCTTCCCTATTGCCCACCCTTGTGGTTAGATGGAGATGGTCTCATCTTCAGCTTTAGGGTGGGGTCATGTTCTAGCACTAAGCTAGTCAGTGTATCCCATCCTCCAGGCCACAATGATTACTTCACATATAGATACCTGGTATGATTAAGGCCAATGGAAGTCATCTCTAAGAGTTTGACTGAAGTTATTAAGAAGGCAAAACCTCTCCACTATTGCAGTTGCTAAGAGGAGAATAGAAACCTGGAGTTAATATAAAAATATAAAATCTTATAGAATGGAACCAAAACAGAGAACTTCAGAGCCAAAAGATAGAAACTAATCCTTAATAACATTGATTAAATCCTTAGACCCAATCATAACTGAGCATCTTTCCATGGACTTTACATATAAAAAAAAAATTGCACTTCTTCCCACTTGACCCCACAACTTGAACATATTTTCTCATTTAAAAAAATCAGTTTTGTATGATTTAAAATGAGCCTTGATTAAAAACTATTTCATGAGATTTTTGTAAAAAGTAGAATAAATCAACATACAAAAAACTACTATGTAAAGTCTGGGTCATCTGAGAAGCAGACATTAAATGGGGTTTGATATGTAAGAGCTTTATTAGAAGAATGGCTGTGAGGGAAGACAGGTAAGGAGTGAAGGGAAACTGGAGAGCCAGTGGGGTGTTGTACAGATTTGACCCTTGTGAAGGAGAGAGGGAAGGAAAGAAAGAGGATTGTGTGGAAGACTCTTAGACTGCAACATGGTTTAAAAAAGTCCTTGACCCAAAATCACCTATGAGAGGAACTCCCCATCTCCCAAGAATGGACCTACATAGATGTCTAACTATGATCAGTTATTGGTTAGGAGCAGTACAACCTCCAGAGAAAACAGGGATGGATTTCAGAGTAGTTTGCAGTAGATTGCAGTAGTTGAGGCCTAGATCAATCATGCTTCTCGGAGGGTGGAGCAAGATGGTGGAGGTGTAGGAGACCTGGAGACCTGGATTAAGTCTGGTCCCAGGAATTCAGCTGGATAGGGATCAAACCATTCTGAACACCTACGAACTCAACAGGAGATCAAAGAAAAGAATAGCAACAACTCTCTGAACAGAAAAGCAACCACTTTCTGGAAGGTAGGATGTGCAGAGAAGTGAATTGAGATGATATTTGGGAGGATAGACGGCGGGGGAGGGGGCCTCCATCAGCTGCTACTGGCAAGCGATACAGCAGTGGAGCACAAAATCAGAACTTTTAGAAGTCTGCTCCACTGAGGGACGTCGCTCCAGTGGCTAAGTAGGGGTTGAACCCTCATGGGACAGTGTGGTCTCAGGGCCCCTGGGGTCACAGGAAGACCGGGGGTACCTGAGTACGGCAGAGCTCCCAGGTATCAGAGTGGGGAAGCTGGCTGCAGAGACAGAGCCTATGAGCAGGATCTCAGCTCGGGGTTGCCATAAACCGTGATCCGTGGCACAGTTGGGCCACTGCTCCTCCAGCAGGGACCCAACAAGCGGCAGATCTGGGGAGACTCTGCTTCCTCCCCCGGGGAGGAGTGGTATGAGAGTACACCACAGGGATCTGCTCGGTTTGGAGACTCCAGATGGGCTCGGGTGCCAGAGATAGAAATGCTTGGTCACAGGCTGGGTGAGCATGGAGTGTGGCCAGAGACCAGGGAGATGGGAATGATTGACTGCTTTTCTCTGGGGGCTCACTGAGGAGTGAGGCCCCAAATTCTCAGCTCCTCCGGGGCGGAGATTGGGAGGCTGCTATTTTCACTCTCGTCCTCCAAAAAAAGCTTGCAGGGAACAAAAGCTCCCAAGAGCAAACCTGAGCAGATTACTTTGCCCAGACCCGGCAAGGGCAGGGCAATTCTGCCTCCAGCAAACACATTTGGGAACCACAGCAACAGGCCCCTCCCCCAGAAGATCAGCAAGAACAGCCAGCTAAGACCAAGTTTACTGATCAATGAAAATGGCAGAACTCCAGGGCTAGGGCAGTAGTGCACATAGAATTCATGGCTTTTTCCCCATGATTCTCTAGTCTTTCAAAGTTAATTTTTTTAAAACTTTTCTTTTCTTTTTTTTGAATTTTTCTTTTTCCCCCTTTCAAGCAACATCTTATCAATCCCTTATTTAAAAAATATTTTTTATTTTTCATTTTTAGAGTCATATTCTATCCCTTCATAGTAGTTACCCTTATTGTTGGTATATATATATATATATATATATGTTGTTCTCCTTTAAAATTTTGAGATAGTTTCTTCTAACAGATCAAAATATACCCTAAATCTCTAGTGTATGGCTTTGTTCCAGTCTCCTGCCTGATCACCATCTCTCCTTTTTTTTTTTTTTTAATCTTCTTCTTTCTTTTTTCTTTCTTTTTTTTTTTTTTTTTAAGATTTTATTTATTTATCTGAGACAGAGAGAATGAGAGAGATAAAGCACATGAGAGGGGTGAGGGTCAGAGGGAGAAGCAGGCTCCCTGCCGAGCAGGGAGCCCGATGCAGGACTCGATCCTGGGACTCCAGGATCATGACCTGAGCCGAAGGCAGTCGCTTAACCAACTGAGCCACCCAGGTGTCCTTCTTCTTTCTTTTTTCAACCAACTTCTTATCTTACCAATTCCTTTTATAAAATCTTTTATAATTTTTAACTTACAGTCATATTCCATCCCTTCATCATATTAACCCTTATTTTTGTAAATATATAAGTTTTCCTTTTAAAATTTCTTTTAAAATTTTGGGAGGCACTTTCTTCTAACAGACCAAAATACACCCAAAATCGAGTGTGTGGCACTGATCTGTGCACCAGCCATATCATATTTGATCATATTCTGTTTGATTTGCTTTGTTTTGTTTTTGTTTGCTTTTATCATTTTCTTTTTCTTTTTTTTTTTTTCTTTTTCTTTTTTCTTTCTTTCCCTTTCATTCCCCAGTTTCAGGTCCTTTCTGATTTGTTAAGTGTATATCTTCTGGGGACGTAGGTGCCCTGTTAGCATTTTGCTCTCTCATTCATCTATTATCCTCTGGACAAAATGAGAAGACATAAAAAATCACCTCAACAAAAAGAACAAGAAGCAATACCCACTGCCAGGGACCTAACCAATATGGACATTAGAATGATGTCAGAACTAGAGTTCAGAATGATGATTTTAAAGATACTAGCTGAGCTTGAAAAAAGCATGGGAGTTATTAGAGAAACCCTTTCTGGAGAAAGAAAACAACTAAAATCGAACCAAGTCAAAATCAAAAAGGCTATTAATGAGGTGCAATAAAAAATTGAGGCTCTAACTGCTAGGATAAATGAGGCAGAAGAGAGAATTAGTGATATAGAAGACCAAATGATGGGATATAAGGAAGCTGAGAAAAAGAGCAGAAATAACTACTAGATCACGAGGGCAGAATTCGAGAGATAAATGATACCATAAGATGAAACAATATTAGAATAATTGGATACCAGAAGAAGAGAGAGAGGGGCAGAAGGTATATTGGAGCAAATTATAGCAGAGAACTTCCCTAATTTGGGGAAGGAAACAGATATGAAAATCCAGGAGGCACAGAGAACCCCTCTCAAAATCAATAAAAATAGGTCAACCCCCGACATCTAATAGTAAAACTTATGAGTCTCAGAGACAAAGAGAAAATCCTGAAAGCAGCTCGGGAGAAGAGATCTGTAACCTACAATGGTAGAAACATTAGACTGGAAACAGATCTATCCACAGAGACCTGGCAGGCCAGAAAAGACTGGCATGATATATTCAGAGCACTAAATGAGAAAAATATGCAGCCAAGAATATTATATCCAGCTAGGCTGTCATTGAAAATAGAAGGAGACATAAAAAGCTTCCAGGACAAAAAAAACTAAAGGAATTTGCAAACACAAAACCAGCCCTACAAGAAATCTTGAAAGGGGTCCACTAAGCCAAGAGAGACCCTAAAAGCAACATAGACCAGAAAGGAACACAGACAATATATAGTAACAGTCACCTTACAGGCAATACAATGGCACTAAATTCCTATCTTTCAATAGTTACCCTGAATGTAAATGGGCTAAATGCCCCAATCAAAAGACACAGGCTATCAGATTGGATTAAAAAACAAGATCCATCAATACACTGTCTGCAAGAGACTCATTTTAGACCCAAAGACACCCCCAGATTGAAAGTGAGGGGGTGGAAAACCATTTACCATGCTAATGGACACCAAAAGAAAGCTGGGCTTGCAATCCTTATATCAGACAAATTAGATTTTAAACCAAAGACTGTGATAAGAGATGAGGAAGGACACTATATCCTACTTAAAAGGTCTATCCAGCAAGGAGATCTAACAATTGAAAATATCTATGCCCCTAACATGGGAGCAGCCAATTATATAAGGCAATAATAACAAAAGCAAAGAAACACATCGACAACAATACAATAATGGTGGGGGACTTTAACACTCCCCCTCACTGAAATGGACAGATCATCTAAGCAAAAGATCAACAAGCAAATAAAGACTTTAAATGACACACTGGACCAAATGGACTTCACAGATATATTCAGAACATTCCATCCCAGAGCAACAGAATACACATTCTTCTCTAGTGCCCATGGAACATTCTCCAGAATAGATCACATCCTAGGTCACAAATCAGGTCTCAGCCTGTACCAAAAGAATGGTATCATCGCCTGCATATTTTCAGACCACAATGCTTGGAAACTAGAACTAAATCAGAAGAGGAAAATTGAAAAGAAGTCAAATACATGGAGGCTAAAGAGCATCCTACTAAAGAATGAATGGGTCAACCAGGAAATTAAAGAAGAATTAAAAAAAATTCATGGAAACAAATGAAAATGAAAACACAACTGTTCAAAATCTTTGGGATGCAGCAAAAGCACTCCTAAAAGGAAAGTATATAGCAATACAAGCCTTTCTTAAGAAACAAGAATGGTCAGAAATACACAACTTAACCGTACACCTAAAGGAGCTGGAGAAAGAACAGCAAATAAAGCCTAAACCCAACAGGACAAGAGAAATAATAAATAGAGCAGAAATCAGTGAAATAGAAACCAAAAGAACAGTAGAACAGATCAACGAAACTAGGAGCTGGTTCTTTGAAAGAATTAACAATATTGATAAACCACTGGCCAGACTTATCAAAAAGAATAAAGAAATGATCCAAATCAACAAAATCATGAATGAATGAGGAGAGATCACAACCAACACCAAAGAAATATAAACAATGATAAGAACATATTATGAGCAACTCTATGCCAGCAAATTAGATAATCTGGAAGAAATGGATACATTCCTAGAGATGTATCAACTACCAAAATTGAACCAGGAAGAAATAGAAAACCTGAACAGACCTATAACCACTAAGGAAATTGAAGCAGTCATCAAAAATCTCCCAAAAAACAAAAGCCCAGGGACACATGGCTTCCCAGGGGAATTCTACCAAGCATTTAAAGAGGAATTAATACCTATTCTTCTGAAACTGTTCCAAAAAATAGAAATGGAAGGAAAACTTCCAAACTCGCTTTAAGAAGCCACCATTACCTTGACCCCAAACCAGACAAAGACCCCATCAAAAAGGAGAATTACAGACCAATATCCCTTATGAACATGGATGCAAAAATTCTCCCCAAAATACCCGCCAATAGGATCCAACAGTACATTAAAAGGATTATTCACCATGACCAAGTGGGATTTATCCCTGGGCTGCAAGGGTGGTTCAACATCTGCAAATGAATCAATGTGATACAATACATTAATAAAAGAAAGAACAAGAACCATATGATCCTTTCAACAGATGCAGAAAAAGCATTTGACAAAGTACAGCACCCTTTCTTGATCAAATCTCTTCAGCGTATAAGGATAGAGGGTCCATACCTCAATATCATAAAAGCCATCTATGAAAAACCCACAGCAAATATCATTCTCAATGGGGAAAACTGAGAGCTTTCCCCCTAAGGTCAGGAACACGGCAGGGATGTCCACTCTCACCACTGCTATTCAACATAGTATTAGAAGTCCTAGCCACAGCAATCAGACAACAAAAAGAAATCAAAGGCATCTGAAACAGCAAAGAAGAAGTCAAACTCTCAGTGTTTGCAGATGATATGATACTTTATGTGGAAAACCTAAAAGACTCCACCCCCAAACTGCTAGAACTCATAAAGGAATTCAGTAAAGTGGCAGAATAACATCAATGCCCAGAAGTCAGTGGCATTCCTATACACCAACAACAAGACAGAAGAAAGAGAAATTAAGGAGACAATCCCATTTACAATTGCACCCAAAACCATAAGATACCTTGGAAAAAATCTACCAAAGAGGCAAAGGATTTGTACTCAACTATAAAATACTCATGAAAGAAATTGAGGAAGACACAAAGAAATGGAAAAATGTTCCATGCTCCTGGATTGGAAGAATAAATATTGTGAAGATGTCAATGCTGCTTAGAGCAATCTACACAGTCAATGCAATCCCCATTAAAATACCATCCAATTTTTTCACAGAAATGGAACAAATAATCCTAAAATTTGTATGGAACCAGAAAAGACTCTGAATAGCCAGAGGAATGTTGAAAAAGAAAAGCAAAGCTGGGGGCGCCTGGGTGGGTCAGTTGGTTAAGAAAAGCAAAGCTGGTGGCATCACAATTCTGACTTCCAGCTGTATTACAAAGTTGTCATCATCAAGACAGTATGGTATTGGCACAAAAACAGACACACTGATCAATGGAACAGAATAGAGAGCCCAGAAATGGACCCTCAACTCTATGGTCAACTAACCTTTGACAAAGCTGGAAAGAATGTCCAATGGCAAAAAGACAGTCTCTTCAACAAATGGTGTTGAGAAAATTGGACAGCCACATGCAGAAGAATGAAACTGGACCATTTCCTTACGCCACACACAAAAATAGACTCAAAGTGGTTGAAAGACCTAAATGTTGGACAGGAGTCCATCAAACTCCTAAAGGAGAACACAGGCAGCAACCTCTTCGACCTCAGCCACAATAACTTCCTAGAAACATTGACAAAGGCAAAGGAAGCAAGGGCAAAAATGAACTATTGGGACCTCATCAAGATACAAAGCTTTTGCACAGCAAAGGAAACGGTCAACAAAACCAAAAGACAACTGACACAATGGGAGAAGATATTTGCAAATGACATATCAGATAAAGGGCTAGTATCCAAAATCTATAAAGAACTTATCAAACTCAACACCCAATGAACAAATGATCCAATCAAAAATGGGCAGAAGACATGAACAGACATTTTTCCAAAGAAGACATCCAAATGGCCAACAGATACATGAAAAAGTGTTCAACATCACTCAGTGTCAGGGAAATCCAAATCAAAACCTCAATGAGATACCACCTCACAGCAGTCAGAATGGCTAAAATTAACAAGTCAGGAAATGAGATGTTGGTGGGCATGCGGAGAAAGGGGAACACTCCTACACGTTGGTGGGAATGCAAGTTGGTGCAGCCACTCTGGAAAACAGTATGTAGGTTCCTCAAAAAGTTGAAAATAGAGCTACCCTACTACCCAGCAATTGCACTACTGGGTATTTACCCCAAAGATACAAATGTAGGGACCCAAAGGGGTATGTGCACCCTGATGTTTATAGCAGCAATGTCCACAATAGCCAAACTGTGGAAAGAGCCAAGATGTCCATCGACAGATTAATGGATAAAGAAGATGTGGTATCTATATACAATGGAATATTATGCAGCCATCAAAAGGAATGAAATCTTGCCATCTTCAACGACATGGATGGAATGGAGAGTGTTATGCCAAGTGAAATGTCAGTCAGAGAAAGACATGTATCATATGACCTCACTGATATGAGGAATTCTTAATCTTAGGAAACAAACTGAGGGTGCCGGTGTGGTGGGGAGTGGGAGGGATGGTGCGGCTGGTTGATAGACTTTGGGGAGGGTATGTGCTATGGTGAGCACTGTGATTTGTGCAAGACTGTTGAATCACAGATCTGTACCTCTGAAACAAATAATACATTATATGTTAAAAAAGAAAAAGAAAAAGAAGAAGGTAGCAGGAGGGGAAGAATGAAGCGGGGGAAATCGGAGGGTAGATGAACCATGAGAGAGGATGGACTCTGAAAAACAAACTGAGGGTTCTAGAGAGGAGGGTGGTGGCAGGATGGGTTAGCCTGGTGATAGGTATTAAAGAGGGCACTCTCTTCATGGAGCACTGGGTGTTATATGCCAACAATGAATCATGGAACACTACATCAAAAACTAATGATGTCATGTATGGTGATTAACATACTAATAATAAAAAATATGACACCTATTAAAAAAAATCATGCTTCTCACAAATGGAGATCTGAGACATGTTTTCATGACCATGACAAAGCCTAGAGCTGTGTCTAGAATCAGTAGAACTTCAGTAAAGGCTTATGACTGTTCTGCCTAATCTAGTCTTCTGAAAGAAAACCACAAGTCTCAAAAACCCTGCATATGTCTTCTTTTTTTTTTTGTTTCATTTATGCATGCATTCTGGGTTTTTCAGTAGTCACATGTTCTAAATATTGCATACTAATAAAGCAAAACAAACTCTATTGGCTTAGCAGGGAGCAATGTGTTCAGCTAATCATATATTGCAAACGCCACTCAGGTGCTGCCTTTAATGCATAACTGCCAGGCATCCTGATTTTGTCAATACTACACTTGGACTAAAGTCAGCATAGGTTAGCTGAGAGCATAGGCTACTTCATCTCTCTCTTATTCTAATGGAGTGTAATTTCCACACACCCTAACCCCAATTTACCTTCGTATTATTCTGAAGTTAATAGTTGTGCATCAAATCAAATGATTTTTAGGGCTAGGAAACACAGTTACAAGTTCTTGGAAATCCACATATAGCAAGATACATTCAGGCCATTTTCTATCATTATTTCTCTCCTTTGATTAAAGAGTTGAGGACTAGTCCCAGTCTGGTGAATCGTGAATATTTAAGTTTTTACAAATTACTCCATCAAATTCTGAGGTTACCCAAAGTGCGAAACATAAATGTATTAATATGTAGGGAAAGGCTTTCTTCAGTGCCCATCTCCCAATGGTGAGAGCCTTTCTCATAGCATATCTTCAGTTCTTAGTTCTTAGAGCCTTGGTTTTGAAACCCCACTTTAAAAATTCTCTATAGTTGTATAAGTTTGGAAGTGAGGCAATCCAGTCCAGTTATCTTTCCTTGGCTCTCTTTATAATCTTCTTACTCATTTTTTAGAGTTTCTAAAAGACTCATTCACTCTCACTTTGTCATTACTCAGATGCTAGTATCCAAAATCTACTTGGCTCTGGCAGTGGTGTGCTAAGAATTCTTGCACAGTGAAGGGAAATAAACCAGAATTAAGGCTAAAATGATGTGAGTAACATCTGAATATAGCCCTCGAGAAGAGGGGCTTGGGCATCCTTGGCCAGGACATCGGCTAGTGCTGGTAATTGTATTCCAAAGAACAGGGACTAAAGCTGGATTTCAACATGAAAAATACTTGGCTGAGAAAGCTAGAGAGGCAAGCCAAATCTGAACCCATCAGGTTCTGGCAAGCCAAGAAGCAACACCAAGGCCCAAGGTCCTGGGGCAAGATGGAATAGTAGTTTCAGAGCCAAGAGTTCATAGCAGACTGGAGATAGAGAAGCAACAGGTGAGGTACAAGCAAGCAGGATATAGGAGGATTGCCATGATTGATTTAGGGTATCTCTAGCTTATCACTAATCATTGATAAGTCTGACATTGGAATATTTTAGTTGCCTTAAAGGGCCAGAGTTAGTTTAGTGTATGACAGAGGTTCTGTCCCAACATTAGGTTAAACCTTTAAGTCCAAATGGTGTGGGAACAAATTCAAGTTCCATATCAACTTGTTAATTCCAAGGGATTCAATTTGAAGGAAATGAAACAAGATGCAGTTTTGAACTTCCTAGGCAGATATGGTTTTTGTTTTTATCTGCAATTCTTGTTGTCTTTCAAAGGAGCATCATGCAAAAATTATTGGAAAGATTTCCACAAGCAAAACCTAGGATGAAGCTGCCAGGAAGTGCTTATTTTTTACTTTTTCTAATTACTATAATGGAGTGGTTAAAAGCATTAGTTCTGGAACTAATGTATCTAATTTTAAATCCCAGTCTTGCCAATTACTAGCTATGTATGACTTTAAGTAAATTTTCTAACCTCTTTGGGCCCCAGTTTCTGCATCTGAAAAGTGAGACTAACAGTAATATCTATCTCATAGGGATGCTATGAAGATTAAATGAATGAATGAATGTAAAATTCTTACATCAGAGCCTAGCACATAGTAAGAGCTCATTAATGTTAATTACTACTATTATTTATTTGTAGACAGCTGGGTAGACATTTTGAATAGAACATTCAAAATCTAGATCTGCAGTTTTCAAACATTTTTAAAACAGTGAATTCTTTCTTCAAATTAAAAATTGTATGGGGAAATTCAATGCATACGATAGATAAACATGATACTTCTCCAGTTAGTACAGGAGATGGGGAATGCCATCTTAGCCCACTTAGCCCTCCATATGACATCATGGAATGCAGGGGCCATGAATAACACAATTTGAAAACTACTGAGCTAGAATTGCCCAGACCCTACTTTCTAGGAAGGCAGATACTATCATCTGTTTGTCTGGGTTTTCACTGGTTCAATGAATGGAACCTACAAAGCCTGGAATAGTCCTGATGGACATTTGGGAGTGGACTGAGGACAGAATGGAACTTATTTGACAAATGGTTGTGCCTTCATTCATGCTGTAGTTATGTAGCAGAAATAACTACCTACAGCACAGAATTATTTCAAAACATGAAGTACTTTTGCGAGAAGTTGGTAAAGGGAAGAAAAACTTAGGTTTTTAGGTGAGTGCAGGCACATGTGTGTGCGCGCACACACACACACACACAGGCATGTCTGGCATGTGGACAGTGTATCCATGTTTGGAACAAACTTCCAAGTGTCTTTGTGAGATATTTCCCCAATTCATTCAATCAACAAATATTTACTGAGAGCCTATTATGAGCCAATCACTATTCTGGATGCAGGTCTTACAGGAGTGAACCTAGCAGACAAAAATCTCTGCCCTCATGGAGCTCATTTTTTGGTATCATTGCAACACATTGGTGTCTTTAGTGCCTAGAGTTGAGCAGTTCTAAGCTTGGGGAAGTTTATTCCAGATGTGTTTTAGACATTCATAGGCTAAATAGAATCATAGACCAGTGGATTGGAGTGAATCTTTAAGAATATTTTATCAAAATCTTTTCTTTTACAAATGGAGAAATAAAGGTCAACAGAATTGAAATGCTTTGCTTGAAGTCCACACCAAATTGGTGTAAAACAAAACCCAGGTCACCTGTCTAGCATTAGGGCCATAGAGAAAATCGTCACCCTTTGTCCAGCCTCATCTCTGTCTCCTCCAGCCAGTTTGCTACCCTATGTCTATTTCCTTTTGTCATAGTTGGGTCTCAGGTTTGGGTTCAAAATTCCTCTTCTACTTGATGACAGGATGCAGAATGCTTAGATTAATCAAAAACTTGCGGTGGTACTCAGAATTTCACTCTTCCACAGGCTGTTTTTCACTCTCTCAAACTTTTACATAGGCACTTCTCTCATGGCCATTCATTCTGCCTTAAAGCTAAGCTTACCTCATGGTCTTTTTCAGCCCTACTGCAATGCCATTTCAGCACATCTCTGGAATGGCCAGTACCTGGCATGTATTTCTTACAGCCCATCTGCTATATTTTGGTTAAAACATTTACTTGTTAATTTCTTTCTTCCATGAACACATGTGTATCTAATGCACACTCTCTAAATACAGTTTATATCTTACAAAATCTGTGCTTTGACGGGCGCCTGGGTGGCTCAGTTGGTTAGGCGACTGCCTTCGGCTCAGGTCATGATCCTGGAGTCCTGGGATCGAGTCCCGCATCGGGCTCCCTGCTCAGCAGCAAGTCTGCTTCTCCCTCTGACCCTCCTCCCTCTCATGCTCTCTATCTCATTCTCTCTTTCAAATAAATAAATAAAATCTTTAAAAAAAATCTGTGCTTTGCCAATGAAATATCAAGGTGTCAATATTGGATTTATCCATTTATTTATAAAATATTAATAAAAACCAGGTGCTCTATTGAGCACTGAGAATGAGAAGATGAAGAGGATTATTCTTTTCTCTGAAAGAATTCACAGACTAATAGGGAGAGACATAAATGCATATTTACAGTCTGATGTAATAAATGCTAAAAGAGCTATGGAAAACAGAGGAAGGAGAAACTAATGGTACAAGCCAGAAAATTTTCACAGATGAGGACACTAACTGTGGGTCCTGGAGACTAAGTAGGATTTTCCAGATGGAGGAGACAGGAGCAGGGAGACATTTCACTTAGAGAAAATAGCACGTGCAATCACATATGTGTGTAAGATGGCATGGCATACTTGGGAAGCTGTGAGTCATTTGGAATTTTTTGAGTACAGGTTCCTTGAGCCCCAGGGTATTAAGGATTAAGACTGTAGATGGACTTAGTGGAGTTAATAAAAGAATTTGACTTTATTCTGCACAACAGGGAAGCTCTAAGGAATGTAAGCCAGCAAATGATGTGATTAGATCTGGATGTAGTGGAGAAAAATGACAGTTGTACTGGTGTGGAGCAGTAAGGGGCTTACAGATCTGTTGGGAAGCCATTGAGTTGGAGTGAAGGGCATGTGTAAGACATGACAGAGCAGAGGTTCCTAGTTGATCACCCATGAGCCACATAGAATTCAAAGTTGTATTTCGTGTTGCTTGTACAATGGAAACTCATATAATATTTTTAAAAATTCAAATTAGCTGCCATGTGATCATATTTTACATAAAAATATGAATTTCCATATTTTTTTGAAAAATTAGAAGAAGGTATACAAACAGTTGGCTGGAGTTAGCAATAGTTGTTCCCTATAGATGAGGCATGCATTCCTGGCCATCACAGTCTCCAGTTCTCACTATCGTGTGTAAGTCTAGAACATATTGTCACTAGCTATATCCCTGAGGGCATCCTCACAAATGGAGCCTCTCCTGAACCCAGAGGTAGTTGCTATTATCACTGGAACTCACTTCCTAGTGAATTGGGGGCATGGATCTTTGATATCCTGATTTTATAAGCATCTTTAAATTCAATTTTCTTAACCATGGCTTGACTCTAATACTAAAGTGGTTTGGTGTTGAATGTGAAAGACCCTCCTTAAAAATAAATTATTGGAGTTTCCATTGTGTAACAAATTAAGTACTAGAAGAATGCTTGTAATAAGCCAGTCACAGTTCTAGGCACCATGAAGGATACCAACGATTGATTATAAGCCCTCTCAGAAACTAACAATCTAATTAGAAGCCATTTCCAATCTGATAGCTAAAGCTACCACTTATTTGTAAGTCCTGCCACTCTGGACACTTGATGAATGCTTTCTAGCCAGTAGAGTACCATTTAGTGCACTGAAGCAGCTACCTTCTCAAAGGTACCCTGAGGCCTGAACTAATTTCTACATCTTTCAAAGGAGTGAAAGCTGCAAGCAGAGAGTAGCATCTGAACTGATCAGTGCAATCTATTCACACTTGGACCCTGACTGTTCACTGCAGGTAAAAGGGCATTCATTGTAAATAGGGAAGTCCACTGAGTCCAGGGAGGTTTGAAGAGCAAGCAGTCAGCATGTCTCCCGGAGCAAGATCAGAACTGCAAAATTTAAAAATATATATATACTTATTCTCCTTCTAAATTATGGCTTTAGAAGATAATACAATACAGTTGCTAGTGCCTTGTTTTTCTTAGTGTTCTGCAAATTTACACATCTTCTGAGACTACAAATACTCTCACTAGCAATAAGGATAAATTATAGCAATAAACATATTACACAGGGACCTAATAGGAAAAATGATAATCTCTTTAAATGTCACGTGGTAACATTTAATTTTATTTAAAAGGCAGTTAGTATGAGTAATTATAAGTTAATTAAATATTGATTATTCTAAGAGCTTTATTGTGATTTAAGACCTATGCAGTATAGAGTAAATCTAGCTGATTTGAAATAAACTTAAAATGACATTGGTAACTAATGTGTAATTACATTTTATGATTATTGAATGTGACTTAACAAGCTTCATATTAATGATGAACAAGTCAAATATTATGTTAAAATATCAACATTGGTTTCTGAGTACCTACTCCTATCATATATCCATTGTCAAGCAGTTACTAAATGCTTAAACTTTCTGAAGTTCTTTTTTTTTTTCTTTTAACTATCAGTTTACACTCAATTTTCTCTATGGAACATTGAAGTGTTTTCAAGAGAAACTCCATGTATCCTTGTGTATCTTTTACATTGTGCCTGTCGATATTCTCAAACACAATCAATATTAAGTTATTATGCAGCAAGGATCCTCCACTTACTTTGGCTAAAACATTCCTTTGAAACACTTACATCTTACTTCAAAGTTTATGTCCATGAACTACACAGTCAACTTATCTTTCCTCTCTTTTCTCTTACTAGAAGAGTATCATTAAGTGAACATCAGCTAAATCCAAATAAAAATCATTCTTACTGTTCCTTTAGGTATCCATTAGAAAAGCAAATGCATTTTTGAGAAAGTTTCTAACTTTTGAGGGAAAATACAAAATGTGCTGCTTAGAGTAATGTTTCATAAATTTCTTTTAAAACTTCCTGACTTTGCCATTGTAACTTTCCATTCATATTCACCTTGCCATCTATCTATTTACCCATCCATTCACCCATCTATCCATCCGAATGGCTGTTTATTGAACAAAACAGTCATGACCAATTCTGCATAAGATTGTGAATAAATTTGGTCTTTTGACCCCTTTCTTAGAAACCTAACTAGAAAGAGAAAAAAAAGAAAGAAAGAAAGAAAGAAAGAAAGAAAGAAAGAAAGAAAGAAAGAAAGAAGAAAGAAAGAAAGAAAGAAAGAAAGAAAAAAGAAAAAGAAAGAAAGAAAGAAAGAAAGAAAGAAAGAAAGAAAGAAAGAAAGAAAGAAAGAAAGAAAGAAAGCTAACTCTGTTTGTGCTGGAGGCTAGGTAGGTGCATTGCTGGAACTCAGAAAACGGATGCAGTCTGCCTACCGCAACAAAATATAGTCCCCCAGATTGTCATTGGCTCCTTCCTTTGCTGCAGAAGCAGTAGTTCCAACCTAATGTAATAGGTATCATCAGGGCACTCCCTCTTCCAGCCTGCTCCCTCAAGTAATTAAAATGGAAAATTAGAATGGAGAATGCTATAAATGCAGAAGCATTATAGACTTAATTATTGTGCATCTGACATCTAAATAATTTTTAACATCTAAAAAATTTCTAACAACAAAACAAAACATTACTTTTGAACACTCACACTCTTAGCCTATTTCTTCTAGGATTCAGAAGATAAAATATAAATAAGGAGTGACTTGCTATTTAATCTTTTATTGAACCTATGTAGTATATGTCTGGCACTGTGTCTACACTTAATATGCTTTATTTTATTTAAATGTGATTCCTTGCAATAGCCATATGTTGTAGGGCCTATTATTATTTCCATTTTACAGATGGGTTAGTTGAGGTTTAGAGTGGTTAACTTGCCTAAGATGACACAGTTGCAAGTTTCAGAGTCCACTTTTGCATCTTGCACTACTGTCAAAAACCTTTTTTTCTGTTCTATTATCCTGCCTCCTGTTTTGAAATTCTATGCCCATAAACTTTAACATTCACTTCCCTTTATTTAAAAAGAGATGTTTTTGAAGTTTTACTTAAATCAAATATTAGTAGAACTTATAATATTTTAAATGCACTTTGATTGAAGAGGGAGCGCTAAAAGAATCCTAAAATTATACCTGTTGTAAAGCAAGAATTCTTTGGTGACATGTACAAGCACCCTTTAATTTATGTTTTCTTTTACCCCAAATTTTACAGTCTCAATTTTCTAAAACTGTGATATACTTGTAAAGGTCTTAGCATGGCCTGTATTATATTAGCAGTCTCTAAATTAAAATTTATCTGATGTTTTCATAAATTCATGGGCACTATAGAATGTGAGAGGAATTAACCCATTAAACTAATAATTTTTGAGCACTATTTATGATGTGCCAGTATTATGCTAGGCATTTTACATGTTTTTTTTAATCCTTTAATAGATTATGAAATACTAGTGATCAATTCCTGTTTTCTTTATGTAGAAACTGAAGCTCAGACAAATTAGCTAAACTTGTCCCAAAGTCACTGGTTTATTTAGGGATACACCTAGGACTTATTCTTATGTCTGTCTTAGCTGAATCAAGTCTGTTCCCCTACACCAGACTGCTTTCATAATATAGTTTATAAGGGTTACTAAGAGAAACATATAGAAATATTTATCATGGCTTAATAAATACTACGTACTTTAGTATCTCATTGATTCTAAAATGGTCACGTTTTTGTATTTTAATATTTTTAAAATTGAAGTGCATCTTTTTTTTTAATATTTTATTTTTTTCATTTGACAGTGACAGAGAAAGAGCACAAGCAAAGGAAGCAGCAGCAGAGGGAGAGGGAGAGGGAGGAGCAAGCTCCCCACTGAGCAGGGGCCCTGACATGGGGCTTGATCCCAGGACCCTGGAATCATGACCTGAGCCAACCAGGTGCCCCTGAAGTGCATCTTTTAATCAATAGCATCTTAGCACTGTATCATATTTTAATTAGGAGTACTTTTTTTTTAAAGATTTATTTATTTGAGAGAGCGAGAATGAGAGAGAGTACATGAGAGGGGGGAAGGTCAGAGGGAGAAGCAGGCTCCTCGCCGAGCAGGGAGCCCGATGCGGGACTCGATCCCTGGATCCAGGATCATGACCTGAGCCGAAGGCAGTTGCTTAACCAACTGAGCCACCCAGGCGCCCAGGAGTACTTTTTCTTTCTTCATCATCACATTAAGTGATGATACTTCTTATAATAAGTAATATCTCAATAAATAAAATATAGAAATACATATTGAATATAATGCAATTGTTAATAGTTAAGGATAGATTTCTTTTCCTATTTTAAATTCTTTACATTTTCCCAGAACCCACACCAAGACTTGCTTTCCCAAGGCATTTATCCTTATGACTCTTCCTCACCTCCCCATGAATACTACCAGATTTTTCTTTTATATGATGGTGCTATACCTTGTTGTGGTTGGATTTCTGAAAGAGACTTTGAATATTAAAATGGTAAATGGAACATTATGATATGTAAGTACTGTCAGGTCTCTTGAATTTGTCAACTGTTAATGTAAAATATATTATACAGGGGGAAAGCCTGGATATTTGTTGGTTGATCCATTACCATAATCTCATAATCTCTTTTTCTATAATTCATCTCCTTCTGCATTTCATCTTTCCAAAATAACTTCCCAAATTGGTAGCACCACTGAACACTCAGTTTCTCAATTGTGTCTGCTTTCTTACAACCTTGTCTAAGCTACTCTACCTGCTTTCAAAGCCCTCTATAGTCACCTCACCCCACAAACCCATTTTTATTTCCCATTAGTTCCCAGCACAATCTCAGTAACTCTCCCTTCCTATCTTCCTATCAAAGTCTTTTAAGATTGGGAGTCCTATCTTGGCTCTGTGGGCTGAAACAATCCTGCTCATTTATCTAAACTCAGGTCAGATATTACCTCCTCTGTAGGACTGTTCTTTGTTCATCTTTTCATTCCTGGCACCTAATACATAGCCAGTGTTCATTAAAAGTTGGTTGAAAGAAGGAAAGAATGAATAGCCTCTTCTTTGAGAGTTTTTATTAGCCACCAGTTTTACTGAAAATAGTTTCAGCTCTTATTCCATGCACCAACAGAGCTTTTTGAAACCTGAGCTTTTTATCTGGGCGTGTAAATACTCCCCTTCAAAATGCATTAATCTCCATAAGCTTTTATTATTATTATTAATATGCCATGAACTCCAATACTTTGTTTTCCCCCAACAGAATCTCTGCACCAAGAAGGCACTTGCCCTCGTCTAATCACATCTGCAAGTAAGCAAATATTGGCAAAAACTCATAAAATCTTATTATTCCCTTTAGGTAAACAATGTCAAACTCAGTGGCCACTGTTGCCGTTTATAAGTATGAATCACAAATTCACATTGCCTCTGGACATCATAAATGGCCTGTCTCATAAAGTGCTAGTAAAAGCCCAGCTTCCACTTCTGTAAGAAGGGTCGGCATGAATAATCAACTCCAAACAAGCCTTTAAAATCATTTTGATGTTAAAGTTTGCTTATTACAGTTCAAGTCTTAAGAGTAACATGCAATCTTTACTTTTTTAGTTCTATTCCATAGGTTTTGGTGGTTGCTTGTAAAAATCATACTGTGTAGCAAGGAAACCTAAAATGGCTTCTTTGAAGGCAGGCATATCAGTTATGATTCTTGACAGTAAGCAGCAGAGACTATGTCTAATAAAAGGAACTTTATCACCTAAGTATGGAGGATTCACAAGGACTTGAGAGGCTAGGGAATGGGGCTTGAGGATCAGTGAGAACCAAAGAAATTCCTGAGAACAGGAGAGAGAAGCCTTGCAGCTATGTCAATAACCTGAACTGTCTGATTAGAACACTACTGTCGCCATTATTAAAATGAATGAATTTAAGAGAATTCCTCAATCCTTGAGGCACCCACTTAAGAGTTCTCCTTTTCCAGTTTCCTTTGTGTAAGAGAGATGCCTAGAATTATACTGTACTGTCTACAAAATTGCATACAGCGGGGAAAAGGTAACATCCCGTAGTAAATCAGGAGGCTATTATAAAGGGGAATGCATATTGAGTGGCCCCAAAGTAACAAATATCCACCACAGAAAGTGCTCAAAAATACAGGCTTACATTTATTCAGTGTATCATTTATTCAGTTGGTCAACTAACATAATGCATGTCTACTCTGTCTAGCTACTAAGCAGAGAAGTTGGCCCCTGACCTTGAAAGGAACACAATCTAGTAGGTAAGAGACGCCTATAAGGGAATAAGTACAATGCAATCTGATTAGGGTCACAATGAGTCATGAATAAAGTGAAAAGGAAATTCACTGAACAGGAGCCATGAAAGGCAATGAAGAAGAGGGAAAAGAGTATTGACTGTGGGATCACTGGAGGTGGATTTGATTCTCTGTTCTAGTACTAACAGCTCTGTAACTTTGGCAAAAGTCACAAATCATCTCCAAAAGTCTCTGTCTTCATCTATATAATAAAAAGAATAAATAGTCCTTGTAGGATTGGGAAAGGTAAATGAGATTTCATATATTTAAGCATTTAGTACTTAGCAGGTATTTGGTAAGTGGTGGTTGATTCATTCATTCATTTATTTATTTATAACACAGAAAGTGATTGACTTCTGGCTGCACAAAGAAGGGATTATTGGAAATAGATTTTAAGGAAATGAGTAGGTATCCATCCCTCAGGGCAGAGGGAAAGGACATTCTGAGCACATGCAGAGGTGAAGTGATAAAGGCATGGAGATGTATGGAAAGGTGGCAAAAAGATCAGCAAATATGGACTGTGAACATTTAGAACAGTGTCAGGCAAACAAAGGAGAATGATAGGGGAAAGTTGATTAAGATGTAGTGCAATGTTAAAGAGTTTCAATTTTGCCCAGTAGTCAGTACTTTTCAAAATGTGATCCCTGTGCTTTTTGTATCAAAGTCACTGGGATTGCTTTTTAGAAATGCAATTCCCGGGCGCCTGGGTGGCTCAGTTGGTTAAGCGACTGCCTTCGGCTCAGGTCATGATCCTGGAGTCCCGGGATCGAGTCCCGCATCGGGCTCCCTGCTCGGCAGGGAGTCTGCTTCTCCCTCTGACCCTCCTCCCTCTCATGCTCTCTGTCTCTCATTCTCTCTGCCTCAAATAAATAAATAAAAATCTTTAAAAAAAATCTTTAAAAAAAAAAGAAATGCAATTCCCAAGGCTCTAACCCAGACTTCCTGAATCAGAATCTCTGAGAGTAAGGTGTAGTTAATACACAATTTTTATAATTTACCTGGGAGATTTTAAGGCTCTTTCAGTGTGAGAGTCCCTGTTAAGGTAATAGAGAGCCAAGGGAAGTGTTTAAGTGAGGTATTCATGAAAAAAAGGAGATATTAAGACTCCATGCACTGGGTTTCTTTTCCTTTAGGACTTTGGAGTATATTCTATCCATCTGGGCAGGATTTTTTATATTGTTGAGCTAAACCTAACACATATAAGACAGAATCTCAGCTCAAATAATGGTATTGTCTTTTTATAGCTAAGAATCAGACTAGACTATGGAATAATTCTGTGGCAAATAAAATGGAGCAAGATGGCTGATAATAAAAAAGCATTTAACACTCAAGGAGATAGAGCCAGGAGAAGTATACTTTTGGAAAGGGGATAGGGGTGGGAGAAGGGGAAAAGAAAAGCAGCATAAATTTTCTGAGTTATGATAAATGTCACAGAGAATTCAACAGTTTTCTTTGCAGAATTTAGAAAATGAGTGTGCATAATTCCAACTGGGTGATATCACAGGGAATTTGAAAAGTACCCTGAGGCAATTCAGAGAGCTGCTTTTACATTCAAACTGAATGAAAGAAAACATCCATATTTCAGCTAAGCATGCACACACACACACACCCAATGGCTGCATGCAAACACATACCACAAAAGCACTTAGTCACAAAAATATATTGTTAGGTTGAAGGTACAGCAGGTAAGATTGCTTTCTGGATGCCCTCTATCTATCCAGGCCCAATGTCAGGACTTAGATTTTGAGCCAAAATGATAAACCAGCTACAATTCAACCTTGGACTTTTTGTTGGGAGCTGAAATTATAAAAAACAATGTTAGTTCCTTGTTGTTCTGATTTAAAGCCTTAAAATTACATAAGCATGGATTTCTGTAGTATTTAGATGCTTATTTGCAGAGGACTGCATTGAGGCACAGCCTGTAATTTCTGGCAGCCCTGTGAGCAATGCATTAGAGTCTGAACTCCTTTGAACTAGTTCCTTGCTTTCATTCGCTTACTAAATATAAATCAGAAAACAAATGAGAGGAAAGGAAAGGAGGCTGGTAACATATTTAAAAGATCACAGAGGGTCATGTGAGGTAAACTAGTGGGAAAAAAGCAAACTATCCATCATCTAGGAAGCAATTTCAATATAATAGCATGAAGAAAAGGTGTAATATTTATGAAGCAGAAAGATAAACAAATGTATTTTCATGGCCATGGTGATCTGGGCAACAGAAGTGAAGAATTTCAGTGGAGAACTCAACATGGAGCTCAGAGTGGTCACTCTTGGTCAGGTTCATCCATCCAACCATCCATCTACCCACCCATCTTCCAGCCATTCAATTAATGTTCATTTAGCCATTACTAGTGTCATTCTATGTGCTAGGTGGTGGGGATACAAAGATAAATAGGACACAGTGTCTTATGTCAAGGTACACACATTCCTGTGAGAGAGGCAGATATGGAAATAAATATTTACAAAGCAATATATATAAATATAGACTGTAAGCACGCAAATAGTCATAAGAGTATAAGGAGGAAAACTGGAGAAACATAGTACTCCAAACTGTATGTGTACGTAACCAAAGAGAGACACCAAGGAAGGTCCATAAGACTCCTTAAGGGAAAATTAATATGATTTTCTGGATGATTTTAATGGAATATTGTAAACTTGCTTGATATGTTACCATTTAAATATCATTCAGATGATCATCCTACATTCAGCTGGAATTTGAATTCTGAAGATGACAGTGATGCAACTGGAATGACACATGTCCTGTTTGTAGCTCTCAGGATGAAGTGGGGAATGAAGGAAGGGAAGTATGTGGTCAGGATCTCCACTCCTGAGTCAGGAATTTTTAGAGATTCAGGTCATTTGCTTAATTGCAGTATGTTGATGGTTGTATCTTCATTTCTCATAGCCCAAGAGTTAAAGAATGTTAAAGTAGAATCAACTCAAATTAAGTCTTAAACTTTGGATAATGACCTTTTTCTTTTTTTGATGACTCAGAGAACAGTAGATAAGCAGAAGGACCTGGCATTTATTGAGCACCTACTCTGCATGTGGTTCTATGTCCAGAACTTAAATTTATCTTCTATATTAGTACTATGTAGGGGGGTATGGAAGTGACAATATTACATAGAAATTCTAAACATAGAGATTTCTGGATTCAAATCCCAATTCCTCTATTTACAAATTGTGATCCTGGGCAAGGTACTTAACCTATCTGTGCCTCAGGTTTTTAATCTGCAAGATGTTTATATTCATAAAACCTACCTCAGGGATGCCTGGGTGGCTCAGATGGTTAAGCGTCTTCTTTCAGCTCAGGTCATGGTCCCAGGGCCCTGGGATTGAGCCCCACATTGGACTCCCTGCTCAGCGGGGAGTCTGCTTCTCCCCCTCCCTCTGCTTCTCCCCTTGCTCATGCTCTCTCTCTCTGTATCTCTAATGAATAAAAAAAAAAAAATCTTAAAAAAAATAAAATAAAATAAAACCTACCTCAATGGTTTGTATGACTATTAAATGATTTAATATAAGTGAAACACTTGAAGTAATACCTGACTCCAAATGAATATCAATAAATGTTAGTTACTCTTACTGCTCTCAGTACTACATAATATTTACTTTTTATTTGATATTCTGGGGAGAACACCATTCATATATTTTTTTAAAAACTTAGCAAACTAGAAATAGAAGGAATAGAATTTGATAAAGTGTAGTGACAAAGGGCATACAGTAAATATCTTACTTAATGGTAAAATGTGAAAAGCTTTCTTTATGAGACCAAGCAGCAGACAAGGATGCCTTTTATTACCACTATTATTCAAAATTGTACTGGACATTCTATGGAGAACATTTAGGCAAGAGGGAGAAAAGAAAGACATAAGGGCCAGAAAGGAAGAAATGAGCTGTCATTATTCACAATAATATGATAATGCACATAAAAAATCAAAAAGAATTATTGGAATTAAAAGATGAATTTGTCAAGATTGTGAGACACAAGGTCAATATACAAAAGTCAATTGAATTTCCATATTCTAGAAACAAACAGAAAATACAATTCTAGGGCACCTGGGTGGCTCAGTCAGTTGAGCATCTGCTTTTGGCTCAGCTCATGATCCCAGGGTCCTGGGATCAAGTCCCAAATCAGGCTCCCTGAGAAGTGGGAAGTCTGCTTCTCCCTCTGCCCCTCCCCCCAATTGTGCTTGTGCACACATGTGTGCTCTCTCTCACAAAAATAAATAAAGGTAAAAAAAAGGAAAGACAGTTCTAAAGAGACAACTTTTACAATAGCATAAAAATGTCAAACATCAGGATAAATGTAATAATTTTTATGCAGAAAACTATAAAAAAGTTATTTACAGAAATTAGAATTTGGAAAATTCAATAGTTTAGAAGACTCAATATTTTAGGTGTGTTCATTTCCCACCAAATTAATCTAAATTTCAAGCTCTTTGGTAGGTAAAGTCTTCCCAAATATTTCTTCCATAAGAATACCTTGGGGACGCTGGGTGGCTCAGTCAGTTAAGTGGCTGCCTTCAGCTCAGGTCATGATCCCAGGGTCCTGGGATGGAGCCCCGCATCAGGCTCCCTGCTCAGCGGGAAGCCTGCTTCTCCCTCTGCCTGCCACTTCCCCTGCTTGTGCTCTCTCTCTCTCTTTCAAATAAATAAATAAAATATTTTTTTAAAAAAAGAGTACCTTAACCCTTCTCAATCTTTTGTATTTCCATATTAATTTTGAAACAGTACATCAAAAGAAAAAAATGTTGAGATAGCAAAGGATTTCAGGCTGATTTGAGAGAGAAATGTGAAAAATTTCCATACATGATCAGCTTTCATATAAAATTTACAAAGTACATAAACAAATTCATAATAATGAATGCCATTTGTCCCAACAAATAGGATACGTCACACATAAGAAAAAATAGTAATAATGGGGGTGCTTGGGTGACTCAGTTGGTTAAGTGTCTGCCTTTAGCTCAGGTCATGAACCCAGGATCCTGAGATCAAGCCCCGCATCAGGCTACCTCTGCCACTCCCCCTGCTGTGCATGCTCTCTCTCTCTGTCAAGTAAATAAATAAAATCTTTTAAAGAATTAAAGAGATAAATGGGAAATAGCATTCTTAAAAAGAATAGTTTATTAAATTAGAAAAGGCATATATAAAAGTGAACTAAAAATATTAAAAATAAAAACAATAAATGACTTAGTAGATGAGATAAATAACAGACTATATAAGGTAAATGAAAAAAAGTATATTGGAAGAGGCAACTAAGTAAATGTGGTAGAGGTTGACTAGATAGTCACTAGTGGCATTCCCTTTTCCTGGGCATAAGAAACCACGTTTCCTGGATGCCGTTTGACTGAGACTGGGGCTATGTGATGGCAATGTAAGTGACATTAATGTATATATCAATTGTAGGCTGGATGTGTCCTCCTTTAGGTTTGCTGGATGATTCTGGAGAAATTGAAGACCATACATTGATGATAGCAACATCACAAGATAAAAGGTTTTATTTCTAGGTCTTAAGTTAGAGGAGACTTATTCAAAGAGCTACCCATCATTGAACTGTAACATAGGCAAGAAATAAACCATTGTTCTGCTTTCTGAGTTTTTTTTTTTTTTTTTATTGTGCAGCATAGCATGCACAATTTGGAAATTGCCCAAAATGAAATAGACAATAGAAATGCACAGAAAAATGAAACAAAGTTACATAGTACAGACTGAGCAGCTCCAACATATGTATAGTTGGTGTGTCAGTGAGGAAATATCTAAATGAGGGAGAAATTATTACAGGGGATAATAGAAAAATTTTCACGATTAAAAAACAAATTGTAAGTTTAAAAAAATATTCAGTGTACTAGTTTACTTGCAGTAGTGAGTTTCATAATAATTCTAAAAAAAAGAAAGAAAGAAATTTGCCAAAGCTTAGAAATGCATTGTAAAATGTTTTTATAACTTTTCATTTGCTTACTCTTTCATTCATCCATACAAAAAATATTTTTAAGAACCCACCATCTGTCAGATTCCTTACCTAGAGTAATTGTTTACAATCGTAAACAATACTTTTTCATAAGAAAAGTAGCCAACTATTAGTATAGAGTGTATAGTATACAAAAAGAGGATTGATTGCATTCTGGATAGGAGGAACAGGGCCTGTAATGGCCAAGAAATGAGAGAGAGAAATTCTTTAAAGATAAAAAAGATTAGTTTGACTGGAATTCATGGGACATGACTGAAAGAACATGAGAATTAGAAGGCATATTTCTTGATTGAAATCTGATGATGGTGATTATTTTAAGGTTTTTCAAAATCACCCATTTACTTCTGTTTTTTTTTAAATATGAAAGATGAGAAATAAAAAGTATATTTTGAGAAAACATGTAGTTGAAGAGAATTCTGCCAGGTTCATGAGATCTATTTCTAAATGGGGACAACCATGCTGCATATTGTCAGTCCATGGAGAGGATAGTAATGCATTCCAGAAGTTTAAGTTAGTGTGATCTTCTGGAAGTTAAATTAGGGAAAATAAAACATGTCAGTAAGAGAAATCATAGGAAAATGTGAGCAAACTCATTCCCAGATTGTGGGCCTAGCTTTGTTTTGATCATGAAGAATAGATCTATTAGGATTTGAAATAGAAACTTATGAAAGAAACTGAAGATGATGCAAAAAAAAAAATGGAAAAAACATTCCATGCTCATGGATGGAAGGACAAATATTGCTGAAATGCCTATAATACCCAGAGCAACCTATGCATTTAAAACAATCCCTATCAAAATGCCACCAGCTCTGTTCACAAAGCTAGAACAAACAATCCTAAAATTTGTATAGAACCACAAAATACCCTGAATAGCCAAAGCAATCTTGAAGAAGAAAAGCAAAGCTGGAGGCATCACAATTCTGGACTTCAAGATATATTACAAAGCTGTAATCATCAAGACAGTATGGTACTGGCACAAAACAGACACATAGATCAATGGAACAGAATAGAAGCCTAGAAATGGACCCACAACTGTAGGGTCAACTAATCTCTGACAAAGTAGGAAAGAATATCTTATGGGAAAAGGACACTCTCTTCAACAAATGATATTGGGAAAACTGGACAGCAACATCCAGAAGAATGAAACTGGACCACTTTCTTAGACCATACCCAAAATAAATTCAGAATGGATGAAAGACCTAACTCTGAGATAGGAAGCCATCAAAACTAAAGGAGGACACAGGCAGAAACTTCTCTGACCTCAGTCTTAGCTACTTCTTACTAGACATGTCACCAGAGGCAAGGGAAATAAAAACAAAAATGAACTATTGGGATCTCATCAAGATAAAATGCTGCTGCACAGTGATGGAAACAATCAACACAACTAAAAGGCAGGCTATATAATGGGAGAAGATATTTGCAAATGATATATCTGATAAAGAGTTAGTATCCAAAATCTATAAGGAACTTATCAAACTCCACACCCCCAATAATGAATAATACAGTTGAGAAATGGACAGAAGACATGAACGGGGCTTTTCCCAAAGAAGACATCCAGATGGCTAAGGGACACATGAGAAGGTCCTCAACACCACTCATCATCAGGAAAATATAAATCGAAACCACAATGAGATACCACCTCACACCTGTCAGAATGGCTAAAATTAACACAGGAAAACACAGATGTTGATGAGGATGCAGAGAAAAAGGAACCTTCTTACATCATTGGTGGGAATGCAAACTGGTGCAGCCATTCTGGAAAATGGTATGGAGGCTCCTCAAAAAGTTAAAAATAGAAATACCCTATAATCCAGCAATTGCACTAATAGGTACCCAAATGATACAAAAATACTCATTTGAAGGGGCCCATGCAGCCCAATGTTTAGAGCAGCATTATCAAATATAGCCAAATTATGGAAAGACCTCAAATATCTACCTACTGATGAATGAATAAAGAAGAGGTGGTATATATACACAATGGAATATTACTCAGCCATCAAAAAGAATGAAATCTTGCCATTTACAATGACATGGATAGAACTAGAGTATATTATGTTAAGTGAAATAATTCAGTCAGAGAAAGATAAATATCATATGATTTCACTCATATGCAGGACTTAAGAAACAAAACAGATGAACATCGGGGAAGGGAAGAAAAAAGAGCAAAAGGGAAGCAAGCCATAAGAGACTCTTAACTATAGAGGACAAGGGATGGAACCAACATGGAGCAAAGCTGAGACTGCAAAATATGGCCACAAGTAAAAGAAGACCCCAAGGAGAGAAAATTCTCACTCCTTTTTCCAAATGCCAAGGATAATTCCCTGGATAGCATTGTGCTTTTGAAGAGGATGATGGATCTTCTGCAGATCATGATTCCATTCTTTGTCATTTTTCATAACTGTGGACCTTCTTGTGATAATGATCACTTCTTTGAGATCATTTGAATGGGGCTGGCCAATAACCAGCTTGTAGATGTAATATCTCAGATAGGATAAGATAATCTAGGGAAAGTTTATGACTATATGGAACTTCCTTAAAGTGATCAAGTCCTTTTTGGTCATTTTCAGCAAGAACATGTCTATGCTGGCCAGTGAGGTGGACCATGATTTTCCGTTCCCGACTGATGCAATGGATCTACCTCCTAAACAGGATGAGCTCATGTAGTATCTTAGCTAGCTCAAAGTCTTGGATGAGCTCCTCTTGGAGTCTTGGTTGCTTGGTGGCTTTGCCAAGCTATCCTCCCACCCCACTGCAAAGTCTTAACCTTATGGAAAATCCCTTAGCTTCCTTAATTGTTCAGAAAAATATTTCTAGTAACATTGCCTAGCCCCAAATCCTATGGAATTGGGAGTGGCTAGAGCAGTTTCCAAAGATACTAGGAACCTTGGCTTTATAGAGTGTCTCTCCTCTGATCCAGAGCCTGTGAAGAGGTATGAAAGTGTTTGCACTTGAAAAGAGAGGAGTAAGCAGACATCCCCAGGGGAATTTAGCACCTGACTCAAAGGAGAGGCTTTTTCTGTCCAGCTGGATTAGGAAGCACTTTATCCATTGACTGGAAGAAATTGATAATGTATTATCTAAGTGCAGGTGGCAACCTATAAGTGGGTCAAAAAGTAACCTTAGTAGATTATAGCTAATATATATTATATATAAATACATATGTATATATAATATATGTTTAATTTCTTTTTTTGAAATTCTGAAAATATTTTACTTTAAAATAATAAGGCATTTGTCATTAGCTATATAACATTTTAACTTTGTGCAATTTTTAGAAATAATTTATCCAGATCTTGTGGGCTCTCTATCCAGACCCTGACAGAGTGAACGTCTTCAACTTAGAAGTTGCTTCCTGATCTAGCAAGTGCTCATTCTGGATAGAGAGCCCTTCCCAGAGCAGACTATTTCACAAGCATCTAGCAGGATATCCCAGAGGCCCTCACAGCCTCTTTTGAAAGAATACTAGTGTTTTGGAGATCTCAGCAGTAAAAGCTGAAATGTTTTGTCCATTAGGAAATGGAGCTGCTGGTCTGTAGCATGAAATGGGATCTCGAAGGCATTTTTGCTGGCCAAAGCTTTCATGCTGTAGAGGTAATTGTTAAAGTATTGATTTCGCTGGGTCTCTTGCTGTAGCAAACTGCCATCCTAATCTGCAAGAGTTTGGGTTAATACTTGACACCTTGTTTTCTGGAGAATTGAGTGTCAATTTCCTTCCTCAGGAGCTTGCGGCATTGCCTCCCACAGTGCATGAGGTCCTTTTAAAGATTTCATTTCAGGGGCACCTGGGTGGATTAGTCGTTAAGCGTCTGCCTTTGGCTCAGGTCATGATTCCAGGGTCCTGGGATCAAGCCCTGCATGGGGCTCCCTGCTCAGCGGGAAGCCTGTTTCTCCCTCTCCCACTCCCTCTGCTTGTGTTTCCTCTCTTGCTGTGTCTCTCTCTGTCAAATAAATAAAATCTTAAAAAAAAAAAAAAGATTTCATTTCAAGGCTCAATATGCCTTGTCACAAATTAATGCATTTAAACATCAAGACCTTCCATGTCATCACCAATATGACAGTCACCTTAGTCAACCAGTTTACCCCAGCACCTGCCTCCTTATCCCTGCCCTCACCAGGGCAGTGGCCCTAGGCTCCCCTGCCAATATTTTAAAAAGGATGTCCAACATATGACTTGTCTGAAAGCACAGAGGCTGGGAAAATGATAGGGTAGCTGGGGACATGATAGGGTAGAAGGCCTGAGAAAAGGAGAATATGTCTTTCTCCTTTCTTCTGACAAGAGACACTCACAGGTAATGCAACAAGGATGTGTGGAAGTTGACTTCCTCTATGAGGGTCAGGGGATCTGTTTCTGTACCGCTTTGGTGTGGTTGTGGTTTGGCTGGCTGACACTCATTCTAGCCATTTTACTGATTTCTCCAGAGTAAGTCAATATAGCAGGATTTGTGTTTCTTAGTTTAACTTCTCAGTGGTGGGAATCTGATTAGTTCAGTTCAGCCTAGGAACAGGTTTCCACTGGGTCAGGATCTTCTTCTCCTCCTCCTCCTCCTCCTCCTCCTCCTCCTCCTCCTCCTCCTCCTCCTCCTCCTCCTCCTCCTTCTTCTTCTTCTTCTTCTTCTTCTTCTTCTTCTTCTTCTTCTTCTTCTTCTTTCTTTTCTTCTTTTCTTCTTCTTCTTCTTCATCTTTCTTCTTTCTTCTTCTTCTTCTTCTTCTTCTTCTTCTTCCTTTTTCTTCTTCTTTCTTTTTTTTCTTCTCCTTCTTCTTTTCTTTTCTTTCTTCTTCTTCTTCATTTTAAGAGGAGGTCCCCTCTAAAGGGGAACAGAGGGAAAGGGAGAAACAGAGAGAGTCTTAAGCCAGCTCTGTGCCCAGCATAGTGCTTGATGAAGGGCTTGATCTCACAAACTTGTATCATGACCTGAGCTGAAATCAAGAGTCAGAAGCTTAACTGACTGAGCCACCCAGGTACCCCTGGATCAGGAACTTCTTTAGTCTAATCACCTGTGGTTAGATTGTAAGGTTAGGGTCCCATGGACAGAAGGACCTTAGTCCTTAGGGGAAATTCAAACAGTGGGGAAAAGGGCTAGGAAGAAGCACCAATATTGTCTACATTAATTAACTTTCTCTGATAGAAATTACCAAGATATAAAAAAGGGCAAAACCCACATCTCATTTATTAGTGAGTCTAGTGATTTATTAGTTACGGAAATATGCTGATTAGCCATATAGAACCCAGAGAAAATAGCCCTTTTATGTTTGCTTTGACTGACTTGCATCATGGTAAGGGGTGTGTAGGTTCTAGGAAACTTAATAAAGGCATGTTACTGAGAACATTGTGCACTTTGGCACACAGGTCCCTTAATGGAAATCTAGGGACAAAATTTCTTTAATGGTCTCAGTTCCAGGAAAAGCTGTATTTCTTCTGAGTAACTATGTTGACTTTATAATACAGACGTTTTGAGTCTTATAAATGATTGTTTCTCCTTCCTTTGGCTACTAGCTCAGAACCAAATTTGTAGACCACTTCCAGCAAGTGTATAGTATTTTAAACTGTGTGTTCCTGTTTGCTCATCTTCCATATAGCTTTATTTTATACTCTTTCCATTGTCTTTATTTTCCTTGTCTTCCCTTGCTGACTCAGTTGGTCCCTGCCATGTCCCCAACAATGCCAATTCCAAAGGCACTCTAGAAGCCTTACTCTATCCCCAGGGAAATGGAGCTCTGAAATAGTTCAAAGTTAAAATGGAATTCCCAGCTTAACTAAATTAAGCTACCGTATCAGGGGAGGAGGTAGAAATCTTAGTGTGAGGGCTAACTAGTCATAAACAAAGCAAAATGAGAGATACCAGTTTTAGTTCCTCATTCTCTCTCTCTCTCTCTTTTTTTTTTTTTTTTTCCTGCCTGGGAGATGTTCTGCCTTGGAAGGCCAAGTGGGTATCTGAAAAGGATTCAGAGAAAAGGAAGTTCAAATCAGCTGATCATGTAGGTTTCTAGATTCATCTTTACAAGGAATTGGGTGGAAATATAAATTGGTACAGCCACCATGGAAAACAGTGAGGTTTGAGAGGTTCCTCAAAAAATGAAAAATGAAAAAAATAGAAAATAAAACCAACAAACCAAATATGATCCTATAATTCTACTTCTGGAAATATATTCAAAGGAAACAAAATTACTATCTCAAAAAGATATCTGCACCCCACAATGTTCATTGCCATATTATTGACAATAACCAAGACATGAAACAACTTAAGTGTCCATCAAAAGATGAATAAAGATATATACAATGGAATATTATTCAGCTATTTAAAAAAAAAAGAAGGAAATTCTGCTGTTGGTGAAAATGCATGGATCTTGAGGGCATCATGCTAAATGAAATAAGATAGTGAAAGACAAATGTATATGATCTCATTTATATGAGGAATCTAAAAAAAAACGAACTTATAGATTCAAAGAAGAGATTGTTCATTGCTAGAAGTGGGAGTTAGGGTGGAAGAAAAGGGTGAAGGTAATTAAAAGGTGAAAATATCTTCTTATAAGATAAGTAACTGTGATTTAATGTTCAGCAGGGTTACTATAGTTAACAATATTGTAGTGAATATTTCAAATTTGCTGAAAGAGTAGATTTTAAAAGTTTTCATCACAAAAAAAAAAAATTAAGTATGTGAGGTGATTAGTGTTACCTAGACTTACTATGGTGATTATTTCACTGTGTGTGTGTGTATACACTTGACATGCATATTAAATCATTATGTTGTATATCATGAGCTAATATGTAATATAATGTTATATATCAATTACATCTCACTAGAACTGGGAAAAAACTGAAAAACAAACAAATAAAAAGACTCAATTGGGTTACTGAGTACCCACCATAGCTGCTTCTGTTTACCACATCAACTGGGACAAAGCCCTAACTAGAGAAGGAGAGTATATCCACATATACTTGTGCCTCTATTTTTCAGGCCATCATGGCCAGGTTAGGCAACTGGAACAGAGATTTAGATTCTTGCCACAGAGAACATGAATAACAACTACAAAGAACATGAATAACAGCTACAGTTTCCCTATTGATTTAACCTTATTAGATCATATTTATTTTTGAAAACTGCCTCAAATCCCTTTGTGAGCAAAACAGGATATGTATGCATGACTGAAAGAATAAAGAACTATAATAAAAATGCAGGGAAAGGGGGTGCCTGGGTGGCTCAGCCATTAAGCATCTGCCTTTGGCTCAGGTCATGATCTCAGGGTCCTGGGATCAAGCCCTGCATCGGGCTCCCTGCTCAGCGGGAAGCCTGCTTCTCCCTCTCCACTCCCTCTGCTTGTGTTCCCTCTCTCTCTGTCAAATAAATAAAATCTTTTTAAAAAAATGCAGGAAAGTTAACAATGTTCCCAGTGATGTCAGTGCTCTCCCACTCAGTGATTTGTCATAATGACTGAAATCCCACCATTAGAAATATTTCTTTGAAATGAGTTTGTTTCTTCAAAACATCAGGATCAAAATGAACATATTTTCTCCTCTAACACATTGGTAATTTAAAATTTTATCTTCAAGTACTTTATAAATGGAAAACCCTTTACAAATGTAAGAAGTTATATTTTTAGCATGATTAATATCATAACTTAGATTAATCTGGATTAAATTATTCTTATCCTGGATTAAATTATTCTTATCAGAAGGAAAGACCTGGCACAATGATGAAGAAGACAAATGAATCATAAAAGCAAGGGAAAGGGAAAACCTGGGAATGATTGAGATATGCTGGTGTTCATTCTTGTCTGCGTAGAGCAAATTCAGGGTGATGAAACCATCAGGGAGGAAGACCACCTCTCCCGCAAGAGGCTAAACAAGTAATAGATTACTTGATTCAAACCTTGGTTCTGCTATTTACCAGTTGCATGATCTTTGACAGCGACAACTTTTCTGTATTGCTTTCTCATCAGTGAAATGGGGAGAATAGTAGAACATTTCTCATAGGGGAACTATAAGGACCTAATGAGTTGATGTTGGGAAAGGGGTGAGAGCAGTGCTGAGCATATAGTAAACATCATATTGGTTAAATAAAATATGAAAAAAAAAATGGTGGTCTAGGCAGGGACTGGGTATCAGAGAGGTCATGAATTGCCTGTGATCTTAAGTCTAATATGCTTTTATTTTTCCATTTTAAGAGACATATTCATAAGACATAGGTATAAGACAAATAGAAGTGAGGAGTTCAGTAAGACAAAAAATATACAAACCTGGTAGAAGAGCAAGTGAAAAGAGATTGGAAAATAATTTAAAGAAAACCCAAGAGAATTTGACAACAGATGGAGTAGTAAGTATGTTTTGGTTTTGTTCTGTTTTTTTGTTTTAAGAACAGATAAAACAGTCCTTGAATTTGAGAATGGCAGTAACTTAAGTGCACATTCCTGATGGTTTGGAAAAGTGTCCGGGGCATGTTGTGAGCAGAGGTGTTGATTAAATGGTGATGGACACTTCTAATTAATGAACACTGGTTCACTCACTGCATTGCATACCGACACTGTCCAATAAAGACAATGAGAGTCACATATGTAATTTAAAATTGGCTGGAAGCCCTATTAAAAAGAAAGAAATAAAATCATCCTTAATATTATATTGCATTTAGGGGTGCTTGGGTGGCTTAGTCAATTGAGCGGCCAGCTCTTGATTTCAGCGCAGGTTCATGATCCCAGGGTCCTGGGTCAGGCTCTGTGCTCAGCAGGGAGTCTGCTTCAGGATTATTGCTGTCCTTTTGTCCCTTCCTCCATTCTCTCTCTCTCAAATAAATAAATAAATCTTTAAAAAAATACCATATTGTATTTAAATTGATATATCCAAAATATTATTAGACTCTATAATAGTCTAATATAAAAATGCTTATTTTTATAAAATATAAAAATTCTTATTTTACTTTTTTTTATTAAGTCTTTGAAATCTGATGTATATTATGCATGTATAGCACAACTAAATTCAGATTAACCACAATTCAAGACACATGTAGCTAGTGGCTATAGTATTAGAACAGTTTCTGTACCTTCGGTGAGAAGAATCCTTGTCATTAGCCCCTGTCATGGGGTGCCTAGTGCCTATGTCCACCAGATTAATGTTCAGTTGTTCCATTTTGGTCTTCTATGGTTGTAACTACATATATTAGGTTCCTACTCTGGATTGGGCTCTCAGATACCGAGAATTCAAAAATGTCTATAAAGAATATAATTTTATATACCAGGGAAAGTTTTGACTGGATTAAACTAGTTCTTTTCTACTCCACTTGAATTCAACTAAATCAAACTAGTTCAAACATGACCAGGAGAAAACTGGATCAAACTGTTTTAAGCCAGCAAGCCAGTGTGAACCTGTCTTAACAAGAACAAAGATTTCTGGCTAGTTCCTTTGGGTTACAGTTTAATTATGCTATTGAAATGTAGTTCTGATTTCAAATGCTTCTTATGTGTTTTGATTATTTAGTTTCCCCTGGACTGTGTGTATTCTAGAAATTTCAAAATAGCTTATATTGTATCCAATAATCTTCTTTGCCAATTCAAAGTTGAGCAATCTATTCTAATAATATTAAATATTTTAAGTCACTTATGAACAGGTAGATTTTGTCATATCCAGGACATCATGAGAAAGAAGGCAGGAACCAGAAAGAGATGCAAACACAAAACATAAAATTAAGGTCAAGTAGCCTTAATCATGAGTTGATGTCAGATTTGGAAATGATAGGGTGTTAAGAGTTTTCTGACCCTTAGGACATTGCAGAACAAGTGAGTGGGGAGGGTTCTGAGATTGGACCTCAGTTTACTCTTGATCAGTATGAAGGCCATGGTAACTGTATCCAGAGAAGAGGCAGCAAGAAGAAGGAAGTAGAGAAAGGAGACAAGTTAGTGAATACCCGTCATTCACCTAACAAGACTACCAGCTTGGGTTTGGGTGGAGCAGGCCTGTGGAAGAGTCTCAACAATGCTTTGAGCTGCAAAAAAGGAGTTAAGAATGAATTGATGCAAGGACAATCTACTGGGAGATAAGCTAGTTTTACCTCAATCCAGATTTATTACCACTCAATCCATGCTGCCTAGCACTGTCAGGCTAACTTGTTATGAACTGAATTCTCATTTCTTTTAGGTCTTTCTACTTAAAAACATTCAGTGACTCCCATTTGGCTACCAAGCCAAATTTAAAACTTTTTTTCTAAATCATCTGCCTCACCTTTCCTAGCCAGATTAATTTTCTTGCCACTTTCTGGTGCTTCTAACCTCCAGAGTCAAAGCTACTGTTTTCTTTCTTTTTCTTTCTTTCTTTCTTTCTTTCTTTCTTTCTTTCTTTCTTTCTTTCTTTCTTTCTTTCTTTCTTTCTTTCTTTCTTTCTTTCTTTCTTTCTTCTTTCTTTCTTCTTTCTTCCTTTCTTCCTTCCTTCCTTCCTTTCTTTCTTTCTTTCTTTCTTTCTTTCTTTCTTTCTTTCTTTCTTTCTTTCTTTCTTTCTTTTTCTTTCTTAAGATTTTATTTATTTATTTGTCAGAGAGAGAGAGTGCACAAGCAGGGGGAGCAACTGAGCAAGGAGCCTGATGCAGAACTTGATACCAGGAATCTGGGATCATGACCTGAGCCGAAGGCAAATGCTTAACCAACTGAGCCACCCAGGCACCCCAGAACTACTGTTTTCAGTCTCATATTAACTTATCCTTCATGTTTGACTCCCTGTCTTCATTCGCTCTTTTCTATGCTCATCAAAGTTCTACCCATTCAACAAGGCCAACACAAGGTCTTGCTTTCTCTCTAATTTCTGTAGCCTGATAAATCTCATTTTCCTCTGAAGTTTCTAGCCCTGGCCAGCATCAAACAACTTATCACCTATATCACCTCACCTTACTCCTTGAGAATTTCGTCAGTGCTAGCCTCAATACCACAAGTAGTTGGCAAGATATTCAATGGCAAGAATTATGTTTTTATAGTTACTTCCTATCAGCATTATAGAGTTATAAGCACATAAATTCTTTGTGCATTCATTCAAAATGGGTCTCGATGCTTACTATGCCACTATCTACTTGCGATGCAACAGAGAATAAGGGCCTTGGCTTCATGGAGTTTATAATCCAATGGGAGGGAAAAAAAAGATGTAAATGAATAAATAAATTAGTTTATTTTCATGTAATAAATTCATTAATGAAAATTAATTGGGCCAAAAGGGAGTTATCAGTAAATTTTAGTTAGAAAAAGAAAGAGAGAGATATTTATTTTAAAGAATTGGCTCATGGGACGCCTGGGTGGCTCAGTTGGTTAAGCGACTGCCTTTGGCTCAGGTCATGATCCTGGAGTCCTGGGATCGAGTCCTGCATTGGGCTCCCTGCTCAACAGGGAGTCTGCTTCTCCCTCTGACCCTCCCCCCTCTCATGTGTGCACTCTTTCTCTCATTCTCTCTCTCTTAAATAAATAAATAAATAAATAAATAAATAAATAAATAAATAAATAAAATCTTTAAAAAAGAAAAAGAAAAAGAATTGGCTCACATAACTGTAGAGGTTTGCAAATCCAAAATCTACAGGGTAAGCCAGCATACTAGAGACTCAGGGAATAATTATAATTTGAGCCCAAAGGCTGTCTGCTGACAGGAATTCCTTCTTCCTCCAGGGAGGTCAGTCTGTTTTCTATTAAGGTGTTCAACTAACTAGATGAGACCCACTCACATTAGGGAGGACAATTTATTTTACTGAAAATTCACTGATTTAAATTTTAACCTCATCTAAAAATATCTCCCAGAAACATCTAGAATGGTGTTTGACTAAATATGTGAATACCATGGCCTAGCTGAGTTGACACATAAAATAAGCCATCACAAGACCTGAGTTTGAAAGATGTGTTTCAGTTAGTTAAAAGAGGAAAGGTGGGAAGGGTGATCCTGAAAGAAGGAACAGGTGGAGAGGTGTGAAACACAACATGTGTGTATAAATCTATAAGCAGACCATTATTACAAGATCATAAATAAAAAATTGGAAACTGGTGGAAAAGAGTTCTGAGGAGATCTGTGGAAGCCTAGTCATGGCTTGTGTGGCATGTTCAGAAGTTTTGACTTTATTCTATAGATGTTTGGGAACCAATAAAGGTTCCCTACTTAGATTTTCATATTACACAGATTACTTTTGCTGTATTATGGAGAGGGGATTTGTGGAGGCAAAACTGGGGGCAGAGAAGCCAGTTATAGTAGTCCCCAAGAACCATGATTAATGTGGGAACTATGGAAATGGTTGTAGTGTTAGAGGGTTAAGGGGTTACATTCAAGAAATATTTGCAAGGTATAATAAGCAGAACTAAATGATGGGATGTATAGAGAGGGAAGGGAGAATCTAAATTGACTTCCAGATACCTAAGTTGGATGCTCAAGTGTATTTAGGCTCATGATTTGTGATCAGAATGCAGAGGAGCAGCAAGTTTGTGGAAGATATAGAGGGAAGATAGAGTCTTGATGCACATAATGAATTCAGATTTGAATATACTAAGTTTGAAGAGTTAGTGAAACTTCAAAAGGAGATGTGCAAAAGACTCCATGAGTCTTAAGTTCAAAGAGGCTATGTGAACTTAAGACAAAATTGTGGGGCTCATCAGCATTTAGACAGTCATGTTCAACAAAAACTTTAATGAAACTGACCAAATAGAGCCTGAAGAGAAAAAGATCAGCAAATCAAGGCCAGAGGTAGGTAGGGTGGGGGAGGTAGGATGGGGTAGGAAGGGTGTTATGTGGTTCACAAAGATGACTGTGAAGAATAGTCAGAGAGATAGAAGGGAACCAGAAACATCAAGAATCAGAGAAGCCAAGGCAAGGGAAGGAACTAAAGGGAATGAGGATTCAACAATGCCAATGCAGTAGAAAGTTTAAGATACCCACTTGTGTAGGTCTATGGTATTTAGCAACAAAGAGGCCAGCAGCAGCCTCAGCAATCACAACTGCAGTGAAGTGATGGGAAGAAAAGCCAGATGGTTATGGGTTGAAGAGTTGAGCGGGAAGAGAGGGAATGGCAGTCTCCAACCAAATGCTTGGCTGAGAAAGGAAGGAGAAAGGAATACTTGGTTAAGGGGAAGATTGTAATTTTTAGTATGCAGGAGACATGAGCATGTTTATAGGCTGTGGGGAAAGAGCCAGATTGATGGATAGGTAAATGTTGTAGGATGGAGAAGAGATCATTGATGGAACATAGTGCGTTCCAGAGGAGATGGGTATGAACTGGCCCTTAACTGCCATCTCTTTATCTGTGGTTCAAGGAAAGAGAGAGCTAGATTACAAAAAATAAACACATGTATAGATGGAGAAGCCCAAACCTGAAAAACAGTATATTGGTAGCCCTCATTCTTCAAAGTAAGAGGAGCTGAGATCATCATCAGAATATGAGTGGGATAGAAATTAGATAGTGTGGTTTGAGGCAACTGCTGAAGGTTTGGGATGACAGGTAAAGAGAATAGGAGAAGAAACTGTCAAAGGGATTGACTTTAAAGGGTTAAGGACCATGAATTTATAGGGAATCCATAGTTAACTATTGTGTGATATTTGGGGCTCATAGAGCTGAAAGGGAAGGGTCAATAGAATAAGAGTGTTGGTAAAGAAGGGCTTTCAATGACAAATCACTTTAATTATTCAGTCCTCTTTTCTT
The DNA here is from genome assembly GCF_029215605.1 of Mirounga angustirostris. Taxonomy (NCBI): domain Eukaryota; kingdom Metazoa; phylum Chordata; class Mammalia; order Carnivora; family Phocidae; genus Mirounga; species Mirounga angustirostris. The sequence continues at coordinate 33,640,588 of NW_026991723.1, forward strand.
TTACTTTAGGATGGTGTTATAGACAAATCTCTGAAAATAGTCTGTGTCATATTTTCTAAAATGTCCATTATCTGAATCTTTTAATTTTATAGTATCCTTAATTATTTCAGCTTAATGTGAAAAGGAAGAATACTTAAAGTTTTCTAATAATAGGGAATTGTCCCCTCCAAATCCATAGGTCCCAAAATACTGCATAAATAATAGTATCTTAGTGCATTTCCTTCCAGCAAACCTCCAAAAATCTGAATAGAGAATTTTGAAGATATGCAGATGCATACAGGTGCATATATTTGACACAGTACAGACCTTTCATTGGAAAACTAAATAGTATTCATGCTGTGTAGTTTTCATAATTGTTTTCTTTTTGTATTATTGAAAGAGAAGCAAATCTACTTACTCTGTATTCACAGGAATGGAAATTAGTATTGGAAATAAGCAATTAAAATCCCCCCCAAAACTACATTAAAGATGAATTACAATATTTAAAAAATACCATATGGAGAGGACAAAATCTGATATTGAGCCAGGAAGAAAATGATCATAAAGTCCAGGATTCAAGGACAAGCTTTTCCTGCTCCTTCACTCTCTGCAAGGTACAGGATTTCCACACATATGGTGTTAGAATCTTTCACTGTTCTACAACCCCTGGTGCAGGACCATATGTGCTGCAATCCACAAGCACAACAGGATGAGATGGAAATTATCTGCCAGGTTTTCCTTGGAGTTCCATTGTGTTAAGGAGTTTTATAACTTGCCCCTATTATTATAATTCATCAAATTAATTACAGAAACTTTTAAATACTTGAAATCTTCCCACTGCCCTAGCCTCATATATGACTGATAGATGTTCAAGCCTGTGCCCAAGATCACCACTGTAATCCATTTGGGCTTCTGACCTAATCTCATGGAAAATTCAATCAGCTAGTTGATTAGGCACTAAATTATACTTTTCTCTGGCTGGCTTTGCTTTTGCTTCCAATTCAGAAGTGCTGTAATTACTGACTTCTCTCCCCAACCCTTCTCCATTTTGATTAGTTTTGAAACATCGAGAGTAGCAACTTGATATGTCAAATTTCCAGTTCTTAATTTTTCTTTTTTATTTAGCATGTTTTTTTTTTTAATACGGCAAGAATAAATAAGAGGTTAGAGATAGCTCCCACAGCATTGCTTTAGTTTCACCAACTTTATGAGTTGTTGACATGTAGGGCAAGATTTCTCAACTCTAGTACTATTGACATTTGAGGTCAGATAATTCTTTGTTGTGGGAGGTTGTCCTGTGCCTTGTAGAATGTCTTCCAGCATCCCTTGCTCTATTGCCTAGATGCCAGTGGTCACTCCCCTGTAGTTTGTGCAATCAAAACTGTCCCCAGATATTGCTAAATATTCCCTGGATGGCAAAGTTGTCCTTGGTTTAAAACCACTGATCTAGGAATGGAGTATCTTTGGGAACCTCATAGTATACACCCACACCAACAGACTCATTCCTCTTTGAAGAGCAAATAGCATTAGGGGGAGCAAAATATTAATCCTTATCACAGTATTTTATGATTGAGTAGAAAAGACTTATATTCTGAGAAAATGTGTGTGTGTGTGTGTGTCTGTCTGTCTGTCTGTCTGTCCAAAGAAATGGAAGAATTCCAGAAGTTAGAAACTAAGGGAAAAATTGCCACTGAGTAGGGACAAAGGATAGAAAGGATGACTGGGGGCATTGAAAACAAACTTCTCAGTCCAGATTTTTCTCAGTTCTGTCTCATTTGAACTAATCAGTAAAAATTGATCAACACTTATCTCTCTTTTCATTCCAACACTTAGTCCATTACCAAATCCTATTGACTTTATCTCTCAGATATCTCTTAACCTCACCAACTAGTTTCCATTTCCATTACTACCTCCCTAGTCCAAATTATCTAGACCTTGTCTAGACCACTCCAATATCACCTACTTGTCCTCTGGATTCCAATCTGGCCCTGCTCCAATTCCTTCTCTATGCTGCAGTCAACATGATATTTTCAAAAATCCCAATCAAACATGGTCCCACACTGTTTTATCCCTCAATGTGTCCCATTGTTGTTTCTTTATGTTATGTTAATCACCATATATCTTTTTCTTTTTCTTTTTTTCTTTTTTCTTTCTTTCCCTTTCTTTTCCCCCAGTTTCAGGTCTCTTCTGATTTGTTTAGTGTATATTTTTCTGGAGACACTGTTACGCTGTTAGCATTTCGTTCTCTCATTCATCTATTCTCCTCTGGACAAAATGACAAGATGGAAAAAATCACCTCAGAAAAAAGAAAAAGAAGCAGTACCGACTGCCAGGGATCTAATTAATACAGACATTACTAAGATGTCAGAACTAGAGTTCAGAATGATGATTTTAAAGATACTAGCTGTGCTTGAAAAAAGCATGGAAGATATTAGAGAAACTCTTTCTGGAGAAATAAAAGAACTAAAATCGAACCAAGTCGAAATCAAAAAGGCTATTAATGAGGTGCAATAAAAAATGGAGGCTCTAACTGCTAGGATAAATGAGGCAGAAGAGAGAATTAGTGATATAGAAGACCAAATGATGGAAAATAAAGAAGCTGAGAAAAAGAGAGATAAACAACTACTACATCATGAGGACAGAATTTGAGAGATAAATTAATTATACCATAAGATGAAACAATATTAGAATAATTGGGATCCCAGAAGAAGATGCAAGCTGTCCCATTGTTTATAAGATTAAAAGCAAACTCCTCAATGTGGCCAACAAATTCCTAGATGCATTCCTCTTCAGCCTGATATCCTAACATATTCCCATTTCATTCATCAAGCTCCCTCTTTACCTGCATACTTGAGCATTCTATTTCCTCTGTTCTGAATGTACATCCCTCTCCTTTTCTTACTCATTCTTCAAAGCTTAGCTGTAACTGAGTATGAATTTCATTACTAATGGTCTCCTCTTATTAGATGCTTGCTCCATGAGAGCAGGGAGAGATCTGTTCTGTTTGGGCCTAACTTGTACCTCCAAAGACCAGCAGCATAGTGCAACATACAGTATCCAATAAATACGTGTTTCATCATCAAATGAAGAAATAGATAAACAAAAACTCTTGCAGAGAAATCTATTAAGAGCTTTGATGGGGTTACACCTTCTTAATGTATCATCCTATTCCACTAAATACACAAATGTTACTCATTCAGTCTGATTGCATCATAATCAGCTCATATGGCAACTAAGCTGTGAGCTCTTGGTGGGTAAGCACTCTATCCTAAATATTTTTGACTGTTCTCTAAGGGCCTCACTAAGTGCCAAGAGCTGACTAAATTCATATGCAAAATGAACAAAAGAATGAATGAATGAATGAATGAATGAAAATTCTTTATGAATAAAAAAAAAGAAAATTCTATATCATAAACTCCACAGATGCAGGAAAGTCAGGTCTAAACTTTTGCTTATATCATAGCACCAAAGAGTCCTAAGGTCTTTCTTTCTTTTTTTTTTTTTTTTTTTATTATGTTATGTTAATCACCATACATTACATCGTTAGTTTTTGATATAGTGTTCCATGATTCATTGTTTGCAAATAACACCCAGTGCTCCATTCAGTATGTGCCCTCTTTAATTCCCATCACCAGGCTTATCCATCCCCCCAGCTCCCTCCCCTCTAGAACTCTCAGATTGTTTTTCAGAGTTCATATTCTCTCATGGTTCGTCTCCCCCTCCGATTTCCTCCCCTTCATTTTTCCCTTCCTACTATCTTCTTCTTTTTTTTTTTTAACATATAATGTATTATTTTTGTGAGAGATACAAGTCTGTGATTCAACAGTCTTACACAATTCACAGTGCTCATCATAGCACATACCATCCCCAGTGTCTATCACCCAGTCACCCCATCCATCCCACCCCCCACCAATCCAGCAACCCTCAGTTTGTTGCCTGAGATTAAGAATTCCTCATATCAGTGAGGTCATATTATACATGTCTTTCCCTGATGGACTTATTTCGCTCAGCATAATACCCTCCAGTTCCATCCAGGTCATTGCAAATGGTAAGATTTCATTCCTTTTGATGACTGCATAATATTCCATTGTATACATATACCACCTCTTTTTTATCCATTCATTTGTCGATGGACATCGTGGCTCTTTCCATAGTTTGGATACTGTGGACATTGCTGATAAATGTGCAATTGCTGGGTCATAGGGTAGCTCTATTTTCAACTTGTTGAGGAACCTCCATACTGTTTTCCAGAGTGGCTGCACCAGCTTGCATTCCCACCAACATCTGTCATTTCCTGACTTGTTAATTTTAGCCAATCTGACTGGTGTGAGGTGGTATCTCATTGAGGTTTTGATATGGATTTCCCTGATACCAAGCGATGTTGAGCACTTTTTCATGTGTCTGTTGGCCATTTGGGTGTCTTTTTTGGAAAAATGTCTGTTCATGTCTTCCGTCCATTTCTTGACTGGATTCTTTGTTCTTTGGGTGTTGAGTTTGATAAGTTCTTTATAGATTTTGGATAATAGCCCTTTATCTATTATGTCATTTGCAAATATCTTCTCCCATTCTGTCAGTTGTCTTTTGGTTTTGTTACTGTTTCTTTTGCTGTGCAAAAGCTTTGTATCTTGATGAGGTCCCAATAGTTCATTTTTGCCCTTGCTTTCCTTGCCTTTGGCAATGTTTCTAGGAAGAAGTTGCTGCACGGCTGAGGTCGAAGAGGTTGCTGCCTGTGTTCTCCTTTAGGAGTTTGATGGACTCCTGTCTCATATTGAGGTCTTTCAGCCATTTGGAGTCTATTTTTGTGTGTGGTGTAAGGAAATGGTCCAGTTTCATTCTTCTGCATGTGGCTGTCCAATTTTTCCAACACCATTTGTTGAAGAGGCTGTCTTTTTCCACGGTACCTTATTTCCTGCTTTGTCTAAAATGAGTTGACCATAGAGTTGAGGGTCCATTTCTGGGCTCTCTATTCTGTTCCACTGATCTATGTGTCTGTTTTTGTGCCAGTACCATACCGTCTTGATGATGACAGCTTTGTAATAGAACTTTAAGTCCAGAATTGTGATGCCACCAGCTTTGCTTTACTTTTTCAACATTCCTCTGGCTATTCAGGGTCTCTTTTGGTTCCATACAAATTTTAGGATTATTTGTTCCATTTCTGTGAAAAAAGTGGATGGTATTTTGATAGGGATTGCATTAAATGTTAGATTGCTCTAGGTAGCACTGACATCTTCACAATATTTGTTCTTCCAATCCATGAGCATGGAATGTTTTTCCATTTCTTTTTTGTCTTCCTCAATTACTTTCATGAGTATTTTATGCTTTTCTGAGTACAGATACTTTGCCTCTTTGGTTACATTTATTCCTAGGTATCTTATGGTTTTGGGTGCAATTGTAAATGGGATTGACTCCTTAATTTCCCTTTCTTCTGTCTTGTTGTTGGTGTATAGGAATGCTACTGATTTCTGTGCATTGATTTTATCTCCTGCCACTTTACTGAATTCCTGTATGGGTTCTAGCAGTTCTGGGGTGGAGTCTTTTGGGTTTTCCACAGAAAGTATCATATCATCTGCAAAGAGTGAGTTTGACTTCTTCTTTGCTGATTTGGATGTCTTTTATTTCTTTTTGTTGTCTGATTGCTGTGGCTAGAACTTCTAGTAGTATGTTGAATAGCAGTGATGAGAGTGGACGTCCCTGCCGTGTTCCTGATCTTAGGGGGAAAGCTCTCAGTTTTTCCCCATTGAGAATGATAGTCGCTGTGGGATTTTCATAGATAGCTTTTATAATATTAAAGTATGGACCCTCTATCCTTATACACTGAAGAGATTTGATCAAGAAAGGGTGCTGTACTTTGTCAAATGATTTTTTGGCATCTATCGAGAGGATCATATCGTTCTAGTTCTTTCTGCTATGAATGAATTGTATCACATTGATTGATTTGTGGATGTTGAACCAACCTTGCAGCCCAGGGATAAATTCGACTTGGTTGTGGTGAATAATCCTTTTAATGTACTGTTGGATCCTATTTGCTAGTGTTTTGGGCAGAATTTTTGCATCCATGTTCATCAGGGATATTGGTCTGTAATTCTCCTTTTTGATGGGCTCTTTGTTTATTTTGGGATCAAGGTAATGGTGGCCTCATAAAACGAGTTTGGAACTTTTCCTTCCATTTCTGTTTTTTGGAACAATTTCAGAATAGGTATTTTTTTTTTTAAGATTTTATTTATTTATTTGAGAGAGAGAGAATGAGAGAGAGCGAGTACATGAGGAGGGGAGGGTCAGAGGGAGAAGCAGACTCCCCGCCGAGCAGGGAGCCCGATGCGGGACTCGATCCAGGGACTCCAGGATCATGACCTGAGCCGAAGGCAGTCGCTTAACCAACTGAGCCACACAGGCGCCCCAGAAGAATAGGTATTAATTCTTCTTTAAATATTTGGTAGAATTCCCCTGGGAAGCCATCTGGCCCTGGGCTTTTCTTTGTTGGGAGATTTTTGATTTTTGATTATTCAATTTTCTTAGTGGTTATAGGTCTGTTCAGGTTTTCTATTTCATCCTGGTTCAATTTTGGTAGTTGATACATCTCTAGGAATGCATCCATTTCTTCCAGATTATCTAATTTGCTGGCATAGAGTTGCTCATAATATGTTCTTATCATTGTTTATATTTCTTTGGTGTTGGTTGTGATCTCTCCTCTTTCATTCATGATTATATTTATTTGGGTCATTTCTCCTTTCTTTTTGATAAGTCTGGCCAGGGGTTTATCAATCTTGTTAATTCTTTCAAAGAACAAGTTCCTAGTTTCGTTGATCTGTTCTCCTGTTCTTTTGGTTTCTATTTCATTGATTTCTGCTCTGATCTTTATTATTTCTCTTGTCCTGTTGGGTTTAGTCCTTATTTGCTGTTCTTTCTCCAGCTCCTTTAGGTGTAGGTTTAGGTTGTGTATTTCTGACCATTCTTGTTTCTTAAGAATGGCTTGTACTGCTATATACTTTCTTCTTAGGACTGCATTTGCTGCATCCCAAAGATTTTGAACAGCTGTGTTTTCATTTTCATTGGTTTCCATGAATTTTTAAAATTCTTCTTTAATTTCCTGGTTGACCCATTCATTCTTTAGTAGAATGCTCTTTAGCCTCCATGTATTTGAGTTCTTTCTGACTTTCTTCCTGTGATTGAGTTCTAGTCTGAAAGCATTGTGGTCTGAGAATATCTAGGGAATGATCCCAATCTTTTGGTACTGGTTGAGACCTGATTTGTAGCCTAGGATATGATCTATTCTAGAGTATGTTCCATGTGCATTAGAGAACAATGTGTATTCTATTGCTTTGGGATGGAATGTTCTGAATATATCTGTGAAGTCCATTTGGTTCAGTGTGTCATTTAAAGTCTTTATTTCCTTGTTGATCTTTTGCTTAGATGATCTGTCCAATTCAGTGAGGGGGGTGTTAAAGTCCCCCACTATTAATGTATTATTGTCGATGTGTTTCTTTGCTTTTGTTATTAATTGCCTTATATAATTGGCTGCTCCCATGTTAGGGGCATAGATATTTACAATTGTTAGATCATCTTTTTGGATAGACACTTTAAGTAGAATATAGTGTCCTTCCACATCTCTTATTACAGTCTTTGGTTTAAAATCTAATTTATCTGATATAAGAATTGCCACCCCAGCTTTCTTTTGGTGTCCATTAGCATGGGAAATGGTTTTCCACCCCCTCACTTTCAATCTGGGGGTGTTTTTGGGTCTAAAATGAATCTCTTGTAGACAGCATATGGATGGATCTTGTTTTTTTAATCCAATCTAATAGCCTGTGTCTTTTGATTGGGACATTTAGCCCATTTACATTCAGGGTAACTATTGAAAGATAGGAATTTAGTGCCATTGTATTGCCTGTAAGGTGACTGTTACTGTATATTGTCTGTGTTCCTTTCCTGTCTATGTTAGTTTGAGGCCCTCTCTTGGCTTAGAGGACCCCTTTCAAGATTTCTTGTAGGGCTGGTTTTGTGTTTGCAAATTCCTTTAGTTTTTGTTTGTCCTGGAAGCTTTTTATCCCTCCTTCTATTTTCAATGACAGCCTAGCTGGATAGAGTATTCTTGGCTGCATATTTTTCTCATTTAGTGCTCTGAATATATCATGCCAGTCCTTTCTGGCCTGCCAGGTCTCTGTGGAAAGGTCTGTTGCCAATCTAATGTTTCTACCATTGTAGGTTACAGATCTCTTGTCTTGAGCTGCTCTCAGGATTTTCTCTTTGTCTCTGAGACTTGTAAGTTTTACTATTAGATGTTGGGGTGTTGACCTATTGTATAGATTTTGAGGTGGGTTCTCTGTGCCTCCTGGATTTTGATGCCTCTTTCATTCCCCAAATTAGGGAAGTTCTCTGCTATAATTTGCTCCAGTATACCTTCTGCCCCTCTGTCTCTTCTTCTTCTGAGATCCCAATTATTCTCATATTGTTTCATCTAATGGTATCACTTATCTCTTGAATTCTGCCCTCGTTATCAAGTAGTTGTTTATCTCTCCTTTTCTCAGCTTCTTTATTTTCCACCATTTCGTCTTCTATATCACTAACTCTCTCTTCTGCCTCATTTATCTTAGCAGTTAGAGCCTCCATTTTTTATTGCACCTCATTAATAGCCTTTTTGATTTTGACTTGGTTCGATTTTAGTTCTTTTATTTCTTCAGAAAGTGTTTCTCTAATAACTTCCATGCTTTTTTCAATCCCAGCTAGTATATTTAAAATCATCATTCTGAACTCTAGATCCAACATCTTAGTAATGTCCATATTGATTAAGTCCCTGGCTTTTGGTACTGCCTCTTGTTCCTTTGGTTGAGATGATTTTTTCGTCTTGTCATTTTGTCCAGAGGAGAATAGATGAATGAGAGAACAAAATGCTAACAGCGTAGCAATGTCCCCAGAAAAATATACACAAAACAATTCAGAATAGACCTTCCAGAAAGTGGTCACTTTTCTGTTCAGAGAGTTGCTGCTATTCTTTTCTTCGATCTCCTGTTGAGTTTGTAGGTGTTCAGAATGGTTTGATCCCTATGTAGTTGAATTCCTGGGACCAGACGAAATTTCGGTCTCCTACTCCTCCACCATTGTGCTCCTCCCTCCTGAGTCCTAAGGTCTTTCAACACTTATTTATTAAGCTTTTTTATTTCTTCGTGTTCTCCCTTATTGTGCATATCTCAAACACTCATTCCTGAGCAAAAGTTAGCTTAAAGGTAGGGAGACTCTAGCTGAGAGTTGAATGAGTTGATAAATTAGAGGGAATTTAGGCTCCTGGGTGGCTCAGTCATTTGACATCTGCCTTTGGCTCAGGTCACGATCTCAGGATTCTGGGATTGAGCCCCGAATGGGGCTTCCTGTTCGACGGGAAGCCTTCTTCTCCCTCTCCCACTCCCCGTGTCTGCTCTCACTGTGTCTCTCTCTGTCAAATAAATAAATAAAATCTTTAAAAAAAATTAGAGGGCATTTATGGAAGGCTGCTTCCCACAGGTAGAATTTTGAAATGTTTGATAGGCCTTAACTTGATGAGAACTATGCAAATTTCATCTCTGTTAGCTTAGTGTATAGGCTCAGATCCCTAGTAAAAAATAAACAAAGGAAATCCCAGGATGGCTGAAGCTGAGAGTGGCCTATGGCAAAGATTTGCAAATACAATGGAATTTGGGCTCTAGTCCAGAGACCTTTTTCTTTTATCCTTGATTTTCATGATTCTAATGATGATGAAGATAATAATGATGACAACTGACATTTTAGAACACACTTAACTAAGTTCTAAACTTGGCAGGTTGCCACTTTCTATACATTATCTTTCTTAGTCTTCATGGCTACTCTAGAAGGTATAATTATTAAAGTTTAGGAAATGAGGCTCAGAAAGATTAATTCATGGTCCAAATACATATTCTGTTTCTATTTCCCTACATTAGAGCATGAGAAAAAAGAGGGTGATCATAGGGGTATAGTTGCCAATTTTATGAACTATGGTTTTAAGATTATACCAAAACTGTAGTTCATTTGGATTAGGTACAACCATTACCAGTATCTGTTGGCAGTGTGTATGTGTGTGTGTGCGAGTTAATACTAATGCTGCACAAAGATGAAAACTATTTCACTTTTACAAATTGCTTTTATATGTATTATCTCATTTGATCCTTTATCTCTATTCTATATCTGTAAGTGTATCTTCATTTTCCAGTTGAGGATGCAAATACTCAATTCAAGGTCTATAGCCAGCCCTTCAACAAAAGTCTCAAGACTGTGAGTTCAATGCTCTCTTTATGATAGTGTTTGAGAAGTTTCTTTATCAGGATGAGGAGAGAAGAAAGCAAGTGCTACCCTTTCTCCATCTGTTATGGAGAAAGCCTTTAGCAGTATGTGGAATTCTTAGAGTTTGGGGATAGGCTATGTTGAGGGAAGAGGACACTGGCTTCATGCAGAGCTGAAGACAAGCTAATGACTGAGATAGAGGAAGCAGCTTATTAGCATTAATTGTTTCCTGAGGAAGCTTTGGACCCAGGGAAGTTATTTCTAAATCAGTGGTGGCTTGGAGACTTGGATTAGAAGGTTAAGATTAAGGTGGAAAAGTCACTTAAGATTGTATTATCATGTATGTGAAAAAGGAGTAAATGCTACATAATATAAAATTATTCTTTTTCTTTCCAAGTGTATCTATTCAACAGAATTTTAAAGTAGAATACTACCTATAAAAATAATAGCTAACATTTAAGTTTTTAGAATGTTCCAGTCACAATTTTAAACACAACATAAATATTAATTCATTTAAACCTTGCAACACTTCATAATGTTTGCTGTGATGTTTAGGGAGAAGTATTGCTTGGGTACAAGCTCTGACTCTGCCTATTATTATCTATGTGACCTTGGACAAGTTATTGAACATCTCAGTTACTTGATTTTCACATCAGATAATAATAGAAACTATCGGGGCACCTGGGTGGTTCAGTTGGATAAGCTACTGCCTTCGGCTGAGGTCATGATCCTGGAGTTCCGGGATCGAGTCCCACATCAGGCTCCCCGCTCAGCAGGAAGTCTGCTACACCCTCTGACCCTCCCCCCTCTCATGTGCTCTCTCTCTCTCTCTCACTGTCTCAAATAAATATATAAAAACTTTAAAAAATAATAGAAACTATCTTAGAATGTTGTTTTGAACAATAAAGACTAAATATATTTAAAAGGATTTGGGGGAGGAGCAAGATGGCAGAGGAGTAAGAGACCTAAATTTCATCTGATCCCAGGAATTCAGCTGGATAGGGAACAAACCATTCTGAACACCTATGAACTCAACAGGAGATCGAAGAAAAGAATAGCAGCAACTATCTGGGGGCGCCTGGGTGGCTCAGATGGTTAAGTGTCTGCCTTCGGCTCAGGTCATGATCTCAGGGTCCTGGGATCGAGTCCCACATGGGGTTCCCTGCTCAGTTTAGAGCCTGCTTCTCCCTCTCCCTCTGCCACTCCCTCTGCTTGTGCTCTTCTGTCTATCTCTCTGTCAAATAAATAAATAAATAAATCTTAAAAAAAAAAATAGCAGCAACTATCTGAACAGAAAAGCAACCACTCTCTGAAAGGTAGGACATGTGGAGAAGTGAATCGGAGGCAATATTCAGGAAGATAAACAGCAGGGGGAGGGAGCCTCCATCAGCTGCTACCGGCAAGTGATAGAGCAGTGGAGCACAAATCAGAACTTTTAGCAGTCTGCTCCGCTGAGGGACATTGCTCCAGTGGCTAAGCAGGGGTGGAACCCTCACTGGGACAGTGTGGTCTCAGGACCCTTGGGGTCACAGAAAGACAGGGGGTGCCTGAGTGTGGCAGAGCTCCCAGGTATTGGAGTGGGGAAGCCAGCTGGAGAGTTGGAGCTGAGGAGTGGGCTCTCAGCTTGGGGTTGCCATAAACTGTTATCCAAGGCAAAATTGGGCCACTGCTCTTCCAGCAGGGAACCAACAAGCCGTAAATCCAAAGAAACTCCCCTTCCCCCGCCCCCAGGGGAGGAGCGGCACAGGTGTGCACCACAGGGATCTGCTGGGTTTGGAGACTCCAAATGGGGTCCTGTGCCAGAGATAGAAATGGTTGGTCACAGGCCGGGTGAGCACAGAGTGTGGCCTGAGACTGGGGATATGGGAGTGATTGACTGCTTTTCTCTGGGGGCACACTGAGGAGTGGGGTCCTGAGTTCTCACCTCTGCTGGGGCCAAAATTGGGAGGCCACCATTTTCACTATCATTCTCCAAAACTGTACAGAAAGCTTGCAGGGAACAAAAGCTCCCAAGAGCAAACCCAAGCAGATTACTTAGCCTGGCCCCCAGCAATGGTGGGGCAATTCCACCTCAGGCAAAGACATCTGAGAACCATGGCAACTGGGCCCTCCCCCAGAAGATCAGCAATAACAGCCAGCCAAGACCAAGTTTATGGATCAATGAGAATGGAAGAATACCAGCCCTAGGGGAATACAGCACATAGAATTCATGGCTTTTCCCCCCCTGATTCTTTAGTCTTTCAAAGTTAAGTTTTTTAATTTTCTTTTTTTTTTTTGAATTTTTCTTTTTCCCTTTTTCAACCAACATTTTATCAATTCCTTTCTTAAAAATATTTTTTATTTTTCATTTTTACAGTCATTTTCTATCCCTTCATAGTAGTTAACCTTATTTTTGGTATATATATAAGTTGTTTTCTCTTTAAAATTTTGGGATACAGTTTCTCCTAACAGACCAAAATATGCCCTAAATCTCTAGTGTATGGCTTTGTTCTAGTCTCCTGCCTGATCACATTCTCTCCCTTTCTTTTTTTAATTTCTCTTCCTTCTTTTTTCACCAATTTCTTATCTTATCAATTCCTTTTATAAAGTCTTTTATAATTTTCATCTTTATAGTCATATTACATCCCTTCATCATATTTACCCTTATTTTTGTACATATATAAGCATTTCTTTCTTTAAAATTTTGGGAGGCAGTTTCTTCTAAGTGACCAAAATACACCCAAAATCTAGTGTGTGACACTGATCCATTCACCAGGCTGATCATATTTGATCATATTCTTTTTTTTTATCTTTTTCTTTTCCATTTTTTTTTTCTTTTCCTTCATTTCCCTTTCTTTTCTCCTGGTTTAAGGTCTCTTCTGATTTGTTTAGCTTATACTTTTCTGGGGCCATTATTATACTGTTAGCATTTTGTTCTCTCATTCATCTATTTCCTCTGGACAAAATGACAAGATGGGAAAAATTACCTCATAAAAAAGAACAAGAGGCAGTACGGACTACCAGGGACTTAATCAATATGGACATTAGTAAGATGTCGGAGCTAGAGTTTAGAATGATGATTTTAAAGATACTAGTTGGGCTTAAAAAAAGCATGGAAGTTATTAGAGAAACCCGTTCTGGAGAAATAAAAGATCTAAAATCTAACCAAGTTGAAATCAAAAAGGCTATTAATGAGGTGCAATAAAAAATGGAGGCTCTAACTGCTAGGCTAAATGAGGCAGAAGAGGGAATTAGTGATATAGAAGACCAAATGATGGAAAATAAAGAAGCTGAGAAAAAGAGAGAGAAACTACTGGATCAGGAGGGCAGAATTCGAGAGATAAGCGATACCATAAAACAAAACAATATGAGAATAATTGGGATCTCAGAAGAAGAAAGAGACAGAGGGGCAGAAGGTATAATGGAGCAAATTATAGCAGAGAACTTTCCTAATTTGGGGAAGGAAGCAGGCATCAAAATCCAGGAGGCACAGAGAACCCCTTTCAAAATCAATAAAAATAGGTCAACACCCCAACATCTAATAGTAAAACTTACGAGTCTCAGAGACAAAAAGAAAATCATGAAAGCAGCTTGGGACAAGAGATCTGTAACCTCCAATGGTAGAAACATGAGATTAGCAACACACCTATCCCGAGACCTGGCAGGCCAGAAAGGACTGGTATGATATATTCAGAGCACTAAATGAGAAAAATATGCACCAAGAACACTATATCCAGCTAGGCTGTCATTGAAAATAGAAGGAGACATTAAAAGCTTCCAGGACAAACAAATACTAAAGGAATTTGCAAACACAAAACCAGCCCTACAAGAAATCTTGAAAGGGATCCTCTAAGCAAAGAGAGAGCCTAAAAGCAACATAGACCAGAAAAGAACAGAAACAATATACAGTAACAGTCACCTTACAAGCAATACAATGGAACTAAATTCATAATTTAAAATAGTTATTCTGAATGTAAATGGGCTAAATGTCCCAATCAAAAGACACAGGCTATCAGATTGGATGAAAAAACAAGACCCATCAATACGGTGTCTGCAAGAGACTCATTTTAGGCCCAAAGACACCCCAAGATTGAAAGTGAGGGGGTGGAAAACCATTTCCCATGCTAATGGACACCAAAAGAAAGCTGGGGTGGCAATCCTTATATCAGACAAATTAGATTTTAAACCAAAGACTATAATAAGAGATGTGGAAGGACACTATATCATACTTAACCGGTCTGTCCAACAATAAGATCTAACAGTTGTAAATATCTATGCCCCTAACATGGGAGCAGCTAATTATATAAGGCAATTAATAACAAAAGCAAAGAAACACATCGACAGCAATACAATAATAGTAGGGGACTTTAACACCCCCCCTCACTGAAATGGACAGATCATCTAAGCAAATGATCAACAAGAATAAAGACTTTAAATGACACACTGGACCAAATGGACTTCACAGATATATTCAGAACATTCCACCCCAAAGCAATAGAATACACATTCTTCTCTAATGCACATGGAACATTCTCCAGAATAGATCACATCCTAGGTCACAAATCAGGTCTCAACCAGTACCAGAAGATTGGGATCATTCCCTGGATATTCTCAGACCACAATGCTTTGAAACTAGAAATCAATCACATGAGGAAAGTCAGGAAGAACTCAAACACATGGAGGCTAAAGAGCATTCTACTAAAGAATGAATGGGTCAACCAGAAAATTAAAGAAGAATTTTAAAAATTCATGGAAACCAATGAAAATGAAAGCACAACTATTCAAAATCTTTAAGATACAGCAAAGGCAGTCCTAAGAGGAAAGTATATAGCAATACAAGCTTTTCTCAAGAAACAAGAAAGGTCTCAAATACGCCTAACCCTACACCTAAAGAAGCTGGAGAAAGAACAGCAAATAAAGCCTAAATCCAGCAGGAGAAGAGAAATAATAAAGATCAGAGCAGAAATCAATGAAATAGAAACGAAAAGAACAGTAGAACAGATCAACAAACCTAGGAGCTGGTTCTTTGAAAGAATTAACAAGATAGATAAACCCCTGACCAGACTTATCAAAAAGAAAGGAGAAATGACCCAAATAAATATAATCATGAATGAAAGAGGAGAGTTCACAACCAATACCAGAGAAATACAAACAATGATAAGAACATATTATGAGCAACTCTATGCCAGCAAATTAGATAATCTGGAAGAAATGGATGCATTCCTAGAGATGTATCAACTACCAAAATTGAACCAGGATGAAATAGAAAACCTGAACAGACCTATAACCACTAAGAAAATTTGACAAAGTACAGCATCCTGTCTTGATCAAAACTCTTCAGAGTATAGGCATAGAGGGTCCATACCTCAATATCATAAAGCCATCTATGAAAAACCCACAACGAATATCATTGTCAATGGGGAAAAATTGAGAGCTTTCCCCTAATGTCAGGAACACGGCAGGGATGTCCACTATCACCACTGCTATTCAACATACTACTAGAAGTCCTAGCCACAGCAATCAGACAACAAAAAGAAATAAAAGACATCCAAATCGGCAAAGAAGAAATCAAACTCACTCTTTGCAGATGATATGATACTTTCTGTGGAAAACCCAAAAGACTCCACCCCAAAACTGCTAGAACTCATACAGGAATTCAGTAAAGTGGCAGGAGATAAAATCAATGCACAGAAATCAGTAGCATTCCTATACACCAACAAGACAGAAGAAAGGGAAATTAAGGAGTCAATCCCATTTACAACTGCACCCAAAACCATAAGATACCTAGGAATAAATTTAACCAAAGAGGCAAAGGATCTGTCCTCAGAAAACTATAGAATAATCATGAAAGTAATTGAGGAAGACACAAAGAAATGGAAAAACATTCCATGCTCATGGATTGGAAGAACAAATATTGTGAAGATATCAGTGCTACTTAGAGCAATCTAACATTTAATGCAATCCCTATCAAAATACCATCCACTTTTTTCGCAGAAATGGAACAAATAATCCTAAAATTTGTATGGAACCAGAAAAGACCTCGAGTAGCCAGAGGAATTTTGAAAAAGAAAAGCAAAGCTGGGGGCATCACAATTCCGGACTTCAAGCTCTATTACAAAGCTGTCATCATCAAGACAGCATGGTACTGGCACAAAAACAGACACATAGATCAATGGAACAGAATAGAGAGCCCAGAAATGGACCCTCAACTCTATGGTCAACTCATCTTAGACAAAGCAGGAAAGAATGTCCAATGGCAAAAAGACAGTCTCTTCAACAAATGGTGTTGGGAAAATTGGATAGCCACATGCAGAATGAAATTGGACCATTTCCTTACACCACACACAAAAATAGACTCCAAATGGTTGAAAGACCTCAATGTGAGACAGGAGTCCATCCAAATCCTAAAGGAGAACACAGGCAGCAACCTCTTTGACCTCAGCCACAACAACTTCTTCCTACATACATTGCCAAAGGCAAGGGAAGCAGGGGCAAAAATGAGCTATTGGGACCTCATCAAGATACAAAGCTTTTGCACAGCAATAGAAACATTCAACAAAACCAAAAGACAACTGACAGAATGGGAGAAGATATTTGCAAATGACATAATAGATAAAGGGCTATTATCCAAAATCTATAAAGAACTTATCAAACTCAACACCCAAAGAACAAAGAATCCAGTCAAGAAATGGACGGAAGACATGGACAGACATTTTTCCAAAGAAGACACCCAAATGGCCAACAGACACATGAAAAATGCTCAACATCGCTCAGCATCAGGGAAATCCAAACTCAGTGAGATACCACCTCACACCAGTCAGAATGGCTAAAATTAACAAGCCAGGAAATGACAGATGTTCACGGTGATGGGGAGAAAGGGGAACCCTCCTACACTATTGGTGGGAATGCAAGCTGGAAAACAGTATGGAGGTTCCTCAAGAAGTTGAACATAGAACTACCCTATGACCTAGCAATTGCACTACTGGTTTTTACCCCAAAGATAAAAATGTAGGGATCCGAAGGGATACATTAACCCTGATGTTTTTATCATCAATTTCCACAGTATCCAAACTATGGAAAGAGCCATGATATCCATCGACAAATGGATGGATAAAGAAGAGGTGGTATATGTATACAATGGAATACTATGCAGTCATCAAAAGGAATGAAATCTTGCCATTTGCAATGACCTGGATGGAACTGGAGGGTATTATGCTGAGCGAAATAAGTCAATCAGGGACCATATCATATGTATCATATGACTTCACTGATATGAGGAATTCTTAATCTCCGGAAACAAACTGAGGGTTGCTGGAGTCGTGGGGGTGGGAGGCTTGGGGTGGCTGAGTGATAGACATTGGGGATGGTATGTGCTATGGTAAGCACTGTGAATTGTTTAAGACTGATGGATCACAGACCTGTACCTCTGAAACAAATAATGCATTATATGTTAAAAAAAAAAAAAAGAAGAGATAGTAGGAAGGGAAAAATGAAGGGGGGGGGGAATAGGAGTGGGAGATGAACCATGAGAGACTATGGACTCTGAGAAACAAACTGAGGGTTCTAGAAGGGAGGGGAGTGTGGGGTTGGGTTAGCTTGGTGATGGGTATTAAAGAGGGCATGTATTGAATGGAGCACTGGGTGTTATACACAATGAATCATGGAACACTACATTAAAAACTAATGACATAATGTATGGTGATTAATATAATATAATAAAATTAAAAAAATACAATCTTTAAAAAATAAATATATTTAAAAGGTTTTAAAACAGTGCCTGATACACAGAAAGTGCTATATAATTATTTGCTCTTATTACTCCCATTTTCCTGATTTACAGATGAGGAAATAAAGGCATAGAGAAGTAATTGGCTCAATGTCACACTATTAGAAAATACCTGAGTTGGGACTTGAATCCAGGCATGTCACTCCAGGGACTAAACTTTAACTGAAATGCTCTTTTGCAATGTTTTATGTTATTGCCATACCTAGTGATGTGGTTATATCTCTAGATTTTATCGAAGAAGTCTAAGGACCAGGCTTTTCCCTTGGAGAGCAGTGATAAGCAAAATAATAACCCCCCTCCCCCCAAAGAGGTTTGCTTCTTAATCCCTGAAATATATATGTTATATTGTAAGACAAAGGGATCACCTAAACTTTCTTAAAGGGATATTGTCACCTTGTCATTCACAATGCAACCAAGTCCTGACAATGACCCCAATGGTCTGGCCTCCATTACTTTTCTGCCCCCAATTTTTACCACTCTTATCCTGCCTTCTCCTTACTTTACTCCAGCCACCTTGCTGCTCCCATTCCCTAATGCTCTTTGCCCCAGTTAAACATATGACTTACTTCTTCACTTCATTCACTGTGGCAATCACTATTCTATGAGTTCAAAAAAAAATTTCCTTTTTCATATGGGCACATGGCTAGACTACATTTCCCAGCCTCCCTTGCAGTTAGGAGTGAACATGTGACTGAGTTCTGACCAAGGGGTAAATAGATGCATATTTCTTCCAGACTGGCCCATAAAAACTTCCCCACAAGATCCTCCCTTTCTCTTTTTACTCATCCTCCAGCTGAATGGAAAGTAATCTGAAGGCCTTGAAGAGGGCAAAGCCAGAAGACAGGAGTGTGGGCCCCTCAATAACCGCAAGGAAAGAGTAGCCACACTGGAATTCTTTTGTTCAAGAAATAAAATCTTCTTGGGTTGAAACAAAATAAAATGAGAATCTTATCCTGTTCTACCTGGATGACATGATTGTAATCATAAGGGTCCTTAAATGTGGAAGAAGGAGGCAAAAGAGTCAGTGTCAGAATGATAAGATGTGACCCAGGCTCAATCAGATATTGCAAACTTTGAAGATGAAGAAAGGGGCCATCAGCCAAGCAATGTGGACAGCCTCTAGAAGCTGGAAAGATTCTTCCTTAAGACCTCCAGAAAGGAGCATGGCCCTGCCAACACCTTGATTTTAGCCCAATGAGACCTATTTTGGACTTCTGACCCCCAGAACTGTAAAGTAAAAAATCTGTGTTATCTTAAGCAACTAGGTTGTAGCAATTTGTTATAGCAGCAATAGAAAACTGATATATAGAAGGCTGTATTGGAAAGAAAAGGATGCAGGGACTCTACTGTATGAAGAAGACTAACCACTACCACCTCATGGTATGGAAGACAAAAATATGAATGAAAGATAAGTGAGCAAATCTAAGATTTGTATTTTAGGATTGTTTTGTTTTCCTTTATTTTGCTTTGGAATTTAGTATTTTTGGCCTAATAGGAATAAAACTGTAAGATCTCAGTTATAGTAACACTGCAGTCTATAAAGTATTTTCTCTTCCACTACCACATTCCATCTTTGTGGCTCTAGGTCTTCAAGGTAGATAGATACACTGTGGAAGAGTGAGAGATGATGATTTGGGGGTTAATAGACCCAAGTTAAAATCCTGTCTCCACCCCTTCTATGCTGCTGTCCAGCATGCAATGGGGCCTCTCTGAGCCACAGTTTTTTCATCAGTAACAGAATAGTGCCACTCCTTTGAAAGGGAAAATGGAGATCCTACCTCTGAGGGTACCTGTCATTCAGTAAGATATAAGTAAATTTTTTTTTCTATCTGCATTTTATAAATGGGGATATTGAAATCAAAGAGAGGAATAACCTGAATGAATTAGTCAACTAGTTTATGACAAAGGCTTGGTTTATGTCTATATAACCCCTTCCATTAAATCTAGTTGTTTCCCTTAAATGACTTTTTAAAGTATTCTGCTATAATCCATAACTTGCTAAACTAATCTGATTGCATTAATCAATTTATTTATAATTTATACCCTGCCTTCTTCCAACAAGAATTAGAAATGACTTGATCAAATGTAATGCCTGCAGAAGATATCTTGGTCAACCTCTTCAGCAGTGCTGCCAATAGGATCACCATCCTGGCAAAGGCACAACAGTCCTGTTATCTGATGGGTCATTCCTAAATCCAATAAATGCTGCTGATTGGTGTGTCCACTCAATCTGGGGGCAAATTCATGAATCTTCTGACTTCACCATCCAGTGTTTGTGCTATTTGCTGATGGAATGTATTTTGGAGAATATGCTAGCAGAAATCCAATAGGGAAAGCTATCTATTCTTACAACCCAAGGTAAGTTCAAACAGGGCCCTGAGTAGAGGCGCAATTGAAAATAATGGCAATGACTCATAAATAGTTAAGCTGCCTACCTCACTCAGAAAATGTATTTTGAAAAATATTTTACAAAACATTCTTAATATCCTGTTAAGTTTAATAATACCAAAGTATTCATAAGTCTTGGAAAAATAAATATTCAAGTCAGTAGCTTAACAAGCTACTCCTCAGAGTGAGTTCAGATGGAGTAGGGCCTATTTTTGGCCAAATTAAGGAATTAGGAATTGGGGAACTCATTCAATTCTAATATTATAACTATAAACCAGGTTAGTTCAGATTGTAACCTGAAGTGGTCTGAAATGTATATAGAAACATTCATTTGTTTAGGTTTTTTTTAATAATTATATTTTGAGTGATAGCCACTGTATTAGACACAAATCAGTAGATAACCTCATAGGTCCATTATGGGATACATGCCATTTCCATGCATAATTGTATTGAAGGTGGGAAATCATAAGTATATTAAGAATGGCACAGAAAAAACACATGGAAGTTCAAGGATATAACACATTTAGTTAGAAAAATGAAGAAAGGAATGTTGGAAGAGTTGTTCTGAGTTAAACTTTGTGGAATAAATAAGAATTATCTTTGAGGTGATAGGCTAGTGGAAGAGCCAAGTGTGAATATATGTTGTGTATGTGTATGAGTGAAAGAATAGGGTGGCACTTTTCAAGTGAGAAAAGCATGGCAGAAATCCTAATTTGTTTATTCAATCAAAAATATTTATGATGTTACTCCTGTGTGTTCTGCTCATTATGGGGACAGAGAGATGAGTAGGATAGATGCAATCTCTACCTTCACAGTAGGTAGTAAAAGTTGCCCATGGATATGGTCCATTAAAAGAAAAAAGCCATAAAATATATCAGTACCAGAAAAAAGCCGAAATGGACTCGAATGAAATAATCATTCTTTTAAGTTTACTTCACTATATGAAAAGGCTGTATTTATTGTTGACTGTTCCAAGTAAACACATCACTTCCAGGCAGATTCCACTACTACAGGTGAGGTTTGTAGTTTGTTTTACATTCTTGGGAAGAAACCAGGGGAACATTTCTTTCCCCACTTTTATTAAATAGAATAAAAAAAGAGACAATAAAAAGTCCTTAGTAATGGGTAGGATAAATGCCTTCATTCCATAAAAAACAAGCATATATATTAGTCATACTGAGCTTATTATGTGTTTTGAGTATATTAACTTACTTAATACATGCAAAATATACAGTGGCCACCATTGTTATTATGTCCATTTTGCAGATAAAAAAAAATTAAGGCATCAAAGAATTAGGTGATTCATCCAAGGCCAAGTAGTTTTATATCTAGTTAGCAGCTGAGCCAAGAGATAGACAAATCTGGAGTGGACTAGCTCCAGAATCCATGTTCTCAACTAGTCTAAACTGTTTCTGGTATCATGTTACTCATTTCTAGAAATTTCCTGAATGAGCTGAAAATTGAGATGGTATTGAAGTTGCTTGTGCTTCTCTCTGCCTAACATTTCTCCTAAAATACTCTTAAGTGGTAGCATTCATTTTTGGATGCATTTCGGGGGCCTGCACAGATGTGTCTGAGAATAGTACTCACATCTGAAGACAGAAGATGCAAGTCCTTACAATATTGCAAGGTTTCTGAATTTAGTATGCAGTATTTGGCCATCTAGGGCTTTGTGATTTCTTTAGTGGGAGTTCAGCGAGTCAAATCTCTACCACCAAGCAAGGCCCATACACTCCAAAAGTATATACTCAGCCCTTCCATGGCATGCAAATAGAAATCCCCTGCTGGGTTTAACATTCTTTCTTTGCTCTCTAATCAGCAAAAATTCTCTATTTCACAAGTCAGTATTTGTTCATGCATTTCCAGAGACCTAGGAGGAAGGATATTATGCAGAGAACATGCCCAAGCATATAACTGGATAGATTAAAAGATCCAAATGGACACCCAGTGCACTCACATAAATATATAAAAAGCCAAACTAGAGCACTAAGTGGTGGCACTTATTGTAAAATGGCACTGAATACTGCCATTTCTTCTATTTCTAAACCAATTTAGATTTCAGGGCTCATTTGCAGCACTGGTTCTATTGCCATCCATAACCCAGGAGACTCTTGCATTCTCTTCTTCACGTATATTAGTCTTTTTCCTAGTCCTTTTACAGGCATAAAACTTTTTAACTAACTTATTCTCAAATCTTTCCTCCACTGAGCCACTCCCTGAGTCTCTCATTGCAAAGCCAGAGGAAAGAGAAAAGCACCAAACTAATTCTAATCTATCCTGAAACATAACCTTGGGGAATGTGTTCGTGAACACCTGGAGATGTTTGGATGTTGTTAGCCTCACTCAAGGAAGCTGCCCCACAGGTCAAGACAAATACCAAAAGTAATGGAGGGAAGAAAAAGAAGATGGAGTGTTCACTGACCACCAGCTGGGAGCCAGATATCTTTACACAGGATGGTGACAATCTTGGGTGAGCCTTTGATGTGTGTTCTTTCCACAAAGTTAGAGCATCTGAAGAACAGCACAAATAATTATTTCAGCAATGAATAAAAGATTGTAACTAAATGCCAATTCTCATTATCAGCTAAGACAAAAGATTCTGAGATTCAATCCTGAAACTTCAGACCTCTGATCTCCATGCTTGCACAAAAGCCGGTGTGCAGCAGTTATTTGAATACATGGTCCAGAAGGGATAGGGAGATTTTATATAGAAATATATTTTAAAATATTTTTATGTTTTTTATACTTACAAATATTTTTGAATGAAAAAGACAAATGTGTTTTTACAAGAAATCACTAATTTCTGTTCTAAATTATTCCACATTATATTTTAAGATTGGATGGTGGGGAGGTCGAATGGAAGGGTGGAACACCATTGTTTCCATCATTGAATAGAAAAATGAAAATTTCCAACACCTGAAGATGAACTGGAATGTAATGCTGTAATTGGAATGCTATTCATAAGTGTTTGACATGATTAAACTTGAAACTAACACACAAGGAAAGTTTAATAGTCGTGTTTGTATTTATAGATGCCTTGGTATCTGTATAGTATCTTGCAGACAATAGGCACTAAATAAATGCTTTCCAAATGCTTACTGAGTTCAAGTCAAACAACAAAGCAAAGATTGACAAAAATTTACATATTTCCAAGCACACTAAGAACCATTTGGATGTGCAAGTAGGTCGCAAATATGGTATCAGTCGTGATGTAGCAGAGAGGAAGTCACTGGACTTGAGCCAGGAAGCCTAGCTTTGAGTCTCTACCTACATTTGCTAGCTATGTCACCTTAGATGAGAAAACTAGCTATGCCAATATCCTCATCTGTAATTGGGGTCACTTCTTTCAGACAACGACTGTTTAAAAAGTTGTTGAGGTTTTAAAACAATGCGTCCCATAATTCTTTATAAAGTTTTTTTTGTCCTAAATGGATATAATAGATACATTGCTGGTTAAACAAGTGTTTTTTGGAGCTTTTGTTTTTGTTTTAATTACTCCATGGAACCCTAGTCTTCTGAAGAATACTTTAAAGGAAACCAGATTGGCGAGAGGGAAAGATGGGGAAGAAGCTGGTAGAGAAGTCTGTCTTTCCAAGTCCCATCCTTTCATATAGAATAGGTTTACTTTTATGTATTTTATACGCTTTGGACTTCCACATAATATTTTAAAAGAAAAAATAGTTTTACTGATTAAAAACAAAATTGAAGACCACTAAATTCATTCCATTTATTTGGTTTGGAACTGTGAAAACAGGAAACAACCCAAATGTCCACGGACAGGAGAAAGGATAAAAAATTTGTAGTGGATGGCTCAGTCGGTTAAGCATTGACTCTTGATTTTGGCTCACATCATGATCTCAGGGTTGTGAGATTGAGCCTCATGTCAGTCCCTGCGTTGGGCATGGAGCCTGTTTAAGATTTTCTCTCTCCCTCTCCCTTCCCCCTCCCCACGTCCACACTCTTGCTCTTTTCTCTCTCTCTCTCAAAAAAAAAAAAAAATCATAGTGTATTCTTACAATGGATTACTACTCATCCTTAAAAAGAAATGAGCAGAAAATACACACAACACATGGATAAATCTTAAAAACATTATGTTGAACTAAAAGAAGCCAGACACAAAAGAGAACACTTTTTATAATTTAATTTATATAATGGTAATTATATGTTTAGGCATCTTTCTACAAGATGCAGTGAACTGAAAGAAGCACAAGGGAACTTTCTGGAATGATAGAAATGTTATTTATCTTGATCTGGCAGCTGGTGACCCAGATATGTATGCGTAATTTTTTTTTTAAAGTGTAAGCTATACATTTAAGATTTGTGCAATTCACTCTATGCAAATAATGGCATGATTTTAAAAAGTAGGCACAACCAATTGTTTTTCTGGTCATTGTCAAAAAGAAGGGAAATGGAATCAGATGAGTTCCAGAGATATATAGAAGAAACAGTAAAAATGTATCCATTTCTCTATGATACAGTACGTCTTCTCACTCTCACCCCCTAAACTCATACACTCACACACACAATGTACATACCCATAAATACACTTCTCCATTAATCTTATTTGCTTTCTTATCCCTTTTCTCATTTTTGTCTTTCCAGAATCTACTAAGTTGCTCACTGTTATAAAAGTATTTCATTGAATAACAATCTTTATCTTTCAAGTAGTTTTGTGTTCCTGACCCATCCCATAACAATCTCTGTTCCCAGAAAGATTCATTAGCATACCAAAAAAAAAAAAAGATTTCTAGTTCCAGAAAAGAATCCTTTCTTAGAAAATTATTTTACTTATAACTCTGATACAAAAATCTATATCTAAGCTTAGATGCTTAGATACAAAATAATTGTTAACACTTTATTAAGCCCTAATTATGGACAAGGTACTATTCTAAGCAATCTATATGGACTATTTAATTTTTTTCAACAAATCTATGAGGTAAATACAGATGAAAAAAAACCTGAGACACAAAGAGGTTATGTAACTTGCCTAAGTTTACAACAGTTAAGTTAGTCGGGAAGCTGGAAAATGGACTCTGGAACCCTGGCTCCCACCTCTCAGTAGCCATGTGGGTCAAGACAAGCTCCAGAATGAAGCAGACAGAGTATATTCACTTTAGCTATAAATTCCCTCTGAGATGCCCAGCGAACAGCTAGATACCCTACTGTTGTGTCCTTTCTGGTGATTTTTTTCCAAAGACTTATCAAACCTATTATCTCAATTGGACAGGAGTTCCCAGATAATGCTATCAGGCAAGAGGCCAGTAAATTTTCCTGAAAAGCAATGTAGCGATCAACAAAGAAATAGAAAAAAATTCATGGGCCTGGGTAGGCTGATAGAAGTGATACCAGTGTGCTTTAACTTTTAGAGCAAAATGAAAGCATCATGATTCCTCAACCAGCTTTGCAGTATTGAACCTAATATCAGGCACAGACTGGCAAGTGCTTAATAAATGTGTGATATACAGGGATCTAAGTCACGGCAAATATCATTATGCCTTGATTAGTTTCCTAGGGCTGTCACACAAAGTACCATAAACTGGGTGACTTAAAACAACCGAAAGTTATTGTCTTGCTGTTCTAGAGGCTAGAAGTCTGAAGTTAAGGTATCTGTGGGGTCATGCTCTCTCAGAAGCCTCTAGGAGAAGATCTTTCTTGACTCTTCAAGTTCCCTTGGCTTGTAGCTGCAGCATGTCAATCACTGCTTCTGCTGTCACATAGTGTTGGCCCTGTGTATCTATGTTTTCACATCACCCTCCCCACACCCCCCCTTTAAGAACTCTAGGTGTATTAAAGTAAGGTCCTACCCTAATAATCTTACCTTAACTTGATTAGATCTACAGTTTCTGTTTCTAAATAAGGTCACATTCACTGGTACCAGGGATCAGGATTTCAACATTTCTTTCTGGAGGACACAATTCAGCCCTTAAGATGCCTGAGCCATCCTGGTTCCACTGTTCTCCCAGACTCCATTTCTTGGTTATAGCCGACTTTTCCACATCTGTCTTCCTCTTCCCATCCCCTTTGCTCCAATTTGCAAAGGCTTTTGAGCCTGTGTTATTGTGATTTATAGGAAACACATATTTGGTCATTCAAATGTATAGTTCTTTTTTTTTTAAGATTTATTATTTTAGAGAGAGAGAGCATGCTCACTCACATGAGCACTTGAATGGGGGGAGGGTCAGAGAGAGAGAGAATCTCTAGCAGACTCCCCACTGAGCATGGAGCCTTATGTGGGGCTTGATCTCACAACCCCGAGATCATTACCTGAGCAGAAACCAAGCGTCAGAGGCTCAATTGACTGAGCCACCCAGGCATACTTCAAATGTATATTTCTCATATTTGGTCTTCATCCACAGTTCCTGGCTCAGAGCCCCTAAAACCCTTGGAATTACCAAAGTGAAGAGAGTGACAAATGTGTCTTTTGCTATGTTAACGACGTGACTTTTAGAGCCCTTAGAAGGATGAGAGTTGGTTGCCAGGGGAGCAAACCATGTGATTAGAGGGTTGGAATCCCACCCCCTCACCTCTGGGGAGGGGAGAGAAGCTGGAGATTGAATCAATCACCAATGGCCACAGATTTAGACAATCATGCCTATGTAATGAAGCCTTCATAAAAATCCAAAGGACCGGATTCAGAGAGCTTCCCAGATGGTGGACACCTGGAAATTTGGGGAGAGTGGCCTGCTTGGAGGGAGCACAGAAGCTCCTTGTCCTTTATCTACACCTGGCTCTATGCTCTTCTTCTATCTGCATTCCTGAATTATAACCAGTGATCTAGTAAGTATAATGTTTGTCTGAATTCTATAAATCATGATAGCAAATTAATTGAACCCAAGGAAGGGGTCATGGGAAACTCTGATTTATATAGCCAGTAGGTCAGAAGCACAGTTAACAATCTGGGCTTGTGACTAGCATCTGAAGTGTGTGTTGGGGTGGGGGGGGTGGCAGTCTGGTAGGACTGATCCCTTAACCTGTGGAATCTGACACTATTTCTGGGTAGATAGTGTCAGAATTGAGTTGAATTGTAGGGCAACCTGCTGATGTCAGAGAATTGCTTCTGGGTGTGGGGAACCCCCTCAAAAAATTGAAATTGATGTGGGATGCTCCAATGTGTGGGGCCGGTGGCCCAGGTAGTGAAAGAACTCACCCAAGGCAGAACAAAAGAGATAGAAGTTTATTGAATACACCAGAAGGGAGAGGCAGACAGGACAGCAAAGGGGAGACTGTTTGCGACCAGGTGGTCGTAAGGGGCCACAATTAAGGAGCAGAGTGAGGAAGTATAGGAAATATGGAATTTTCCCTTTTTTGGTAATCTTAGGAACTGTGCCTAGTTGTAATTGGTTAGGGCCTATGGCTATTTCAAGATGGATTGTTTAATGATCCTGTTTGCATTCAGCTTGGCGGTTGCTGTGGGCCCTTTTACCTTACTCAGGTTTCCATTGCTCAAGGTTGTTGCCTAAAAAGCAGCCTTGACAACTGGGTCCAGAACCTCTTTTTAGAGCCATACCCCACAAACCCTGTCTGCTCATTGACAATACTATCATTGCTTCATCTCTCTCTTGAGTAATCATCTCTGGGAAAGGACTTTTGAAACAGTCCTTTCTCTTCTCTCTGACACTACATTCACGTTGCTTTTAAAACTCCAGGCTATACAGAGTCTTTGATATCAATTTGACATTAGTTTATCTTTATAAATGAATATTCCACAACACAATATTTAGTGTCACTGGGCTGCCTTCTACCATGAAGTTGCCAGCCAATTCCCACCAAGTCGGTGTCAGAATGTGGAATTAGTGACTAATAAAATGAAATAGACAAAAGGAGAATGCTGAGAGATGGGCATGATATATGAATATCATTAGCTGTTCCTTAAAGAGCATTTATGTGATTACATGAATACAGAAATGCAATGCAGTATTTTAGAATTTCACTCTTCACTGGGATGCTATGAAGCAGATGGACTGTGTGACTGATGATTCAATAATTGCTCTCATTAAAAATGTTCACACTTTTAATTTCCTCACAGCCCCCACCCCCCCATCTCATTCTGTGAAGAGTTGAGGAATGAAATGGTTTTGTCTTTGTCAGCACATGGATAATAATTGAGTTTACTTTGATTTCCTGGGGTGCCCCTACCCCACCTCTGGGATCCTGATTGACAGCTCAGAAGCCTGGTAAAATGTTGAAGCCAGCCTCCACTGTCTCAAAGACTAGAGATATCACAGGATGATCTTCCTTTAGTCTTCCTCATCTTCCACAACAGCCTCCCTCACACACAGTATGTGCTGTGTCTTCCCAGGTGCTCCACCACAAATATCAGGCATGGGGAGATTAGCTGACAACTTTGAATTCAAGTTTTGGAAGTCTGTCCACCCCTAGATATAGCCAAGAATAAATCAGAGTGCATGGGATGTAGGAGGCAAATAGTAGGAGCCAACGGCTGCAGCAGTGATAGCGAGATGGACACCGAAGCTCAAACTCAATAACACAGTTATTACTATGTATCTGTAGAAACCACAGCATCTGCAGATCAGTAGGATGGCTTCTGCCTGGAAAGGGTTTAGCACTGGAGGGACCAACTAAAAATGAATGAAACTTTTTTTCTCTTCATATTCATTTACTTATTACTATTCATTCTTCAGGAAAAAAGAGCATTATCCACTAGCAAGAGATCTAGGTTCTAGTGTGAATCCATGCCACTAAGTAGCTGTGTATCCTTGGGTGGTTACTTTACCTCTCTGGATCTCATTATCCTCAGGGCCCAGCTTTACAGCTTTATGATTATATGAACTATTGACTGTCTAATAAGTGAAAGGTGTAATGGGAAAGGACTAGACCTTCTTAAGAAGTCCATGGTCTCTGTGGGAGAGATAAAGCATAGATGCATGTAGAGAAAAATAACATCATAGAAACCATTTGGCTTCCCTCACCCCAAAGGCTAGGTGTGACGATGACTGCTTTGAGTTCAGGGAGAGAAGAGAAAGCCCTTGGGATTAATGAGGGCTCAGAGTGGTGCTCTTTGGGGCAGGGATTTGAGAAATAGAAAAGAGGTAAAAGGGCATACTGTGGGGAAAAATAGTATGAACAAATATTCAGGCCTTAGAATGTGTCAGATATCTTAGGACAGACAATGAATGAGCACGTTGACTTTTACAAAAGTTTCTTGAGGCTAATTTGGCTTGTTATAGGGCATTGACAAGCTCCCAATGTTGGGGGGACGCTAAGCCTCTTCCCCAATTTCCCCAAGATCTCTATCCAGGATTGAATAGAGTTGGGTTCACAAGAAGGAAAGTCTTAAATGCTACATTTAAAAAGAGCAGAATGTGTAAGCATCAGAGTGTTACTGAGAATTGGTGAGGGAAGAGTAACACATGATAAGCGGAGATATGAGATGTTTAACAAGGGAGTACAAGATCAGAGGAAGCCAGACTAAAGGCAAAGAGGCGGCCTGAGGAAGCCAGATACAATAAAAGCTGTAACCAGGGCAGGGCAGAGAGGGGGAAAGGAGGGAGGGATTTGATTCTCTAGCAACATATTCTTATTTGAAACTTTTGCTTCCCCTTTTATATTGAGCATTATATTTGTAATCACATGCTCAGTATCTATTTTTCCTACTAGAATATAAGTTCCCCACAGGGCATGATTGTGTCTGCCTTTTTAGAGCCATGTATCTCCCATACCCAGCATGGTAGCTGGCCCAGTGGAAATATTCAAAAAACACTTGGGAAACAAATGAATGCACGTAAGAAACACTGTGAAGGAAAGAACAACAAAATTCGGAGTCAAAATTTCTTTGTTTGGTAAAGGGAAGCATGATGACAGAAACTGGGAGAAGTAGAAACAGCAATGTTGGAAGAAAAATGATGCTGCAGATGAATTTGAAGTGATATTGGGATATCCATGTAGAAATGTTCAGAAGGTCATTGGAAATATTGGGTTATATGCTGAGAAAACTGCCAGTGTGTCCTCCTTTAATATAGAAAATTGAGCTGGTTGTCTGAAATCCTTTGATTTCTAAATTCCATTTGGCAGAGAATACATTGAGGTCATGAATCCAAATTTTAAAAAAATGTACAAAAATTAGGAAGAGCAGTTACGTTTTTCTTCCCCATCCTAGTCCTATGTCAGAAATTTAATACCTACTTTCATGCCATTTTTACTTTTAAGAGAGACTTTTTGGTAAATTAAAAACCTGTTTTTTTTTCTTTTTATTTTTTTTAAGCTTTTTATTTATTTATTTGAGAGAGAGAGAATGAGAGAGAGCACATGAGAGGGGGGAGGGGCAGAGGGAGAAGCAGACTCCCTGCCGAGCAGGAAGCCCGATGCGGGACTCGATCCCGGGACTCCGGGATCATGACCTGAGCCGAAGGCAGTCGCTTAACCGACTGAGCCACCCAGGCGCCCTTTTTTTTTCTTTTTAATATACTTAATTGAATTGGAAAAACCCATTGCATAAATTAAAAGAAAATGTATTATATTGGAGGATGCTTTTTATTTGTTAGAGATATTAATATCTCCTTTTAGTTGGGATGGTTTTGTGCCCATCTCTGGATGCCAAAGGAAGATCAATGGTGAAAGATCTTAAGCTTTGATATCATACTAATCTAAACTTCAATTCTGTGTCCATCATTTTTTACTGAGTTGCTTAACTGTTCTGCACATCACTTTTCTCATCTATAAATTGGAGTTTCTATTACCCACCTAACAGATTTTGTGAATGTGAAATACATACAGTTTTGGGTTGAGCAGTGACCTCCCAAAACATTTTTCCATGTCTCAGAACCTGTGACTGTGACCTGATTTGGAAAAAAGTTCTTGCAGATGTAAGGATCTCAAGATGAGATCATCCTGAATTTTTTGGAGAGCCCTAAATCCAATAACAAATGTTATAATAATAGACACACAGACACAGTGAGAGGAAGCCATGTAGAGAGGGAGGCAGAGATCGGGGTGATGTTGTCAGCCCAGAAGCCAGACAGGGCAAGGAAAGTTTCTTCCATAGAGCTTCCAGTGGGAGCAAGGCCCTGCCAACACCTTGATTTCAGACTTGGGCTCCAGAACTGTGAGAGAATAAAGACCAGTTGTTTTAAGCCACCAGCTTGTGGCAATTTGTTACAGCAGTCCTGGAAAACTAATATACACACACTAATATACACACTTACTCTGTCTACACATATGCTCCATAACTGCTAGTTCTTGTCCCTCAATCTTTTTTTTTTAAAGATTTTATTTATTTATTTGAGAGAGAGAATGAGATAGAGAGCATGAGGGGGGGAGGGTCAGAGGGAGAAGCAGACCCCCCACTGAGCAGGGAGCCCGACGTGGGACTCGATCCCGGGACTCCAGGATCATGACCTGAGCTGAAGGCAGTCGCTTAACCGACTGAGCCACCCAGGCGCCCTCTTGGATCGACTCGATCCCGGGACCCCAGGATCATGACCCGAACCGAAGGCAGTCGCCCAACCGACTGAGCCACCCAGGCGCCCTCTTGGATCGACTCGATCCTGGGACCCCAGGAGCATGACCCGAACCGAAGGCAGTCGCCCAGCCGACTGAGCCACCCAGGCGCCCTCTTGTCCCTCAATCTTATTGAAACCACCACACCCTGAGCCTTCTTGTATAAAAGTAAAGTAAAATGACTGCTGGAAACATTTCAATGGAGGAATTAAGAGAATATCTGTGTGCCATACTGGTAGCATAAATGTGAGGGGGTAATTATGAGACACATAAGGAGAACAAAGAAGAGAAGGATAGCAGAGGATGGAAGAAAATTCAGAAGAAGAAAGGAGAGAAAAAAAAGAAGGAAAAACAAAACTCCCTTTCCTCCCTCCACCAGCTCTTAGAGTCCTTCAGGGTGGGTATTCAGTGGAAACCAGAAGGAAATAAGAGGAGACATATTAAAGTGAGGAGACACAGATATTTCAGTTGTGCCCGTGGCATTTCAGAGCTGCTATGCCATCAATCTTGCCAGGTGGGAGGGGCTGAAATACGGGGCTATTGTCAAGTGCAACTTTCATTAAAACCAAGGCCTGTTGGCTCCTAATTTTCAATCCACTAAACGTACAGTTTCTGCTTGAGCTCCAACAACCATCACTCATTCTCCCCTGTTTTGCTCAGCCGTCAGATGGAAAGTTAAAAGAAATATTAGGTATAATATAAGAAACTACAATAATCAGGGCGCCTGGGTGGCTCAGTTGGTTAAGCGACTGCCTTCGGCTCAGGTCATGATCCTGGAGTCCCGGGATCGAGTCCCGCATCAGGCTCCCTGCTCGGCGGGGAGCCTGCTTCTCCCTCTGACCCTCCCCCCTCTCATGTGCTCTCTGTCTCTCTCATTCTCTCTGTCTCAAATAAATAAATAAAATCTTAAAAAAAAAAAAAAAAGAAACTACAATAATCACAGCAGTCATAATCCCTGCTGTAGCACTATATTTTTCTGAGTATGTTAGTGACTTGTCATTTCTAAAGAGCATTTATTTAACAGTAAAGTCATTTTCTATGCATCAGTGGCCCATATTCAAAAATAAAAATAAAAAACTCAAGTTTCCAAGTATAAGCCATTTAAAAAATATTATCATAAACAATCATGGCATGGAGGGCATATTAGGAATAGAAAGAATAACTTCTTCTTGCAGTCCAAACAAATATATAATGCAACTGGAATAATGAAATCTACCAAATACCAGGCACTCCTAAAATTTCTCCAGGAAAAAAAAAATTTCTTGTGCACTTGATAATCACAGACTCTCTCGGTCTCTCATCTCCTCAGTCCCAGCAGTGGTACAATAGCTCTAGGACAATTGTATTAAGTCCTGAAAGAAAGGCTATGGTTACTTGCCCCATTGTCAATAGTCATCCTGATAAGGTGACATAAAAAAACTGCTACATATATCTACGATTTATTGAAATTATTGAATCAGGGTCTTGTTTCGGTTTGTTTGTTACTGTAGGCTGGGAATCCAGAAAATATGTTCTTCCCTGTACACTCTGCCTCTACCTCTGGATAAAGAGACCAACATTGTGTATCTAAAGATACTGGAAAGTGATTAAACACTAAGACCCAGGACCTCCGAAGGCCTGAGTACAGATCCAGTGACCATCTTGTATTTGAATGAAACATGTAAATTTCTGCAGTGGCCACAACAGCTGTAAGCCAGAACTAGCTCCAGTATCTTGGGACATAAAAGCTCCTGGGATTTTCTACAACCTAATTCAATGGGAGATGTCTTTGAACACAAGACTTTGATGATCTTGGCAAATGGGGAGTTGAAATGGAATTCTCTGGAATTAGAAAAATAAAGAACTGTGAAAGGTCTCACACTTGTAAAACAAAATTCGTAACTTTTTTTTTTTAAAGATTTTATTTATTTTTTAGAGAGCGAGCGAGAGAGAAACAGCATGAGAGGGGAGAGGTTCAGAGGGAGAAGCAGGCTCCCCGCTGAGCCGGGAGCCTGATGTGGGACTCGATCCCAGGACCCTGGGATCATGACCTGAGCCGAAGGCAGACGCTTAACCATCTGAGCCACCCAGGCGCCCAACAAAATTCATAACTTTAATAGTGGCCTCAAGGATGGAATTAAGTGAAAATTTGCCCAGTGCTGTTCATTAGTTTGCTATTTAGTTATACCAGATTCTGTTTGTGAGAAATTTCCAATTACATTAACACACTGTTCTCCAGTGGAATAGATGGCCTGGACAATTGTCATCCCATCCCACAGTACCTCAGGGAAAAGTCCTGCCAGCTCCGCCCTCTTCCTGACATTCAGATGACTAGAATTAATCAGCTCCGGTGTGGGACACGTGGAATAACACAGGTTAAAAGGTTATCAAACCTTGCCATGGATCTGAGCAGATTGCCAGTGCTTTGGGGGAAGAGGACGGCCTTAGCCCTCTGATAAGGGAGCTGGGCAGGGAAGGCCAGATGACCCTGAGGTAGTCAGAGATCAAAGTGGCCCAGGTCCTCCACCATCACTGAAGTGTTTTTCCTGAAGAGAAAACCTTAAAACATAAAAAAAAGTATACATTTCCATCAGAGAGCGGAAGAGAGAAGTGACTTGTTTTTCACTAATGTCTTTCCCATGCAGGGGTCTGTAAGCTCCCTTTCAAGCCCTATGGAGGGTTTCTCAGAGTCCAGGGACACTAAATTGTGGGCAGAAGTTTGTGCATTTTTGTCAGGAAAGGATTTATAAACTTATGACTCAAAAGAGTTTAAGAAACATTGGGGTAGTGAAGGGAGATCAATTATTTCCCCTCACTGGGCAGTATTTATTAACACAAGCCCTAAAAGGAATAGCTTTCAGTAATATAATTCCAGTTCTGTGCCTCTATGTAAAAGGAGGTGAAAGCAGGGGTCCTAGACTACCTGTTAAAGTTGTCATGTCTTGTGTCTCTGTGCCTGCCAGGAGCTGTGTACTATGAAAACTTCCTCACTGTGAAAAGGGCTTCACTCTGAAAACTCACTTCACTGTATCTTCATGACCACCCTGTGAGGGAACTGTTTTTATTCCCTGGAAAAAGAAACTCAGAAACAGAGAGGTTTGGTAACTTACCTCAGATCATGCAGTTAGGGGTAAGTAAGTCCAGCATTTGGATCCACGTTTGTGGGTTCTAAAGCCTGTAATAGTTCTTAGAACTCTTATATGTTGGTTTCATAGGCTCTTGCATTCCTGCTCAAATGGATTTCAGATTCCTCCCATGGGGGTGTTCATAGGTATACATTGAATATTTCCATATTTTTAATATATCCTCTTGATTTCAAATCCAGAAAGGAAAAGGAAAGGTATTCTGGTTAGTGACAGTAAGAGTGACTGTGCCTATTCTAACATGTCATATTGCTCACTCTAGCTCAGCTTCAAAGAGGGGATAAATGTAGCTAGAGGGCACAGAGTGTGGGCTCCTGTAACATCTCAGGGTGGCTGAGTACCAGCTGCAGCCCTGTCACTATCTCGTGCTATGTTTTGGGCCTCTCATCTATCTTGGAACTAACCATGTCATCATTTGTCAAATGGGGGCAATGACCCACCTCCCAAGACAGTGGAAAGGGTCAGATGAGATCATTAATTTAAGAAATACTCTGAAGGTTAAAACTAGAACTATCCTACAAACTTAGCAATTACACTACTAGGTATTCACTCAAATAATACAAGAATACCAATTCAAAGGGATACATACACCCCAATGTATAACAGCATTATCTGCAATAGCCAAATTATGTAAATAGCCCAAGCATCCATCAATTGATGAATGAATAAATTAGGTGTGAGATATATATATATATATATATATATATATATATATATATATAATGGACTATTACTCAGCCATAAAAAGCAAAATCTTGCCATTTGCAATGACACGGATGGAGCTAGAGAGTATAATGTTAAGTGAAATAAGTCAGTCAGGGAAAGACAAATACCATATGATTTCACTCCTATGTGGAATTTAAGAAACAAAACAAATGAGCAAAAGGGGGAAACAGAGAGAGAGAGAGGCAAACCAAGAAACAGACTCTCAGCTATAGAAAACAAACTGATGGTGACCAGAAAGGAAGTGGGTCGGGGGATGGGTTAAATAGGTGATTAAAGAGTGCACTTGTGATGAGCACTGGGTGTTGTAGGGAGGTGTTGAATCACTGCACTGTACACCTAAAACTAGTATTACACCGTATGTTAGCTAACTAGAATTTTAATAAATTTTATTTACTTAAATTTATATTAAATAAATTTAATACAATAAAAAAGCTTAAAAAAGATATACTCTGGATATAGCACTGAAAGTAAGCTAAGATATATAAACGTTTTACACAAGGCACATTATAGAATATTTCTGTTACTCGATTTCAAAACAGTAAGCTCTTTAAGGGCAAAATTCCTATCTGATTTGTGTTTGTCTCCACAGTGCCTTGAACCTCGTAAGAGTTCAGTAAGTATGAACCAAGGAAACAGTTAATTCATTCAAATCTATCAGGAGGTCATAATGCCATCAGATATGCAACGTGTGTATGTGTGGGGGTCAAAATTTTATATTTGTGTTGTGGAAGAATAATTAGCAAATAGAATGAGTAAATGAATGATGTTTCTGTGTAACTATTTGCAGAACTCACAATTTAATTAAGGGCTATGCCTCGATTAGGAATATTAGCATGCAATGTCCACAATAGCCAAACTATGGAAAGAACCTAGATGTCCATCGACAGATGAATGGATAAAGAAGATGTGGTATAGATACACACTGGAATATTATGCAGCCATCAAAAAATGAAATCTTGCCATTTTCAGCAACGTGGATGGAACTAGAGGGTATTATGCTAAGTGAAATAAGTCAATCAGAGAAAGACAATTATCATATGATCTTACTGATATGCAGAATTTAAGAAACAAGGCAGAGGATCATAGGGGAAGAGAGTAAAAAATGAAACAAGATGAAACCAGAGAGGGAGACAAACCATAAGAGACTCTTAATCTCAGAAAATAAACTGAGGGTTGCTGGAGTGGAGGGGGATGGGAGGGATGGGGTGGCTGGGTGATGGACATTGGGGAGGGTATGTGCTATGGTGAGCACTGTGAATTCTGTAAGACTGATGAATCACAGACCTGTACCCCTGAAACAAATAATACATTATATGTTAATAAAAAATAAAAAATAATTGGAAACTATAAAAAAATAAAATAAAATAGTTTTAAAAAAGGAATATTGGCATGAAAAGTATTTGTTGCTACTTGTAAAATTCAAGGCTTGTTGGAAAGCAGACAACTTAGTAGTCATAATCAAGTTTTTACTTAAAAAGACTATCTTCTAAAATGTTCAGCAGAATACTAGTCTCAAGAGGTGTATAGGCAAATAATTTTGGAACACATATACAATGTTTCTTTCATAGAGATTTAGCACATTAAGACTTAGATGAGCTTTAAAGATGAATCCCATTTAATTTTGTTTAACCTAGGATTATTTGGTCCTAGAGTTCATCTTTTCCCCATCCCCTACCCTTTTTAAGAATCATATACACTTACATGCCACCGAATAAATTTGGGGAAATGCTGGTTTGGAAATAGAAGAATAAACAGAAAGAGTTCATGCTTAAGCTAATAGCTATTACATAATTATGGACATTGATTCAAACTTACATTGTAGAGTTTCATTATAACCAAGTACTTTGTGAGGAAACAAGAATATTTAATCAACATATGGTGTTGCAGAGGTGAAGATACCCTATATAAAAATATACTTGGAGTACACAAGACATTGTGCTCCTTTAATTAACATGTAAAGAGTAAATAAACAGAAAATGTCAAAAACCTCAGAGATTGAAAATTAACAATTCAGAAAGGAAACACAAATATGATTTAAACATGTCTCATAATAAAATAAATGTAAATTAAGACTACAATGAGATAACATTTTTATTTACTAGATTGTCAAAATAAGAAACTACGATAATATATGTATTGGCAAGAATGTGGGAAAATGATAGTTCCATTCATGGTTTAGGGGAATATAAATTAGCATAATTCCTATAAAGGACAATGGGGTAATAATTATAAAAGTTAAAAATGTACGCCTCCCTTTGACAGAGCAATTACCCTTCTGGGACTTCAGTCTATATTAGTATAAGAACATGTGTATAAAGAAGTTTGTATAAAGAAATTCACTGCATTATTGTTCATAACAACAAAGGATTGGGAAAAAACAAACAAAACTAAATGTCCACAAACTAGTTAAATAAATTATGGTAAAGCCATCCAATTGAATCCCATGAAGGGATGGAACAAGGCAGCTTTCTGTACACAAATATGAAATGATATGCTAAGTGACAAAATGCAGAACGGTGGATATATTGTGCCATGTGCTTATTTAGGGACAGAACATCTTTGGAAGTTTGCTTAGAACTCTGGTAGAAACAGTTGCTTCAGAAGACAAGGAAATTGGGCGCCTGGGTGGCTCAGTTGGTTAAGCGACTGCCTTCGGCTCAGGTCATGATCCCAGGGTCCTGGGATCGAGTCCCACATCAGGCTCCCGGCTCAGCAGGGAGGCTGCTTCTCCCTCTGACCCTCTCCTCTCTCATGCTGTTTCTCTCTCGCTCGCTCTCTAATAAATAAATAAATAAATAAAATCTAAAACAAACAAACAAACAAACAAAAAAAGAAGACAAGGAAATGGACAGAGGTAGGAGGAAGGCTTACTTTTCACTGTATACCAATTTGAACTTTTAAAATGACTTTTGATCATATTTTTATTATTAACTATTCAAATAAAATGCATTAATTCAGCTTAAAAAGAAAAGGAAAGCGAACACAAATATACAAATATGTGCCATTCATGGACACATGATTGACTTCAAAATCAACCAAAGGATAACTTCTTAATGAGGTTCCACTGTATACAATATGTATAGGAAAATACAGTATAGGAAAAACAGCAACACCATTCTCCTGAGTATTTGCAAAATGAAAGAATTGGCCAGAAAATTCTTGCACACTTGTCCGGTGGAATGATGACCTCATATATGATAATCTTTGTCAGTTTGTCTTCATCAAATGTCAGACACATACAATTCATCAACATCACTATCATTCTCTAATTGTATGTTAGTAACGAATACTTTAGGAGGTCTAAGAATAATGGTAAATCATCTTCACTCTGAAGACTGAAATCTCTCAGAAGAGAAACTACCAAAATAACCAGGCCCCAAAACTGAAATCATGGAAAGCTCCATTTTTGTAGAGTTGAAAAGCATAAAGGGACCTTTTTCAAATGTGACACCTTTCACCTCTCCTTTCCACTTGTTCACTGGAAGTGAATTTACTATGAACTAGATATGGCAGTCATTGATATGAAAGAGATTATAATATTATTAGCTCTAGACACCTGAGAGGAAAATGTTCTCCCTTTTTCTTTTTCTTCCTTTCTTCCTTCCTCTTTCTTTCTTTTTCTTTCTTTCTTTCTTTCTTTCTTTCTTTCTTTCTTTCTTTCTTTCTTTCTTTCTTTCTTTCTTTCTTTCTTTTCTTTCTTTCTTTTTTCTGTCTTTTTTTCTTTCTGTCTTTCTTTTTTCTTTGTCTTTTTCTTCTTTCTTTCTTTCTTTCTTTCTTTCTGTCTGTCTTTCTTTCTTTCTTTCTGTCTTTCTTTCTTTCTCTTTCTTTCTTTCTTTCTTTCTTTCTTTTTCTTTCTTTCTTTCTCTTCCTTTCTCTCTTTTTTTCCCCTATAGAATTGTTCATTATAGAAGGGAGTCTAATGTAAATTCCTAGCAGTCAAATTATATGACTCAAAGAAGCAATTTTTTCTTTAGTAAATTTTACTTTTGTTGCAAACAGAGACAAATAAATTCAATAAGGAAAAACACCCAGTAGCTTTGGGGTATGCAATCTTTTAAGGCTGGCAGATTTGCCTGTATTTGAAGACCAACCTAATGGGCATAAAGGTCAATTTGCTCAGATAGCTATAATTAATGGAGAGCAAACAGTGATTTTGTTAGACCTCATGGAAAGGACTGGGCTCTGCAAGATTTCTTTTTATTCCATGTAATTTCATCTCTCAAGGCAAAGGACAACAATATGCATATAAACATATGTGTGCAGTAATACTTTTTTTTATAACATTGATCTCATTTAGAGACAACCTAAGCCTTACTGAAAATGAATCCATTTAGTCTAGTTCAGGTAAATTCCAACTATATCTTGACTGAAATAATACAACATTCAGTAGCTCTGCCTGTGAGGTTTTTCTCTCTCAGGGATAGTTACCTATATATTGCTATTTGAAGGAACTCACTAAAGCTTATATAGACAGAGAAAGAGTAAGAAAAGAAGATGAGTTTATAATTTAGCATTACAAACTCATTATTAGACTAAAGCAAATACTAATGTAATTCCTTTATAAGCCTAATGATATGACTTAATGAGTAATGAGTGAAAAAGTTGGATACTCTTTTTCTCTTTCATCTGAAATATGTAAAGTTTGGTAAAGGCCAGATAATGTGGTTCAGTGTAAATAGTGTTGGATTGGCACCCATGACACTGGATTATCATCTCAATTCTGCCATTTGGTAGCTAAATGACCTTGAGCAATAATTGGAATTTGTTGGCTTCCATTTATTCATGACCTAAAAGAATTGGGCTAGATGATCCTTAAAGTTTGTTCAGCTATAAAATTGTAAGATTCTTATTAAAATAGGCCAGTGAGGTTTGCATGCCAGCAAATCACAGCAAGAAGATGGATATGCTATTAAAGGCTCATTTGAAGGTTGCAGCATCAGAGAAGTTGTGCAGTAGTATATCAATCCTTCGGTTCTGTGTATAAAGTTTAGAGTTTTTAGCACTAAGTTAGAGCTAAACTGAAGGTTTAGCAAAGTGGTATTTATAACATTTGTAGATTAAAGTGAAAGAAAGCATCAAACTGTATATGTTGAATGATTTCATTTAAACCTGGTTTTTTAGAGAAAGTAATTCATCCCTTCTTTCATTCTACAGCATTCCCCTCTTATGCATTACCTCTGAGAAAGGCTCACCTGTCTCCAAGCCTGTGTTAGATCAGATGAAGGCATGGATTCTTGCCAAGTGATTTACGGAGGGAGTACTCTTCAGCAAAACATACAATGGAGTGAAGAAAGCAGGGTAAGGAAAGCAGGAAAAGCAGATCTGTTTCCTGGAGGACCCGGATTAACACATATTCTAATCCAGATTTTTACAAAATAAAACTAAAGTGTCCTTATATTAAAGCCCATACTTTCCATCAGTTTCTGAACTATCCATTCCAGGATGAATACTCAACCCCTTGATTTTACACAATACCCCAGAATACTTCCCAGTAGCTACTGGGTTAGACACAGGCCTGGAAGAAACAGAGAAACCTCATGCTTTCTCTGCTGCTAATCAAACCCTACTAAGAAATGTGAATTCCCTCAGGCTGAGTTTAAGACCCCACTCTGTAGATATGAGGAAATAGATAATAACCAGGTGCTTTTCATTAAGCTAAGAATGATTTGAGGCTTAAAGTCAAAGCCTTTACATAATAATTCATAGAAAATGGGCTTTTGGGGAGAAGTATTGATACCAGAAACTCAATTTGTCCATCTGGAAAATGAAGGTTGTAAAAATTCAAAATAAAGAATATGACACACAACCACTGAAATGTTGTTACAGGGTTGGAGGACTGTGAGAAGGAGGTCAACTACCTCTCAGGAGGACTCAGAGGGTACTATTCTATGTAACAGCATCTTGGCACCATCTGGAGGCCTGTCCCATAGTCTTACTGGCCCAGAAACAAATTGTCAGCATGCCAAAAGTGAGTACTTATCTCAGGAGTAGGTACTTTGACTAAGCTCCCACAGCTGGTAGGAAAGTCCAGAATGTCTATTGATTTCTATGTACTGAAAGCCATAAATGATAGGGCTGGGAACCTCAGGGTTGCACCACTCTCTCCTTGTAACATTTTAGAAGCCATATAATTACATTGCTTTGTGAGCATGGAAGCAAAATGAAGGAGCTACTAAAAAGAAACTCTGACTCTGTTGATGCTCTGTCCCATGTCCCCAAAGGTCACCTCTGAATGTCCCCTGTACGTGTGGTGGACAGTTTCAGCTATACCATGGACAGCTTCCCACTTTAAATGTCTGCTTCTCTGCACTTCTCTGCTTGAAGGGATTCTTTATGCTTACAAGTTTGCTCAGCTACAAACTAGAACAACACAGAAGGGCCAAGGAGTTAATGCTGCCCTGGCTACAGTCTTCAGCTAAATGGGAGTCCAGGGATAATGCCGCAGGCTACTTCTCCTGCTGTGGTTCAGTTCTGAGGGAGTATTCTATAAGATTTCTCAGAAAGTCCCCAGCATGGAACCCCAGTTATCCACATTGCTAGCTTGCTCATTATTGCACTCTGTTGGCTTTTCTCCCCTCTAGGCTTGCTGGAAAAAAAAAATGCAATCTGAATTTCAGATAAATAAATGAATGTGTATTCATATATATGTGTGTGTATATATGTGTATTTCACATATATATGCATAGAGAGATCTATATAGCTATATATCTCTGTATATTTCTGTCTATATATACATATAGGTAGATGTGTATATCTATCATCTACCTATCATTTGTCATCTATAATCTATCATCTATCTCTCTATCGTCTATCTACCTATCTTTCATCCATCACCTACTTACTATTTATTATCTATCTCTGTCTCTCATCTATCATCTATCATCTATCTATCATCTATCATCTATCTATCATCTATCTATCATCTATCTATCTATCTATCTATCTATCTATCTATCATCTATCTATCCATTTATCATCCATCTATCATCTACTTATCTAGAGAGAGAAAGAGAGAGGGCGGCAATGACAAATAAGATGGGACTAAATGTCAACCTAGTTGAATCTGGTGAGGAATAATGAGTGTCCTGGGGCACCTGGGTGACTCAGTCATTTAAGTGTCTGCCTTCAGCTCAGGTCATGATCTCAGGATCCTGGGGTCGAGCCCTGAGTTGGGCTCCATGGTCAGACGGGAGTCTGCTTCTCTCTCTCCCTCTGCCTCTCCCCCGGCTCATGCTCTCTCACTCTCAAATAAATAAATAAAATCTTTAAAAAATAAAAAAAAAAGATGAACATCCTTTATATTAATCTTGCAACTTTAAATTGCAAAATCCAAGTTAAAGTAGTGAGGGCTTGTCTAACAATTTAGGAACCTCCTGCTCTAGTTCAGTCCTTCATTTACAGATGAGGAAACTGATGACCAAAGGACGTGCTTGAGGACCAATTGCCATGTATGAGTGGCTCTTAAAATATTCAACTTCAGCACAAAGGTATTGCATTTCAAAATAAAATAGTTTAAGTTTACATGATACATAAATCATAACATCAGTAATGCTGGTCCCCTCTATTTATGCAAATAACATAGTTAATTCTCTCTATATATTTTTAAAATATCAAATTTTATTTTGTTCAAAAACTTTAGACCCGTTTGGAGCTTATGTTTTTCACCTCACGAATAAACTTCCCCACTACTGTTGTGCCCAGTTATTTATTTTGGATACATTAGAATTGTAATAAAACCTTGCCTTAGGATATATTTGTGTTCCCTGGAGGGGATAGAGAGGGCGGGAGTTCTCTACCTCCTACAGCTGTTTGAAGGAGTAGGTTCACAGGTATGGAAGTAGGTAGGATGAGAGCTACCCTTCCACTCTTCTTCAGGGCATCTCTCTATGCTAAAGAGATTTTCTTTCTTTCTTTCCTTTCTGATTTCTGTTTGCTTTCTTTTTTCTTTTTTAATAGCTTTGAAGGAATGGAAAATTTCTGTGGTAGCTGATAGCAAATACAGAAAGACTCATTTGCATATAGATGTTTCAGCTTGCAACTGCATAATCCCCTGAGAGAGGCCTTGTTTAAATGGGCAGGCAGGCTGGCACGAGGCTGCCGGGTTCCTAATGAAAACTAAATTGAAACTTGGGAAACATCTGCCTTGGAGGTGGCCAGGCTTTTTAGAGTATCAATTTAAATCTGAAAGATGCAGGCTGTCCTGTGCCAAATTGCCCCTCACTCTTTAAAAGTCCTAAAACAGAGGGTCGAGGAGAAATGGAGAGAAAACAATGAATGATTGGGTAAAACCTGAGTTAATCAATGTGCTTCTTTTACTTAGAAATTCTGCCTGAAGTTTCAAAACAGTGAGCAGGTGGGAAAGTGGGGAAGAACAGAGAGGCCAACCATTTATTCTTGAAGGGACTATTCCTGGGTAACTGGGTGAGCCAAGCCTTTTGAGACAACTGGTAATCCATTTATAGGCTAAAGACTTCAGATTGAATGTTCCCTCTGAACTTGACCGTAGGCTAAGCAGATAAGGACAAGTCTGAAAACAAGATAATGTGGAAAGAAAATAGATTACAAAAAGGTCAAAAGATTAGCTGGGGGATAAGTGGAAATCAGAGGAAAATAAGGGAAAGATTAGAAACTGATACCAGGCAAAGAAGATAAATCAAGTTAGCAAGTGGAGAAAGTGAATATAGGAGGAAAATAAGAAATGAGATCAGGACAGTTGGCCACAGGATAAGAGAAGAATACAAAGATTATTAAAACTGAAAATGCAAGAAAACAGAAGAGCTGACAATGTGGATGAAGGAAATAAAATAAAAATATCAAACTGCATATCTCTAAGGCTTCCATGTCTGAATCTAAAGAGAACTGGTATGTCAAAGATTTTCTGTATTTCTTTCCCAGAAAACAAAAACAAAAACAACCTAGTATCTCCTTGTTATTACCCAGAACATCGCTTTCCTTTGATCAAC
This sequence comes from Mirounga angustirostris, assembly GCF_029215605.1. NCBI lineage: Eukaryota > Metazoa > Chordata > Mammalia > Carnivora > Phocidae > Mirounga > Mirounga angustirostris. The sequence goes on from NW_026991723.1 coordinate 33,685,257, forward strand.
CTTTACTTCATAATCTTTCTGATTCACCATCTGGAACTGGGTATGATATCCTCACTTATTAGCTAAAGCACCACAGGACTGGATCAAGCTTTTGATAAATGAATATCTGAAAGAAGACTTTAGTGTAAGTATGAGAAAGATAATAAGACTTCTCCAACACATGTACGCACACAAACACACCCATGCACTCATACTTGCAAGCTTGCTAGATAGAGTATTTGTGACAGAGTATATACTACCCCCAGGAAGGACAACAGATGTATCCTACAGGGACATACATTATAAATAACATTTACTGACTGCCTACTATGATATATTTGAGGTTGATGCTGATGTGGTGGACTTGATTGGCAGTTTTTGTCCTCGCATTGCTTACAGACTAGTGTGACAATAAATAATTATGTGATGAGATATAACTTTTATAGGAAAACAAAAAAAATAGAAGTGACAGGAAATAAAATTTGCTATCTATAGTATCTTGTCTAAGAAGGGTAAAACCTCAGACATGGAAGAACTTTTGTTTACTTAGCTTAAGGACTGTATTAAGTGATATGGATACCAGATTACAGGAGCTAAATTATTCTGTGTATGAAATGGGCAGAGATAGTGGTCCTGAGGGAAGATGCTGGAATAGTGTGAGATGGGGGAACCTCGCTGGAAACAGGAGTCTATAGGATTGAAAACCAAACGGGGTCCTAAAGGACTAAAAAGAAAATACATACTATGTAATATAAATCCCCTTTTGCTGCCCTTCAGCAGAATCTCTAGGAGAACATCCACTATTTTGCCAAGGTCCTGTGAAGAAGATTTTCTTTCAGGAATGAAAAGAATTGCTGAATTCTGCCCAGGGTTGCCTATCCATAAGGCTGTATCTGTTATGCAAAAAGAAAAAAATAAAAATAAAGAAAATATGACAAGCTCGAGACTTATTTATTCAGTACCTACTCTGTCACAGTCCATAGAAGGGTCAGGGCACCGGGGTTAAAATAAAAACTGAGACTGCCCCTGTGCTCAAAAGGACCTATGGGACCATAAGACTTATGGGACTTGAGTAGAAAATACTTGATCTCTTTCCATCCATCATTCATGGATCCAAGACCTCTTAAAGCAATCTAAAACAAACGAGCACAACTCAATGAAAACAAGTAGAGAATCTAAGTATCCACAGCTAAATACACTGTGTGCTAACCGCATGTCAGATGCTATGCTGAACACTTTACATGCAACATCTCATTTGAGCCTCACAATAAGTTTTGGTAGGTATTTCTGATATTTTAATTGTATAGATGAAGAAACTGAAACTTAAAAGTATTAAGTAAGTTTCCAAAATCATAACTATTAAGTGGCAAATCTGAGGCAAAGCCCATGTGCTTTAAAATGATCGTAGCCATTCTTTAGAATTCAAGATATTTTCTTACTTTTTTAAAAAAGATTTTATTTATTTGACACAGAGAGAGATAGCCAGAGAGGGAACACAAGCAGAGGGAGTGGGAGAGGGAGAAACAGGCTTCCCACCGAGCAGGGAGCCCCATGTGGGGCTTGATCCCAGGACCCTGAGATCATGACCTGAGCTGAAGGCAGACACTTAACGACTGAGCCACCCAGGCGCCCCTGAAAAGCACTCATTTTAAACTGACAACTGCACTTGAAAATCATAAGGGCAATGTCTACATTGTAATTTTGAAGTATTTTTTTAAATATGTTTAATCATGCAAATGTGTGGCTGTTGGTTGGGATCCTACCAAGAGTGTCAATTCGATTTTTCACTTAGGGGTTTTTGTGCAGAGTTGACACAGAAAATCATTGTAATCAACAATGCAAATTCAGTCCTAAACACCAAGGATTGTGTGTTTGTATGGCACATGACCTTAGGATATGATTAAATTTGACTTTTTTGTTTGTAAAAATATCATTTGACTATTTATGACAAAATATTCACATATTGCTTGTGCCAAAGAGGAAAAAGGAAGGAAGGAAGGAATGAAAGAAGGAAGGAAAGAAGGAAAGTAAATGGAACTATTTGTATTGGAGGCTCCTTGCCTTCTGTTTGACTAGTTTCCTTGGTGTACCCTCATCCTTGTCATTGACCCCAAGTGACTCTAAGCCCAGTCCAGATTTTTCATGTCAGAAATGTCAAGAATTTTCTAAAAAGTATTTATAGTTAAACTAGGCAATTAAAGGCAAGATGAAATTTATGTGTAAAATGATATCCTCCTATAAAAAACAGAAACCAGCAGAACAGAAGCCCTTTTTCTTAGGCATTTTAATGACTATTGGACTAAAATCACTCATTACTCTCAGGCACACTGCATTTTGGTTGACCTTGTGGAATGTCTACTTGATGGTTTTCAAAATCACTTACCCATGCAGTTTTGGCATCTCTGTGCTGTGTTAGCAATCCCAGTTTTGTATTAGACTTTACTTTAATCTTGTCTAGGTTCTGAATTTCCTCTCTTCTTTCTCATCAAAATATGTAAGCAAGTACAAAGGAATAATTGAGGGCTGTCAAGTAATCTTAATATTTTAAAATGTTTATCCTGAATCATGCATATACTTGTATAAGATGCAGAAGCTAGGTAGTGGTTATCTACCTGAAGTCCTGGCATCACTCAGAAATTCTTTAATGTAGTGATGAAAATCCTTATAAAAAGTTTGGGAAACAGTAAAACAATGGAATGTTTACCACCATTAGATGAGTATAATTTGGATTTTGCTTTATCTTATCAATGATTTAAAAAAGGCATCAGTGTCTGTTCAGGGATGAAATTCATTTGTCTCTAAATTTTCTATCCTTTCTAGTCATATTAGCTTCTTTAAATATTTATTAAGTGGTTGATTACTATTTGTGCCTGGTACTGTACTTTATGTTCATATATGATCTCATATAATACTCATAGAAAATCTATGAACTAGGAATGAATATTTCCATTTCATGGATGCACCCAGAGAGATTAAGCAACTTGCCTGAAGTCCCACAGCTAGGAAGTGGCAGATTTGGGATATGGATATATAGGTCTGTTTGACTCTAAAGCCTGATGCCTAATCTGCCCTACTTGCTCAGAACAGCCCCCAAGGAACTAGCCAGAGAGACCTGATATCCTAACATCAATTCCCCCTACTTGTAATAAGAATGCTCTTATCTTTGCTTGAGGACAAGACCCTGCTCCAGGTCATGTGGTCTGGGTGGGACCAAACTCCCCCCCCCCCCCTTCCTGGGGAAGGTACAAGAGGCAGACAGGGCCAATTAGAACATTCCATGCCCCTGGCCATAATGATTGGATGTGGTGCTACCTGGGGTCACTATATGGGCAGAGTCTACCCAAAAAGAAGCTATGATGCTGAGAGGAAAGAAATAGAAAGAATGATAGACCTAGGAATAATATTTGAGCCTCTACAAGCAGTCATACCTTAGGCCCTTCAACTTCTCAGTTTAAGGGCCAATAGATCCCGTGCTTATTTTTGTTTGCCTTAAGCCAATTTGAATTGGGGTTCATTTACAATTGAAAAAAAAAGCCTGATGAAGAGAACACATATTTCTCACTTGGTAATGAAACAACATTGGCAAGAGACATCATGGAACAATCTGGAATCTTTTCCTCCAGTCTTTTACACTTCCCTAACTTCTGACCCTTTACCAAAGCTCTAGTGATGCACCTTTTTCAGCTTGGTGTTATAATCAAAGGTAGCAGTTTGAAGTTTGCACCCTGTTCCTTTATTCCCTGTTAAAGTCCTTCAGTACATGCTATTTTCCTGCCTTTGACTATTTTGTTTTATTCTCCTTACTGACACTTGGATCAGCTACCAAGATGGGGTCCAGGTCAAGGATATTTGTAATAATCAGACCTAGAAGTTTGTCAATGAATAGCCAGGGAAGATTTTTTTAGAAGTATTTTGTCGCAATAATTTCAAGAAGCAATTAATAAATTTGTGACAATAAAAATATCTTTGGATAATTAGCAAGTTATATTACATATACATATGACCTCTTAAAATAGTTTTATTCAAATGACCAGAAAATTCAGATTATATTTTTGAAAGGCAAAGATTTGCTTTAGAGATCCACATATAGATGCCTCTGTCCTCTAATTTAGCTAAGTGCTCAATAAATGTTTATTGAATTGGATGGTAAAAACTAAGTCTCATCTCCTTGTCCATAACTAAGTTAAGGTATCAGAATCCCCAAACTAATGAGAATATGGCATTTGTCAAAGTACAGAATTTTTTCTGAACCTAGGTTCATTTTTTAATTGGTTATTTACTTTTTTTTTTTTCCTGGCTATTGAATTTTATGAGTTCCTTGTATATTTTGTATGTTAACCCTTTATCAAATATGTAGTTTACAAATATTTTTCACAGGTTGCCTCTTCATTTTGTTGATGGTTTCCTTTGCCGTGCAGAAGCTTTTTAGCTTGATGTGGCATCACTTGTTTATTTTCGCTCTGTTGCCTTTGATTTCGGTATCATATCAAAAAAATCACTGACAGGATGAATGCCAATGACCTTACCCCTCCTATGTTTTCTTCTGGGAGCTTTACAATTTCTGTTGTTACATACAAGTCTTTTGAGTTGATTCTTGTGTATGGCATAAGATAGTGCTTCAGTTTCATTCATTTGCATGTGGATGTCGTTTATGGAAGATGCTATTCCTTCCATTGTATCATTTTGGTATCTTTGTTGAAATTAATTGGCCATATATGCTTATATTTATTTCTGGGCTCTGTATTCTGTTTCATTGATCTATGTGTCTGTTTTTATGCCAATACCATACTGTTTTGATTATTATAGCTTTGCAATGTTGTTTTAAATCAGGAAGTATGATGCTTCCCTCTAGCTTTGTTCTTTCTAAAAATTGCATTGGCTATTTTGAGTCTTCTTTGGTTCCATATGAATTTTAGGATTGTTTATTATATTTTTACAAAAAATGCCACTGGGATTTTGTTAGAGATTGCATTGAATCTGTAGATCACTTTAGGTACTGTGGACATTTTAACAATTTTAATTCTTCTAAACCATGAACACAGGATATCTTTCCATTTATTTGTGACTACTTCAATTTTTTCATCAGCATTTTATAGTTTTCAGCATACAGATCTTTCACACCCTTTCCTTGATTAAATTTATTCCTAAAGATTTTATTCCTTTTGATACTATTGCAAATGAATTTTCTTATTTTCTTTTCCTGATAATTTGTTGTTAGTGTATAAAAATGCAACTGATTTTTGCATATTAATTCTGTATCTTGTAACTTTACTGAATTCCTTAATTAGTTCTAATGTTCTAACAGTTTGTTTGTTGTTGGAATTTTTAGGGTTTTCTAGATATAACATGTCATCTGCAAACAGGGGATAATTTTACTTTTCCTTTCTGACTTGTATACGTTTTGTTCTTTGTATATTCTTTTTCTTTTTTTTAGACTACTTAAAAATTTTTATAATAGCTAAATATACATGAAATTTGCCATTTTCCCCATTCAAGTGTACAGTTCAGTAGCATGTATATTCTTTTTCCTGCCTAATTGCTCTGGCTAGGACTTTCAGCACTAGGTTGAATAAAAGTGGTGAGAGTAGGTATCATTGTCTTGTTTCTGATCTTACAGGAAAAGCTTTCAGGTTTTCACTGTTGAGTATGATGTTAGCTGTGGGTTTGTCATATATGGTCTTTATTAGTTTGAGGTACATTCCATCAATACCTAATTGTTGAAAGTTTTTATCACGAAAATATATTTAATTTTTTCAAATTCTTTTTCTGTATCTATTGGGACAGTCATATTATTTTTATCCTTCATTTTTTAATGTGATTTAGCACTTTCTAGTTTCTGTAATGTAAATACTTCCACCATGGCTGATTTCAAGCTACTAGCAGCTTATTGACTGGCTTGCAAAATTCCTGAAAATTCAGCCTTTAGCTTTTGTAAATCAGTATGAGATTACTGATCAACTCCCACACATCCTGGAATAGGGTTTCCCTTAAAAAAAAAAAAAAATCATAGGGAAGGCTCTGGCTTGATTTGAGGGATTTACTATCATTTTAGACCAATTAGCATGGCTAGACATGTGGGTAAATACAATTACTTATCTTGGGTCTTGTGACTTCCCCTTACTGCCTAGGAAGGTATCTTGGTTTACTTGGGCTGTTATAACAAAAATAACAAAAAGCATAGACTGGTGGCTTAAACAACAACTTATTTCTACAATTCTGGAGCTTGGAAATTCTCGTTTAGGGTGCCAGCATGGTTGGATTCCACTAAGGGCCTGTTCCCTAGTTTGCAGACACCTGTCTTTTCACTGTATCCTCACAAAATGTAGAGAGAGAGAGAGAGATCATCCCTCTTGTGTCTTTTCTTATAAGGGCATTAATCCCATTCATGAGGGCTCCATCCTCATGACCTAATACTCCCAAGGGCCCGACCTTTAAATACCATTACATTGAGGATTAGGCTTTAAATATGGATTTTGGTGGGACACAACCTTCAGTCCATAGAAGTAAACACTCAGACTGGCAACTGCACCAGGTTCACGTACCTGATACCAGTGAGAAACAAAAACATTTTGTCGGAATGTCCAAACAAAAAGAAATTAGATTGGACAGACAAAATCCAATGATGTGCTATATAATCCCACAGAGAGACAAAATATACAAACAGTTATAAAGAGTATATGAGTATGACCATAAAAATTGTGAAGAAGAGGGGGTGGAGCAAGATGGTGGAGGAATAGGAGACCTGGATTTCATCTCCTCTCAGGAATTCAGCTGGATAGGGATCAAACCATTCTGAACAACTACAAACTCAACAGGAGATTGAAGAAAAGAATAGCAACAACTCTCTGAACAGAAAAGCGACCACTTTCTGGAAGGTAGGACGTGTGGAGAAGTGAATCCGAGGCGATATTCGGGAGGATAGACGGCGGGGAAGGGGCCTCCATCAGCCGCTTCTGGCAAGTGATAGAGCAGCGGAGCACAAAATTGGAACTTTTAGGAGTCGGCTCCACTGAGGGACGTTGCTCCGGTGGCTAAGTGGGGGGTGGAAACCTCATGGGACAGTGTGGACTCAAGACCCTTGGAGTCACAGAAAGACAGGGGGTGCCTGAGTGGGGCAGAGCTCCCAGGTATCGGAGCAGGGAAGCCGGCTGCAGAGATGGAGCCCAGGTGCGGGCTCTCAGCTCGGGGTTACCATAAACTGTGATCCGCGGCACAGTCGGGCCACTGCTCCTCCAGGAGGGACCCAACAAACGGCAAATCCGGGGAGACTCACCTTCTTCCCCCAGGAGGAGTGGTGCGGGAGCACACCTCAGGGATCTGCTGGGTTTGGAGACTCCGCACGGGGTTGGGTGCCAGAGATAGAAACACTCAGTCACAGGCCGGGTGAGCACGGAGTGTGGCTGGAGACCGGGGAGACGGGAGTGACTGATGGCTTTTCTCTGGGGGCTCACTGAGGAGCGGGGCCCCCAAGTCTCGGCTCCTCCGAGGCAGAGATTGGGAGGCTGCCATTTTCACTCTCCGCCTCCAAAGCTGTACAGAAAGCTTGCAGGGAACAAAAGCTCCGGAGAGCAAACCTGAGCAGATTACTTAGCACGGAGGGCAAATGCAGGGCAATTCCGCCTTTGGCAAACACATTTGGAAACCACGGCAACAGGCCCCTCCCCCAGAAGATCAGCGAGAACAGCCTGCCAAGACCAAGTTTACCGATCAATGAGAACGGCAGAACTCCAGCGCTAGGGGAATACTGCACATAGAATTCATGGCTTTTTTACAATGATTCTTTAGTCTTTCAAAGTTAATTTTTTTTTTTTACTGTATTTTTTTCTTTTTTTTTTGGAATTTTTCTTTTTCCCTTTTTCAACCAACATCTTATCAATCCCTTTTTTAAAAAACATTTTTATTTTTCATTTTTAGAGTCATATTCTATCCCTTCATAGTAGTTACCTGTATTTTGGGCATATATATATAAGTTGTTCTCTCTTTAAAATTTTGAGATAGTTTCTTCTAACAGATCAAAATATACCCTAAATCTCTAGTGTATGGTTTTTTTCTACTCCCCTGACTGATCACATTCTCTCTTTTTTTTTTCTTTTTTTTTCAATCCTCTTCATTCTTTTTTCAAACAACTTATCAATTCCTTTTATAAAATTTTTTATACTTTCCATCATTACAGTCATATTCCATCCCTTCATCATAGCAACCCTTATTTTTGTACATATATAAATTTTTCTTTCTTTAAAATTTTGGGAGGCACTTTCTTCTAACAGACAAAAATACAACCAAAATCTAGTGTGTGGCACTGATCTATATACCAGCCTGATCATATTTGATCACATCCTGTTTTTTTTTTGGTTTGATTTCTTCTGTTTTTGTTTGTTTTTACCTTTACCTTTATCTATTTCTTTTTTCTTTTTCTCTCTTTCTCTTTCTTTTCCCACTACTTCAGGTCTTTTCTGATTTGTTTAGAGTATATTTTCTGGGGACGTTCTTACCCTGCTAGCGTTTGTTCTCTCATTAATCTATTCTCCTCTGCACAAAATGACAAGACGGAAAAAATCACCTCAACAAAAAGAACAAGAGGTAGTACCAAATGCCAGGGACCTACTCAATACGGACATTAGTATGATGTCAGATCTAAAGTTCAGAATCATCACTTTTAAGATACTAGCTGGGTTTGAAAAAAGCATGGAAGTTATTAGAGAAACCCGTTCTGGAGAAGTAAAAGAACTAAAATGTAACCAAGTAGAAATCAAAAAGGCTATTAATGAGGTGCAATCAAATATGGAGGCAATAACTGCTAGGATAAATGAGGCAGAAGAGAGAATCAGTGATATAGAAGACCAAATGATGGAAAGTAAAGAAGCTGAGAAAAAGAGAGATAAACAACTACTGGATCATGAGGGCAGAATTCAAGAGATAAGTGATACCAAAAGAGAAAACAACATTAGAATAATTGGGATCTCAGAAGAAGAAGAAAGAGAGAGAGGGGCAGAAGGTATAATGGAGCAAATTAAAGCACAGAACTTCCCTAATTTGGGGAAGGAAACAAGCATCAAAATCCAGGAAACAAGAGAACCCCTCTCAAAATCAATAAAAATAGGTCAACAACCCGACATCTAATAGTAAAACTTACGAGTCTCAGAGACAAAGAGAAAATCCTAAAAGCAGCTCGGGAGAAGAGATATGTAACCTACAAGGGTAGAAACATTAGATTGGCAACAGACCTATCCACAGAGACCTGGCAGGCCAGAAAGGACTGGCATGATATAGTCAGAGCACTAAATGAGAAAAATAGGCAGCCAAGAATACTCTATCCAGCTAGGCTGTCATTGAAAATTGAAGGAGAGATAAAAAGCTTCCAGGACAAACAAAAACTAAAGGAATTTGCAAACACGAAACCAGCCCTACAAGAAATCTTGAAAGGGGTGCTCTAAGCCAAGAGAGAGCCTAAAAGCAACATAGACCAGAAAGGAACACAGACAATATACAGTAACAGTCACCTTGCAGGCAATAAAATGGCACTAAATTCCTATCTTTCAATAGTTACCCTGAATGTAAATGGGCTAAATGTCCCAATCAAAAGACACAGGCTATCAGATTGCATTAAAAAACAAGACCTATTGATATGCTGTCTGCAAGAGACTCATTTTAGACCCAAAGACACCCCCCAGATTGAAAGTGGGGGGCTGGAAAACCATTTACCATGCTAATGGACACCAAAAGAAAGCTGGTGTGGCAATCCTTCTATCAGACAAATTAGATTTTAAACCAAAGACTGTAATAAGAGATGAGGAAGGGCACTATGTCCTAATTAAAGGGTCTATCCAACAAGAAGATCTAACAATTGTAAATAACTATGCCCCTAACATGGGAGCAGCCAATTATATAAGGCAATTAATAACAAAAGCAAAGAAATACATCAACAACAATACAATGATAGTGGGGGACTTTAAAAGCCCCCTCACTGAAATGGACAGATCATCTAAGCAAAAGATCAACAAGCAAATAAAGACTTTAAATGACACACTGGACCAAATGGACTTCACAGATATATTCAGAACATTCCATCCCAAAGCAACAGAATACACATTCTTCTCTAGTGCCCATGGAACATTCTCCAGAAGAGATCACATCCTAGGTCATAAATCAGGTCTCAACCAGTACCAAAAGATTGGGATCATTCCCTGACTATTTTCAGACCACAATGCTTTGAAACTAGAACTCAATCACAAGAGGAAACGCAGAAAGAACTCATATACATGGAGGCTAAAGAGCATCCTACTAAAGAATGAATGGGTCAACCAGGAAATTAAAGAAGAATTTAAAAAATTCATGGAAACCAATGAAAATGAAAAGACAACTATTCAAAATCTTTGGGATGCAGCAAAGGCAGTCCTAAGAGGAAAGTATATAGCAATACAAGCCTTTGTCAAGAAACAAGAAAGGTCTCAAGTACACAACGTAACCCTACACCTAAAGGAGCTAGAGAAAGAACAGCAAATAAAGCCTAAACTCAGCAGGAGAAGAGAAATAATAAAGATCATAGCAGAAATCAATGAAATAGAAACCAAAAGAAAGGAGAACAGATCAACGAAACTAGGCGCTGGTTCTTTGAAAGAATTAACAAGATTGATAAACCCCTGGCCAGACTTATCAAAAAGAAAAGAGAAATGACCCAAATCAACAAAATCATGAATGAATGAGGAGAGATCACAACCAAAACCAAAGAAATACAAAAAATGATAAGAACATATTATGAGCAACTGTATGCCAACAAATTAGATAACCTGGAAGACATGGATGCATTCCTAGAGATGTATGAACTACCAAAACTGAACCAGGAAGACATAGAAAACCTAAACAGACCTATAACGACTAAGGAAATTGAAGCAGTCATCAAAAATCTCCCAACAAACCAAAGCCCCAGGCCAGATGGCTTACCAGGGGAATTCTACCAAACATTTCAAGAAGAATTAATACTTATTCTTCTGAAACTGTTCCAAAAAATAGAAATGGAAGGAAAACTTCCAAACTCATTTTATAAGGCCAGCATTACCTTGATCCCAAAACCAGACAAAGACCCCATCCAAAAGGAGAATTATAGACCAATATCCCTGATGAACATGGATGCAAAAATTCTCACCAAAATACTAGCCAATAGGATGCAACAGTACATTAAAAGGATTATCCACGGGCGCCTGGGTGGCTCAGTTGGTTAAGTGACTGCCTTTGGCTCAGGTCATGATCCTGGAGTCCCTGGGTCAAGTCCCGCATTGGGCTCCCTGCTCGGCAGGGAGCCTGATTCTGCCTCTGACCCTCCCCCCTCTCATGTGCTCTCTCTCTCTCATTCTCTCTGTCTCAAAAAAAAAAAAAAAAAAAAAAAAAGGATTATCCACCACGACCAAGTGGGATTTATCCCTGGGCTGCAAGGTTGGTTCAACATCCACAAATCAATCAACGTGATACAATATAGCAACAAAAGAAAGAACAAGAATCATATGATCCTCTCAATAGATGCAGAAAAAGCATTTGACAAAGTACAGCATCCTTTCTTGATCAAAACTCTTCAGAGTATAGGCATAGAGGGTACATACCTCAATATCTTAAAAGCCATCTATGAAAAACCCACAGCGAATATCATTCTCAATGGGGAAAAACTGAGAGCTTTCCCCCTAAGGTCAGGAACATGGCAGGGATGTCCACTCTCACCACTGCTATTCAACATAGTATTGGAAGTCCTAGCCACAGCAATCAGACAACAAAAAGAAATAAAAGGCATCCAAATCAGCAAAGAAGAAGTCAAACTCTCACTCTTTGCAGATGATATGATACTTTATGTGTAAGACCCAAAAGACTCCACCCCAAAACTGCTAGAACTCATAAAGGAATTCAGTAAAGTGGCAGACTATAAAATCAATGTACAGAAATCAGTGGCATTCCTATACACCAACAAGACAGAAGAAAGGGAAATTAAGGAGTCGATCCCATTTACATTTGCACCCCAAACCATCAGATACCTAGGAATAAATCTAACCAAAGAGGCAAAGGATCTGTAATCAGAAAACTGTAAAATACTCATAAAAGCAATTGAGGAAGACACAAAGAAATGGAAACACGTTCCATGCTCATGGATTGGAAAAACAAATATTGTGAAGATGTCAATGCTACCTAGAGCAATCTACACATTCAATGCAATCCCCATCAAAATGCCATCCACTTTTTTCAAGGAAATTGAACAAATAATCCTAAAATTTGTATGGAACCAGAAAAGACCCCGCATAGCCAGAGGAATGTTGAAAAAGAAAAGCAAAGCTGGTGGCATCACAATTCTGGACTTCCAACCCTAATACAAAGCTGTCATCATCAAGACAGTATGGTACTGGCACAAAAACAGACACATCGAAGAATGGAACAGAATAGAGGTCCCAGAAGTGGACCCTCAACTCTATGGTCAACTCATCTTTGACAAAGCAGGAAACAATGTCCAATGGAAAAAAGACAGTCTCTTCAACAAATGGTGTTGGGAAAATTGGATAGTCACATGCAGAAGAATGAAACTGGACCATTTCCTTACACAACACACAAAAATAGACTCCAAATGGTTGAAAGACCTCAGTGTGAGACAGGAGTCCATCAACATCCTAAAGGAGAACACAGGCAGCAACCTCTTCGACCTCAGCCGCAGCAACTTCTTCCTAGAAACATCACCAAAGGCAAGGGAAGCAAGCGGAAAAATGAACTATTGGGACTTCATCAAGATAAGAAGCTTTTGCAAAGCCAAGGAAACAGTCAACAAAACCAAAAGACAACTGACACAATAGGAGAAGATATTTGCAAATGACATATCAGATAAAGGGCTAGTATCCAAAATCTATAAAGAACTTATCAAACTCAACACCCAAAGAACAAAGAATCCAATCAAGAAATGGGCAGAAGACATGAACAGACATTTTTCCAAAGAAGACATCCAAATGGCCAACAGACACATGAAAAAGTGCTCAATATCGCTCGGCATCAGGGAAATCCAAATCCAAACCTCAATGAGATACCACCTCACACCAGTCAGAATGGCTAAAATTAACAAGTCAGGAAATGACAGATGTTGGTGGGGATGTAGAGAAAGGGGAACCCTCCTACACTGTTGGTGGGAATGCAAGCTGGTGCAGCCACTCTGGAAAACAGTATGGAGGTTCCTCAGAAAGTTGAAAATAGAGCTACCATATGATCCAGCAATTGCACTACTGGGTATTTACCCCAAAGATACAGAAGTAGGGATCCAAAAAGGTACATGCACCCCGATGTTTATAGCAGCAATGTTCACAATAGCCAAACTGTGGAAAGAGCCAAGATGTCCATCGACAGATGAATGGATAAAGAAGAAGTGGTATATATATACAACGGAATATTATGCATCCATCAAAAGGAATGAGATCTTGCCATTTGTAATGACGTGGATGGAACTGGAGGGTATTATACTGAGCAAAATAAGTCAAACAGTGAAAGACATATATCATATGACCTCACTGATATGAGGAATTCTTAATCTCAGGAAACAAACTGAGGATTGCTGGAATGGGGTTTGGGGTGGGAGGGATGGGGTGACTGGGTGATGGACACAGTGTAGGGTATGTGCTCTGGTGAGTGCTGTGAATTGTGCAAGACTGTTGAATCTCAGATCTGTACCTCTGAAACAAATAATGCAATATATATTAAGGAAAAAAAAAAGAAGGAGGTAGCAGGAGGGGAAGAATGAAGGGGGGAAAATCAGAGGCATAGACAAACCATGAGAGACGATGGACTCTGAAAAATAAACTGAGAGTTCTAGAGGGGAGGGGTTTGGGAGGATGGGTTAGCCTGGTTATGGGTATTGAGGAGGGCACGTTCTGCATGGAGCACTGGGTGTTATGCACAAAAAATGAATCATGGAACACTACATCTAAAACTAATGATGTAATGTATGGGGATTAACATAACAATAAAATTTTTTTTAAAAAAGTTGTGAAGAAGAATTGAGAGAAGGTATTTTAAGAATCCATTTCTTATTATAGAAAACAGAGAAGAAAATAGAAGGACATTACTTACCTGCATGAATTAAATTTAAAAAAAACCTTGAGGAGGGACTTATTCTTTACAATGAAGTGTGGATATAGACCCGGTGTTTTCTTCTCATGAAAATGATACTAGGGAAAACATGAATAGAAATACACATTAAATATATTGTTTGTTTAAGGACTGCCTAGGTTGTGAATATGAGTTTTTCAATTTGCACAAATACAGGTGTATTTTATTTTAATTTATTTTTTTAAATTTAAATTCAATCAATTAACATATAATGTATTATTAGTTTCAGAGGTAGAGGTCAGTGATTCATCCGACTTTTATTTATTTTTTTATTTTAAAGATTTTATTTATTTATCTATTTGACAGAGAGAGAGAGAGCACAAGCAGGGAGAGTGGCAGACAGATGGAGAAGCAGAACCCCAGCTGAGCAGGGAGGCCGACTCAGAGCTCAATCCCCGGACTCCAGGATCATGATCTGAGTGGAAGGCAGACGCTTAACTGATTGAGCCATCCAAGCACCCCATCAGTCATTTTTTTTAAAAATTATTTTTATTTATTTGAAAGAGAGAGAGAGAGAGCACAAACAGGCAGAGCAGTAGCAGAGGGGGATGGAGAAGCAGGCTCCCCGCTAAGCAGGGAGCCCAACACAGAGCTTGAGCCCAGGACCCAGGGATCATGACCTGAGCCTAAGGCAGATGCTTAACTGACTGAGCCACACAGGTGCCCATTTTTTCTATTTTTTTTCATCACTTATATAAATCCCAGTCCTCAATACATCATGTGCTCTCCTTAATGTCCATCACCAAGTTACCCTATCCCCCACCCACTCCCCTCTGAAATCCTCAGTTTATTTCCTATGATTAAGAGTCTCTTATGGTTTGTCTCCTTCTCTGATTATGTCCTATGTTATTTTTACCTCTCTTCCCCTATGATCCTCTGTTTTGTTTCTTAAATTCCACATATGAGTGAGATCATACGATAAGTGTCTTTCTCTGATTCACTTATTTCACTTAGCATCAAACCCTCTAGGTCCATCCACATCATTGAAAATGGCAAGATGTCATTTTTTTTGATGGCTGAGTAATATTGCATTGTATATACATACCACATCTTCTTTATCCATTCACCTGTTGGACATCTGGGCTCTTTCCATAGTTTGGCTGTTGTGGACATTGCTGCTATAAACATTGGGGTGCAGGTGCCCCTTCAGAACACTACATTTGAATCTTTGGGGTAAATAACCAGTAGTGCACTTGCTGGGTCATAGGGCAGCTCTATTTTCAACTTTTTGAGGAACCTCCATTCTGTTTTTCAGAGTGGCTGCACTAAGTTGCATTCTCACCAATGGTGCAAGAGGGTTCGACTTTCTCTGCATTCTTGCCAGCATCTGTCATTTCCCGCTTGTTAATTTTAGCCATTCCAACTGGTGTGAGGTGGTACTTCATTATGGTTTTGATTTGTATTTCCATGATGACAAGTGATGTGGAACATTTTTTCATGTGTCTGTTGGCAATTTGGATGTCTTCTTTGAAGAAATGTCGGTTCTGTCTTCTGCCCCATTCTTTTTTTTTTAAATTTTTTTATTGTTATGTTAATCACCTTACATCACATCATTAGTTTTTGATGTAGTGTTCCATGATTCATTGTGCAAAACACCCAGTGCTCCATGCAGAATGTGCCCTCTTTAATACCCATCACCAGGCTAACCCATCCTCACATCCCCCTCCCCTCTAGAACCCTCAGTTTGTTTTTCAGAGTCCATTGTCTCTCATGGTTCGTCTACCCCTCCGATTTCCCCCCTTCATTCTTCCCCTCCTGTTATCTTCTTCTTCTTTTTTTTTTTCCTTAACATATATTGCATTATTTGTTTCAGAGGTACAGATCTGAGATTCAACAGTCTTGCACAATTCACAGCTCTCACCATAGCACATACCCTCCCCAATGTCTATCACCCAGCCACACCATCCCTCCCACCCCACCCCCCACTCGAGCAACCCTCAGTTTGTTTCCTGAGATTAAGAATTCCTCATATCAGTGAGGTCATATGATACATGTCTTTCCCTGATTGACTTATTTCGCTCAACATAACACACTCCAGTTCCATCCACGTCATTGCAAATGGCAAGATCTCATTCCTTTTGATGGCTGCATAATATTCCATTGTATATATATACCACATCTTCTTTATCCATTCATCTGTCAATGGACATCTTGGCTCTTTCCACAGTTTGGCTGTTGTGGACATTGCCTTCTGCCCCATTCTTGATTGGATTATTAGTTCTTTGGGTGTTGAGTTTGATAAGTTCTTTATAGATTTTGGATACTAGCCCTTTCATCTGATAAGACATTTGCAACTATCTTCCCCCATTCTGTTAGTTGTCTTTTAGTTTTATCAACTATTTCCTTTTCTATGCAAAAGCTTTTTATCTTGATGAAGTCCCACAGTTCATATTTCCATTTGTTTCCCTTGCCTTTGGAGATGTGTCTAGCAAGAAGTTGCTGCAACCAAGGTCACAGAGGTTACTGCCTCTGTTCTCCTCTAGGATTTTGATGGATTCCTGTCTCACATTTCTGTCTTTCATCCATTTTGAGTCTATTTTTGTATATGGTGTAAGGAAATGGTTCAGTTTCATTCTTCTGCATATGGCTGTTCAATTTTCCCACGCCATTTGTTGAAGAGACTGTCTTTTTTCCTTTGGATTTTTTTTCCTGCTTTGTTGAAGATTAGTTGACAATAGAGTTGAGGGCCCATTTCCAGACTCTCTATTCTGCTCCATTGATCTATGTGTCTGTTTTGGGCCAGTATGATACTATCTTGATGATTCTAGCTTTGTAATAGAGCTTGAAGTATGGAATTGTGAGGACACCAGCCTTGGTTTTCTTTTTCAACATTCCTTTGGTTATTTGGGGTCTTTTCTGGTTCCATACAAATTTTAAGATTATTTGTTCCATTTCTGTGAAAAAAGTTGATGGTATTTTGATAGGGATTGCATTGAATGTATAAATTGCTCTAGGTAGCTTAGACATTTTAACAATATTTGTTCTTCCAATCTATGAGCATGGAACGTTTTTCCATTCCTTTGTGTCTTCCTCGATTTCTTTCATGAGTATTCTATAGTTTTCCAAGTACAAATACTTTGCCTCTTTGGTTAGATTTATTCCTAGGTATTTTATAGTTTTGGGTGCAATTGTAAATGGGAGCAAGTCATTAATTTCTCTTTCTTCTGTCTCATTGTTGGTGTATAAAAATGCCACTGATTTCTGTGCATTGATTTTATATCCTGCTACTTTGCTGAATTCCTGTATGAGTTCCAGCAATTTAGGGGTCAAGTCTTTTTGTTTTTCCACTTAGAGTATCATGTCATCTGCAAAGAGTGAGAGTTTGACTTCTTCATTGCCGATTTGGATGCCTTTTATTTCTTTTTGTTGTCTGATTGCTGAGGCTAGGACTTCTAGTAGTATGTTGAACAACAGTGGTGAGAGTGGACATCTCTATCATGTTCCTGACCTTAGGGGAAAAGCTCTCAGTTTTTCCTCATTGAGAATGATATTCACTGTGGGCTTTTCATTTATGGCTTTTATGATATTCAGGTATGTATCCTCTATCCCTATGCTGTGAAGAATTTTAATCAAGAAAAGATGCTGTACTTCAGCAAATGCTTTTTCTACATCTATTGAGGGGATCATATGATTCTTGTCCTTTTGTTTATTAATGTAATGTATCACACTGATTGATTTGCAAATGTTGAACCACCCTTGCAGCCCAGGAATAAATCCAACTTAGTTGTGGTGAATAATCCTTTTAATGTATTGTTGGATCTTATTGGCTAGTATTTTGGTGAGTATTTTGGCATCCATGTTCATCAGGGATATTGGTCTTTAATTCCCCTTTTTGGTGGGCTTTTTTCTGGTTTGGGGATCGAGGTAATGCTCCCTTCATAGAAAGAGTTTGGAAGTTTTCCTTCCATTTCTTTTTTTTTTTTTTAAAGCTTCAGTAGAATAGGTATTAATTCTTCTTGAAATGTTTGGTAGAATTCCCCTGGGAAGCCATCTTGCCCTGGACTCTTATTGGGAGATTTTTGATTACTGCTTCAATTTCCTTGCTGGTTATGAGTCTGTTCAGGTTTTCTGTTTCTTCCTGGGTCAGTTTTGGTAGCTGATACATCTCTAGGAATGCATCCATTTCTTCCAGATTGCCTAATTTGTTGACATATAGTTGCTCATAATATGTTCTTATAATTCTTTGTACTTCTTCAGTGTTGGGTGTGAAATCTCCTCTTTCATTCATGATTTTATTTATTTGAGCCCTTTCTTTTTTTCTTTTGGATAAATCTGGGTTTATCAATCTTATTAATTCTTTCAAAGAACCAGCTCCTAGTTTCATTGATCTGTTCTACTGTTCTTTTGGTTTCTATTTCATTGATTTCTGCTCTGATCTTTATTATTTCTCTTCTCCTGCTGGGTTTAGGTTTTATTTGCTGTTTTTCTCCAGCTCCTTTAGATGTAAAGTTAGGCTGTATATTTGAGACCTTTCTTATTTCTTGAGAAAGTCTTGTATTGATATAAACTCCCCTCTTAGGACTGACTTTGCTACATCCCAAAGGTTTTAAACAGTTGTGTTTTCATTTTCATTTGTTTCTATGAACTTTTTAAATTCCTCTTTAATTTCCAGGTTGACCCATTCATTCTTTAGTAGGATGCTCTTTAGTGGAATGCTCTGAATATATCTGTGAAGTCCATCTGGTCCAGTGTGTCATTCAAAGTCCTTGTTTCCTTGTTGATCTTCTCCTTAGAAGGAATGAGTCCAGGGGCGCCTGGGTGGCTCAGATGGTTAAGCGTCTGCCTTCGGCTCAGGTCATGATCTCAGGGGTCCTGGGATCGAGTCCTGCATCAGGCTCCCTGCTCCTTGGGAGCCTGCTTCTCCCTCTGCCTTTCTCTCTCACTCTGTCTCTCATGAATAAAAAAAAAAAAAAAAAAAAAAAGGAATGAGTCCATTGCAGTGAGTGGGGTGTTAAAGTCCCCTAGTATTATTGTATTATTATCAATGTGTTTCTTCAATTTTGTTTTTAATTCGTTTATATAATTGGCTGCTCCCATGTTATGGTCATGAATATTTACAATCATTAGTTCTTGTGGATAGACCCTTTAATTATGATATAGTGTCCTTCCTCTTCTCTTATTACAGTCTTTGGTTTAAAATCTAATTAGTCTCATATAAGGATTGCCACCCCAGCTTTTTTTTTTTTTTTTTTTTTTTTTTGACGTCCGTTAGCATGATAAAATATTTTCAATCCCCTTGCTTTAAATCTGGACGTGTCTTTGGGTCTAAAATGAGTCTTGCAGACAGCATATCTATGCTATGTGTCTTGCTTTTTTCTCCAATCTGACACCCCATTTCTTTTGATTGGGGAATTTAGCCCATTTACATTCAGAGTAACTATTGAAAGGTATGAATTTAGTGCCATTATATTACCTGTTAAGTCACTGTTTCTATCTATTGTCCCTTTTCCTTTCTGGTCTATGTTACTTTTGGGCTCTCTCTCCACTTAAAAGATCCCTTTTAATATTTCTTACAGGATTGGTTTAGTGATCACAAAAAATCTTTTAGTTTCTGTTTTCCTAGAAGATTTTTATCTCTCCTTCTATTTTGAATGACATCCTAGCTGGATAAAATATTCTTGGCTGCATATTTTTCTCATTTATCACCCTGAATATATCATGCCAGTCTTCTCTGGCCTGCCAGGTCTCTATGGATAGGTCTGCTGCCCATCCCCCCTCCCCCTCCCCTCTGAAACCCTCAGTTTGTTTCCCGGGGTCCCCCTAGTCTATCATAGTTTGTTTCCCTTTCTGATTTCTCCCCCTTCAGTTTTCCCTCCTTTCCCTTATGGTCCTCTGTGCTATTGCTTATGTTCTATGTATTAGTGAAACCATATGATAATTGTCTTTCTCTGCTTGACTTATTTCACTAACATAATCCCCTCCAGTTTCATCCATGTTGATGCAAATTGTGGGTATTCATCATTTATGATGGCTGAATAATATTCCATTTTATATATGTACCACATCCTCTTTATCCATTTATTTGTTGAAGGGTATCTTGGCTCCTTCCAGAGCTTGGCTATTGTGAACACTGCTGCTATGAACATTGGGGTGCATGTGCCCCTTTTTTTCACTACATCTGTATCTTTGGGGTAAATACCTAGAAGTGCAATTCCTGGGTCATAGGGTAGCTCTATTTTTAACATCTTGAGCAACCTCCACATTGTTTTCCAGAGTGGCTGTACCAGCTTGCATTCCCACCAACAGTGTAAGAGGGTTCCCCTTTCTCTACATCCTTGCCAACATTTGTTGTTTCCTATTTTGTTAATTTTTGCCATTCTAACTGGTGTAAGGTGGTATCTTATTGTGGTTTTGATTTGAATTTCCCTGATGGCTAGTGATGTTGAGCATTTTTTCATGTCTCTGTTAGCCACTTGTATGTCTTCTTTGGAGAAGTGTCTGTTCATGTCTTCTCTCCATTTTTTGACTGGGTTATTTGTTTTTTGAGTGTTGAGTTTGAGAAGTTCTTTATAGATCTTGGATATCCAGCTAGTATCTTTATAATTGTTACTCTGAACTCTAGTTCCAACATCTTACTTATATCCATACTGATAGGTCCCTGGCAGTTGGTACTTCCTCTTATTCTCTTTTTTGAGATGAGTTTTTCCAGAAAAGAATAGATGAATGAGAGAACAAAATACTAAAATGGCAACAAGAACCCCAGAGAAATATACACTAAACAAATCAGAAGAGACCTGAAACTGAAAAAAAGAAAAAAATTATATTAAAAAAGAGAGAGAAAATAATCAGACAGGTGAACAGAATAGAGTAATATACTGGATTTGTGTGTATTTTGGTCTGTTTGTTAGAAAACTAAATCCCAAAATTGTAAAAAAAGCAAAACTTACATATGCTCAAAAATAAAATTAAATACAATGAAAGGATAGAATGTATCTGTAAAAATGAAAATTAAAAGGCAAAAAAAGAGAGAGAAAAAAAGGAAAGAAGGAATATAAACAGAGAGATGAACAGAACAGAGCAATACACTATATCCTGAGTGTATTTTGTTTGGTTTGTTAGAAGAAACTACATCTCAAAATTGTAAAGAAAGAAAAACATATATATACAAAAATAAAATTAAATACAATGAAAGGATAGAATGTAACTGTAAAAATTAAAATTTAAAAAGACTTTAACAAAACAAAAAGAAGAAGAAGAAAAAGAGAATATGATCAGACAGGTGAACAGAACAGAGCCACACACTAGATTCTGGGTGTATTTTGATCTGTTTGTTAGAAATAACTGCATCCCAAAATTGTAAAGAAAGAAAAACTTATGTACATACAAAAATAAAATTAAATAAATGAAAGGGTAGAATGTAACAGTAAAAATAAAAATTAAAAAAGATTTTTTTAAAAAGTTGATAAAATAAGAAATTGGTTGAAAAAAGAAAGAGAATATAAATTAAAATTGAAAGACTAAAGAATCGTGGGAAAACCAAACCAAACCAAAACATCAATTCTATATACTATTTTCCCCTAGCACTGGAGTTTTGCAGTTCTGTGTGATACATAAACTTGGTCTTGGTGGGATGTTCTTGCGGATCTTCTGGGGGAGGGGCCTGTTGTGTTGTTTCTCAAGTGTATTTGCCCCAGGCAGAATTGCACCGCCCTTGCCAGGGTCCAGGCTAAGTAATCTGCTCTGGATTGCTCTATGTGGCTTTTGTTCCCTGAAGGCTTTCCACTCCACTTTAGAGGATGAAAATGAAAATGGCGGCCTCTTAATCTCCAGTCGCAGAGCTAAAAGCTCAGGTCCCCACTCCTCAGTGAGCCCTCAGAGAAAAGCAGTCAATCACTCTTGTAACCCTCCTCTCTGTCCTCACTTTGGGCTCACCGAGCCTATGACAGAGTGTTTCTATCTCAGGCACACAACCCTGTTTTAAATCTCCAAGCCCTGCAAACTCCTGCAGCGCATACCGCACCACTCCTGGGGGAAGGAGGGGGTCTTGTCAGGGTTCTGCCGCTGGCTGGGCCACATCTTGGAAAGCAGTACCCCAACTGTGCTGAGGTTTGCAGTATATGGGAATCCTGAGCTGAGAACCCACTCCTGGGCTCGCTAATTGCAGTTGGCTTCCCTGCTCTGATGCTTGGGAATTCTGCCACACTCAGGCACCCCCAGTCTTCCTGTGACCCTGGGGATCCTGAGACCACACTGTCCCACCAGGGATTCTTCGCCACCTGAGCGCCTTTCAGGCAGGGACATCCCTCACCAGAGCAGACTTCTAAAAGTTAAGATTCTGTGCTCCACTACTATTACCACTCTCTAGTAGCTGGCTTATATAGGCTCCCACCCCCCGAGGTTTATCTTCCCATATATTGTCTTGGATTCACTTCTCTGCACCTCCTACCTTGAAGAAAATGGTTGCTTTTCTATTTGTGGAGCTGCAGCTACTCCTTTCTTGGATCTCCAGTTGAGTTCTCAGGTATTCAGAATGATTTGATAGCTATCTTGCTGAATTCCTGAGACCAGACCAAACTAAGGTCTCCTACTCCTCCATCATCTTGGACTCCCACAGGTGTATTTTAAATGCTTTGTCCCCTGCAGTTCTGTCACTATTGGCTCTACCTTTGATGCTCTGTTTTATCATTTTTTGGCTCCAGAAAGGATTTTCTTTTTTGTTCTGTTATTTTATATTTTGCTTCTTTGATGTAGGGCTTGACTGTTATGTTGCAAAAGCACACTTCCCAAGTTTAAGGAAAAACAAACAATGCTCAACACCTACACATATGGCCTCATTTAACAATTTCTTTCCTTACAATTAATCCAAAGAGAGTTGAGGTGCCTTGCTTCCTCTATTCATCAAGGTGATTGTCAATTGAAAAGGAGGAAAGTAACAAAGAAGCTAACCCTTCAGACGCTCTAAAAAAAAAAAAAAAAAAGCCAAGAAGAGAGGGAACTCTTTAGAAAGCATTTGCAATTTAAAGTGCATTTTAAATTATCCTGGTAGATTGTCCAGTGTTTCATGTATTGCAGGTCAATGAATACAAAGAACATTATTGAGCATTTTCTTTATTTTATTTTTGTGTGTGTATCAGCTTGAGTTTAGAATGCTCTGAAAACCTTTGCTGGCACCCAAAGTAGAGAAAAAACAAAGATGTTCATTGCATTGTTATGTATAAAAGAAAACAATTACGGGGTACCTGGGTGGCTCAGTCATTAAGCGTCTGCCTTTGGCTCAGGTCATGATCCCAGGGTCCTGGGTCCCAACATGGGGCTTGGGCTCCCTGCTCGGCGGGAAGCCTGCTTCTCCCTCTCCCGCTCCCCCTGCTTGTGTTCCCTCTCTCGCTGTGTCTCTCTCTGTCAAATAAATAATAATAATAAAAGAAAACAATTACAAACAATTTAAATATACAAATATATAGGATATTTTAATAAACTATGGTGTATCTACTGAATAGGCAGACACTTAAAGCAATATTTCTGAAAATTTTAAAAATAGTCAATAAATACTGTTTTATATTAAGTAAAACAAATCACTCAATGTATATGAATGTTCATAATAGTTTTATTATTAATATAAAAAAACTGGAAATAATCCAAATGTTTCTTAGAATGTGAATGCATAAACAAGATTGTGGTAGATTCATATAATGGGAATACTATGCAATAATAAAAAGAGCAAACTACTAATATGTGAACAAATCTCAAAAATGTTGAGTGAATAAAAGCCAGACACAAAAATTATATACTCTGTTTCCATATATTAATTTCTAGAATAGGCAAAACTAATCTAAGTGAACAAAGAACAGATCAGTGCTAATTTGAAGCATCGGTTACGAGGGACTCACTGCAAAGGGACACAAGGAACTACATTGGGTGGTATAAATGTTCTATATCTTGATACTGATGGTGGTTACACTGGAGTATTATTTGTCAAAAATCATCAAGTTGTATACTTAAATTTTATGCACTTTATTATATAATTATCCCCAATGGTGATTTAAAACTGATATGTAGTACAATTCAATGATGTGAAATAAATAAGAAACTATGCATAGAAAAATACTATGAAGAATACTAATTAGTGTTAAAACATTTACATTCATTATGTCTAGGTATAGAATTAACAGTAATTTTTTCTCCTAGTTGACTGTTTTATTCAATCTTTATTAGATGCATATATTATATTTTCAATTTTATATATTTATATACTATATCTATCTATCCACCTGTTTTTTTTGTCCCGTTTTTTTTGTCCATCTGTTTCCCCATCCACCCATCCATCTACCTTCTTTTACCTTCTT
This sequence comes from Mirounga angustirostris, assembly GCF_029215605.1. Lineage (NCBI taxonomy): Eukaryota > Metazoa > Chordata > Mammalia > Carnivora > Phocidae > Mirounga > Mirounga angustirostris. The sequence goes on from NW_026991723.1 coordinate 33,709,640, forward strand.
AAATTATTACTGGCATGTAGAACTGCAGTAACAGATATATATATATAAATTATATATATAAATTATATATATAAATTATATATATAAATATATATAAATATATATATAATTTTTTAAAGTGTGCTTTAAAGCCCCTAGTGTTATAACCATCTCGTTTTTGATGAATTAACTTGAGGATGCCTTCTCAATTAGTTTTGTTCTTATGCCTTCTTCTGTGCCTCCCTGATGTGGGCAGTCAGTCCAGAGAAAATTAATAAAACTGTTGATGTCTTTAAAAAGAGTCAGGCTTATTGACTGTTTAGAATGCTTTGATCATTCATTTTGTCAGGATCAAAGAATAGGTACTATTGATTACCTAGTGTTCTATGTGGACTTGTGTGTATGACACAAAGATTACTTGAATAGCATTGACTGTTGTCTCTAGAATCTTAAAGAAAATGGAGGTGATTCTCCTGGGAGGCTGTCTTTCTGAGCAAGAACAAAATAACATCAGCTACAATAACCAAAAAAAAAGGACCTAAAAGAATAATAATAATAATAAAATGTCTTGGTACTTAAACATTTACAAAACACTTTTACCCATAATAATTTCTGTGAAGTTATAATCCTGTGAGGTAGACAGGAGAAAATTATAGACCTGCTTTTCAGATGAAGACACTGAAGCTTGAGAGAATGGTCACACACTTAGATGACAGAGCCACCATGCAAGTCCAGGACTCCTCAAGTATTATTACCTCTATTTGCTTTGGTGAATTTTTAAATATCCCCTTTCTTTTATCCCCAGATTGCCATTCATGGAAACTTTCCCTTCTTCTGGGTTGAATAAACAGGAAAAGGTCCTTTTTAGTAAATCTAATTGTTACTATTATTGAGACTTTCTCTGTTTTCCTCTTCATTTGAAGTTGGGGAGAATGAAATGTCTCTTATAGCTTACAAATTTTGGGGGGTCACATCCATAAAATTCACTAAAATCTGAAGACGTGGGTACATAAAGACAACCAACTGGCTTGACCATGTTTTCTTTCTCTGGCCTAAGTGTCCATATTCTGGATCCAACAGAAACCCGACTGATTTGTGAGTGTGGGTTATTGACAACTGAGTAGAAATAGTGGTAGTGCAGCTATACACACAATTTCAGTGAAGGTATTTAAACCAAAGCATTTCCTGACTTGGATAAACAAATTTTCATTCTTGGCTTTACAACTTACTCTGTAATCAATCAGTTTTAGGATACAGAAAGTTTCTTCCACAAAACCTTTTGTTCCCCAGGAAAACGCTTTTGGTTGCCAGATAAATTAGTGCCAAAAGACATATTTTACCAAAACATTTGTTTTATAGATTTCATGTTTACATATCCAGAAACCTGATTACTTTTCTTATTGGCATGAACACTTCTTTCCTCATTTAAAACAAAAGCAAAAACCTTTATCTGAGTTCCCCATTAAAAAGCAATTGAAAATATTTCAAAGAAGGTAGTTACTCTTTCACTATCATATAAGCTAAAATGCAATGAAATACCAATGCTATTAACCAACTCATGTAGGTTTATGATTTTAATTAACTTCATTTTTTCCAAAAATAATGAAATCAAAGGTAACAAAATCATCTGATGAGGAGAAGGAAATAGTATTTCTGAATCATTAAAGAAAGCCAAGAGAAACTGCCTATGGACAATTGGCTTAATCTAAGAGTTAATCTTTTTCTGCCTGAAGTTTCACTGAGCAGATGTTCCATTTTTCTCATTTTTCTTATCTTTTTGATATATGGTTTAAAAACACCCAGGGGAAAATTTAAAATTTCATGAAAGATGATGGTTTAGGACCCTTTTTATATCTTCCAGAATTTTCTTCTTCAGGCAGATTATTCAATAGGAATTCATGTTTGAAAATAATTGTAAACCCTGAGAATCCATGTGCTTAAAAATAAAGAACTCATTCAAGCAATGTGTAGAACACAATAGACTCTAGGGAGAAATGTTGTTTGCAATGTAGTTGCTCTGAGTTTTGAAATAATTGTTTTGCCCCCTGCTTTTTTTTGTACATAGGGGCAATTCCTATCAATCACATTAACTCCTTCTTTTATTTTTAATTCCAAATTTAATTAATAAATCAAATATATTTTACTTGCTTAGGGTAGTCAAAGGGAGGTTCATCCAACATGCACTTTCTTCTGCCTACCTACATTGTTACTATAATGTAAAACTGGAGTAAAATGTAGAAATGCACAAAGAACGAGAAAAGAACCTGGTTAGCAGCATGATGACTTAGGTCATAACAGGACCAGTTGGAAGTATGATAATGCAGAATTTACTCATTCATTCATTCATTCAACTATACCTGGTACTTAAGATTATTAAAGTCAGAATACTGCTATTTTGCAAATGACAAGATCTGGCTCTTGTTTCAGTTGTTAAAGTTATTAGTCAGAAAACTGTTGATTGGATGTTGACAAGATCTTGGTCTCTCTATTGTTATTTTCAGGTCATTCTTTGGTATTTTTGAATGTACTGGACAGACATCCAATCAGTCAAGAAAAATAGATCCCTTCTACCAACCCAACATGACCATCATCACAATCATACTTAATTTTGTTATGTAGGATACTGTTTAAAAACAAGTAGAGAGCTCCCTGCCACCCAACACCCTCTCCCCCAAGCTAAAAAAGCACCAAATAAATGTAAGAATGGGCTACTTTCATACAAGTAGGCTGGGTAAGTTTCTCAAATCCAATTTGTGGGTGAGTAGACATTGGTGGAGGGTAGAGAATGAGAGGTCCTGTTCAAGATGTGCAAGTTCTGATTTCTGCCTGATATACCCTTATAGAACAGATCTGTCCCTCTCTTCCTGCCCACACCTCTGTCATTCCAAGAAAGAAAGTGTAGCTCAATTATTAAAAACATGGGCTCTGGGGGGAAAAAAAAAGAACATGGGCTCTGGAGTCAGAAAGGCCTGGGTTTCATTAATTCCCAGGCTCTGCCACTTAATAATTGCATTAGCTTGGATATGTTACTTTAATTTTCTAAGTTAATGCCCTAATATGTAAACTGGGAAAAATAATAATACCTGTCTTAGAGTGTTATTATAATCAAACAATTAACAAGACACCTAGCATAAACATGTTCAGAATGATTATTGTTATTAAAATCTTTTCATAGTCTAAGTTTAAAATAATACAAAAATGAATGGAAATATTTATCTTCTATATCCTAAAAAGTATATATTTACTATATTTCTATATTGATATAGATATTGATATAGGTATATCTCTCTATATATCTCTACATAGATATATATCTCTTTATATCGATATATCTATATCTATAGAGATATATCGATATCAATATATAGATATGCAAACTAAACATACATGTGTAATTTTTAAATGGAAGTATCTTTATTGCTTTTAGTAAGTGATCATTGCAGTGACATTCAAATAATACAGAGAAAGTAATTCAGATGATGACTGCACAGAGAGCAGAGACGGATGAGAAAAAGCTCTAATCATCACCAGAGGAAACTGAATGAGGCCTCCGGACTCTCTGCTTCCAGTCACTTCACAAATAAGAGGAACCTCTGAGGACCTGTGGTGTAAGAACTGGACAAATACAACCAAAGAATACAGAAGCTAATTTATTATAATAAAGTGTAAGCACTGTTTGTACCGTACATGCTGCCAGACCCCATTTTCTGATGACTACATAATTGTTCACAGCATTGTTTGAGGATTATTTGTTTTAAGGATCCATGGAATACTACCGAGTCTGTGAAAAACTCTAGATTAAAGAACTGCCAGAGGGCCATTCCCTAGGATCCTAGACAATATCAGAGCTTTTGAAATATTGTCATCAAAGATATCACTAACTAAAACGCAAAGGATTTTACCTCCGAAATTTTTATGATGTATCATAATTTTCTCTCATGGACTTTTTCTGTTCCTTTCCCACTTAGGAGTTTGCCTCCATCCTTTGCCTATCGAAACATCCACAAACTGGGCACCTGGGTGGCTCAGTTGGTTAAGCGACTGCCTTCGGTTCAGGTCATGATCCTGGAGTCCCTGGATCGAGTCCCGCATCGGGCTCCCTGCTCGGCAGGGAGCCTGCTTCTCCCTCTGACACTCCCCCCTCTCATGTGCTCTCTCTCTCATTCTGTCTGTCTCAAATAAATAAATAAAATCTTTAAAAAAAAAAAAAGAAAAAAAAAAAGAAAAAAAAAAAAAAAGAAACACCCACAAACTGTAGAGTGTATACACTGTTCAAAAGAAGGCTAGGGACCTTCGGCTCAGGTCATGATCCTGGAGTCCCAGGATCGAGTCCCGCATCGGGCTCCCTGCTCAACAGGGAGTCTGCTTCTCCCTCTGACCCTCACCCCTCTCATGCTCTCTGTCTCTCATTCTCTCTCTCAAATAAATAAATAAAATCTTTAAAAAAAAAAAAAAAAGAAGGCTAGGGAAAGGACTCACTTCTCTAATCATGTACCAGAAGTTGTCCCCTGTACACTGCGAAAGAAAAGGTTGACCTTACTGTACCTCTGTCCCTGTCTACATGTAGAGCCCTGGTTTAATGGAGGGAGAGCTCCATGCAAAGACTGTTTCTTTGTTTGATATACTAAGAATTGTTACATAAGAATGGTGGCACTTACACTGAGGTGGGAAAATTTCTCAAATGAGAGTGAAACTGTTGTGGAAAAATAAAAAATCAGACCAGTGAGAGACCAAGTGACACTAGGAGAAGTAGGAGAACTCGATTTATTTTATGCGGGTGGACCCAGATGAGCTCGTGCTTGAAGTTCTGGCTCCTGGGCAACAGGGTTATAGGGCTTTTATAGGGGACTGCAGGCAGTTAGGTTCCAAGGGCTGTGCTGACTGCTGATAGGTGGGTTTAAACTGGGGAGGGGTGCCGGAGTCCAGCTCCATCCGGGGTGGGTCTCTCATAGGAAAGGACGGCGTCCGTGAATGAGGAGACACAGACACAGGATCAGGTTGCAAGCATCTCCTCCTGACAGCCTCGGAGGAACTTTATTTATGTTAGGATATTTTTGTTTTTCCAAATCTTAGATCATTTTCTGGATTACAGCCATAGCCTTCTTTCATTTTTCCTTTGTAATGATTAACATGACCTTTATTGATTTCTGCTTATTGACTCTCGCTAAAACTAAAAAAACAGTACGCAAAGAGAAAGGTGCTAGACAGAGCATGACCATCTTGTTATTTTGTTCTATAGAAACTAATTCTTTGTGGAATTAGTTTCATTATGATTGCTTAGATAGGCGTAACTAAGATGAGTAGTCACTTTATCATGAAACCCCAGAAATATTCCCACAATTATAAAGATTGCCATAAACAAAATGAAAGAGAATAGCAGGAGCCAGCTGTGGAGTCTTCTCTTTTCAGGATCGTCCCCCATATTTGGACTTTGTCAAACAGCATGAGTAGCTTGGCTCGCACCAGAGGGGGGCTGCTTTAGGCAGGGACGTAGTGCAGGGAGCCTGTGGTGGGAAGCCTGTTTACAGAAGCAGAAAGGCCTGGCTATCTCTTGCTCCCAGTAGGGCTTATGGTGGTCTCTAGCTTATTAGTAACTTTCCATCTTCTGGGGCCTCCTGGCCTGGGCCTGCTCTGGGTAATTTTCCTCTTCAAAACCACGGCAGTGCATATCGTATACATACTAGATACTCAATGAATATTTTTTGAATAGATAATGAGCAATTGATTATATACTATGGGGTTGAGGGGGAATAAGGAAAAAGGGAGGTTTCAAAGGATTTTCATATGCCAAAGAGTACCTACAAGATACAGGAGGCCTTGCCATTGTTTAGTTAAGGTTGTTTTTCCCTGTAGTAAGGCATTATTAACATTAAGATAGTTGGCTCTACTCAATCTTCATAATACATAGATAGATACATAGTATCAATGTTCAGACAGTGCCTGCCCAGTTGTTGGGAAGGCGGTGATTATTAGCAATGAGGAAGGAAGAAGAAAAAAAAGAGCGCATGTTTTTCTCCCCAGGGGAAATGTCTTTGAGAAACCAGGCAATGTGTAGGGCCTTAGTCCAGAGTGTTGTGACTCGGCAAAGGGCTATCGTCCCAGCAGGAAGTTGAGGCAGAAGGCCAGGCAGTGTGGACCAGGCCCAGAATACAGAGGGAAAGAAAGGACTACCATTTGGTCAGGCCCCAGGTACCCAGCACTCACACCAGGCATACCAGATTCTGAATTTATGGCTAAACAGCTATTTTCATGCCCCTCCTGCTAGCAAAGCCAGGACTCCGCACATACTGCCTGCTTTGGTTCAGGAAGTAGGTAGGGTTTTCTGCAGGTGTAAAGGCACAGTCAAAAAGGGAGAGGGTAAATGGCTTTGACAGACACAAACCAACATCCTTACTATGGAACTGATTTGAAGTATTCTTTTATAAAGTCCATTTGAGGGCAGTTGCATGGCCAGAAATGGAAGTGAAATGGAATGATTATTATTGCTTCAGTCTAGATAACAACATAGGCTACCCTGAGACTTGCAAAATCACCTACTGGGGATTTATGTCAATGTGTTCTCCTCCTCTGTTAAAAACAAAGAAAAAAAAAAAGAGTATAGAGGGTTTTTAAAAAATATTATTTTATTTCTGACCTGAGACATGCCCACAGTATCTAGAAGGATGACCAAGTGACAGGCAGTTACAACAGATTATGTATTAGTTTAATAGTCTTAAATATAACTGGATCTAGCTGGACAAGGTACAACAAATTAAGAAACATGTAGAGATACAATGAGATTTTAAACCTGAACAATGACTTCTACCACTGTATATTAGTGTGACTTTAAATCTCAAAGTAAAGAGCCCACAATGGAGATGCACCTGGGGAAACTTTCCCATTGTGTAAGGGCAACTGAGATACAAGCTTAGGTCCAATCTTAGGAATCCAAATCCCAGAGCCTTTGGTTGCATGTGGCAGATCAGGATGTCCCTAGAAAGGCCCCTGGGGATATTTCTCAAGCTGTGAAACTACTGTATAGGAGCCAATGAATACAGATGCAAGGATGTCTTTGAGGTTTATATTTTATTTGATTCCCATACTCCCTAGTATGCCTAATGGTGGCAACTTCAGATATTAAGACTGCCTTTGGGAGGGACGGGGTAAGGAGAGAGGGAGATGTGAGCTTGTATAAACCTGCCCAGGGCCCATTAGAGGTATCAGGGCAGAGGTGGTCTGAGGCTAGGTGTGTGGCATGCTGAGTTCAGAGCAGTGCTAAAACGTTACTCCTATTTTCTTTCTCTTTTTATTAGTCAACTCAGGCTGTCATAATAATATACCACCAGCTGTGTAGCTTAAATAACATACATTTATTTTCTCACAGTCTTGGATGTTGGGAGTCAAAGATTAAGACGCTGGAAGACTCCATCCCTGTTGCGAGCTCGGTCAGTCTTTATGTTGCCTTTCCTCTCTATGCATGTGGAGGCAGAGCTCTGGTGTCTCTTCCTCTTCTTGTAAGGACACTAGTCCTATAGGATCAGGGCCCTATTCTTATGACTCTTTTAACCTTAATTACCTCCTTAAAGGCCCTATCTTTAAATACAATCACATTGGGGGTTAGGGCCTCAACATATGAATCTTTAAATGATTTTGTTTTTGCAAAAGTAGTTGGGAGATGACACCTGTGGAAAACTATAACTTAATTCTAAGAGGGTAAATCCCAAATGGAACTTGAAGCAATAATAATAATAATAATAGTAATGGCTTATGTGTACATTTTTCTCAAAACATCATCATATAGATTTTTTATTTTATTTTTATGACAACTATGAGAGGTAAGTTGGAAAAAAATATTATCCTGCTTGCCAGGCAAGAAACCTTAGCGGGTGATAGGGAGGGTGCAAAATGACTTGCCTAAGTAAGTCTGAGAATTCAGAGGAGCTGGGATCTCCATACAGACCCTGCCGTGTATGTTCCAGGCCTTTCTCCATCACTTGTCTTTCCTTTGCAAGCTGCCAGTGAAACACTTTTCAGATGCTCTACAATGACTCAACAGGACAAATATCTATAGCAATCCCAGACACCAGCAGTTACTTAAAATAAGTGATATGAAGTCATGCCCCAAAAGGTTGAGGCTCTGTAAGTTATTTCATTCTTGGTATAATTTCATTCTCAAAATATTTTCTGGGCATGGTTCCTCAAGTAAATGGAGGAAAAATACCCTGGAGGAAGATAAAACCTTTAGCTTGAAATCTACTGTATTTTTTTAAAGTAAAAATGAGCAAAGTTCAGACAGAAACAGGAAAATTGAGCACCTGGGGTGTGGGTGAGAGCTTTCTTATAAGGAATCTTTAGATGATTGGTATCCCAACAGGCCCATGCCAATAAGATATGGTTTGGAATATTCCCAAGAACAAGTTGCAGCCTTTCTGGGATTTTATGGGAGATATATCTGTGAAAACAGCTGCTTTCAGTTTTTTCCTAATCTCTAATTAGCATGATTGGTCCATCCTTCTTCCTCCCCTCCCCTCTACTTCCTTGATCACTGAGCAGCACTAGTGGATAGACACATGTGGACTCTGGAAAAAAGAAAATGAGGGAGATAAACCAGTGGTTCTCTGGATGCTTGTGCAGGGGCAACAGGAGGTTTCTTCTGGTTGCCAGACCATATTCCTGTGATCTTATATCACAGATCTATAGATTCTGCTCTGCTACAATGGGCTAGACTTATATTCTATTGCACTAGGTTTCTCTTTCCTTTCCTTAAATTTTTGTTTTATTTTGTTTTGCATTGCTTTCATTCATTTGCTGTTAATAAGAACATTTGGCAAACTGCCATTTTAAGAATGATCTACCAACCCAACCATTTGGGGCACTGAAATATTATCACTTGCAAGATTGCATTGGATCTGCATGCTGAGAACTGCATGTTGTTCAGCTCTTTGTTATGTGGATACATATCTATGGATTTGTCTTGGGTAGAGAAATCTGTGGAAAGGGGAGTTGGACTGTATTTTAAATCCATAGTTGTGGTTACTTTTCAAATATTAGCATTCACCAGACCTACAATATCCCTGGCAATTACATTTCACATTAAATTGCTACTCTATGTATAGACTTGCTCAGAAACGGTCCACTATATTACTTAGTTAAGTGCCATCTAAAAATAGAGCTGAGGAAAAAGTTGCTGAATGAAAAATAAAAGCTGCTATTTATTGAGCATCAGCCACGGGCCAGCTCCTTAGCTAGTCATTTTATATCCACTACCTCGAATCATGCTCCCATCCATTCTGTTGGTGAACATTATCATCCTTGTTACACCAAAGAGAAAACTGAAGCTTAGATGGACCAAACATCATGCTCAAGATTACCCAGTGTCTGGAAACAGGACTTGGGACCACCAAAGACCATCATTTGGACCAGACATTACACTTCTGCCCCCAGAAGTGCTTCTTAACTTTCCAGTGAAGCATTTGCTGGTCTATGGTCATTCCATCAAGTGGGATCTTAACATTCCAGTAGCTTTGGGCAAGCAGTTTGTTCACACCAACTTCACTAACTGCCTCTGAAATACTTGTAAACTTTGTTCACCATTTCTACAACACAAATGAAATAATCTGTAAAAGTCTTTGAAAAGCAAGCTGTAATTAAAATTTCAGACAGCTGTCTTTTACAGCAATGCTCTGTCATTCTTATCCCAGAGCATGTGACCAGTGGGGAATGGCTGTCCTGGAATTGCAGATAAACTGTGGTTCTGAGAATGGAATTGAAGTCCATTATCAACTCTGAGAATACTCTTTTCATTACAAGAAAGATTACAGATTGATTCTATCTGTCTTATAACCTACTTTTTTAACATTTTAAAATAACTTGTTACACAAACATGTAACAATATTGATGGAATGCAAAAAAAGAGTGGGGGGGAGAAAATTACCCACAATCCTGACACATTTTTAAAAGATCTATTTTCATTTCTCTCTATTCCCTTCTAGCCCTGGTCCATATCTATAATTTTTACAGTGTAAAACTCTAGTAGTGGTATAATTTTGTATTCTACTTATGTTTTTCAATAAACATTAAAGCAGAAGCTTTTTTTCATGTTTCGAACTCTTCAACTCCATAGCGATGGAATGGCAGTGCCCACTTCTAGCTGAGGCTAGGCACTGGGCAGTGTCCAGGCCCCAGGAGGGCATTACGAATAGCTCTTTGGAAGGGCACTTGGTTGTTTTCTTCCCATTATGTTTTGATCTATTCATGTTGAGAAATATGACAATAGTTCATTCATTTTAACCTCTATGAAGCAGTTCATAGTAGGACTATACCACAGTTTACCCATATCCAGGGAAGAATCTGGGCAGACAAGGAGGGCTGGGTCTGCCAAGGGAAATGATTCAGTACTCAGTGCTTGGATGAAGAATCAGCTGCTGGAGTCTGAAAGCTTTGCAAAAGGGTATTGCTATAGAGTTAAAAAGGGAAACAAAGGAAGCATCCCATAAGCAAGATAGCTTGGAAGGCCAAGATGGTGCTGTGCCAATTAAAGGAGGTGTTTTAAGAAGAGGGTCCAGGTAGAGCTGGGATAAAGTTGATGTAGTGATTCCTTAGCCTTGAAGTCCATTCAAATCATTAAAAGCTAGGACAGTCATACATTATTGATTTATTTTATGGTATTGATTTATTTTTGTAATATCTGTGCTCCCCAAGGTTAATGTATCTTTGTTTCTTACTAAAACATTTTGATTATAAAATATTAAAAAACAGGGGCACCTGGGTGGCTCAGTGAGTTGGGCATCCAACTCTTGATTTCCACTTGGGTGATCTCTGATCTTGGGTTCATGGGATCAACCTGTGTTGGGCTCTGTGCTTACTGGAGAGTCTGCTCCTCTCCTTCTGTCCCTCCCCCTGATCACCCGTGCTCTCTCTCTAAAGTAAATAAATAAGTCTTTAAAAAAAGTTTAAAAATATTCAAAGAATTAAAAGAATAGCATAGCAAACACCCATGTATTCAACCACTTAGCCTGATCAAACTTTAAAATGTATTTACTTGAGATACTTTTAAGCATCAAAACATCATAGAGGGGGGCGGAGCAAGATGGCAGAGGAGTACCTGGATTTAATCTGGTCCCAGGAATTCAGCTGAGGGATCAAACTCAACAGGAGATCAAAGAAAATAGCAACAACTCTCTGAACAGAAAAGCGACCACTTTCTGGAAGGTAGGATGTGCAGAGAAGTGAATCCGAGGCGATATTTGGGAGGATAGATGGCGGGGGAGGGGGCCCCCATCCGCGGCTTCTGGCAAGTAATAGAGCCAGGGAGCACAAAATCAGCTTTAGAAATCGGCTCCACTGAGGGACGTTGCTCCAGTGGCTAAGTGGGGGGTGGAACCCTCATGGGACAGTGTGGTCTCAGGACCCTTGGAGTCACAGAAAGACCGGGGGTACCTGAGGGTGGCAGAGCTCCCAGGTATCGGAGCGGGGAAGCCGGCTGCAGAGACGGAGCCCAGGCGTGGGCTCTCAGCTTGGGGTTGCCATAAACCGTGATCCGTGGCACAGTCGGGCCACTGCTCCTCCAGAAGGGACCAAGCAAGCGGCAGATCTGGAGAGACTCCCCTTCTTACCGTGGGAGGAGCGGTGTGGGAGTGCACCGCAGGGATCTGCTGGGTTTGGAGACTCCACCTGGGGTCAGGTGCCAGAGATAGAAATGTGCGGTGACAGGCTGGGTGAGCACAGAGTGTGGCCGGAGACTGGGGAGATGGGAGTGACTTACTGCTTTTCTCTGGGGGCGCACTGAGGAGCGGGGCCCCGAGTTCTCGGCTCCGAGGAGGAGGAGATTGGGAGGCCACCATTTTCACTTTCCGATTCCAAAGCTGTACGGAACACTTACAGGGAACAAAAGCTCCCGAGAGCAAACCCGAGCAGATTACTTAGCCCGGACTGGCAAGGGAGGAGCAATGCCGTCTCCAGCAAAGACATTTGGGAACCACGGCAACAGGCCCCTCCCACAGAAGATCAGTGAGAACACCCAGCCAAGACCAAGTTTACCTATCGGAAGAACTCCAGCGCTAGGGGAATACTGCACATAGAATCCATGGCTTTTTTACCATGATTCTTTAGTCTTTCAAAGTTAATTTTTTTAACTGTCTTTTTTTTTCTTTTTCCCTTTTTCAACCAACATCTTATCAATCCCTTTTTTAAAAAACATTTTTATTTTTCATTTTTAGAGTCATATTCTATCCCTTCATAGTAGTTACCCTTATTTATGGCATATATATATATATATATAACTTGTTCTCTCTTTAAAATTTTGAGATAGTTTCTTCTAACAGATCAAAATATACCCTAAATCTCTAGTGTATGGTTTTGTTCTACTCTCCTGCCTGATCACATTCTCTCCCTTTTTTTTTCTTTTATTTTTAAATCCTCTTCTTTCTTTCTTCAAACAACTTCTTACCAATTCCTTTTATAAAACGTTTTATAATTTCCATCTTTACAATCATATTCCATCCCTTCATCATATCAACCCTTATTTTTGTACATATATAAGTTTTTCTTTCTTTAACATTTTGGGAGGCACTTTCTTCTAACAGACCAAAATACACCCCAAATATAGTGTGTGGCACTGATCTATATACCAGCCTGATTGTATTTGATCATATTCTTTTTTTGTTTTATTTGTTTAGTTCTGTTTTTGTTTGTTTTAATCTTTATCTTTTTCTTTTTCTTTTTTCTTCTTTTTCTATTTTCTCTCTTTCCCTTTCTTTTCCCCCAGATTCAGGGCTTTTCTGATTTGTTTAGAGTATATTTTCTGGGGATATTGTTGGCCTGTTAGCATTTTGTTCTCTCACTCATCTATTCTGTTCTGGACAAAATGACAAGATGGAAAAAATCAGCTCAACAAAAAGAACAAGAGGTAGTACCGAATGCCAGGGAACTAATGAATATAGATATGAGTAAGATGTTGGAAATAGAGTTCAGAATGATGATTTGAAAGATACTAGCTGGGCTTGAAAAAAGCATGGAAGTTATTAGAGAAACCCTTTCTGGAGAAATAAAAGAACTAAAATCTAACCAAGTTGAAATCAAAAAGGCTATTAATGAGGTGCAATCAAATATGGGGGCACTAACAACTAGGATAAATGAGACAGAAAAGAGAATCAGTGATATAGAAGACCGAATGATGGAAAATAAAGAAGCTGAGAAAAAGAGGGATAAACAACTACTGGATCAAAAGGGCAGAATTCAAGAGATAAGTGATACCATAAGATGAAACAACATTAGAATAATTGGGATCCCAGAAAAAGAAGAAAGAGACAGAGGGGCAGAAGGTATATTGGAACAAATTATAGCAGAGAACTTCCCAAATTTTGGGGAAGGAAACAGGCATCAAAATCCAGGAAGCACAGAGAACCACTCTCAAAATCAATAAAATAGGTCAACACCCTGACATTTAATAGTAAAACTTACAAATCTCAGAGAAAAAGAGAAAATCCTGAAAGCAGCTCGGGAGAAGAGATCTGTAACCTACGTGGTAGAAATATTAGATTGGTGACAGACCTATCCACAGAGACCAGTCAGGCCAGAAAGAACTAGCATGATATATTCAGAGCATTAAATGAGAAAAATATGCAGCCAAGAATAGTATATCCAGCTAGGCTGTCATTGAAAATAGAAGGAGGGATAAAAAGCTTCCAGGACAAACAAAAACTAAACGAATTTGCAAACACAAAACCAGCCCTACAGAAAATCTTGAAAGGGGTCCTCTAAGCCAAGAGAGAGCCTAAAACATAGAACACAAGGTAACACAGACAATATACAGTAACAGTCACCTTACAGGCAATACAATGGCACTAAATACCTATCTTTCAATAGTTACCCTGAATGTAAATAAGCTAAATGCCCCAAACAAAAGACACAGGCTATCAGACTGCATTAAAAAACAAGACCTATCGATATGCTGTCTGCAAGAGACTCATTTTAGACCCAAAGACACCCCCAGATTGAACGTGAGGGGGTGGAAAACCATTTCCCATGCTAATGGACACCAAAAGAAAGCTAGGGTGGCAATCCTTATATCAGACAAATTAGATTTTAAACCAAAGACTGTAATAAGAGATGAAGAAGGACACTATATCCTACTAAAAGGGTCTATTCAACAAGAAGATCTAACAATTGTAAATATCTATGCCCCTAACATGGGAGCAGCCAGTTATATAAGACAATTAATAACAAAAGCAAAGAAACACATTGACAACAATATAATAATCGTGGGGGACATTAACAGCCGCCTCACTGAAATGGACAGATCATCTAATCAAAGAACAACAAGGAAATAAAGACTTTAAATGATACACTGGACCAAATGGACTTCACAGACCTATTCAGAACATTCCATCCCAAAGCAATGGAATACACATTCTTCTCTAGTGCCCATGGAACATTCTCCAGAATAGATCACATCCTAGGTCAGAAATCAGGTATCAACCGGTACCAAAAGATTGGGATCATTCCCTGCCTATTTTCAGACCACAATGCTTTGAAACTAGAACTCAATCACAAGAGGAAAGTCGGAAAGAACTCAAATACATGGAGGCTAAAGAGCACCCTACGAAAGAATGAATGGCTCAACCAGAAAATTAAAGAAGAATATTCAAAATTCATGGAAACCAATGAAAATGAAAACACAACTATTCAAAATCTTTGGGATGCAGCAAAGGCAGTCCTAAGAGGAAAGTATATAGCAATACAAGCTTTTCTCAAGAAACAAGAAAGGTCTCAAATACACAACCTAATGCCACACCTAAAGAAGCTGGAGAAAGAACAGCAAATAAAGACTAAACCCAGCAGGGGAAGAGAAATAATAAAGATCAGAGCAGAAATCAATGAAATAGAAATGAAAAGAACAGTAGAAAAGATCAACGAAACTAGGAACTGGTTCTTTGAAAGAATTAACAAGATTGATAAACCCCTGGCCAGACTTATCAAAAAGAAAAGAGAAAGGACCCAAATCAACAAAATCATGAATGAAAGAGGAGAGATCACAGCCAACACCAAAGAAATACAAACAATTATAAAAACATATTATGAGCAACTCTATGCCAGCAAATTAAATAACCAGGGAGAAATGGATGCATTCCTAGAGATGTATCAACTACCAAAATGGAACCAGGAAGAAATAGAAAACCTGAACAGACCTATAACCACGAAGGAAATTGAAGCAGTCATCAAAAATCTCCCAACAAACAAAAGTCCAGGGCCAGATGGCTTCCCAGGGGAATTCTACCAAACATTTAAAGAGGAATTAATACTTATTCTTCTGAAACTGTTCCAAAAACTAGAAATGGAAAGAAAACTTCCAAACTCATTTTATGAGGCCACCATTACCTTGATCCCAAAACCAAAGACCACATCCAAAAGGAGAATTACAGACCAATATCTCTGATGAACATGGATGCAAAAATTCTCCCCGAAATACTAGCCAATAGGATCCAACAGTACATTAAAAGGATTATCCACCACGACCAAGTGGGATTTATCCCTGGGCTGCAAGGTTGGTTCAACATCCGCAAATCAATCAACATGATACAATACATTAACAAAAGAAAGAATAAAAAACATATGATCCTCTCAATGGATACAGAAACAGAATTTGACAAAGTACAGCATCCTTTCTTGATCAAAACTCTTCAGAGTATAGGCATAGAGGGTCCATACCTCAATCTCATTAAAGCCATCTATGAAAAACCTACAGCGAATATCATTCTCAATGGGAAAAACTGAGAGCTTTCCCCCTAAGGTCAGGAATGTGGCAGGGATGTCCACTCTCACCACTGCTATTCAACATAGTATTAGAAGTCCTAGCCACAGCAATCAGACAACAAAAAGAAATCAAAGGCATCCAAATCTGTGAAGAAGTAGTCAAACACTCACTCTTTGCAGATGATATGATACTTTATGTGGAAAACCCAAAAGACTCCACCCCAAAAGTGCTAGAACTCATACAGGAATTCAGTAAAGTGGCAGGATATTAAATCAATGCACAGAAATCAGTGGCGTTCCTATACACCAAAAACAAGACAGTAGAAAGAGAAATTCAGGAATCGATCAACATTTGCAATTGCACCCAAAAACATAATATATCTAGGAATAAATCTAACCAAATAGGCAAAGGATCTGTACACAGAAAACTATAAAATATGCATGAAAGAAATTGAGGAAGACACAAAGAAATGGAAAAACATTCCATGCTCATGGATTGGAAGAACAAATATTGTGAAGATGTCAATGCTAACTAGAAAAATCTACACATTCAATGCAATCCCCATCAAAATACCATCCACTTTTTTCAAAGAAATGGAACAAATAATCCTAAAATTTGTATGGAACCAAAAAAAAAACCCTGAATAGTCAGAGGAATGTTGAAAAAGAAAAGCAAAGCTGGCGTCATCACAATTCCGGACTTCCAGCTCTATTACAAAGCTGTCATCATCAAGACAGTATGGTTCTGGCCCAAAAACAGACACATATATGAGTGGAACAGAATAGAGAGCCCAGAAATGGACCCTCAACTCTATGGTCAACTCATCTTTGACAAAGCAGGAAAGAATGTCCAATGGCAAAAAGACAGTCTCTTCAACAAATGGTGTTGGGAAAATTGGATAGCCACATGCAGAAGAATGAAACTGGACCATTTCCTTACACCACACACAAAAATAGACTCAAAATGGTTGAAAGACCTAAATGTGGGACAGGAGTCCATCAAACTCCTAAAGGAGAACACAGGCAGCAACCTCTTCAAACTCAGCTGCAGCAACTTCTTCCTGGACACATCACTAAGGGCAAGGGTACAAGGGCAAAAATGAAGTATTTGGACTGCATCAAGATAAAAAGCTTTTGCAAAGCAATAGAAACAGTCAACAAAACCAAAAGACAACTGACTGAATGGGAGAAGATATTTGCAAATAACATACCAGATAGAAGGCTGGTATCCAAAATCTATAAAGAACTTATCAAATTCAACACCCAAAGAACAAAGAATCCAATCAGGAAATGGGCAGATGTTGGTGGGAATGCAAGCTGGTGCAGCCACTCTGGAAAACAGTATGGAGGTTCCTCAAAAAGTTGAAAATAGAGCTACCATATGATCCAGCAATTGCACTACTGGGTATTTACCGCAAAGATACAATGGTAGGGATCCAAAGGGGTATGTGCACCCCGATGTTTATAGCAGCAATGTCCACAATAGCTAAACTGAGAAAAGAGCCAAGATGTGCATCGACAGATGAATGGATAAAGAAGAGGTGGTATATATATATACAATAGAATATATTTTTTAAAGATTTTATTTATTTATTTGAGAGAGAGAATGAGATAGAGCATGAGAGGGGGGAGGGTCAGAGGGAGAAGCAGACTCCCTGCTGAGCAGGGAGCCCGATGCGGGACTCGATCCTGGGACTCCAGGATCATGACCTGAGCCGAAGGCAGTCGCTTAACCAACTGACCCACCCAGGTGCCCTACAATAGAATATTATGCAGCCATCAAAATGAATGAGATCCTGCCATTTGAAACAACATGGATGGAATTGGAGGGTATTATGCTGAGCAAAATAAGACAAAAAGAGAAAAACATGTATCATATGACCTCACTGATATGAGGAATTCTTAATCTCAGGAAACAAACTGAGGGTTGCTGGAGTGGGGTTGGGGTGGGAGGGATGGGGTGACTGGGTGATAGACATTGGGAAGGGTAGTCTCTCATGGTTCGTCTACCGCTCCGATTTCCCCCCCTTCATTCTTCCCCTCCTGCTATCCTCTTCTTCTTCTTTTTTTTTTTTTCTTCACATATATTGCATTATTTGTTTCAGAGGTACAGATCTGAGTTTCAACAGTCCTGCACAATTCACAGTGCTTACCAGACCACATACCCTCCCCAGTGTCTAACACCCAGTCACCCTATCCCTCCCACCCCACCCCCCACTCCAGCAACCCTCAGTTTGTTTCCTGAGATTAAGAATTCCTCGTATCAGTGAGGTCATATGATACATGTCTTTTTCGGTCTGACTTATTTCACTCAGCATAATACCCTCCAGTTCCGTCCATGTCGTTGCAAATGGCAAGATCTCATTCCTTTTGATGTCTGCATAATATTCCACTGTATATATATACCTCTTCTTCTTTATCCATTCATCTGTCGATGGACATCTTGGCTCTTTCCACAGTTTGGCTATTGTGGACATTGCTGCTATAAACATCGGGGTGCACGTACCCCTTCGGATCCCTACTTTTGCATCTTTGGGATAAATACCCAGTAGTGCAATTGCTGGATTGTATGGTAGCTCTATTTTCAACTTTTTGAGGAACCTCCATACTGTTTTCCAGAGTGGCTGCACCAGCTTGCATTCCCACCAACAGTGTAGGAGGGTTCCCCTTTCTCCACATCCCCCCCAACATCTGTCGTTTCCTGACTTGTTAATTTTACCATTCTGACTGGTGTCAGGTGGTATCTCATTGAGGTTTTGATTTGGATTTCCCTGATGCCGAGCGATATTGAGCACTTTTTCATGTGTCTGTTGGCCATTTGGATGTCTTCTTTGGAA
The DNA here is from genome assembly GCF_029215605.1 of Mirounga angustirostris. NCBI lineage: Eukaryota > Metazoa > Chordata > Mammalia > Carnivora > Phocidae > Mirounga > Mirounga angustirostris. Next base: position 33,728,188 of record NW_026991723.1, read on the forward strand.
AAATGTCTGTTCATGTCTTCTGCCCATTTCTTGATTGGATTCTTTGTTCTTTGGGTATTGAGTTTGATAAATTCTTTATAGATTTTGGAGACTAGCCCTTTATCTGGTATGTCATTTGAAAATATCTTCTCCCATTCTGTCAGTTGTCTTTTGGTTTTGTTGACTGTTTCTATTGCTTTGCAAAAGCTTTTTATCTTGATGAAGTCCCAATAGTTCATTTTTGCCCTTGCTTCCCTTGCCTTTGGCGATGTTTCTAGGAAGAAGTTGCTGCGGCTGAGGTCGAAGAGGTTGCTGCCTGTGTTCTCCTTTAGGATGTTGATGGACTCCTGTCTCACATTGAGGTCTTTCAACCATTTGGAGTCTATTTTTGTGTGTTGTGTAAGGAAGTGGTCCAGTTTCATTCTTCTGCATGTGGCTATCCAATTTTCCCAACACCATTTGTTGAAGAGACTGTCTTTTTTCCATTAGACATTCTTCCCTGCTTTGTCAAATATTAGTTGACCATAGAGTTGAGGGTCCATTTCTGGGCCCTCTATTCTGTTCCATTCTTCGATGTGTCTGTTTTTGTGCCAGTACCATACTCTCTTGATGATGACAGCTTTGTATTAGAGTTGGAAGTCCAGAATTGTGATGCCGCCAGCTTTGCTTTTCTTTTTCAACATTCCTCTGGCTACTCGAGGTCTTTTCTGGTTCCATACAAATTCTAGGATTATTTGTTCCATTTCTTTGAAAAAAGTGGATGGTATTTTGATGGGGATTGCATTGAATGGGTAGATTGCTCTAGGTAGCATTGACATCTTCACAGTATTTGTTCTTCCAATCCATGAGTTGGAACGTTTTTCCATTTCTTTGTGTCTTCCTCAATTTCTTTCATGAGTATATTATAGTTTTCTGTGTACATATCCTTTGCCTCTTTGGTTAGATTTATTCCTAGGTATCTGATGGTTTTGGGTGCAATTGTAAATGGGATCGACTCCTTAATTTCTCTTTCTTCTGTCTTGTTGGTGTATAGGAATGCCACTGACTTCTGTGCATTGATTTTATATCCTGCCACGTTTCTGAATTCCTGTATGAGTTCTAGCAGTTTTGGGGTGGAGTCTTTTGGGTTTTCCACATAAAGTATCATATCATCTGCAAAGAGTGAAAGTTTGACTTCTTCTTTGCCAATATGGATGCCTTTTATTTCTTTTTGTTGTCTGATTGCTGTGGCTAGGACTTCTAATACTATGTTGAATAGCAGTGGTGAGAGTGGACATCCCTGCCGTGTTCCTGACCTTAGGGGGAAAGCTCTCAGTTTTTCCCCATTGAGAATGATATTCGCTGTAGGTTTTTCATAGATGGCTTTTATGATATTGAGGTATGGACCCTCTGTGCCTATACTCTGAAGAGTTTTGATCAAGAAAGGATGCTGTACTTTGTCAAATGATTTTTCTGCATCTATTGAGAGGATCATATGATTCTTGTTCTTTCTTTTGTTAATGTATTGTATCACGTTGATTGATTTGTGGATGTTGAACCAACCTTGCAGCCCAGGGATAAATCCCACTTGGTCGTGGTGGATAATCCTTTTAATGTAATGTTGGATCCTATTAGCTAGTATTTTGGTGAGAATTTTTGCATCCATGTTCATCAGAGATATTGGTCTGTAATTCTCCTTTTGGATGGGGTCTTTGTCTGGTTTTGGGTCAAGGTAATGGTGGCCTCATAAAATGAGTTTGGAAGTTTTCCTTCCATTTCTATTTTTTGGAACAGTTTCAGAAGAATAGGTATTAATTCCTCTTTAAATTTTTGGTAGAATTCACCTGGGAAGCCCATCTGGCCCTGGGCTTTTTTTTGTCGGGAGATTTTTGAAGACTGCTTTAATTTCCTTAGTGGTTATAGGTCTGTTCAGGTTTTCTATTTCTTCCTGGTTCAGTTTTGGTAGTTGATACATCTCTAGGAATGCATCCATCACTTCCAGGTTATCTAATTTGCTGGCATAGAGTTGCTCATAATATGTTCTTATAATTGTTTGTATTTCTTTGGTGTTGGTTTTGAACTCTCCTCTTTCATTCATGATTTTGTTGATTTGGATCATTTCTCTTTTTTTTGATAAGTCTGGCCAGGGGTTTATCAATCTTGTTAATTCTTTCAAACAACCAGCTCCTATTTTTGTTGATCTGTTCTATTGTTATTTTGGTTCTATTTCATTGATTTCTGCTCTGATCTTTATTATTTCTCTTCTCCTGCTGGGTTTAGGCTTTATTTGCTGTTCTTTCTCCAGCTCTTTTAGGTGTGGCGTTAGGTTGTGTACTTGAGACCTATCTTGTTTCTTCACAAAGGCTTGTATTGCTATATACTTTCCTCTTAGAACTGCCTTTGCTGCATCCCAAAGATTTTGAATAGTTGTGTTTTCATTTTCATTCGTTTCCATGAACTTTTTAAATTCTTCTTTAATTTCCTGGTTGACCCATTTATCTTTCATAGGATGCTCTTTAGCCTCCATGTATTTGAGTTCTTTCCGTCTTTCCTCTTGTGATTGAGTTCTAGTTTCAAAGCGTTGTGGTCTGGAAATAGGCAGGGAATGATCCCAATCTTTTGGTACTGGTTGAGACCTGATTTATGACCTAGGATGTGATCTATTCTGGAGAATGTTCCATGAGCACTAGAGAAGAATGTGTATTCCGTTGCTTTGGGATGGAATGTTCTGAATAGGTCTGTGAAGTCCATTTGTTCCAGTGTGTCATTTAAAGTCTTTATTCTTGTTCAACTTTTTCTTAGATGATCAGTCCATTTCAGTGAGGGGGTTTTAAAGTCTCCCACTATTATTGTATTGTTGTCAATGTGTTTCTTTGCTTTTGTTATCAATTGGCTTATATAATTGGCTGCTCCCATGTTAGGGGCATAGATATTTACAACTGTTATGGCTTCTTGTTGGATAGACCCTTTAAGTAGGGTATAGTGTCCTTCTTCATCTCTTATTACAGTCTTTGATTTAAAATCTAATTTGTATGATATAAGGATTGCCACCCCAGCTTTCTTTTGGTGTCCATTAGCATGGGAAATAATTTTCCACCCCTTCACTTTCAATCTTGGGGCGTCTTGGGGTCTAAAATAGGTCTCTTGCAGACAGCATATCGATGGGTCTTGTTTTTTAATCCAATCTTATAGCCTGTGTCTTTTGATTGGGGCATTTAGCCCATTTACATTCAGGGTAACTATTGAAAGATAGGAATTTAGTGCCATTGTATTGCCTGTAAGGTGGCTATTACTGTATATTGTTTCTGTTCCTTTCTGGCCTATGTTGCTTTTAGGCTCTCTCTTGGCTTAGAGGACCCCTTTTAAGATTCCTTGTAGGGCTGGTTCCATGTTTGCAAATTCCTTTAGTTTTTGTTTGTCCTGGAAGCTTTTTATCCCTCCTTCTATTTTCAATGACAGCCTAGCTGGATATAGTATTCTTGGCTGCATATTTTTCTCGTTTTTTGCTCTGAATATATCATGCCAGTCCTTTCTGACCTGCCAGGTCTCTGTGGATAGGTCTGTTGCCAATCTAATGCTTCTACTTTTTTAGGTTACAGATCTCTTCTCCCGAGCTGCTTTCAGGATTTTCTCTTTGTCTATGAGACTCATAAGTTTTACTATTAGATGTCGGGGTGTTGACCTATTTTCATTGATTTTGAGAGGAGTTCTCTGTGCTTCCTGGATTTTCATGCCTGTTTCCTTCCCCAAATTAGGGAAGTTCTCTGCTATAATTTCCTCCAGTATACCTTCTGCCCCTCTGTCTCTTTCTTCTTCTTCTGGGATCCCAATTATTCTAATGTGTTTTCATCTTATGGTATCGCTTATCTCTCGAATTCTGCCCTCGTGATCCAGTAGTTGTTTATCTCTCTTTTTCTCAGCTTCTTTATTTTCCATCATTTGGTCTTCTAAATCCCTGATTCTCTCTTCTGCCTCTTTTATCCTAGCTGTTAGCGCCCCCATATTTGATTGCACCTCATTAATAGCCTTTTTGATTTCTACTTGGTTAGATTTTAGTTCTTTTACTTTTCCAGAAAGGGTTTCTCTAATAACTTCCATGCTTTTTTCAAGCCCAGCTAGTATCTTTAAAGTGATGATTCTGAACTCTAGATCCAACATCGTACTAATGTCCATATTGAGTAGGTCCCTGGCAGTCGGTACTACCTCTTGTTCTTTTTGTTGAGGTGATTTTTTTCTGTCTTGTCATTTTGTCCAGAGGAGAACTGGTTAATGAGAGAATGAAATGCTAACAGGGTAACAACGTCCCCAGAAAATATACTCTAAACAAATCAGAAAAGACCTGAAGCAGTGGGAAAAGAAAGGGAAAGAGAGAAAAAAGAAAAAGATAAAGATAAAACAAATAAAAACAGAACAAAACAAAAAAAAAACAGAATGTGATCAAATATGATCAGACTGGTATATAGATCAGTGCCACACACTATATTTGGGGTGTATTTTGGTCTGTAGAAGAAAGTGTCTCCCAAAATTTTAAAGAAAGAAGAACTTATATATGTACAAAAATAAGGGTTGATATGATGAAGGGATGGAATATGATTGTAAAGATGGAAATTATAAAAATTTTGTAAAAGCAATTGATAAGAAGTTGTTTGAAAAAAGAAAGAAGAGCATTTTTAAAAAAAATGAAAAAAAAAAGGGGGGAGAGAATGTGATCAGGCAGGGGAGTAGAAAAAACCATACACTAGAGTTTTAGGGTATATTTTGATCTGTTAGAAGAAATTATCTCAAAATTTTAAAGGGAGAACAACTTATATTTATATGCCAAAAATACGGGTAACTACTATGAAGGGATAGAATATGACTCTAAAAATGAAAAATAAAAATGTTTTTTAAAAAAGGGATTGATAAGATGTTGGTTGAAAAAGGGAAAAAGAAAAATTTAAATAAAAAAGTTAAAAAAAATTAATTTTGAAAGACTAAAGAATCATGGGAAAAAAGCCATGAATTCTATGTGTGTTATTCTCCTAGTGCTGGAGTTCTGCTGTTCTCATTGATCAATAAACTTGGTCTTGGCAGGCTGTTCTCACTGATCTTCTGGGGGAGGGACCTGTTGCCGTGGTTTCCAAATGTCTTTGCCGGAGGTGGAATTGCCCCGCCCTTGCCCGGTCTGGGCTTAGTAATCTGCTCTAATTTGCTCTCGGGAGCTTTTGTTCCCTGCAAGCTTTCCATACAGCTTTGGAGGCGGAGAGTGAAAATGGTGGCCTCCCAGTCTCCGCCTCGGAGGATCCGAGAACTCGGGGCCCTGCTCCTCAGTGAGCTCCCAGAGAAAAGCAGTCAGTCACTCCCATCTCCCTGGTCTCCAGCTGCACTCTGTTCTCACCCGGCCTGTGACCATGCGTTTCTATCTCTGGCACCCGACCCCGTGTGGAATCTCCAAACCCAGCAGATCCCTTCAGTGCAGTTCCACCCGGCTCCTCCCAGGGGAAGAAGGTGAGTCTCCCTGCTGGAGGAGCCGTGGCCCAACTGTGCCACGGATCACGGTTTATGACAACCCCGAGCTGAGAGCCCGCGCCTGGGCTCCGTCTCTGCAGCCGGCTTCCCTGCTCCGATACCTGGGAGCTCTGCCCCACTCAGGCACCTCCAGTCTTTCTATTACCCCAAGGGTCCTGAGACCACACTGTCCCGCGAGGCTTCCACCCCCAGCTTAGCCACCAGAGTGATGTCCCACAGTGGAGCAGACTTCTAAAAGTTCCGATTTTGTGCTCCACGGCTCTATCACTTGTCAGAAGTGGCTGATGGAGGCCCTCTCCCCCGCCATCTATCCTCTCAAATATTGCCTCGGATTCACTTCTCTGCACGTCCTACCTTCCAGAAAGTGGTTGCTTTTCTGTTCAGAGGGTTGTTGCTATTCTTTTCTTCGATCTCCTGTTGAGTTTGTAGGTGTTCAGAATGGTTTGATCCCTATCCAGCTGAATTCCTGAGAGGAGATGAAATCCAGGTCTCCTACTCCTGTGCCATCTCAAAACCTCATCCCTCCTACTTCTTTACTCTGTTTTACTGAATTGCCCAGGATCTCCTATACAATATTGAATAAAAGCATCAGTAGTGAATATCCTCATGTTGGGACTGTTCCTACAGTTTTGGTATTAAGTATATGGTATTTGATGTAAGTTTTCAGTAAATATTTTTTCTCTAGTTAAGTATATTTTCTTCTAGTTTTAGTTTCCTTAAGGTTTCTTTTAATTAAGTATGGATATTGAATTGTATTGAATGCCATTTATTAATTTATTATAATTATATGAAAAATTTCTTTTAATTTCTATTAACTTATTTTTTGAAGTGGTATTATATTTTTATAATTAGAAAAAATCTATATCTGGAAATACAGTATTTAATATACTGCTATATTCTCTTTGCTATTTTTTTTTTAAGATTTTATTTATTTATTTGTCAGAGAAAGAGAGCACAAGCAGGGGGAACACAGACAGAGGGACAAGCAGGTCTCTGATGCAGGGCCAATCCCAGAGTCCTGGGATCATGACCTGAGCTGAAGGCAGATGCTTAACTGACTGAGCCACCCAGATGTCCCTCTTTGCTAATTTTTTCATTCCTTTTTTTTATTTATAGTTGAGATTGTTCTCTAATTTTTTATTTAATATTGTTTTAATTTAATTTTATTTTTCTTTGACCATATTTGTCTGGTTTTGTTATCAAAGTTATACAAGTCATATAGCTTTCCCTGTTTTTCTATATCTAATACAATTTTATAGAGTTGAGATTTTTCTGTTGAAGGAAGATTTAGTAAAGTATTACCAAAAATTTTCAGAAGAAATTTTTAGGAGAAGAATGTGTAATCCACTGGTCCAAGAACAGTTTGGAGTAGAATTTTCAGTTACTGATTTCAATTTTAATAATGGTAATTGATTTGTAGAATTTTTTCTTGAGTAATTTTTTATAGTATTTCTAGAAAGTAATTTCAGAAGGGTTTAGAAAGTTTTTATTGGCTTCCATGTTTGTTTATAAATTTGTTTATAATGTTCTCTTTTTATCATCTTTGTTGTAAGTATAGCTCTTTTTTTTTAGTCCTAGGATTATTTATTTGTTACTATTCTTTATTTCTTGATGATTTACTAAAACTTTCTTCTACTTTATCATAAATGTTACAATGCTATGTATCACACTAAGTCTGTTTGCTTTTTTTTACTATGTGTCATTACTAGACAATACATTTTTAAAAAGGAACTATGGGGTCAAACTAATGACTTTTTAATATGTCAGTGTTTTATATGAATAACTGGAGGCAGAGTTTCATGTATATATTTCTTCATTATATTTGACTATGGAAAACATTCCTTTTAGATCCATTTCATGTGGTTAGCATTCCATGGAAACTTTAGGAAAATCTTATATTGGCTAAATCCTTTTATAAATGAGGAAACTCACCATAGACCCAAAGAAGTTACATGGCTTGACTTGAGCCATTTGATTTATGCCTTCATTGAAGCAATCAGCTCATAAAAGCAGAGATGAATCAATGCAACATTCATAGTTTAAGAAACTGATCACCAACTAGTATAGTTCTTATTTCTCATAAATCTTTTTGTAAAATGTTGGGAACAATCATTGTAAAAGCTTTGGTTTTTCAAAATATTAAATTGCAATAATTTGGGACAAGAAGAAACTTTATTATTTAAAATGGCCTAGCAATGATGATAGTAACTCCGCTCATTACTTACAAGAAGAGATTCTTAATAATTGGAGTGGGGAAGGGCAGCCCCCCAATTACATTTATCTATTCATTTAACATATGGCCCCCAATCATCACCACAGTGAGTCACTATTTTTAATAGTAAGGTATTTTATCACTCAGGTGTGTTGAAGCCAAAAAATATTGCAGATTACAGTTTTTTAATGAAATAAGGATAATGGAGAAGGTAATAGCCAAAATAGAATGTGCAATAATAATAAAGATTTCCAATACTGAGTGCAAAAACACAGTTATACGTACATAAATGCATGTATTAAATTAATATTTAAAAAACTCAAAATCAGGATGCCTGGGTGGCTCAGTCGGTTAAGTGTCTGCCTTTGGCTCAGGTCATGATCCCAGAGTCCTGGGATCAAGTCCCACATTGGTTTCCTTGTTCAGCAGGGAGTTTGCTTCTCCCTCTGTCTGCACTTCCCCTGCTTGTGTTCTCTCTCTCTGACAAGTAAATAAATAAAATTGTAAAACAAACAAACAAACAAAAAACAACTCAAAATCTTCATGTTGTTAATAAAATCTATATGAGGATACCCCAAAATAAATGACTTGCTAAAAGACTATCATATCATCTGTTTGGAGACATAGTATAGAAAATTTTCCAATGAAAAAGTTTATCAAAGGGGCGCCTGGGTGGCTCAGTCAGTTAAGAGTCTGCCTCTGGCTCAGGATGTGATTCCAGGGTCCTGGGATTGAACCCTGAGTAGGGTTCGCTGCTCAGCTGGTGGCAGGGCAGTGTGTGTGTGTGTGTGTGTGTGTGTGTGTGTGTGTGTCTGGTTCTCCCTCGCCCTCTGCCCCTCCTCCCTACTTGTGTTCTCTCTCTCTCAAATAAATAAATAAAATCTTTTAAAAAATCTTTTTTTAAAAAAGTTTATCATGAGGAGCAAGAACATGGGAATATTCTATGTAAAATATAATATTCCCCTGCTATTTCTGTAAAGAATCTGTGCAGGAATAATGGTGGTCTTACAGTGTTGTTTTGCTTTGTTTTGATTCTGTGTCAGTATCTACCAGTCTTGCTATTTATTTCCAAGATTTTTATGAGTATCATTACCAGTGAACACCCGTGATAGCTTTTCTACATTTTTATGTGAGAACTTTAAAAGAAGGTTAAAATGATTCTTCCGGGGGCGCCTGGGTGGCTCAGTCGTTAAGCGTCTGCCTTCGGCTCAGGTCATAGTCCCAGGGTCCTGGGATCGAGCCCCACATCGGGCTCCCTGCTCAGTGGAAAGCCTGCTTCTCCCTCTCCCACTCCCCCTGCTTGTGTTTCCTCTCTCACTGTGTCTCTCTGTCAAATAAATAAATAAAATCTTGAAAAAAAAATGATTCTTCCATTTGAAACACAATTCTAGTGCTTCAAGTGTGGCCGTCATAGTATAGGTGACATAGCAAATGCCAGCAAAGCAGGAGACAGGCAGGAAAAGTTGTTACCACCAGTAACGTGTTTCAGCTTAGGCTTTGAGATGTTCTTGGAAAAGAGCCTTTACTCTTCTTACCTCTGGAACTAGTCCAACATCCAGAAGGCTACAGCCATGGGAACAAAACCACTCAGAAAAGAGTAGACATGCCCTATTTGATATTTAGATATCAAAGACCATCCTTTCCAAACCAAAATTGGCATGCATAATTTGATAAATGTAAATGAACTGAGGGACCCATATAGAGAATATTTGAAGCTGAAACCCACCTGAGAAAACAAATGACTTTAAATACTCAGGTTTGAGTAGAGCTTTCTTACAGAGTTCTGGTTCTTTTGTTCTTAGTTGTGAACTTTTAACCTATTCACTACCCTTGATTTAAATGGTGAGCACTTTAGTGAAATGTCTTACTTTTAACAGCCTATAAAATACTATGCAAACTTACATAAGGAAATGTACACATGTATTGCTGAGGGTTAAACTGAGGGCAGTTTTGCAATATGGTCTAAGTGCCCCCTCCCATCCTGTGGCTATTTAATGGAAACAGTCCTGTTCAGGGACATTTCCAAATAAATATTAAATGAACTAGTAAAAATGCTGAACATAAATAGTTAGTGGACAACATTAACTTAACAACATGGATACTATAAAAATCCATCTGTTCCAGAATAATAGTTGAAAGTACCAACATAAAAAAGTGGAGCAGTATACTATTTGGAATTATTGTCTTTTTTCATCATTGCTTTTCCTTTTATTTTAAAACTGTTTTTTAAAAAATTAAATTATGTAAAGTAAGAGGAATAAGACCAAATTTTACCCGTTACATGGAAGTTAGATTTTTATTTATATTTACTTGATTCTTTTTTTTTTTTTTTAAGAAACAAAGCTTTACAAATACAATGAAACTCATTCTAATTCTCTTCAACCCCCCACCTCCCAGTCAACATTGCTTTTCTCTTGTCTTTCTTTTTGGTTTCTTCTAATAAAATCTGGGGGTTGGGTGATGTTGGAGAGGGCTTTCTGGTAGGTGAATAATGAAAGACATTCTGTAAGAGTTGAGTAGAGAAGGGATTTGTTAAGTGAAGAGGTGCAGGTGTAGAATTTGGAGGTACTGAAAGAGGAGGAAGCCTTTTTTACAAATGAAGCAGGTTTTCTTTTACTTCCTTTTATGCTTTCCTATTTTTATATGTTATCATTCCCTAAGGCTGTAAGCCATGTTTATGCTTCCTTAAATAAATCTCACAAGAGAAAAGCCAAGTGCATCATAATCACCAGGCATTGATGCCTGTCTGTAAAATATAATCACACACTAATCATGGAGTATACATTTTCTTTCTTTCTCAAGGCAAGATGCTCCCTGGCACCTGTGGAGGTGAGTGAGCCCCAGAATGAATGATCTGTTTTTGACAGTCTTTTCATACATAAAAGCTCATTGACAAGTCACCTAGGCACACAATTTAACAATAAATTGGCATTTATGTTGGCTGTGAAATTGTACACCCAGAAAGCCAAGAAGTGCTTCTTCTACCACACCCAAGTTTGTTCCTGCCCTGAAAAATCTAACTCTGTTGTCCAATATAGTATCATTGGCCACATGTGGGTGTTTAAGTTAAAATAAATTAAAATAAAAAATCCAGTTCCTAGTCACGAGTGTGATTAGTAACTAGTCATACCAGTTACAGTTCAAGCATTCAGTAACATGTATGTGACCAGTGGCTACCATATTGGACAACACAGATATAGAACATTTCCACCATTGCAGAAAATTCTACTGGACAGCACTGGTCCAGGATGCAGTAGCTGGTAACATTATTTTCTATATGATTGAGTAAGAGTCCTCTACATGCATAGTTCTTTTTGGAAATGTGTGTATTAGGGTAATGATTAACCTTCTAGTCTTGAGGGCCTTCTGTGGATGAGAATAAGGAAAAGACTAATTCTTTGTTGCTAAACATATCTGAAACACAAAATCTCTCACAATAATTAACACATGGTAGGTACTCAATAAAAATGAGTGCCTGTCTCTACAGGGCCCAGGTAGGACACAAAATCCACAGTAGCCATAAGAACATGGAGAACTTAGTATAAAGAATCATTAGCAAGGTATAAATTTGTTGACCAAAAAGTACGGTAGCATGGAGACAGCAACTCCAGGAGCTAGTTTTTATTGCTTGGATTGAGAGCGCTGATAGAGGTTATAATTACCAAATCTTAGAAACTTAAAGGGAGGGAATGTGATGGGAGATGGGTAGAAAGCAGATTGCAGAGGACCAGAAGGTTAAGAGAGCAAGCACTGAGAAACATGAAAGAAGGCTGAAAGCTAACATGATGAAAAGACTAGAAATATGGGTGTGTGATGTTTAATTTTAAATATTCACAGTTCTTTTGTTTGTTTGTTTTTAATCTTTTTTTAATTCATTCACAGTTCTTGATGTAAATCTTCACATCATTGGTAAGTTCACTTGCTGGTGTTTTGTGGATGGGAGTTGTATGTTTTGGTGAAAATTACAGAAAAAGGGCTGTTTGCATATGTGGGTTAATAACAAGGATTTTTTTCTCCCCTCAATCTGTGACTTGTATTTTATTTTATATTTTGGTATTAGATGGGACATGAGGGAAGAAATATGGAAAACACTGGTAGAGTGCTGGGAAACCCTATGTGGTTTATTTATAGGATAGAAGTGAGAGTCCTCTAAAAGGAAGTCAACCCAAGGACAGGAGTCAAGCTAACCCAAATAATAGTCTCTCATTGTCAGGGTTATGTGGTGTGTGTGTGTGTGTGTGTGTGTGTGTGTAGAGTGCCATTATGGATAAAAAGAATAATAGCTTTCATTTACTAAGTACCTGATACTGCATTTAATCTTCTCCACAACTCACTCATACATATGCATGTATAAAATAAAACAGGATGTATATCTCCAAGGCTACCCAGTTAGGAAAAAGACTGGGACCAAACTGGGTAAGTGTGATTCTAAACAGACACTTATATACAACACCTGCAGGATGGTGTCTGCCTCTTGGATTTGCACTTGCAGGTGAAAGCCAGAACTAGCACACTTCGTGGGTTTTTTTTTTTTTTTTGAGATTTTATTTACTTATTTGAGAGAGAGAGAGGGAGAGAGCAAGAAAGAGAAAGAGAGAACATGAGTATAGGGAGAAGCAAGGGGAGAGGGAAAGCAGACTCCCCACTGAGCAAGAAGCCCAACGCAGGTCTTGATCCCGGGACTCTGGGATCATGACCTGAGCTGAAGGCAGATGCTTAACCAACTGAGCCACCCAGGCACCCCCAAACTATGTATTATAGATGATAACATGGTCCCACTTTAAACCCTGGGTAGTGTGGCCTCTAATATTTCATTAACTTTACAAACCCTTTCCATTGCAGAACGAGATCTTGTTTAAAAATAATAACAATATCAACTATTTTGCTTAAAAAATAGCAACAGTAACCAAAAAAATGAATACATAAGTCTTTCCTCATGGTCTATTGACTGCTGTAGTAGAGGCTTGGCCCTCATCATCTCCCTGCCCAAAGTATCCCAGGTCATTTTATGCCATGAACTTGGAAATTTTACTTCGTTATGTCCTTGGAACAGTTCTGCCCTCCTACCTGGAGGTTTTCTCCTCCTCCAGCTGACCATATGGTGGCGGTTTGGTGAGCCTGCTGCTGTCCGTCCTCTGCACATGGTTATTAAAACAGTTCTCTTGCAAAGGGACAGTGAGGAGGTATTTTTATACTTTTCTTTCTATCTAGTGAGCATTTGGTTATACTATATGCTATATTATATATGTGCATATATATAGTATGCATAGTTTTGGTCATACTATATATTGTATGGCCACACTAGCTGGGGTTTAAAGCAGGGCCATGTTATCTTTGATACATAGGGAGAAGATATTAGCTCACTCACTTAAGAGGATTTTTTAATTAGGGTTTTCTTTGTACCTCAAATGAACAAAACCCATCTTTTCCGTATTCTATAATTCTGTATGGGGAAAAAGTAATTCTGAAATGATGCATGTTTTTTAATAAGTATGGAGTTCTGAGGCTCATAATAAGCATTATCATAATAATTCATAATCTCTTATTCAACAAACATTGATTAGGCACCTGCTATAATAATAAAAATTATTTATTAGATTTCTACTACATGATTGGCATTTTGGATTTGCCACTTCTAATCTGCAAAACAAGTCTATAAGGAAGATAGTGTTATTCTTATTTCACAAATTAAGAGACTGGGGTTCAAATGATTGACATAATTGATTTAACATAGTCCAATTTGCAAGGAACCAGGCCCAGATTTGAACTGCTGTCTGGATGACTCCAAATAAAATATTATTTTTTCTGTACTCAGCCATCTTTCTTTGTGCCACGCACAATGCAAGGTGGGTCATAAAGATGGAACACATCCATGAAGGGTATGCAGACTGGTGGGGAAACTAAGCCATGGGAACTTTCATTGTTATATATTCTTCTTCGTTGTTAGTTTCTTTCTCCACAGTACTTCAGAAGGTCAGCTGGAAAAGACACACCATACACCTTCTCCATCTTTCCCTCTCCAAAGTGACCACCTAAACAAAGTAACAGAGTGCTATTGGAAATACTAAATGAAATAAATTTCTTTTCCACTCTCAACCCTTAAATTTTTGTTTTTAAGTATAATCATACCCCCTGCAGATTTGTCAACTGTAATCTATAACATGGAAGATAAGCTAATGAGGATCTCAAAGAACATAATTCCCAGACCCATTCAGGAGGGCATTTTAGAGCAAAGGCTACTTTCTTTTGTGCAGTGCTGGAAGTGAAGACTGAGATCAGACCTAAGGTTGGAAGTAGAAAAGCAAAAGCAAGCCCTCCCATGCACACAGTGTTTGATTCTAATTCAGGGTCAGAACTTGGCAAACCAGATCCCATCCATTGGTGGTTTGGAAGTAAACAATGGATTAAAACTATGAAACATGTCCTTTGTTTCATCAGAGTGGTCATAAGTCATCCCTACCCTGAGGATTTCAGTTGTTAAAAGCCATTATTCTGAGTTAAGGAAAACTGATGCTGGACCGCAGGATGACTGATGCTGGCCATCTTTGAACATGGGTTCTTTTTATTTTTAATTTTTTTTTTATTATTATGTTAATCCCCATACATTGCATCATTAGTTTTAGATATAGTGTTCCATGATTCATTGTTTGTGCATAACACCCAGTGCTCCATGCAGAACGTGCCCTCGTCAATACCGATCACCAGGCTAATCCATTCTCCCACCCCCCTCCCCTCTAGAACCCTCAGTTTGTTTCTCAGAGTCAATCATCTCTCATGGTTCGTCCACCCCTCCAATTTCCCCCTGTTATTCTTCCTGTCCCGCTATCTTCTTTTTTTTTTCCTTAACATATATTGCATTATTTGTTTCAGAGGTACAGATCTGAGATTCAACAGTCCTGCACAATTCACAGTGCTTACCAGAGCACATAACCTCCACAGTGTCTATCACCCACCCAACCCATCCCTCCCACCCCCCACCACTCCAGCAACCTGCAGTTTGTTTCCTGAGATTAAGAATTCCTCATATCAGTGAGGTCATATGATACATGTCTTTCTCTCTTTGACTTATTTCGCTCAGCATAATACCCTCCAGTTCCATCCACATCGTTGCAAATGGCAAGATCTCATTCTTTTTGATGGCTGCATAATATTCCATTGTATATATATATATACAACTTCTTTATCCATTCATCTGTCGATGGACATCTTGGCTCTTTCCACAGTTTGGCGATTATGGACATTGCTGCTATAAGCACTGGGGTGCACATACACTTTCGGATCCCTACTTTTGTATCTTTGGGGTAAATACCCAGTAGTGCAATTGCTGGATCAGAGGGTAGCTCTATTTTCAACTTTTTGAGGAACCTCCATACTGTTTTCCAGAGTGGCTGCACCAGCTAGCATTCCCACCAACAGTGTGGGAGGGTTCCCCTTTCTCCACATCCCCGCCAACATCTGTCATTTCCTGACTTGTTAATTTTAGCCATTCTGACTGGTGTGAGGTGGTATCTCATTGAGGTTTGGATTTGGATTTCCCTGATGCCGAGCGATATTGAGCACTTTTTCATGTATCTATTGACCATTTGGATGTCTTCTTTGGAAAAATGTCTGTTCATGTCTTCTGCCCATTTCTTGATTGGATTCTTTGTTCTTTGGGTGTTGAGTTTGATAAGTTCTTTATAGATTTTGGATACTAGCCCTTTATCTGATATGTCATTTGCAAATATCTTCTCCCATTCTGTCGGTTGTCTTTTGGTTTTGTTGACTGTTTCCTTTGCTGTGCAAAAGCTTTTTATCTTGATGAAGTCCCAATAGTTCATTTTTGCCCTTGCTTCCCTTGCCTTTGGCGATGCTTCTAGGAAGAAGTTGCGCGGCTTAGGTCGAAGAGGTTGCTGCCTGTGTTCTCTTTTAGGATTTTGATGTACTCCTGTCCCACATTGAGGTCTTTCAACCATTTGGAATCTATTTTTGTGTGTGGTGTAAGGAAATGGTCCAGTTTCATTCTTCTGCATGTGGCTATCCAATTTTCCCAACACCATTTGTTGAAGAGACTTTTTTCCATTGGACATTCTTCCCTGCTTTGTAAAAGATTCGTTGACCATAGAGTTGAGGGTCCATTTCTGGGTTCTCTATTCTGTTCCATTGATCTATGTGTCTGTTTTTGTGCCAGTACCATACTCTCTTGATGATGACAGCTTTGTAATAGAGCTGGAAGTCCGGAATTGTGATGCCACCAGCTTTGCTTTTCTTTTTCAACATCCCTCTGGCTATGCGGGGTCTTTTCTGGTTCTATACAAATTTTAGGATTATTTGTTCCATTTCTCTGAAAAAAGTGGACGGTATTTTGATGGGGATTGCATTGAATGTATAGATAGCTCTAGGTAGCATTGACATCTTCACAATATTTGTTCTTCCAATCCATGAGCATGGAATGTTTTTCCATTTCTTTGTGTCTTCCTCAATTTCTTTCATGAGTATTTTATAGTTTTCTGAGTACAGATCCTTTGCCTCTTTGGTTAGATTTATTCCTAGGTATCTTATGGTTTTGGGTGCAATTGTAAATGGGATTGACTCCTTAATTTCTCTTTCTTCTGTCTTGTTGTTGGTGTATAGGAATGCCACTGACTTCTGGGCATTGATTTTATATCTTGCCACTTGACTGAATTCCTGTATGAGTTCTAGCAGTTTGGGGTGGAGTCTTTTGGGTTTTCCACATAAAGTATCATATCATCTGCAAAGAGTGAGAGTTTGACTTCTTCTTTGCCGATTTGGATGCCTTTGATTTCTTTTTGTTGTCTGATTGCAGTGGCTAGGACTTCCGATACTATGTTGAATAGCAGTGGTGAGAGTGGACATCCCTGCCGCGTTCCTGACCTTAGGGTGAAAGCTCTCAGTTTTTCCACATTAAGAATGATATTCGCTGTAGGTTTTTCATAGATGGCTTTTATGATATTGAGGTATGGACCCTCTGTGCCTATACTCTGAAGAGTTTTGGTCAAGAAAGGATGCTGTACTTTGTCAAATGATTTTTCTGCATCTATTGAGAGGATCATATGATTCTTGTTCTTTCTTTTGTTAATGTATTGTATCACGTTGATTGATTTGCATGTTGTACCAACCTTGCAGTCCAGGGATAAATCCCACTTGGTCGTTGTGAATATTCCTTTTAATGTACCGTTGGATCCTCTTGGCTAATATTGTGGGGAGAATTTTAGCATCCAAGTTCATCAGGGATATTGGTCTGTAATTCTCCTTTTTGATGGGGTCTTTGTCTGGTTTTGGGTCAAGGTAATGGTGGCCTCATAAAATGATTTTGGAAGTTTTCCTTCCATTTCTATTTTTTGGAACAGTTTCAGAAGAATAGGTATTAATTCTTCTTGAAATGTTTGGTAGAATTCCCCTGGGAAGCCATCTGGCCTGGGGCTTTTGTTTGTTGGGAGATTTTTGATGACTGCTTCAATTTCCTTAGTGGTTATAGGTCTGTTCAGGTTTTCAATTTCTTCCTGGTTCAGTTTTGGTAGTTGATACATCTCTAGGAATGCATCCATTTCTTCTAGGTTATCTAATATGCTGGCCTATAGTTGCTCATAATATGTTCTTATAATTGTTTGTATTTCTTTGGTGTTGGTTGTGATCTCTCCTCTTTCATTCATGATTTTGTTGATTTGGGTCATTTCTCTTCTCTTTTTGATAAGTCTGGCCAGGGGTTTATCAATCTTGTTAATTCTTTCAAAGACCCAGCTCCTAGTTTCATTGATCTGTTCTACTCTTCTTTTGGTTTCTATTTCATTGATTTCTGCTCTGATCTTTATTATTTCTCTTCTCGTGTTGGATTTAGGCTGTATTTGCTGTTCTTTTTCCAGCTCCTTTAGGTGTAGGGTTAGGTTGTGTACTTGAGACCTTTCTTGTTTCTTGAGAAAGGCTTGTATTGCTATATACTTTCCTATTAGGACTGCCTTTGCTGCTTCCCAAAAATTTTGAACAGTTGTGTTTTCATTTTCATTGGTTTCCATGAATTTTTTTAATTCTTCTTTAATTTCCTGGTTGACCCATTCATTCTTTAGTAGGATGCTCTTTTTCCTCCATGTATTTCAGTTCTTTCTGACTTTGTCTTGTGATTGAGCTCTAGTTTCAAAGCATTGTGGTTTGAAAATAGGCAGGGAATGATCCCAATCTTTTGGTACTGGTTGAGACCTGATTTCTGACCTAGGATGTGATCTCTTCTGGAGAATGTTCCATGGGCACTAGAGAAGAATGTGTATTCTATTGCTTTGGGATGGAATGTTTGGGAATACATCTGTGAAGTCCATTTGGTCCAGTGTGTCATTTAAAGTCTTTATTTCCTTGTTGATCTTTTGCTTAGATGATCTGTCCATGTCAGTGATGGGGGTGCTAAAGTTCCCCACTATTATTATATTGTTGTCAATGTGTTTCTTTGCTTTTGTTATTAATTGGCTTATAGAATGGGCTGCTCTCATATTAGGGCCATAGATATTTACAGTTGTTAGATCTTCTTGTTGAATAGACCCTTTAAGTAGGATATAGTGTCCTTCTTCATCTCCTAGTACAGTCTTTGATTTAAAATCTAATTTGTATGATATAAGGATTGCCACCCCAGCTTTCTTTTGGTGTCCATTAGCATGGTAAATGGTTTTCCACGCCCTCACTTTCAATCTGGGGTTGTCTTTGGTTCTAAAATGAGTCTCTTGCAGACAGCGTATTGATGGGTTTTGTTTTTTTATCCAATCTGATAGCCTGTGTATTTTGATTGGGGCATTTAGTCCATTTACATTCAGGGTAACTATTGAAAGATAGGAATTTAGTGCCATTGTATTGTCTGTAAGGTGACTGTTACTGTGTATTGTCTGTGTTACCTTGTGGTCTATGTTTTAGGCTCTCTCTTTGCTTAGAGGACCCCTTTCAATATTTCTTGTAGGGCTGGTTTTGTGTTTGCAAATTCCTTTAGTTTTTGTTTGTCCTGGAAGCTTTTTATCCCTCCTTCTATTTTCAATGACAGCCTAGCTGGATATAGTATTCTTGGCTGCATATTTTTCTCGTTTTTTGCTCTGAATATATCATGCCAGTCCTTCTGGCCTGCCAGGTCTCTGTGGATAGGTCTGTTGTCAATCTAATGTTTCTACCATTGTAGATTACATATCTCTTCTCCCGAGCTGCTTTCAGGATTTTCTCTTTGTCTCTGAGACTTGTAAGTTTTACTTTTAGATGTCGGGATGTTGACCTATTTTTATAGATTTTGAGGTGGGTTCTCTGTGCCTCCTGGAGTTTGATGCCCATTTCCTTCCCCAAATTGGGGAAGTTTGCTGCTATAATTTGCTCCAGTATACCTTCTGCCCCTCTCTCTCTTTCTTCTTCTTCTGAGAACCCAATTATTCTAATGTTGTTTTGTCTTATATTGCTTATCTCTCGAATTCTTTCCTCGTGATCCAGTAGTTGTTTATCTCTCTTTTTCTCAGCTTCTTTATTTTCCATCATTTGGTCTTCTATATCCCTGATTCTCTCTTCTGCCTCATTTATTCTAGCAGTTAGCACCCCCATTTTTGATTGCACCTCATTAATAGCCTTTTTGATGTCTACTTGGTTAGATTTTAGTTATTTTACTTCTCCAGAAAGGGTTTCTCTAATAACTTCCATGCTTTTTTCAAGCCCTGCTAGTATCTTTAAAGTGATGATTCTGAACTCTAGATCCAACATCGTACTAATGTCTGTATTGAGTAGGTCCCTGGCAGTCAATACTACCTCTTGTTCTTTTTGTTGAGGTGATTTTTTCCATCTTGTCATTTTGTCCAGGGGAGAATAGATTAATGAGAGAACAAAATGTTAACAGGTTAACAATGTCCCCAGAAAATATACTCTAAACAAATCAGAAAAGACCTGAAGCCGGGGGAAATGAAAGGGAAAGAAACAGAGAGGAAAAAAAAAAAAAAGGGAAAAGAGGAAGATAAAAACAAATAAAAACAGAACAAAACAAAATAAAAAATTTCAGAATATGATCAAATATGATCAGGCTGGTGCATAGATCAGTGCCACACACTAGATTTTTGGTGTATTTTGGTCTGTTAGAAGACAGTGCTTCTCAAAATTTTAAAGAAAGAAAAACTTATATATGTATAAAAATAAGGGTTGATATGATGAAGCGATGGAATGTGACTCTAAAGATGAAAATTATAAAAATTTTATAACAGGAATTAGTAAGAAGTTGTTGGAAAAAAGAAATAATAATTTCTTTTTTTTTAAATTCACATTTAAAAAAAAACAAAAAGAAAAAAAAGGGAGAGAATGTGATCAGGCAGGAGAGTAGAACAAAACCATACACTAGAGATTTAGGGTATATTTTGACCTGTTAGAAGAAAATGTATGTCAAAATTTTAAAGAGAGAATAACTTATATATATATATATGCCAAAAATAAGGGTAACTACTCTGAAGGAATAGAGTATGACTCTAAAAATGAAAAATAAAATTTTTTTTAAAAAAGTATTGATAAGATGTTGGTTCAAAAAGGGAAAAAGAAACATTCAAAAAAAAAAAAAAGACAGTAAAAAAATTAACTTTGAAAGTTTAAAGAATCATGGGAAAAAAGCCATGGATTCTATGTGCATTATTCCCCTAGCGCTGGAGTTCTGCCGTTCTCATTGATCGGTAAACTTGGTCTTGGCTGGCTATTCTTGCTGATCTTCTAGGGGAGGGGCCTGTTGCCATGGTTCCCAAATGTCTTTGCCAGAGGTGGAATTACCCCGCCCTTGCCGGTCGGGCTAAGTAATCTGCTCCTGTTTTCTCCTGGGAGTTTTTTTTTCCCTGCAAGTTTTCCGTACAGCTTTGGAGGTTGAGAGTGAAAATGGTGGCCTCCCAATCTCCATCCTGGAGGAGCCAAGAACTCAGGGCCCTGCTCCTCAGTGAGCCCCCAGAGAAAAGCAGTCAATCACTCCCATCTCCCCAGTCTCCGGCCGCACTCCGTGCTCACCCGTCCTGTGATCGAGCGTTTGTATCTCTGGCACCCAACTCGGTGTGGAGTCTCCAAACCCAGCAGAACTCTGTGGTGTGCCGCTGCGCCGCTCCTTCTGGGGGAGGAAGGGGAGTCTCCCCGGATCTGCTGCTTGTTGGGTCCCTACTGTAGGAGCAGTGACCCGACTGTGCCGCAGATCATGGTTTATGGCAACCCCAAGCTGAGAGCCCGCACCTCAGCTCCGTCTCTGCAGCCTGCTTCCCTGCTCCAATACCTGGGAGCTCTGCCCCACTCAGGCACCTCTGGTCTTCCTGTGACCCCGAGGGTCCTGAGGCCACACTGTCCCATGAGGGTTCCACCCCCCGTTTAGCCACTGGAGTGATGTCCCTCAGAGGAGCAGACTTCTAAATGTTCCGATTTTGTGCTCCAAGGCTCTATCACTTGCCAGAAGCAGCCAATGGATGCCCCCTCCCCTGCCATCTATCCTCCTGAATATCGCCTCACATCCACTTCTCCACACGTCCTACCTTCCAGAAAGTGGTCGCTTTTCTGTTCAGAGAGTTGTTGCTATTCTTTTCTTTGATCTCCTGTTGAGTTTAATAAGTATTCGGAATGGTTTGATCCCTATCCAGCTGAATTCCTGAGACCAGAGGAAATCCAGGTCTCCTACTCCTCCGCCATCTTGCTCTGCCCCATCTTATTTTTATATCTATACTCATTAGTGAGATTGGTCTATAAATTTGTTATTTTATATTCTTTGTAGCAGGTTTTACAATTTATGAGGTCATAAAATTAATTGCGCAGCCCACCATCTTTATCTACAAGCTGTAAAATAGAAGGTAAGCTCTTCAAGAACAAGGACCTTATTTCATTTAATATTGTATCTTACAGCCTGAAACAGTAACTGATATATACTAAGCACTTGATAAATATTGGTGTAAGGTACAAAGAAAGAAAGGAACAAGGAACAGGAAGGAGAATGAGAGGGCCCATGAATTAGCTATGATGTTATCAGTTGCTATTTTTTATAGAAAATATTCACACTCCTTCAGCCTCTTCTGTATTTTTCTGGTCTACTCAAGTTTTCTAATTCTTTATTTATATGGGTTATTTATATTGCCTATTTTCTTTATATTTTAAAATTTGTTGCCATAGAGTTTCATGTAGTGTTCTCTTATATACTTCAAATTTATTCTTTTTCTAGATGTGGTTATGTCTCCTCTCTCATCCATAACCTTGTAGCTTTTCAACTATTCTCTTTCTTCCCCTCCCCCTTGAATTTGGATTAGAAGATTTTTACCTCTTTTCAGCTTGTCAGAAAACTAGCTTTTGTATTATCTCTTCTACTACTTTCATTTTGTTTTGTTTTTTCTAGTCCATTACTTTCAGACTGCATAAGTTAATTCTCTTTTCCTACTCTCTCTTGGTAGATTTTGTTGTTTCACATTTTTTAAGGTGAATGCTAACTTTCCTTAATTTTGTTCTTTCTTTTTAAATATGAAGTCATTTATGGTTATAGCTTTTGCCATGAGTATTGCTTTTGCTGTTTCCCATAAGTTTTAGTGTTGTTTAAGTGTTTACTGTTTTCCATAAGTATTAGTATAAGTGCTTTCTTGGGACTTGGGAAAAGATGGTCCCCTGAATTGAGCTAGATATCCACCAGACCACTCTGAACACCATGAAATCATCCTGAGATGTAAGAAGATATATCTGGATCTCTAGAAACAGAATATCGCACATGGTTGGTTTCAAGGTATGAAGCAGGGAGGTGTGATTCCATAGGCAGATATTGGAAGATAAATGGAAGTGGAGGGAGCCATAGGGATACTGCACTGCTGGTTTTGAAAGCCTCCTGTGCTGGGGATGGGCCACAGACTCACAGACCAGTAGCAGTGGGGAAAGGACTTTAGGGTAGCCCCCTGGACTGAAACCTGGAGTGGTGGGGCCATGCATGTGGACTGGGGGCAGCTGGCAGTTTTAGAAGCACAAAGGGCAGAGATGTGCCCCTACCTGGAGGCCAGGATTAGGAGTATTGCTGAGGGGCTCACAACCCAGGACACTGCACTTACAGCAGCACAGACAGAAACAGAGATAGTGTGGCCAGGAGAGTTCACTGAAGAACAGACTGCAATCATTCTGTTCTGAGACAGAGGTTTGGAAACGGTCTATTCTGTTCTGACTCTCAGAAGAGACACAGAAAGCCACTGGGGAAAGCTGCCAGAGAACAAAAGCCCCCCAAACCCAGTTTTCACTGAGCCCATTCCTTCCCTCACAGGAGGAAACCTGCCCAAACAGGGTTGCCTGAGTAATAGTGTAGCAGGCCCCTCCCCCAGACAACAGGCTGTGAGAACAAGAGGCTGACAACCCTAAGGTCCCTATAAAACAGGTGCATCTTGCTTGGGTTGTGGTCAATAATTTGGGCTCTGTACATTCCCTTAACCACCCTTCAACAGAATGACTAGGAGGAGGAACCCCCAAAATAGGAAAGACTCAGAGACTGTGACTTCTGCCACATATTTACAAATGGATACAGATATAAGCTGCAAACTGGTGCAGCCACTGTGGAAAACAGTATGGAGGTTCCTGAAAAAGTAAAAAATAGAACTACCCTACAATCCAGCAATTGCACTATTAGGTCTTTACCCAAAGAATACAGAAATGCAGATTCGAAGGGGTACATGTACCCCAATGTTTATAGCAGCATTATCAATAATAACCAAACTACAGAAAGAGTACAAATGTCTCTTTGACCGATGAATGGATAAAGAAGAGGTGGTATATATATATATATATATATATATATATATATATATATATATATATATATATATAATGGAATATCCTCAGCCATCAAAAGGAGTGAAATCTTGCCATTTGCAGTCATATAGAGCTAGAGTGTATTATGCTAAGCGAAATAAGTCAGTCAATCCTCTTTCAAATAATTAATGACTTTCCTGTACAACCTTTGGCTTAAATAGGAAGTAAAACTAAAATTTCATTATATCTGGAAAGAATGAAAAAGAAAACACTTTATGTTTTTTAATTTTTTTTTAATTTAATTTTCCTATGTTATGTTAATCACCATACAGTACATCATTAGTTTTTGATGTAGTGTTCCAGGATTCATTGTTTTCATATAGCACCCAGTGCTCCATGCAATACATGCCCTCCTTAATACCCATCACTGAGCCAATCCATCCCCACACACCTCCCCCCTCTAAAACCCTCAGTTTGTTTCCCGGGGTCCCCATAGTCTCTCATGGTTCAACTCCCCCTCCGATTCCCCACCTTCATTTTTCCCTTCCTTCTCCTAATGTCCTCCATGCTATTCCTTATGTTCCACAAATAAGTGAAACCATATGATCATTGAAATTCTCTGCTTGACTTATTTTACTTAGCATAATCTCCTACAGTCCCATCCATGTTGACACAAAAGTTCTCATATGGTAATCTATTTTATTTCTTAAGGTATTTATCTTTCTCTGACTGACTTCCCCATATGAGAAGGGGAAAAAAAAGAGGGAAACAAATCATAAGAGACTCTTTTTTTTTAAGATTTTATTTATTTATTTGAGAGAGAGAGAATTAGAGAGAGAGAACACATGACAGGGGATAGGGTCAGAGGACAAAGCAGACTCCCTGCCTAGCAGGGAGCCCGATGCAGGACTCGATCCCGGGACTCCAGGATCATGACCTGAGCCGAAGGCAGTCGCTTAACCAACTGAGCCACCCAGGCGCCCCAAGAGACTCTTAATAATAGAGAACAAACTGAGGGTTGATGGAGGAGAGGCGGTCAGGGGATGGGCTAAATGGGTGATGGGTATTAAGGATGGCACTTGCGTTGAGCACTGGGTGTTAAATATAACTGATGAATCAGTAAATTCTACTCCTGAAACCAATATTACACTATATGTTAACTAACTAGAATTTAAATAAAATTTTGAAAAGAAAAAAAATTTATTGAAGTCTTATTTGTATCCAAATATGTATTTCATTTTTACAAATTTTTCTATTGAATGTAACAAAATATTCTCTTTTCCCTAAATACGAGATTCAACACACCAATTAAATGAAGTTAATCAAATTATTATTTATTATTAAATTTTTCTATGTCCTTAATATTTTGTCTACTTGATCTGCCTGATTCTAAAAAATATGTGAAAATATGCCATCTTTTTAAATTTTTTACTGAGTTCTCTTGTATCACCATTCGTTTTTACTTTATTTCTTTAACTTTTGTGTTGTTTGATATATACAGGGTTATGATTGTTTTTCCTGCTTCATAAATCATACCTTTTATTATTATGTAATATCTCTTTTTGCTATATAGGGATTTTAATTTTAAAGCTAATCTTAGTCTGATGTTGCCCTTCCTGCTTTGTTTTTATTTATATTTGCCTAGTCATATGTCTATCTCTTTCTTTCCATACTTAGCTATTCACTTTAACTGTGTTTCTTATTAAATAATTTTTTATTTAAATAATAAATAGCTTGAATTTGCTTTTTACTCCAGTCTAATATTCTTTGATCTTTATTGGGAGAATTCAGTCTTTTATGTTTGCATAATGGTATACTTGATTTTATTCAATACTCTGTACTTCATTATCTATTTAAATTGTTTTATTTTTCTCATGTTTATTTGAATAATTAAGTTGTATTCACTTTATTAATTGCTTCTTCCTCTTTATTACCTAAGGATTTCTAGTATAATTTTATCTTTCATAAATGGTCAACTTCCTTTTCCTCATACCTATAATTATACCCACATTTATTTAATATTATATGAAAATAAGATCATAACTGTTTCCCTAATTAAGGCTCTTTAATCCTCTGCTTCTCTTTCTCCTCCCAATAAGGTGAGAACTTTAGAATATTTTCACTTGCTCACTAGCTTCCCCTAACCCCATCTGGACACCATATGAGACTTCTGGAATGTTTTTGTTTTACCCTTCTTTCTCCCATCCAAACTGCTTCTCAAATAATTTAATACTTTTAGTTTCACATGATTATTAGAATTTTTCTAGCAGTATCCCTTTTTTATTTTAAAAACTCTTTTTTATCCCTCAATGTACAAATTCCCAGAGTGCCTATCATTATTCAGTTATATTTAATTATAAACATATTACCAAATTCTTTTCTCATCAACTTTACCTCTTCTTCCATTCCAACTATCATGAGGTTCAGATTTATTATCCTCTGGTTTGAGTCCTTGTTTCCTCAGATGGGGTATCTGGTTGATGTAATCTCTGCAAATAACATTCTTAAAGGCTTTTAAGGAATAATATCTTGTCACATATCCAGTCCTTTACTCTAAAGCATCTGTAGATATTATTCCACAATCTTGTAGCTTTGGAATTGCACGAATTTATGACCAATCTGATTCCTTTGTCTCTGTATATTACTTGTGTCTGTCTGGATGCATTAAATATTTATTTGTTTTCATCATTGGAGTCCAGTAATTTGATAAGGACACATCTTGGTTTAAGTACTATCTCAAAAGTCTGATCTGGAACTTGATGAACTGTTTAAATCTGCTGGCCCAGGTCTTCAACTCAGGGAAACTTTCTCCAATCATGTGTTCAATCATTGTCTTTTCCATTTGTCTCATCCATTTTTTCTCATAAATCTGTTTTCCAAAATGTACATATTTTCCCCCATATTTCTGTACCATTTTTGTTTTTCTTTTTCCCCTCTATAACTTAACATATTCTTCCACCTGATCTTCCAAGACACCAATTTGGGCATCTATAGTGCAGACTTTCTCTTTCACTTCATTTATTCAATTTTCAAATTAAAAAAGGCATGTAGTTTTAGTGCCAGGAATTACACTGAGTGCTATATTCAGATCTCTTTACATGTTCTTCTCCTTTTAGATCTAACTTTAAAAGAAGCAGTTCTATTTCTTTAGCAGTTTATTCTGATTTTTTTTCTTTGTTTATTCTACTCTCTGGATTATATGCCCTTTTAACAAAATGTCATTTCTGTATTTGCTCATTCGGCCACTTTACGTGGGAGTGCTCCTGAAAGTGCTGGAAGGTACAGCCATCCTGCCTGATGACTCTTTGTACATACAGCTGACTGTGCATTTCTCCTGTCTGAGTGCTCAAAGGCAGAGCTTCTCTGCTCTTATTGTCTCCAAATCTCAGAGGTAGAGATGAGTAAAACCCAACTGTTCACCTTCTCTTCACATCCTTAGGGTCAGGGAAACCCTGAAGTTCAGAGAGCTGAAATGGACTTTCTTTCTAGGAAGGGCTGTTTTCTGATTCTTGGTTTGGGCTTTTGTACCGAGCCCCAGAATGTTGACCCAAAGGGGAGGGAGTATGAAAACAGGTCTTGGCTCACCCCTGCCTATCGGCCTGCAAGAAGTGGCTGAGCTGGAGTCAGAGCCCTGAATGGAAGGATTTGGGATGCCTCAAGCCACCATTCTCCCAGAGTTCTCTCTAATTTTCTCTTTTAGGGCAGTAATTTTGAAAGATTGTCAACTTGAACATATTACTAGTCCTTCCTTCACTACTAATTGATAATGAAAGTTTGGACTAGTCACCTACATCTTTGGGCCTCTGAGTGCCCATTATTGAAATAACTAGTCTTCTTTGAGTCTAAGATATCCTCCTCCTTCCAGGGTGTTAGTTGGTTCAATTGTGTAACTGCCATATATTCAAATGAGAATTGCCAGTCCCTGTATCAACTCTGAGTAAGAAAATTATTTTGGAGTAAAACTTGGCAAAACAAGATCTTGAGCTGCCAACAAATTATTCTGCAAGATTTCAAAACATTAAGTTTTTGAACTCATTCTCAAAGTCAAGCCAATTTTGCTTAAAGAAACACTATTGTTTGAGTTGAAAAAAAAAAAATCAAACCTAAATTGTGGTTATGCATCTGGCATTTCTAATATAAGTATGAAAGCAATATATTTGCCTGTTTTTTTGCTAAATCACACAGGCTGCAAAAAATATATACACATATGGAATTTCTTTCCACATTCAGAAAGTTAAATTCAAATTCCAACTGTGAAGACTTGTTCCTGAGAAATATGAGGGACAAATGCTTAGGAATTTTTACAGTACTACTTTTGTAGAGATAGCTTGTCCCTTTTTCTTTTTCAGCTTTTCCCTTTATTTTTTATTGCTCCTTTTAAGTTATATTTATTTAACAAAATTCAGTTATTGAAGAAGCTACAAACCTAAGTACCAGGTGCACCCTCTAAATGCTCATATAGAGCATTTTAGTAATCTCGACTCCTGTATGCTCTCTTTGCCTGAAGTGTTCTTCCTGTCTCCTCCCTGTTCCTATAATTCAAAGGTATAATGGCCTTTCAGCTTCTAGTATTGAGTCTTTTGATTCCAGCAGCTGTGGATGTGGGACTAGAGGTTTGGAAATTTTAAACTTAGAGCCCTCACATACAAAATTATAGATGAATCAATTCTACTAGCCACTTTAGAGCCCCTTGTATTTATTATAGTTATATGTGTAAACTTTTATTCTCCTCTCCTAGATTATAAGCAGCTTGAGGGTGGGATCTGTGTCTCTGTCATCTGTGATCTCCTAAAGGAATAGGATTAATCCCCCATACAATAGATGTTTATTAGTTTTCATCAAAGTGATTTGAATTACTAAATATTTTTTCTAGTTAATCTCTTGTTTATTCTCAATTATATATTTGAGCACACATGAACTAAGATTAAATTCCCCCAACCCAATTAAAGTTAATTGAACAAAGCCCCATTTCCATGATGACCACTTAAAAGATATAATGCCAGAATCTAAAGATAGTGGTAGGTAGAAGCCGCTCTTCCACAAATGCACTTTAAAAATGCATACCATCACTTCCAGTATTACTTCATCACCGGGTGTTCACAAACAAACATTAACCTTTTTCTGCTGAAAAGTGGGAAACTATACTAAAAGTCAAAGAATCAAGCCAAATTGTATGATGATTTTCCTTGATCTGGAATGTATAAGCATTTTTTTTTTAAAGATTTTATTTTATTTATTAGAGAGAGAGAGAGACAGCTAGAGAGGGAACAGAAGCAGGGGGAGTGGGAGAGGGAGAAGCAGGCTCTCGGCCGAGCAGAGAGCCCGATGCGGGGCTCGATCCCAGGACCCTGGGATCATGACCTGAACCGAAGGCAGATGCTTAACGACTGAGCCACCCAGGTGCCCCTAAGCATTTCTTGATTCGAAGTTTTGAGGATTCCTTTTTTCTTTCTTTCTTTCTTTCTTTCTTTCTTTCTTTCTTTCTTTCTTTCTTTCTTTCTTTCTTTCTTTCTTTCTTTCTTCTTCCTTCCTTCCTTCCATCTTTCTTTCTTTCCTTTTTTCTTTTCTTTCTTTCTTTCTTTCTTTCTTTCTTTCTTTCTTTCTTTCTTTCTTTCTTTCTTTCTTCTTTCTTCTTTCTTTCTTTCTTCTTTCTTTTTTCTTTCTTTCTTTCTTTCTTTCTTTCTTTCTTTCTTTCTTTCTTTCTTTCTTTCTTTCTTTCTTTTTCTTTCTTTTTTTCCTCATTCCTTACCTCCTGATGTCCTAGACTGTAGTTTAAGTGATGGATAGATTGGAATCAATTGTATGCACTTTAACTATTCCTGCTCTTGCTTCTGAGCAATTGTGCTGGAGAGGCAAATAAAAGATTAGAGGGTAACTCTCTGGGGGCAGCGTAAATACACATCAATCTGCTGCCACTGCAGGGTAATATGGATGATGTAAAGCCTCGGCAGCCAAAGATCACAGCATATTGTTCTCTGGAAGGAAGGGGCCATCTTGAGGAAAAGTAACAATAACAACAACTATTTTGTTCTCATCTGTGGCTGTCCCACAGCCTCTCACTCCTTAACCCACTGCACACACACACAATATGCATGTGCACACACAGACACAGAAAACAGAGCAAAATATAGGATCTTAAGAATTATAATAAGCTGTTGATTACCAGATTGCTGTAAAATGGCAACTTATACCATTTCATGATGGCCAGACTAGAATAGGTTTGGCAAGAAAGGCTTTGTTCTTAATTTCAGGAGGTTGGCTTTCTGCAAAATCCCCTGCCTCTTTTATTCTTGTTGTTTGCTGTTGCAGAAGAGATTTCCTCCTAGCTTTTTCCCTGTGTGGCTCACAGCAATTATGGAGGATTCATTGGGTCTGTTACCAGCAGGAATGTTAGCCAAATTAGTGAGTGAGAACTCTGGAAAAAGAATTTCCTGGGGATTTTCAGAAGTGGTCTTTGTATTTGTTTTGTTTTTATTGTTGTTCCTCTTGAGGAAAGAAAGAAAGCAGCAGCCCCTGGAAAAGATGAGGAAGTGAAGGCCTGCTCCCCTTTTCTCTTCCCCTCACTTGACTTGGGAGCATATGAAAGATCAGCGCTGAGAGTGTGAAGAAGTGGGGAGAACACTGCTGGTGTCCCAGTAATTGTGGAAACAAAACACAAGTGAGTTTTCTGGAGAGGTCTGAGAACTGGAGCATGGGTCCCATTGAGCTAAGGTGGAAAAAGGTGAGGAAACCTATGGGACAAGACATTTCCTTGCCTGTTAGGCAATCATGAATTAAGCAGAGGACATTTAACTAATTTGTGTTTTGTTTATTTTGTTTCATTTTGTAAATATATATATGTATTTGGTTTGGTGTTTCAGCTTCTACATATTCTCTTCAGACATAGCATTTTTTAGCTTACTTTCTAAGCACCAAGGCTGTAAAAGCTGCTTAAAAGCATAAACCTTAGAGGTGAAAGACCTGGGTTTAAATCACAAGTCTGCCATTTACTAGCTATTTGACCACTGGTCCTGGAGCCACAAATAGCTGATTTCAGTCCTGACTCAGCCACTTACTAGTTGAGTGACCCTAGGCAAGTTGCTTCAATTTCCTAAGTATGAATTTCCTTGTGTAAATTGGAGATAACAATAGTACCTAATAATAGGATTGTGTAAGGATTTAATTAAATAATACATGTGCACTTATAGAACTTTCAGAACTGAGGCATATACAATAAATGTTCAGTAAACATTAACATTTTAAAACTTATTCTATGAGCTTAACTATGCATAAATGCCTGGGGAGAAAATTTGCCGTCTATTATAGTATTTATTCTGAGTGACACTTGGTTGTTGCTATGTCAAGTGAAGTGCGACACCTCACTTCTCCATGCCCTAAAGCACATGCATGTGCAAACACACATACACACACCCCAGAAATTTGAACCTTTATAGCAGAGATGCAAATACATGGATTACACCTGTAAGTAACAGGCAATGGTGGTGATTTCAGTTATTGAACCTAAGCTGACTCAAAACTATTTTCTAAAATTCTAATCTAGAATAATAAACATTGTCATAGATGCCTTCCTTCACCAAGCATTTGTACCTGAAGAAGCCAAATGTACTGTTCTCATCTTTTGTCAAATTTTGGCAGCCTCATACCAAACAAACACTAATTAATAGATGACATTTGAACACCCTCATTGTGATTCTTGGAAGCCCAACTGTGTGATAATTTACCCATGTTTGAAAAAAGATAGAATAAAAGAAACTCTTTTTTTTTAAAGACTTTATTTATTTATTTGACAGAGAGAGAGGCACAGCGAGAGAGGGAACACAAGCAAGGGGAATGGGAGAGGGAGAAGCAGGCTTCCTGCGGAGCAGAGAGCCCAATGTGGGGCTCGATCCCAGTACTCTGGGATCATGACCTGAGCCGAAGGCAGATGTTTAACAACTGAGCCACCCAGGCGCCCCTAAAAGAAACTCTTGAAGACCTCTCGTTGTTCAGGTGTCCTGGCAAACCGTTTTTTTTTTTTTTTTAAGATTTATTTATTTATTATTTGAGAGAGGGAGTGGGGAGGGGCAAAGGGAGAGAGACAATCTTCAATCAGGCTCCCTGCTGAGCTCAGAGCCCCATGCAGGGCTTGATCTCACAGACCTGAGATCATGACCTGAGCCAAAATCAAGAGTGGGTCGCTTAACTCACTGTGCCCCACAGGCGCTCCCCTGGCAAACCATTTAAATTAGGTTTTAATCACTAGTGGTGACATTTCTGTTCAAGCATAATGAAGTATGTCTGTACATATGTAAAGCCCCAGGAGGCAAGAGCCCTCACACAACATGGAAACTTTGGTCAGGCCTTCCCAGGAAACCACAAAATGCTCACGGGCCACTGGGAATAGCTTTAGATTTTCACAGATAAAACTGCTTCAGAATGGTGAACTTCTTTGCTGTTCATATAATCAATTTTAGCCAATTCTTCTTGCCTCTTTTACTCCCCGAAAGGGGCTATACTTGTAAAAATCAGAAGTATCTAAACAAGAGGAGGAAGACATGGTAGCATGGAGAGGGGGGATAGGATCAGAGGAGAGAGAGAATGAAAGAGAACCAGAAACCATATTGTAATGGTTTATAAATGCTTTCTCTTAAAATGTGTCAGTGATCGAAAAGTCTCTGATTAATTTTTACAGTTCCCATTCATTTCTTGTGAATACAGCTAACAGCAGATGCTCACTGATGCCTATTTCAGTCTGGCATATGACCCCTTCTTTGTTAGTATCTGATATATGAGGACAATAGCACTGAGCATAGAATTTACATGGCTAGTAAGTTTATTACCCAAAATAATGTCAGCTTTTTCAACTGTGGTTGCAAGAGATCAATGAATTGCTGTGAACAATTGACAAAAGCAGAGTTTGAGTTTTAAGAGTTTTTTATAGCACACACTATGGAAGGCATGGCTGAACTATGGACAGAGGAGGAAACATGAACTCTGAAAGAAATAACCACAAAGATGTTTTATAGTTTATTTTCATAGACTCAAGATTGCTCAATGGCATGCCTTGTGGAACTAAACTCCTCAAGGTTAACTTAGCACATACGCACTTTTTAATACATCCATACAAATATAATTCTGACAACTCAAGTGGTAGATGAGGAGACGTGCCACACAGATTTCCTTTCAAGGTGAGACTGGTTGCTCAGCTGTGGGGAGTGTGGTCAGCCAGCAGCCTCCAGCTGTCAGCTCCTTCAGGGTGGATCTCAGCTGCAAAAAGCCTCCCCACGCAAGGTCAGAGCCTACACTTGGTGACTGAAGGTACGCGTGCGCGCGCGCGCGCGCGCGCGCGTGTGTGTGTGTGTGTGTGTTGGGGAAAGGGAGAGTATAAAGATTTAGCTATTTTGGTCCAAAATGCATAGGGACATTTCTGATAAGCAATATCTGTTCTACACGACCCCCTTCCCCTCCCTGGCCTAGGTTGGCTCAGGCTTTTTGAAGCTGCATGACAGTCCTATCTCTCTGCCCAACTGTGCTTCCTCCTAACTTTCACAGGTGTTGATCCCCAATAAACACCTTGCACCCCAAATTCCATGTCAGCATCTGCTTTTAGAGATCCTAATCTGTGCCTAGACATAGCTGCAATTTCTCACTGGAACACTGGTTTTTCTTTTCTCTTCTCCAGCATCTAAAGGGCCCTTAGGGTTCTATGATACCACTGCACTAAGATCAGAAGTAGAAGTAATATGGATTCCACAACTGGTGGAATTCGATATTACTTTAGTGAGGACAGGGTGAGTCCATACAGGATTAAGTGAGGGCTGGGAAATTAATCTACCAACTTCTTGAGGATTTACAGTAGAATACGGAGCTGGGGATGAAAATACGGTGTGAACCACATAACCCCTGACTTCAAGAGGAGCATAGCCTAGGAGAGGTTAAGAGACTAAGCAGACCAAATTATCTTTAGGAAAAGGAAAAAAAAAAAAGAAGAGTGTAGGATTGGGGGAAACAGAGAACAGAAGAACAGACAGGGAGACATAGTGGAGGGCAGATGGGGGAGAAAGAGGAGAAAGATGAATTCACACCAGCTTAGCATACAAAGACATCGGATAATTCATCGGAGGAGAAATTTTTCTCTTTAGCCAATTGTCATATTAGTGTTTTGAGACTAAGTTACATTTCTAAGAAAACTCATTAAACATTGCATATAAAATGGATAAAGTAAGGAAAAAAAGAAGAAAAAAGAAGGAGACTCTCAGTCTCCTTAAAGAGTTTGTGGTGACTTTCCATCTAATTTCCTTGTGTCTCCTCAGTTACTACCTCTTTCTTAGGCTCCCCTCATATTTTTAAACCTTACTCAGCATGGATTGCATACTTCCACACAAATGTGTAAGTGTTCCTTCTGTTCAGGAGAACCAGCCCTTTGCATTTGATCCTTTCAGTCTGGGCAGATGGGAGCAGGGCGGTCAAACCAGTGCAGTCAGAGATTTGGATGAAATCCATTTGACTGCTGGGGTCCTTATATCAGAGTGAATGCTAGCCAATGTCACATAAGAATATATACAAATTAAATGCAGACATGAGGGCATATCAAAGAAAAGAATCAGCAAAACTGTAGTACTGAGGTTGTTAGGTAAGTGAATTGACTCAAAAGAATTTAATTTAGAAATAAGTCTGCTTGAGGGAAAGTAGCTTAAGTAGTAAATACAGAGAAAGGAGGTAGAAGAGGCCAAGAAAGATTAAGAAGTTAAATGAGAATAAACAGATAGGGAAAATCTTAAGAATTATTAATGAATAAAAAGGTAGGAAAAATAAGAAAGGATAAAAGATAACCACTTTTATTGCTAAAGGCTTTAATTTTTAGTGTACTTCTACCTATTTTCTCACTTTTTTCTTACAACATCCTATGAAAACTGGAGAAGTAATTTTTTCCTTCATTTTTAAATGAGGATACTGAGGTTTGGAGAGGATCAAAAGTCCATTTTTATAAATTGCACCACTAGTTAGTGAAAATGCTGGGATCCGTGTCCCATTCTCTTATTTAGATCTCTTTTCATTAGACCTTGATTAATGTCTTCTGGGACTAAGGAAAGTGAATACTGAGGTGCCAGGACCTCAATTCTTTATACAACCCAAAAAAACTTGAAAGAAAATAAAGAACTTTGTCCTTAGAAACAAGCCATCTGTTACAGAGCAGAGCAAAACAGCCAGGCATTCGTGAGCCTCACATCAGTCCTGCCAGGGTCTGGCTGGGCAGCCTCTGTTGCAAGCTGTTTAATCTCTAATTCCTGTAAATCAGGAACAATATCAACTGGCTGATAAAGAGTTTGGAGAAGTTTAGGGCAAAGTAAATGCAACAACAACCACCAGCTTAGCTTTAGCCAAGACCAGCTCTGTAAATTCTTTCTCTTTCTGGGACAGATAAGATCCTTTGAGGTTTATCATTAGCCCAATGCCTATACTAACAAGATGAGTATTCATGCCTTTCAGGCCATGATGTTTAGATTTTTTCTTTTCCAATTAACAAAGATGATCATTTTCATTTCAAAAGAACTGCATATTAAAATCAGAGCTAGTTCTTACTTTGGTTTGCCTCACATTTTATTAATCCCTTATAATGCATCATCGACCATATCAAGGAATGATGATAATGCATCTCTTTTATTCCTTTCTCTTTTTAACTCTTGTCTCATCCATCCATTTCTTTTTATTTTTAATTGTGGAAGGCAAAGTTATAAAAATGCTCTTTTGAAATTATTAGGAAGAAATCATGATAGATCATTTTTGAAAGCCTTGTGTTTTACCACAACAATAGCAGAACTCAAAGATGGGTGCTTTTTGATAAAAAGATATGATGTGTTTTATAAAGTGCCAAGCAAAATTGCACCCTTGAGTGCCAAGAATGGCCTTGCTGCAAGGACTTTGCAGTTCCTTTCCTCTGCCTGAACACCTTTACCATAAATATGTATCTCTCTTGATTCTTCAAGATCCTTCAAGATTTCACTCAAATCACAGTCCTAGTTAAGCCTTCCTTAACAACACTATTTAAGATTCAGATTTCCCCTAGTATGCTGTACTCCCTTTTTATAATTAATTTTTTTCCCAAAGAAATCATTGACTTCTAACATCCTCTATATTTAATTATAAGCTAGAGTCAGTCAACTGGAGCGATTGAGAACATGGACTCTGCAGCTAGTCTGACTGGGTTCAACTTCTTACTTATTTTAGAACTTCTTACTAGTTCTAAAATTGTGAACAAACTATTAAAAATTATCTGGAAAATGATAAATAACAGTAAATATCTCATCATGCTACTGTGGAGATTAGATTAATGCCTGGCACATAATAAGCCTTATATAGAGGTGAGTAATTAAACACTTATTTCCTGCCATTAGAACATATATTCCATGAAGGTGGCTGATTTTATCTCTTATTCACTAATGTATCCCCAGTGACTAGTTTCTGACACATAATAAGTGCTCAACAAATATTTAGAACAAATGAATGAAGGAAAGAAAAATGCATGGAAATGCAGCCAGTCCTTTTTGTATACAGGATGAAAGTCTACAGTTAAATCATATTTGGCTGTACCCAAAGACACAAGTTTGGTTAGCTTTAATTTCTTGCCCATCCTCAAATTTTTACATTTAAAGATCGTCAGTTTGTGCCAGGTGGAGAATTGATATATTAAACTTTTCCCTCTTCATCCAGATGTTCTTGTATTCAGGTTTGCAAGGGGAAAAAAAAAAGTTATATTGGGTGAAAGTTTCAGAATCTCTGATTCCCATAATTTCCTCAAGCACAGAAACTCCTTCTTGTTTGTGTACTTAAGAAAATTACTCATCAGTGGGAGCACAGCTTCACCAGGAAAGGGCAGGGTGTAAGGGTTGTCTGAACAGGAACAGGGTGAGGAAATCAGGACAGAAGGGCCATGGTTCCAGAAAAGTACTTAGGTGGAAGTTAAGCAAGGAGAATAAGGCAGGTACCCACTGGATATAACTGATGTTGCAAGATAATGTTTTGATATATTAATCAATGTGTTTCCCCTTCCCAGGCTCCTTCTCTGAAATATTACCAAAGAAAATACCAAAAGAAAAAAAGAAGCCAAAGCTCAACTTTTGAATATCAAGATGAACTTGTAAATATTGTGGCAGAGAGTGGTGTAAGAAAAAAAGAGGTATGAGTTTCAAAAGCCTTGGTTTGTGTTTCCAAAACTCATAGCCCTGAGGGACACAGGCCATAAAGTTTATGCACTAAGTAATAGATGGGAAAGAATACCAAGTTGGCAAGACCTAGTTTTCCTCATCCCATCTTGCCCCCACCCCAGCAAGGTTAATTTTCTCCAGGCTGCATGACAGACTTAAGCAAGGGGAAAGTAAGATTTTATATACCTGGGTGTCCATGAGGAGTGTTGTGCCTCTGTTCTCTCTCCAGCTGAGACCAGAGACCAGGACTTTAGAAACCCAGATATGTTGAGGAGGTCTGATGGTAGCATCAAGGAGTATACTGCTTGCTAATTGGAGTGGGAAGAGGCAGGTAACCTTGGCTGTCTCCTCTGTGCCATGCAGAACATGTGAGATGAATATACAGACTTTTGTTCAGTATTAAGTAAGCTTACAGCGTTTCTGTGTCCTAGGCATGGTGTGAGGATCCTTAGAACTTTCACCACATGCCTGAAAGCAGTTTGAATTCAGCCAAAAGAGCAGTCTGAGGGCTTTGCCATCTGAAGAGGAAAATATATTCTTTATGTCTTTTATTTTCTGTATTCTGATGTTTTGACATCAGAGGTCATGCTGACCCTGGAGGGACTTATCTCTCCCAGGGTTAGCCAATTTCTAGGGATAGTAAACAACTTGCTAGTCTAACTAGCCAGTTTTTTTTTTTTTTTTTTTTTAATGCAAACCAACCAATTCAGAACCCACTGCCAAATACCTTCCTTATTGGATCCTCACATTCCAGGCCACTATCTACCTACCCTAATCACTCCAGAACCAGGTACCACCAACTTATGTCCCAGAACCCACTGAAATTATTCAAATTAGCCAATCCTAAATCTGTTTAATCTACCTTGACTAATACAGAAACCACAGTAGAGTCTCTTGCCCATGGTTCCTACCTTCCCCTGCCTTCCAATGACCCTGGTGCTTTCCCATGTGGTACCCCATGGCACATGGCATGCCCTTTCCTCTTGGAATCTGTGAGTATAACAAACTATAATGGCAGTCACCTCTGGATCTGTTGGCCTTACCATAAGTAAATAATAATATACTATTAAAGTTAAAAGAGGGAGTATATTGTAGATCAACAAACAGAAACGAGAATTTTAAGGCCAGTGGACACATGAAGGCAGGGGACTAGTTACTCTCTCCCCTGATATATGCACCACCGAAGACTTCTAAAACAGAGCCACAACCTGGGAAATGAAGAAAATATCTTGAGTTGATGAAGAAAGTCCTAAAATCAATGAAATAATCCTGTATTTATTATGAAAAAGCTGAGATGAATCTGAGTTGGCTGAGATTTAGTTTTAACCACCCACCAGAACATACGTCTAAAACAGAAATTAGTTTAAGTTGTAGAAAAGTAAAGAAAATTATATTTCCTGTGACTACAAGCTTATAGACTATAATTTGGTTACTGGAATGGGTAGAAAAAAGATTTGGCATAGAAATAAAGAATGCAATTTACTGAAGAAGTTGGCAAACTATGGCCCATGGGCCAAGTACAACCCTGTTTTTTGTAAAGTTTTGTTGGAACAGAGCTACATTCATTCATATACGTATTTTCTATGTTTGATTTCCAGCTACAAAGGCAGAGTTGAGTAATTGTGAGAGAGACTATATGTCCCACTAAGTCTCAAATATTTACTATTTGGCCCTTTACAAAAAAAGTTTGCCCTGAACTAGAGTACAATCTCAGCAAAGGCTAAATTAATCTTGTGAATGCACTCTTCTGACATAAGATTGTTTAAATTTCTCCTATTGAGAAGAGGCTTGGCCTCAAAACCTGGGGTAGGTGGCCCAGTTCCAGGGGTTATGAGAAATATGAGTGATAGGAACAGCAAATAGGTGGCACATCATTACAGTTGCCCTCAGAGCTCCTCGTGTAATCTCGTTTATGTGTTGGGTGTCTATTTACACTTGATTTGATTTTATATCTGGAATGTAAGACAGCCAAGGTTACCTGCCTCTTCCCACTCCAATTAGCAAGCAGTATACTCCTTGATGCTACCATCAGACCTCCTCAACATATCTGGGTTTCTAAAGTCCTGGCCTCTGGTCTCAGCTGGAGAGAGAACAGAGGCACAACACATTTGATTTATATCTGGAATACCTCTGGGCAGTCCTATCTGTGAATGAAAGTGGTTGTAGTGATTGGGTAATCTCATTCCCAGAATTCTAGTCCTCCAAGGATAAGAACACAGAATGGGGAATCGGGTGGCGTAGGTCTTAGTTTTAATTTGGTCACACTTTCTGTTCAAGCCATCTAAACTGGTAGGGTTCTCAATCGGAGGTGATAATTCATCTCTGCATCTCAGGGAACATTTGGCTATATCTGGAGACGTTTTTGGCTTTGACAACTGGTTGAGGGCTGGTACTATAAGCAGGGTATAGGCAGGAGGCACTAGAGGTGGAGAGAGGAAAAAGATGTTGCTAGACATCCTACAGGGCACAGGATAGCTCCACACAATGAAGTCTTATCCTCAATCAGGATCTCATAGTGATATTAGCACTCCCATATTCATTGAAGCATTATTCACAATAGCCATGATATGGATACAATTTATATGTCCATTGACAGGTGAATGAATTTAAAAATATGGTATATACAGGGGCACCTGGGTGGCTCAGTCATTAAGCATCTGCCTTCGGCTCAGGTCGTGATCCCGGGGTCCTGGGATCGAGTCCTGCATCGTGCTCCCTGCTCAGCGGGAAGCCTGCTTATCCCTCTCCCATTCCCCCTGCTTGTGTTCCCTCTCTCTCTGTGTCTCTCTCTGTCAAATAAATAATTAAAAATCTTTAAAAATAAATAAATAAAAATAAAAATATGGTACATACATAAAATGGAATATTATTTAGCTTTAAAAAATAAGGAAATCCCTTAACCTATAACAACATGGATGAACTTTGACGACATTATGATAAGTAAAATAAGTCAGCCAAAGAAGGATACATACTGCATGATTCCATTTATATGAGGTATCAAAAATAGTCAAACTCAAGGAAACAAAGAATAGAATGGTGGTTATCAGGTGCTGTGGGAGAGGAAATGGGGAGTTGCTCTTCAACATGTATAAAATTTCAGTTATGCAAGATGAATAAGTTCTAGAGATCTGTTGTGCAAGAGATCTATTGTGCCTATAGTTAACAACACTGTATTGTACATTTAAAATTCTGTTAAAAAGGTAGATCTCATGTTAAGTGTGCTGGCCACAATAAAATCTTTTTAAAAATTGGCTAGTCTAAAATGTCAATAGTGCTGAGCTTGAGAAAAACTGACTTAGACTTTTTGGAGCTCAGTTTCCATCAGCTACATATGTGTTCCACCTCACACCAGTTTTTCCAAGATAAAATGAGATTATTATGTAAAAGATCCCATATAATAGATGCTATTCTCAGTATTCATTAGAAATACTAATTTACTGTAATAATATTTGCTGTAAAATGCTAAGTATTTCTGTCATCTTACTCAATAGGTCACAACTGATCTTTTTCCAGATTATTCCATTTTACCGAATCTAGTCCTAATACTGAAATTAATCATGTCCTAATCTGGCTCAGGGAACATTCCTTTGTTTTAACATTTACCACATTACATTAGTTATGCATCTCCTTATGTACACTATCTTTCTCCTTGAGAGTCTGGATTATACCTCACTTCCATGGTGCCAGCCCAAATTCAACACTCAATAAATGGTAGAAGTAGGTTATTTGAAATGTCCAGTTACAGATGGATGTAAATTGTTGAAAAACATTGTATCACTTAGGAATGCTTTCAACTGCAAGTGCCCCCAGACTTGATTGGATCCAAAGGAATCTCACCCTTTAGCAAGAAGTCCAAGTCTGGAAGCAGGTGTCAGCACTCTTGGTTCTTTGGTTTTCCCTTAACGCTGGTCTTTTTTCTTCAGCTCCAGGTACCTTTGACCATGCTCAAGGTAGAAAGTAGAGGGAAGTGAGGAGTGTTGCTTAGGCTGTATCCATACTTTAATTTCAGTAAATAATAACTTTCCTAAAAGTATCTTTGGTTCAATTCTGCATATATATCTTAGTCTGGAAGTGGGTTACATACAAACTCTTCTCAAAAAAAAAAAAAAAAAAGCTGTGAAAGGGAGCTCATGATTCCAGTCTCTATGTTAGAATGTGAAAGGGAGGAGCGTTCTGACAGTGGCTTTAGGGAAACCATCCACACTATATTTCTTGGGTATTCAGACCATAGTAGTCCATTTTGAAATAAACCTGATATTCATGGAGCTGGAATTAAAAAGAGAAGGAAGATATTTAAAGTAGTTACAAAGCCAAGAAATGATATGGACTTTCTAGTTAAAGATGAGAACTTCTTTAATTTTATCTTCTCCCTAAATATAAAATGAGTCCCAAAAGATTTCCTGTAACATGTAACATGTTTGCCTACATGTTACATGGCAATATACCAAGAACAAAGAAATTTCGATTTCAGGTTTTAAAAATTATCGGTATATTTATAACCTATTATTTTAAATGAAATCAATTATAAAGAAGGAATAGCAGACCTTTGTTATTTGGGGGGACTCCAGTATATAATTCCTATTCCCATTTGGGAGATAACACCCAATGATACAGTAGTGGGAGACATGGTGTCTTTCCTTTCATCCATAGAACATAAACAGAAAAGTTTCCTTCTTCCTGTGGTTTCATAGCAGGGCACAGCAGCCACAAGACCTGGTCTCCGCCAGCTGGATCCTACCTGGGACTTGAGTTCCTTTGCAAAAGGAGAGGTAGGATTTATTCGTAGTAGCTGTGAGAGTGACCAGCAGCAGTGGGTCTCTGCAAAAGCACAGGGCTGTTCTTGCCAGACAGTTTCTATTAAAATATCCTTGATGCACATGTTGTGCTCTTTCTGAAAAATTTCTTTTTCCTTTTTTAAAAATATCTTAAGTCAGTTGTAGGTTTGCAAACAAGAATCTGATAGGATAACTATTGGTAGAGATACATACTTCTGCTTGCAAAGTTGAAGGTCAAATAGTTTGTGAAAGTGTACGACAAAAATAAGTTTGCATCCTATGTTTTTTTTTTTCTCCTTGCAAACTAAAGGTAAGATTGTTAGTCTAAAGTAGACAAAAAGCCTTCGAAAGAAGAAAGGAAATATAAATAGTCTCCAATCTGGCATTTTGGAATTTGAGGCTTATATACTGTGAGCAAAACAAACTCCTCCTGCTTCTATGAATTCTTCGTACATTTTCCCCTTAATTCCTTATCAAGCAATGGGTTTGTCTCTTAACCAAGACCATACACAAAATATATTTCCTTGGTTCCTTTTATTAAATTTTTCCTTTGTGATTACCAGTTGAGAAGTTAACAAGAACAGAATCGCCTGCCCAAGCATAGCAAATACATAAAAACGAAAAGAACAGCATTGATAAAACTAGTATAGATGAAGCTGGGGTCTCATGAATCAAAACTAACACACATGATGATAATGGAAATATCTTATCCACATCTGATTTGCTCACATATAGTTATTTAGATAACAAATCACACTCTCCTGGGTAGGAAGCCTCCAATTTGATTTCAGTCATGTAGTCCAAGTAAATATGAAATGACTGCCAGCACAACAGACATAAATCTTTACTATCTCATGTTCATCAGTCTCTGCATTGGCAAAAATGGGAGTGAAAAGGCATTTTCTCCCACCTTGTTTAGTACACAATTACATGGTTTAAAGAAGATAAGAATTCCAAACTGTTAGAACAATAACATTACTCATGGTTCTCTGAGGACCTAAAGTATTCTCTCTCCCCCAAATGTAGGCACAGCAAAATAGAACCAGTAGGAATGAAAAGTGTTAATTGTTTCATGTTCTTTAATTTGGGGCTTAATGGCACAGGCTGTGTGCCACTGAGCAAAATACTCATTTGCAGAAAAAAGCTGTTGCGTGACACATTTCTGATTAAGCACAATTTAAACGAATTCTAAAACTTGTACATACTGCACATGCCATAAAATAAGCAATCCACTTAGAAAAAAAATGAACATGTATGAGCAATGCGGGTGAATTACAATTGCCCTGGGAGTCTTGGTTTTACTTTTCCTCGCCCTTGTAGGTTTACGTGATTGCTTTAGCAAAGATATTGACAAATGGGTATAGCTGTGTGGTGAGGCCTTGTGGGTTTAAAGAAGTGGTATTGCTGTGAAAACACTCAGCTGTCTGAGTAACAGGGATTGTCCATGGGTGCATTTGCTAGCTAGTTCGCAACTCCTGCATTGATCTCTGCTAACCGGAGTGCCTCTCACTAGCACCTGTCTGTGTCCTTGGCCCTAAGCAACGAGGTTTGCCGCATAATGAGTTGTGCCATGACGATTTTCAGCCACTCAGAGTTTCTTCTCCCTTCTCGGTTGTAAACTCATCTGTTTTCTAAACATTCCCAGAACAAGTCCAATCCATTCACATTGTTCCTTTGGGAATATCTGCTTGAGATGGCAGTGGGTGGAGGGAAAGACTTGCTGCTATTTTATGAATGTGTCTTGATCCTATTTTTTCCAACT
Organism: Mirounga angustirostris; assembly: GCF_029215605.1. Lineage (NCBI taxonomy): Eukaryota > Metazoa > Chordata > Mammalia > Carnivora > Phocidae > Mirounga > Mirounga angustirostris. The sequence goes on from NW_026991723.1 coordinate 33,771,307, forward strand.
GATGAGAAATTCCTTAAGGACAGGGCCCATTTCTTCTTCCTTCCTTTGGTGATACAGCAGAAATACAGAGCACATAGCCCATTAGGGGAGAAGCTCAGTAATGCCCTCCTCTTCATTCCATAGAATCTCCTAATAGGAAGAAAGTGCTTCTCCTCTAGGAAAGTGCTTAACTCTAGGCAATCTAAATATCCATTCCAGGATGTAGATCGTTGCCTTCCTAATGTTGAAACTATTAGCATTCAGTCACATTCCAGGAACACATAGAAGACATGTGAGTAATACTTCTGCTTCTATTGGCTTCCAAAATAAGTACACCGAGGAGAATAGGAAATGTTTTAGTTGCATAGGTGACGTAAGAATATTACAAAGCAAGAGGAACTGGCATCCAATGGGTGCGGTTAGGTTCAGGGATAGGATTGTGATATGATCATATTGACTTCTTTAGTGACATTCCTGTAGATGATGGCTGAACAAAAGTAACTGACTTATGCAAGGCAGACTTTTCTAAGTCCCCTCTGTCATATAGTTTAGAGGGGATAGCTGGTCATGGTTTTTGTTTTGTTTTGTTTTTGTTTTTTTCATTATTTAGTATAGAGAAGTTTCACATTCCTTTTAGAAACAGAGAGAGGGACTGGAAGAGGTGAACTAGTGTTAGAGGAGAAAACAGATTAGAAAGCAGAAGTGTGATGGTAGTGCTGTTGTCACCTGGGCTTCATCAGTAATCTCAGGAAGAACTAGACTGGCAAGAAAGAGAAGGCCAGGCTGGGCAACAGGGACAATGGCAGGGTCAACCTGGTAAAGGATGCAGTGCTTAGTCAGCTTCAAGCATCCAAACCTCTGATCCACATCCACATGACGAGAGCTGCATAGGGACTCTGCCTTCAGTGTCATCCCCAAATCACTGAACATTTATTGAATATTCTGATGATCCAAGCTTCATACTAGGGGCTAAGAATGCAGAGATTAGGAAAACATAGGGTCAGTCCTCCAAAAGCAATAGTGTGTATAGGTTCAGAGCTGAGATTCTGGGGCCACAATACTGGATTTGAAACTGGCTTGGCCACTTACTGGCTGAGAAATCTTGGGCAACTTATTTAACCAATCTATGCCTCAGTTTCCTCATCTGTAAGATCAGATAGTTATATTATTATTACAAAGATTTCCCATAAGGATTAATTTGAGTTAATATATAAAAGCAGTTAGAATAAGATGCTAGCAACATAGAAGCAATATATCAATATTTTTAGCCAGCTGTAATCTGCTAGGGAAGATAGATATATTACTAGAGGGCTTTAACATGAGGAGGTTGAAGCCAAATCCCTGAAGTCTGGAGGGACACACCATTAACAACAAATTAAGTGACAAACAGGTTTAGCAGCAATGGTTGTGGATCACATAATTATGACACAAAGTAGGTGCTTTAATAGACTTAATTTCCAGAAGCTCTTGAATCACACATGTGTGGTTTTGGAGGGACTTGGCCCTGTATGCCTTCCAAGGACAATTCCGGTCAGAGAGAAGATAGTGAGGACTGAGGGAAAAGCGTGCGGAAGGTTGCCTCCAGTTCCTGATTTTGGGTCTACACAGGAGAAGAAGCGGTTATTATTTCCTCCCTTATGTGTGTACTTGGCAGTAGGGAAAGCTTTCTCATACTCACTTATCACTTCGTGACTATTTCTATTGCAATAAATATCAACAGATATGAAATGTCTAAGAAAGAAAAAGGAAGGAATTGTCATTATTAAATTTCCTCAATGACTCCCTAATGCCTGGCAGCCTAGGTGGTTATACTGTGACAAGAACTGAGCCCTAGAAGCAGCTCGGATCTCCACACTGCTATGGCAAGAGGTCCTATAGGTTGGGCTGGTTTCCTCCAAAGGACGAGAAATGTGGCCAGCACACAGGGTGCCATTGCCTGATCATGAAAATGTTTCTGTTGTTTATGAGTTAATCTGAACTGTTCACGAATGAAAACGCTATGGGTCCTCTGAGTCCAGCTTTTCTTTCTCATGTCTTCTCTCCTTTTCAAGACAGCCAGCTTTCCAGTGAAATTCACATCCTAGGTAAGACCCTTGCTGCATGGGTAAGATAGCAGACATCAAGCCTCACTGATGATGTAAGTCATGACCAAATCAAAACCACTGCTCTGTGTCCTGTCCAAGAGAGATATGACATTTATATTAATATTTGGCTAAGTTTCTCAACTAGTGATTGATGAACTAAACCTCATTTTCATAGTGAGGTGATGTAATTTTCCTCTTTGGCTGATGTTTGCATTGTAAATCTTTTAGAGGGCAGGAATGCTACATTTTTACCATGTAATAATATCTCAAAGTGGGACTATACTGGAAAGAAGATTTTTTTTTAATAGAGTCTGAGAAATAGTGCATTTCATATGAAAATAGTGCAGTCCACATACAATTTAAAAATACATTGGGTGGGAGCCTGTCAGATAACTAGTTACTGCAGGAGTGGGAAGTGATTACCTTTGCAAGGGTATTTGGGCCCTTTCAAAGCCCTCATGGTTCCTTGTGCCAAGGTGTGGCTGTCATCCGGTAAATGAGGTGTTAGGGAGCCCTGGACTTTTAGATTATAAATAACTTATAAATAATTAGATGTCCTTTCTCTCTAACACCTCATAATTCCCATAGCCTAGCTGTGGAAATAGATTTCCTTTTATTTATTATTAAAAATAAAGTATTTTCATTTAATGGCAACTTTAAAATTCAAGTTTTCATTTTGGCCAACTAATTGTCATTTTAAACCAGTTTTAATGGGTCAGAAGCCTAAGCAGGGGATCACTATTTGGAAAAAATTTCTTCAACAAGAAATGGACCCAATTTTTACTTAACTGAAAAAAAAAGTCATTTTCTATTTGCCTTGATTAAATTTTCCTTTAACTTGAGTCTTAAAAATAACATTTACACTGCTGGGCTTGCAAACATTTTCTAGATTTTCTTGGTAACATTTATATATATTATTCCACTACTTGTGCAGCCACAGAAGTGATCTGTTTTTCCTTTGGGCTTTCTCCCCACTTTAACTTCAGCCAAAAATGAAGTGCTAATCCCACATTTTGGGCAGACTTCTTGCCTGTTTCTAAAAACCTCAAGCACCAGCTAACATTATCAGAGAGCTTTTAAAATGCCTCTACAGACACAGGCTATGTAGTGGGAAATGGATTGTGAAAAATCCAGGAATACCAAGGGCTGTTTTCCTCGCCATGTTGGAAAGTGCGTGTCCTCTAAGCACAAATGAGGAAGGTCTCTTCTCAACTCTCTACCAGCATCATGACACATTATGCCTTAATCTTGGTAAACATTTGTCTGCTGCTACCTAAATGTAGAGACAAACAAGCAAACCAACAAACAAAACCCCTGAATGTGTGTGTTTCCAACAAAATGTAACTGCTCTATTCTATGTTGCCTTGGGTCAAGAACACTCTCTCTGTACCACATTCCACCCTTTCCTTGTGGAGTTTACAAATTGTGTTTTCAAACATAAGAGAATTTCTACACAATGGAAAGTGAAGTTCAAGTCTTACAGAAATAACCTAAGGGCACCCAAATGATAACAGAGGCTATTAATTCAGAACTCTAAAGTAAGTAGTCAGCTTGTGTTTGGTAAGGAATCAAAGGCAGGCAGGGAAGAGAGAAGGCTTAATAGTGAAAAAAAAGGGGGGGGAGAAGTCCTCAGACATGCTTTGGTTGGAGTTTGTTGGCGTGTAAAACTGGAAGCAGCTAACTAGAAGCAGGCATCTTATGCGATTAATTGGGGAGCATATTTGACTTTCTCTGACTGGTTCTGCATTGGAAGGATGGAGTGGAGGAGGGATAGGGAAGTATGCAGTCATTGACCAAGTCCTGACCATCCCAAAACAATTGCTACAGATGTTATAGGTTGACTTCCTGGGTATGTTATATGGATCAGAGTTTACTGTCATACATGGTCTAGCTATTGTCTATGTATTCAGTCTGTGGGTCTATGTAAAGGAAATACTCATCTACCAGTGAAGGTTGAGAACTGCTTCATCCTTTAAGGTAGCCACTGAACTTCTGCGGCTATTGAACATTTGAAATGTAGCTAATCTGAAATGAGATGTGCTGTAAATGTACAAATACCCACTGAATTACAAAGCCTCCATATAAAAAAAAAAGAACTCAATAATGATGTTTTTAATATTGAGTGCATGTTAAAATGATAATATTGGGGATATATTCAGTTAAATAGATTATATTATTAAGATTAATTTCACCTCTTTCGTTTTGCTTTTTTTTTTTTAGTGTGGACAGGAAATAATTTTAAATTTCATATGTGGGTCACGTCTGTGGCTTGCCTTGACATATTAAAATCTCAGTGAGACTTGAGTGTGAGGGTGATGTTTTCCCTGGAAAATCCTTTACAAATCCTCACATATTATACATATTCCATAAGCAGAGCAGAGCAGCTCATAGTGAGAAGTCACTTTTTTGGACTCAGGAGATGAGGAAAGAAGACTTATCTATTCAAAATATTTCTATTTAAAAATTTCGTAGGCTTGGCTCTATATATCTTTGAGAAGAGGCTGCACATTAGTTTAGGAAATCCTTTTAATGTATCCTTTGATTATATAAATACCAAATAATAGAAGAGAGGGACTGAATGGAGGAATTCTTAGCTGGCATTAAAAACTAAAAAGGTTGCTTACTGAATTGATGAGATTATTGTGGTTTAATTTTTTTTTTCTCTTCTCTAGAGAAAGAAGCTAGCAGCCAAACATGAGAACAGGACACTGGAATTCAGGAAGGACTGTATGGCAGTCAACTGGGTGATAAGGAAGAAGCTATCTCTAGGGGAACCCTTTTGATGGGAGTTGAGAAGTAAGTCTAATAACCAAAAATTCCTTTTTTAATATGGTCAAGTCTGTAGTAAATCGAAGCATTGGGGTTAGGATTGGCACATATTCAAGGAATGAAAGGAAGGACTTGTAGGGGAGGAAAAATTATTTTTCTTCTATCTTTTTGGTTCTTTGCTGAGACCCTCCTCCCTCTCCATAATAAAAGACAGATTAATAGAAGAAAAACATGCAGAAGTTTAATAATATGTATAGCTCCTCCATTTACATGGGAGAGACCCATGAAACTAACTCTGAAATAGCCCAAGTCACCACCATTAATATCATTTTCAGCTAAAGACAAAAGAAGATGTTGGGGGTGGGAAAGCTAGTTATAGGAGGTTATCAGGCAAATCACAGTAAACAAGGGTATGGTTGTTATGCAGATTTAAGTTCTTGACTTCCCCATTGAGTTTCTCGAGTTCTTCTTCCTGGTAGGGAAAGAAAGACACCATCATTTCCCTTATAAATTCAAATATCTCTTACAAAAGGGTTTTCTACTTGGTTTTCAGAGCTTCTCCCTTGTCTGCTGATTTTTTTATTGTTGTTTTTGTCTTTTTTGTTTTTTTAATAACTAGTTCAAAATAATCCTTATACCAAAGAAGCATATTTTGGAGTGGTATATTCTACTCTCCTTCAGACTGCATACACATTTTGGGTGGATAAAGCATATTCATCAAATCCTCTACTTTCATCCATGTCCTTTGTAGTGTGTTTGTTCAAAAACAATCATTTAAAAGAAGACACCCAATTTTAATACCATAAAACTATTATCCACTATTGTCTTCCATGAATCTTTTTTCTATTGGCTCAAGAAGGCAAAACTGCAGCAAGTCTCAAAGGGTTCATACTGTTGAATGGGTTGCTGTAGATTAAAAATAGCACAGCAGTTTATCTTTGGCTGCTGGGGTATTGGTTTACTTTCCTCACAGAAACAGGCTTTAATTACATAGCAAAGAATAAACTAGTCTTGATTGCTCCTTGGAAAGACTGACATTTTGGTCTCTCCCACAAAATACTTACTGATGTTGATGTAAGGGAAAGAGAAGAGTCAGAATACAAAGGAGCTTTGTGTTGCCAGCAGTTGGGAAAGCATCTTTTGTCTTCCCAACTTAGCAGTTTTGATATGGAAGTCAGCACGAGAGAATAAATATCAAACACAACATTGTCATTTTCACAATCTCTTTTGTGACTGTACTTTAGAAAACACCCACAGTGAGACAATTGAAGTTTTTGAGCTTCTGGAGAAAAAGAAAAACTGACCACATCCCAAATTTATGCTTAGGAAAAAATGTCATTTACAATTTTAGCTGCATTTTCCACATGTGTTGAAAGACAGATGATGATTTAACATCCAAAAAGAAGAGAAAAACCCTCATTCAGAATAATTGGTGACATGTAAACCCCACTGTGAATGCAGTTTGTGTTTAATTAAAATGCATATGCAGTGGTATATTTCAAAAGAAGAGAAAGTGTTGGGTATTAAGGACTAAAAATGTCAGGAATTCTTTTCCCACCCCATGAAGGGTTTCATAACAATTCCTTAGAGTGATATTTATTTTAAGTAGGTAAACATATTCTATTAGCTAGATAAATAAGGTAGATGGCAAAGGATAACATGTAAAAGGAAAGAGATCCATCTGAAAACAATTCTTAAATGCACAGGTTAAGGATAACATCAGGAGCAACCATCAAAGGGGCAGTGCAAATGGAAAGATTTTCATTAAGAAATATACCTAGCTAGAAATATTTTCAGATTTTGGTTACAAATGGCAGCTTCTTAGTTCTTGGCTTGAGGTCTTACATTTTTCTGTATTGTCACAGCAAGTCCCAACAAGATGGAGTGGAGAGTGAGAGAGAGATAGAAAGGAAAAAAAAAATCTTTCATTGATTCCACAGAATACAAAAGCAGGACATTTTATTTGTACATTATTTTACAAAATGAGAGAAAAATGAAATTAAACAATATTTAAGAAAATAAAAAGGCAATGTGAAAATTTTCTGAAGTCCAATTTCTTAGCATTCCTCAAAAGAGTGTGATATGAGTAGGGAGATATAAGGACTTCAAAACATGAATTCACTCCTAGTCAGTTTAAGCTAGTTCTTGGCACCCTCAAACCCTCATCATTCTCAAGTGTGCAGAAGGAATGCTTTAAATAACTCATGAAAATGGCAAAGTAGAATTTCAGATTTCAAAACATTTCGGTGCAAAGCAACCCAAAGGAACAGCATCAAAATCATCATTCTCTAACAGTATTCCCCACCCACCCCCCTCGTCCCGGGTCTGTGGCAGCATGGTAGGACACAATACAAAGCAAATGGAACATACGTACTCCTGCTTTTTAAAGACTGCACTGATAGTTACTTCATTTTTAAATTGTGGTACTGAGTCAAGTGTCCTTTTATGGACTGACAAAACTCTGAAAATAAATGAAGTTACTTTTATAAATGGTAGGACAGTAGCAATATCCCATGGTAAAACCCATTTCAATGAAAAATTCCTAATAGGAAACTTGCTAGTGTTAGAATTATATTCAACTAGTTTTTAGTCTACAAGCCATTATGATTATTCAGCATGAGCTCCAGAGATATTATTTATTTAAAAGTAGGTTAAAAAAATATTGAGATACTGGGTTTACTGCTTTAGAATAAATTGAGAAAATGGCATTCATCAAACATAGTATTGATTGTCTAACTTTCCTAGGTCAACTGATCTCAGAGTGTGACTCCCAGATTGTGACCGTCATTCCCAAAGATTGGGTGGATCAATGTGACCCTCTGTTACAAGTGGGAAATCCGTAAGGAAAAGACAGGACTGTCATTCTGGGGAGGTAACTTGAATTCTCACCTTCTGAAATAGTGCCATGGGTCTGAATTCACAGATGCTATGGTACTGTTATGATTAGTCAACTCCCTAGGTCACAGTGGCTCAAATTCTGCCACTGGCATTTTAACCTGTGCCCCAACTGTTTTATTTGTTATATTGCCACCTGTGCACTCAGACTAAAACAGAGGGGATGGCTAGAAGCCATAACATTGATGGCCAAGGTCAAAAAAGTCATGAAATTTCACTGGGCTGCCAGTGGAAAGGGTTCCTATCTCTGAACTCATCTCAAAACAATAACTACCTTCTCATCAAGGAGTTATAACTATATCCTTAAAATAAGCATCCTCTTCTAATAGACTCGCTATGATGCCAGTCACTAGTTTAACAAATGTGATCTCTTTTAATCTGTAAGTAGTATTAACTACCTGAAAAGACTCATTTGCTGTAATTCCTAGAATTTTGTATATTTAAGTCTGTGACCTAAACAATAGATTGTAGAAGCTTAGATGAGATACCTGATCAGATCAGAGCAAATAATTTCTCTCTGATTCGACACTGTATAATTTATGCAATCATTTCTTTATGATATGTGGTAAATGGGGAAAAATATAAAGGAAGATCAAATTGGGAAGTGCTTATTTTAACTTGTACTATGGTCAGGAAGAGGTCTCTTTTATCTCGAATCTTATGTATGAAACTGTGGAACATAATAATAAGAGAAACGATCTTGGAATCTGATCAAAATATGAAAACATTTGTGGTTTCTCATATAAGACTAACTAGCAAAACTGGGTCAACTGTAACACATTCAATAGGATTAAGGTAAGTAACTGAAATTCATCCTCTGCATTATCTTACGGTCTATGCCAAAGTCCAAGAACAGAGAACTTGTCTTTAATGTCAATAAACATTATAACTACTAAAGTTAAAGATTATTTAATTTCCAGGAAAAAAATAGAAAGGTCTTTCTTAAAAGTGGCAAAGTTATGATGGAGGTCTCCTAGAATTTGATTGAGTCACTTGCCTCACTGGACCTCAACTTCCATATTTATAAAGCAAAGTAAATCATCCAGTTGGTCTCTAAGTTTCTTTTTAGCACAGAGAGCCCTTGATTCCAAGATATTCCCAGTTGCCAACACAGTATCACATTACAAGATAACAATAAGCCCAGTTAAGATATTAAAATAATACTAATGCTTTATCTCCTTATGACTTGGCCATTGTCTCTGCTCTTACAGTGGATACATAGCATTCTGTTTGTGTATCATGAAAAACTACTAGTTGCTACTTCCTATGACATAAAATTGAAATCTTTAAAGGACATCTCTTAAGTATTTATCCTTGGTAAATAAAACAGATCTTGGCATAAGTACTTATTTGTTGTCAAAGTAGGTATGAAATCTTTTAGTGAAAAGTCAATGGTCTAGGAACTGGTTTGGATTCCATAGGCTAAACTAAAAGATGGTTTTATTTCAGTGGTACTTAATATCCTGAATTAAAATTTGGATTACTCGGTAGTTGGAATACTTATCAATTTATTAAGTGCATGTGAAATCATGCTGAGAATGTGCAAAGATTTCAGCAGAGCCTAACTTCTATTTCACTGCATGAATTCCTCTTTTTGTTGAAATTCTATGAAGCTTCTAAATTGTGCCTACCTCCTATAGCACAGTTAATATGTCTCATGGGAATAGAAGGGATACCAGACCTATCCCTGCCCTTCATAACTAACAAATACCAAAGCCAAAATGAAGTTGGATAAGGTGTGAGCAGTAATGAGACGGAGATAAATATTGTGTTTGCTGTCTAGTGTAACTGAATGATATACTGGTAGAGATAAGCAGCTAGATTTCTTGAAGTTGCAAGCACAGTTGCATTTGCAAAGCTTATAGGGGGAAAGGAAATGAATGCATTTTTAAATGAGACTTTCAATGACCATTTCTGGTGGATTCCATAACCTCATATACCATGAATTTAAGCCAATGAGGACTAAAATTTCTACCTAAGCAAACTCTACATTCTACATTCTTCTTGGACTCAGGGCAAGTCTTTTTGCCTCCTTCAAAAAAGAAAAGAAAAAAAGCAACCTATTAACTGGACTCAGAGAATAAATCAGGATCCGATTATGTAGTTTAGCTGGCAAATTAATTCGTGAATTTTCCAACATTTTTAAAAAGACATGTGTTGAAGTGCTGAACTCCTGCCCCTGGCAGAGCTTTTAGGGCGCTTTTGAGATACGCAGATACAGAGAGAAAACATGTAAAATAATGACAAGCATTTTCACGATATTTAATGATATTTGTTCTCAGAATTCTATTAATTTAAGAGAATGACTTGCAACTGTTATTGCATTAAGAAACTTGGCAAATGCTAGAGTATAATTATTCCTGCTACAGCACTGACACAAAAGAAAGGAAGCCATTCAAAGAATGCATATATATATTTGTGACTATTCTTATTTATTTTGTTGTGATTTAGAGTTCCCAGAAATTTGCATCCTTTCTTCCTCCATGTTGAAGAAAAGTGTACACACATGGCATTGCATTTCTGACAATTGGTATTCCCCTGAAGTGCTAGCCCTGACTAAAAAGGAGATGCTAATTCCTAGGAAAGCTATTAATGAATCCTCAGCAACTGCCTTATGGATATCCCAAAGATTAGTTTTTTTCTTGGCAGTATTCATCATTCTTTGCTTGAGGGCTAAGCTGGATAATTCTTAATTATAAGAGAGATACCTGAGCATTGTAGATGCTTCCCATGTCTTACTCCAGATGCACTAAATACCAAGAGTCATTATGACTACCCAACATACACCAGATCTAAACTCTCCTTAGAAATCTGTTTGAAGACCACTGTAAATAGATGAAACTTCAAGAATGATCTTCAAGTTATCCTGGGAAGGCTGCTATGCTAAGCTTTCTCTTAAGATGCTTCTACTAATATTATAGAATGTGAGAAACTTTAAATGCCTCCTCTCCCTAGGGCCTTTTGCAATATGCTTCATATTGTTAAAAGTAATTGCTCTTTGTCTGGTTGTTTGTGACTAAGTTAAAAATAAAGCAATGGCACTTTCTTTACTGACCCAGCTGGCTGAACCATCTCACCCTTCCACCTAGGAAGGGTAACAGAAGAGTTATATCCAGACTATCTGTTCATCAAGACACAGATATGTGTTGTCCTGAGGTCCGGCAAAGACTCCTGTGATGACTCTACTTCACCATACATTTTTGGAAACTGAATCAGTAAGGCAGAAATTAACTAGGAAAGGGAGAACACATGAAGACAGGGATCAGTTTAAGTTCATCTGAGTTCAGTAAAATGAATTGACAGCTATCAAAAGATTATGGTTTCAAATAAAATTCTGGTGTTTAGTTAATAATAATGTACCGATGTTAGTTTCTCACTAGTGCTAGTGGTATGTATGAATCAGTATAGTGTAATTTCTATGAGACACTGTGTTCTGTATGCTGTGCTATATGTCACACTTCTGGCAAATATACTATGGTTACATAAGATGTTAACAGTGGGGAAAACTGAGTGAGGGGTAGAGAAGAAATCTGTGTGCTATCTTTGCAACTTTTCTATAAATCTAAATTTGTTCCAAAATTTCAAAAAAATATTTAAAAAAAATGCCCTCTAAACTCATTCCTTTTAACTCACGATGCCTTATCTTTTTTTCTTCCCATTCTTTCTTTTCCCCACTTGACCCTGCTCCCCAGCTTCTTCTTACGTCTCCAGGCTTGCAGCTCAACCTATTTTCCATCTGGGATTGCTGCAGAGGCTCAAAACCCAACTCATTCCCTTCCGAGTGCCAGTTTCTCACGAACACTACACTTCTAGCCATGTGCTCTCTCTTGCTTGCTTTCTTTCTTGTGTTTTCTCTCCTTGTTTATTTTTTAAATTGTGCAGGTCTTTATAGTTTACAGAGCAACTTCCCATGCACTTTGTCTTTTGATGCTCATAATATCCAAGTGAGTTGGTCTTAATTATGATTATTCTTTCATATTTTTAAAATTTTAATTCCAGTGTAGTTGGCATGCAGTGTTATATTGGCTTCAGGGATATAATACAGTGATTCAACAGTTCCATACATTACTCAGTGCTCATCATGGTAAGTGTACTCTTAATCTTTTCACCTATTTCACACATCCTCTCGCCCAACTCCCCTCTGGTAACCATCACTTTGTTCTCTATAGTAAAGAGTCTGATTTTTGGTTTGTCTCTCTCTCTTTTTTTTTCGTTCCTTTGTTTTGTTACTTAAATTTCACATAGGAGTGACATCATGTGATATTTACCTTTCTCTGACAGGCTTATTTTGTTTAGTATTATACTCTCTAGCTCCACCCATGTGGTTGCAAATGGCAAGAATTCATCCTGTTTTATGGTTGAATAATATTCCATTGTATATGTATAACATTTCTTCATTATCCATTCATCTATTGATGGGCATTTGGGTTGCTTCCATAATTTGGCTATTGTAAATAATGTTGCAATAAACATAGGGATGCATACATCCCTTCAATTTAGTGTTTCCACATTCTTTGGGTGAATATCCAGTAGTATGATTATTGGATTGTAGGCTAGGCTAGTTCTATTTTTAATTTTTTGAGGAATCTCAATATGGTCTCAACAGTTTGCTTTCCCACCAATAGTGCCCAAGGGTTCCTTTTTTTCTACATCCTTGCCAACACTTGTTGTTTCTTGTGGTTTTTGTTTTAGCCATTATGAAAGAGGTGAGGTGATATTTCATTGTGGTTATGATTTTCATTTCCCTATGATGAGTGACGTTGAGCATCTTTTCATGTGTCTCTTGACCATTTGCATGTCTTTGGGGAAATGTCTGTTCATGTCTTCTGTCCATTTTTTAATTGGGTTGTTTTTTTGCTGTTGAGTTTATAAATTCTTTATGTATTTTGGATACTAACCCTTTATCAGATATGTCATTTACAAACATCTTCTCCCATTCTTCTCCCATTAGTTTTGTTGGTTGTTTCCTGTGTGGAAGCTTTTTATTTTGATATAGTCCAAATAGTTTATTTTTGCTTTGGTTTCCCTTGCTTCCAGAGACATAATCCAGAAAGATGTTACCATCAATACCAGAGAAATTACTGCCTATGCTCTCATTTAGGATTTTTATGGTTTAGGTTTCACATTTAGGTTCTTAACTGACTTTGAGTTTATTTTTCTATATGGTATAAGAAAGTGGCCCAGTTTTATTCTTTCTATGTGCCGTCCAGTTTTCCTAACACCATTTGTAGAAGAGACTGATTTTTTCCCATTACATATTCATGTCAAAGAATAATTGTCAAAATTTAATTGTGGGTTTATTTCTGAACTTTCTACTCTGTTCTGTTGATCTATGTGTCTATTTTTGTGCCAGTATCATACTATATTGATTACTATAACTTTATAATATAACCTGAGGCCTGGAATTGTGACCCCTTCAATTTTGCTTTTCTTTTTCAATATCGGTTTGGCTATATGGGTCTTTTGTGATTCCATACAAATTTTAGGATTGTTTGTTCTAGTTCTGTGAAAAAATGCTGTTAGTATTTTTTTTTAAGTTGTGATATTTTATTTATTTATTTTTTACCATTGGACATTCTTTCCTGCTTTGTTGAAGATGAGTTGACCATAGAGTTGAGGGTCCATTTCTGGGCTCTCTATTCTGATCCACTGATCTATGTGTCTGTTTTTGTGCCAGTACCATACTCTCTTGATGATGACAGCTTTGTAATAGAGCTGGAAGTCCGGAATTGTGATGCCACCAGCTTTGCTTTACTTTTTCAGCATTCCTCTGGCTATTCAGCGTCTTTTCTGGTTCCATACAAATTTTAGGATTATTCATTCCATTTCTTTGAAAAAAGTTGATGGTATTTTGGTGGGGATTGCATTGAATGTGTAGATTGCTCTAGGTAGCATTGACATCTTCACAATATTTGTTCTTCCAATCCATGAGCATGGAACGTTTTTCCAGTTCTTTGTGTCTTCCTCAATTTCTTTCATGAGTATTTTATAGTTTTCTGAGTACAGATCCTTTGCCTTTTTGGTTAGATTTATTCCTAGGTATCTTATGGTTTTGGGTGCAATTATAAATGGGATCGACTCCTTAATTTCTCTTTCTTCTGTCTTGTTGTTGGTGTATGGGAATGCCACTGACTTCTGTGCATTGATTTTATATCCTGCCACTTGACTGAATTCCTGTATGAGTTCTAGCAGTTTTGGGGTGGAGTCTTTTGGGTTTTCCACATAAAGTATCATATCATCTGCAAAGAGTGAGAGTTTGACTTCTTCTTTGCCGATTTGGATGCTTTTTCGTTTTGTTGTCTGATTGCTGTGGCTAGGACTTCTAATACTATGTTGAATAGCAGTGGTGAAAGTGGACATCCCTGTGGTGTTCCGACTTTAGGGGGAAAGCTCTCAGTTTTTCCCCATTGAGAATGATATTTGCTGTGAGTTTTTCATAGATGGCTTTTATGATATTGAGGTATGTGCCCTCTATGCCTATACTTTGGAGAGTTTTGATCAAGAAGGGATGCTGTATTTATCAAATGCTTTTTTGGTGTCTATTGAGAAGATCATATGGTTCTTGTTCTTTCTTTTATTACTGTATTGTGTCACATTGATTGATTTGCGGATGTTGAACCAAACTTGTAGCCCAGGGATAAATCCCACTTGGTTGTGGTGAATAATCCTTTTAATGTACTGTTGGATCCTATTGGCTAGTATTTTGGGAGAATTTTTGCATCCATGTTCATCAAGGATATTGGTCTGTAATTCCCCTTTTTGATGGGGTCTTTGGTTTTGGGATCAAGGTAATGCTGGCCGCAAAAGATGAGTTTGGAAGTTTTCCTTCCATTTCTATTTTTTGGAACAGTTTCAGAAGAATAGGTATTAATTCTTCTTGAAATGTTTGGTAGAATTCCCCTGGGAAGCCATCTGGCCCTGGGCTTTGGTTTGTTGGGAGATTTTTGATGACTGCTTTAATTTCCTTAGTGGTTATAGGTCTGTTCAGGTTTTCTATGTCTTCCTGGTTCAGTTTTGGTAGTTAATACATCTCTAGGAATGCATCCATGTCTTCCAGGTTATCTAATTTGCTGGCATAGAGTTGCTTGTAATATGTTCTTATAATTGTTTGTATTTCTTTGGTGTTGGTTGTGATCTCTCCTTTTTCATTCATGATTTTGTTGATTTGGGTCATTTTTCTTTTCTTTTTGATAGTCTGGCCAGGGGTTTATCAATCTTGTTAATTCTTTCAAAGAACCAGCTCCTAGTTTTGTTGAACTGTTCTCCTGTTCTTTTGGTTTCTATTTCATTGATTTCTGCTCTGATCTTTATTATTTCTCTTCTCCTGCTGGGTTTAGGCTTTATTTGCTGGTCTTTCTCCAGCTCCTTTAGGTGTAGGGTTAGGTTGTGTATTTGAGACCTTTCTTGTTTCTTGAGAAAGGCTTGTATTGCTATACACTTTCCTCTTAGGACTGCCTTTGTTGTATCCCAAAGATTTTGAACAGTTGTGTTTTCATTTTCATTTGTTTCCATGAATTTTTTAAATTCTTCTTTAATTTCCTGGTTGACCCATTCATTCTTTAGGAGGATGTTCTTTAGCCTCCATGTATTTGAGTTCTTTCTGAGTTTCCTCTTTTGATTGAGTTCTAGTTTCAAAGCATTGTGGTTTGAAAATAGGCAGGGAATGATCCCAAACTTTTGGTACCAGTTGAGACCTGATTTATGACCTAGGATGTGATCTATTCTGGAGAATGTTCCATGGGCACTAGAGAAGAATGTGTATTCCATTGCTTTGGGATGGAATGTTCTGAATATATCTGTGAAGTCCATTTGGTCCAGTGTGTCATTTAAAGCCTTTATTTCCTTGTTGATCTTTTGCTTAGATGATCTGTCCATTTCAGTGAGGGAGGTGTTAAAGTCCCCCACTATTATTGTATTGTTGTCGATGTGTTTCTTTGCTTTTGTTATTAATTGCCTTATATAATTGCTGCTCCCATGTTGGGGCATAGATATTTACAATTGTTAGATCTTATTGTTGGACAGACCCATTAAGTATGATATAGTGTCCTTCCACATCTCTTATTATAGTCTTTGGTTTAAAATCTAATTTGTATGATATAGGATTGCCACCCCAACCTTCTTTTGGTGTCCATTAGCATGGTAAATGGTGTTCCACCCCTTCACTTTCAATTTGGGGGTGACTTTGGGTCTACAATGAGTCTCTTGCAGACAGCATATCGGTGGGTCCTTTTTTTTTTCCCCCCCAATCTGATAGCCTGTGTCTTTTGTTTGGGGCATTTAGCCCATTTACATTCAGGGTAACTATTAAAAGATAGGAATTTAGTGTCATTGTATTGCCTGTAAGGTGACTGTTACTGTATATTGTCTGTGTTCCTTTCTGGTCTATGTTGCTTTTAGGCTCTCTCTTGGCTTAGAGGACCCCTTTCAAGGTTTCTTGTAGGGCTGGTTTCATGTTTGCAAATTCCTTCAGTTTTATTTTGTCCTGGAAGCTTTTTATTTCTCCTTCTATTTTCAGTGACAGCCTAGCTGGATATAGTATTCTTGGCTGCATATTTTTCTCATTCAGTGCTCTGAATATGTCATGCCAGTCCTTTCTGGCCTGCCAGGTCTCTGTGGACGGATCTGTTGCCAATCTAAGGTTTCTACCATTGTAGGTTACATATCTCATCTCCTGAGCTGCTTTCAGGATTTTCTCTTTGTCTCTGAGACTTGTGAGTTTTACTATTAAATGTCGAGGTGTTGACCTATTTTTATTGATTTTGAGGGGGCTTCTCTGTGCTTCCTGGATTTTGATGCCTGTTTCCTTCCCCAAATTAGGGAAGTTCTCTCCTATAATTTGCTCCAATATACCTTCTGCCCCTCTGTCTCTTTCTTCTTCTTCTGGGATCCCAATTATTCTAATGTTGTTTTGTCTTATGGTATTGCTTATCTCTCGAATTCTGCCCTCATGATCCAGTAGTTGTTTATCTCTCTTTTTCTCAGCTTCTTTATTTTCCATCATTTGTCTTCTATATCACTAATTCTTTCTTCTGCCTCATTTATCCTAGCAGTTAGCCCCCCTATATTTGATTGCACCTCATTAATAGCCTTTTTGATTTCAACTTGGTTAGATTTTAGTTCTTTTATTTCTCCAGAACAGGTTTCTCTAATGACTTCCATGCTTTTTTCAAGCCCAGCTAGTATCTTTAAAATCACCATTCTGAACTCTAGTTCTGACAGCATACTTATGTCCATATTGATTAGGTCCCTGGCAGTCGGTACTGCTTCTTCTTTTTGTTGAGGTGGTTTTTTCCGTCTTGTCATTTTATCCAGAGGAGACTAGATGAATGAGAGAACAAAATGTTAACAGGATAACAATGTCCCTAGAAAATATACTAAACAAATCAGAAAAGACCTGAAACCAGGGCAGACGAAAGAGAAAGAAAGAAAAAAGAAAAAAAAAAAAAAAAAGAAGAAGAAGAAAAGGAAAAGGAGAAGATAAAAACCAACAAAAACAAAACAAAACAAAAAGCAGAATATGATCAAATATGATCAGGCTTGTGCATAGATCAGTGCCACTCACTAGATTTGGGCATATTTTGGTCTGTTAGAAGAAAGTGTCTCCCAAAATTTTAAAGAAAGAAAAACTTATATATATGCAAAAATAAGGGTTAATATGATGAAGGGATGGAATATGACTGTAAAGATGAAAATTATGGGGCGCCTGGGTGGCTCGGATGGTTGAGCATCTGCCTTCGGCTCAGGTCATGATCCCAGGGTCCTGGGATCGAGTCTCGCATCGGGCTCTCTGCTCCTTGGGAGCCTGCTTCTCCCTATGCCTCTCTCTCTCTCTATCTCTCATGAATAAATAAATAAAAATCTTTTTAAAAAAAGATGAAAATTATAAAAGATTTTATAAAAGGAATTGATAATATAAGAAGTTGATTGAAAAAAGAAAGAAGAGGATTTAAAAAAAAAAAGGGAGAGAATGTATTCAGGCAGGAGACTAGAGCAAAGCCATACAGTAGAGATTTAGGGTATAGTTTGATGTGCTAGAAGAAACTTTATGTCAAATTTTAAGGAGTGAAGAACTTATATATATATATACCAAAAATAAGGGTAACTACACTGAAGGGATAGAATATGACTCTAAAAATGTAAAATAAAAAATGTTTTTTAAAAAAGGGATTGATAAGATGTTGGCTGAAAAAGGGAAAAAGAAATATTCAAAGAAAAAAAAAACAGGTAAAAAAATTAACTTTGAAAGCCTAAAGATTCACGGTAAAAAAGCCATGAATTCTATGTGCAGTATTACCCTAGCGCTTGAGTTCTGCCATTCTCATTGATCGGTAAACTTGGTCTTGGCTGGCTGCTCTTGCTTATCTCCTGGGGGAGGGGCCTGTTGCCATGGTTCCCAAATGTCTTTGACAGAGGTGGAATTGCCCCGCCCTTGCCAGGTCTGGGCTAAGTAATCTGCTCGGGTTTGCTCTCGGGAGCTTTTGTTCCCTGTGAGCTTTCCGTACAGCTTTGGAGGTTGAGAGTGAAATGGCGGCCTCCCAACCTCTGCCTCCGAGGAGGTGAGAACTTGGGGCCCCACTCCTCAGTGCGCCCCCAGAGAAAAGCAGTCAATCACTCCTGTCTGCCCAGTCTCCGGCTGCACTCCGTGCTCACCTGGCCTGTGACCGAGTGTTTCTATCTCTGGCACCCGACACCATTTGGAGTCTCTAAACCCAGCAGATCCCTGCAGTGTGCTCCCACGCACTCCTCCCGGGGGAGGAAGAGGAGTCTCCCTGGATCTGTCACTTATTGTGTCCCTGCTGGAAGAGCAATGGCCCGACTGTGCTGCAGTCACAGTTTCTGGCAACCCTGAGCTGAGACCTCGCTCCTCCACCCCGTCTCTGCAGCTGACTTCCCTGCTCTGATACCTGGGAGCTCTGCCACACTCAGGCACCCTCGGTCTTTCTGTGACGCCGAGGGTCCTGAGACCACACTGTCCCATGAGGGTTCCACCCCCTGCTTAGCCACTGGAGCGATGTCCCTCAGCGGAGCTGACTTCTAAAAGTTCCGTCTTTGTGCTCAGCTGCTCTATCACTTGCCAGAAGCGACCGACGGAGGCCCCCTCCCCCGCTGTCTATCCTCCTGAATATTGCCTCGGATTCACTTCTCTGCACATCCTACCTTCCAGAAAGTGGTCTCTTTTCTGTTCAGAGAGCTGTTGCTATTCTTTTTTTTTTTTTTTTTTAAGATTTTTTTTATTTATTTGAGAGAGAGAATGAGAGACAGAGAGCACGAGAGGGAAGAGGGTCAGAGGGAGAAGCAGACCCCCCGCTGAGCAGGGAGCCCGACGCGGGACTCGATCCCGGGACTCCAGGATCATGACCTGAGCCGAAGGCAGTCGCTTAACCAACTGAGCCACCCAGGCGCCCCAGCTGTTGCTATTCTTTTCTTCGATCTCCTGTTGAGTTCGTAGGTGTTCAGAATGGTTTGATCCCTATCTAGCTGAATTCCTGGGACCAAAATCCAGGTCTCCTACTCCTCTGGCATCTTGCTCCACCCCGTGCTGTTGGTATTTTGATAAGCATCACATTAAATCTGTAGATTGCTTTGGTTAGTATAGATATTTTAATAATATTTGTTCTTCCAATCCATGAGCATGGAATGTCTCTCCATTTTTTTGTGTTCTATTCAATTTCTTTCATCAGTGTTTTATAGTTTTTAGAATATAGGTTTTTCAATTCTTTGGGAAGGTATTTTATTGTATTGGGTGGAATTGTAAATAAGATTGTTTCTTAGTTTCTAGGTATTTTATTGTTTTGGGTGCAATTGTAAATGGGATTGTTTCTTAGTTTCTCTTCTGTTGCTTCTTTATTAGTATATAGAAATACAACAGATTCTGTACATTGATTTTGTATTCTGTGACCTTACTGAATTCCTTTATCCATTCTAGTAGTGTGTTAGTGAAGTCTTTAGCATTTTCTATATATAACATCATGTCATCTGCAAATAATGAAAGTTTCACTTCTTCCTTACCAGTGTGGAAGCCTTTAATTTCTTTTTGTTGTCTGATTGCTCTGGTTAGGACTACCAGTACTATGTTGAATAAAAATGGTGAGAGTAGACATCTTTGTCTTGCTCCCGACCTGAGAGAAAAAGGTCTCTGTTTTTCCCCTTTGAGTATGATTAGCTATGGGTTTTTCATAGATGGCCTTTATTATGTTGAGACATGTTCCTCTTAAACATATTTGTTGAGGGTTTTTATCATGAATGGATGCTGTACTTTGTCAAATGCTTTTCCTGAAGCTATTGCAATAATCATATGGTTTTTATCCTTTCTCTTATTGATGCAGTTTATCATGTTAATTGATTGGCAATTATGGAACCACCATAGCATCCCAGGAATAAATCCCACTTGATTATGGTGAATGCTTTTTTAAATGTATCATTGGATTTGATTTGCTAATATTTTGTTGAGGATGTTTGCATGTATATTCATCAGAGATATTGGTCTGTAATTCTATTTTGTTGTGCTGTCTTTATCTGGTTTGGTATCAGGGTAATACTGGCCTCAGAGAATGAATTTGTAAGTTTTTCTTCCTCTTCTATTTTTTAGAATAATTTGAGAAGAGTAGGTATTAACTCTTCTTTAAATGTTTGGTAGAATTCACCTGTAAAACTGTCTGGTCCTGGACTTTTGTTTGTTGGGTGTTTTTTGATTACTGATTCAGTTTCTTTGCTGGTAATCACTGCTCAAATTTTCTCTTTCTTCCTACTTTAGTTTTGGTAGATTTTTTGTTCATTTATTTGTTTGAGTTTTGTTTGTTTGTTGGTTGGTTGGTTATGTGTTTCTGGGAACTTATCGATTTCTTCTACGTTGTCCAATTTGTTGGTGCATAGTTTTTTATAATATTCTCTTACATTTGTTTGTATTTTTGTAGTGCTGGTTGTTATTTCTTCTCTATCAATTGTAAGTTTTGTTTGAGTCCTTTTTTTTTTAATGAGTCTGGCTAGAGTTTTATCGATTTTGTTGATGTTTTTAAAGCACGAGCTCCAGGTTTCAGTGATCTGTTTTATTGTTTGTTTTTTTAGTTTCTGCATCGCAATGATTTTGGACTGTTGCGTTTTCATTTTCATTTTTGTCCATGTAATTCTTGATTTCTTGTTTGATTTTTTGGTTGACTCATTCATCAGTTAATAGCATGTTATTTTGCCCTCATGTACTTGTACTTTTTCTGGATGTTTTCTTGTGGTTGATTTCTGGTTTCATAGCATTGTCATTAGAAAAGATGCATGGTATGACTTTGATTTTTAAAAATGTGTTGAGACTTGTTTTGTGGCTTAATATGTGATTGATTCTGGAGAATGCTCCATATACACTTGAAAAATATGTGTATTCTGCTGTTTTAGGGTGGAATGTTCTGATCCATCTGGCCCAGTGTGTCATTCAAAGCCACTGTTTCCTTGTTGATTTTCTGTTCAGATGTTTTGTTCATTGATGTAAATGGGGTGTTAAAGTCTGTTACTACGATTGTGTTATGATTGATTAATTCCTTTATGTTTGTTATTAACTGTTTGGGTGTTCCCATGTTGGGTGCATAAATATTTGCAATTGTTATATCTTCTTGTTGGATTTCCCTTTTATTTCAATATAGTGTCCTTCTTTGCCACTTGTTACAGTCTTTGTTTTAAAATCTTTTTGTTCAGTATAAGTATTGCTACCCTGAGTTTCTTTTCACATCTGTTTGCATGGTAAATATTTCTCCATCTTCTCACCTTCAATCTGCAAGTGTATTTATATGTGAAATGATTCTCTTGTAAGCAGCATACAGATGGGTATTTTTTTTAATCCATTTTATCACCCTTTTGATTGTCTTTTGATTGGAGCATTTAGCCATTTACATTTAAAGTAGTTAATGATAGGTATGCATTTATTGCCATTTTGTTACCTGTTCTGTGGTTGTTTTTATAGTTCTTCTCTGGTCTTTTCTTCTCTTGCTCTCTTCTCTCACGGTTTGCTGGCTTTCTTTAATGGTATACTTGGATTCCTTTCTCCTTAATTTTCCTTATTTATTACTGGTTTCTGATTTGTGTTTACCATTTGGTTTGTATGTAACATTTTCTGCATATAGAAATCTGTATAAAGTTGATGGTCATTTAAATTTGAACTCATTTTTTCTCTCTCCCCTCATGTTTTAGATATATGGTGTCATATTTTACATTCTTTTATTTTGTGAGTCCCTTGACTGATTTTTGCAAATATACTTAATTTTACTGCTTCTTTGCTTCCTACTTTTTGTACTCCTATTTATGGTGTTTATTTTCCATTCAAAGAGTCCCTTTTAACATTTCTGTTAGGGTTGGTTTATTGGTCATGAGTTCCTTTAGTTTTTGTTTGTCTGGGAAATCTTTATCTCTCCTTCTGTTTTGAAAGATAGCCTTGCTGGATAGAATATTCTTGGCTGCAGATTTTTTTCTTTTCAGCACTTTAAATATGTCATGCCACTCCCTTCTTATCTGCTGAAAATCATCTGATAACCTTATGGGGTTTCCCTTTTATGTAACTGTCTTCTTTACTCTTGCTGTTTCTAAATTTTGTCTTTATCCCTACTTTTGCCATTTTAGTTACTATGTGTTTTGGTGTGGACCTCCTTGGGTTGATTTTGTTGGGGGATCCCCATGCCTCCTGGATCTGCCTTTCTGTTTCCTTCCCCAGATTAGGGAAGTTTCCAGATATTATGTATTCAAATAAAATTTCTGTCTCTTCTGGGATCCCTATAATACAAATGTTATTTTGCTTGAGAAGTCTCTGATTTCCCTTATTCTCATTTTGCATATATTTTTTTCCTCTCAGTTGCTCAGCTTGATTCAATTCAACATAATTTATTGATTCAATATAATTTAATGAAGTTAAAAATAAACTCAATTTCAAGTACTGTGTTCTTCATCTTTGGTTCTTTTTTTATCTCTTTTGGGGTCTCACTGATGTCTTCCACTATTTTTTCAAGTCCAGTGATCTTTATGATTGTCACTTTAAATTCTCTATCAGGCATATTACTTATCTTTTTCACTTAGATCTCTTGCTGTGATTGTGTCCTGTTCTTTCATTTGGAACATATTCCTCTGTCTCCTCATTTTGTCTGACTCTTTATGTCCGTATTTCTGTGTTAGGGAAGTCAGCTATGTCCCTTGCTCTTAGAAGTAATGGCCTTATGAAGAAGAGGTCCTGTAATGCCCTTCAGTGCAATGTTTCCTATTTGCCGGAACCTGGTGCTTCACAGGGTGTTTCCTATGTGTGTTTGCTGCACCCTGTTGTTGCATCTTGGACACTTTTTTCCTTCAGTTCAGTCATCTATAGTGGCTCTCTTTGCCCATTTTGTGCTGTTTGGTTCTTGTGTGTTCATAGATCAATCCAGGGCCACCTTGGATTTGAGTTTAGTCAGATCATGTGTTTGCCAGAGATACTGTAGGAAAACAAACAAACAAACAAACAAACAAACAAACCTACAGGTGTTTTCCCTCTGTTGTCCCCTGAGAAGCTGTCATTGGTGGGAAGGGACTGCAATCAGACCGTCTGCCCCCAGCCCACTACTGGGACCACCATCTGACTGGTATGTGTGTGTGTGTGTGTGTGTGTTTCCATTTCCCCAGGGCAGGAGTCATGTTGGAGTGGTGCTGGCCCCCTATAAGGGCTGCTTGCATACTGCTAGTCTTGTGACTTCAGTTTGAATGGGCTCGGCCAAGAGTGTATTGGAGTGGGGCAGGGCAGTGCTTGCAAGGTCTGTGTGCTACTGAGAAGTGATGGGCAGCTGCTGCCAGGACTGGGCCAGCAGAGGTAGGGTGTACAATTTTAATAAGATTCCCACTGATCTGGTACCAAGGCACACAAAGTCTATGGGTAGGGAGACAAGGTTTTGGCGAGGTTTGTGCTGGTCTTCTGGTGGAGGGGACTGCGGCAAGCATGACTGGAAAGAGCATATCTGCCAAAGCGGTGGTAGGATGGGGGAAGGGGGCTTTGTGCAAGCAAGTTAGGTAGTGAGTGTCTGTACTAAGCTAGTCCCTGCAGGTGGCCCTGTGTTTATGTTAGGGGGCAGAGAAGGGAAATGACACCTGCAAGCTCCTTTGTTCCTGGAGGTGTCTCCCTGTGAATCTTGCCCCTCTGGAACATGACCTGAGTTGAGTGAATAACTCTCCCTCCTATATATCCCAGGCATTTCTCAAACTGCTGCTTCTAAACTTGTCTCCACGGGTTGTTTGTCATTCTGTCTCTTTAAGGATGAGGACTCTACTTCTTATTGCCCTCCAGGTTCTCCCAGGGCTAAGCCCACTGATTTTTAAAGTTCAGGCTTTAAGTCCTGCTGGTTGTAAGAACTCACAAAATTCAGCCCCTCTAGTTTTCAAAGGCAAATGTTATGGGGATTCATCTTCCCTGTGGGAGCTTCCCTTTATGATGATCTCTTTCTCTCCCTTCTCTGTGCCTGTAGCTCTCTCCCCACCACAGACACTGAGGTCTGGTTAGTTTTCCACTGTGTCTCCACACTCCTACACTCTTTAATGTGGCTCCTTCTCTACACTTTGTGGAATTTGTTCTGCCAGTCTTTGGGCATTTTCTGGGTTCTTTACACTGATGTGAGTGTTTTCTAACTCTATCTGTAGGATGAGGTGAACTTAGAGTCCTCCTACTCTGTTATCTTCCCAACTTTAAGTGTGGTCCTAATTATTAATAAATGAAAATGGAAATAATGGAGGTTCAGAGAGGCTAAATGATGTAAGTGACTGGTTCAACATCATCCATTATCAACAACAAGTCAGGACTTAAATTCAGAAATCTTAACTTTCAGTTGTAACACATTGCCTAGAAGTTAACTAATGATTTTATTTCTTCTACATATCCTATTACTTTTTGAAATTTGGGAGGAATTTTACAAGAAAAAAATTACTCGAGAGTCACAACTTTTTTTAGAGCAGACTACCACATGCAACATCTCATTTGAATGTGTCTGGAGTCTTGGAAGCTTGACTACCTTATATTCTACAAATGGACACAGAGAGCTTGTTTGGAGGTTCTACAGAGAAGTACTGCTACTCATGTAAGTTTCTCCTCTATCAGGGAAGGTCCTCCTATTCAACCAAGCTAGCTCACATGTTCCAAAGGAACACACAGAGTGACAAAGGAGGAAGGGGACTCTGCTTAGCTAGCCAGGTCAGCCTAAACAACTTGCACTCAATGGAGTGACAGATATTGCAGCCAGATCACCCTCACATCCATTAATCTCTTATCTTGATATGAAACACAATATAATGACAAGTAGATAAAAAACAAGATTTAATGAAGTTAAAGATAAGCTCAATTCATTTGAATGCTAAAGTGAAGTCAGATTATTTCATTGAATGTAATATTCATAAAAGGATGGAATTGGGAAGGCTGTAATCATCATCTAATTGACATACACCTCACCTCACAGTTGAGGAAACTTGAGGCAAAGAAAATGATATGAATTCACTAACCTATTTTAAACTTTCCACACAAACTGAGGCACACAAGAAGACTAATTTGCACCTTGAACCCACCTGCTACTGAATTCTGTCCAATGGAATGTAGGCATAAATTCTGTACATTCCTAACTGTGGGATGTCTTATACAATCTTCTACTCTTTCTCTGTCCCAAGGCTGTGCAGGTGGAAGGGAAGTTATCCTCCACTTCAGGAAAGCTGGAAATGTGGATGAGAAATCAGTTCTTTTTACATTAAACTTTTGGAATTGTGGATAGCATAACCTAGCTATCTTGACTAACAAATAAACCAACTGCTCTAGGTACTGAGTAGGTTTTATAGACTTATTCAGATAGTCAATTATTTGTTGCTGGTGTTGATATTAGCCAGGTGCCCCCAGTTGAGTCATTGATCTTTACAAAAATCCATCTGTGTCAATGCAGACCTAACCCTAGAAATATTCCGTTTTTGTTGTTGTTCTTCATGTAACTGTGGATGAACTCACTCCATTCAGATTTTCAGAAATCAATATGAAAAGGCCTAGAAGTATTGGTGGGAAAAGAAATGGGATGGGGTCCAGGGAACAGAGATGCTTGAATGTGACCAACTGTATTATTTGAATAGTTTTACAATGAAAATGTATTCATGCAAAATTTTACAAACAGAAAGAAATTTCAAAATTTCCAGGTCAGCATAACTACTCATGCAACTGCTATACTTAGTCTTTTAATACCTATTGAAATCCTATCAACCCTTTAAGGCTCATTCAAATGCCACCCCCTGCTTTGATGGGTTTCCTTATCCTTCCTAAAGGGAATGCTATTTCCTTCCTCTGAATACCTAAAGTACTAAGTGGTTGCTTATTTATGCAGTGCCTTTGTATTTGTCTTGTATTTTAGTTATATGGGCACAAATTTTATTTCCTTTATTAAATGGAACTTTTCTGAAAAGTAGAAACTATCCTGTATTTCATGTAATTTATCAGAAAAATTATACCAAAATAAAAATCAGGAGATTTCTGGAATGGCAGAGTGAATAACTTGGTAAATCATCTCTCCAAAAAACGTTGATGAAACTAGAAAAGATAGTAGGGTCACCCGGGTGGCTTAGTCAGTTGAGCATCCATCCTTGATTTCAGCTCAGGTTGTGAACTCAGGGTCCTGGGATTGAGCCCAGCATGGGGGGGCTCCACACTTGGTTGGAGTCTGCTTGCCCTTCTCCCTCCCCTTGTTTGCTCTCTCTTTTTCTCAAACAAACAAACTAGAAAATATTTTTAAAAACAACCATTTCAGGACTTCAGGCATACAACAAACTAAGGAGCATTTATTTGAGTAAAGATACTAAATCCCAGGCAAGGACAATGGGAATCTGTGGTGTAAGGCTGCTCTCATTCCTCAGCTACCACCACCACTTCCAACTCCACAGCCATCACAGTTCTATTATGACTGACAAATCCATGAGAATCAACAACCTCACTGCTAGAGGAAGTGGGCATCACTTGAAGCTAAGTGTGGCAAATGCCAAGCCCCAGAAACAACCCAAGTGCCTATTCATAGATAAATAGACAAATACATGGTGGTATCTCCATATAGTGGAATATCACTTAGCAATAAAAAGGAATGATCCACTGACACATGTGGCAACATGGCTGGACCTCAAAATTATTATATTAAGTAAAAGAAGACAGACAAAATTGTGTATACTGTGTGGTTATATTTATGTAAAATTCTGATATGCAAACAAATCTGTCATGACAAAAACAATTCAATGGGGATGGGAGTAGAGAAGGGGAAGGGAGGGATTACAAAGGACATGAGAAAATTTTTGTTCACTATCTTATTACGGTGATGGTTCCACAGGTGAATACCTTTGCCAAAACTTAAGAAATTGTACACTTAAAATATGTGAAGTCAATTGTATGTCAAGTATACATTAATATAGATCTTTTAAAATTTGTTTTACCCCATAATTGTTGAGTTACATCAACCTCCTAAAAACATGTTATGTATATCATATGGCTCCATTCACTATTGATACATAACTTTAAGTCCCAATGCATACAAAAAGGCTACAAGAAGCATGAATTTAGAGGAAACAGAATCATTGTACTTAAGAAATAGTGATTCCATGATTTATAAATGTAAAAATAGAGTGTTAGAATTAGAGCTTGACTACATAGTCTAACCTTTCATATTATACTTCAGAGTGCACTCAAAGGGACATGGTTGGGGTCAATATATAGCCAACTGAGGACTTGAAGACAGGTTTCTTTGTTGTAAGATAATGGAAAACACAGGAATTAAATATTGACTTTATCATTCATTTGGGACATTTCTGTTCAGAAGAACCACATGACAAGAACCACAATAAAAATATCAATTCTTCCTCAACTCGCATTGGCTTCTAAAAAATGGAAACAAAGCCAAACCTGTATTTTAAGATGTTATCTTCCATTTAAACATTATTTTGCCTTTTCATTTTATTGTTTTCATGTAGTTTAAATCTTTGCAGAAGGTTTTTTAATCTCTGACAGCCAAAACCAGCTGTGTTTGCTAGTGAGGGTGGAGATAGAAACAATATTTACTAGCAAAAACAAGATCAGACTTGAGAAGGAAAAAATATCAATTGACAACAAAGGAAAGAAGAGAATTTGCTAATGTAAAATAGTTTTTGAACTCTGACACTTATTTTACCCTTGGCCAAGGAGGTCCAAATCCATACTTCAGGACGGGAGGGGCCATCTTGTGTTCATTTCTAAAGGATGGCTAAAAAGAGGTACAGGGAGGAATGCATCCCCTTGTTCTTAAATTGAGGCATCAATAATGATCTATTCTTTTCCATGCACAGTGGGAAATGCATAGGCACTGAAGTCAGAAAAAAAAAAAAAAACTGAACTCAACTCCTGTGTCCTCCACTTACGGATAATTTTCTAATTCATGATTTCCTCACCCATAAAATGGGTCTACTTTATGGGAACTGTAAAGAAGTTCAGAAATAATGTATGCAAATTCCATTTTACAATGCCAAGCTTATATAAGTGACATGTGGATACTCAATAAATGATTAACTGTTACTATTTATTATTTTGAGACTTAGCACACAACCATGAAATAAAGCTACTGCTGGAAGGAGGGACGTACCTACTGCACTTGGCAACTCTTTTTAATCACACAGGAGCTGCTGATATTTGTCCCTCAGTTTCCAGCTGTTTCCTTCTGCTATACCTGATGCAGTATAAGAAAACTTCTCTGCAGGTTTCTGCAGAGGCAGCCAGAACTTAGGTTGTGAATCTTTTCTTGAGTTGGGTGAGAAATTCTCCCTTTCATGCCTGGAAGGACATGCTGCTCTCTCAAACACAGGCAAGAATTTAGCTGACTTTGAGACCTTGATAACTCATTTAATTAATTTTTCCTTCATAAATTAATAATAAATTTTACATAAGTATAGTTATTTCCTCCACTGCATTTCCTCAGCCTTACGTTAATTTTTTTGTCATGGTAATTATCACAATGTGTTATGGTTATTAGCTTATGCTGCTACTAGTATATCCACCAATGAATTTTGAGTTTCTCAAGAACAAGGAATATCTACTTCCTTTGTGTGCTCTCAGTGTATAACATGGTGACTGCACATAGCTGAAACTCTATAAATGTTTGTGGAGTGAGATATCAGAAATCTTTACTAGATCAAATCAGTTTTTTCTCCTTTAGAATATTAGAAGTGTCTAAAGTTTTTATGGACTACAATAACAAACACGGTGTTCCAATGGCTTCCTTTAATAAAATGGAGCACATTAAAAAGTTGGAAAATGATTTCTTACTGGGTTTGATTTTAGACCTGAAAAAGTATATCTACTTCTTTGAGGAAGGATGCACAAATGATAGAATACTATACAGTTAAATAGTATGTTGGACTAGTATGTGTGTTTGTCGGAGTAAGGGGGGAGATCTCCCAATGTTAGCTTGGGAAACAGCAGAATTGTCAATAATGATTAATCTATCACATGTAAGCCACATCTTATTCCCAAATAGAACAAATATTATTCCCAGATAGGTTCTATTCAAGATATAAAGATACAACTTTGTGAAGTATGTACTTGGTTACATAGCAACCCATCTGAGGATCTCACAAAAATTAATTGTATTTATTTTAATGAGGTATGTCTTCTTAAGGGCTCTTTTCAGTTCAGAACTTTATAAAACAAAAGAGGTTTAGCTAAAAATGCTTGAATCTACCCACTGGGATCCTCTAATAAATAAACAGTTAACTTTGGTGTATTTAGTGAGGAGTCTGAATTCATTACTGCGTAGGAATAAAATGATTTCATTCTATTAATAACGGCTACTAACTATCCTCAGTCACAGTCTCCTTTCAGCTGGTAGAAAATTCCCTTGACAACCTCTCACTCAATTCTATTTCTTTTTTTTGCCTCTTTCAATTAGTAGAAGAACCTCCTTTTGGATTTTTAAGATTGTGTCTTCTTTGTTTTCATACTTTCTATACTTTATTATAACGTACTATTCCATACTATATTTCATAGTTCATTATTTCATACTTTATTATATGCAGTTTAACTACCTTTATATTTTTCTCCCCCATCCCCATCTTCCCATCTGCACAGGACAAATACATGCCTCTGGGGTCTTGGTGGGTGTATAAGGTGCTGGGGTTGACCTTGAACTCCCACCTCTATCTACTCACTTTGACCTTTCCCTCCTCTGCAGGCCCTGCTTGGGGCAGGTGTGCAGAATGAGGGAGCTGGGAGGCAGGGCCTCCTTCAACATGACTACCAGTGTCAGAAACTATTGGAAAGCTACTCCTGCACTATAAAGGTTGAAGAATCTAAAAACTTCCCTGCCTCCCTTGCAGCTGGAGTACCAAAGTGATCCAATTCTGGTTGATGAGATATAAGTTTGTGATGAGACTTTTTAAAAAAGATTTTATTTATTTATTTGGGAAAGAGAGTGAATGAGAGAGCACAAGCAGGAGCAACTGAGGAGGGGAGGGAGAAGCAGGATCCCCACTGAGCAGGGAGCCTGATGTGGGGCTGGATCCCAGGACCCTGAAATCATGACCTGAGCCAAGGCAGATGCTTAACCAACTGAGCCACCTAGGTGCCCCTGTGATGGGACTTCTGAGAACACTTTAATTTTCCTAATAAAAGTAACAAATTTGGTGGTCTTCTCTCCACCCTAGACTTCTTCCTTCCTTAAATGTGGACTGGATGCCTGAAGTTGCAACAGCCACCTTGCAGCCATGAGGGGGAAGCTGAGAGAATTTCAGAACCACTGAGATAAGGAACCAAGGCCAGCAGCAACTTCGCACTGGATATCTTGTTAAATGAGAAACACAAATCTCTATTTGTTAAGGCCATTGAAATGTAGGCTTTGTATTACTTGCAGCCAAACACATTTCTAACTGATATGCTGCCCATGGTTATGGTACAGTTTTCTTTGTCCATAACCCTGATCTAGCTGCCCATCCATGGCTTTGTATGGAAAGGAGACATCACCAATCATCCCTGCAGCTGCCTTACTTCTTAGAAGTTCCCCTGGGTATTGGTAGCCCCTTAAGAAGTTTGTCCATACCTGCCAACTAATTTCCATCAAATGTCATTATGCTTCGTTCCTCAATTGTCTGTGCCTCTGCCATTTTATGTGATATTTCCCTCGTCATATGCGCCTTCAGTGACCTCCCCATCCTGGAGGCTGCAAGCATTGCAGAATCCCAGTTTCTGTACCTCTGGAGCATCTAGAACTAAAGACAGTTGATCCTGGCCCCCCTTTACACATAGCCACCTCACAGCCATACCATCTCCCTTGTGCTCTGATGGAAAGCAGGCTTATGATAAGCAAGCTCCAGAGGCTAAATGGGTATGCAGGCTGCTGGTTAAACATGAGTGTCCTTGCATTTGTGTGGGCGATTTTCCTGGGGCCTTTCTCACGTGGTTCCATCCCCCACAAGGAAGTTAGGGAAAGGAATATCCTTTCTTCATGAATATTGCACTGTCTTCTCTGTACTTGCAAGGGAGCTCCCTAATTCTCTCTCAGCCCCCTTCTTATATCTACCAAAGTAGGAGAAAGGGGGGTGGGGGGTGGCAGGTCTGAACTGACATCTATCGGCAAATTGTCAAAAGACTGGCCCCATGAAGGGGATGGTCTCTGAACTTATACTATATACAATTTAGTGGTTCTATTTTCAGCTGTGTGCCTTAGTCACCAGTTCTGATACTTGGTATTTGATACCATAATAAGTATTCAGAGTATATTATACCTATTTTCTGTATCCGGATCTCTGCTTTCATTGCCAACACTGCTCCACATCCTATTGCATTTTTCTTATATCAGAGATGACCTGCTAATTAAAATAAAAAATTCTCATTCTACTTGTCTTCATTTGGCTAGATATTCAGTTTAAGTGTGCATCATCTTCATGCTTTATAGAGAGAGGATTAACTAACTGTAAGCCCTGCTCCTGCCAGCTATATCATGAACCCATAGCACACTACTTCATTGCAAACATGCCTTCTTAATGTCAGCTGTGAAAAGTCTTCTGTGATATGCCCACTGCAGCCTCAATAGAAAGGGTATTTGTAGACTTCCTTGTCTTTAGGTATCCTAAGGATATATTTCAGGATACATGCAACCTGGAAGCCTCTTTAACCTTAGTTCTTTCTCATTTATTTATTTTTAGTTATTTATTTGCTTGGTACCCTTCTCTCTCACACATTACTTCCATGCAGCTATTGGGTAGAATGAAAATTGTGCCTCTTTCAGCCTGTCTGAGGTTTGCTAGGCAACAATTTTATGCTCACTTATGTTTTTCTCACTTGCACTAGTCAATTTTTTTACTCATAAGTTAGTCAGACAGCAAACACAAGAACTCAGACAACAAACAATTCCTTTTTTTTTTTCATCGAAAAAGAAAAAAAATGGTGGGTTCAGTTAAGACTAAAATTGAGTACTTGAGCCATCGTAGTAACTTGGAAAGCACTTTTTCTCAATTTTGACCATTTTCAAACTCTTTTTGAACTGTTGTGGAGGCACAATATTGGATGAAGGCTTGCTCCCCACCAAGAGATTTTAACTCATTGAGAGTTAAAAAAAAAAATTACCAACAACATCCAGAAATTCTAGTCATCAATATAAATATGTTTTATATTGTTAAATAAGAAATCAAAGGAAAGTAGAAGGAACTTCTTTTGAATTTAGGAAAGCTTTGTTTCTTCTGTTATGTAAACCAAGTACTGATCATGAAATCTAAATCTTATCCAGGCTATTCAACTCTTTGCTTAGAAGACAGTGATGGATAAATGTTTGTCGCATGTTCAGAGATGCTGGATTTGATGCTTAGTCACATGGGGATAGTCTTTTTCATTCTTTTATTTTTCCCTTTAGCAGTGTGAATGATTACTTGTGATTTTGTTTTGTTTTCTTCATTTATTGTTGTTGTTTTAGGCAGAGTTCACTTATATTGCTAACAAACTTTGTGGGAGTGGGTTTTTTTCCCCCCCTAAGCTTTGGATGCAAATACATCAAAGGACAAAAGCTCTGAGGTTTGCTGAACACAGAACCAGTGCCAAAGCAAATGGTTGTGGTGTCATACACACTGTGGTTTGTGAGTTGTAATGGTTTCCCAAATTTGTATTTTGATTGATCCATTCTAGGCAGCTAGACTGTCTCACTCACTGGCAGACTTGGCCATGGATTATGTGGCTTCTAAAATATCTGTCTGCCTCCTTTCTTTTCTCTGAAATCTTACCCTAATACATTCATTTCTTCCTTCAGAGACGTCTAGCCTCATTGCTTTAAGAGGGGATGATACTGGCAATGTTTCTAGTCTTTTCTTCAGGTCACCTGTGATAGTAGGAAAACATGCCACCCAAGTCTTTGGAAGGGACCTGGGGGTGGGAGGCAAAGCTTGATGGGAAGATTGGATACCACCAAAGTGAATTTTTATTCTTCATCATTTTGCCTGAATCAGATGATGATTGTGATAATAGACTTGTAAATGTTCTGTCTGATCTCCCCAATTTGTATACATAGGATACAAAGGAAAAACCTAACAAGGCAACATTATAAAGCAAGCATCTAAGAAGAAACTGTTTGCTGAACATAAAAGATCAGAGGATTTAATCTTACCTGACAACCCATAGAAGCAGAATAATTGAACCTCTCCCCTGCTTGGATCATCTACTTTTTCTATCTGCTTTCCACAATCTTCTCTTAGTCTTGACTTGGCCAATGGCTGTTTTCTAAGATGAGTACTAGAGAATTGAGTCTATAACACTAATTGCTCAATAAGGTTACTAATACATCCTGACACACATGTCTATTTAAAGCTACAGGTATTTATAAAAACACCAAAGAAAAAAATCCAATAGAAATTAATGAGATGAGGTTTTTAAAGTGTGTTATATTCCCTGGAAGAAAGATGTCTGGTGAAAGCTAGGCATGTTTTACTTCTTTGACTTTTCCTTCTTTCCATTTTAACTTACTTCTTCTTGATAAATATCAGCAATTCCCTACTCATGCCTTCAGTTTTAGTGCTCCATTGGGAGACAGGCAAAACAGCTGTGTAATGGACCAAAGTCAGAAGAAACTAATAATGTTCACCTGATAGGTTTTTTTTTTCCATGTTGAGGGTACCTCCTGGCTTCCTTTCATTTCCCCATCAATTGTGCAGGGTTAAAATAATAGAAGTCTACTTTAAATGCTTATATTATTCTAAGGACTGGTTTCTATTCAGGAGAAAAAGCTAGTGATTTTTGGCCAGGTTTAAATTCTAACTATTGCATAGTCTCCTTAAAATTTTGTTTTTAGAAATCTGTTTTATTTATACCCAAGTCCAAATACAGTCATCTCAGATAAAAAGAAAAGAAACAACTGTTGGTATTTTGTGCTCTGACAGAGACTACGAAAGCTTATAACTGACTCATTATCTTTTTCCTACCAAACACCAAGGGGTTTGAAGTTCTACCACAATTTGTTCTTTGGTTCCTTTTTTTGGCTAAATGTCCTTCAAGAAGTTCCAATTAAAATGCAACTGCTCTTGGGAGAATTAGATATTAAGCTTTTATTATTAGACACCTTAATAAGGCCTTGAGAACTTGAGATCTAACACTGTTACATGAGGCTGAGGGTGAACAGCAGAGAGGTGATGGAAACAGAAGTTTGAAGGTGCCACATTCAAGTGTTGAAGGTAACATGTTCAAGTTTTGACACCTCATGGATTACTGAGAGTCCAATCAACTTCTCAGTATCTTCACACAATCTAATGTGTTTATAGGTTCAAAAATAATCCATATGTGAATGCTTTGATCAATTAATTTATTTCAATTTAATTTAATTCTTCAAATATTTGTTAGGTATATTTTATGTGCCAATGAGCATGACAAGTTCTGAGAAGATAAGGAAAATAGGTGTCCTGTCCTCAAGAAAATCACAAATAGAAGAGACAGACATTCAAAAAAGCCTAATATTAACATACAAGGCAGACCAAAGTAAATGCCAAATAAAGACTGTGACAGCAAGCTATGGGGAAGGGGAAAAAAGCTGTTTATTCTCTCTGACAGATCAGAAAGACACTCAACAGAAGTGATGGCATTTGATTTCAGCTCTGATTGATGAGTAGATAGGGAATGGGGGAAAGAATATTCTAGGCTGAGGCAACAACATGGAGGTAAGGATTGGAGGTTTAAAAGCCTATTGCTTTTCTAAGAATGAGCTGTTATCTGGTATGGCTTCAGTTCTGAGTATACGGAAAGATGTGGTGAGAGAGATCATTCATTCAATCAATAATACTTGTGTGTTTTTATACATATGTTTATGGCATTTGGCTATGAAATGACACATATACATAATGAATATACATAAAAAGTAAGTTATAGAGCAACAGATACACACACACACACACACACACACATCCATATACAAACCCCTCACCACAGCACTGTCTTCCTTTCTTACAACTTTCTGTAGCACAGTAGATATCTCTCTTTATCTTTTGAACTTCTATAAGAAAAAAAAAAAAAAAACCAGGAAAGTGAGCAGGTGGCTAAGAGTGACCTAGAATGGGCTCACAACCAGGGCCACAATGTGTTCCAGAGAGATTAACATGAGAAATATCTGAATCAATGGGCTGGAGAACTCTCTTTCCCTCTTTGAGGGGAGCCTTGCAGAAGTTCTGGAGAGATACATACCAAAGTAGATGCTACTAAGTCAACCCTGTAATACAGTCAGTTAATAAAGATCTAGCAATGCTCTGCTGAGTACCACCCATTGGGCTCAATGATGGAGACAGATGGTAAATAGAGACTAGACTCAAGTTAGGGAAGAACATATGTGAATCAATAACAACAATAGTGAGTAAGAGCAATGGTTAAAAGGCAAGGTACTCTACAAGCCCAAAGAGTGTTTCATCCTGCTTATGAAGGCCAGGAAAAACTTCATAGCAAGGTTGATAGGCCAACTGAGTTTTGAAGAACAAAAAAGGCCAAGAAGAAGGAGAGGACATTGCGTATAGTCCTGTCACAACCTTGCATACATGCAGAGGAAGAAATTGCATGGCTTATTTGAGGAAGTAGTTTAGGACAGCTGAAGTGATAGAAAAGAGAGATGTGTGAAGAGAGAAATAGGATGAGAAATGGGTAGGGGCCAAATCTTGAAGAACTGTATATGATATACAAAGAATTTAAATTTTATTGTATAGAAAATGGACTTCATTAGGGGATTTTAAATAAGGTATTTATGTGAGCAGAGTTAACTTTTAGAAAGCACTCACTGACAGTCTTGTGGATAATAGATTGAAGAAATCACATTGGGGAGAAAAGTGAGTCTACTTGAACCAATGGAGTATCAGAGGAAATAAATAAAGGATCAGATTCAAGAAACACTTGAGAGGTAGAATAGATAGAATGTAAGGACCAGTTATATGGTGGGGAAAGTTTGAAGAATAGAGAGAGGTTTAGAATGGCTCATCTTTTTTTTTAACTCAAAAAAAACCAAAAAACAAAAAAAACCTAGAGAACCAACTTTAGATGTATCTCTGAATCTATCTTTTTCTAAGAGGGCTTATGTGGTTTTCTCCATTTCATCTTGAATCCTAGTTTAACATTTCTCCACTCCCACATGAGAGGTAGAACAGTGTATAATTCTCCATTCCCACTAAATGCCAATTTGGGGAGGGCCAGGATAACTTTATAATAAATGTATACAAACTCCTCCATATATATGTGTCAGGATCACTGAGGAAAACAGCCAGAAAATTCATTAAGTCAGTAGAGGGGTTTTAAATTAAGGAACTAATTGCACAGGTGTCATATGATCAGAGAAAATGTTATCAATAGCAAGAAGTCATTGCTAGTTGTAAGAGTGAAGGGACAAGGGCAAAGGATCTAGACTGCCCACTTGGAGTTGGACTATGCTGGGGAGCTGCCCTGCCAAGGAATAGGCAGCCCATTTGGAGCTGGCATAGAGAGGACATTAAGCCACCGCTGTGGAGCCACCCAAAACAGAGAAGAAGGAATATCCTGGATACTCCCTTTGTTTTAGCTTCTCGTTTTCTGCCAAGGCCTTCTTCTCTCTGTATCTGGGAGCTGGTTGTTTAGGGAAGGTAAGAACTGCAATTCACAGAGAACATCTTCCTGTATAAAGCTTAGAAAGAGAGGTCAAGGGATACATCCCAGAAGCAAATAGATAACTAAATGGCACATGTATGGATGTGCGTTTGTTTACCTTTAGGTAAAATTGTACACTACATACATAAAAGGACATATAGATTATATGATCTCAGATATGGATGATGTGTTCTTCTTTTCCAGATACTGCCATGCAAGTATAAATATTTTATTAATGTTTATTTTATTTACTTAAACTCAGAAGAGGATCAGATTTTCAAAATTCAAAATATTTTATACAATGATCTTTGTGAGTCAGTTGGAAGTTATTTTCATTATAATTTAATCCAGTTTTTATCCTCCTAGTTCTCTTAAGTCTAAATTGTTGTATGGACTCATTTCCTGTATTATGTAAGTGCTGAAGGACAAATATTCTCTCTTTCTTTATTTACACCCCTGAGCACCCAGCACAGGGCTCTGTGCATGAGGTTACTGAATAAATACTGTTTGCTAATGAATTCATAGAAGTCGAGCTTGCAAGGTGACAGTTTATTTTAATTCTGGTTTCCATTTGCTTTTTTGTCCCCAGCAGTTCTCAGTAACCTTAGAAATGTATTCAATGTGAAGAGCTGCAACACTAGGTTAATTTGTGGCAAAATGAATATGTTTTCCCTTCATCAAGCTACATTTACTTTAAAGTCCATAAAATAGTTTTATTCATGTTGCTGTTAATTGCAGAACTCCTGGTAATCTGCCAGGGATAATGACGTTTGCCACTTTTGATCAATGCTCTGCTATAGAACAACTGGCTCAGACCCTCGCTGAGAAAAGAAAAAACTTATTAAACGGATTACAACACATTTGTTGTTTGTCGAGTACCAAACTGAGCTGAGAGCAGAGACTGTGATAATGTCATGATTCATCTTTTAACTCAGAAATAAACACTCAAATACATCATGACTTTGAAAATTCTTCTTTACCCATGTATATTTTCCTTAATGTTCTAGCATCTCATCTTAAACCAGCTTAGCTTAGTTTTTCCTTTGGCTTGTATTTCCATTTGAACTGAAGGGTGATAGTTAAATCCAGAGTCACAGATCCATTCATCAGACGGAAGACTTGGAGGAGTGAAGCAGGCTGTGGTAAACAAGACGCATGCCCCAGCTAAAGAAAGCAACTGCTTTTCAGCATCATTCTGCCCTAGGCAACAAATTACACCAGCTGTATACCTGCTCTAAATGCTGCGAATACAACAGTGAACAGACAGAATTCCCTGCCTTATTTGAATTTTATACTTCAGTAGTAAGAGATAGGTAACAAATAAGTGAATACATAATAAGTTGAATGAAGACAAGTGCTGAGGAATTAAGCAACGTATAGTAAAGTTATACCCAGATACTGGGGGAGAGGATTTTGCAATCAGGATGGAAAGTGACATGGGATGAATTACCAGTGGGATGTGAGCCGTCAACCCATGTGGCTATTTGGAAGGAAAGAACAGATCATTCAGGCAGGGAAAATAGTAAGTTCAAAATGCCCTCAGGTAGTGGTTCTCAGAGTTTGCTGGACATTGGACTTACCTGGGCATCGAAAAATTACTGATACTGGCTCTGACTCCCAAACATTCTGATTTAGTTAGGTTGGGCTCATCAAATAACCTGAACCTCAAGTGTCTCAAAACCTCCGCAGGTAACTTTAATATGCAACGAAGTGTGGGAACCCTTGCCCTAAGGCTTTAGCCAGTTAGTGTCATGAAGAATTGCAGGATAGTAGCCTACATGCTTCTGACCTTTCTAAGAATGGTCAGTAAGCCCGTTTTTTTTTTTTTTTAATCTGAAAAGCTAGTTAAAACTACCTCTGAGACAAATCTAGCCTATTGGCTATGAGTTTGCAGTTTCTGACTAAATGGAGTGAATCCACAGATTGCCCCAAATAAGAGTGTCAAGGTGCAAAAAGTATGGCAGCTTTAAGAGGGACAAATGTGGATATGGAGGAAGGCCTAGCCTATGCTCTCCAAAAGCCTGCCCCAACAGTGGAACATTGCCACTTGATCTTACCTTAGGAGTGTGTCTCTGCTCTCTGCTATCTCTGCTATATCTCCTCAACTCATTTTGACTTGGGTCTCAAGCCAGGCATCTGGTTTTGGCAGCCCTTTTTGGCTTGGGTGTCACTGATAAAATTGCCCTCTTTGGATTCAGTTACATATTTTAGTAGTATCTACCGTTTACCCCTTACATGAAAAAATCAGATTACAAAAAAGCAACATGCAATAGAATCTCATTTTAAATAATATGTCCATATAGATATCTTAATAGATAGATACAGCAGTCTGGAAGGATATACCAAATGTTACTGTATTTACCGTTGAAAGGCAGAATCTATGCATGGTTGAACTCTCTATTTCTGTCAATATGGAATGTGATTTTTTTAATATGAACTTATTTATAGAATCCAGAATATTTTCACATATTGGGCTCTCCTAGACAGAAAGGAGTGGTGTTCTTAGTCATTCATATGAAAGAGACAGGGGGAGAGAGAGAGGGAGAACCTGACACCTGACACATTGTAGGTGCCAGATAAATATATATAAAATGAATGAATGGAATAAACAAAAAAGTTAAAAAAAAAAACAAAACCTTCTTTATATTGAAGTGCATTATAAGCACAAGCCTGTGCCAGAGTTCAATGAAAAATCTTTTTAAATATTTAAACTAACCAATGATACCAAAAATGGGGGGGTGCACAAAGGAGGGATTGAGAGGTGAAGGTGGAGCAGGACATAGACGTTTTTTCTTTAAGGTTTTATATATGTATTTGTCAGAGAGAGAGAGAGAAAGAGCACAAGCAGGGGGAGGAGCAGGCAGAGGGAAAAGTAAGCTCTCCGCTGAGCCCAATGCAAGACTCCATCCCAGGATCCTGAGATCGTGATCTGAGCCAAAGCCAGACGCTTAACTGACTGAGCCACCCAAGCGTCCTAAGGACATAGACATTCTCAATGGTCTTTCTGCATTTTTTTCCAAAATGCAAGTTTGCACTAACTTCCTAGAATATCCATTGCTCTCTGTCCAGGTGGACTTCCCACTGCTGCTTACTTTATTCTAAATTATAACTCTGACAATGAGGTATCAGTGAAAAATATAAACATGGTCTATTTTTGCATAATTTAGAGATGGATTACATCTCTAAATGTTTAAAATGTTTTTTTTTAATGTTAATGTATTATTTGTATCCTATCTACTTGGGAAGTGGGAATTTAGGTAGCAGATTTATGTTTTTTGTGATGAACACTGGCTATAAGATACAGTATTGCTTCTCAGTGGGCTGAAAATATTTTCTTCCCCCTTAACCTTATCAGCATTTCCTGGACAGACAAGAAGCTATAGATAAGAGGTGTGATGCTTGTTCAGCACAGAGTCCCAGATTGTTAGAGCCGGGGATGTCCTTCAGATTTGCATTGCCCAGTGATTCACAAACTTTATTTTAGCAGTGGGACCATTTTTCCCCCAGAAGATATTTGACTGTAGTGTCTCTGCATAAAGCATATAAATGCAGCATGGCTTTAGTTCAAATAGAGACCTGGAGATTTCTTCTTGTTGCTTCGGATGACCTGAAGGACTAGATTAGAACCCTAGGGCTCCTCAGAGCAGTTTTAATAACCGCTGAGCTAGTCCAACTCCACATTCTACAGATATTGAAACTAAGCCCTAGAAAGACTCTGACTCATATTATACTGTCAAGTTAACGTTCAGAAAAACCACCTCTTCAATGTTTAATAGCGATGATGAGTGGATTCTTAATGGCCTTATCCAGTTTGTGGATTAGTCTTGCCATCTGTTTCCTCTCTTCTTCTCTAAGGCTGCCTGCCCTGTGGCTATTTCACATTCATTAATAGTTCCAGCAGTGATCCAGTAAAAGGAAAAGAAGATGGAAAACTCAAATCCCTTATTAGATCTTATCTAGATGAGGAAAGATTGAAACTAATGAACATGGCAAGATAGTGTGTCTGTTCTGGCTGGGTCTGGAGTACTGTCAACTCTGTTCCTCATCTGTTTCAATACTTCTTCCTACAGGCATGTGTTTCTCCTCACCCCAATGTTATCCAGACTTGCCTCCTGACCAAACATGAAATTTAGGACTAAGTTTCTTGCCCAAAGCAGCTAATTTCAATATCAAACTCAGTCTTGCTTAGATTGAGACTCTAGCTATCACCAAGCTCCTTCTGGGTTCTCTCTCTTCTTGTTTGGAAAGTTTGATGGTTTCAGCATCCCTGCTATACAGCTGGTCTTTGTGAATTGTGATGCCAACTAACCTTTCTGTTGAGGTGTGTGGGACGGTGTTTTTGTTTTGTTTTGTTTTGATTTGGTTTGGTTTTCTTTTGCTTGGTTTTGGCTTTCTATCACAACTTGATCTCTGTTACCAGTTTCTGGATTCAGCTCTCTGGGACTGACCTGTTTTACATTGAGGAAATGACCTCTGGGTCCTTGGCTAATCCTAGATCATGACTACCCACTGCCTCTGCTATAAGCCTAATGAGAACTTCATGATGCCTCATTGTAGCAGATTTCCTGGCTTTGCTGCTACCAAATTAGAACTAGTGGCCATAGCTCATACCTGCAGGCCTAGAAACAAAACCAGCAGCTCCACCCACCCAATATCATTTTGTGAGTGGAAAATGGCAACCTCAAGAGAAACTTAATAAAAGTAAGAGCTGAAAAAAAAGTATCAGCTGTGTGCAAAACTTATTGCTAGATATTTTTCTACATGCATATTTCTTGATCTAAGCCATTCATTCCTTTCTTTACTTAATTTCATATGTTTACACACATATATATGAATATGAGATGAATACATTTATACATTCATATATATATGGATAAGTTTGAATATAGCTTTAGCTGCTCTAACAGAGACCAAATAACAGTGGCTTAAATAAAGGATTTTCCTTTTAAAAATTAGGCCTTAAAATTGTACACATTTCCTGTCTTTGTCAGTTATTAACTGGAACACTTGTAGGATCCTCTCTCCTGTAAGACCCTAAGACATAGTGTTGGTTTACTGACAAACAATGAACTTTCCAGAGTGCACCATAGTCTACTCCTATATATAAGGTCACTTAAACTGCCTTACCCCAAATGGCTCTCTTTCACTCAAGCATAGCTAATACATTTGTTCTTTTCCTTTGGTAGATTTTATGCTCCTTGGAAGTGGGAATTGTGTCTTCTATAATTTACCTCAAGAGGTCTTCGGATGTGTAGATGGTGATTATTAGCTATTCGCTATTACCACGAAGGACAGAACAAGGAGAAACAGCTTCAAGGGAAAGTAGATAATGAGATAAGTTGGTCAGACATTAGAGTCACTTATTGAGGGAGCATGTTGAATTGTCTTCCTTGAAAATATTTTAAGTAGAGCATAAAACTGTGTCCAGACTGGTTTAGAAGCAGTTCTGCCTCAATATAAGGACCTACATTTTGAAATAAGTTGTTTTTATAATTTGGATTAATTCAGCTGTACTGTTTACCCCTTCATTAGCAAAGAGCACATAATTCTGGTTATAAAATATCATTGCCCTTGTCTCAGTTTGGATCTTTCCATCCTCTATTCTCTTGGGGTGAACTTCTAGGAATCCTCTACCATGATTCACAGACATTATACCATTTTTACTCACTCATTCATTCAGTTAATATATATTGAAGGCTCACTATGCCATAGGCACTAGATATTGACTGCATACTGTGAAAAGAGGAGGATAATCTCTGATGGTGAGACTCTGGTAACTGGTGGACTCTAGTGACCTAAATAGTTCCCCAACCTGCCAAATCTCAATGAACCACACAACCTCTGAGGTTTAAGCAAATGAATCCCATGTACCTTCTAACATGGGAAAAATCTCAAATTCCCTATATTCCTACAACTACTGTAGCTATCAAAAACCCAACTCTAAATTCTGATCCTATATCCTTCCTATACTCATCTACATGTCTGAGTGCACAGATCCTTCTCTCCACTGGAGATTGTCTGATCCCCAAGGTCATAGCAGATGCATGTTTTATCATTGCCTTTCCTCTGTCTTACTAGCAGGGGAAGCTTAGAAGTGGGACAGATACTCAGAGGTATGTGGGGCTTGGTCATTATGCACATTCTCAAAGATAAGTGCTGGCCCTCATGTCCCATCTCCCTGATTTAATATTCCTGAAAGGAGAGTGAAGGTCAACATCACCACTGAGAGTCCTAAGGGATTTATAACTCTGCAGTTTTATGATTGCCTCCATCCTTTTAACACCTATGTACCAGATGCCTCTTAAACCTACTGTTAATCTTTGTGACCACCATAGAAAGCATTATCTTTATACTACTGATGAGGAACTGAGACTCAGAGAATCTCAGAGGGGTTATCTGCTAACACTTAACTTCCAAATTTCAGTGTCTTGACATAGCATAATATTATTTCTTTTCTTTTCTTTTCTTTTTTTTAAACAATAGCCCAACATGGTGTTCCTGGTCAGGTAATCCTTCAGACAGCAACTTGAGGGTTCAGGATAGAAGTAACTTGGAGAACTCGCCAGCAGGTTAATAGGGAAAGAGAATACAGAATTACATATGGTACACATCACTTTTTCCAAATTCCATCGGCCAGAATATAGCCATATGACTATACCTAAATATAAGGAAGGGTGGGAAATATAGTCTAGTGAGAACAAGAGAAAATGAAAAAGTTTGGTGAACAACTAGCCAGTCTCTAGCACCCTACATTCTTACCCAAGGTATACAGTGAATATGTAGTGAGGGTAGGATTCATACCTTCTGACATGGGACCTAATTATGTATTTGTGTGCTTGTGCAGCAGAATATCAGGAGTACCTTGCCAAAGGCAAGTAGTTTCTTGGAAAAAAGATGGCCAATCCTTTTATTGGGATCTAGGGAGTACACTGGAGTCAAGGACAGCTCTATCACTCTATCTGCACATGGAAGTGATGAAGACCTTCTTAGAGACTAAAGAAGGAAGCAGGAGCTTGGAGGTACTCCTGGTATTCTGCCAGGAAACATAGCAATTCTATTTAGAGTCAGCTTTTGTCATTCAAAGGCATTTGAGCTATGACTGGGTAGAACAACCTGCAGGAGGGAAACTCCTGACCGTGTGCTTTATTGAAAAATCTATGAACTCTTCTGAAAGACCTGTGGCCTCTAACCATATCACTTCTATGAGTTCCTTAAGTGCCCACAAAGGCCTGAGGATGCTAATGAAGGAATACAACTCCAGCTAGGAGAAGACCTTAGCTCAGAAAACAGCCCATCAACAAAAAGAGGCTAAGTCAGTTGTGGCAATGGACCAAAAGCTATGAGCTGCAGGGTACAGAAAGCAGAAAATAAATACATTTAGGATGATTATAAGGGCCTACTCTGAAAAGAATTTGCATCTAGAAATATTGAGAAAGACTTGGGAAACATAGTGAGATTTCAAGGGAATAATATTTGGTTACTGTGGGATATCATGCTTGACTTCTCTTTTTCTTTCTACATAAATTTCACATTATTTCTGATTTGCTTATAAGTGGGTATCAGTCCAGTAGATTGTCTGGAGACCAGAGTTCTCCAGATTTGGGGAAATAGTTTAGACTCAAAGAAGTGAGTCATGCCTGTAAAACAGCCTGGACTCCAGGTGTTGTGGGCCTCATGGATACAAGTGTTGCAAGAACATAAATACCACAGGAGAATCTAAAACCAATTTATGAGAGTTAATTTTGAAAAGTATATAGTTTGGGAGAGTAAGACCTCCACAATGCTCTTCTTATTTTATGTTCATGAATTCCAACTTGCCTCTTAAGGCGATACACTAAGTTTTGTTTAAAAGTAAAACTCTCAACTGGTATTTTTATGGTAA
Source organism: Mirounga angustirostris (assembly GCF_029215605.1). NCBI lineage: Eukaryota > Metazoa > Chordata > Mammalia > Carnivora > Phocidae > Mirounga > Mirounga angustirostris. The sequence goes on from NW_026991723.1 coordinate 33,815,999, forward strand.
ATTTTTTTCCCTTCTGAAGGTTTCGTTTTTGTACTTGTCTGTATCTGTATAGAAAATAGACCTACACTTCTCTATGTTTTTTTCTATTCCTTTGTCCATTTTATGCTATTAAATTTCTTTGAGGAGCAGAGTGACATCTCATTTTCTAATGCCTGGTAGTTGTATTGTCCTTAGCATCCCACTTTGCAGTTGGAGACGAGCCCACAGTAACCCCAGCTACACAGAGTATATGGCTGTCTTCCCGGCCAGGAGTGCCTAAACTTTTCCCAAAAATGGTTCGGTTTGTCTTTAATTAAAACTTAAAGCATGAGCTTCGTGGCTCTGGCAAGGGCTCTCAGATGAGAACCTGCCTCACACAGATTTGTCTCACTGCAATCTGCCTCACAGCAGGCCCCTTAGAAGGCTGCCATCAGATTCTGGGATAAAAGAAAGCTTGCAAGCTCACAGAGCCACAAAAAAAGGCAGTTAATGGCCAGAAGTACCTGCAGCTCCTTTCAGTTCATTAACTAAAGCTAACTTGGGGATCATTACCAGAGGGAGACTAATTTGGCAGCTGTCAGCACAGAGGACAGAGATACTGGGCTAAGCGCAGGCCACGTAGACCCAAGGCCCTACACCTATTCACTCGCTCCCTCACCTCAAAGCTCAGCCACAGCTTGTGAATAAAGTCTCTCTGTCTTTACCCACCACTCACCTTTATTCCAAAGTAGAACTGCATTTTGATCTAAAGCTCTCATAGGACCTTTAACAACATTAAAAAGCCAACTAGCCTATTAACTAACAATTATTTATTATTCCCACTTTCTACCAAAGGTGCTAGGGACAGAAGGGAAGTAAAAGACATTGCCCACAAAGAGCCCATAATGAATAAGATGTTATTATACACAAACGTATGAAAAATATATGAATATATATGTAAAATTATATGGAGCAAATCATAAAAATTTAGAATATTGGCTAATATACAGAGTAGACAAAGAACAAGACCAGTTCAGAGAGGAAAAATACTCAAATGGTCTTATTACTATTTTGTTCTCCTCCAGATTATCTAATAAAAGTTCCCCTGTTTAAAAAATTTGAAGCATGTACGAAGCATAGACATTTACAGTTAAAATATGTCCTGAATTCTTCCACTATTTATCTAATGCATATTAGTGGTTCCCAATTAATCAGTAGAGGAGTCTATGAAATTCTTAGATATTATAGAATCTGCAATTCCATATTGCTGGTAGACAGAACAAATACCTTATTATTTTTCAAATATTTGGTGATGCTGATATAATCAATTAGTTGCCAACCCTTAAGGGGAGTTGTTGAACCCATAGTAGCTCTTCATCATTTTATGATTCCTGTTTCGGTCAATGGAACTAATTCACAACTTCTATATATGAAATACTAAATTTAACCCAAATTCTGATTATTGGAGATTCATTTGTCATTTTCTTAAAGCTTTGCTTCTCAAGTACAGAGTTGTATTCTGAATATTTCCAACTTGTAAGTTTCAGGTGGTTAGTGCCTAATTGAGAAATATTTTCTTTTTTAAGTTATCTGTCTTATTAGGTGGCTGCATGGAGCAATTGTGAGAGAAAGAAAAAAATTTACTCATTCATGAAAATTTCTGTTTTCACTGGTAAGGTTTCTTTATTGCTCAGAAGGATATTATTATCAACTGTGGCCTTTTACGTCTTCACAAGGTGTTTAAGTTATTCATCTTGTTTAGAAACTATTAAGAAGTGCCTAATAATAAGAACTACCATGTATAGATCATTTATCACATATTATTTAACATATTATATGATTCAATCTTTTATCAATCTTCTTATATAATTACTGTTTATCTATACATTATGGATGAGAAAACAGAATCTCAGAGTTAATTAACTAATAATATCTGGTCAAGGCAGAATCTGAACACAGATATAATCAACTCCAGACACCACATTCTTTTCATTGTAGTAAAATGTAATTTGAGACAGTTTGAGCCTGCCTAAATCCAGTATGTTTCTGCCACTTATATAGTGATGGAAAATGCATATATTTATGCAAAAAAGGGAGGAAATGCTTTATTGTGCTCAGGGCCTATATTAGGCATTATTCTTCCTCATATCTTTCTGATACCTTCCCCCTTCCTTCCTTCCTTCCTTCCTTCCTTCCTTCCTTCCTTCCTTTTTTCCTTCCTTCTTCCATGTTCATTTAGAGAACTCCTCTATGTGCCAGAAATGGGAATTCAATGCTGTGCAACAGGCAATTTCTGCCCTCACTCTCATGTGCTTTGGGCATGAATGGGAGCCAGGATAAAGGCAATTCTAATATAAGTGCAATAATGGATAAAGTGAGATAAGTTCAGGGCATTATAGGTTATTAGAAAGAAGAACCTAACCACCTTGAAAAGAAGAGAGAAGCAGTCATTAAAAAAGAGTAGGTCCAAATTGTGTAAGACTGTTGAATCACAGACCTGTACCTCTGAAACAAATAATACATTATATGTTAAAAAAAAAAAAAAGGAGAAGATAGCAGAAAGGGAAGAATGAAGGGGGGAAAATCAGAGGGGGAGACGAACCATGAGAGACTATGGACTCTGAGAAACAAACTGAGGGTTCTAGAGGGGAGGGGGGTGGGAGGATGGGTTAGCCTGGTGATGGGTATTAAAGAGGGCACATTCTGCATGAAGTGCTGGGTGTTATATGCAAACAATGAATCATGGAACACTACATCAAAAACTAATGATGTAATGTATGGTGATTAACATAACATAATAAAAAAATACAAAAAAAAATATTTCTCTTTAAAAAAAAGAAAATCAGAGTGGGTCCACATAATTTTACCTTTTACACTAGTCATGGGAGTGGCTGAAGGTTAGAGCATCTAATTTAGTCTTTTCATTGAAAAGAAAAAGAGGGCACCTGGGTGGCTCATTTGGTTAAGCTACTGCCTTCGGCTCAGGTCATGATCCTGGAGTCCTGGGATCGAGTCCCACATCGGGCTCCCTGCTCAGTGGGGGGTCTGCTTCTCCCTCTGACCCTCTTCCCTCTCTTGCTATCTGTTTCTCATTCTCTCTCTCTCAAATAAATAAATAAAATCTTAAAAAAAATTAAAAAAAAAGAAAAAGAAATATTCCACATAATGCAATCTTTTTAATTTTGCCACCATTAAAGCAGTCTTCAATTGAAGCAGCTAGTGAAAGCTTTGGGGACCTTTAATACTTTGGATATATTTGCAGAGGTAATCAATCTGGAGCATGGGCTGTGATCACTGTGATCTCTGTGTTCCTTATTACAATATCCAATCCATACTCACAGCCAACATCACGGTCTGGGCCACCACATCTCCTGCCTGAGCCATGACAAAAGCCCCTGAACTGGTTTCCCTGTCATCTGTCTTTTCCTTTTCTGGTATATTTTCTATCCAGAAGGGTCATCTTTAAAAAAACAAAACAAAACAAAAAACACACAACAACAAGAAAAACAAAAACATTTAATTGTGTTGCTCCTCTGTTTAATGGGCTTACTATTACCCAAAATAAAAGCCCAAACTCCTTATTAACATAGTCCTCAAGGTCCTTCACAACCTGGCACTTCCTTCCATAAGTCCCATGCTTTGGCTCTTCATTGCTTCTTGACCATAACTCCCTTCTCTCTGTCTAACACATTCTCCTTTCAAGACTCTCCTGACTCCCCTAGAGCCAAGGTGGTCACATCTTTCTTAATGCCACCATGGGATCTGATACCACCTTTATCATAGGACTAATATCTCCTTGCTATAATCTCTTGACTCCATATATGTCTTCTCTGCTAGACTGTGAATTCCTCTAAGGCAGAAAATAAATACTGTGCACATTGTCCACAATTGTGTCCTAAGTGGCTAGCCTAAAACCAGGTTTGTAGACAGTACCTTATACATATCTGTCATTTATTCATAAAAACAACCAATATTTACTGAGAAATTACTATGAAAATTTCTGTTATCCTGAGTGTTTTCCATTGTTTCTGTTTTCCTTACAATCTCTTTCTTGATTAGGCAGTACAAATATTCCTACTTTTATAAGGTAGACAATTGAGGCTTATATTTGATATATAATCTATCCAAAGTTAAATGGAGGGAAAGTGGGAGATCTGAACTTCTCCTAATCACTGCAGTATATTGTTGGATAAATGAATGAATGTATGCATACATGAATGAATGAATGAGTGAATGAATGAATTGAAAAAAGTATGTTCCTGTTGATTAAATCTCTGGTTATACTAGAAATTGGGATAAAATTACTCTCTCAAGTGTTTTGTTAAGTCTCCTCTCATAAGTATCTTGAGCAAGTATTAAAAAACTTATTTCAGATAAACAATGGACAAGACATTTAAATAAATGGACACTTAAATAAAAAACATTTAATAATCATAGGTTTTAAAGGGAGGAATGTTTTCAGAGTTCAGATATTATGATTGCAAGATACAAACCAGGAACCAGAAGCCAGAATCCTGTAGTCTTCTTGCTATGTGTCTTTGGTCAAATTTTTCAGTTTCTCCAGGCTTCTGTTTTCTCAGAAGCACAATTAATCCAGTGAAATTCAACAGGTCTTTATTGATTGGCAATCAGTCCTGAGAAGTTTGTTCAGATGACCTCCAAGTTGGCTCTTACACCTCCTAACCAGTAACACCAAACTTCCCTCTTCAATTCTCAGATGAGGACCTGGGGTCCCAAGAGGGAGGTGCTTTGCCATAATTACATGACTAATTAATAGCAGAAAACAGGTTATCATCATTTCATATCACTAATGTACTATGAGCTACCCCCCCCCACACACACACATACATTGAGGACTGTAAATAGTGGGAATTTATCACCTATTATCCTCAGCCATGTCCAGAATGATCTCTGCCTAATTTAAGAAATGTGGAATATTCGATGAAATTTCAAAAAGAACTCCAGGAAATGAGAAAATGGTGTCATAATATTACCCATTAAAACAAATGAAATTTCCATATTTTTCAAGAGAAAAAAGCCAGAATAACACCAGTTGAATTCCCGTTTTGTTCCATACCAGCCATGTGGCCTATTCTTCTGTGAGTATCAATTTCTTCAAACCTAAAATAAGATGTTTTCACTCTCAAATGAGATAATGTATATAAAAGTCTTCTGTAAACATATAAAGCACTTAAACATATTTGCTCCTATTAACTGAAGGTTAACTAAGGGAGGTTGTGATGCTTCTCCATTTTCTAAGACAATGAAACTGTATTAAATAGTAGAAGAATTTCATTTTGACAGAAAAAATCACCTTCTTTGATAATAAGAGCTTTTAGATGTTGGCAGAGTGTGGAGACAATAAGGTATGTTAAAGCAATATTTAATTAGAGGAATTTGAAGAATTTAAATAGATAGTTCCTGGAAGCAGCAAGAAGGAATAGATGATCTCTGGTAAGGAATACCCAATGGTACCAAAGTATATTTGTGAGATTCTAAGACTGCGTTTCATCAATTTCTTTTGTTTTAAATGAGAAAGAGAAAAAAAATCATGGTGACTCTAGTTTCAAATATTTTAGAACTGCCAAGAGTCCTTATGTAGATGTGGTGATCACATGTATATATATTATATGTATATATATATATATATATATATATATTTAAGATTTTCCATGTGGTCAGGAAAGTAGTTTGATCTTTTCTGCACAACTGGGTTCTTTGGGTGAAGGCAAAGACCCTCAAAGCAGTTTATCCTGTAATGAGAAAGAAAATAACCCAGAGAGCGGAGATGGTTCCATGTTGTGGTGCTCAGCTCCTGACAACACACTTAGGGGCTCAGACACAATGTGTATTAACTGTATCGCCTTTCTTCTCTCCCAAGAGCAATTTGGGGAATGAAAGTCGGCATTTGCAAGAGGTTAAAAGAAAAAGAAAATTGTTACCCTGCTGTGAATTTGTTTTGTGCCTCTTTTATGTTTCCAAATAACAGTCTGTGGGTTTCTTCAATATAATTGTGAACTGTATTTATAAGAGGTTAAATGAGAGAGAAGTTTCTTAAGTTAAAAAGTATGTGAGGGACCCAAGACATGGGTAGCATTTTTTAGTGCAAACTTTGCTCTTTCAGCACTTTAGATTGGTCCATTATATATAAACTATATATATATATATATATATATATATATATATATATATATATATAAACGATTTTAGTAATCTATATACAATGGCTACGCTATTAACATATGTTAATGGCATTAAGATAAAATGAAAAAGAGGAGAGTTCTGTTTGGTCAACTTTTCATGTTACGAAAGGACTGTAAGACCACCCAGCATTATGGATTGTCATTTGCCAGAGAACAATTGAGGCTGTCTGTTTATTACCAGGAAAAATTAGTTCTCTTTGAGTGCTCAGTAGCACCAAGCACAATATCAACACCTGGAAGATAGGCAATGCATTGTTCTTGAATTGAAATAAATTAAATAAAATCCATCTGATTATGGCTTTGGTTACCCACATGGAAAGCCAGCTGTGTCTCTTAAACAGTGTTTGGCTCCTATTTATTTATATTTTTAAATTTTATTATGTTATGTTAATCACCATACATTACATCATTAGTTTTTGATGTAGTGTTCCATGATTCATTGTTTGGGTATAACACCCAGTGCTCCATCCAGTACATGCCCTCTTTAATACCCATCACCAGGCTATCCCACCCCCCACCCCCTCCCCTCTAGAACCCTCAGTTTGTTTCTCAGAGTCTATAGTCTCTCATGGTTCGTCTCCCCCTCCGATTCTCTCCCCTTCATTTTTCCCTTCCTACTAACTTTTTTTTTTTAACATATAATGTATTATTTGTTTCAGAGGTACAGGTCTGTGATTTAACAGTCTTGCACAATTCATAGCACTCACCATAGCACATACCTTCCCCAATGTCTATCACCCAGCCACCCCATCCCTCCCACCCCCACCACACCAGCAACCCTCAGTTTGTTTCCTGAGATTAGTAATTCCTCATATCAGTGTACACACACACACACACACACACACACACACACACACAATGGAATATTATGCAGCCATCAAAAGGAATGAAATCTTGCCATTTGCAATGACGTGGTTGGAGCTGGAGGGTATTATGCTGAGCGAAATAAGTCAATCAGAGAAAGACATGTATCATATGATCTCACTGATATGGCTCCTATTTAATAACAAAGAAGCTTGAGCAGTCTTCCTGGGTCAGAGCACAGTCATTGCCTACAGGTACCCTGCCTGTTCATGTACTAACTGCTTGACCTTGGTAACTTACTTCTCCCTCAGTTTCTTTACCAGTAAAATAGAAATCTTTAGAGTGTTTACCTGAGTGAGTTGAAAGGATTAAATGAGCTAATCCATGCAAAACTTTTGGGAGACTGTCTATCCTACAGCAATTGTACAATAAATATTGGCTATAAATGTTAGTCCTAGAGAAAGGCTTAGCTAACTAATTTCAAGTGTGAATGTGAATAAATACAAATGTGTATATATTCACTCTTACTACAAATGTTTATTGAGATCTTATTATGGGATAAGCATGGCTGTTTTCACAACAGAAACAGAGATGAACAAGACAAATGATAAATAGCATGTGCCACAAAGAAAATGAAAGAGAGATGTGGTAAAGAATGGCTGGAATGGGAGTTGGGGTGTGGACTCTGGTGTAGGGGTGCAGAGGGGACCCTTTGAGGGGTAATACTTGAGCACAGAAGAGAAGACGCTAGTTTATACCTTGGCACCACTGATATTTTGGGTGGGGCAATTAATTCTTCTGGGGACTCTCCCATGGATTACAGGATGTTCGGCATCCTCCCTGGCCTGTTTGACACCAGGAAATATGTCTCCAGACACTGTCTAATGTCTCCCTGGAGGCTAAAATTCTCCTCCCCCACCCCCTGTTGGGAATCACAGGACTAGTGAATGGACAAGGAGGACAGTAGTTTTATGTGAAATAAAAAACATTAGGGGAGATCTTGATAGTTCTTCCTAAGCAATATTTCTAAGGCATTGCAGGCTAATCAGTTGACATTGCCACCCACCTCCTAACCAGAATATAATGTCTGGATATGTAAATAATGAGGTTGCGACTTCCTAGGCCACCCACCTCAAGTGTCACTTATGATTCCTCTTCTATGCCCCGAGGCCTGTATCTTCATTTTTCTACTCAGAAAATGAAGCTATTTTTATGTAGTTTTTATTTCACCATGTAAGATGTGTAATACTGAACTGTATTCCTAATAGGATAAGTCTTTGAAATGAAAGTAAAACAGCATTTCTTTAAACTAATAAGAGTTAACACATGACGTATTTCATTAGGTAAGCATTATATTTATTGTATGTGAAAACCGAACTGAAAATCGTCTCTTTTGAGTTCTCAATGATGAAAGGTTGGCATGCAGCTTTGACTTGGCAAAACTATCTAAAATTTACAGATATAAGTTAGGTTACAAGGGTGGGGGAGAGCTATTAACAAAGTATATCAATAGTAACCCTTCTGAAATGCTTCCCAATCTTTATACAATATTAGCAAATAATGTATCATTTATAGTATATGTGATTTACAACTCCCAAGGCCTCATGATTAAGAGGTGCTTTTATTTGTTGAGAAATGAATAACTCAACAAGACATTTCTAAATCATTTTTACAAGAATAACCAAAAAGAGGACTAGCATCTGAATGGATATAACCTTAATCAAGATCAACCTTAAAGTAACCCTGATGGTTTAAGATCTCCCTTCATCACATCCAAATGACCAACAGACACATGAGAAAGTGCTCAATATCGCTTGGCATCAGGGAAATACAAATCAAAACCTCAATGAGATACCACCTCACACCAGTCAGAATGGCTAAAATTAACAAGTCAGGAAAGGACAGATGTTGGCGGGGATGCGGAGAAAGGGGAACCCTCCTATACTGTTGGTGGGAATGCAAGCTGGTGCAGCCACTCTGCAAAACAGTATGGAGGTTCCTCAAAAAGTTGAAAGTAGAGCTACCATATGATCCAGCAATTGCACTACTGGGTATTTACCCCAAAGATACAAAAGTAGGGATCCGAAGGGGTACGTGCATCCCGATGTTTATAGCAGCACTGTCCACAATAGCCAAACTGTGGAAAGAGCCAAGATGTCCATTGACAGATGAATGGATAAAGAAGAAGTGGTATATATATACAATGGAATATTATGCAGCCATCAAAAGGAATGAGATCTTGCCATTTGCAATGACGTGGATGGAACTGGAGGGTATTATGTTGAGCGAAATAAGTCAAAGAGAGAAAGACATGTATCATATGACCTCACTGATATGAGGAATTCTTAATCGCAGGAAACAAACTGAGGGTTGCTGGAGTGGGGGGTGGGGTGGGAGGGATGGGGTGACTGGGTGATAGACACTGGGGAGGGTATGTGCTCTGGTAAGCGCTGTGAATTGTGCAAGACTGTTGAATCTCAGATCTGTACCTGTGAAACAAATAATGCAATATATGTTAAGAAAAAAAAAAAAAAGAAGAAGAAGAAGAAGAAGGTAGCAGGAGGGGAAGAATGAAGGGGGGGGAAATCGGAGGGGTAGACGAACCATGAGAGACAATGGACTCTGAAAAACAAACTGAGGGTTCTAGAGGGGAGGGGGGTGGGAGGATGGGTTAGCCTGGTGGTGGGTATTGAGGAGGGCACATTCTGTATGGAGCACTGGGTGTTATGCACAATGAATCACGGAACACTACATCTAAAACTAATGATGTAATGTATGGGGATTAACGTAAGAATTAAAAAAAAAAAAAAAAAAGATCTCCCTTCATCTTAAACTATCATTTCTTCCTTGGACATAGCAACACATGCACTAAAAATGACTTTCTTGGAGTATTTATATTCTGAGCAGAAAATGCCTCAGAATATCTTCTAGATACATAATGAAGTAGAAAAAGACCCTGGTAGCTAATCTTAAGGAATACATTTAGGAAATTTGATTAGTGTTCTGCTTTCTTTCCAGCTTTGTAGGATTCTGATTTTTTTTTTTTTTTTAATTTATCTGTGAATTTTTTCTAGATTAGAATTAGTGGCTGGCTTTAATCCCATTGTAAGATGGTGATGCTAGAGTACTCAGGCATCCAGAATATGATAGAACTAAGTCAATACTCTGGAAACTTCTATCTTTAAGTCATAGTTAGAAAACTGTCTACTTCACTCAGATTCATCCTGCTAGGACTTGCTAATGTTTCAGATGCTATGACTTATACTGGGTCACTGGGAAGTCCTTCAACAGATAATTTCTGTTTAGTACACATATCAGGTATTTGAATTTTTTACTCTTCATCATTCAATCCATATGCTTCAGAATAATAACAAAAATAATACTTTACTAACAATGTCTTTAGCTGTGGGAATTTATTTCTTCAGAAGCAGAAATTTCAAGAGAGGAAGGATAATTGAACCCAAGAATAGACTACCATGGGAATCTCTCCATTCCTGGGGAACATAAAGAAAAGAAAATGCAACCATCTGCTAGATGAGCTAGACATAGCCCTGTCTGGACTGGGTGGTCTCTTGGGCTCCCTTTCAGCTCTAGGTATCTAAGATTTTTTTGTAGAGGCAAAACGAATGCCATGGATTTTTTTTTTTTAATAGTGTGAATCTGTCTTTTCTCTTAAAAATCTTCATTGGTTTTATTAAATTACAAACTTAACACATGCCTATTTCAAAAGAATGTGAAAATTCACCCCCGACCCCAATCCAATTTCATTCCTCAGATAAAGGTTAGCAGCATGGAAGGTATTCTTCCAGGATTTTTTCCATGTATGTATGAAAGCATTTTATGAATGCATCTATATATTCTAAAAGAAATTACATATATTTCTATTAGTAGACATATCTTTAAATCTACATAAACAGATATGCATAGCTTTTCTTCAAAAGTTCTTCAAAATTCCCCTCCAAAGGATTTCCTCTCTCCTAACTCAAGTGTTTCTTGTTCTTTTCATTCCTCTCAACCTCTATATCCTGTACCACTGAAAATAAAAAAAAACCTTTCTGAAAAAGGATTGCTCCAATGGAGGGTGGAATGGGGAAGATGCAGAGAAGCCAAGATGATAATCTTCTTCAGTAAGCATATACCAAATATATGTGTTGTGTGTGTGTCCATGTGTATCCGTAATCTATATCATCTATATTTGTAAAGTTTATACATCCTAATTTATACAAGATATAGAGTGGAATCACTGTGTCTAAGGATATGCCTCTATTTTTATTTATTTTTTTGATTTTTAATTTAAATTCAATTAGCCGACATATAGTACATCATTAGTTTCAGATGTAGTGTTCAATAATTTATCAGTTGCATATAACACCCATTGCTCATCACGTCATGTGCCCTACTTAAAGCCCATAACCCAATTCCCGATCCCCCAGCCCCCCTCCCCTCTAGCAACCCTCAGTTTGTTCCCTGTAGTTAAGAGTCTCTCATGGTTTTTCTCCCTCTCTGATGACTTCCCTTTCAGTTTTCCTTCCCTTACCCTATGATCCTTTACGCTGTTTATTATATTCCACATATGAGTAAAACCATATGATAATTATCATTGTCTACAGCCATACCATCCTGAACACACACAATCTTGTCTGTTATGCCTCTATTTTTAATGTAACTTTCTTCAAAGGAACCCAAGAAGCTCCTGTAATATATCTTGTTGTGATCTTCCCGTATAAGCATCACACAGGGTATGGGCGTTGCTCTCGAGTGAACTAAAAATTGAAGTCTTAGTTCAGGGAGGAGTCAGAAAGAGAAGAGGAGTGTAAGGAAGCTATGAATGGAATCAATTTCAGCAAAGTGTAGAACCAGGAAACCAGACAGAGCAAAACAAAGTTACTTCTTAATCCTGCTTACTGATTACTTACTTCTCTGTCTCATCTCCCATTTTCTGTCCTTTGTTCAAAACTTTTTTTTTTTCCCCTAGAAACTCTTTCATTATTAACTCACCTCTCCCTCCACCCATCCTAATATCCAAATGTAATGCTTTTGGGTTCTTACAGCATGCTATGCTTTCCTCTATCACAACAATTATCACTTTATACCATTGTGTGAATTATTTTTTTAATTGCAAACTAAAATTCTTCAAGGCAGTCTTTTATTTCTACATCCCCAGCACACCAAGCACAGCCTGGCATATAGTAGGTGCTCACTATATGTCAAAGAGATGAATGAAAGATGGATGATTTATTACACTATTAGGTTACTAAGAGACTGTTATTAATAGATTATTAACATCATCTTAGCATCAATGAGTATCCTTACCCAAGACACTGATGTATTACATTAATTTCAAATATCTTAAACCAGAAAACACTTAACAACCTTCTATTAAGCTTGGTCAAAATTATTGAAAAGAACAAAAATTGAGAGAGACCATGTCTTAGTCTATTTGGGCTGCTATAACAAAATGTCACAGACCGGGTATCATATGAACAACAGAAATTTATTTCTCACAGTTCTGGAGGCTGGAAATCTGAGATCAGAGTGCCAGCACGGTTGCATGAGTGCTCTCTTTTGGTTGTAGACTTTTTATATCTTCAGATGGCAGAAGGGGCTAAGGAACTTTGTGAGATTTTTCTGATAAGAGCACTAATCCCATTACATGAGGGCTCCATCCTCATGACCTAATCACCTCTCCAAAACTCCATCTTCTAAAACCATCATATTGGGATTTCAACATGTGAATTTTAAGGGGACATAAACATTTAGACCATAGCAGACCGTCATGTGGAAAAATATGGCCATCATAAATCTGCAAACTTAAAATGTCTATTAAGTTATTTTTTCTTTCTCTTTCATTCACTATAGATATTTATATCAAAGCAAATATGACCTTCTTTTCCTTCTCTATAAATCAAATGGTTGGATACCTTTCTTTCCTTCCCTGTATATTCACTATTTGGAAAGACGGTTATATTTGCACATTAAGGTACAAGTGATTTTCTCCAGAGTCAGAAATGTATCACTGGTGCCAGGACAAGCGCTATCATCATTACTATGCCTGTGGGGTGAATAGATTGAGGCCAATATTGACCTTCTGCTAGGACAGCTTGGACTCTCATCCAGAACTTCCTTAAAAACTATTTGGACAGCAATGAGTAGTGCACTAAGATTTGCATTTTCTGCTTCATATTTCTAATGTTCAAAATGCATTTTATTTAAATAATATTTCTTAGCATCTCAATGGCATCCATAGCAACACATATTTATTTTTCTTATTATTAGAGTTACTTTTTTCTCTTTTTCTCTTCTCAGCTATGAACTAAAAACTCTTTTCTCTTTTCCCAAGTTGGATGCATTCTAAGTTTTACCCAGAAATTGTCAGAACACGAAGACAAAAACACAGGAGAAAGAAACCTTCATCAGTGAAACAAACCTACTAGCGATATATTAAAAAAAAAAAAATCTTTCTTCAACTTGGAAAGCCTACTTCAGCACAAGAATTACCCTGCGGCACTCCTAGCTATGCCATCAATTAGGCCCTGAAAATATGTCAAATGTCCTTGTAACCTCTTATCTGGGTGTGCAGTCTGCCTTACCTAACATTTGTACTATACTGCAGCAATGGCTAGCTCAATACTTTGGGCTTTTTCAAGGGAGACTGAATTGACACGCTGTCCTATACCAGCTCCTTCCCATAAACACACAGCTCTTTCTCTATATAGAGCAGAATGGAGCCACGTCTTCCTGAGCAGTTCTCAGAAATGGAATAGTCATTGCTTCAGTCCTAATGTTCTCTGTGTGCATTTCTTTTACTATATGGTGCAGAACTGAAAACCTCATGTTTAATATGGTGCACAGAAAAAGACTATATGAAGTTAATTTCCCTTTATATCAAACATTCATCTAAGTGCACTGAATATAAAGCAATTGCTCCTGCTCACTGCAGTCTCATTTTTAAATAGTTGGAAAATGGGAACATCAGCTTTAAAAAAGACAGAATTTTTATGTGAGTGGTGATGGCTTGTATTTTGTTTTTCCATTTTCAACATTTGATCTCAACTGCTGACTGATTTTTAGTGGTGAGTTCATTAAAATCAAGATTGCAATTGTTATTTCAGGTTGCTGGGAAAGCAGGGGCTGAGGTCAATGATATCTTGTTCTTTCATACCTCATAGCCCAGAGAGCAGACAAGCCTGGGACTCCATTCTCTTCCTTCTATGTTCCCCACTCTATCATTTCTTCTCCCAAGTTGCTTGTTCTTTAGGGTGCTTGGCCACGTTTTCCTAACACTAAAATAAGGATGAAAATGGTAGATTTAAAAAATAAGGAGTTCCACATATGTATCTATCAGGATCTAGTCAGGAGATAGAAACCACACCAGTTATTTCATTTAAGATAATTGGTAATTAAGTATTGAAATTTTGAAAAGATAAAAATGGAATAATAAGGTGTCATGAGGGTGGCAACTGCAGGAAGCAGGTACCATACCCTGGAGATAGTGGCAAAAGGGAAGAGGTTGAAATGATTAAAACTTAGAATTCACATTCTCTCTCACTTTCTTAACTCTTTCTTGTTCTTAAAAAATATAAACAACCCTCTTATCATAGGTACTTCATGGCTTACACTCACTGCATTTGCATTCTGCCTTGTTTCTGAAGCTTTGTAAAGTGATAGACATAAAGTTTGCTTTTATTCCTCTGGGTGCAGAAAAGACGAGAAACAAAAGTTAAGGTGCGTTCATCACTTACTGGTATGGCCAAGTGCCAGTTGTCTTGTAGAACTCTAGGCTTATGTTGATGGTTAACCCTGTCAGTCGCAGCTATTAAGACTATGGAACCATGTTAGCCCCTTTATATCCAGGTTTAAGACAGGAATCTCAGATTCATCTCTCCATTGATTGCTGGCCAAAGGCATAGTCTTCTCTGTATCATGTCCCTAAATTTACCCCTGATTGCAGTGCTGATTTTTGCAGTTGCCTTTAGGGTAATCTCACTTTTGTTTTTCTTTTGTACATGATTGAAAAGAATGCCACTAGCTCTGTTTAACTTTCTTTTTTAGTCAACTGGTAATTTTTTTTATTTAGCTCTAGCAATTCATTAAAAATTTTACTTTGTCCAACTCTAGTTGTTTTATAATGAAGGGACCATCAGCATATTTAATCTACATTACTACCTAGAGGTGATACTTTTTGACTGATGGATGGGCTTTTTGTGTTTTCTCATGCTATGAATGACATCGTTTTTGAGAAGTAAATAATTGCTGTATTTCTGCCATCTAAACTTTCATGGGAAAGCATAACCTCAACACTAGAAAGTGAAGTATCCATTTTTTTTAAATAAAAAGCAGTGATTTCTATTCACTATAAGGTACTGGTACAGACTCAGACTTCAAGGACTACTTAACATTTACCCTTTTCTATTTCTGCTGAACAGCCTCTTGTCTCGATCCAGGTAGGCCAGGAAATTTTTCATGTAACTGTAGCCTTTCATGTCATAAAACATATTAGAAACTGAGTATCTCTAAGTAGACTTGTAGCTCTTCCTTTGTTTTTGGAGTAATCACATCTTATATTTCTGTGATGAATGTCTGAAGCAATAATGAAAGAATATAATACTCTAAGTTCATAGCTTACATTCTCTCCCTCTCTCCAGCCTTACTTAGATACCTTCATCGTGGAAACCTTATATTGTTTCCTAGAGGCTGCTCACAGTGATTTACCATGGAAATGTATTGTCATGCCTGGAATCTTAGCATGTTCTCCTAGAATCTATACCAGGAAATATCTGCTGGTTAACAGAAATTCTAAACTAACCATTCTCAATACTGTTGGGTGAGAGATATTATCAACACATTTGACAAGCTTGGGCAAGAGCAAGTTCTGCAAATATTTTCCTTTCAGCAAAAATCCGAGGGCATTCATTGATTCTAGTCCCCAGACATAAGTGATCCTTAAGAGACTTAATCACAGAATACTTGTAATGGCTACTGACTGATTACATGATTGCCTTTTGAGGTGTCTTCCCAGTCCATGAGCCATTCCCTCTTTCCTAAGAACTAATCACCACCAACACTGTCACTTATCTACTTAGAGTTTCCTAGAAGCCATGTTCACACTGCAGGAGCTTGACTGAAAAGGACTGGGCCAGGGTTGATTATCTGAACAGAAATGTGACAATTAAATTATCTTTTTGGGAACTGGAGTTGGAAGACAAAAGGATTAGAGATTGGAAGGTCAATAAAGTTAAAAAGAGTTGCAGAAACAAAGTCTACAAAATGTTATTTCTTAGTCCAAATTTGCCCTAGTTCTTCAACCTTCCAGAAGACCTGATTATTCTCCTTTTTCTTGGACAACATAAGATAACTTATTGTGGTGTACATGAAGGTGTGCCACCTATAACCCTCTTCAAGAAAGGACTTGGTGCCCTAACTTCTGAGAATGCTGTTGGTTCCCTCAGGATTTGCCTGGGCTGCAAAGAGCTGCCTTATTCCAAAGCTTGCCCATATCCATTTCTGATCACTGTGCAAGAGATAAAGTCTCTTTAGGTCTACTACAGGAAAATCCAGATAGGCTATATAGGTCCCAAACTCCTTATAAGTTTGACCAAGGTTTTGCCAGGTCCACCTCACTCTGACCATTCCTGCTTCCACAGGCTTGGATTCCTAATCAATTTCCAAATGTCAAATTCCATCTCAAACTCCATCTCCTTCTGGGTAATCCAACTTGCAGCACTCAGTAGATAACCTATAATCCCTTTTTTATTCTTAAACTAAATTGAGTGGTCTGTTGCTTGCAACCAAGAGTGTTAATTAAGACATTCAATATTCATGTAGTGAGCAGCATAGATGATCAGCAAGGATATGTAAGAATTTAAGAACATCCCAACTATGTGGATGCTAAAAGATTTTAAATTTTTCCCTTAGAACAGGAGATGATTTTTAAATTTGATTGAATTTGTACAATTCAGTTGGAATTACATTAGCTTTTCTTTATAATCCCTTACTCTTTGGAGAACATTTTCACAAAGAATAACTATGTTATCTTTATAAACCTTCCATCTAACACAGTTACTGGATATAGAAAATGCTTAGTAAATGTTTCTTGAATAAATGAATAAAATCTGACTACTATATCATTTAGTCAGACTGTTTTAACAGAAGAATGTCAACTATACTGATTTTTAGTGATAATATTTGTGCCAGCTAACTATTTCATATCTCACTTCCCTGTTGCCACCTCTTACCCCCATTCTTTTATCCTGCTCCTTTCCTCTGATCCACATGTTCACTGTTCCTCTTCTCTCTTATTGTTCCTCTGCCACTCCTAGAATCTTTGTTGCATGGCAAACACAACCTTCATATCCTCAGTCTACTAGTCTTCTTCCTGAATATTCCCCTGCCTTCGCCCTCCCCTGGGGATGATGTCATACCTCTTACAGCTCTCTGCCCTTTACCCTGCCTGTCAAGATAGAGGCAACTCTGATACAAAGCAAAGATATTCATGTTTGTTGATATCATGTGATCTTTATAAATCATTATACATGTCATATCATGTTCAGAGTGACCAAGGCAAAATATTTAGAAAGATTCTAGTATTTGAAATTCTAGCTTTACATGCAAAAGAGTGTTCAGATCTGGATGAGTTATATATCAAAATTGGAAAAAAATAATTCCAATGATTCCAAGATAATTCTGACAAAGAAAGGAATATATAAGCAACTTTATGTATTCCAAGTGTGAAAGATTTTAACAAAGGAAATTACGCTATTTTAATCGAGGGAACACAGAAGAGTAAATGTCAGGAAGTACTAGAGAGTATCTTAGTCCTGAAGCAGAAGATTCTCAATAGCTCACCTAGAAGCCATTGCAGATATTAAGAATCTCTGAGATGTATGGAACCAGAAAAGACCCCAAATAGCCAAGGTAATGTTGAGAAAGAAAACCAAAGCTGGAGGCATCCCAATTCCAGACTTCAAGCTGTCTTAAAGAGCTGTGATCATCAAAACAGTATGTTACTGGCACAAAAACAAACACATAGATCAGTGGAACAGAATCGAGAGCCCAGAAATGGACCCTCAACTCTATGGTCAACTAATCTTCGACAAAGCAGGAAAGAATGTCCAATGGAAAAAAGACAGTCTCTTCAACAAACAATGTTGGGAAAATTGGACAGCCACATGCAAAAGAATGAAACTAGATCACTTTCTTACACCATACACAAAAATACATTCAAAATGGATGAAAGACCTAAACATGAAACAGGAATCCATCAAAATCCTAGAGGAGAACACAGACAGCAACTTCTTTAACCTTGGCTGCAGGAGCTTCTTGCTAAACATGTTTTCAGAGACAAGGGAAACAAAAGAAAAAATGAACTATTGGGACTCCATCAGGATAAAAAGCTTTTGCACAGCAGAGGGAACAGTCAACAAAACTAAAAGGCAACCATTGGAATGGGAGAAGATATCTGCAAATTATATAGTAGATAATGGATTAGTATCCAAAATCTATGAAGAACTTATCAAACTGAACACCCCCCAAAAAGTCAAGAAATGGGCAGAAGACATGAAAAGACATTTCTCCAAAGAAGACATACAAATGGCTATCAGGCACATAAACATCACTCAGCATCAGGGAAATAGAAATCAAAACCACAATGAGATACCACCTCACATTAGTCAGAATGGCTAAAATTAGCAACTCAAGAAACCACAGATGTTGGTGAGGATGTGGAGAAAGAGGAACACTCTAATACTGTTGGTGGGAATGCAAACTGGTGCAGCCACTCTGGAGGACAGTAGGGAGTTTCCTTAAAAAGTTAAAAATAAAACTACCCTACAACCCAGCAATTGCACCACTGGGTATTTATCCAAAGGATACAAAAATAGTGACTTGAAGGGGCACATGCACCCCAATGTTTATAACAGAAATGTCCACAATAGCCAAAATATAGAAAAAGCCCAGATACCTATCGACAGATGAATGGATAAAGAAGAAGTGAGATATATATATATATATACACACACACACACACACACACACACACACAATGAAATATTACTCAGCCATCAAAAATAATGAAATCTTGCCATTTGCAACAACATGGATGGAACTAGGGTGCATTATGCTGAGCAAAATAAGTCAGTCAGAGAAAGACAAATATATAATTTCACTCATATGTGATATTTAAGGAACAAAACAGATGAATATAGGGGAAGGGAAGGAAAAATAAAATAAGATAAAAAGAAAGGAGACCAACCATAAGAGACCCTTAACTATAGAGAACATACTGAGGGTTGCTGGAGGGGAACGTGGGTGGCGGGATTGGGTAATTGGGTGATGGGCATTAAGGAGGGCACTTGATGTAATGAGCACTGGGTGTTATATTCAATTGATGAATCACTAAATTCTACCCCTGAAACTAATAATACACCATATGTTAACTAAATTGAATTTATTTATTTATTTATTTATTTTTTACTAAATTGAATTTAAATTCAAAAATTTAAAATAAAGAATCTCTGAGATATTTGCTATGGGTGGCCTTTAGGGATTGGCTGGAAATCTCCTTTAACCTCAGAAATCTGCCTACAGAATACTGGCTTCTTCTTTTCTAACACCTTCCAATTCTTATATAAGTACTTCATATTGGCCAACAGGAACCTGTAACAATTAGGGGAAGGGATTCCAGGAAATGTAGTTTATGACTCCTCCACTGCAATGCAGTAGTGAATTAGAAGTAGCCAGTGATGATGCCAAGTTGCCCATTGGGCACATTTCCCACAGGGCCTCAGGAAAACTGAACACATTTACAAGCTAAAAGAGGCATCAACTTAGCCATAATTCATCCAGGCCAAAAGTTAAAGTTTTATTCCTTCCTTTAGCCAAATTACATAGCAGAAATGGACTTGGGGCCCCAGAGAATAAAATCCACTCAAACAAACATCATATTACCAGAATCAAACAATTAATGTAGGCAATGTGAGGCCTGAGAAAGAAGCAATTTTTTTTATCCTAAAATATCCCCGTTCCCTTTATAGAACCTTATATAGCATGTGCCACTTCTCAATCTTTTTACTATTTCCGAATTGCACTAAAACATTAATTAAATGAAAGCAGCAATCAATCCTGGCAGGTTTTTCCCTTGGAGTAGAGTAGAACTTAATTTATTTCTACTTAATTACCTCATTTCAGCCTTGCCATGTTTATTAATAATGAATATCTGTTCCTTTTAAAATGGCATTGATCACCAATTTCCACTGCTGCCTAGGAGACTTGACATGACAAATGTCCAGGGCTGGGTTCAGATTTATTGTTTAACTTGATATACTTACAGCATAATCAATATGTTAGGCAATCCATAGTGCATATGTTTGAAACAAGTTAGCAGTACAGTACAAGAGCACATTGTTTTCCGTTCTCCAGCATGTTTTGTTGAACCCTGAAGTTGAACTTAACTTTCATGAACTTGCAAAACTAATGCATTTACATTCATTGTGCCATTTCCTCTCTCCTTTTCTTTCTCTAGGTCTTTTTTCCATGCAGTGAATGCCAAGACTAATTGGCCAATTTTCAGTTTAAGAGAAATCACCCCAATTGATGTTTCTAGCCATCTTTTTAAACTCTGTTAAATGGTTAGAAACAGGTGAGGTAAAAGGCATTTACTGCTTGCTGTGAGTGAGTGGTGTAAACTGTATTGATCTGCTATGAAGGGCTTGCGTTAGCAAAACACTCAGCACGTTATTTAAAGTGTGAATACCTACTTGATGTATTTTTTTTTTTTACTTATATCCAAACACTTGTAACATAATTTTACTCTTTTGTTTGACTCCCCCAAATCCTTCTTTTTTATGTTTTGCCACAAGCAGTACCCAGATCTGGTCTATGATGTTGTTCAGGTTCCATATTTAAAAGCTAAAGTGGTAAGGAGAAAAAAAATAAAAGGAACAGGAAAGGCTAATGAACATGCACCTAAATTTATAATTAAGTCATAAGAAGTAAAGCAGACTCAGTGTTTCAAAGCTGATGCCAAAGAGCAAGGCCTAGGAAGCCCACTTCTTCAGGGAGGACTGTTGCCCTCTGCCTCTTTCCCATTATAGAGTAGAAGTCTCTTTCTTTACCACAGTTTGTCTGGAAACCTTCAGAGACACAGCATACAGGTCACATGGATGTAAATGATAATTATCTCTGCTTGGTAAAAGCTTTAATTGGTTAAGAGAGAAAATTGGGGTAGAGATCTCTCAGGATATGAGAATATAATTAAGGACAGATAGTATAGAAAAGAGGGTCAAGTTGGTTGACCTGAGAAGACAAGACATGAAAGGTGATTTTCCTGCTATTCTGTTATGTCAGTAGGAAGTGAGGTTAGAATTCAAATGCTACATTCCTATTTAGATAAACAATTATAGACATTAATATTTTAAGAGAAAACTCTCATAACAGCATCTAATGAATTTGGGAAACTAGGGCTGTTTTTCTAGTTAAACTATTTCTGAAATAATATAAAGGGTAATTTATCTTGTTGTAAAACATAAAGAATGCAGAGGTAAATATCTCTTTCCAACTCCTACTCCTCATTTAGTGGAGGTAACCTCTGCTAATCGTTTCATATATAAACTTTTAGTTCTGTTCTAAATTTCACATAAATGATACCTTTTCATATTTCCTTGTGATTTGCTTTTCTTACTTAGGATGTCTTGGAGATTTTTTCCATGTTACACAGATCGTTTCTCTAAGGAATTACCTGGTGTTTCATAGGGTGCACATGACAATTTCAAGTTTCCTTTCTGATTATTTTTGCCATTAAAAATAATTATTCAATTAATATTTTGGGATATGGATATCTGTGCTTATATAAAAGTGTTTCTATGTGAGATCCTCTTAGAAATAGAACATCTGGGTAAATGTCTTTATGTATTTAAAAATTTTTTTTAGTTTTTATTCTTTTATTATTTTTTATTTAAATTCAATTAGCCAAGGTATAGTACATCATTAGTTTTTGATATAATGTTCAATGATTCATTAATTGAATATAACAAAGTGCTCATCATAGCATGTGCTCTCTTTAATTCCCATCATCTTTTTTAAAGATTTAATTAATTAATTAATTAATTTATTTATTTATTTATTTAAGAGAAAGAGAGAGAGAGAAAGCATGAGAGAGGCGAGAGTCAGAGGGAGAAGCAGACTTCCCGTGAAGCAGGGAGCCTGATGCGGGACTTCATCCAGGGACTCCTGGATCATGACCTGAGCCGAAGGCAGATGCTTAACCGACTGAACCACCCAGGCATCCTCATGTATTTTAAATTTTGAAAGATGGTGCCAAATTCCTCCAAGTGGATGTTAAATTTCTGCACTACCACAAAAATATTGAGAGGGTTGTTCACACCGTTCTCACTAACACAGGATAGTACCAGTTTAAAAAACTTTTGCTCACCTGAATAACACAAAAAAAATTTTTTTAAAGATTTTATTTATTTATTTGACACAGAGAGAGACAGCGAGAGAGGCAACACAAGCAGGGGGTGTGGGAAAGGGAGGAGCAGGCTTCCCGCTGAGCAGGGAGCCCAATGAGGGGCTTGATCCCAGGACCCTGGGATCATGACCTGAGCTGAAGGCAGATGCTTAATGACTGAGCCACCCAGGTGCCCTGACACAATATTTGATTGCTATTTTAATTTGTTTTTCCCAATGAGGGAAATTTAATTTTTAAATATGCTTTTTAAATATGCTTACTCACGTTTAATTTTTAAATATACTTATTAGTCACTTATGCATCTTCTATCAAGAATTTCCTGGTCACATACTTAGCACATTTTTCTGTTTTGTTGGATGTGATTTTCCTAAATTAAAGGACTATATTTTCCAGGTAACTTTATGAATATTCCACCATGTCTCTACTGATTTGAAATGTTACTTTTATCATATTCTATTTCTAATTTTTCATTTGTTCATTAATCTGTTGTCTATTTTCTAGTTAATTATTATAAATACATAAGAATTCTATTGAATTTTTTTCAGAGGTACAGGTCTATGATTCAACAATCTTGCACAATTCACAGCGCTCACCATAGCACATATCCTCCCCAATGTCTATCACCCAGCCACCCCATCCCTCCCACCCCCGACCACTCCAGCAACCCTCTGAAACAAATAACACGTTATATGTTTAAAAAAAAAAGAAAAAGAAGAAGATAGCAGGAAGGGAAAAATCAAGGGGGTGTGGAATCAGAGCAGTAGACAAACCATGAGAGACTATGGACTCTGAAAAACAAACTGAGGGTCCTAGAGGGGAGGGGGTGGGGGGATGGGTTAGCCTCGTGATGGGTATTAAAAAGGGCATGTACTGAATGGAGCACTGGGTGTTATACGCAAACAATGAATCATGGAACACTACATCAAAAACTAATGATGTAATGTATGGTCATTAACATAATAAAAAAAGAACAAAAGAATTCTATTGAATTTTTAAATGTTAATTTTATATGCAGACACTTAAATTCTCATTATGTTTCAGATCATTCTCTTGGATTTTCTAAGTAGAAAATCAGAGACTGGTTGCTTTTGTTGCATTATTTTTAACTCTATTATTTTTTCTTATTGCATTGAGGAAGGCTTACAAGACTATATCTGATAGGACAGATGATAGTGACATCCTTGCCTTTTTCTTGCCTTTTATTGAAATGGTTCTAATATTAGCTCATTTAGTAAAACATTTACTAGTTTCTGGTAGGTAGCACTTAATCTGGCCAAGGACCTTTCTAATTATTCCTAGAAGGATGTTGTTTGCTTATTATCTGAAATGCATATTAATTATTATTTGATGCTTTTCAGAATTTACTGAGATAGTCACCTAGATTTTCTTCTTTAAAAGGTTAATGTTGTGATTTGTGGTGAACAAAATACTTTCCTAATCCTGAAATGTCTTTAGAAGATTTGTAACTTGGTAATAATTCATTATCCTTTTATTATAATGTTACATTTAATTTGCTAATATTTATAGTTTTTGAATCTTTGTTTATAATTGAGAATGACATAGTTTCTGTGTGTCTGTGTGTGCGCAAATATTTATTTATTCTTGGTATGAGGGCAATGCTAACATTATTTGTGAAAATGTTCTTTTCACATATCTTGAAATGGTATTCCACAAAGTTGTCTGATCAGAGTCATCCTTTTGTGCGTTTGAATTCCCTTGGGATGCCTGGGTGGCTCAGTGGATTAAGCATCTGCCTTCATCTAGGGTCATGATCCTGGAGTCCTTGGATCACCCCCCCCCCACCCCTTGCATTGAGCTCTCTGCTCAGTGGGGAGTCTCCTTCTCCTTCTCCCTCTGCCCCTCCACCACTTGTGTTCTCTGTCTCTTTCTCTCTCCCATAAATAAATAAATAAAATCTTAAAAAAAAAGTCAATACAAATTCCCTTGCATTTTCCCTGAGGATTGCAATTCAGTAAACCTGAGGTGAAACCCAGGAATATGCATTTTAACAAAATCTTTAAAGATTTTTGTTAGTTGGCTAATTTGGGAAATATAACTTTTAGAAATATTTAAACAGCATGGGTTATATATTTCTTGAAGTTTTGAGAATTTTCATCTATAATTTTAGCCAGATACATTAGAAATTGCTATTTAGATCTTTTTCTCTTCCCAAACTCCAGCAATATGGAACTACTGGAAAAAAAATTAAGACATTAGCCCATAAAGACAAAGAAAGAAAAAGAAGACATAGAAACACAATTGTGTAGCTATAAAGGAAGATGATGTGTGCATGATAATTAACTTATAGTCCTAGGAAAACTAAGTCCTAAGGCAACAATAAGGAAAGCAGAGAAACAAATTATATCACAGAAATCACCCAAAGCTCAGGAATAAGCAATACATTAGTTAAATTAGTGAAAGTGTGAGACAGAGATGGGTTAACAAACAAAGACTGATCAAAAGTCTATTCAAAAAGTAATTAAACCTTCAGATCTCTTCCCCAACTTTGAATAAAGAGGTTACTATTCTTCCCTATCCACACATAAGATGGGAAGTTTATTCCCTGGAGAGAGGAAAACAGAGATCTTTGGACAAAAAGACTCAGCAAAGTTGAGGTTAGGAGCCATGTACTAAAACTAGGAGATTATATAAATGTTTATATAATAAATATTAGGAACAACCAAACATTTTGCCCACTTGGTGCTCAGTGACTGATATTGAAAATATCAGTTGCTGGGGAATCCGAATAGCAAAAGAGAAAAGACCTGCAATATAAACCCCAGAAGTTCTCTTATAAAACAATACAGCCAGGGGCCCCCCAGATGGTGCAGTTGGTTAAGGGGCAGGCTCTTGGTTTTGGCTCAGGTCCAATCTCAGGGTTCTGGGATTAAGCCACACTCAGGGCTCTATGCTCAATGCAGAGTCTGCTTTCAGTATTCTCTCTCTCCCTCTAACCGCCCCCCCCACTCATGTGTGCCCTCTCTAAATAAATAAATGTTTAAAATAAATAAATAAATGTAACAGCATAGCCAGATCACCCCATGGTGAAGACTCGTACATGTAGAAATCCCCCTTTTTTAAAGATGTATTTATTTATTTTGGGGGGGCGAGGAACAGACAGAAGCTCAAGCAGGCTCCCAACCAAACTCCCACACAGGGCTTGATCTCATGACACTGAAATCATGACCTGAGCCAAAATCAAGAGTTGGCCACTTAATCGACTGAGCCACCCAAGCACCTCCCAGAAATCTTTATAATAGCAACTCTTAAATATGAACAGTAAGCCAGGGATCACCATATAGGTCAGGAAAACTTTTAGTAAGAGCAAAAGGAGCCAAAACAAGCAGAGAGAAAAAAAATACCAAATAAAACAGAGACTATGCAAGGAGAACAAAATATAAAAATGAAATAAAGCAAATAAACAATTGCTAATAGTTTTAAAAAGGTAAGGGAAGTGAATGTAAACCTTAAAAAAGTAAAAGGCTGCAATGAAAATGCCATACTCAAAAATATGAAAAGAAGTTCTTGGAAATTAAAAATAAAATAATGAAATGGAAAAATCAATAGAAGAGTTAGAAGTTAAAGCTAAGAAAAACATCTCCCAGAAACTAGAATGAAAAGACAAGAGATGGACAGTTGGGAAAACTGTCTAGAAGATACAATTTGAATATTAAGAAATTATAAAAAAGAAAGAACAGAGAAAAAGGAGGGAAGAAATCAAAGAAATGATTTAAGAAAATTGAATTGAAGACATAAATAAATTTCCAGATTGAAGGCCACCACATCATCAACTTTGACAACACTGGAGTTGAAGAAAACATCATACAAGTTGAGAGAGAAAGACAAGAAAAAGGAGGAGGTAAGAGGTGGTGGAGGGAGAGGAGGGGAGGAGAGGAAGGAATGAGATTTCATAAAACAGGAATGAAAATGAGAATAGTGTTGGACTTCTCAACATCCACTCTAAAAGAAACCAGGAGACAATGGAGAAATCCATTTACAGTTCTGAAGGGAAATGACTTTTAAACGAGAATTCCAAACTCAGTCAAACATGATAGCTTGAGGGCTTGAATAAATTTGAGAAAGTATAAAAACAAACAGTGTAAAGATATAACCATTATCATTGTTTTAATGTGTTCCTTTCCCCTCTTTGTCTTTAATGCTTCCTGTGGGTTTTGGAGTGAGATATACTTGGTTTGCATACTAACCTAAATACTACTAGCTGTGGATCTTGGATGACTTTTTGAACTTCCCCAAGCCTCTCTTTTCTACTCTGTTAAATGGAAATACTACTCAGTAATCTAAATTTTATCACACTTAAGTGTATCTTATTCCAGGAAGATATGCTGATGCTGATGAAAACTCACTGACACACGTATGATCAATGTGTGGTCAGGCAACAAGGCAACCATAGCCCCTGACACGGTGCCTGGCTCATGCCTGTGTTCCGTACATATAAACTACTACTATTACTGGTATTTTTAACATTGAATATACAGTTTTATGTCTTGCCTTATTTTTACTTAAAGGCTCAAAAATGAGTACTTCCCCGTCTTAGTTTGAAGTAGAACAAATTTAAAGAATTTGAAACAGGAAAATGAGATATAAATGAAGACTTTTACCCATCTCTGAAACCTGGTTCTAGAATTTTAATATGGAATGACTTTCTCAGTGTTTGAGAGCTTAGGCTAGGAAAGCCTACAAATAAAGGACCTCTAATTGAAAGGCATTATAGATCTTCATTAGTCCATCTCATTCTCAATGAGAAATACCTTCTACAGCATAAATGACAAAAAATCATTTGGGCTAGGTGTGGCCACTTCCAGTGACAGGGACCTCAATACTAGCTATTTTTGCTAGAGGAACTGTGCTCTTTTCTGTACCTTTCCAAAGGACTAGAGCTGTGTGTGGTTCCAGTGTAAACTGACAATAAAAGAGACGAATTAGCATAACTGACTGTTTCAGTTATGAAGATTAAATAGCCTTTTATTGCAGATGTTTGCCAAGGAAAATGCTCCCCAGTGGAAGACTCTAAGCAGCTAAGATAGATTTGATGAGGGTTTTAATTGCTGTTATGCAACTGGTAATGGAAAGGTTTTATTAAATGTCATGCAAGAGTCAATCGATAGTTTAGAAGAGAAAAGCTTCTCTCTGATATAGACCTCAGGCTTTTCCAACAGTAGTTTATCAGCAGGGGCAGTTCCATCAGCAACCTCAAATATTTATCAAGTACCCAGTATGCATATGACAATATCATAAATGTTTTGGGGACTGTTGGGGATTAGAAAAAAAAATAAGCCCATGCTGCAGAGGATCTAATGATTTGAAGCAAACAAAAAGCTACTGTGGAAACCAAAATAAATACAGATGTATGCATTTGTATATACATGTATATGCATTCTACTTAAAAGCAATTCAATATGTACCTCAAGAATCAGAATGAGATATATTAAGATCAAATACATACAGAAATAACACTTTCTTTGCAAAATGACATACCATAAAGATTTTTGTTCATTTATTTTTCTTAGTAGCATAATGGAAACAAAAAAATCAAACATTTGGCTGGAATGCAGAACACTTGGGTCCTAATCTATTATTAACTACCTATACCTGGAGCACTTTTTAACAGGGTCCTAGTGTTCATCTGTAAAATGGGGCTTGGGGGAAAGTTTTGAGGACTTTTGCTAGCTCTAAGATCCATCATTTCCATGAAGGAGTAAGCAACCCCAGTGTATGCATCTAATAATTCATGTTATAAAATTATTCTACACAAGTCTCAGAAGTCCATCCATTGCATAAATTACATGCATACTAACATAAAAATAATAATTTCTAGAAAATGCTCATATTTAAAAACTAAAATAGATAAATCATAGTTGGTATTACCCAGATCCCCAAACTTCTGCAAGGTTTTCTAAAACAATTTTTATCAAATTCAACATACAGTCAAGCTTGTCTCTTCCTATTGGTGTCACACTCTCATAACTGCTCAATGAGCTATGTGGATAAATTAAAAAGTACATCGCTTTTGTAAGAGTTGATCCTTCCTAGAACAGGTGGTAAGAGAGCATGAATCATCTTGTGCCATTCTGTAGTTTTGTGATCTATCAAGACCCAATCAGCAGCTTGACTTCTGAAAAGAAGTGACTGAGATTGAAGGAGATTATTGGATTTAGAGTGGGAAGACCTGTGTTCAAGGCCTGACTCCACCTTTCTTTAGCTCTGTGACCTGGGGAAGTTGTCTACCTCTCTGTTTGCCCAATTTAAAGGGCATGAGTATCAACATTATTGAAAATGAGATAATCTACAGATTTCTATACTGCAATTAATCATACATGTGTAGGCTATCACTTTTACAATTTTAATAAACATTCAGGTTTTTTCCAGAATTAAAAGGATTTTTTTTTTGAACTCTTATTCCACGGTAAGCATTATGCTAGGCATTCTTACAAAGAACCTCTCATTTAATCTATAAAGGTTGCATTAAATTTTGCATCCAGGTTAAAGATTGAATTGATGTAGAATAATTTATGATAACTTAGTGACAGTGAAGGCAATGGTGAGTGGGTTACTGCTTGGAGGAGGAACCTGCTGTAGTTTCCCACTTTAAGCATTTGCCATGAATAGCAGTTTTGGAAATGAAGGAAAAAATGTGCGTGGATTGAGTCACGGTTTAGTTGCCAGGAATATGATAAGATGTCACTGCATTCTCAACCCATTCTCTAGCCCTCAAGGTCTAGCATGTACCTAAAGGCCATCTACCAACAGCTATGTTTATACAGGTTAGAGGGCTGTGTTAGAGCCATCGTCTATGGAAACGACATCAGAACGAAAGGAGATGCAAAAAGTAAGTAAAGGAAACCCTGCTGTGTGCTTTTGGATCAATTATTTAGCAAATGTAGTGTACTACACCTTCAGAGTATAGTAAACATGGCATTTCTTTTCTGAAAGATAAAATATCAATGAAGGGAAAGGTTCAGGTATGCCTATTATGTGTCAGGCACTTCATTAGAAACAAAGCAATTTATATACAGTATTTTGTTTTGTCCCCTCTACAACTATAAGAGCGAGTGATGACTAATTTCTCATCTTACAGGTAATGGTACTAAGGTTTAGGAATATTAAGTCATGCAGCTAACAATAGTAGGATTTAAACATAAGTCTCCATTATAATACCAAACCCAAGATTATTTCTGGGGATACTTTCAGGTTCCCAATGGAATGACTTTTCATCCATTAACGGACTCACTATCATTTTGGTTCTACTTTACAGGTAGGTAAGGAGTTGCCTAATTTTCCCTTTAAAGGGACTCCATACTATTCTCCTCTCAACTGTGTTGCTTCCTGTAACTGCACATTTAGAATTTCATTGAAATTTGGCTTAAAGCTGGTTCCCTCTGTTAAAAAAAATTCCCCAAGAAAGGCCAACAGTCTGTTAGCAGCCTCAGGATGTGTGGCAGATTAGATTATTGTTCTATTCTTCATACCCTCCCTGTGTTAGAATTATACATTTATACACTTTGCCATGTGACCCTGCAGTTCTGCCTCCTTTCCCCCCCATGGCCTTGATGCTAAATTGAACCATAAAAATTTTTTTGGCCAATGAAATGTGGAAGAAGTGCTAGTGTGCCAGCTCCAGGCCAAGACCATCAAAGACATGGAATATTCCCACTTGTCCTGTCATGCTCCTGCCTTTCATCCTGAAAAGAATATGCCTGGGTATCTGAAAAAGAAGAGAGACATGTAGAGCAGACTTGAACCCAATATGCAGCTTAAAGCAGAGCTGTGCCTAGCCTAGCATCGATCAATTGAGCCACAGACTCAGAATAAATGGTTTTTAAGGAAGCTACTGAGTTTGGGGTATATTAGCATTATCATTGCAATAGTTAAAGAGCACTGTGTATAAATTAATAGGGCCTCATTTAAAGGAAAGTTTTGGTAGGTAAGAGAGTAAAGAGAACAGGATGCTGGCCATCTTCTGGTGAAGGAAGTATGGAAGAAGTCAGAGAATATAATTAGGTAGGAAAAAAAAAAAAACAAACAGAAGAGAGCCCAAGAAATGACAATGTGCACATTAGGTCTTCGGAGAGTTGTGGGTAAGAGACCAGGTACCTATTGTGTGACTTGGTGCATGGATGTCTTCCTTGAGACCTTTACTGACAAAAGAAGAGCCTTCTCTGGTATGAAAATGATTGAGAGGGCCAGAGCCTTTGAACTATTCAGGCATATCTGTTCTTACACACTCTGGAACTGGCAACTCACACTCCAAGTTCAGGGGCAAAAAGAATGTAATAGATTAGAGAACCTCCTCATTCAATCTCCTGCCCTGTAGCTAAAATTATGGTGCCATTGAGTAAAGCATCATGTCTGAAAATTACCTGTGATGAGTTTTGTGTTAAAAGAGAAGATGCCAAAATCAGGGAAAGTAGGGGATCTTTTTTCCCTCTGAAATGACTTAATTTCTGTAGTGTTCTAATAAGCATGTTTTGCTTGATGGGCTGATGGCCGGCTGCCTTATGTGTGTTTGGTTCTCTGCGGCTCTTCAGACCCACAATAGCACTTCAGATAATGGCTGTGGAATAATTGCCATTACACAGATGTCATTTGGTCAGATGCCGCTCTTCTTTCTGCTTCCCAAACATCTAATCTCCACAACATCACACATTGTCATTCAGGTGGGAAGAAGCAGGATTTCTGAAGCTCATCTTTTTTTCCAAAACACACTTCTTAAAACTCTATGGAGAAAAATGAGTAGTCTGTTTACGAAGTACTGGCTAAAATAATCATCTGTTATCCTCATAAAGAACTACCAGATCATCATAAAATATGATAATGCAGATCTATATTTACTGATTTGAACATATATACATAATCCAATTGATTAGTGAAAGAGTCCATTGATAAATAGCATATGTAGTATGACTGTATTTTAATTACACAAGTGTGTATATGTGTATATGGGTAAGATAGAATACAAACTAATATATATTCAAAGTCAACAGCCTTAAAGATGCCAAGATTTTATTAGTGGTTACATCTGAGTGATGGGATTATATGGGATTTAAACTTGTAAGTTTATACTTTTTTTAATCTTCTTTTTATAATGAATACTACTTTCTATAACCAAAAGAATAAATATATTTTGTTTTCAAAAAGTAAGCAAAGGGCATGTCTAACTTTTTATAAAATTTCTGATGTATTTTTCCAATATAATATTTCATTATTCAAAATAATGTAAACCTGCTATTTTTCTTCATTTTGACCAGAGTGGAGGTAAATTTTCATAAATGGACTAAGATGAATTGTAGAGCTTTGGAAAGGCCACTAGACACCTGCTACTTATGCAGATAGACACTGTAAAATATGCTTTGTCAGGGTAAATTCAAATACCTTTTCCTGGAAAGGTGAAAACAGTCAATCATTCATTCAATGAACATATTCAACATCTAGAGCCGGGCACTGTTCTTTGCGCTGGAGAAAAAGAGAAGGTCCCCAGGAGTGTAATAATAACACTCTATGGGAGGGGTGCAGCAAGATGGCAGAGGAGTAGGAGACCTGGATGTCGTCTGGTCCCAGGAATTCAGCTGGATAGGGATCAAACCATTTTGAACACCTACAAACTCAACAGGAGATCGAAGAAAAGAATAGCAACAACTCTCTGAACAGAAAAGCGACCACTTTCTGGAAGGTGAGACGTGTGGAGAGTGAATCTGAGGCGATATTTGAGAGAATAGATAGCGGGGGAGGGGGCCTCTGTCAGCCGCATATGGCAAGTGATAGAGCAGCAGAGACAAAATTGGAACTTTTAGAAGTTGGCTCCACTGAGGGACGTCACTCCAGTGGCTAAGCAGGGGGTGGAACCCTCTCTGGGACAGTGTGGTCCCAGGACCCTCGGGGTCACAGAAAGACTGGGGGTGCCTGAGTGTGACAGAGCTCCCAGGTATTGGAGCAGGGAAGCTGGCTGCAGATACGGAACCGAGGAGAGGGCTCTCAGCTCGGGGTTGCCACAAACCGTGATCCGCGGCACAGTCAGGCCACTGCTCTTCCAGCAGGGACCCAACAAGTGGCAGATCCAGGGAGACTCCCCTTCCTCCCCCAGGAGGAGCAGCGCAGGAGTGCACCGCAGGGATCTGTTGGGTTTGGAGACTCCAAATGGTGTCATGTGCCAGAGATAGAAACACTTGGTCACAGGCCGGGTGAGCACGGAGTGCGGCTAGAGACCGGGGAGATGGGAGTGATTCACTGCTTTTCTCTGGGGCGCACTGAGGAGTGCGGCCCTGAGTTCTCGCTCCCCCTGGACAGAGATTGGGAGGCCGCCATTTTTACTCTCATCCTCCAAAGCTGTAAGGAAAGCTTGCAGGGAACAAAAGTTCCTGAGAGCAAACCCGAGCAGATTACTTAGCACGGAGGGCAAGGGCGGGGCAATTCCGCCTCCAGCAAAGACATTCGGGAAACATGGCAACAGGCCCCTCCCCCAGAAGATCAGCAAGAGCAGCCAGCCAAGACCAAGTTTACCGATCAATGAGAAAGGCAGAACTCCAGAGCTAGGGGAATGCTGCACATAGAATTCATGGCTTTTTTACCACGATTCGTTAGTCTTTCAAAGTTAATTTTTTTAACTGTCTTTTTTTTTTTTGTAATTTTTCTTTTTCCCTTTTTCAACCAACTTCTTATCAATCCCTTTTTTAAAAAATATTTTTTTATTTTTCATTTTTAGAGTCATGTTCTATCCCTTCATAGTAGTTACCCTTATTTTTGGCATATATATATATATATATATATAAGTTGTTCTCCTTTTAAAATTTTGAGGTACAGTTTCTCCTAACAGATCAAATATACCCTAAATCTCTAGTGTATAGCTTTGTTCTAGTCCCCTGCCTGATCACATTCTCTCCCCTCTTTTTTTTTTTTTAATCCTCTGCTTTCTTTTTTCAACCAACTTCTTATCAATTCCTTTTATAAAATCTTCTAATATTTTCATCTTTACAGTCATATTCCATCCCTTCATCATATTAACCCTTATTTTTGAACATATATAAGATTCTCTTTCTTTAAAATTTTGGGAGCCACTTTCTT
This sequence comes from Mirounga angustirostris, assembly GCF_029215605.1. Classification (NCBI taxonomy): domain Eukaryota; kingdom Metazoa; phylum Chordata; class Mammalia; order Carnivora; family Phocidae; genus Mirounga; species Mirounga angustirostris. Next base: position 33,849,506 of record NW_026991723.1, read on the forward strand.
CTAACAGACTAAAATAGGCCAAAAATCTAGTGTGTGCCACTGATCTATGCACCAGCCTGATCATATTTGATCATATTCTGTTTTTTTGTTTTGTTTTGTTTTGTTTTGTATTTGTTTGTTTTTATCTTTTTCTTTCTCTCTTTTTTTTTTCTTTTCCTTTTTTCTTTCTTTCCCTTTCTTTTCCCCAGGTTTCAGGTCTTTTCTGATTTGTTTAGTGTATATTTCTGGGGACACTGTTGCCCTGTTAGCATTTTGTTCTCTCATTCATCTATTCTCCTCTGAACAAAATGACAAGATGGAAAAAATCACCTCATCAAAAAGAACAAGAGGCACTACCGACTGCCAGGGACCTAATCAATATGGATATTAGTAAGATGTCAGAACTAGAGTTCAGAATGATGATTTTAAAGATACCAGCTGGGCTTGAGAAAAGCATGGAAGTTATTAGAGAAACCCTTTCTGGAGAAATAAAAGAACTAAAATCTAACCAAGTTGAAATCAAAAAGGCTGTAATGAAGTGCAATAAAAAGTGGAGGCTCTAACTGCTAGGATAAATGAGGCAGAAGAGAGAATTAGTGATATAGAACACCAAATGATGGAAAATAAAGAAGCTGAGAAAAAGGGAGATAAACAACTACTGGATCATGAGGGCAGAATTCAAGAGATAAGTGATACCATAAGACAAAACAACATTAGCATAATTGGGATCCCAGAAGAAGAAGAAAGAGAGAGAAGGGCAGAAGGTATATTGGAGCAAATTATAGCAGACAACTTCCCTAGTTTGGGGAAGGAAACATGCATCAAAATCCAGGAGGCACAGAGAACCCCTCTCAAAATCAATAAAAATAAGTCAACACCCCTACATTTAATAGTAAAAGGTACGAGTCTCATAGGCAAAGAGAAAATCCTGAAAGCAGCTCGGGAGAAGAGATATGTAACCCTCAATGGTAGAAACATTAGATTGGCAACAGACCTATCCACAGAGACCTGGCAGGCCAGAAAGGACTGGCAGGATATATTCAGAGCACTAAATGAGAAAAATATGCAGCCAAGAATGCTATATCCAGCTAGGCTGTCATTGAAAAAAGAAGGAGACATAAAAAACTTCCAGGACAAACTAAAACTAAAGGAATTTGCAAACACGAAACCAGCCCTACAAGAAATCTTGAAAGGGGTCCTCTAAGCCAAGAGAGACCCTAAAAGCAACATAGACCAGAAAGGAACAGAGACAATATACAGTACAAGTCACCTTACAAGCAATACAATGGCACTAAATTCCTATCTTTCAATAGTTACCCTGAATGTAAATAGGCTCAATGCCCCAATCAAAAGACACAGGGTATCAAATTGGATACAAAAACAAGACCCATCAATATGCTGTCTGCAAGAGACTCATTTTAGATGTCATCATTAAGACATTATGGTACTGGCACAAAAACAGACACATAGATCAATGGAACAGAATAGAGAGCCCAGAAATGGACCCACAGCTCTATGGCCAACTAATCTTAGACAAAGCAGGAAATAATGTCCAATGGAAAAAAGACAGTCTCTTCAACAAATGGTGTTGGGAAAATTGGACAGCCATATGCAGAAGAATGAAACTGACCATTTCTTTACACCACACACAAAAATAGACTCCAAATGGTTGAAAGACCTCAATGTGAGACAGGACTGTCCATCAAAATCCTAAAGGAGAACACAGGCAGCAACCTCTTTGACCTCAGCTGCAGCAACTTCTTCCTAGAAACATTGCCAAAGGCAAGGGAAGCAAGGGCAAAAATGAACTATCATCAAGATAAAAAGCTTTTGCGTGCAAAAGAAACAGTCAGCAAAACCAAAAGACAACCAACAGAATGGGAGAAGATATTTGCAAATGACATATGAGATAAAGGGCTAATATCCAAAATCTATAAAGAACTTCTTAAACTCAACACCCAAAAAACAAATGATCCAATCAAGAAATGGGCAGAAGACATGAACAGACATTTTTCCAAAGAAGACATCCAAATGGCCAACAGACACATGAAAAAGTGCTCAACATCACTCGGCAACAGGGAAATCCAAATCAAAACCTCAACAAAACTGGTGTGAGATATCACTTCACACCAGTCAGAATAGCTAAAATTAACAAGTCAGGAAATGACAGATGTTGGCTGGGATGCAGAGAAACGGGAACCCTCCTACACTGTTGGTGGCAATGCAAGTTGGTGCAGCCACTCTGGAAAACTGTATGGAGGTTCCTCAAAAAGTTGAAAATAGAGCTACCATACGATCCAGCAATTGCACTACTGGGTATTTACCCCAAAGATACAAATGTAGGGGTCCGAAGGGGTATGTGCATCCCGATGTTTATAGCAGCAATGTCCACAATAGCCAAACTGTGGAAAGAGCCAAGATGTCCATCGACAGACAAATGGATAAAGAAGATGTGGTATCTATATGCAATGGAATATTATGCAGCCATCAAAAGGAATGAGATCTTGCCATTTGCAACGACATGGATGGAACTGGAGGGTGTTATGCTGAGTGAAATAAATCAATCAAAGAAAGACATGTACATATGACCTCACTGATATGAGGAATTCTTAATCTCAGCTAACACACTGAGGGTTGCTGGAGTGGTGGGGGATGGGAGGGATGGGGTGGCTAGGTGATAGACAGTGGGTAGGTATGTGCTATGGTGAGCACTGTGAATTTTGCAAGACTGTTGAATCTCAGATCTGTACCTCTGAAACAAATAATACATTATATGTTAAAAAAAAAAAAGAAGAAGAAGAAAATAGCAGGAGGGAAAGAATGAAGGGTGTGAAATCGGAGGGAGAGGTGAACCATGAGAGACGATGGACTTTGAAAAACAAACTGAGGGTTTTAGAGGGGAGGGGGGTGGGGGGATGGGTTAGCCTGGTGATGGGTATTAAAGAGGACACATTCTGAATGGAGCACTGGGTGTTATATGCAAACAATGAATCATGGAACACTACATCAAAAACTAATGATGTAATGTATGGTGATTAACATAACATAATAGTAGTAAAAAAATACTCTATGTTTGCTTTCCAACATTCATTCTATGCATTATCATTTATGATCGTCATAGCATGAGGTGAAATAGACTTAAGGATGATGACTTTTCAGATGAATGAACTGAGGCTCAGATATATAAAATAGCTTGTGCACATCTGCACAGAACCACCTTTTCCAATTTAGTAGTCCTGTCCCCAGTCCCTTAGTCTAGTGCTCTTGGCATTTCAAACTTCATAAAAAAATGGGAATCTTTTTTAATTTTAATTTTATTTTTCTATCTAGCTATAGTTGCCTTTCCTAAGGGATATTGCTGTCTAGACAACTTGGATCTGTCACCTGGAATTGGATTACCTCTTCCCCTGGATGACACTGGCAAAAGCTGGCTGGTCATTAATATTTTATGAATTAAGAGTATCTTGACCACAGGCTGAGAGTGGTTAGGGGAAGAGGGCAGAAACCAGGATGGCAGAGCTGAGCAGTGATCCCCTGGAAACCAGTGGCAGCATGGGTGCCTTGGAAACAGTGACCATGTTTGCTGCTTCCCCAGGATCTAGTCCACCCCAGAGATTCATGTAAACTGGTCCAAGCAATCTCCTTCCCTTGGCCAGTAATCTGTTTAGGAAGTAACAATTCTTTTTATTTTTAATTAATTAATTTTTTTTATTATGTTCAGTTAACCACTGTAGAGTACATCATTAGTTTTTGATATAGTGTTCAGTGATTCATTAGTTGCGTATAACACCCAGAGCTCATCACAGCACACGCCCTCCTTAATGCCTATCAGCCTGTTACCCTATCCCCCCCAATCCCCCTCCCCTCTGAAACCCAGGGTCCATAGTCTCTCATGGTTCCTCTCCCTCTCTGATTTCTCCCCCTTCAGTTTTCCCTCCCTTCCCTCATGGTCCTCTATGCTATTGCTTATGTTCCACATATGAGTGAAACCATATGATAATTGTCTTTCTCTGCTTGACTTATTTCACTTAGCATAATCCCCTCCAGTTCCATCCATGTCATTGCAAATGGTGGGTATTCATCCTTTCTGATGGCTGAATAATATTCTATTGTATATATGTGCCACATCTTCTTTATCCACTCATCTGTTGAAGGGCATCTCAGCTCCTTCCACAGTTTGGCTATTGTAAATATTGGTGCTATGAACATTCGGGTGCATGTGTCCCTTCTTTTCACTATATCTGTATCTTGGGGGTAAATACCTAGTAATGAAATTGCTGGGTCATAGGGCAGCTCTATTTCTAACATCTTGAGGAACCTCTGTACTGTTTTCCAGAGTGGCTGTACCAGCTTACATCCCCACCAACAGTGTAAGGGGGTTCTCCTTTCTCTACATCCTTGCCAACATTTGTTGTTTCCTGTTTTGTTAATTTTTGCCATTCTAACTGGTGTAAGGTGGTATCTCAATGTGGTTTTGATTTGGATTTCCCCAATGGCTAGTGATATTGAGCATTTTTTCATGTGTCTGTTAGCCATTTGTACGTCTTCTTTGGAGAAGTGTCTGTTCATGTCTTCTGCCCATTTTTTGATTGGGTTATTTGATTTTGGGGGTTTTGAGTTTGAGAAGTTCTTTATAGATCTTGGATATCGGCCCTTTGTCTGTAGTATCATTTGCAAATATCTTTCCCATTCTGTGGGTTGCCTCTTTGTTTTGTGGACTGTTTCCTTTGCTGTGCAGAAGATTTTTATCTTGATAAAGTCCCAAAAGTTCATTTTTGCTTTTGTTTCCCTTGCCTTTGGAGTGTCTTGAAAGAAGTTGCTGTGTCCGATGTCAAAGAGGTTACTGCCTATGTTCTCCTCTAGGGTTTTGATGGATTCCTGTCTCACATTGAGGTCTTTCAGCCATTTTGAGTTTATCTTTGTGTATGGTGTAAGAGAATGGTCTGGTTTCATTCTTCTGTATATAGCTGTCCAATTTTCCTAACACCGTTTGTTGAAGAGACTGTCTTTTGTCCATTGGATATTTTTTCTGATTTGTCAAAGATTAGTTGACCATAGAATTGAGGGTCCATTTCTAAAGCCTCTATTCTCTTCCATTGATCTGTGCGTCTGTTTTTGTGCCAGTACCATGCTGTCTTGATGATCACAGCTTTACAATATAGCTTGAAGTCAGGCAACATGATTCCCCCAGCTCTGTTTTTCTTTTTTCAACATTCCCTTGGTGATTCAGGGACTTTTCTGGTTCCATACAAATTTTAGGATTATTTGTTCCAGCTCCTTGAAAAATGCCAATGGTATTTTAATAGGGATGGAATTGAGAGTGTGGATTGATCCAGGAAGTAACAATTGTAAGGAGTAAGACTGAAGGGGAAATCTCCTGGGAGACTTCTAATACATGTTTCTTTTACTTAGAAAGCAGATACAAAGAAGAAATTGTCCTTAGTTGGGGGTTAGATTGGCATATTCCAACCCCATCTGGGACCACAGAGAGGAGGAGATTCAGATCCATCTAGTGCTGTGCATGACAATTCTGTGGACAGCAGGAAAAAACTCTCTCCCTTGGACTTTCCCTATCATCTCTTCCCTTCCTCTGCTCCCATTGTTTTCTCATCATCTCTCCCCTTCACCAAGGTCTGTCCTTTTCTTGGCCTCATCTTCCCGACAGATGGAGAGAACAAACAAGTGAAGTTACTTCTGTCTGGCTCTGCTTTGAGATGGAGTTTGGCTGGATTGAACATCTAATCAACAACTTTCTTCTTCCCACTCAGTCCCTGCCACCATTTCTGACTGCTTCAACTTACATGTTGATGAGAAAATTAAAGCCTTAACTTCTAAATTTCTTAGCTTATGACTTTTAGTTTCTGAAATTTGCATTTCCATTCCATTTCAGCTACACAAAGTTGAATAAACTTATCACTCCAAAGGCACTCCACTTTCACTCTTGGCATTCCAGAAGTCCATGCTTCCAACCCAACTTCCTTATCAACTTCACGCCTCTGAGGTTTTTCCTGATTCATTCATGCCTCAGCTTCCTTTTGGCTTTCTTGGATCCTCTAATGAACTCCAATTCAGCGTTTTCAACATTATTGCATTGACTGCTTTAGAACTTCCTGTTCCCTTGCTCTTCATTTATGTCCTCTCTTTCTCAATCCCCCACCCTGGGAGACAATCATAATTCTGTTTCTCTACTCCCAGGTTCTGAGCTTCACTGGAGAAACTTAAATAACAACCAAATGAATCAATATGAAATGGACCCTACCACATCCCCACAGCAGCTGTTGCAAACATTTTCCCACGTTTTTCAGGTCTCTGATCTTACTTCTTCTTAAAGCAAAGTTTCCTAAATATTAATGGGCAAACACATTTCTTGGGAAACTTTGTTAAAATGAAATTTCAACATGTGTTGCTGAAATTATTGGTTTAAAAACCTTTCTTTTGAGTAGGAAGTTCTTAGATTTCCTCCCTTTCCGTTTTCTCTGGAACTTTGGTTAAAAAAAAAAAAAAGATTTTTCTTTTGTCTTAAATCTTCAATCTCATCTCCACTATCTCCTTTCCCTCAGCCCACAAGCATATTCACATCTAGCAAATAGGAACTTTCACTAACTCCACTATTCCTTAAGGCAGCATTCCCCAAAATGTGCCCTATAGAACAAAGTCTTTCAAGGTATAGTATTTGATGCAAAAACTGTATTCTAGGTCAAATACATTTGGAAATGCTAGGTTAAAAATAGTTCAAAATTTTTCTTGATGACAGTATTTGCTAGATGTATTTGCCTAAGTACCATCTCTGGAATTAATTTAGTAAATACTCTTCTAGAACTACTAACCTAATTACCCCTTCCTTTCAAGGCATAACTTCTCCAAACCGTAGTTTTCATGGATTGTCTCACATCCTTCAGCCCCTATTCAGTTCGTAAGCCCTTTCATGTCAGCTTTTGCTCATTATTCAAATGAAACTAACCCTTCAAATAAAATTAGCTATTGAACACATTCCCTTTTACTACAAATTTTTAAATTACATATGCCTGTATGTAACAAAAGCATCTGGGGGAGTAAGAAGGTAAAATTACTCATAATCCCAAAACCCAGATATAATTATGATTAACATTGTTTTACAAATTCTTCCAACCTTCTGTCCTTACATGTATATTATGCATACACACACACCCCGTATACTTATATACAGTATATATGTAGAGATATACATATATATGTGTGTGTATACATATAAGTAAGTGTGGATGTGTTTGTATCTGTATACATACACACATTATGTGTCTGAATTGTACATGTACAACAAAGTAAACATTTTTTCTCTTAACAGGTACTATCACAACTTCTTTAAGGGAGAGGATAATTTCTAGTTTTGAAAACTGCTATAGCAAGTGCTTGGAGTAGAAGGTGAGTTCCTGTGGGGGGAGGAAGCTGCCTTCTATAATAGTGGGGGAGGTATTTACACTTCTCTTGAGACTTTGGGATGGGTCATGGTGATGAGAAGGGAGAGAGAAGAAGAATTGTGGAGAGTGTAAAACTGTGTGGTATGTGGTATTGTATTCTCTCTTGAACTTTTGAACATCTAAGAATGCTTTAAGCAGCTTTTTTTTCCCCTTCAGAATGGGTGGAGGAACTGAATTTCTTGTCTAGATTCACATGGTACAGCCCTTAGCACATGAGAGAGCAAAAGCCCAGACACAGAGAAGTATATAAAGACAAAATCCCCCATATAATGCATGTGTATCTTGGGAAAGATCTGAATATCCATAGATGGTAGAATTCGAGGTTTAAAGCTGAGGTTATTTGTATACTTGAAAACAAAGGAACAGCCAATGGGAAAACAGACAATGGGAAGATAAAACATATATTTGGGCATTATATACTGCATAATATTTTGCAAAAAAAATGATATCAAATATTTCAACTTGTTTTGTATTCTGAAAACCAGGCTTTCAGTTTTATTGGATGGAACAGCCATTTATTTTTCAGCAACACAGTCTTAATATGTGAGTGTGATTTTATGTGTTATTGTTGGTTTTTTTTTTTTTTTTGGTAAGTGGTTTTGATAAAACCATTAAAAATCTGACCATATTATATCAGCTTTAAAAAACTTGAATTTTGGGCTTGAAAGCACTAACACATCTGTCTCAGGTCTTGTAGTGATGCCTCAACACTAGAGAGCTCCCTCCACCCCTTCCATCTTTCCAGCCTAATTTCTTCCCATCTGTCCCTTTCTTTCTCCCTTTCTTTCCCTAAACTAAAGAGATCTCAAAATGGCATACACTCTAGGCACTAGGCACACTCAAGTTCTTGGCAACTCCAAAATGGTAAAGCTTTTCAATACCTCTTGCATTCTTGTTGTCTGGGATGCCTGTCTCCTTAAGATCAAATTCAACCACTATCTGCTTAAGGAAGCCTTTTCTCAATCCCTCCAGTCAGAATGAATTGTTCAATTTTCTCATCTTCTCCAGCATTTTATTTATATCTCTATTATAGCAGTTATCATGTTGCCTTTTAATTATTTGTTTACATGCTTTCTCATGGCCTGGAGGTAGGAGGAGAGATGATTCAATATTATAAAATATGAATACATTCTGAATCTATTTATGATTACTAATAACTATAATGCCAAAGCTAAGTTGATGATTATAATATGCTAGTATATGGAGCAATGTACTCTGCCCCAACTAGTACACCTGCACATATGTGCATATGTTTTCTTTCTCTCTTTTGCTTTCCTCTTAGTTAATAAGGTAACACTTTAAGAGGACCTATTATGCCAAGTATTTTCCTTTCATGTGATGTCTAGCACAGGGAATCTCAAACATCAACATGCATATAAACCACTTGGGTATTTTGTTAAAATGCAAATACTGATATGGTAGATCTGGAATGAGTCCTGAGAGTCTGCATTTCTAAGAAGCTCCCAAAAGATGCCAATGTGACTGATCTGTAGGCTCTGGAAAACATGTTTCCATTGCTGTGAATTGAATTAGTGCTAAGACCTGGCAGAAAATTTATTTTCTGAAGAGTTTATATCTTGGATGAGGTTTGGGCTCTAAAACCAGCCAACACTGTATACAGTTAAAATTATCTTTGAAAGTATTGTAGGAATTTGCCCTGGTGGAGAAAGGGACAGTTTTCTCAGTAAGTTCCATATAATATCAGCTTGATCCTTCAGTGTTTGACAACTGACAAAGGATCAGTAAAATGCACATAATTAACTGGTTCCATCAAGACTGTGCTCCCAGACCTGACAATCCAACTTTCTTCTGTGCCTGGCTAATATTTAAAGCTAGAAAAATGATTCCTAATCAACATGGAATGAAGAGTTTACTAACTTATCTGCAGAAATTTGATAATCCTTTGGTTGAGCATGATGTGAAGGAGTTGGTTTACATATAGAGAACATGTTGTACAAAAATAAATTACTGATAAATAGGTAAATGAATAAATGAATACATATGTTTAAACACCAGAATCACAATGTTCACTCTCTGAGAGGCAAGTGGGAACCAAGATTAATGTGGGAAAAATACCTTTTAACTTCCCATTTCATGCCCAATTTTGGGTATAGATTCACTGTGTAGAATGGCAAGCAGAACTCACTCTAGGTTAATTGTTGTATTCCTTTCTCTTTCTATTTTGACTGAAAGGGTAGAGTTAAATATGTATAAAGTATATATGCATGTAATTCCAAGGTTCTCATAATATCAGTGCCAAACAGATGTAAACTTTTTATGTATTCCTGCCATCTATAGATTGAGATCAAAAGTTCAGGATTTCTTAGACAGATAGCCTGTAAGTCAAGGCCTGCAAAGCAGTGGAGTGAATATGGGAAGCCTGTCATAGAATATTGAATAACATAATAAACATATTTCTGCTGAAATCCATAAACCTGTCATTTTCAGTTCCCAATGATAAGCCAGTATGAGAAAGCCTACATGATTTTTTCATAATTCCTTATCCTTTTTATGGACTATTTCCTGATAAAAGAACTGGATAGCTTTTCAATCTTTACTGTCATTTGGCTCCTGTTCTCCCCTTAGGGTACAGTTGATTATGAGTATTCAGCAATTCTGGAATACTCATTTTGACTTTACAAATAACAGTGAAATTGAAAGATTTTATGTCACTCTAACAGAGCCCAATGAACTTTTTCAGGCATGTGATTAAAGACTAGGCAATAATCAATTTTCCTATAATCTATTTTCACACTTATGTCTTGCTACTACCTGTATCACTCTACACAAATAAATAGAATTTTTTAAAAAGGAAATACTTCTAAAATAAAATGCATGATTAGTCCCTCTTACTTCCCAGTCTCATAATCAAACTGGACCAACAACCTGCTCTTAATGTCTCTGAGCAAGTTAATCCTGCCTCCTGCCTAAGGGTGCTCTGGGAAATTATTGAAAATATTCAGATATGAAAACACACTGGAACTATAATAAACAACTCAGCAATATGCCTTCTAAGGTGGACAGATTCTTGGTAGGCAGCCCTAATTATTGCAATTGCTTTTAGGTGTTCTAATGCACTCAGCTGAATTATGCACTACACTGCTTCTGAATGACACAGCCATTTCTGACTCCATTAATATGGAAGATTTCAGCCAAATGCTCTTAAACGATAGCTTCTCTTTATTTGTAATTTCAGACTCTATTGATTTCCTTCTGTTCCCTTCATTATGATTTCAATTGATTACCTTGGCAACTGCAATAACAATGATTGCACTTGACACTGTCTGAGACTCTTGAGATGGTATTTGAATAGGAATGGTATAATTTAGGGGAAAGTGCCTGCAAGAACCTGTCATTAACAGTACACTTACACTTTACTTTTATTGACTTTCCTCTCTTTTGAGTAGGCCCTTGTCACAGAGTTGGCTGTTAACAGGGCTACTGTAGTAGTTCAGATCTGCAGCTCTTCAGCAGATAAAAGATTCTTATTATGAAAGAGAATGGGGGTGGGCTTGAATATATATACATACACACACAAGAATACACACATGGATATATCGTGTGTATGTGTGTGTGTGTGTGTAGCTGTTGTCATTTTGCCAATGCTGCCAGCTCTGTGATTTGCCATTCAGGTCAACCTACCAGCTGGGATGGGCATTTGGTGGTAGTTGAACTTTTAGGACACCAGAACTCAAATTAAAGACTCTACCAAGATTTGATAATGGATTCTGTACAATGTCTTTATTAGGCTCTTAAGAAAGAAGGAAACAAACAAATTTGTTTTATGTCATTGTCACACCACAGAATTTAAAATTCAAAGACTCAGCTGTGGATTGCAAGCTGCAAATTTTATGCAAGCTTTTAGGTCTCCACTTTAGCTCAGCTGGCCCTTCCTTAAAGACTGTTTTATCCATGAGATTCCTGGAGAATATCTGCTATGCAACAAGAGGGCATCTATAGTCAGACTTTAAGTTTCTTTCTTCCAGTGTTGGTTTAATTAAGTAGCTGCCCATTTATCCTGTTGATAATAGCACAAGGTTTCTGGAACAGGAGGAGATACTTGCCAAGTTGCAGGGCTACACACGAATGTGGAGGCCATGTTCTATTCATTCTTTGGAAAAGATATAATACTCTGAGTCCTACCAAAATGTTTGGCTTATTTATATGAGGTTTGCCTGGTAGCCTTAACTATGGTGGGAAGAATTATGAATTAGAGCTCCATACCATAATTTCTAGGCTCATATCTACCATGGACCATGAGGCATTTTGCAGGTTAATTTATATCTCTAGACCTCATTTTACTCACTTGTCAAACAAAAGGGTTGGATCTGATGATGCCTAAGGCCCTTCCTAACAATATATATATTTTTAAAGATTTATTTATTTATTTGAGAGAGAGAGAGGGCACACAGAGTGAGAGTGAGAAGGAGAAGCAGACTCCCCACTGAGCAGGGAGCCTGGTGTGGGGCTTGATCCCAGGACTCTAAGATCATGGCCTGAGCCTAAGGCAGACACCTAACCGGCTGAGCTTCCCAGGCACCTCCTAACAATATTTTTATACAACCTTTGACAAGTAACTTGGTGAGCCAGCTTATTACATATGTGTCAATGAATTTAAATAGGGGAGGAAGTGCCTGGCATAAAATATACTTAGTGTTTGCAGAATCTGCAGATTTGGAAACAAACAAACAAACAAATAGCAAAGAGATTTCCTGAGTTCAAGCTATTTTCTCTTTCTCTTCAAAATCATTCATCCTTGCCCATCTGTGTAGTTCCATTGCCTCTGTTGGGCTGAAAGCTAATTAGATTTGATCATCTATTTCCTGTTTGGAAGACACAAGATTCTAGTTCCATCTTTATAATCAGTTCTTAGTTTGCTAAAACTAAAGAACTGGGCAGGGAAAGACTGTGACATTGCCAATTCCACATTGGAGAGTGGTCAAGTACACTTTTCAGGGTCACACAGCTAGATCTGCAGACACTGTAATGACAAGTCCTAAGGAGACACTGTATAAGTCAGTCCGTTCAGATGCTATGTGTTGACTGTATATATCTTTTGTTATGGAATGTGAGACAAGGGAGGAAAATGGGTAAAGGGCAGTGTCTAAAGAAAAAGACAAAGGAAGAGGAAAAGGAGAGAAGGCAGACTCTGGGAGACTGATTACGTCAGATTCAGCCACAGGTTCTCCTTCCTGTGAAGTCTGTTTTTTCACAGAACTGTAGATTTCATTTGGTTTTGACATGGCCCATCCCTCATCACTGCCAGAAACGAAATCAGTGTCTTCTGGATGAAAAGTCTTCATGTTTACCATGTTTAAGGATGCCAATCATTATCAGCCTCAATATTCAGACTCACTTGTCGGTTGGTAATCATAATGCCAACAGTCCTAAAAAGGAATCTGGAGTAAACAGGGGATGGATGACAGCTTAACTCCTTGACAACACTGAAGAGTCAAGGGAAAGTATAATTTTAATCACAGAAGCCAGATGTGAAAGGAGCTTCCCCTTTCTCTTTAACAAGCCTGCTCATTTCTCATTGTCACCTAACACAACCCCAAATGTGAAGATCTTGGCTGTTTAAGAAAGGGTTGGTGACAACCACTTTATATTGAAACACTGCAAGAAGATTGGGAGAAAAGAAAGAGATTCATGACCTTTGCAACTTTTGGTAATTGCTTCCTTTCTAAACTGAAAGGCCAACTGAAAATGAAGAAGACTCCAGAACAGAAGTAACTAGACTATACCAGGACAACCATGGATAATGTTATTAGTTTCACAGATATTTCATATACAATATCCCATTTGATTCTTATAAGAACAAGAAGCAAATACTATTATTCTCTTATGTCAATGAGGAAACAGACTGTTTGGTGGAGTTTATGAAGATAGTAAGAGACAAAAGTTAGGAATTGAAAGCAAATATTACATCAAGTTAGAATATTTTTTCCATTATAACAAAGCTTCCTTCTTGAAAAGCAAGTACTGTATTTAGAAGTACCCTATCTGAGAGATCATGCCAGTGTAGAATGGGATGTGCTTGTGAAGCAGCTGAGGTGGCTTTGGCTTTGGTTAAGCACTGATTTTTGGATCTCAGAGGCTGTGGTTGCTAAAAGTGAGGGCTTTTCTTGGCACTGCTTTCAAGACCCTACAATAAAGCCTGGGATCTTTGCTGTCAGTGCCTCTGTGTTGGCGTGGCATAGCCCCCAACGGCTAACAGAACTGGGAGACTGGAACAGAACTTTGGAAAGAGCAGATTTTTCCTTGTGACGGTGCCCCTTTGTAATGGTTGCTTGCTTCCTCATTCCACTGCCAGGGAATGTGTCCTTTCATGAGGGCATTTGAAGGAGATGCTTTTTTGTTTAGTGATTTTCTGCACCAGCAGTTTCCTCATTTAGAGAATGAAATGGATATACCTCACCTTGGGAAGTGATGTTCTAGAATCTGTTCCTTTTCTGTGAGTGGCCAGGTGGCAGGGACACTGCAGACATGGAATAAAAGAGGATACTTCTTTGAAGAGGAGAAAAGGGTCTGGGTGAAAAGTGTCAAGTCCAGGGCATGGTTCTGGCCATCTTTTCCCAGAACTAGAATTAAAATAGCCAACTTGGTCTGCCAGGACTGTGGCAAAGAAACCCTATAGAATGCATAGTCAGCAATGTGGTTTGTACTAGGGATTTTTTTTTTTTTAATGCTTGTCAATAGGCATCCTTGGTATTTATTAAAGTGCCACTTGAATAAAAATTTAGTAGAACAGCTTAAGCTAGGGACCATGATGAATATATTAGTGAAGACTTTGACAATCCAGGGACCAAACCAAAAGGGAAGAAACCACATGAGAGAAGCATAAACCTGATTTGAAGTTTGCTGGAACATGGGGATGATTGCATTGGATGACAGTTGTTAGGCATGATTGTGCACATAAAACAATATACTCTTTTCAAGTACATTGCATATTAAGAGACTGCAGGTTTTGAGGTCCAAATGTTGACTTGGCACAAGATAATTCTGGATTCAAATGCCAGTTCTGCTGCTCCAAACTGTGTGTGTGGTCTTGGAAGAGTCATTTAACCTTTCTGAGCCCTAGTTTCTTCATATATAAAATGGGTATTATGGTACTGATTTGTAAGTATATAAAATACTTGGTAAGTGGAAGTTATCTTTGTCACTATTATTTAACTCAAAAAAAATTCTGTATTGGCTGTATTAGCATTACTTTTTTTGTTTGGCCACTTATTTTCTCTAGTCACTTATTTTACATACAATTCTAAAGTTCAGCAGTTTGCTTATAAATATGTGCTTAATATAACTGGTAGTAGAGAACAAGATCAGGACATGGACTCCTTTCATTAGGAATACCAATATACAATGGCATAATGTACCAGAGTTTGTAGTTACTTGGTTGGAGATGTATGATTTGCAATTTGTCTGATTGCCATCAGTTCCCTGACACTGAGGTTAATCTCTAGATTCTCAACTGCCCTAGCACATATTACCTGTTCTATAGTATTGAGCCCTTGTTCATACAACATCTCCCATGTTTTTTGTTTTTGTTTTTGTTTTGTTTTGTTTTTAGTTATTTTGAAAAAAAGATTTGGCCAAGAATCTATATAAAGTCCTTCCATCTTTTGTGATTTCTTTTCAAATTGGTGTTTCCTCCTAGATCCATCTCAGGTCAGTCACATTCTTCATTAGCTGTTTGCAAAAGCACAGATTTCTACTCACTAACAGTGGGGATAAAATTAATGGTAATAACAAACAGTTATATGTATAGTTCTTACCATTCATTCAGCATTGTTCTAAGCACTTTAAACATGCTAACTTATTAATTCTCACAGCAGTGGATTCTCCATTATTATCTTCAATAACTGATAAATAGTTCCATTCTTGGGCCAGAGCAAGAGAGGTCTTTGTCTTGGGCTCTGTGCTTTAGTGGGCCCTGCTCTGGCCCTTCTCCAGTTGTGCCCCTCCTCTTGGACAGAAATAGGGCCAGAGGACATGCCTAACTGGATGGTTTAGGGATGGCCAAGAGATAGCTGCTTATGGCAGTCACAGAAAAAACTCGCACTCATGGAACCATCATATAAACATCTTACCCTCATTGTAAAAGAAGAGTCTGGTGGAAGAAAGAAGTGTGTGTTACAGGCTGTCTCAGTGTCATCATGTTCTGATATGATGTCCTGAGAATTCTAAACACTCATTTTATCTTCCTAAGTTAATAGAATAACATATAACAATGTGCTACCTTGATTTATGGACTTAAATGGGCATATGGTATATAGGCTTCCATTTGTACTCTTTTTCCAGGCAGCACAAATGTTAGAGCTAAGTCTATACATGGGAAAATCAAAGCACATAAAAGTCAAATGATTTGTTCAATGTCACAGAGCAAGAAAGAGGCAGAGCTGTTATTTGAATATAGGCACTCTGGCTCTGGAATCTGAGTCTTCACACTATGCTATTATTGCATTGAGTTTAAGGAATCTACAGATAAAATATTGGAAAGCCCTCTCATCCTCATGTCTTATCACCCCCAAGCAATGGTCCTTCAAGAAGATCCAAGATTTCTGTGCTATTGAGGGAGACACAGCATGGCAGCCTGTACAGCATTGTTAGTCTGCCTTACAGAGACCCACCATCCCCTGGGACTGATTCAGGAGCCAACTGAGGAGCAAGGGATAGGCAAAAACATAGGCTGAATTAAGCAGTGGAGGAAACATTTTCAGCCATCAAAGAAATCAGGATGTTGAGTAAAATTTGGTTGAGGGAAAATTATTTTTTTACTTTTTTTTTTAAAGATTTTTTATTTATTTATTTGAGAGAGAGAATGAGAGACAGAGAGCACGAGAGGGGAGAGGGTCAGAGGGAGAAGCAGACCCCCCGCCGAGCAGGGAGCCCCACGTGGGACTCGAACCCGGGACTCCAGGATCATGACCCGAGCGGAAGGCAGTCGCCCAACCAACTGAGCCACCCAGGCGCCCTGGTTGAGGGAAAATTAAGAATTCCATTATAAAAAGGAAAAAGCACTGGTATGGTAGGATAGACTTGAATTTTGAAGTCAGGCCTGTATTTAAATCTTGTTTTTTCTATTTATTTGTTGAATGACTTTGGCATGTTATTCAAGTTCATCAGACCTTTTTTCCTCTCATAAAAATGGAGAGGACAGAAATCCCATGTAAATTAGAGAAGTCCATGTAAAATTATTAGCCCAGTATCTCACACAAAGAAGGCACTCCAATAATGGAGCTATGAATAATAACAGAAATACCAGCAGTAGTAAAATTAAAAGTAGAAATGATAATAATGATAGTAGCTAATGTTCATACAGAGTTTACCACATGCCAGATACTCTGTGAAGCACTTTATATATATTTAGCTCCTTTGTCCTCATAAGAAAACAATGAGAGACTTTCCTTTACAAATGAAGAAACTGAGGCATCAGGAGGCTAAGTAACTTGTCCGAAGTCACTGGGATAATAAAGTGGTAGAGACAAGATTCTAAACCAGGGGTCAGCAAACTTTCACTGTAAAGAATCAGATAGTAAGTATTTTAGGGTTTGTGGGCCAGAGGATCTTTACCAGAGCTATACCACTCTGCCCTTGTATGGTGAAAGAAGCCACAAACAATACAGAAACAAATGAACATGACTGTGTTCCAATAAAACTTTATTGATGAACACCAAAATTCGAATTTTATTTTCACATGTTATGAAATACTATTGTTCTGATATTTTTTCTCAACCATCAGATTGTAGGCCATACAAAAATTGTCAGTGGGTGGATTTGGCCCATAGGCCATAATTTGCTGTTTTCTGTTCTAATCAAATAGTCTCAGAGTATGAGACACCTCCTGTCCTTGTCTAAGGGAGTTTAGCATGTTGACTGTCTAGCTACAGAATTTGCAATAATAGGAAGGTCCAGAAGAGACAGTGGGTTGTTCCCAGGTAGCTGAAGTCTCATTTTAAGGATAGAGATGCTATCTGGCTTTGAGAGATCTTTTAACAGACATGTTGGTTATGCAAAAGTAAGGTATAAATTCGATCAGAGAAGCATTAACTCCTTTGTGTAACACTGCAGTGTTCTCCTTGGGTTGGTGTGGTGTTTACTAAATTAAGATTTCTCCTGATCCCCATAGGGCCTCCTAGGTGCAGAAGTGGGCTTTGGGAGAAGCAAGAAGGAACAATATGCTGGGAGGGAAATGTCTTCTAAACCAGATTGGAACACATGTTTCTAAAATTAAGACTGAGACTAGATGGAGAAGCTTGATTAGTTCTTAGGGCAGAATTATGCCTGTTCTGTGCAGTTAAGAGTAGTTGGAGATGCTGGTAGCAGCCTGTCACCTCTCCCACCCACTTCCCTGACTCACTGACTGATCATTTCAACCATTGTTCTATGTATGAAAGCAGTCACTCTTTTCTTTCTAAGGTGGAAGAAAATAAAAACAACAACAGCAAAATTAAAATAAAATAAAATAATAAAATAAAATAATAAAGGAAATAACTAGAGAGAAGGAAAGCACTTTAAGTCATTCTGTCCACTAAGTTTTCTTCAGACCTGGTGTCAGGGCTTATGCTTAGGGATATACTTCAGGACAGGATTTGAACATATTTAGGTATGCATCCAAAGTACAGCTGAGATCATATTTAATATCCTTTTCTTTCTGAATTTCTTAGAGAAAGCCCCATTCCTTCAATTCAGAAAGAGAACATTTTATTTCACTTATTGCCCTAGAAGTTTTCCAGAGGGAAAAGTTGGTGCTTCAGTGGAAAACAGTGCATTATCTAGATCACACCTTTTAGGGCTCTGTGATTCTGACTCTAGGGTAGCTATGTTACAAATCTGTAAGTTATAGATAGCTGATAACAATGAAACATCATTGTTGTCTAGAGACAAGCAAATTCCATCCAGTGGTGATACAACTAACTTCTCTTCTCCACTGAGCAAGAGTTGGTTTTGCCCCCATTTGCACACTGCTTTCACTATGTCTGGTCTATAAATGCATGTGTCCTTTGGGTTCTCCTTTTACTGGTTGTAACATCTGAACAATTCCCTTAGTAAAGAGTTAAAATCCTTAACACATGGACATTTTATATCTATATAACAGTTTTTATTTTATTTTATTTTATTTTGAAAATTACCCTTTTATGCTTTCTAGTTTGCAGATTAGGAATCACTCTTGGCAAGGACCTCTGTCACCAGAGTCACCTACTAAGATGTAGATAAATAATGTGCTTGTCTTTCAAATTTCTACAGTCTAATCTCATCCCAGTACTTGTATTAAATTTTATGTTAACCCATTTCAGAGCTCTGGGGAATGGAGAATAACAGTGTCTTTCTGGATTGGGGAAATCTGTTTGAATAGCCCAGAGGCACTGTGTTCTGCATAACAGCATAAAGGCAGCAATTACAGCATTCCAACACCTTTCCTTCTCTATTACCTCCAGCTAATAAGCTTTGCAGAATCAAGGTTCGTTCTTCCCTAACATGTTGAAATAAATGTTCTCCTTATATGTTGTTCTGCCCACTCCTCTTAGAAATCGGCAGGTAAATACCATACCTGTTTTGGGCTTTTGCAGACCAAAATAATTGACCAAAGAAACAAAGTTTTAAAAAAGTGAAAACTGTACACTTCTATGAGAACATTAATGCAAACTGTTCTTTCTGCTTGACTGGCTAGAATGGAGCCCTATGTAGAAAGAGCATAACTCTATTACTTGATGATGGTTGCTTGTTATAATGCACTCTCTCTTGAAATAGGTTTAAGAAGCTAATAGAATTAGTTGATTATAATTAGGGTTGAGGGGACCAGCAGATGAGGTTGGCACAATAAACTATCTCATTGAGTGAGGCAGGCTCTGCCGGCTGCTTCTCTGGTCGTGCATTATGTTTACCTGGGCCTTGAGCTAGGCATCCCAATCCACAGCATCACAGCTCTTCTAAAAGTCATCCACTACATGCAATTTTCTGGAATATTATGTGAGTTACATTGTCCCGCTTTATTAGGGAATGGATCCCTAATGGATGGATTATTTCTAATCAATTAGTAAGCATAATGTGACAGCAATGTGCTTAAAGTTGCTGGCAGAGACAGAGAAGTATATGCATGACAGCATCTGGCCTCATAGAGCCAGCTGGAGAGAGAAAGCTAACCAACCTATCACAATTATTGAGAAAAAAATGATTATTTACCTGGGATACTGATTTTAAGTATAACAGCCATGCATAGAAGAATGGTAATGAAGAATTGCTTCAGAGAGAAATGAAATTTGAGCTAGACATTGCATGCTATGAAAGTTGGATATTCCAGGTAGAGGATACAGGGTGAACAAAAGCAGGAAGGTGGCAATAGCATGGCACATACAGAATTTGGAGGGAAGTGGATCTAATTGCTATGAAGAATGCAGTTAATGGAGTAGTAGGAAGTAAGTTTGAGTTAGAGAGGGAGGGAATGGGGATCTCAGATGATAAGGAGGGATGGACAGTGGAGTCCTGGACTTGGTACAAAAGCCAATCAAGGTCATTTTGGGATTGGAAGTGGCAACAACATAAGGAAAGGGTAACTTACACAAGAAGGGCTGAAAGGTAAAGTCCATAAAGGTAGTAAACAAGGTAAGCAGTGACTAGAGCCTTGTCTGGGGATAGCATCACTGGAATAAAAGAATAGAAAATCTATGAATCATTGAACATATCAAAAACTAATGATGTACTATACCTTGACTAATTGAATTTAAATTAAAAAAAAGAATAGAAAATCTAATACATATTTTAAGGAACTAACAATAAGACTTTAATTCAATAGGATAAACATTTATTATATAAACCTATGTAAAAGGCACTATGAAAAGCATTGCAGGAAACCTTAAGAGGAACAAGGCTATGTTTTATGAATTTAAAATCTGGAATTTGAGTTACAGGTATGTAGCAGTGAGTACTAAATGAGACAGTTCCATACATGCTTCTCAAAAAAGTATTTAAGGTATTCAGAGAGGGTAAGTGTTTATTTTATCTAAGGGAATTTTGGCAGGGTTTCATGAAGACTCACTAGGACTATGAAAAATAGAGATCAAGAAAAGCTAGAAACATTATGGGCATGGCACACTTGGAAAATGGAGACAGAATTGGAATTTAGGGTATAAGACTGGTTCAGGGAGGAGGATTGGTGGGCATATAGATAAGAAATGTGGGAGGTACAAAATTATGAAAGATCTAAATTGTAGGAGAAAATTTAGACTTTATGAGGAAGACAATGGGGGAGTCATAAAAGTTTTTTGACCAGAGAAATTTTTGGGGGGGAGCAGAGAAATTAATTGATCAAATCTATCCATGATAAAAATAACTCTGAGCATGCATTGAAGATGGATTGTGGGAAAGAATTGGAGGAGAGATTGATGATGAAGAGGTCACTTGTAGTAAGATTCACTGGGGGTTGTAAACATGAGAGGCTATGGACCCTGAGAAACAAACTGAGGGTTCTAGAGGGGAGGAGGGTGGGGGATGGGTTACCCTGGTGATGGGTATTAAAGAGGGCATGTATTGAATGGAGCACTGGGTGTTATACGCAAACAATGAATCCATGGAACACTACATCAAAAACTAATGATATAATGTATGGTGATCAACATAACATAATAAAATAAAATTTAAAAAAATATTCACAATAAAATAAACAATTTAAGAATCCCTGCAGAGGTAGACTTTTAAAAGCCTAAGTATTAATTGGACATAAAATTGAGTGGCAAGGAGGCATCCATCTAACTAAGATTTCTTGTTTGTGTAAGCGAGTGGGTGGTATCATCTGGGACTGGAATGTGGAATATGGAACTAAAGTAGCTTTGGGAAGTATGATAACAAATATTCTATTGTGGGCATACTGAGTTTGAGGTGCTGATAGGTCATTGTTATGGAAATGTCTAAAATACTTGCTTGGAAAAGTCAAAGCTGTAGATGTAGAATGAGTTTCATCCACAGAAGTGTCAGCATTGAATCTCTGGCATTTAATGAGTTTACTTCAGAATAAGAATGTAGAAGACATGGGCTAAGGATTGTACCTTAGCCTATGGAATAATAGCATTTAATAGACAAAAAAGAGAGAGGCCATTGAAAGAGTTAAGAATTAAAGAGAGAACGAAGGGTAGTGGTATTATTAAGGCCAGATGTTGACAAGCTTTCTAGTTGAAGAGGTTGGTCATATATACTGAAAAATATCACTGGATTTAGCAATCAGGAAACCCATGATGATGTTAGTGGAGTAGAGTCCTAAGTAAACTTGTGAAGGTGAAAATCAAGTTGTGCCAAGTGACAAAATTGGAAAGCAAAGCAAGAAAGTCATTGAGGGATCAATTATTCTTTGAAATGTTTAGCATTGAAAAGGAGAAAGGGGACCATGCTAACTTGTGGAGGCAATAGAGTTGGCAAGAAGAACTCAGAATAACTTCATACGAAGTTACGAAGGAGCAGAAAATGGAAAGGCGAGATTGAAGATAAAGAAGGGATGTGAGGATAATTGATGGAGAAATAGGTAAGAATACTATCAAAGCAATCTTGAGGGGTTATTTTTCTTCTTAGACATTGTTAGACTAAGCTCATTTGTTTTTGTAACAAGGTTATTGGTCTCTTGGATGAAGTTACATAAATTGTGTACAGGGAGCAAGAGCTGTGTGCTGCCTGTGACTCACAGTTTAAACCCAATTAATTCAGTTTTATATTTTCTGAATTAACCTCATTGCCTCAGACTTGGCTTCTCTCCCTCAAATAACAGTCTACTGGGCAGTCTATTAGACTGTATGGTTGGATTTCAATTTTATTTTAATACCCAAAACCGCCTCTGAGGTCACCTTGAACTGCATAGTCTTCAAGTCAGCTAATTCCCTCTCTACCCCTTTTCCCAGTAAAGATCTCCATGAACATGCTCAAGGCCAGGTTTGTCTTGGAGGTAATTGTAGAGCTTAAGAGTTGATGTTGAAAGGACTGAGAATTAGAGATTTCACACATAAGCTGGATGATCCTTGGGCAAGAATCCCTCCAACTCTGAAATACTGGAGTTCTTTTGGGAAAGAGATCTGATTAGAGGAAGAGTTGGTCTTCAGTTCTGCTGAGACTGATTTGATCGTGGAACATCCAAGTATAGATGTTTTGGAAATATGGCATCGGGGCCATAAGAAGCCTCTAATTTCTTTTCTATTAATAAAAATTACCCTATTAGACACCCCTAAAATTAATTCATAAATATATATACATACATACAAATATGACCTGTGGGCAGACATCCTCCCTCCCTCTCTCCCTTCTCTCCTTCTCTCTTATATATATATCCACACATATGAAATATGGAGGGAGATGTGAATGGAACTAAGGACAATATATGAATACCTAGGTATTTATATATATATGTGCATATATGTATGTATATAGGTTGGTATATATTATCTTCTTTAAGGTCTTATTTTCATATCTATTCATCCCATTTGTATGTGACCAAATTAGTTTAAGCTTCTAAAGTGTAGGCATTGTGTGTTTGCATAATTCCCTCTGAGCAAAGAGTATTGTGTTCAGTTAATTATTTCTGGTGATGGTGATGAGTTGTTTCCAAAACAATTTCATGTAAGCTCAGTCTTACTGTACTTGATTTAAATGTATAAGTTCTTCAATAGGCCACAGCTTCCCCCTGAGAGGTGTACGGCCTACGTCATCTACAACAGGCAGGCTGAAGCAGAACCTCTTAGAAGGTGGTGGGAGGTGCTTAGATTACCATATAAGACATAACTTTTCATCACCAGGGGATTTCATTTTATTTATTTATTTTATTGTTTCTTAAATTTTTATTTAAATTCCAGTTAATTAACATACAGTGTGTTTCAGGTGTACAATATAGTGATTCAACACTTCTATACAACATCCGGTGCTCATCACAACAAATGCACTCCCTAATCCCCATCACCTATTTTACCCACCCACCCCCCCAACTCCTCATCTTCATTTAAAATGAAGGGGTCTTCATTTTAAAATAACCCAAGTGTAATAAAACCCTTTGGCATTTTATTGCCTTCGTTGCCACTTATTGCCATGAGGAAGATTCACTCCAACAAAGGACTGTGGAGAGTTGACTGAAATGGAGCTAAATCATAGGGTAAACTAAAGGTTTTCTATTTGTACAACTGTTGAATTAGTACATCTAAGAGGTTTCAGGGTAGGCAAAAAGCATCAAACCGGGAAACAGAAAATCTCCCCAGGCGGGTTTTGTTAGCAGAAAAAGGTACCATTTACTCTAGTGAAAGGTCTTGTCTCTAAGGAGCAACTTGACCATCTTTCCCCAAAGACCAAGTGGAATTTATAGACTAAGCAGACAAAATAAGAATTTAGAAATGGCATTGCCACCACATGCCTGCTGTTTATTGACTTGATTTTTAGCTTTGAGCAAGTTGTTTAACCTCACTGTGTGTTCAGTTCCTCATCTGGAAACAAAAAAGAACTAAAAATACTCTCCTCACTGGGGAGTTATGTGGATTAACTAATTAATGATTGAAAATTTCTATATAAATGCTAAGTAGTTTTCCTATTCTTGCAGCAGGAGACTACTACGTGTGCTGGGTGATGCTGCATGTGTCCTTTTGTTACTCAGTCCTCCCTGGGTGACTACCTGTTGATGCCCTCGCCTGGGCCACTGGCTGGCCCTTAGACTATCAGGACAGGGCGACACTACTTGTAGCCTTGGGAGCAATGTTGTGAAACTCAGGCCTCTTGACAATGCTTCCAAACTTCTCCACTTTCAGAAAGCACAGCTATGCCTCTGACCAGGACTGCCACAGAGAAGAGTCCACTAGAACATCATCAGCATTGTATCCATCCCCAGACACCTTCACTCCTCTGAGAAAATAACCACAAAATAGGCTGGTTTGTTACCTGTTTCCAAATACATGATTGTTGTGTGTACAGTACACACACACACACACACACACACAGACTTCCCACACCTGGCAATACTTGTATGTGCAAGTTGGCACCTTATAACTTATAGAAACAGTTACATGTACTTATGAGGGAAGCCATAGAATAGTTAATCCAAAAGGCCAGAAACTCCTAACACTATTAACATTTAGATTGGGGAGGTATTACATGATTCTTTTAGTAATTTATGTTTTGCTTGCACTACTGTTAAAATTTGCTTGCTTTCCTTGAGTACATATTAGTCATCAGGTCGGTAGCCTTCCTTTTTCAAGTCTGTGCTCAATCTATTTTCCTTGCTTCAAACACTTTCCTCACTCTTTTCCCCTCCTCTCATTTACCTTATTCTTTCTTGGAGATCTAGCTCAAGTATTTCTTCTAGAATCCCATCCCTGACTCACAGACTTCAGTATTTCCCACGTTCATGTTGCTTTAACACTGAGTCCTGTTCATTTGGTTTTTAATATCTTCCACCTTATATTGCTATTTGCCTTTTGAAAATGTATCCCAGATGTTAACAAGGGTCTCTTGGCAGTTTTAGAGCTAAATAGCATCAATTTTAAACTCCATTTAACACCTAGTGGAAATTCAGGATTTCCTCAAAGTCCTTTAGAGGTTACATTTTATATGGACTATGGGTTTATACCCCTTGTGAAATATTTCAGGTTGTAGATCATCTTATTGCCTCAGAGTACTGTCTTTGTTCTGTCTTGGGTGCACCTAAATATAAAATTCAATTCCTTCTCAATTTCCAGAGTCTTCCTTACTCAATGAAAACATTCATAAGTGGTAGCCATTACTGACAAACTGAGGAAAATGGAGGGGGGGGGTACCCATTTCATGGCAACACAAAAAGCTTCAGATAGCACATGGGAGATCCCAGTTCCTCAGCAGCTTCCCCCCCAACTAGGAAATTTTATTGACTGGGTTGTGTCCCCAGTCTCATACCCTTTTCCTGGGACCTCTCGTCCCCCTGCCACTCCTTTCTCCCCTTCCTTTTCACAGCAGAACAAACTTTCTCTCACTTTCTCAAGCAGAGTATCTAAGCCATCATTTTTGTTTTTTGTCTCCTGAATATTTCTGCCACCAGAGTCTTACTTTCTCTCCCAAAATATCAAGACGTTTTCATCTCAAAGATAGTTCCTTTCCAAAGGAAATTTCATGCCAGCAGTTATTCCACATCCACTACCTGTGACCTCCTCACCCCACCTCCATCTAATTACATTATCAGCTCTTCTAGGCCAGACCACTTCCTATTTTTATATTTGTAATTCTCAGTACAGCCTAGGGTCAGTTAAGGCTGATAGATGACAGTGATGTCTACTGGATACAAAGTCCTTTGCTTAGTATTGTGGGGAATACAGAGGTGAATCTGATTCTGTGCTCCAGAAGCTCATGTTCTAATATAAGAGTTAAGAATTTAGGCATGATGATGATGATGATGATGATGATGATGATGATGATGATATTGGTGGCCATATCAAGAGAATCAAGGAAATGGGAAAGGAACTATGTTCTGTCACGTTGGGAAGTATTGACAGTTGCCTTGGCTAGACAAACCATTACATGAATATTTGCACATGGATAATTAGGAGTAAATTGTACTTGGTAGTAGATCTGTAGAGTTGTCTTCACAGGCCAGGATTTCACATAAGGAAAATCTGTTGGTCAAATATTAGTTAAGCAATTGGTTATTTTTGTTAAAGTTTAACATTTTCTATCATTTAAAAATATTACATTTTATATCTATATTTTAAAAATTATTTTAAATTTAGACATACTATTCAATGTTAAGATTATAAGCTCCAAAGTCACCCAGGTGGCTCAGTCGGTTAAGCATCTGCTTTCAGCTCAGGTCATGATCCCAGGGTCTTGGGATCGAGACTCACGTCCAACTCCCTGGTCAGCTGGGCATCTGCTTCGCACTCTCCCTCCGCTTGCTGCTCCTCCCGCTTGTACTTTCTCTTTCTCTCTGTCAAATAAATAAATAAATAAAATCTTAAAAGATTATAAACTCCTAAGTATCACTCTGTTTAAGAAATAAAACCTTAATGATACAGTTGAAGTCCTCTGGGTGCCTGTCCTTCATCCTAATCTCATTTCTATCAGAGAGAACTAATCTGGGACACTTTAATTTCTTAACTGTGCTTTCCCAGGTCACACTATAGTAAAAACTTGTACTAGGCCTTCCTGGAGGCGACTTGTGGTCACAAATTCTCAGAGCTTTCATTTAGCCCCTATTACCCTGGCCAAGATGGATTCTTAGTTTGTTTTCTTTTATCAGTGGGCAGATTTTTTTACAAGTCCACCCTTCTTTTGAGGGTGGGACCCTTCATGGGTTCTGGCTTTGTAATGAGTTGCCCATGCCAATTTTCTGCCATGTGTGGGCTGGAATCCTGCCTTATCTCCTGGGACTGATGGGGCCATTAGAATGTAAGCCTCCTGGTTACTTACCCTATCCATTCCTGGCTCCCTTTCTCCCTCCACAGGGAGGCAGAAGCTTTGTTTTTTGTTTATTTCTGATTTCTAGCTCCTTGTTCATTTCTGGCCTCTGGTAATTTCCTTTTCTTTCTTATGAGCTTAGCTCTGCATTTAAAAGGATGCTTGTATTTTTATTCAGGGTTTTTAAGTCTCCCATATTGTCAAAAATATAAGTGTCCATGTAGTCATAAAGTGGTCTACTTTATGACTCCCAAGAGGAACAAGTTTGTTTGCCATTGTACTTCTATCATTTACCAAGTTGGAGCCACCAGCTACATCAAGCACTTTCCCACTTTGCTGTTTTCTCTATCTAGAACGCTATTTCCCAGAAATTGGCTTATGATATTTTAGGTTTCAGTTTAAATGGTTTTTCAACACAGAGGCTTTTGATGATCACTCTATCCAAAGTGGTCTATCAATGAGGTATCCTTATCCACTTATTTTACAATACATTCCCTTATTTCAAAGTATTTTCTCATTTTTTCTATTTATTCATTTAATATCATTTCCACCTTCCATAATAAGGTCTTTGAAAGCAGGCACTTGACTGTCTGATTTACTATGGTATAACATATATGCCTGGAACAGCAATTAGTACACAGAAGGTTTTCAATAAATATTTATTATCTTGTTACTGCATGCATTCTTTCATTATGTATAGGTCACATAAGATTTAGCTATGGAAGATTTCATATTTTATTCTGTGTTTTAAAAAATCTTTTTGGAAGGTAGAATTTTGGAACAATTCTAGATTGTCAAGCAACCCAGCAACAAGACAAGCAAGTAGAATCATACTGAGTGAATGAATGAATGAATGAATGAGTAAAAGAATTCTTACTTAAGTAAAGAATTCTGCCATATACTATTTTATGGTGGTTAATATGCTTAATTCGGCGTCTTCCTTGTAAAAGTAATTTGGCACCATTGTAGATGATCAAGCACTAATAACTATAGGGCAGAAACATTTGGCATCTTCTCAGAAAGTGAAGCTCTGAAGGGCAATGAAGTAGAAAATCTATGAATGAAGGAGAAAACATTTCAGGTACATTAAACATGGAAGTCAAACATGAAAGAGAAAAAAATAAAGGTCATGAGAAAGGGTTGAGAATCATTGACTTTCCAGTTTGTCAATTCATTCAATAGGCATTTTTGAGTACCTGTAATATGTGCCAGCCCTGGGGGTCAGCATGATAAAGACATGCATAGGCATTTATTTCAACATGATCTTACCCTTGAACCACAGTGGTTCCACCTAGACTGCATATTAGAATTGCCTGGCGACTTTAGAAAATCTTCATGCCCAGGCTGAATTTCAGATTAACTAAATCAGAATCAGAATTGGGTGGGGCCTGAGCATCAATATTTTTTATAGTTCCCCAGGGGATTTCACAGTGCAGCCAAAGTGAAGAGTTACTGCTCTACTCTACCACATTCCTACCAAATGATCATCTACCCTGAGCTTAGATGATTCTGTGCCTGAAGCTTCGAGAAGAGAGGGATTGCCATTTGCAATGACATGGACAGAACTAGAGGGTATTATGCTAAGCAAAATAGGTCAGTCAGAGAAAGACAAATACCATATGATTTCACTCATATGTGGCATTTAAGAAACAAAACAGATGAACATAGGGGAAGGGAAGGAAAAATAAAATAAGATGAAAACAGAGAGGGAGACAAACCATAAGAGATGCTGAACTTTAGGAAACAAACAAGGTTGCTGGAGGAGAAGTGGGTGGGAGGATGGGGTAATTGGGTGATGGACATTAAAGAGGGTACCTGATGTAATGAACACTGGGTGTTATATTCAACTGATGAATCACTAAATTCTACCCCAGTAACTAATAATACAGTATATGTTAACTAAATTGAATTTAAATAAAGAATAGAAAAGAAAAATTGAGAAAAGAAAAGAGGCATTTTACCTATTTCTTTGCACTATTATGTTCCCAACATTGAGTACAGAGCCTGAGAAATGGCGAGCACTAAACAATTATTGATTGAATGAGTGGACATCTCAATGCATTCCAAAAGCAATATGTGCAACATGGAGAGTACTGATCAATAAAAAGACTTTCTGCATTATTAGAGAGGTATGTTGTCCTCAGTTCTGATTTCCATATAAAGGTAGTTTTCCCAAACATATCCCTGGACTCTCATCCCCATCTACTGAGGAGGCAGATCGTTTCTCTGATTGATACATTTGGGCAGAATAAATGCGAATGATTGATTCAGCCTTGACTTTCCTCCTCTTAGAGGTGAGAATTGGGAACACAGAAATATATGTTCCTCCTTTCTATGGGAGCACCGCCCTTGTAAGGATGCCTCCCCATCTAATGTTCTCTGGGACAAGAAATCTGCCTAATTCTGAAGTTAGCTTTCACACTAAGAGCATCCTTCCAGTTGAACTCCATCATTAATAAGGATAATACTTTGATCTTTATCTGCCATTTCTTCATTGTTGTTCTCAAAAACCTCAGGACTCAAGTAGGAAAGGAGGGTGCTATTTATTATAGGCCCTATC
Organism: Mirounga angustirostris; assembly: GCF_029215605.1. Classification (NCBI taxonomy): domain Eukaryota; kingdom Metazoa; phylum Chordata; class Mammalia; order Carnivora; family Phocidae; genus Mirounga; species Mirounga angustirostris. Next base: position 33,878,879 of record NW_026991723.1, read on the forward strand.
AAAATTTCAAATATAAACTGATCTGCCATTGAACACATCATAATCTCTGGTGTTCATGATATATTTTGGACATAAAAGAAAAAATGCACTTCCACCTGACAGCCTCTTGAATATTTAATGATATGGCTGCCATTCCCACCCCTCTTGAGCTTTTTTTTTTTTTTTTCTTTATAAAGGTATATTATTCCAGTTATTTCAGATCCTTCAATAACATTTTTTGGGGTGCCTCACAATCTAATATCCTCATGAGGCATTATGCTTTATGTCTATTCTTCAACTGTGATGCCCAGAAATTAATCCAAGTCTTCCTTCAATATATGGAAAGAGAAAGAAATTTTTATTTATTCTTGAGTAAGTTTGCTTTTTTAAAAGGCCAGATTGGAAAAACCAACTATGTACATCTCCATTTTTTTGTGTCTGTATGTTTGTATGCTTGTTTATTTTCCTAAATAAAATGTAAAAGATCAAGCTATTGTCCTGTATAATCGATGATTCAAAAATGTTTTTTCCATTGTAAATTGAAGGCATTCATTCAACTCAACTTGAAGAAATAAAAACATGAGAAATTTTATCAGATCAACATTCACTTGAAACAGATTGAAACTAAAACTATAAAAATATGTTTGCAGGCTCTAGGGGCACCTGGGTGGCTCAGTCGGTTAAGCAGCTGCCTTCGGCTCAGGTCATGATCCCAGAGTCCTGGGATCGAGCCCCACATCGGGCTCCCTGCTCAGTGGAGAGCCTGCTTCTCCCTCTCCCTCTGCCTGCCTCTCTGCCTACTTGTGCTCTCTCTCTCTGTCAAATAAATAAATAAAATCTTTAAAAAAATATGTTTGCAGGCTCTTAATACTTTTTAAAGTAGATAAATGATAAATGACAGATAGATGATAGATAGGTAGATAGATGATAGATAGATGATAGATATACTTAGCTATGTTACCTCCAATGCTATCCATACATATCCTTCCATAAAAAATAAAATATAAATTTATTCAGGTAGAAATATAAGCAGGTCCAACTATATGAGACTAGTGAATAGAAGCAGAAGAATAAAATAACTCAAGATTTATCTTAGAAAGAATACAGAAACCAAAAACATGGGCAAATGCTAATAGCCTGCAGCAAAAGATCACAAACAGGTGAGTCTGTCTACTTACTTCATGAACACTTATCAGTGTGAGCCCACAGTTTTGACAGTAGTGCCTGATTAGAATGAAAAAAGATTAACAGAGGCCAAAAAATAAATAAATAAATAAGGAGCTGATACTATACTATTATTTCATGAGTCATGGGGAAGAACTCAAGGAGGAAATATAGTGAAGTGGTGCAAACTAAATCTTCCTATTCATGCGTGTCCCTTTCTATACCTAAAGATGGCTGAAATTTGGCAAACAAAATTATCTTGCTGAAATATACAGCAATTTCCCAACACTGGAATTCAATATAGCCCAACAGAGTGACAAACTGTAGGCCCAGAGAGAAATATTGCTGAGTCCAGCCATGAAATTTCACACAGGAAAGGAATTCACATCTGTTGTTAAATGACAATAAACCAGAAAGATAGAAGATTGATTCAGGAGGCTCTGCAAATGTTATAGCTGTTAAAGTACATGGAGACTTAAAGGCATTCCCCTCTCTAAGTGTAGACATCAGGCTAGTAATCCATTCAGCAGGAAAACAAGCTAACAAGCAGTTTATGCTATCTGAATTGTGTTTTCTAAACATAAAGGGGTGAAGATTGTCGTGGTGGTTCACTTTGAAAGATTCAGAATCTGTTTCCATAAACATCTTTGAGTGCTCTGTGCCAGGACCTATGCAAGGTGTTTGACATCTCTTACCCTACTTGTTATTCACTGTGAGCAATTCTGAAAATATCTGCAAATAAGATGGTTCTTTTAAATGATGCAGGCAAGATAGAGAACACACATGTCATAGTAAGCATTAACATGAATAAAATATTATAGGTAATAACGAAATGAAACCCACATTAAACAAATATATGGTGAAACGTACTTTGGAATAATGATACAATTTTGAACCAATTAAAGTAAAAATGAAAGTAATGAACTAAATTTCTTTTCCCTCCTGCTTCTACATTCTCTTTATTTTTTTCCCACTTCTTTCTTGCCAATCTTCCAAGTTTCTGCCAAGGTTTTTTTTTTTTTTTTTTTTTTTTTCCCCAGAAAGCCCTTTGAAGGATAAGATCCTAGCATCCAATAATAGATTAGTTATGAGAAGGAAAATACGCAATAGATAACACATCAAGTTCACTCCTGAGTCGATAAAGTAAACTTCTCTTTCAGAAAAGAGCAGGAATGATAGACCAAGAACTCATGAGGAAGCAGGGAGAAAACAGAAAGGCAGGAGGAAACAAATATCTCATGCTTGCTTTGTTCTTTTCCATAGTGCTGTGTGCCCGTCTCATTATTTTTTTCCTTTTAAAACCTTATATTCTTCCCAATTCTCTTAATTTGTTAAAGTAGAAGCTCTTCATAGACTCAACTTACCTGATGTATACAAATTGCAAAGACATACCTTTACAGTTACAGTTGCAACACATAACTATGCAAATATATCTTCTCTATCACTTATTCTGAAGTGCCTAAAATTAAAACCAATAAAAGAGGTCATCTATATAGTAAAATATTAGGTAGTTATTAATTAAAATAAAAACATATACTCTTGCCACATGACTACAATACATTGTCAAGGTAAAAATACAGATACAAAACAGTATGTAAAATATGATCTTATTTTTATGCATATGTTTTTTATTTAAGTGTGTAATTTTTATAACTAAAAATAATTGGGAAGGATATACATGAAAATGCAGTGATTATATCTGAGTGGTAGGTGTCTGGACAATTTAAATTTTCTTCCTAATACTTTTCTGAATTATTCAGGGTTTTTTTAAGGTTTATGACATATACATTTTGAAACACAAAAAAATTGGACAAAATCAGAAGTAAGTGGCTGAGCTGGGACTTGAACCCAGGCATGCTGTTCTGAAGCCCCTGGTATATTCCATTATAATACAGGTGCCTCCAATCTAACCACAAACATGATAAGGAGGAAAAAAAAACCAAATGTAACAACAATAGAAGGTTGGAGAAAGAAGGGATAGAAATGAGGAAATGAAGGAAAGAAGTCTAACAACAGAAACCCAAAATAAATTCTTTAGTCTTTTGCAAGTCTCTCTTTTGTTATTGTAACTAGCCAAAAATAAAAGTAATGCCCAAACTGAGATAATAGATTTATTATTTTTTATCTCTTTATGTATTTACCTATCTATTATTTATTACAATTATCTAGTAATGACAGCTATTACTTATGCACTGTCTAAATTGTTACAAAACATGCCTCTGTGGTATAATATGATGAGATGATGCAAACATAGAGGTATGTGTGTGTGTGTGTGTTTAACATACAGGAAAGCACATATAGCTAGAGTAGTTATCAGAAAAGAAATATCACAGATTATCCTGAAATAAATACTTTTTGCTCACATCTCTGAAAACAATCTTTAAATACATTTCATACACACATTTTCTTTCCTTCAGAATCAGAGAGAACAGACTCACACCGAGGGTATTATACCAGACTTCCTGAATATATATATTTTTCCCCTAAAATGATTTTTATACAGATTAAATTTTTTTTAAGATTTTATTTATTTGTCAGAGAGAGAGAGTGCACAAGCAGGGGGAGTGGCAGGCAAAGGGAGAAGCAGGCTCCCTGCTGAACAAGGGACTCACTACCAGGGCCCTGGAATCATGACCTGAGCCAAAGACAGACACATAACCAATTGAGCCATCCTAATTCTTATACAGACTAAAGTCAGAGATCAACCGAGCAAAATGTATCCGTATAGATTTTGAAGATAGTCACAACTTGGAAAATTTATTAAAATGTATTAAATATTTCTAGTGTGGCTTTTAAAAATGGAGTTAAATTTACTTGCACACATACAATGGTATTAAAATGATCACAAACCACTTCCGTTTTCCTTCCTACACATGTATTTGTTCTATGATGTCTTCAGGTCTATTTTCTTTCCAGTCATCCTCAGATGCTCCTACATTATACTTCCTAAGCTGTTTCAAGTCAGAGCCCATGGAACTGTTCAGTGGAGCTCTATTTCCCTGTTGGCAAAATGTGCTTGGCTTCAACAATTTCAAAAGGTTGTCAACTAAAGGGAGGCCAACTAATATCTTTTGGTTAGAACATGAAATTCTCAGTGTTATTATAACAAAAATATGTATCTTCCTTCTAATACAAGGAATTATAGATTACAATAGAATTCTATTCAGCAAGTAGCTTATTGAGTATCAATAACTATATGGTGAATAAAAACACAAAGCCGTTTTTAATGTAACTGGAATATAGCAAATCTGGAGTCTAAAGATAATTTTATTATTTTATTATTTTATTATTAGATAATTTAATTTTCCAAGTTTTTACCTATTGGTATGTCAATTTTGACCAGATAAATAACATGTAGACAGTGTAACATCTCCAAGCCAGGTGTTCAAAAGAAGCTATATGAGATATTCAGGAAGACTTTATTAGAAAAGTGGGTACTTTTTACATCTTCATTGCTTAATTCTCATTTTTATAATATTTTATAAAGTTTAGAATATATTCACATATATCTTAGATATGCATTATATATTTATATTTACAAGAATATCAATATATTTGGGTTGTGTGTTCAAGCGTGTTCAAGTATGTAAACCATTGCTCTAAGAAATAAGACCCATGCACAGAAGAAGAAAAGAAATAGTTTAGCCACACTGGTCCAATAGGCTTCAAGTAGTAGAAAAATTATTTGGGAAATGAAACTAAAAAGTCACCTGAAAGAAAAGCTCTATCAATGCAGGACAGAAATTTTCCCAAAATAGCTGAATGAAGGAAATGGTAAATTACAATACTAATAAAACTTTTAAAATTCAGGCTAGGCGGTCAGCAAGCTAACTGATTGGCCTACTTTTCTATTTAGAGCAGTTCAAAATCCTTCATCTAATAAAAATAGAATTGTAAGAAAACTGGTTACAGATTTTTGAAAAGGAAGTTACAATATGTTTGGTTAATTGTTTTGCTTTGCTGCATTGACTGAGAAATCACTATAGACATTGCAACAAATTTTAAAATTCCAGGAAGGTCCTTGTAGACGTTAATACTACCTCACAATTATGGCTGTGTTCAATGGTGTCCCCCCTCCACTTGCCTAAAAGAGTAACTATCTCTCCAAAAGGCAAATTTCATATGAGAAAAGTAGAGGATGCAGTGGGGAAAGGGGTTGTGGGGTTTGGGGTGGGGGAAGCAACATCCTGCAAGAACAACCAGATTAAGCAGGAATGTCACTTTGATCATATTAAGAGGCTAGAGAAGAAAGGAAGAGGACCAGGGTCATTGTGAAGTGGGCTTTGGGCATCAGGAAACTAAGGATGGGTTTTCACTTCCAAGTCAAATAATCCAGGAAATAGCAAAATCAGAAAAGGCAGAAAGTTTGCTTGTGAAGTATAAAGTCCTGCAGATGGAGAATGCTAAGGCAGACCAGCTAACTGGTCAAGGACCTAGCAAGATGGAAGGGCCAGTCACTCTATTAGAAATATAGATGTAAAATATTTCATTAGAAACCCAGGCATTAACAGCATCTGGAAACGCTCCAATATAGAAGGGATGCACCAAACTGACTGGCGTTGGTGAAGCTGAAAAGTCAAATTCTACACTCACATGCTGGCATGCATTTTCTCTTTAAGTCAATGTCTTAGGCTTTAACAGCTGAAACCAAGTCATTTTAAAAATACAATAAAAGCTGGAGCTATAAAGACTGTGGAAACTTACTTAACAGCATGAGCTAAAGATAACCAGGAATTTGCCACTGGGAACTATTTAATGCTTTTGATGGAGCTGCAGCATATAGGGCCTAAGGTAATTGATGTACAGAAAGAACAAGCTAATAAATACTAGTTCTAGAATTTCTATGATTTAAGGGGTATGGGAGTGTTAAGTTGATGGATAAGTCCCACAATGCTTTTCTTTTATAAGGTCTGCTAAGCCTAGTTGGCAATCATATTTCAAATCCATTCATAAGGTCCCTATAGAAGAATAAAAAGCAAGTTCATGTGTCTGGATACTCACCAAAAAATAGAACAAAGGTTGTGTATACATGCTCAACATTAAGAAATGTGTTAAACTAAAATTCTGGTGAATCCATTTAGCATGTTTTTTCCTTCCCATAAAGGTAGACTGTTTCTAACCTGAAGCTTTAAAATGGCCTTTAATAAATTCTAATAGAAACTGAATAACAAAAGGGAGGCCCTTGGACAGGGAATAGGGAAATAAAGATGGAAGTTCCTAATCTTTCTGGACCCTGTTTTTTCTTATTTTGTTTTTTGTGTTCGTTTATTTATTTATTTATTTTAATTTGATTACTATTATTTTTTTTAACGAGGAAGTTAAGATAGGTTTGAACATGTTATAATCCTGAAATTGAGGGCATAAACTCACTAACAGAAAACCACCCCTAAATCAGATCAGCACTGCACTGGTTAGCTATTTCTACATAACAAACTACCTTAAAACTCAGTGGCTTAAAGCAATAACCCTTTATTATTTCTGATTCTAGAAGTCAGCAAGGATGTGCTGCTGATCTGAGCTGGGTGCAGCGTCACGGCTGGGCTGCTTGTGTTTGCAGTCAGGTGGCAGGTCAGCTGGAGACCGGGGCCTCCAGGATGGTTTTTCACATTCCAGAGGCTGTCTCAGGCTGTATCTCAGCATGGTGGCAAGTTCAGTGAGAAAACTAGAGTGGGAGGCTCAATGTCTCTTGAAGCTTAGACTGGGAACTGGCCCATCATGACTTCTGCCACATTTTATGGATCAAAGAAAGTCAAGGCCTTGACTCAATCTGGACTTAAATCATAACTGAGATTCAGAGGTAGAAGAAATGAGTCCCTGTGGGAGTGGCAGCAAAGTCTTTAACAGGAGATGTGGATACAGGGAGGGTGGAAAATGGAAGCATTTTTGCAATCAATCTACTAAAGAAACAATGAAGACCTGTAAACCTAGTCTATATATTATTATATTAGCATTTTATAACAAGACATTCTCTTGTCTTAAACTTATCTAGGCACAATGGGCAGCTAATGATTAAAGACATAATTAATCATTACCGACCTATATTGCTTGGATTTGAGACTTGGCTTTAAAATTTAATATCTGTATAATCTTGGGAAAATGTCTTTTCTCCCAGTGCCTAAATAGTCTCATCTATACAATAGGAATGATAACAGTACCTTTATCAAAATGTTGGTGGGAGGATTAACTAATGTCTAGAACCTGGCACACAGTTATTTAATAAATGTATGGTATTTTGTCATTAATGTTGATAGGAAAATATTAACAGAGATACAAACTACAAGAATGGGGAAATCCAGTGGATTTGTAGCAGGGCTTGCAAGTGATCAGGCTAAGCATCAATAATGTGTGAAGTAAAATATAGTATCAGGCACATACCTTCTATGTAGCATAGGTTTTAAGTATCTCTAAATTATTTTACTGGAATCTCATTGAATTCTTCTAACAATAAATCAGCAAAGTATATAAATGCTCTGTACTTACTTCACTTAAAAAAAATGGGATTCTGAATTCATTTTAGTGCATTTTAAAGAAAGGCTTTTATCAAAGCAATCTATAAGTATAGCAGCACTTTCCAGACAGGACCAGAGGGAAATATTCTAAATCAAGTCTTTCATGGAATCAGAGAGAAATGTTCCTTTTCCTTCTTTCCCCAAATCTCACTTTCAGTTCTTTCACCCAATACCCAGTAAAGCCATATAGGAACCAGATCAAAAGTCCTGCAATCTCAAGTTCATGTATCATAAAAAGAACATATTCTCCCCATCGGTAGAAAAAGGAGGCAAAGCCAACCTTCTAACTACAGATCACAGCTAAAGAGTATGTATCAAGCACCTATCACTTGAAAGAAGGATGGCAGAGCTTCTCTGAGATGAGAATAAAGGAGAAATCTGGAAAAAGAAGAATGCCAACTCACCAGAGAAACCAATTATGCTTCCAAACAGCCAAAACATAAGCATATGCCTGTGTGCCCAGGGCTTAAAAGAAATCAGAGAGTCTTGAAAGAAAATCAGACTTTGGATCTAAAGGAAATCATCTTCTTTGTATATCCTGTGCGCAGTTTTTTTTTTTTTTTTAAATCTCAATAGAATTTGCATGAACCATTTCAATTCATTCTCCTTGAACAGATACAGCATATTTACCAGCATGCTGACATTTTAGTGGAAGAAGAGGAATTTGATATATGCCTTTTGGTCTCCTTCAGTAGAACAGACCACTGTCACAAACTTTGCTTTTGAGCTTCAGGGAGAAAGAAGTTAATACTTATTGAGCACTTGATATGCGCAAGAAACTGCCAAATGTTTTCACATATGGTCTGTCACTTAACTCTCACCACTATCCTACAAGGTATTAACCCCATTTTACAGATGAGAAGGCAAGCACAAAAGAGCATATGACTTGGCCAGAGTCGTGGAGCAAGCATTCTGCTGGAGCCAAACCATACTGAGTGCTTGCCAATTTTTATAAAGATAGCAAGCATGCAGGTCACTTCTTCCATCTCCATCTTTTATCCCTCTTTTGGGATACTTCCTGAAAACAGCTATATTTCACCTCTACTGCATCTATGTTCATTCATACTGCACAAATGCCCCAGACAAAGAGATTTAGCAAAATTCTCAAATCAATTACCAAAATGCTCCCCCACCCCCCCACACAAAAGCTCACAAAAAAGTACATGCACACATGCATGCACATACTGAATGAAATTCAGAAGTTGGGAGGCAAAGGGAGGTAAAAATGAAGATCTATGCATGACAGATTTGAATATAAATAAAACTTAGCTTACATCTTTTGTGTTCATCACTGTCAGAGACCTATTTTCTTTTTTGTATTATTATTATGTTATGTTAGTCACCATACATTACATCATTAGTTTTTGATGTAGTGTTCCATGATTCATTATTTGTGTATAACACCCAGTGCTCCATGCAGAACATGCCCTCTTTAATGCCCATCACCAGGCTAACCCATCCTCCCATCCCCCTCCCCTCCAGAACCCTCAGTTTGTTTTTCAGAGTCCATCCTGTCAGAGACCTATCTTCAATGATTAGTTTACTGTCTTGTAGGGGGAGGGCCCATGAAAGGCAAGCATGAAAGGCCAAAATGAGCCTTGTTGTTCCTTCAATTGCAGGGATAGACAGTGAACCAATTAAAACGAATTGCTAGCATATAAATCTCAAATGGAGATTAGCCCATGGATTTTAAATTTTCTTTAAGACATAGATACCTTATAAATGAGTTTTATGTACTTCTATCCTTTAAGGAAATTCAGGTGGTTAAATTCTGATTGCCAGATTTGCAACTCTGGAATTGAAGCCTCTGTAGAGAAACAGTCCTTAGGTAACTAATAGATTATGAGATGGGCAAATGTGGGCAACAGGTGGATCCAAATGCAACCTTGTATTCACTATTGTATAGATGAGACTGTTATTTCTCCAAAAAGTTCTGGGAAGCCTCTAAGCCTCATGAGCAGGATCTACGCATTAGGCATGGGGCTAAATGTCCAACATAGGTTATCTCATTTAATTTGGTTCTGTGTTTTATGCTCATGTTCACAAGGAGCTAAGCAAGAGGGTGGTTTGGAAAGGCAGGTGTGCTGGTATTTGCCTGTTTGAACTCAAAAACTGAGTTGAGAGCAAAGCAGAGTGGTGCTTATGGTAGTTGAGAAGAGCTCTGTGAGCTAATGTCATGGTCTGAGTCAATACAGACACTTGAGAGAATAGATGCTCTGTGGCCTTGTCTCTGGGTAACTCATTTTTATTCATAGAAAAAGAAAGAAGCCATAGGCTGCAGAAGTAGAGGTTATAGCTGAAGTCAAGTAACATACTTACAGTTCAAGTTTGATTTCTTATTTCCCTGAACAGGGAGTAAAGAATACCAACATTGGTTGGTCTAAAAACTAACTGAAACTACTAACTGAAGTGAAGATTGGAAATCAGAGCAAATGTTTTTAAAGAAAGAATCATGAAGAGAACCTGCCTGGTGAGGGAAACTTTGTTTCTTACAGGACAAAGGCCTAGGCCAGTGTAAGTCTCCAACTCTTGATTCTCTAGCCCCTTGGCCAGCTTTCTCTCCTGCTACCCAAAAGATCAGATATCTCTGGTAGAGTTTGTTTGGCAACAACCTGTTTTGGGAGGAAATTCAGATTCGCTGCCAAGGTAATACCCAGGAAGACATGGCCACTGAGCTCATTCTGCCAAGCAAACAAAGCTGTAGCTCAAACACCACTGTGACTCTCTCAGACCTCCTCGGTGATGGATAAAAGCCTCATAAGCTAAATATTAGGTTTTTCCCAATCAGTCAGCATTTGACTCACATTAGCAAAGACTTCTCACAGTTCAATGATATGCTTGTTGATCGGGAAAGCAGAATCTGTATTTATTTAATGGCTGGTTTGTTCAGCTGGTATTATTTCAAGAGGATTTCATTTTTGTATTGCATGAACTGCAAGCAATGGCTATCTGACACATTTCTTTTCAATCCTGTTCAGTGCTAGTGGGAGATATCAAACGGACAGGTTTGGAGAGCAAACAGGAGCTCTCGCGGTAGAGTGAAGTTGCAGATATCCCCTCGGTTTATGGCCTCCAGAGCTGCCAGGTGCCCCTGGTGTTACCTGTAGAGAGAAAAATGTGAATGCATGTCAGTTGTGCTACAAGTTGAATGAGTGTACTTATTTTGGAGGAGGAAATTCTTAGGGCTTACCAGATTGCCAAGAAATCTTAGATTCATCTCCATCCTTTGTTTTACAAAGGATATTATAAAGATATTTTCTGTGCCAAACACTCTTCTATTTTCTTTCCATTTTTCTAAATCCTGGCAATCCTTTAAGGCCTCGATTCTATTTTACCCCCTCTCAGTGAAAACTTTCCTCGGTGCTCCAACCCACAGCAGTTGCCTTTTCTTCCAAACTCCTCTGGCTCTAAGAGGAAAAATATAATAGTGATTAAATCATGGTGTAGGCCTGAGTTCAGCTGTGATTCATACTGGCCGTGTGGTGTTGGAGGTTACCTCTTACCTCTGATTCCTGATTTCCTCACCTATAATTCTAGTCCAATTATATTTTACCTCATTGAACAGTTACAAAGATTAAATTAAAAGTGTCATGGGTAAAGACCTGACTCATAAACTCTCAAGCAATTTATCATATCCTCTTTAACCTTGTTATTTACTATATATTTCGTATGTTCTTTATCTTAAGGAGATTCTTAGCTCCATCAAGATCATGTGTCTTGGGGCGCCTGGATGGCTCCGTCCGTGAAGCATCTGCCTTCAGCTCGGGTCCTGATCCCAGGGTCCTGGGATCGAGCCCCGCATCAGGCTCCCTGCTCAGTGGGAAGCCTGCTTCTCCCTTTCCCACTCCCCCTGCTTGTGTTCCCTCTCTCACTGTGTCTCTCTCTGTCAAATAAATAAATAAAATCTTAAAAAAAAAAAAAAAAGATCATGTGTCTTATTCACTTGTGTTTATATCCTCTACCACCTATTTTGGTGTTTTTCAAATCTCAGCTTCCCAGGCAGTGTAGACTGATGGCTTGATGTTTTAATCAATGGAAATGGCCTTAGCAGAAAAAACAAAACAAAACAGAGCTATATCCTAGAGATAGATGTATCCTATAAGCATATGCACTCTCATTTTGGTTAGTGTGTGTGACTATGGTGTGTACATAGAGTGGAAAAGCAGTTTAAATGGCTTTTGTCACAACTGTGGCAGAAGGGGGAAGGGAAGGTTTCTAAAGTGAAGAAAAGGAAAATGCTGTAGATGAAAGGGTCTAGTATGTCTTGAAGAAGTAGTTTCAATACAGATTTTTCTGCTTCATTCAAATCAATGTAAGCGAGACAAATATGCCCTCCCAACAGGCTCAAGGTAAAAACCTGGGGACTTCCCGGAATATAAGGGGGAGTGGAGACCAGCATGTTCCTTCATATTTGAGTAACTAGTGTCAGAGACCAGAGGAGAGATGGTTCTGCTAGAGTGAAGCTGTAAGAGTGTGTGGCAAGCAGGAGTAACTCATTACCATGGTGATTACAAGACCAGCAAGTTGCAAGGAATGAGACACTTGACCCATGAGAGTGGCTAAGCTAAGATCTCTTTGTTATATCTAGGAATATGACTAGCAAAAACACAGTCATGTGACTGTTCAGTGAAGCATCCTAGATTGGACACAGGATATTTGTTTAACTGGTACTGAAACATGGCCAACCTCATACTTGGGCAACTGGTCTTATCTTGAGCTCCTTATGGCTTTTTCATTTGTACTTTGTACATCCACGGCCAATGCCTCTCCCTGCTGTCTTCTAGAGTGCTCCCTCTCTTGTGGAATGGTTGAATCACCCACTCCTTCCACAAGCAATGCTTTGTGCACCTAATAGGAGCCAAGGATTATGTTAAGTAATAGAGTTGCATTGATAAAATACATAGTCCCTGCTCTCAGGAAACAGTTCAGTCTACCAGGCAAGGCAGACAAGAAGAATCAATTACAAGCAGTATGATAAAATGCAACAACAGCACTATACATGACACACTGTGGGAGCAGGAACACCTAATCCACACAGCTGCAGGGAAGAGAGCTCAGAGAAGCCTCTTCAAACAACACCCTCTAAAAGGAGTTGGATAAGATGAGGTGGTGGTGGCCAAGGAAGGCAGAAAGAAAAGCATTCTACATAGGGACTATACATACCAATCCAGGAAGGTGTGAGGGCACACTCCAGTCTGAAATTCACTGCATACACTTTTATGGTTACTCCCATAAGAAAGACTCTCAGGATTGGATATTCTGAGGCTGTTTGTTTAAAGATACACATTACCAAATCCCTTTCTAGAAGAACACGCCCTTTTACACCCCCACCCACAATGTATGAAGGAGTCTGCCTCTATACCTCAAATGTGGTACTTTAGATGTGGCATTATCTCTAACTGGAACACACGAGAAATCTGGACTCTTTCATTTTCTCCTCCCTGTGAAAAAAGATTAAAGCTGAGCAGAAAAGCAGCCCTAGATGCTATCCAAAATGGCTGGGAAAATATGTGGTAGATAGAAGCAAACTGTCTACTGAAAATAGAAAAATACAATATTCACATTAAAAAAAATTAGTTGCCATCTGTCCCTTCAACAATAAACTAAAAGATACACAAAGTGATAGCTAAAATTGCTATTTTTATTTGGTGGCTAGTTTGATTTTCTTTATGATAATGTCTAAATAATGGGAAAACAGAGAAATGCTAAACATCAGCATTTCCGCAGCAGCCAAAATGTCCAGTTAAGACTCTCTGCAAAGCAAAACAGTATACTAGGTGGATCTGACATTTACAGAGGGTTTTCATTCCCATCATTAGATGGATGACTCCAACACAATGACAGTAAGTCCTTATCTCCCAATCATATTTTAATAGAACAAATTTGCTAGACTCATGAACATGAATAGACTCGTGGCAGTGCAGGTTATTTTAATGGACACATCACTTTAAGCTAAACCTTCTCCATTTGCTCAGCTCTCTAATTACCAATGCATAAAGTACATAATTCACAATTACATCATAAAAATAAGATCTACATTATATCAACTCATGTCAGAGCTTTTCAATCCATGCTATTTGGCATCTGTTGCAGTATTAATATTTGTTCCCTTCCAACAAATCAGAGACAAACACACCACTTTCTCAATTAGGAAATTCTGAAAAAAATTACATGTTTGCAAGAGAAAAGGGAATTCTCTATCATACCATTTCCTTTTATAATTTTGCCATATTGTTTGATATTGCTTACTTGTACTATAATCAGGGAGTCCTGCAGAGTCTAATCCTTTTCTGAGTTGGGTCCTCACAACTTTCCTTAAAGACACTAGAAACTAATTTATTTATTTATTTATTTTTATTCTTATGTTAATCCCCATACATTACATCATTAGTTTTAGATGAAGTGTTCCATGATTCATTCTTTGTGCATAACACCCACTGCTCCATGCAGAATGTGCCCTCCTCAATACCCACCACCAGGCTAACCCATCCTCCCACCCCCCTCCCCTCTAGAACCCTCAGTTTGTTTTTCAGAGTCCATTGTCTCTCATGGTTCATCTACCCCTCTGATTTCCCCCACTTCATTCTTCCCCTCCCGTTACCTTCTTCTTCTTCTTCTTTTTTTTCTTAACATATATTGCATTATTTGTTTCAGAGGTACAGATCTGAGATTCAACAGTCTTGCACAATTCACAGCGCTTACCAGAGCACATGCCCAGTGTCTATCACCCAGTCACCCCATCCCGCCCACCCCACCCCCCACTCCAGCAACACTCAGTTTGTTTCCTGCAATTAAGAATGCCTCATATCAGTGAGATCATATGATACATGTCTTTCTCTGTTTGACTTATTTCACTCAACATAATACATTCCAGTTCCATCCACGTCGTTGCAAATGGCAAGATCTCATTCCTTTTGATGGCTGCATAATATTCCATTGTATATATATACCACCTCTTCTTTATCCATTCATCTGTCAATGGACATCTTGGCTCTTTCCACAGTTTGGCTATTGTGAACATTGCTGCTATAAACATCGGGGTGCACGTACCCTTTCGGATCCCTACTTTTGTATCTTTGGGTTAAATACCCAGTAGTGCAATTGCTGGATCATACGGTAGCTCTATTTTCAACTTGTTGAGGAACGTCCATACCGTTTTCCAGAGTGGCTGCACCAGCTTGCATTCCCACCAATAGTATAGGAGGGTTCCCTTTTTTCCACATCCCCACCAACATCTGTTGTTTCCTGACTTGTTAATTTTAGCCATTCTGACTGTTGTGAGGTGGTATCTCATTGAGGTTTGGACTTGGATTTCCCTGATGCCGAGCGATATTGAGCACTTTTTCATGTGTCTTTTGGCCATTTGGATGTTTTCTTTGGAAAAATGTCTGTTCATGTCTTCTGCCCATTTCTTGATTGGATCATTTGTTCTTTAGGTGTTGAGTTTGATGAGTTCTTTATAGATTTTGGATACTAGCCCTTTATCTGATATGTCATTTGCAAATATCTTCTCCCATTCTGTCAGTTGTCTTTTGGTTTTGTTAACTGTTTCCTTGGCTTTGCAAAAGCTTTTTATCTTGATGAAGTCCCAATAGTTCATTTTTGCCCTTGCTTCCCTTGCCTTTGGTGATGTTTCTAGGAAGAAGTTCCTTCGGCTGAGGTCGAAGAGGTTGCTGCCTGTGTTCTCCTTTACGATGTTGATGGACTCCTGTCTCACATTGAGGTCTTTCAACCATTTGGAGTCTATTTTTGCGTGTGGTGTAAGGAAATGGTCCAGTTTCATTCTTCTGCATGTGGCTATCCAATTTCCCCAACACCATTTGTTGAAGAGACTGTCTTTGTTCCATTGGACATTCTTTCCTGCTTTGTCAAAGATGAGTTGACCATAGAGTTGAGGGTCCATTTCTGGGCTCTCTATTCTGTTCCATTGATCTATGTGTCTGCTTTTGTGCCAGTACCATGCTGTCTTGATGACGACAGCTTTGTAGTAGAGCTGGAAGTCCGCAATTGTGATGCCACCGGCTTTGCTTTCCTTTTTCAACATTCCTCTGGCTATGCGGGGTCTTTTCTGGTTCCATACAAATTTTAGGATTATTTGTTCCATTTCTTTGAAAAAAGTCGATGGTATTTTGATGGGGATTGCATTGAATGTGTAGATTGCTCTAGGTAGCACTGACATCTTCACGATATTTGTTCTTCCAATCCATGAGCATGGAATGTTTTTCCATTTCTTTGTGTCTTCCTCAATTTCTTTCATGAGTATTTTACAGTTTTCTGAATACAGATCTTTTGTCTCTTTGGTTAGATTTATTCCTAGGTATCTTATGGTTTTGGGTGCAATTGTAAATGGGATCAACTCCTTAATTTCTCTTTCTTCTGTCTTGTTGTTGGTGTATAGGAATGCCACTGACTTCTGTGCATTGATTTTATATCCTGCCACGTTACTGAATTCCTGTATGAGTTCTAGCAGTTTTGGGGTGGAGTCTTTTGGGTTTTCCACATAAAGTATCATATCATCTGCAAAGAGTGAGAGTTTGACTTCTTCTTTGCCAATTTGGATGCATTTATTTCTTTTTGTTGTCTGATTGCTGTGGCTAGGGCTTCCAATACTATGTTGAATAGCACTGGTGAGAGTGGACATCCTGCCGCGTTCGTGACCTTAGGGGGAAAGCTCTCAGTTTTTCCCCATTGAGAATGATATTCGCTGTAGGTTTTTCATAGATGGCTTTTATGATATTGAGGTGTGTACCCTCTATGCCTATACTCTGAAGAGTTTTGATCAAAAAAGCATGCTGTACTTTGTCAAATGCTTTTTCTGCATCTATTGAGAGGATCATATGATTCTTGTTCTTTCTTTTGTTAATGTATTGTATCACGTTGATTGATTTGCAGATGTTGAACCAACCTTGCAGTCCAGGGGTAAATCCCACTTGGTCATGGTGAATAATCCTTTTAATGTACTGTTGGATCCTATTGGCTAGTATTTTGGTGAGAATTTTTGCATCCATGTTCATCAGGGATATTGGTCTGTAATTCTCCTTTTGGATGGGGTCTTTGTCTGGTTTTGGGATCAAGGTAATGCTGGACTCATAAAATGAGTTTGGAAGTTTTCCTTCCATTTCTATTTTTTGGAACAGTTTCAGAAGAATAGGTATTAATTCTTCTTGAAATGTTTGGTAGAATTCCCCTGGGAAACCATCTGGCCCTGGGCTTTTGTTTTTTGGGAGGTTTTTGATGACTGCTTCAATTTCCTTAGTGGTTATAGGTGTGTTCAGGTTTTCTATTTCTTCCTGATTCAGTTTTGGTAGTTGATACATCTCTAGGAATGCATCCATTTCTCCCTGGTTATCTAATTTGCTGGCATAGAGTTGCTCATAATATGTTCTTATAATTGTTTGTATTTCTTTGGTGTTGGTTGTTATCTCTCCTCTTTCATTCATGATTTTGTTGATTTGGGTCATTTCTCTTTTCTTTTTGATCAGTCTGGCCAGGGGTTTATCAATCTTGTTAATTCTTTCAAAGAACCAGCTCCTAGTTTTGTTGATCTGTTCTACTGTTCTTTTAGTTTCTATTTCATTGATTTCTGCTCTGATCTTTATTATTTCTCTTCTCCTGCTGGGTTTAGCCTTTATTTGCTGTTCTTTCTCCAGCTCCTTTAGGTGGAGAGTTAGGTTGTGTACTTGAGACCTTTCTTGTTTCTTGAGAAAGGCTTGTATTGCTATATACTTTTCTCTTAGGACTGCCTTTGCTGCATCCCAAAGATTTTGAATAGTTGTGTTTTCATTTTCATTGGTTTCCATGAATTTTTTTAATTCTTCTTTAATTTTCTGGTTGGCCCATTCATTCTTCAGTAGGATGCTCTTTAGCCTCCATGTATTTGAGTTCTTTCTGACTTTCTTCTTGTGATTGAGTTCTAGTTTCAAAGCACTGTGGTCTGATAATAGGCAGGGAATGATCCCAATCTTTTGGTACCGGTTGAGACCTGATTTATGACCTAGGATGTGATCGATTCTGGAGAATGTCCCATGGGCACTACAGAAGAATGTATATTCCGTTGCTTTGGGGTGGAATGTTCTGAATATCTCTGTGAAGTCCATTTGGTCCAGTGTGTCATTTAAAGTCTTTATTTCCTTGTTGATCTTTTGCTTAGACGATCTGTTCATTTCAGTGAGGGGGGTGTTAAAGTCCCCCACTATTATTGTATTGTTGTCGATGTGTTTCTTTGCTTTTGTTATTAATTGGCTTATATAATTGGCTGCTCCCATGTAAGGGGCATAGATACTTACAATTGTTAGATCTTCTTGTTGGATAGACCCTTTAAGTAGGATATAATGTCCTTCCTCATCTCTTATTACAGTCTTTGGTTTAAAATCTAATTTGTCTGATATAAGGATTGCCACCCCAGCTTTCTTTTGGTGTCCATTAGCATGGTAAATGGTTTTCCACCCCCTCACTTTCAATCTGGGGGATGTCTTTGGGTCTAAAATGAGTCTCTTGCAGACAGCATATTGATGGGTCTTGTTTTTTAATCCAGTCTGATAGCCTGTGTCTTTTGTTTGGGGCATTTAGCCCATTTACATTCAGGGTAACTATTGAAAGATAGGAATTTAGTGCTATTGTATTGCCTGTAAGGTGACTATTACCGTATATTGTCTGTGTTCCTTTCTGGTCTATGTTGCTTTTAGGGTCTCTCTTGGCTTAGAGGACCCCTTTCAAGATTTCCTGTAGGGCTGGTTTTGTGTTTGCAAATTCCTTTAGTTTTTGTTTGTCCTGGAAGCTTTTTATCTCTCCTTCAATTTTCAGTGACAGCCTAGCTGGATAGAGTATTCTTGGCTGCATATTTTTCTCATTTAGTGCTCTGAATATATCCTGCCAGTCCTTTCTGGCCTGCCAGGTCTCTGTGGATAGGTCTGTTGCCAATCTAATGTTTCTACCATTGTAGGTTACAGATCTCTTCTCCCAAGCTGCTTTCAGGATTTTCTCTTTGTCTATGAGACTTGTAAGCTTTACTATTAGATGTCAGGGTGTTGACCTATTTTTATTGATTTTGAGAGGGGTTCTCTGTGCCTCCTGGATTTTGATGCCTGTTTCCTTCCCCAAATTAGGGAAGTTATCTGCTATAATTTGCTCCATTATACCTTCTGCCCCTCTCTCTCTTTCTTCTTCTTCTGGAATCCCAATTATTCTAATGTTGTTTTGTCTTATGGTATCGCTTATCTCTTGAATTCTGCCCTCATGATCCAATAGTTGTTTATCTCTCTTTTTCTCAGCTTCTTTATTTTCCATCATTTCATATTCTATATTACTGATTCTCTCTTCTGCCTCATTTATCCTAGCAGTTAGTGCCCCCATTTTTAATTGCACCTCATTAATAGCCTTTCTGATTTCTACTTGGTTAGATTTTAGTTGTTTTACTTCTCTAGAAAGGGTTTCTCTAATAACTTCCTTTTTTTTTTTTTTCAAGCCCATCTAGTATCTTTAAAGTGATGATTCTGAACTCTAGATCTGACATCGTACTAATGTCCGTATTGAGTAGGTCCCTGGCAGTCGGCACTACCTCTTGTTCTTTTTGTTGAGGTGATTTTTTCCATCTTGTCATTTTGTGCAGAGGAGAATAGATTAATGAGAGAAAAAAATGCTAGCAGAGTAACAATGTCCCCAGAAAATATACTCTAAACAAATCAGAAAAGACCTGAAGCAGTGGAAAAAGAAATGGAAAGAGAGAAAATAGAAAAAGAAAAAAAAAGAAAAAGAAAAAGATAAAAACAAACAAAACAAAACAACAACAACAACAACAACAACAAAACCAGAATGTGATCAAATATGATCAGGCTGGTATATAGATCAGTGCCACACACTAGATTTGGGGTGATTTTGGTCTTTTAGAAGAAAGTGCCTTCCAAAATTTTAAAGAAAGAAAAACTTATATATGTACTAAAGTAAGGGTTGATATGATGAAGGGATGGAATATGACTGTAAAGATGGAAATTATAAAAAATTGTATAAAAGGAATTGATAAGAAGTTGTTTGAAAAAAGAAAGAAGAGGATTAAAAAATGAAAAAAGAAAAAAAAAGGGAGAGAATGTGATCAGGCAGGGGAATAGAAAACACCATATACTAGAGATCTAGGGTATATTTTAATCTGTTAGAAGAAACTATCTCAAAATTTTAAAGACAGAACAACTTATATATATAAGCCAAAAATACGGGTAACTACTATGAAGGGATAGAATATGTCTCTAAAAATGAAAAATATTTTTTTTTTTAAAAAAGGGATTGATAAGATGTTGGTTGAAAAAAGGAAAAAGAAAAATTCGAAAAAAAAAAGACATTAAAAAAAAATTAACTTTGAAAGACTAAAGAATCATGGGGAAAAGCCATGAATTCTATGTGCATTATTCCCCTAGTGCTGGAGTTCTGCTGTTCTCATTGAACAGTAAACTTGGTCTTGGCTGGCTGTTCTCCCTGATCTTCTGGGGAGGGGCCTGTTACCGTGGTTTCCAAATGTCTTTGCCGGAAGCGGAATTGCCCCTCCCTTGCCCCCTCCCGGCTAAGTAATCTGCTCGGGTTTGCTCTCCGGAGCTTTTGTTCCCTGCGAGCTTTCCGTACAGCTTTGGAGGCGGAGAGTGAAAATGGTGGCCTCCCAATCTCTGCCCTGGAGGAGCCAAGAACTCGGGGCCCCACTCCTCAGTGAGCCCCCAGAGAAAAGCTGTCAGTCACTCCATCTCCCCGGTCTCCGGCCGCACTCCATGCTCACCTAGCCTATGACCGCGCGTTTCTATCTCTGGCACCCAACCCCAGGTGGAGTCTCCAAACTCAGCAGATCCCTGCGGTACACTCCTGCGGGGCTCCCCCGGGGGGAGGAAGGTGAGTCTCCCCGGATCTGCCGCTTGTTGGGTCCCTGCTGGAGGAGCAGTGGCCCGACTGTGCCGCGGATCACGGTTTATGACAACCCCGAGCTGAGAGCCCGCACCTGGGCTCCGCCTCTGCAGCCAGCTTCCCTGCTCCGTTATCTGGGAGCTCTGCCACACTCAGGCACCCCCGGTCTCTCTGTGACCCCGAGGGTCCTGAGACCACACTGTCCCGGAGGGTTCCACCCCCCACTTAGCCACCAGATTGATGTCCCTCAGCGGAGCAGACTATTAAAAGTTCCGATTTTGTGCTCCGCGGCTTATCACTTGCCAGAAGCAGCTGACGGAGGCCCCTCCCCCGCCGTCTATCCTCCCGAATATCACCTCGGATTCACTTCTCCGCACATCCTACCTTCCAGAAAGTGGTCGCTTTTCTGATGAGAGAGTTGTTGCTATTCTTTTCTTTGATCTCCTGTTGAGTTTGTAGGTGTTCAGAATGGTTTGATCCCTATCCAGCTGAATTCCTGAGAGGAGACAAAATCCAGGTCTCCTACTCCTCCGCCATCTTGCTCCGCCCCCCTCTAGAAACTGATTTAAAGTCACAAAAAGCCAAACTTTGTACATATTGTAATGATAAAATTACTTTTCAGTAATATTTCAGTAATATTAAAAATATTAATATTTTCCAATAAGAAATACATTTATTATTTATTATATTTCACTTTAGAAACATAAATGATATAATTGAGAATATAGAGAGACAATTAATTATAGTTATATATAAATGTATATAAATGTATATAAATGTTTTCTTATCCCAGGGCTAATTGGATTGCTCTGGGGATCTATTAGAAGGAAGGTCACAGGGAGAGACTGAGGGAGAGGTGAGAGAATGGGAAAATGGTAGATGGGTCAGCCCATCCACGTGCCTCCCCCTCTCCTAGCCAATGATGATCATTGTAAGACACAGAGAGTTTGAGAGTGTTAAGTGCTTCAGACTGCAGAAAAGAGAACTCCCAGTTCAAGGAACCCAGAAGGCTTTCTTTGGTATAAATTAGAGTGGTACCACTTAAGCAAATAAGGCTAGAGAATGTTCACCTAGAGGTTAGCTTTGGCTCCAACAGTGAAAACACTGTTAAAATTTTTATATTAATTCTCTTCAAATGAATCACTCAGGAGAGAATAGCACCTTATAGATGTGGGGAATATCCCATCAACCAGATATGCAGCAAGTTTTTGGTCCGTCTATCTTCCCATAATACTTTATACCTGTCTCCTATAACAGTTCCTGTTATAATCATTTGCTTACATTCTGTTTTTCCAATTAGACTGGGAGAACCACTAGGTTAGTATTATTGGCCAAATGTGTCTATTCGATTAATGCTATTGTTAACTCTTTTATTAACCAGTACTTAGGATTGAATGAGAACTGAGTCAATTAACAGCATCTCATCGCTTTTCTAGTATTATGCTTTCCAAGGTAAGAAGATTCTAATACAGGTTGCACTAGGTTCAGTTCTGCTGATTCCTATCATGTTTGTTCTGAACTCCTATAATGTTTGTTCTGAAGACTTTATTCTACTTTTCAGAAAGGAAAAACAAAAACAAAAGACTTCTAATCCTTTGCATGCATTTTTAAATTTAACACAGTGACTGGCAAAGCTCTGATTAAAGACTAGGTTTCCCAAGTCCATTTTTGGGTCCAGACTGATTCCCAAGCAGTTCAAGACAGGGTGACCTCAGACTTACTTCTGCCATGCTCTGAAAGAAGCTCCCAGAATCTTTTTTCTGAAACCTCAGTTGTAGATAATGTGCTGTCAACAATAACTGGAGATCATGCTGAAAGAAGTTATACTTTAATAAATTAAAGTGTATTACTGATTATATATTTAATATAAGTTGCAAAGTGTCCCTTTATCTTTTATGGTAAATGGATGATTGACTCTCACTTTCCATAACTACTGGGCATTATTTTGATTAAAAAAAATAGCCTCAAATATTTAATAAAATACCATTCCAGATATGATGCCTGCCTATGAAAGAATTTATGTAACCTTGTATCAAAAACTGTTGTTATAAGCAGTAAATTTGATTCCTTGCTTGGAAACTTTTGCTAGATAATCGCTCTGTGGAAATTTAGCTCAGATTACTCCAGCTGGCATTTCAGCTTCAGCAACATGGCCAGAACCCAATTTCTGCTATCACCCACTATATCCCCAAACATGTTCTCTATGTAAATAGCTACTTGCTGTTCTCTGACTACATTCTAGTTAGATTTGCTTCTCTTTGCTCATGCTGTTCCCTCTGAACATCTCCTTAATCCTTGCCTCCCTGCTTGCACCCCCAATCTACATCTCTCAGAATCCACCCGTCTTTCCAAGCCCTATTCAAATATCATCTGTTTTCAAAGACTTCCTCCCCATGGACATGATCTCTCACTTCACTGGTCCTTTAGGGCTGTTTATAATGGAATAATTATTTTATCCTCTCTACTAATTAGTAAGTCCCTGGACTATAGAGACAATACTGTAACCATTTAAAATTTTCTACAGTTCCCAACATAGCATCTGACACATACACAGTGCTAGAGAAATCTTTACTGAATAGGCTGAACCCCTTGAAAGGGAAGACCACATATTGGAGGTCCTTCACAGCCTTAGCCTCTAGCATAGTGTTAGCCTAAAGTCGGTGCTTAGGAAATGATGGTTGAATTAATTGAATCATAAAAAACCGATGCAGATATTCTACTTCCCTTTTCACAAACACCAGAGAAGATCTGAGGATCTATTTTTAAAAAATTGTGTGGTCCCTTTAAGAGGAATCCTCACCATCTTAGAAGGTTAGCAGTGTTACTCGGCTCAGAACACAGAGCGATCATATCAATATTAATAAGTGCAGTGAAGGGCCACTGGCTTCAGTGCAATTTTGACACCCTGCAACCTGACTAATAAAAACTAATTTTAAAAATAATTTACCTCCTGGAGACCTTAAAATGGATTTTACTAATGAAGGGGAAAAAAAATAGCATGGATCTTTCCTTTTTGATAGGTAAATCAAATGTTATAACAGACTGTAAGTCTAAAATGACATATTCTAAACTGCTGACATCTCTTTTTAGAAGACATTTTGCACACTTTTCACCCAATGTCTACAAGTTGAGCCATTTTAACAGCCAATTAAGGGATGGAAAGGTGAAGTGGGGAAAATGAGGGAAGCCAAGAAATTAAGCTTTGTTTTGATTTAGTCCCTTTTAGCTTCATTCAGTAGAAGTTATCTTCCAATAAGCAGATTACCGTGTGAAAGATTATAGAATGGCACATATATAACCAAAATATGGGACTTTTAACTTATAAAGATAGCATTTTTTAAATTTACAAATCTCTTTACCATTAGGGTAAAATCAGAATAACCAGCTATTGAATGAATGGATAATGAGAAAAAGGAAGTTCCTCAAGTCTTGTTGGCTAGCAGCCAGGCCAGAAAGCATCAGAGAGGTTACGTGTTGCCTTTACTTCCTAGATTGTTTGAGGATTGACCATGGGGATTTTTCTGGCCTGGCACACACGCATGTGTGTGTGTGTGTGTGCGTGCGTGTGTATGAAAGAGAGACAGAAAGACTGACAGACAAGCAGAGACATACAAAGATAGAGATAGAGACACAGAGAGGGAGACAGACAGACAGGGAATGCCACTGCAGCTTTCAAATTCACATCATCAGTTAAGTAATCCCAGATCAGCTACAAGATAAATAAATAGGTGTGTCCTGAGATATTTAAGAATGATGCGACCACCATTAATCCTGCAAATTTTGACCATTTATCTTCCTGAAGGTATGGTATTAAACCAGATCCCTTAAAATATTTTCTTACTGTTCTATTTTCTCAACTGAAATTATTCCTTAGCTTTCACATGTTATGGTTTCTTTTTTTTTCTTCATCTCATGAAGTTACTAAGAGACTCATATCATGCTCTAAAAATATAACTTATTTATGGAACCATAAAATGTTGTCTCTGAAAAGCACTTTGAACATAATATCACTTCCCCACTGCCCTTCCTACCTTTTATGCTGAGGAGGCTAAGATCTAGACGGGTGAAATTCTCAAGGCCCCAAGAAGTTAGTGAAACTCCAGAAATAAGAATCTAAATCCCTGTCTAGTTTATTGTTTTCTGTTTTGTTTTGCTGCATTTTATTTTATCTCTGTACTACTTTGGCTCTAAAACAATTCATATACAAAAAATATATTGGTTGTATACAAGAATGTATTAGTGTAATCAAGGAAGGAGACCTAAATATTTCAGTAAAAATATGAATGTGCCCTACATTTCTTATAAGACATATAAGAAGTTTATTCATTCATTCCGTCTATTCATTTAGTAAAAAATTATTGAGTATTTACTTGCTAGATACCAGGAATAGAAAAAAGGATAAAACAGACTCCATTTTCCCCATATTTGCACATACATATATGTAATATGTATAATCTGACTCATAGTAAGTGAGGAAAAGACTAAGGAACGTTTTTGCATGCTGAAAGTTTTTAAATGTCTCTGTTATCTATACAGGACTTTTGAATGTGCATACTATGTTCTGGGATCAGTCTCTTCGGTATTGAAAACCACCGATTCTCTGTGTTAACAAGAAACGACCAATGTAATCAAGGAAGCTAGTGCAAACCATGTATACGCTTCCTTCGTGCTGACACACCTTATCACAATATCTTCTGTCTCTTCCACCATATTTAAATCTACCAATGCAAACAGACTGCTTTCAGCTCCAGGTTGAGGTGCTCACTAATAGAGAGAGGCACAAACACCTGTACAGACTGTTTTTGGAGCCATGAAAAGACTGACTTCAAACCCATGATTAATTTCCTCTGCAAGGAAACATGTTAGTCTCAGAGAGTACTTCTCAATGGCTCTTGGAAAGTTTTGGGTTTCTTCAATGAAATCAACAGCTTGAGAATGGAATCACATCACCATGGGCCGCCTTTGAAAACTATTGAGGGCAGTGCATAGCTTGGGCCAATCCAGCCCCTCATGCCTTTGCCATTGAAACCTTGATGCACAGTGGGCCTGGCAGCATTCCAAGAGAGCTTTTTATTGAATATACTTCTCTTTTATCTGCTTGTAATTTACCTTGTCTTTGTGCCGACCCCCACTCTCCTGGGGATCCACGGGTGTGTATTGCGCCACTGGCTGTACCACCAATTGCTCGACTACGGGCCTCTTAAATGTGGCTGGTTTACATTCCTTCTCCATGAAATGTCCTTTGCTTTGTCCATTTTGTATATTAATGTCTCCAGACTCTCAGAACTGAGTGGAGAAGCCTAGGGATAGTTGGATACTTGGGGGAATTGAGCTACAGTAGACACAAACATAGGTGACCAAGTTCCCCACTGAAATGGCTTCTGAGAGAGGCATCTGAATGGTTCCTAGGAAAAAGAGGGAGTATTTGGCTCAATTCACCTGAAGACCGGGCAATTTGACTCACTTTGATGTCCCTCTGCAAGGCATGCAGAAAATCTTGTCCTCTCCTTGTTATCCTCTCTTCACCATTGACCTTTAATCACCTTTGACCCAGACTATTTTCAAAATTCCCAGAAGCTTCCTGAGACTAGTATTTGTTTTGCAGCTCTCATGAGGTTTCCATGTACCCAGTGATCATCTCCATTAATAATGGGTGTCAGCCCATTCATGAATTAATCACATCAGATTGAGGAATATGCTCAGATAAAATCTGATGGCTTCCACATTTCCCTGATGAAATATTCATGACATAAATGTTTCACCTTTATAAATCATGGTTACTCTATTGATTTTTTTTCTTTCACATTTTCCAAACAAGCTCATAATTTTTTTTTAAATGTGGATCAAAGAAAACAACATGAATGAATAGATGGATGTACTTTTCAATTACATGCATTTCTAGTTTTACCACTGCCTTCAGCTTATATTAGCAAAATGAGATACCACATTGAAAACGGATCTTCCAAACCTAATGGTATGGAGGTTCACTTCTTAATAAAAAAGTTATCTATCATAATGGCTTAATTTAAATTGAAAGATTAATTTAAACTGAAAATTTGGTTACTTGGGGTCTTGACAACGAAGTGTTACTTACGAATGTATATGCATTCGTAATTGTTAGTATGCATGTTTATTTGACTTTCTTCTTTGTAATCCTTGTTGGAGGTGACACATGTGAAATGAATGGGGAAGGAAAATGTTCCCGTACATAGTGCTGTACAAAACAGACCACTCTGAAACTTAGTGACTTAAAACCACAATTTATTACAGGTTCTGTGAGTTCAGCAGTTTCAGCTGGGTTGTTCTTTTGCTTCATGTGGGGTCAACTAGGATCACTCACTAGCATTCATTTACATGTATGGTCCATGTGGCCTTACCATTGACTAGTTACTCACAGCATAGTCATCTCATGCATGGGGACCTGCGTCTTTTCCATGGCCGCTGGCTTCTAAGAGGAGAAAGTGGGAACTGTTCATCTATTTAATGTCTGACCTCAGGAGTCCCAAATATCACTTTTGCCACACTATCTTGGTCACAACAAGTCAGAGTTCCTATATAGACTCAAGAGGAGAGGAAGGGTAAGATGGAATGCATGTATGAGAAAGGAAAAATTGCTATTGGCCATCTTTGGAGACTACCACAGAAAGTATATTATACTGTTCATACAGCTAGATGGCCCACAGATTATTTGTATTTCCTCAGAAAACTATAAAATATTTTTGTCAGGAAACTCTTCTTCCAAGAATAAAGGGCCTTTTGGCACATGATTGAAATAAAAGTGTATGTGGTGACCAAGGCACATTATTATCTGTGTGTATTCCTCCTTTACTACCTACTAACAATCAACTCAAATGTTAGGCCATGCACAAGGTACAGATAGAGTGGAATTAAACTTTTCTCGACTTATAAAAGAGGCAAAAGAGTCTGTGCAGGCTGTGCGTGCTTGTGTGTGTGTGTGTGTATACTCTCCAGAAAGTCTCAGGTAAGGCTCTGTTGCATCAAATGTGACAATGTGACTAGTTGGACAACAGCACTCTGCTTTCGCAGCTAGGACTAGAAGGAATACTATCTAGTTATGCAAAAAAAAAAAAAAAAATCAATAACATTTCAATATACAAGTAGCTTCCAAATACATGAAAAAAACAAGCCACTTAATGGTCCAAGGGTTAAAAGGGTTGATAACTGTAAGAAAAGCTGGGTTGATAACTATAAGAAAAGTTGGGTTGATAACTGTAAGAAAAACAGTTCTGCATCATTAAAACCCTTAGAGTTGTATTTTCCTTGCTCTCAACAGTTGCCCAAAGGTCTCATTTCTCCTCTTTCTCATTCTTACCCTCATCAACAAATCACCTTATAAACCTTACTAACTTACTAACATGTAAATTTTCTTACTAGCATGTAAATGACTAATAAGATTGAATATGTTATCATTCTAGAATAATTTGTATCTAACATGAGACCAAGGTTTATGATATGAATGCATTTCTTTTATGTTTGACCATCAACTTGCAGAAGTAAAAAACCATACACTGGTGCTCCTAACTTCCAAAAGATGAGTCTAGTATATCTCTAGGCCATTTCATTTCCTTTCACCCCCACCTGTCCTTGTTGGGTTCTCTGAAAATGCAAAGTAAGGACAATGACATAAGCAAAATATAATTAGAAAAGCAATCTGTTGGAAAAAGAAGTGAAATTCTTTCCAAAATGAAGCACTGTACCATGTAGAGAATTTGGGCACTATCCATTGTTTTAGAGGACCCATGCCATGGTTCCTCACCATTAGCCTTGATATTGGAAGAAAGTAATTTCCTTTTTTTTTGACCTCTAAACTAACTAAACTCTTTGCAGTACCAAATAATGCTGCTTAGAGGAGTTTTCAGGACCTAATAATGTAATGCTTTGAAATAAGGAGTTTCATATATTATTGTAAGCATTCCTTATTTTTGCTTATAAATGACATTTTTTTATATTTTGGATAAGAAAAAATAGGAAAAAAGTCAGTCATCATGAATAAATCAGCAGTGAGAGATGATTGAATTGTGTTTTGTCTTCTCTTTCTTTCCAGCCTTGGCAAGCACAGTGTGTGGCTGCCATTAAGAGAAAACATGTCATGGAACCAGCTATTCTAAGCACCAGAAAAGGGGATGGCGTGTGCTTTTGGTAGCCATACTGGTGCTGAGTGGCAAATGGGGAAGCTCAGGACGTGAACTATGTTCCTAGGAGAATGTGTATGAATGTGAGGAAATACAGGAGGACCCATGAGTCTAACAAAAGAGGTAGTGGTTAAGTATGCTGCTGTTATTTACACAAACTTGTGATTTTCTCTTTGCTGAAAGTAAATCCATTCCAAATACTGTGCTAAGCAACTCACATAGATTACTTCACTTAATCCTTATGACAACTTAATGAGGTCAATATTATTATGATACTTATATTAATAATGAGGACTCTTCAATAAGCAAATTAATTCGGCTAAGGTATACAAATAACAAATAGCTGAAGTGGGATTTGATTGAAACCCAACAAATCAAACTCTAGAACCCAGTATCATTTTTTAGATACTATTTATATACAGTAAAAGTCATCCTTTTTGGTGTGCTGTACAAAACAGACCACTCTGAAACTTAGTGACTTAAAACCACAATTTATTACAGGTTCTGTGAGTTCAGCAGTTTCAGCTGGGTTGTTCTTTTGCTTCATGTGGGGTCAACTAGGATCACTCACTAGCATTCATTTACATGTATGGTCCATATGGCCTTACCATTGACTAGTTACTCACAGCATAGTCATCTCATGCATGGGGACCTGCGTCTTTTCCATGGCCGCTGGCTTCTAAGAGGAGAAAGTGGGAACTGTTCATCTATTTAATGTCTGACCTCAGGAGTCCCAAATATCACTTTTGCCACACTATCTTGGTCACAACAAGTCAGAGTTCCTATATAGACTCAAGAGGAAAGGAAGGGTAAGATGGAATGCATGTATGAGAAAGGAAAAATTGCTATTGAGACAAATACTAGTCTCAGGAAGCTTCTGGGAATTTTGAAAATAGTCTGGGTCAAAGGTGATTAAAGGTCAATGGTGAAGAGAGGATAACAAGGAGAGGACAAGATTTTCTGCATGCCTTGCAGAGGGACATCAAAGTGAGTCAAATTGCCCAGTCTTCAGGAGAATTGAGCCAAATCCTCCCTCTTTTTCCTAGGAACCATTCAGATGCCTCTCTCAGAAGCCATTTCAGTGGGGAACTTGTTCACCTATGTTTGTGTCTACTGTAGCTCAATTCCCCCAAGTATCCAACTATCCCTAGGCTTCTCCACTCAGTTCTGAGAGTCTGGAGACATTAATATACAAAATGGACAAAGCAAAAGACATTTCATAGAGAAGGAATGTAAACCAGCCACATTTAACATGTAACAGCCCACTTAAGATACCTAACAGTCTCATCGCCTCCCCAAATTCCCTCATGTCCCTTGTAGTCAACACCATTTTCCACCTTGCCCAGCCCCTGGCAACCACTGATCTGTCTCCTTTCTTTTAGTTTTCACTTTTCCAGAATGTCATCAATGGAATCATAAAGCATGTAGCTTTTTGAGTGTGGCCTCTTTCATTTAGTATAATGCACCAAGGGTTAACCAGGTTGTTACAGAAATCAGCAGTTTATCCCTTTTTATTGCCAAGTATCTTCATTCGATGATGTATACCAATATGTTTATCTGTTCATTTATTGAACATTGGGGTTGTTCCCAGTTTTTCAGATCATAATATCTAAACCATGATGAAATCCTACCTCTTCACAACCAGAAATATTTCTTAATTATGATAGCCAATGTCACCATTAATATCTTTTTTAAGTATTCTCTCTTGGGTTCTCTGAGAACTTTTGCCTAGAGCTGGAAAGAAACACCAAATCTGCTGTGGCTCAAGCACAGTTCCACAACGTTAGGTTCTCTCTCATGCAGAAGTGCTATTATATTTTCATTATTACGATCATTCTGTACATGTCACCTAGCAAGTGCTTAAAACTGGGTGGAATGAATAAAGAAGCAAATGAATACAAAATAAATTATCCAAATTAATTTTCCTAGCACAGGAGCTAGAGGAGATGGTAGTAAAATTTGGATCGGCAATTCAACTTTGCTGTAGAAATATAGAGAGTTTATTAAATGATTCATAATGTACCAAGAACCATTAACATGGGATTCTATAAGTCCATAGTATTTTTTCCCCTACACTGTGCCAACACCATTATTTGAAAAGTGGGAAAAATGCAATGATTTTTGATTTGATTTCACAACATCAAATAAGCACTTTAACTGCATTTTTTCTCAGTTTTAAGCATGTTTTATATAATTAACTGGTAATTCACTTGAATTGACCAAATCAGCCATTGCTTTGACATTGATACTCTTCTAAACATTTGTTTTCCTATGATAACATAGCTTCAGGATACTCCTACCCAAACAAGTTGAATTCAAGTTTCAGAAACCCTATTCCTTTTAGTAAGGCAATTTACTTACTGCATTAAATCTATTGCAGTAAAAAATAACACTACTTGACTAAATTCAACTTTGTGGTACAGTTTTCTTTGCTATCTCCTCTTTACAAATGATGTACTACAGTATCCACAGACCCAGTGCATTGACAAAGCACAGGTCTTAGAGTCAGAAAATTTTGGTTCCCTTCCATATTCTGTCATTTATCAGCAGTGTGACTCTTGGCTAGTTTTAAAACCTCTCTGAGGTTTATTGTTTTTTATTTATTAGATGAAGGTAACAACTTCTCTGCTTTTGACTTGGGAATATTGTGAGGCTCAAAGGAGATCATGTAGATGAACACCTCTTACAGTCTTTGTAATGAGTGAGTGTGTCACCAATATTTAGGGTCATCCTCATTCTAGGGCCAAGATTTTTCTTGCATTCAACCTCTTTCCTGACCATCAAGTCTGCTTACACTCTATTAGAGGGCTTATGAGTGTTCTGGGCTCTTTAAAATGGGCAAAGCTTTCTCAAAAGACAGTAGACATGGAGCTTAGTAAAACCTTGTGGTATTGATGAGCTTCTTTCTCAGAATCTGAGGAAGGCCCTGACTTCAGTGACCATACAAACTGCTACCCAGGTGATGAGCAGCACTCCCTGGAATGGTAATAAGCTCTGCAGACTTTATTGTTTTGGCTCAGTTCCCAATCAGATTTCTGCATAGCCCATACTCAATGCTGGACAAGGTTCATCTTACTTCTCTCCAAATGCCCCACTCGCACCCCTGTCAGGCCAGATCCCCTCTGAGGTCACACCCCACTACCCTGCTGTAGTCTCTTTAAAGCCATGGATAGATAGCCTGTGTGTCTTTTTGTAATTAGTTCTTCACTTTTCATTTTCAAAAATATGTTTTGAAACAATCTGGATATCTCTAACTGATTAAGATAAAAGTCCTATACAATACAGCAGGAAAAAAGAAAATGTAACGGTAAAGATTTCAAGATGCTATCTTACTAGAAGTGTAAAGCTCTATACTAAATGATTCTTATTGAATATATCCACTCTAACTTTGACAGTTTTCTGACAACTCTGATGGTGAAATTACAGATGAAAAACATGAGAACTTATGTGAAAAATATGGTAAGGGGGACTGAGGTTGTGAGTGAACCACAGAAGCCTTTGAAAATATTTTTACTGCAGTAAATATATACTAAATAAAGAATAGTTCACTAATATTTTACATATCTAAAATTAATACAAATTGAAACTATAATTAATTTCCTACTGCCCTTTTTGCCCACTGGTAACTTTGCAACATCTTCGTGTCATAACAGCTTTTATGAAATGCTTATAAATTTGCTTAGTTGTAGATAATATGCATACTGCAGCAAATGGTAGATATTTACTCATTCAACTCTGTTCTAATAACCTTGTGTTTTACCTTATTGCACAACTGCCTTATAGCTTACATTCTGCAAGTACTTGTTTCCCATCCAGCGGATGTACCCATGGAAGAACTGGCAGGCAAAAGTCAGATAGGAGACTTTTGCTAGAGGGCAAAACATGGAAGCATTTGGCTTCTCAGCAACAGCAGAAATAAGGCTTTAAGTATCCAGTGCATAATTTTGTGAGTGTTGAGAATTTGGTGGGATATTAATTTCATTGGCATGATCTGTGGCTATGATGGTGTGGGGGTTCTGGAGTCAGTTGTTTTGGCAACAGCTTTTTGATCCTCTGATGGACCTGAGCTCAGAAGGAGTGTGGGCTAGAGTCCATTGTTGAGGCAGTGGCTTCCCAGTTCTTCAACTTCCTGATCATTCCTCACCTTCTTTATTGTGGCAGTGGCAACAGCTCTTTCGGTGGGTCAGTTCTGCAGTGATGTTTTTCACATTTAATCTTGGAACCCCTGCTTGGAGCTTAATCCTTAGGCCCTTCCACCTTTTTTAAACTAACCAGTTTTGTGGATTAAATCATTTTGCATTTGAACCCTGATCTACACATAAACTAAAATGTATTGGTATAATTATTCTCCAGTTGTTATGCTTTTCTTATTTGTGATTTGAAATTATTGACTCTCTTCTCAGGAGTTCTATTGACCATCCCAAAGGCACATAGTAACTTGTATACTTAAGATGGAAAGAGACTGATGCAATCTTTCTCTAGTAAGTTCACTTTTATTTCTTAAATACTGTTCCGATAGATAGGGTTACTTAAAATATCAGCTCTGTTTATTATAACTTCAAGACAGAGCACACTGAAACTTTGCAGAATTGAGCTAATTTTCCATCTGCCCCTTCTTCATGAGTTATGATCCCCACTATATAAGCAGGCAACTGGAATGACTTCTAAAAGGAAAATCATTCTTCATGTTTTAATACCTTTCAAGTCTGGGCTGCAGAAACTTTGCCTACTTTTTCAGCCCATTTTCCTTCTAATCATCTCCAAATTAAATGGTTTGAGATTAGAGAATATACAAAACTAAATTGTTCTGAATCTGGAAAAGCTACTCAGAGGCAAATATGCATATGCTAAAACATGGTATGAGTAAAAATCTTTTTTTTTTTTAAGATTTTATTTATTTATTTGAAGAGAGAGACACAGCAAGAGAGGGAACACAAGCAGGGGGAGTGGCAGAGGGAGAAGCAGGCTCCCCGCCGAGCAGGGAGCCTGATGCGGGGCTCGATCCTAGGACCCTGGGATCACGACCCGAGCCAAAGGCAGACGCTCAACGACTGAGCCACCCAGGCGCCCCAGAGTAACAATCTTGTATGAGGAAGAATTGTCATTAACTTTATGGTTGGATTTTTGATCAAAGTGATCAAAATATATTTATTTTCTTCTTCTAGAGAAAATATCACAGAAACACTTGTGAGAATATTTTTTAATTTAAATTTATCCCAAGTCCATGTATTGATTTAACTCCTAAAAAATCAAAACTAATACATTTTGTTGTATGTTTTTTTTTTAATTTATTTCTAATTTTATTTGGACAAAACTTAAAGACAAATTTTCCTCTCATTTCTTCTACCAATGTTCTTGGATATTGTTGATAAAATGGTCATTATACATGTTTATACTTTTACCACATTCTTTTGCCTATTTTCCCTCATTTCAAAAAGATCTGCTATGAACAAAGATGAGGAGAGGAAGAGAAAAAGAAGGAGGAGGAAGGGGAGAAGGAGAAGGAGAGAGAGAGAAGGAGAAAACCTTTCATTTTTTCCAAGATAACGAAATAATACAGGCATAGAACTCACAAATTGTTGGCTAACGACTACTAGAAACATTCCACCTACAGCCATTGCCCTTGAGAATGCACTTTATGTCTGGTGTTCAACAGTCTGGCATTTTAAGTGGTACATTGAAGCTTATAAAACATATTTGGCAGTTTGCTTTGGATTAACTTTGACTGCTTTTTTTCTGTATCTGGATTTGGGAAAAAGAAAAAAGGGGAAGGAGTTGTCTGGGAAAAGAGTGGCAGGAAAAGTTGAAACCAATACAAACAAAGAACTTCCTCAGAGGGACATGGGTCTGGTTTCAGCCACTAGTTCCTCTACACTGAGCCCATCTCAGAGCATGTACCTAACTTGAATGTACTAGTCAGGGAGTTGTCTTCACTGCTGAAGGGCTCATCTGTGATTCCCACTGAATGCAACATCAAATGAGGCCAGGATTTTGCCTTGCATGACTGAGGGAAGACAGTATCTTACCCTTGCCACCTACATTCTTATCCTTAGAAATGCTGTGGGAATTTAAGGAGGTGATGTTTGCAAAGCATTTTAAGCCCTTAAAAGAAAGTTCAAATCTCTCTAGTAATAAAAATATTGTTGCTATAAATCTTGAACTAGACACAGTTATAAAAGTTTCAACCTCAGCCAGATTTGGGATTTCAGTGTATTTTAGATACACCAGATAAAGAAAATAGTAGCCCTTCTACAGAAAGAGAATGCTGATGTGTGATTTTTTTTTTTTTTTTCCGGACAGGCCTAAGCCCAGGAGAAAGAGTGAGGGAAGCAAACTGAATGAAGAAAAACAGAAAATATAATGCAAAACATAATGCCATTCAAAATAGAAACAAAACCCTTAAAGGTTTTAGGAATTAGCAAAGAGTACACATGATCTCTGATGGGAGGGGAATGCAAGTCTTTTAAATACATAGAAGTACTGATTAAGAGGGAACATTGCATACTCTTAAGTGGGACAACTTGATATATATTAGATATTCTGATGAATCTGTCACTTGCATGCAACTCCAAAGGAATTTCAGGTTGATATTTTTTGAGGAATCCAATAGAGTTATTTTTAATATGTATGACAGGGGAAAAAGTCACCTTTGAAAATGTAAAACAAAGGGGGCACTTGTTTTATCAATTACTAAAACATTATAAAACATTTGTAGTAAAAATCATGCATGCACTGGTGCAAGGACAAGCAAATAGATTTTTGGAAAAGAATAGAGAGTTCAGTGAAAAAATCACATATATAGAGAAATACAATACATGAGTGAGTTGCAACACATCCATAAAACTGGTAATCTTTCTCAATAGATGATAGATAGATAGTAAGTAGGTAGATAGATAATTTGCAAACTAACACAGGAATCTAGGACTCTAGGATTAAGGATTTAGAATTACAATCTAATGTGAAAGATAAAGATCCTAGAAGATAATGGAGGATGATTTCAAAGGCAAAACAAATGATTAATTTTAACACACTAAAATTAAAGATTTCAAGGATCAAATATGTAAGTTACAGATTTGGAGAAGTTATTTGCAATGTCAAAAGTTTATAAGGAACTTACATATATCATTTAAAAAAATCTGAAAATCATCAAGTAAAAGGTGAGAATCAGATAGAAAAATGTGCAAAAGATATAAACAGGTCAATAAATAAATAAAAATCTTTAAAAGGGGGTGGGGCACCTGGGTGGCTCAGTCAGTTGAGCATCTGCCTTTAGCTCAGGTCATGATCCCAGCATCCTGGGATCCAGTCCCACATGGGCTCCTTGCTCAGCAGGGAGCCTGCTTCTCCCTCTGCCTGTCGCTACCCTTGCTTGTACTCTCTCCCTCTCTCTCCTTCTTTCTCTCTGACAAGTAAATAAATAAAACTCTTAAAAAAAAAAGATATAGAGTTGAGGGTCCATATCTGGGCTCTCTATTCTGTTCCATTGGTCTATATGTCTGTTTTTGTGTCAGTACCATGTTGTCTTGGTGATCACTGCTTTGTAATATAGCTTGAAATCAAGCAATGTGATGCTCCCACCTTTGTTTTTCTTTTTCAACATTTCCTGGCAATTGGGGTCTTTTCTGATTCCATACAAATTTTAGGGTTGTTTGTTCCAGTACTTTGAAAAATGTCATTGGAATTTTGATTGGGATGGCGTTGAGGGATTGCTCTGGGCAGCATAGACATTTTAACAATGGTTTTTCTTCTTCTTCTTTTTTTTTTTTAAGATTTTATGTGCGAGAGAGAGAATGAGAGACAGAGAGCATGAGAGGGAGGAGGGTCAGAGGGAGAAGCAGACCCCCCGCTGAGCAGGGAGCCCGATATGGGACTTGATCCCAGGACTCCAGGATCATGACCTGAGCCGAAGGCAGTCGCTTAACCAACTGAGCCACCCAGGCACCCCCAATGGTTATTCTTCTGATCCATGATCATGGACTGTTTTTCCATCTTTTTGTGTCTTCTTTAATTTCTTTCATGAGCGTTCTGTAGTTCCTAGAGTATAGATCCTTTACCTCTTTGGTTAGGTTTATTCCAAGATATCTTATGGTTTTTGGTGCTATTGTAGATGGAATCAATTCTCTAATTTCTCTTTCTACAGTTGCATTGTTAGTGTATAAGAAAGCAACTGATTTCTGTGCATTGATTTTGTATCCTGCCACATTACTGAATTGGTATATGAGTTCTAGTAATTTGGGGGTGGAGTCTTTTGGATTTTCCACGTAAAATATTATGTCATCTGTGAAGGAGTTTGACTTCTTCTTTGCCAATTTGAATACCTTTTATTTCTTTTTGTTGTCTGATTGCTGTTGCTAGGACTTCTATGGTCAAATAATCTTCAACAAAGCAGGAAAAAATATGCAATGGAAAAAAGACAGTCTCTTCAATAAATGGTGCTGGGAAAATTGGACAGCTATATACAGAAAAATGAAACTCAACCATTCCCTAACACCATACACAAAGATAAACTCAAAATGGATGAAAGACCTCAATGTGAGACAGGAATCCATCAAAATCCTAGAGGAAAACATATGCAATAACCTCTTCGACATCAGCCACAGCACCTCCTTTAAGACATGTCTCCAAAGGCAAGGGAAACAAAAGGAAAAATGAACTTTTAGGACTTCATCAAGATAAAAATCTTCTGCACAGCAAAGGAAACACTCAACAAAACAAAGAGGCAACCCACACAATGGGAGAAGATATTTGCAAATGACACTACAGACAAAGGGCTGATTTCCAAGATCTATAAAGAACTTCTCAAACTCAAAACCCCAAAAACAAATAACCCAGTCAAAAAATGGGCAGAAGACATAAACAGACACTTTTCCAAAGAAGACATACAAATGGCTAACAGACACATGAAAAAATGTTCATCATCATCAACCATCAGGAAAATTCAAATCAAAACCACTTTGAGATACCACCTTACACCAGTTAGAATGACAAAAATTGACAAGGCAAGAACCAACAAATGTTGGAGAGGTTGTGGAGAAAGGGGAACCCTCTTACACTGTTGGTGGGAATGCAAGTTGGTATAGCCACTTTGGAAAACAGTGTGGAGGTTCCTCAAAAAATTAAAAGTAGAGCTACCTTATGACCCAGCAATTGCACTACTGGGTATTTACCCCAAACACACAGATGTAATGAAAAGAAGGGCCATATGCACCCCAATGTTCATAGCAGCAATGTCCACAATAGCCAAACTGTGGAAGAAGCTGAGATGCCTTTCAACAGATGAATGGATAAAGAAGATGTGGTCCATACATACACTGGAATATTACTCTGCCATCAGAAAGGATGAATACCCAACTTTCACAACAACATGGATGGGACTGGAGGAGATTATGCTAAGTGAAATAAGTCAAGCAGAGAAAGTCAATTATCATATGGTTTCACTTATTTGTGGAACATAAGGAATAGCATGGAGGACATTAGGAGAAGGAAAGGAAAAATGAAGGGGGGGAATTGGAGGGGAAGACGAACCATGAGAGACTATGGACTCTGGGAAACAAACTGAGAGTTTTAGAGGGGAGGGGGCTGGGGGGATGGGTTAGCCTGGTGATGGGTATTAAGGAAGACACATATTACATGGAGCACTGGGTGTTATACACAAACAATGAATTATGGAAACTACATCAAAAACTAATGATGTATGGTATGGGGACTAACATAACACATAAAATAAAATAAAATAAGATAAAATAAACCAAAAAAATAAAATGAATCAAACTCCAGGTAGTATGCCTTATGAGCCAGCAACACACCTCCATACATATATGGAAAAGCAGACAACGTGTGTAAGGAAAATTAAATGTGGCTTTTTTTTAGAGAGTAGGGAGTTGGAAGCAATCAAGTTGTCCATAGTTGGGGGACTAGGTAAGTAAAACATGGTGAATTCACCCAGTGGAATACTTTGGGGTACTTAGAAGCAACCAAAAAGATGTATACATAGCACCAGACACAGATCTTAAAACAAAACAAAACAACAATGCTGAGTGAATCTAGAAAGCAACAATAAGAATTAGTGCTTAATTCCATTTGTATCCATTAAAAATATACATATCTCATATTTTTAAGAATATATATAACTTTTTTAAAAAAAGAACATATATAACTCAAAGAATACATATCAAACATGCTTGAATAGTTGCCTATTTGTGGGTGACATGGGAAATAGGAACAAGAATTGGAAACAGCAGGAAAGGAAAAGAAGGAAGGAAGGAAGGAAGGGAGGGAGGAAGGAGGGAAGGAGGGTTGGAGGGAGGGAGGGAAAACAAACCAGTCCTTGCATGGACCCGTGATGACAGCATGCCATGATTTCTTCAAATCTCTGTAGGAAAGGCTAAAACAAACAAAAAGCATGTACAAAAACCAAGACCAAAAACAAAAACAAAACAACCTCAAAAATGCTAAGATCTTGGGTATTAGTCTTTGTTCCTTCCTCCAGGCAGCATCACTGAGCTATTTTTCCCTAAGCTTCTCCCATGCTCCAGAAGCTCCCATGGTTCAGATAACCCCCAGAGGTGTTGATAGGGAGGAAGGGAAGTTACTCTCAGATGCTCTGCCTTAGATAAGGCCATTCCCCTCCTGGCCATTTTCTATCCACCCACCTCCTTCAGTTAGGGGGGGGATGAGTCAGATGGAGAAGAAGGGTACAACAAATAGGATGTTTTAATTTATTTAACTATGTGTGTTTTCCCCTGGCCAAGTGGTTAAAACTAGCACTGGATGATCCCAGTGGGAGCATGGTTCTAAGGGA
Organism: Mirounga angustirostris; assembly: GCF_029215605.1. NCBI lineage: Eukaryota > Metazoa > Chordata > Mammalia > Carnivora > Phocidae > Mirounga > Mirounga angustirostris. The sequence goes on from NW_026991723.1 coordinate 33,918,364, forward strand.
GGAAGGCAGTTTGATGCCTCATATTCTGCCATAATAAACACTTCACATCACCCTCTTATGTTGCTTATTATAAAAACCACCATACCCTTGTAGAAACGAAGGGAAATTTTGCCACTTGGAGGGTCATCCAAAATGCTGTTTGGAAAGTAAACCTCACAGACACATTCTCAGACTAAGTTTATTTACTGCTCTGAAGCTATCAATAACAAAGACAATTAAATTAGCTAGGTCAAAAGCCTATTTGAACTGAAGAACTCTATTATAAAATTAAAGTTTGTGGAAAGCGGCACTCACCAGCCCTTCTACATGAAATTGATGGAGAGGCTCTTTGGGTTCGTTAAAATTCAGAAAGGATTAATAGCTTTCAAGTTGGAAAATATTACTCTGAAAGAGTGCACAGACTCTAAAATACTTCACCCATGTAAATGAGGACTAGTTTCATTGTTTTATTTTAGATATTGTGGGGGCGGTTGTTTTTTGTTTTGTTTTGTTTTGTTTTTAAGAATCAATAGAGAGAGATGGGGTGCCTGGGTGGCTCAGTCCTTAAGTGTCTAACTTTGGCTCAGGTCATGATTCCAGAATCCTGGGATCGAGCCCCACATCAGGCTCCCTGCTCAGCTGCTCGGCAGGAAGCCTGCTTCTCCCTCTCCCCCTGCTTCTGTTTGCTCTTTCACTTTGTCTCTCTCTGTCAAATAAATAAATAAGATCTTAAAAAAAAAATCAATAGAGAGAAACTTGGGAGGAGTGTAGATAACTTCTCAGAGAAGCATATTCTGACTGCTCGCAGATGGTATGTAATTTGTTTCATCAAAGCCAAAACAGTCAATAAGTCAAGATGTGGCTTTAGTTGCATCTCAGAATAAACACTGGATTTCTTCATTAACTGATCAAATACAAAGTTCAAATGGGACTGCAATGTTCTTTTGTGTGGGGAAAAATAATGGATTACAACAAATATCTCAGTTTTGGAGGCCACACCAAACACAGAAGTTAGTAAGACATTTTCTTTGTCAACCTCCAATCACTCTGGCATACTCACAATGGAGCCTGCATTTCTTTAGGCCTCTTTAGGAGTCAAGAAGAGAAAACATGTGCTGGTATCTAGTAGCCCTCATTGCAGGTTGACAAGTGCATTCCAGCCTGGGTTATTTTTCTCTGATGTTGATGATCGGACTCCCTTATTACAAATTCCTTTCTTTCTTTCTTCCTTCCTTTCTTCCTTCCTTCCTTCCTTTCTTTCTTTCTTTCTTTCTTTCTTTCTTTCTTTCTTTCTTTCTTTCTTTCTTTCTTTCTTTCTTTCTTTCTTCTCTTTCTTCCTTCCTTTCTTTCTTTCTTTTCTTCCTTTCTTTCTTTCTTTCTTTCTTTCTTTCTTTCTTTCTTTCTTTCTTTCTTTTTCTTTCTTTCTTTCTCTTTCTTCCTTCCTTTCTTTCTTTCTTCTTTTTCTTTCTTTCTTTCTTTCTTTCTTTCTTTCTTTCTTTCTTTCTTTCTTTCTTTCTTTCTCTTTCTCTCTCTCTTTCTTTCCTTCCTTCTTCCGTTTCTCTGTCATATTTTCCTTCCCCCTTTCTCTCCTTTCCTTCCTGTTTTTCTTTCTTTCTTTCTTTCTCTCAATTAATACAACTAAATTTTTATGGCCTTTTTCTTTTAGTAACAGCTTAACTTCCAAAGAATTAATTAAACATTTATATCCAACCTAGATACTAAACCAGTTCTCCTTGGTTCTCCTTGATAAATACTAAACCAGCATTTCCAGTTGCTTCTTGGAGTCTCTACCCAGCTACTTCATATTCAACAATTCCAATACTGGTTATATTATCAGTCTTCTCAAATATGCCTCTCTTTTAAACTCTCTCTCCTTCATTTTCTGTCCACCCACTGTCCCAATCTGGAACCATGGGACTTTTCCTATTTTCTCACACTCACCATTTTCTCAAGCATACCAAGCACTTAAAATTAGGCAGCCTGGATCCATACCTCATCTCTAGCACTCTGTGTTTTTCTGACAAGTTACATAAAATCCCTAGCTTCATTTGCCTCATGTCCATCATAATGATACCAACTTCCTAGTGTTTTAAGGCTAGAATAAGATATCCCATGTAAAACATCACACAGTGCCTGACATGTAGTAATGATTGATAAATGTGAACTAGTTCTATTTTCCTCCAATTGCCTTTTAAATATGTTTCATCCACTTGCTATTGCCTTTAGGCTTTTATCATCCCTTACCAAAAAGTAGCTTCCTATCTGGTCTTTGCCGACCTGAAAAATCCCCATTTTGTTTGCTCACTGTCCTACTGCTTCTAAAATCCTAATTACCATGTAATACTAATGCTCTAGAGCATTAGTTGTGTTACCATAGTCTCCAGATTGTAGTATAAACCTTTAATGAAGGTATATAAGGGACTTCACCCTGGCTCCACCTATTATCTGGCCTCATCTGCCACTTCTTTCCCAATTAGCTCCAATCACAGAGAACCTCTGTAGTCCCAACAGCAGGCCATACTCTTTTGTGCTTCCCTGTCATTACACTTCCTCTTCCTGTAATGTCCCCCCTGCCCTGTCCCCATATAGCACACTGCATAATCCAGCTACATCCTTAATCACCTACTTTAGGAAGTCTTCTTTAACTTCTGTAAGCAGGGTGAGCCTCATCCTTCTCCACATTCCTATAGCCCTTTGCACCTTCCACTATAGCACTAGGCATATTGCATGTGATGATGTGTTTTCAAAGTGATTGTAAAGGCAGATTTGTACAAGGGAGGAAGGAAGGCATTTTTTCTCTAATTTAATGATTCTCTTTCCCTGACCTCATGTCTCATCTAGGCACACTCTACCCCCCGAGGATCTTCTATGTCTGTTTCTCTCAATAGCCTTAAAGTTCCCGCCATGATTCTACCAAGAATTCCAATGGGGATAATGAGTTCAGTGATGTTTCTTCAATAATTTATCACATGCACTCCTTTCCCCATTTATCACCACTCATATTAGAACTTGGTAAATTCTGGCCTTCATTTATTTCACTCAAAGATAAAACTATCCAGTAATGGTCAAGGGAATTTAGAAAAGTAAATAATAAGAGTTAAGAAACACATAAATATGAATTCCTTTATTATTCATAAAGAATGAAATAACTATTGCCCTTTAATAAGAATAAGGTCTATGGTATGATACTTCAAATTTTCCAAAGCATTTCTGTACACATTCAATCTTCTCAACCACTCTCTGTGGCATACAGGGAAAATATTATTATCTCTACCCTACTGATGAAGAAATTGAGACTCAGAGAGGGTAAATGCTTTTTCAAGATTATAGAGCTAGTGCATAACAAATCCAAGAAACCACATTATCTGCTTAATAGTGTACTGTTCTTTGCATATTTTTTATATTGCCATTTATATATTTCTTCTGTTGGATGTCATGCCATCATTTAGAGAATTCACAAGAATTATATGTGTTAGTAAATGTTTTGTTAAAAATTTCAGAGAACCTTTAAAAAACTATTCACATATTTTTAAATTGGGTTTTTATTTCATGATAATAAAAACAACATGATCATGGTAAGGAATTTGAAAAAAACAAAAATTTTTAAAAGAAATAAAAAATAAAATATAATTTTTACACTAGAAACAGACATTGTTAATATTTTTAGTTAATTTCCTTCCAGTCTTTTTTCTGTGCTTGATTCATTTGCTGGTTTTACATTGCTATGGTCACATTTGTGTTCAATATTTTATTCTGCTCCTTTCGTGTATTTTGTCGTGAATATTCTCCCATATTTTGAGAAAGATGGGATTATGAACATTATTAATGTCTAAGAACATTCCATCTTATATCTTTGCCAGAATTTAGTGAAACAGTTTCTTATTTTTGGTCATTTTCCATTACTTTTTATTATCCTTTGATTATTGTATTTTATTCCTCATTTACCCTGGATATCACATCCCCAGATGAAGATCAAATTTTAAATAGACTTTTCTTTATTTATAACCTATGTGCCAGGGTAACAAAATTTAATCTTGAAGTTACTAGAAATAGTTGGTGCTCTATAGAAATCAGAGCATTTGAGTATAGCGATATCATGCCATTCCAGAAAGGGTAAGTGAAGTTAGCATTAAACCTTCACTTTGTTTGAACCTCTTTCAGAACCAGTAGATCACATCAATAAGCTACTCTTACTATTGGGATTTCCAGAGGACCTGGAAGGCATAGCTCAGATTCAGCTTAGATTTTCCAGACCCATCTTCCAGATGGCAATGTGTCCCATGAATCCATAGATGCTTCCTTTTGGCTTTCTGAATATTAATTAAAAGTTAACCATGAAAGGGAATAGACAGTCAAAGAATATCAGACTGGAAGGGACCTTAGAGGATATCTATTTCAAGGAATTGAAAGTATGTGGCAGTTAGAATGCCTGGGTTTGAGGGGCACTGGGGTGGCTCAGTCTGTTAAGTGTCTGACTCATGATTTCTGCTCAGGTCATGATCACATGGGTCTTGAGATCAAGCCCCACATCCAGCTCTGCACTCAGCGGGGAGTCTGCTTGACATTCTCTCCCTCTGCCCCCCCACTCATGCTCCCCCAGTCTCTTGCTCTCTCTCTCAAATAAATAAATAAGTCTTTTAGACTGACTCAGTTTGAATCCTAGGCTTTTCGATTAGCTGTTTAAACTGATACAGATTCTTTAATTTCCCTGTGCGTCCATGGTCTAATCTACAAAATGGTGGTAATAAGGGTGTCTGCTTTATAAGACTCTTGTGAGAATTAAATGTGGTAACTCATGTAAAGTAACTAGAACAGTGCCTGACTAATACTAAAACCCTCAATAAGTATTAGAAAAAATATCATTTGTATCACTTCATTTATGGAATCAGTGATGGAGACCAGGATCAATAACCCAGGTCCAACTATTTTTACATTAAACCAAACTTAACAGAAATGTATTGACCATTTATTTTATAGACATCTCAGCTTGGATTGGGAGAAAATTATTGCACTATGGCTTGACAAAGTTTTCTATTTTTTAAACTTGATCTCTTCAATTGAGCTCTTCCCAGAATTTGTAAACCCTTGTGTATTACAGAGGAAATTGAATCAATAAATTTCTGATTCACTTACCCTTAACTCATCAAACCATCATTAGAGTTATTTTATGTCTGGGGAAGCCTTATGTGCCTCCATGTGTGGAGATGTGCATGTCTTCTCCTTTTAAACCAATAAATCTTTTCAACCATAAATAGCAATGAAATGTCAAAAGATAGAAGCAGCTCTAAACTCAAAATGGTTGAAAACCAAGTGAGCTTGTTCTGGGCAATTCACATTCTCTCAGTCTGACTTAACAACCCTTGATTTTAATCGATAAGCATTTCCATTCCAGAATGTGTGCACTTTCTTCCAACTAATATTTATTGAGTGTTTGCTATGTGTCAGACACTACTCTGTCAAAAAGGAAGATATTAAGAACTTTTTTTTTTCAAGTTGTCTGTGGACATCCTCTGAGTTGACACCGGGACTCTTCTGGCTGGAAAAATTACTTTCAAATGGCATTAGAGATGGAGGGGTTTTTCAGTGACTCAGTTTTGACTTTATGTTCTTTGGTCCTGGTTCTTTCAACTAATTTCTTCATGGCTTTGGCCTCACCAGTCATACACCAATTTGTATTCTACCTTTCAGTCTTCGACCAGACCCTCTTTTCATTTTGACCTTCTTTATACCACTGGTTCTGATATCCATTCAAAATTGGCACTGCTCAGGGCATTAATGTCTCAGTTCTTCAGTTTTAACATTAACTACTGCTAGCAGAATGGATACTTTTAGGTTCAGTACTCATACATCTGGAATAGAGACTAGAAAAGAATAGCAGCAAGCATGGTAGGCAGACATGCACCAGAAATAACAAGTGAGGAAGGACTAGAGGGACCATCTGGTTTCTCAAAGAAAAATGAGCAGAGGAGACCCTCAGAATATTCCTAGAACTGGTTGTTAGTGCTTTGCTCAAGTCTGAACTGGCCACAAGTCTAAGAATATAGTCAAAATGAGAGGTTTATGATTCTTCTAAGGCTGTGAGCAGACTAGTTTACCCCCAGAGTTCTGTGGCATGAGAAATATCAGTGTTGTTCACAGATGTGACTTTGGAATCCTTTATATTTGTTTGAAGTCTTATTTAGCTTTTCTAAGCCTCAGTTTTAGCTATGGAATTAGTATTTAACTTATAGGACTTTTGTAAGTATTAAATGTGGGGGTTTTTTGTGGATTTTTTTGCATATGGCTCATTTAAAATTTAATTTTCAATTAATGTTAGCTATTAGTACTATATTTTATACTAATACCATATTTTATTTTCCTTAAAATAATAAAATACCTAAGTGAATCTTAAACAGTGAAGGGGACTCTGAAGAAGGAAAAAAAAAATGTCTATTTTGTGTGTAGAGGACAGCATCATTTGCTTGAATTTTTACTTACTAAGCCATGGAGATAGGTAGACACATCCATAGTTAACTTCTAAGCAGGGAGAAAACATAAACAAACATATAAATAAATAAATGAAATGAATTAAAATGCTGGACCAAACCAGGGAGTCTGATTAGTAGCAGCATTCAGACTGAGGTCAGCCTTTCAACCTGCATGCTGCTAAGAAACGCATCTCTGCTAACAGTGAATTAAAACATCAAGAAAGGGGCAGAACTCAAATGGGCAGTGCCTGGCGGAACTGTGCTGAAAACCTGATATAAATAAATAACAACATTGTCTTTTAAAGACTTTGAAATAACCAACACAATGTGCCAAGAAAGATAGAAATTTACTCTCTGCTCACTCTGGATGCAAATATAACCTCACTGCGGCAAGAATGGCTCCTCTTTAGTTGGAGAGGTTTGGGAGGGGAGCAGGGGACCCCATCCAGGGTTTTAGTTTCTTATATTACTTCTTTTTTGAAATGGTGGGAGTTTATAATAAAACACTTCGATATTATGTTGGAGATAACAGGCCATCCACTGACTCAATGAAGTTAAGATTTAAAATAACCTGAGCTGTGGTATACGGTTGTAGCAGAGATCCCAAAACAAGGTGCAATTTTGATGCAATACATGCTAAGAGAAACATAAGCATCTGACACATCTATGACTATGAGGATTTTTAAGTTCTTCTGCAGCCACATTTTTTTCTAAATATGGTTATGAACATATCATATATACCCATATATTTATGTGTATTTCTATAAATACTTATAAATAGTATATGCAAATAAAATTCCTATTTACCAAAGTAATAAATATTACTTATAGAAAGTGCAGAAAAGTTGGGTAAAATTCAAACTGTGGAGAGTGTTTGGAAGCAGAACCTCTTTCAGCCAGTATTCAGTGTGAGATGACAGAAAATGCTCTAACAAGCTTAAATAGAAAGGCATTTAATAAGAAAACAGGTGCTCATAGAAACCTTGCAGAACCATATATATTAAGAAAAAAAAAAAAGAAGAAGAAGAGGGTAGCGGGAGGGGAAGAGTGAAGCAGGGGAAATCGGAGGGGTAGACGAACCATGAGAGACGGTGGACTCTGAAAAACAAACCGAGGGTTCTAGAGGGGAGGGGGGTGGGAGGATGGGTTAGCCTGGTGGTGGGTATTGAGGAGGGCACATTCTGCATGGAGCACTGGGTGTTGTGCACAAACAATGAATCATGGAACACTTCATCTGGAACTAATGATGTAATGTATGGGGATTAACATAAGAATAATAAAAAAAAAAAGAAATGCAGGAAAAAAAAAAAAGAAACCTTGCAGAACCTAGAGGATCAGGCTTGAGGCTATGTTTCTGGGAACAACTTCCAGAGCAATACCATGGAACTGGCTGATAGAAGAGCAAATAACTCTGTTACCATTAATAATCTAGAGCATGACCCAGAAGATAGAACATTTGAAATCCCTTACCAAATCTCTTGTCCTTGGGAATAATCCATCTTTGCTATGATAAACCTGCCCAAAATGCCTGACTTCTACCCTGCATCTCAATTCCATGCTAGACCATGGGCCATATGCTTCTTTAGAAGATCCAACTTTTTCATGACTGTGCTGGTACAGAAGGAGCAGAAGCAACAGAAGATCAGCTTCATAAGAGTCATTTTCTGACTTTGAAATCTCATGCACATACTTCTGAGTGATGGATCCTAACCCACATCCAGAACTACAGCAGCAAGGGAGTCTGGGAAGTGCCCTAGACTTACCACACAGAAGGCACACTAGAAAGATGTGTTGGTTCACAATCTTGGAGCCCTCCCGAGTGAAATCTGAAACTGCCCCATACACGGAGAGCAAGGAGAGACCAAAGAGAGAGGCAGAGCACTTAGATTGGTAGATGGCAATTTTAATAAGCAATGAAACTTACATACAAGGCTTGTTTTGGATGGCCTTAAGATAAATGGATCTCCACACCCATCCACCAGAATCTTAAATGTTAGAAGTCTTAAAAGGGTTCAGTCACATACACTGTCCAGATGGTCTCAACAACACATCGCTCTCTCAAGACTGTCCTTGAAAAAGGTTTCCACTTGGGAAGAGTAGGCAGGGCATACAACCAAGGACAGGAGAGGAGCCTCCAATTGCCTGGGTCCAGCTTGCATGTCAACTGGCAATTACATTCTTTCAATTACCTCTTTCAATAAGATGCTGAAATAGATATGGGGAGAAGTAATCCACTGGATCTGCCACAGTGTTGGTCCAGACAGAGGAAACAGCAATAACAAAGACAGGAAGGCATAAAACTACATATCACATTCAATAAGAAAGAAGTTCTTGCGTAGCTTGGATAAAAAGTGGATATCAGGAAATTGTGGGAGAATTCACATTAGGGAGAGTGGATCGGATTAGGAAAGCAACTTTGTGGCCTACTAAAAGACTTTGGATTTTATCTAGTAGGCTCTTAATTACCATTTGATCTAATAGATTCATACTTCAGATATTTATATACCACCTGTGTAACTTTTGTCACCACCATATACTATTATTTGTTTTTTTCCTTAAAGTGATTTTAAATAGTTGAAGTGTTTTTATTTACCCTTATTCTCGTATGTCCATGAAATCACAGATTTGATATGCTAGCTATATATTTTTTCCTAATACAAATTACAATAAGAGCAAAGCTTTTTAATGAAAAAATACACATCACCTAAAACTGTCTTCTGTGTCACAAAAGTTATGAGTGCCACAGTTTGAAAAACACAAGTATAGACAGTGAGAAACACTGACAGCCTTATAAACATGGATGTAGCAAAATCAGATATGTATTTTAAAGATGACAATGAATAAAATGAACTAGATGTAAGTTTAAAGGCATGAGTCCATGTAAAAGTGGAATATTCTTTGAATCAGGGTCATGTTTAGAGGAATGAAAGGAGAAAACTGAGTAAAGGAGTTTCAAAACTGGAATAGAAGACATTTAGTGACTGACAGATTTAGGACTTCAGAATGATGGAGGAGTTTATATTGACTGTAAAATGATACCTTACCTAACAGCTAACCAGTGATGGTGTTATATTAAGCTGAGATAGTGAAAAGCAAAAGATCTGATTTTAGAATATGTATTTGAGAATTCCAATTGGACATGTTAAATTTTGAAATGCATTTGGGATATAACTAGAAATAAACCCCTTGATAACCATCAATGTGTGTCTAGGGTTCATAAAAACAGTTCTGAGATACAGTTAAGTTTGTGGAGTCATTGACCTATGTGCACTTGGTTTAGTCAGAGTCATGGAAGTGGACATAAGCTTTCAATGACAAATGAACATTGCTGAATTTAAAAGTATTATAGAAGTAGGGGAACCAGCAAGAAAGACTAAAGAAGAGCTCAGAGAGTGATCCATAAGCCATTGAAGAGGAGTTTTCAATAACTGTTGCCAAGATCAAATGTCAAAAAGTGAAACTGAAAATAAACAATTGGGTTTGGCCATTAGGATTTTGATGTTCTATAATTGAGCAGTTTTCATAGAGTTGTCAGAGCAGAAGTTATACTGTGCTGAGCTATCAATTAGGATGCAAGCAAATGGAGATTGTAACTTTAGAACAGTAGTTCTCAACCAGGCATGATTTTGCCCTCCAGGAGACATTTGGCAATGTCTGGGGACATTTTTGGTTATCACAACTAGGGAAGTGCTATTGACATTTAGCAGGTGAAGGCTAGGAATGCTAAACATTCTATAATGCACAGGACAACTCCCACAGCAAAAAATTATTTGGCTTAAAATGTCAATAGTGCCAAAGTTGAGAAATCCTTCTTTAGACAAAGACTTCAAAGTCTGGTTGTGCAAAGAGAAGGATGGTGGCTTGTTATGGAGGAAGAATCAAACATTTTCTTAGAAAGGAGATTTGAGCCTAAGAGAAAGGAGAAGGTGAGGGAGAGAGAAAGAAAATAAATACAGTTTGTCAAGTAAAATTTGATGGAGATAGGAGAGAATATATTCCAAAGCACAATTGAGGGATAAAGCTTAGAGAGCAGAAGGGATTTCCACAACTCCCTCTTCCCTTCTAAGATAAGAAGGAAGACAAAGAATAGACAAAAATGTGGATATAGATAAGTGGTATATGAGGGAATATTAGGGCAGTTTATGGCTGGGAAGTAGGAAGCTAAGTTATTATCATGAGAGAGGGAGAAGAACGTAGAAAATGATAAATAGAACAGACCTTTAAAAAGATAGTAAAATTTGGAGCAGTGAAAGGTGGGACTGCAAATAGAACAAAAGAGAGATGTATAAGTAATTCTTAAGCAGCACTAAAGAACAAGTTGAGTTTTGAAATTACAAATTTGTAAGGGAACTGACTTACATTTTCTCAGGCAACACTCAACAACCCAAGAACAGTATCAGAGAAAACAGATGTTTTGGGGTTGTGGGGATACAGGCATTCCAGAAAAGTGCGTTTACCAGAGGAAGATTCTGGAAGTCATGTGGTTAAATATGTTTTTGAAATGATTGTCCCTGCCACAAGTCATGTCTTAAATGTAGTTGTATACTCCCAAATATCTAGGCTAGTAAGTGATCATTGATTAATTTAAAATAATCCTTTGGGGGCTTCTGGATAGCTTAGTCAGTTAAGTGTCCAACTCTTGATTTCAGCTCAAGTGTTGATTTCAGGGTCATGAGTTCAAGCCCTGAGTTGGGCTTCACACTGGGCATGGAGACTACTTAAGAATAAAATTTGGGGGGGGGGGGTCAGGAATAATATCTCTTGCTAATCACTCTTCAACAACAGTTTTAATTCCTTTTTCTTTTTTGTCATCTGCATAGATGCTAAATAAATCAGGGATAATTGGATGATGAAGCTAATAATTTAAACTGAATTTAGTTAGAATGTCCTTTCACACAATACTCATCTTTGGTCTGTATTTATTTTATTATATTTTAATTTTGCACAGAGATTCAGATTCTCTTCTTATTTCTAATTTCTTCAATGTGTCTTAATTCTTTATGGCTGATTTGCTTATTTTATTCCCAGTGCTTCATTTGCTCTTTGTCCATATTCTCTAGGCTCTTTTGGGCTCCAGATTTTACATTGCATGACCTATTAATGATATAGCTCATTTTGTGGCGAATCCTACATCCTTAAGACATTTACAAAAACAGCCAACAAATCCTCAGTTGTAATTAGGTCAAATAATTCTAGAAAATTTCTTTTGTTGACTGATTCTATGGACTCATCATGGCCTTTTAGCGCTATTTTTTTTTTTTCCTGGCACACAGATAATTACTTTTATTACCATCCTCAAATAACAATGCTTTTCTTCTCCACTCTTTGTCTGGAGCTGCCCATTAGCTCACTGACATCAGAGTTTCTAAAATGTTGTTTTTTGTCCACGATTTATTTACCCCAGAAATTTCAGCTGAGTTGCAAGCATCTGGTTTTCAGCTCAGGTCAGCTATTTTCTAATCCAGATCCCTTATCTTTTCAGATAAGCATTTTGGAAGTTCAAATGCATTCTAGATTGTGTGGAGAGGAGTCAATTTGGAGGTATAAGTTTATAAACTGATTGGGATACCATTTTTTTTTCTTAAGTGCTGATTTATGTTGATTTAGTTCTCAATGATCTTCTCTTCTTCAGTTTTTTTTTTTAACTCCAACTAGATATCAGCTGGTTTTATTTGAATATTTACTTGTCACATTATTGCAAACCAAAGCTCAGTAAACATACCCTTTGAGTTTTCTTAAACCAAGGACCGGCTATTTCTCTAAGCTCAATCATAGAACAGTTATAGAATAATTCCAATTGTAAAGTATAATCAAATAAACCTTAGTTCACCTAGCCAGTATAATCAATTAGATTTTGCCACCATGAACATAGACTTCCTCCGATCAAGGTTACAAAATTGTTCAACAACATCTTTTAGCAACACAAACTAAAATTCCTATTTTTCAATGGACTTAGTTGGATTTCATTTATTCATTGAAGATACAGAAGTTTTGATATGTAACTCTTTTTAAAATATCTTTTGGGATTTACCAGTCACAGTGGACATTTGATCTTTTTTGTCCACCAAAAAAAAAAAATCCTCACTCATATCCATGGTAATAGTATCAATGAATTTGCTTGGATATCTATCCTGCTCTATTCAGGCCATAAGATATTTAGGCCACTCAGCTCAGGATTTGCCTCTAATAGATTTAAGCCAATCCTCTTGTCTCTACCACTGGCTGCAAGGAATGATTGGGACGAAAATTTAACCCAGTCAGACCAATGAGATGCAAAGCGATATTTGCTTGGGTCTCAGGAAAAGATGTTTCCACTTTATTCCTTAGGATCTAATAAAAGAGCAGCTTTCTTTCTGCTTCTGAATAAGGAATTATAGTGGTTTGGAACAGACACTCTGGAGACAAATTTCCTGGGTTTAAATCATGGCTACTGCAGTTATATGACTTTGGGCAAGTTATTTAATTTCTCTGTTCCTCAGTGTTCTTATGTGTAAAATGGGAATATTAATCATTCCTAATTATAGAGTTGTTTCCAAAGACTACACGGGCTAATCCTTCTTAAGCACTGAAAACAGTGTCTGGTACATAGTAAGCACTATTACAAAAAATAAATGTAGTTCTAGAAATCTGCTTGCAGCTATCTTAGAAGCAGTCATTCTCAGTAAGAGGAAGAAGGAAGGTAGAGACAAGAGATAGAAAGTTAGGACTTCAGTGACAGCATTAACTATTCTGGAGCCTAATCCTGGGCTTTTCGGTTATATGAGTCATAAAGTATGTTTTTACTGATTAAACCTGTTTGAGTTGAGCTTTCTGTTACTTGAAATCTGAATATTTCTTCCAAACCAGTGAAATGCCCCCAGCTTTAATTTAACAAACACTATTAAGTATCTAGTAGCCTTGGGATATAAAGGTAAGTAACGCAGATACACTGTCACACATTCAATACCTATTTATTGAGTTCCTATTGTGTATAAGGCAATCTGTAGTTATTCAGGGCATCTAACATGAATCTAAATAATTATAATGCAAGATAGTATGTTATAAACTCTTTAAGACAGATATAGATAAGTTGCCCTGGAATTCAGAGAACTCATGTGTAGATAGAATCTTCTTGAGGCAATACGATTTCTTTTTTTTTTTTTTAAAGATTTATTTTTTTTATTTGGCAGAGAGAGACAGTGAGAAGGAACACAAGCAGGGGGAGTGGAAGAGGGAGAAGCAGGCTTCCCGCTGAGCAGGGAGCCCGATGCAGGGCTCGATCCCAGGATGCTGGGATCATGACCTGAGCCGAAGGCAGACACTCAACGACTGAGCCACCCAGGTGCCCCGAGGCAATACCATTTATAAGACTCCTAAAACAATAGCATACTTTCTAAATGTTGTTCATCTATTCATTCATCCAAGGAATATTCATTGAATACTGACTTTATGCCAGACTTGTGCTAGGAGCTAGAGATGAAATATTGAACAAAATTAGACATGATCCTTGTTCTCATGGAGCATCAGTGGAGTGGGAGGAAAGTAATTAATCAAAGAATCACACATTAATTTACAAATACAACTGAGATAAGTAATATAAAGTCTACAGAGTTCCAAGAGTATAAGATACAGGAAATGTGAAGATCATATAGATATTATCTTTGTTTTATAGATGAGAAAACATCTCAAAAAGACTATATTGCTCAATCTAGTTGGTGTCAGCACCAGAACTGGAATCCAGTACCCTTGAAACCTTACCTACTGCTTTCTCCATTACTTCAAATATCATGCTCTTAGATGACATTACACATTTTGATTTGAAATGATCCTAGGCCAGTCATGGTTCCTAGTAAGGATTTTGTTCTCAGAAGGCATAGTATCTATCACTCATGACCAATTAAAATAAAAACTTTTAAGAAAATTATTTCATTAACCATGTCTTTGCAGTAAGATGGCAATGCCATTAGGCTAGAATAGATATTTTGTAGCAGCATAAGAAGGTTTAAGCTCTGGGGGTGGGAGAAGAACATCTGTAATACATTTTCAGTACTAAATTAATGTCATTTCCAGTTGTGCTGGCCAGATTCATTGCCTTTCCTTGACAGACTCACAAAGAATGAAAACCAACCCAAATTATGCCTACTGGAGGTCATGCGTGGCTTAACCGGACTCTTTGGTTGAAGTGTTGACATGTGGCAATTTTGTAGAAACAAATGATCATTATAAGGGACATGATAGTCAACACAAATAGGATGCAATTAGCATGTGCCACTACTGGCTTCTGGTGGAAACATCTTAATAGACAACAAATAATAAAGGTCAGTGTATTGAGACCAGCTCAGTTAATTAGTTTCTTGTTGTTTCTGGGAAAGAAAGTAAACTATTTTAATCTTGTTTTCCCTCTTCTTTCAACAGATATCACTACCTCCCATGGGAAGAATCTGGGTCCCTGTATTCTCTTTGGCTCCTCACTTCTGTAAGGAGAGCTCTAAAATATGTCCTTACAGTTTTACCACTTTCTTTGCAAAATAGGTTTTGTTTTTTATTGCATTTTTCATGCTCAAGGTATCCCAAAGCAATTTACAGTAATGAGTTTCAAATCTGGATTGACGGTATCTCAGTAGGCAATCATGTTAGCCATTACATATTCAAGGCCTAGTTTACACCTGGCCCTGAAATTAAAATCTTTCTCGTCACAAGAGGCAATGTCTCCTGGGTGACTTGGGTAATTCTATACTCTCTACCCCTCCCTTCCTCTCTCTGTGTCTGTCTCTGACTCTGTCTGTTTCTCCTTTTTTCTCAACCTACTTGCTCAGTATAGAACACCTGCATTGACAGTTATCAGGTGGAGGTAAAAGGATACGATGTGTATCACTCTCACAGGTTATTTGATGATTAAAGAAATTAATTTGGAAAATGCTTGGGATATCTTGGGGAAAAAGTTGATACAAAGAACCGTGTGAATGCAGCTTGCAGTTGTTCTGCATCTCAATGCTACCAGCAAGGACGAGCTTGCCTCCAAGAGACCTACAAATTCAATGTCACTTCCCTTGAACACTTTATGCCTGGATTAATAACTACTCTCAAGTCCCCCCAGACAAACTCTGCAAACCTCCTATCATAAACTTTTGTGATATTTATTGTGTTTATTTGCCTGTTTATACATCACAGTAGACTGAACTCTGTAAAGCAGCAAGCTTGTCTAACTTGTTCTTTGTTAAACAGCAGTGCTTACTACATTGCCTGACCTATAGTAGTTGCTAATAAGTATTAATGAGAAGGAAGAATAAAGAAAAGATGGAAGGGAGAAGAAAGGAGCAAAGTGGAAGAGAAGGAAGGGAAAGATGTAGAGAGTCAGAAAGAAAGAACAGTTTTATGTACATACTAGAATAACTTATTATTGGTCTGATTCACTGTACCCAATCCAGAATAATCAGGTTGTAAAGGACAATAAAATGTAACTGGTTTACCTTCTTCCTAATGCAGGAATCTCATCTGTCACAACTCTGATGAAAAGCCATTCAGCCTTTGCTCAGACTCCACAACTTGACCAAAGTAGCCTTTGATATTTTTGAAAAGCTTGATTATCAGACAATTTGTCTCCAAAATCGTACAATTTATCTTCTGCACTTTTGTGTATTTGTCTCAGTTTGTGCTTCTAGCATTCAACAAAGTAATTCAACCCCTTTTTATTCATGAGATCCCTCAGATAATTTAAAGGTCTTCCTTTAAAGAATCCTAGATCTACCCTGGTCATTATCCTGGTCATTGTCTTCTAGGCATCCTCTGGCTTCTCTTGAGTAATAATGGCACCTGTCATTGTGAAAAATATTATAGATGTGCCTTCATCCTACAGAACATATAGCATTGTTCTCTGCACTGATCAAGATCATCTAGTTCTACTTACACAGCACTTATTTGTTGCTTCCTTTGAAGCTTCTGGTTCTCTAAAACTTCAGATCATTTTTACATTAATTTTTTGTGAATCCATGAATTCTGTGATCTTTATTTTCAATACAAGGTGATTTTGCTTGTTTTTTATTTTTATTTTGTCTGTATTTATTTTTAAAAAAACTTAGAATTTCCCCTTGATACTATTTTTATTTCATCTTGGTTACTTGAACTTATCATTTGTGATTATTGATGTTTAAAAATGTCCTGATTTGATCCTTCATTCATTTCCTGTTAGTGTTAGAACATGACAGAATATAAATAAAACAAAGTGCCAGGCTCCATGCAAGACTTCAAAAATACAGAGTTAAATAAGAAAATGTCTACCACAAGAAAATCAGACATTTCTAGACAAAAAAAAAAAAATAAGTAAATAAAATCAATGACTTAGAAGGCTATATGTAAGTGCAAAGCACTAAGAAAATATAAAGAAAAGCCATCTAAGTGAGCTATTAGTGAGAAGACAGAAGGCTTCCAAGAAGAAGTGATAGTTGAGATGAATTTTGAAAGATGTATATGAGTTAGCTAAGTGAAAAAGAAAGGACAAGAAAACTTCAGGCCCCGTGAATAACATAGGCAATAGCTTGAAAGCATGAGTGCAAAAGACATAGTCCCTCATCTACTCTATTAGCCTTCCCTTTCATCTTTGTCTCTATCACAAATTTAAAACACACACTTTTTTTTAATCATCATCCAAGTTATTGATGACGTATTTAATATACGCTTGTGCTGGCACTTGCATACCATGGTATGGTAAGAAAATGAGGGCGCCTGTGTGGCTCAGTTGGTTAAGCGACTGCCTTCGGCTCAGGTCATGATCCTGGAGTCCCGGGATCGAGTCCCACATCGGGCTCCCTCCTCAGCAGGGAGTCTGCTTCTCCCTCTGACCCTCCTCTCTTTCCTGCTCTCTGTCTCTCATTCTCTCTCTCTCAAATAAATAAATAAAATCTTAAAAAAATAAAAAGAAAATGATTCATGTGGGACAGATTGGCATTCTCTTATAACCTCCTATATTTCAAGAACTTCCTTTCTCTAAGCCCTAGACTCTCCAAATCAGTGAAAAAGGTTATAGCCCAAGAGAAAATAGGAAAGGTTTTTATTCTCCTAATATTCATGCCGCTGGTAAAAATAAAAAAAATGGGACAGTTGTCCTGGCAATCTTTACCTTTCAGACACTGGGTTTGTGCATGGGAAAAAAAAAAATTGCCAGCAACCAGAGTTTGTCACAAACAGACCACTACTCTTGAAGTCAAGAAGCTATCAGATTGCACTACTGGGTATTTACCCCAAAGACACAGATGTAGTGAAAAGAAGGGCCATATGCACCCCCATGTTCATAGCAGCAATGTCCACAATAGCCAAACTGGAAAGAGCCGAGATGCCCTTCAACAGACTGATGGATAAAGAAGATGTGGTTCATATATACAAGAGAATATTACTCAGCCATCAGAAAGGATGAATACCCAACTTTCACAACAACATGGATGGGACTGGAGGAGATTATGCTAAGTGAAATAAGTCAAGCAGAGAAAGTCAATTATCATATGATTTCACTTATTTGTGGAATATAAGGAATAGCATGGAGGACATTAGGAGAAAGAAGGGAAAAATGAAGGGGGGGAATCAGAGGGGTAGATGAACCATGGACTCCGGGAAACAAACTGAGGGTTTTAGAGGGGGAGGGGGTGGGAGATGGGTTAGCTCGGTGATGGGTATTAAGGAGGACATGTACTGCATGGAGCACTGGGTGTTATACACAAACAATGAATCATGGAACACTACATCAAAAACTAATGATATACTGAGTGGTGACTAACAAAACATAATAAAATAAAATTTTAAAAAAAGAAGCTATCAGATTGACCCACTGTAATTGACTAAGCAATAACTTTCACAGAACTTCAACCTGTATTAGAGTAACATCAACTCTGATGAAAGCAGAACATAACAAAATGAAATTTCAATGTTTGATCCAACAGAATTTAATACTCACAGTCTGATAACAGTTCCAGCTCAATGGGCAGTTCTTTACCTAATGATTCAGGGATGCAGGTCCCAAACATCTTCATGTTACACTCATTGTAATAATGTGGCTTTCAAGGTCTTCATGTTCATGTTCATCAGACTAGTGGAAGGGGAAAGAAAAGATGGAGAAAGAACATTCACTTTCTTAAATCCTTTGTCCTGAAAGTGAAACATATTTCTGCTCACTCTCATGGATAAAATCAGCCATGTGACCCTCTCACTTGTTGGCTATTTTCTTGTTCTCAGGAAAGAAAAGGCCATGTTTTTGTGTCTTACTTCAGTTGCAAGCTTCACCAGAAGCACCATAAACTATATAGGGATCTAACTATTTTTATATATTTTAAACACATTCTCTTGTGTTTCAAATACTTTAAAATATTTAAAAATCAACTGAGGAGAATATCAGCCATTTACCCAGCACCCAGCAATTATTTCATTAACTCAATGAAACCCTCTCTTGTAATTATTAATTTATTATCATTAATTAGTCAATTCTCATCAATACAAAAATTTTTTAAAGATTTTATTCATTTGGGAGAGAGAGCACATGTAGGGGGGAGGGACAGAGGGAGAGGGAGAAGCAGACTAAACATGGAGCCCGACTTGGGGCTCAATCCCAGGACCCCAGGATCATGACCTGAGCCAAAGGCAGATGCTTAACCAACTGAGCTACCCAGGTGTCCCTCACCAATACACAATTTAAAGTACTACTTCAAAATAATTTGTTGAGGGCGCCTTGGTGACTCAATCAGTTAAGCATCTGCCTTCGGCTCAGGTCATGATCCTGGGGTCCTAGGTGTCAGGCTCCCTGCTCACTCTGTCTGCTTTTACCTCTCCCTTTAACTCTCCCCCCTGCTTGTGCATTCTCTCTCTCTTTCCCAAATGAATAAATAAATAAAATATTTTTAAAAATAATAATAATAATTGGTAATGATTATCAAGCTCACAAAAATGACTTTCTGAAAATCTAATCACCCTGGAGACATTTGTTATTGCCAGAAAGAAACTGGTTTAAAAAAAAAACAGGAATATTATAACTTTGCTGTGAGATATACAACATACACTAAGCTTTCAATACCATTATCAAAATATTTGGTAAAAGAATTTAACAGGTTATGCATATGCTAACTATATTATCACCCAGTGGATAATATTTCATATTGTTATAAAGATATCAAGAATATCCACTTTGTCAAATGTTTTGTTAAAGGGAAGCAACTCTATTTATAAGCTTACCTCGATCTGTTTCACTCCTAATCCTATTTTAATACAAACAAACAAGCAAACAAAAAAAAACAAATAAAAAAATGTGTGCCATGCCTTTGTGGGAATAGATTTTTAACTTGTGCTGTCTCCTAGTGAGAATCAAGTTTTTGCCAAAGTGCTCAGGAATTATTTATTGCATTTCAAAAATGATTCTGGAAAGCAAGAAGCTATACCAGCCTGAGATAGCCTGGAATCCATCAGCTATAGAGTTGAAGACTTTTAGGGATCTCATGAAGCTGTCTTTAAAAAACCCCGTAAATTGGAATAGACATGGCTTTCATATTTCCCATTTCTCAGAGTTATTAAAGCACAGGAAGAAAAAGAAAGAAAGTTATAGAGGAAGGGAGGAAAAAGGACTTCATACTAGGTATCCTAGGGGCAGAGATATGGTAGCATGTCATCATAATTACTCAAATTTTTGTCTACCTAGAGGCATCCTCAAAGGTTCTATCCCTTGGGGAGAAAATAGCTTTGTTCACCTTTTGCACATTGGAAGAAATGCATGATTATCTATCTGCAAAGGCATATTATAAACAGATATATCCTTAGTCTTTTCCTTCTGGGAAACTACCAATAGAACTAATCTAATAAGAATTGAACAAGCATATTTCTATGGCAGCCACAAAATGGAAAAAATATATAGTTCTTGATATTTTGTCAAGGTACTTTTGTGGCAACTTGTGGGAAGGTAGAGATGGCTTCCATTTCTTGGGTTATTTTAAAATGCTGGAAATATAAGGCTGATACTAGGAAAATGGAAAATGAACAAAATGTCTTCTTTCCATTTCTTTACTTTGATTGCTACTCTTACCTAGAGCTCTTTGGGGATATTTGCAGTTTGGATTCTTGAATGATTTGATTCAGAACTTTTCTCTAAGAATACTCTTCTGGAAATCCATGGAAGCAGAACACCTTGGTTTGAGTCCTCCTGACTCTTTCATTGATTCTCAGTAGGACACACCATGTGATTATTAACTTTAGTGAATCTCAGATGCCTCAACTGCAAAACAGAGATGATGATATTGATATACCTCACAGAGCTGTACAAAACTTAAATAAGATAAGCTATTAGAAAATACAAAGGTGTTACCTTTTAGGAATATCTCCAGAAATGGGAAAATCTTACTGTTTCCATGTAATGTTCAAGTAAGCAGAAGCCTTCCCTCTGAAAGCAAAGGCCAGTATACAGTTAGAGTTAAGAAAATCACTCTAGTTACATACCTAGTTTCTTTAGAAAGGATAGTTGTCTTTTATGTTCATAGTTATTACTGTTGGTCCTCCAAAAACAGAAGCAAATTAGATCAATGACTAAAGTTTGGAGCCTAGTGGTATGGAGAAGCATAAATGACACAATGGCTTGTGTCCGGCAGCTGTCATTTCCAAACTGATGCATTGTTATCAGTGCTGGAAAAAAAACACATGACATCTACTGACACTGATTAAAGCTGATTTTCCCCTGAAATGCTCTCTCACATCTATTGCACAGTAATGAGTCATACCCAATGTCAGCCTTTCACTTTCTGACAGTCTAAGTACACATCCTTGGATAGGCCCCAGCCAGGCTGACATCTGAAATATAATGAACAATGCCATTCTAAATTGCCAATGAATGTAAAAATAAATGTGTGAGGAGCCATATGGAACTTGCTATTGTACTGGATGCTACAGTTGAGCATTACTTAGCAGTGGGAACTGTGTACAGTAACGGATGGGTGACATAATTCTCAGTGTGATGGCAGTTTGAGCAAAAAAGGCAACTTCTGAAATAACAATCATATAAAAATGTCCACATGTACTTCCAGACCATAGGAGTACCCTGCCAACTTCTGTGATATATAGCCTCTGCAGGATGAAAGAAGATCTCTAGGTAGCTGCCTTTTGAGTCAAATCACCTGCCACCCAGGCAGTTTCTTCTCTGGTCTAACCAGTAGGCTAAACACTCACCAGGCAGTTCATACCCTCAAGAATCCCATCCTGCTTAGAAGAAGCCAGACTTAAACATATTATCACAATAGGATACAAAAAGTACGTTATCTGAGAAGTGTCAGGGGTGCAATGGAAGTGAAACAGCTGAGTTTCGTGAGCTCATATGAGAGGAAGAAGAGGAAGAAGAAGAGATTGACAGAGGAAACAATAGTCAAAGGCTTTGGACATGGAATATTTTAGTGGGGAGACAAGGGAAAGGGGGATTTGTGGCAGAGTGCACCATATGTAGAGGCAAGGTGGGGTGAAGTATGGCCTCTGTGCATGGCAGCCAGGAGTCTGGATGGCTGCAACTGGAGGGGCCCATGGGGAAGGAGTGAGAGCTGAGGCAGAGCAGGAGCTGATCACAAACAGGTTTCAAGAGCTACAAATAATAAAGCAAATTTAATGGAATTTTGAGGTGTTTCCAAAAATTACCAAGCATACAGAAATGCTGGTTAGCCCACAAAAATGTACCTTGGCTAACGCATATTGTCCAGTGAGACTTTTCACCTTTCTAAGTGTTTCATGTGTCACTGGAGCCTCCTAGTTCCTGGGGACCCAAAGACATTCCC
The DNA here is from genome assembly GCF_029215605.1 of Mirounga angustirostris. NCBI lineage: Eukaryota > Metazoa > Chordata > Mammalia > Carnivora > Phocidae > Mirounga > Mirounga angustirostris. Next base: position 33,940,568 of record NW_026991723.1, read on the forward strand.
TTGGCAGGGATATTCCTACTTTTTCTCTGACACAGAAACCCATGGAATGAGTGATTTGGTAGAACTTCATCAAGAAGAGTAAGATAATGTCCATCAATTAGGAGACTGGTTAAATATGTTAGGGTACATTTAAAAGGTAGTACTCATTGTAGTTAAGATGAATGAGATAGTTCTTTACACACTGACTTGGAAAGATGATCAAAGCATGTTGCTAAGTTAAAAAATAGATTTAAAAATGTGTACAAAGTATTGTAGGAAATGCACCACAATATTACTATGGCTCTCTCTAAGGAGTATGCTTGAGTAAGATGGAATTTTTATTTGATTTTATTATTATGTTATGTTAATCACCATATATTACATCATTAGTTTTTGATGTAGTGTTGTTCCATGATTCATTGTTTGAGTATAACACCCAGTGCTCCATGCAGAACGTGCCCTCTTTAATACCCATCACCAGGCTAACCCATCCTTCTACCCCCCTCCCCTCTAGAACCCTCAGTTTGTTTTTCAGAGTCCATAGTCTCTCATGGTTCATCTCCCCCTCTGATCTCCCCCCCTTCATTCTTCCCCTCCTGCTATCTTCTTTTTTTTTTAAACATATACTTTATATATTTTTGATTATTTGTTTTACAATAAGTTTATATTATTTTACAATTTTCAAACTCCCCCCCAAACATAAGAGAACAAACAGTATAGAAAGAGAAGCAGAAAATATAAAGATGAGATATTCACAAAAAAAAACCCTTCTGCTTGGAATTCTAATCACTCAACAAACTACTTGGTTAATGATTTTTTTATCGACTTGATTTAATGGTTGGCTAAATTAATCAAACTGCCTGGTTGTTTTGGATCCAGAGAAATAAAGCACATCTTTCTTTTATCTCATAGCTTTATTTCCTTTAGGTGCAGCTAGGTTTCTCTTAGTCATTTTTCCTATAATAGAGCTTTACTGATAGACTGCTCATTTTTCAAATTTACATTTAAAAAAAATTAAGGAAATTGAAGTAAGGATGGAGGATAGATTCTGATGCCTTATGAATTAAAGTGTTACAAGTCCACTGGGGAAGATTTCCTGAGTGTTGACTATGAATTAAATTGCTTCACAAATATTCTTCAAACTAAGCCTCCTTGCAAACTTTGGTATATGTATTTTAGTGTCTGTTTTAAAAATAAAGAGGGATTAAGTAATAAATTAAGATAACACCTGTAGGGGCCCCTGGGTGGCTCTATCAGTTAAGCATCTGACTTCAGTTCAGGTTGTGATCTCAGGGTCCTGGGATAGAGCCCTGAATCTAGTTCCCTGCTCTGTGGGGAGTCTGCTTGTTCTTCTCCTTCTGCCCCCACCCCGACATATTCTCTTTCTCTCAAATAAAAAAATAATAAATAAATAAATAAATAAAATATTAAAAAAAAAAAACATAACACCTAGTAAGTGACAGAAGTTTTGGGGTTTTAAAATAGGTCTACTTAAAAACATGTAGGCATACATTTCATCAATATGAAAACTGGTTCTAAAGATATTCATAATATGTGTCAACCCAAGATATCTCAATAGTCAAAATAACTTAGGAAGAAGAAAGTTGCCCATGTAAATACAATAAACAGGCTACAAAGGATGTGGTCAATCCCATTCTCCACTGAAGTCTGTTCCTCCTTCATTCCTTGGCTTCTTTTAGGTACAACATAAAATGATGTCTTGAACTGCATTAGAATGGACAATTATGAACAGATATTAATATTTTGGTCATGGATTTTCAGGACAAGCCTCTCTACCTTTCAGAAGCTCTCAGGCATCTTCAGGCTGCATCCTTGGGGACCCACATTAGGTGACCCTAAGTCTTTGCTTCTTTGAGTCTCTTGTTTCATTTGTCTCCTTTTAATAGTTAACAGCCAATTTGTGTTTGAAATGGTTCAGTTCACTGCAGAGATTAAAGAATAATTTTGTGTACTCTTAATTCAAATGAACTCTGGAGCCTTGTTAGTTATTTCAGGACTAAGGCCCTGCTCCAGGAAAGAAACAGAAGATTGTTTTCAGACTCTGAAAACCATTAAAGCACAGAACCAGTGTCCTCCCATTCTTTCAATTCTTTTCCTTCTATCCAACCATCAGTAACTAAGACAGGCTCAAAAGTATTGTTCATGGTTAAAACAGTTCAACTGGAGTGAAGGAATTTCTTGGGAGGAAGGGATTTGAATTACATGGAAGAAAAGGAGGGTGGAAAACTCTTAGGACCCCAAAAACAATAGCTATGGACTGTACAGAACAAATTTTCAAAAGTGACACTGTGGGACATTATGAGGCCAGACTAATATTAGAGATTAATGAGATACTTCACCAAAAGGAATTTAAGGTCTTGCATTTACTGAAATTCCCTTGAAAATCTCTTTGAAGAATGCCACCTTGAAACCTGTTCTCATTTACTGCGATGAAGTTCCTTTTTCCTCCAGTGCTTAATGTGCAGACATTATCTCTAGCACTGGAACAAACTGAAGTGTCTTTACTTGAGTGTCACGTGAAGACATTAACTCCCATTTGGCATCCATGTTGTATGAGAAACACATCCCACGGAATCCTTTACTTACTCTTAATATAGGAAGATGCTCTCACTCTGAAAGCAGACAGGAAATGAAACCCACTAAGGGAATAGCTGATGCCTCTTCTAGAGAACAGCTCATTGAGTGTAATAACTGGCAGAACTGCCCCTGAGATTTAATGTTTAAAAAACATATGATTATGAAAAATGTAAAACATATACAAGAGTAGAAAAAGTATAAGAAACCCTCATCACCCTGCTAAAACAATTGCCAGCTGCCTGACAATGCTATTTAAGTTGATATCTTCACATTTTTCTTTGAATAAGTATATGCAGGTGAATTTTTAAAATTTAAATTTGTGAGTGAAATACATTCATCAGCCTGCATTTTAATCATTGAAAAAAAAAAAAACTGTGCTGTGATCATATTTGAATCTCAAGCCTGTGAACCAGGTCATACCAATTTTAGTAACATCTATAGGTTTTCTACACTTATATAATATCTTGAAGCTGGACATAGTGAGGAACCCAAGCTGAATTTCCCCAGATGCTAAGAACATAAAAGGAGCATATGTAAAGACAATTAACTTTAAATAAAGGGGAAAATCACTGTAGCAAGATGATTTATCTCCTCTCTCCTGACACTATTTACTCCATTCTCTGTCATTAAAAGGAGTGCAAAGGAGAAGAGGGTTTTCTTTTTTTCTTTTCTCTCTCTATGAGCATAATTTGAAAAGTGGATTTTGAGCTAGGGTAGAAATGCCCATGTCCTTGTGGTCTCAGAGTTCAGCTGGACACTTAGCCTGTGGCCCAGATGAGTCTTTTCCCTTTTTAAAGTTATCCTAACCCAAATCCACTGGAAAAATAATGTTGAAGTAGCTGTTAATATAGTTTGTAGAAAATATCTTATAAAACACTGGCAGCACAAGAATTTGAATTTGAGAACTCTCTCAATATTCCAGTATGTTCTATTTTGAATAGTCAGTGAGCTTTCCTCTTGCTTTGTCGGGATGCATGTCTGCCCTTTAGAAATTGGATTCCATTCATCTCTATGATGTACTTTTATTATTTGATTCTGGGATTTTTCTAAAAACGGTTAAATATGTGTTTTTATAATACTGAAGTTCTGTTATGAATGGTTTTAACTATATTTCCTAGGCTGACTAAGACAGGGTAGGATTCTTTACCAAGGGAAAGCCATCAAGCTTATGGCTTCAAGTGAGCAGAAAAGAAAATAATAATAATAAAGAGAAAATGCACAAAGCATTCATAGGTTAATACATCTACAAAGCATAACCACTTCACCAGTTCTCAATGTGTAACTTGCAGAATGTCTATAGAGATCAATATTGCTGGACTGATAATTCATAAAGAATGGAGATATTTTAGTTCAATCAGCCATGTGTTCTTTCTATGCAAAAATGAAAACGACCCTCATAACCATGTGCCTAAGACCTTAAACATTTCCTGAAATGGAGCAGAAATAGCCAGGCTCAGAGCCTCCTGAGCAGCTGGATTAGAATGGGCAAGTCTTCTGCATTGAAATAATATAGCTAAGCCATCAAAATGGCAAGGATTGAATGGAAAAATTCACATCATTACCAGGAAAATAAAACAAAAAAATCCCCCCCAAAAACATAGCACATGCAACCCTAATAAATGTAAATTTATGTGTTTATAAATCTTAAATGTACCCTAGTACACCAATAAACTATGTACTATGAAACAAATGTAAAAGGATAACATAAATAAAAATATAAATTAAAATGCTTATATTTTCTTCCCAATGGAGTATGTTGAGCAACACCCTGGAAGAATGTACCTTACCTTGCTGTTCCCTGTTGTAAAGAATTCTTTTCTGCTCAAATACAGCACTCCCTCTAGCTTTCTAGACAGTTCCCTTATTAACCATATCACTTGATTAAGGAGATATTGAAATCTGTGGCTCAAAAGTTTTGCAATAAGTAGCTACTATATTATCTTCATGAATTTGTTTTGCCAGCTAAAAGTAGCCCTCTGAACAAAGTAGACACATCTCAGATGTGTGTGTTCAAAACAGTATCATTCAAAAAGGACAGCTTTCACGACTTGGGGACTCTGAGTAGCTTCTGCCCCTTTACTCAGACAAAAGGAAGGAGGATGGAAAGCCCACATGTTGAAGAACATCAAATATCTTTGTCTTACCTGGGCTCTGTTTTTTCCCCCTCAGTGCAGCTACCATGATTTCCCTGCATTCGTTAGGCATCTTGTCTAGAAAATAGCCAATATTGCTTCAAGGAGTTCCTGATTACTCACATCAAAGCCCTTTTCCTTCACCTTCTTAAAACCACCACAGAACCCCTCTTAATGGCTCTATGTTCTGCCTTCTATTCAGGCTTGAGTGGAGACTAACTGAAATGGAAGGATTAAAGTATCTCATGCCTTTCACTCTAGAGAGATGGTTGCATTTTTAGTTCCCTTCTTTCAAAAGGAACTGGAAGGTTTGAATTTGAAGTATTGTAATAGATGGTATAATTTTAGTTCATGCTTTTTTTCCATCAGGTTAAAAATATCTTTCAAATAATTTTCCTCTCATTGGGTTTTCTTAGTCTCAGATTCACTCAAACCCAAATTTGGAGGTTTTTATTAGTTGATAGTGTCTTCTTACTATTAATCATGCTCTTTGATATATACTAAATTTGACTTGATTTATTGAGAGATTGATACCAATGACCTTAGAATGAATAAAAATCATAATCATATTTAATACTGAAGCCTGGTTATCGTGCTAGCTGCATATTAATAACCTGATGGATTTACTGATGCATTTTGAACTGAAATATTAGAGATTTTTCTTTTTGCTTTTCTGATTCTTATTTAAAAAATCCATACAGATGCCTATGGCCAACTACTAAAACATGTTACCAAAACATTTTGATTGATGTCCCTTGTGGGGTGGAAGAGGGCAGGTGAATAGGGCACTAAGGGAGGGCACTAAGGACATTCCTGGGAAAATGAAGCCACTTCATTTTATGATTTTGGCAATCCCTGTTCAATGACATTAAACGTCATTTAGGCACTTAAAATGTGCTGGGCACTCTGTTAGGAGCTGGATACAGAGATTGGAAGAGCTAACATGCTGTTATGAAAGAGACACACAGATAATAGCTAAATTCTGAAAAAGGCCACACAAATACTGTTAAAGGTGCATGGAGAGTGTTATGAGAGCCCAGGAAAGCATCACCCAACCTAGCCTGGCAGGGAGTGAGGAGGTTTTCTGAGGAGAGATGGCAGGTTGAAAAGAGTAGGGCTTCTTAGAGAATGTGGCAGAGAGAAGAATACCAAGGACACAGAACTTGAAACACCATCATATGTTTCCAGAACATAAATTCCTCTCCCCTCAGCTCTCCTATTGGCCAGCTGTGGAGCAACATAAAGCAAGAGCTTACCTAGATGTAGGAGGGCTTCTAAGTTCCAGAACTGGCTTGTTAGAATAAGTATTGTGTATGATCTCTCACAGCCACCAGGAGACAATGCCAAAGCCAGGTGTAATTGCTCAGATTCAGCGTTGCTAAAGAAGTCCAGAGAAGAGACAGTGCAACCTCCTTTCCAAAAGTTTGCCCTTTATTCCCATGGCAGACAACATAGGATCTCTCACTTCAGCTACATGTACATCCATACCCCATCTTCAAACAAAGCCCTGAGACATTTTAGTGTTACTTCACTGACTTTTCTGAAGGAAGTCTCCTCAGGGTGCGCACTATACTTCTTCATGTGTCTATTCCATTTCCTGTTTAAGACAGAGGTTTCTCTAATTTATTCCTAAAAACAAATCTCTTATCTTTTTGTATTGAAGTTTGCAGATAGCTATACACAGTAAACCATATTCCTCATTCATTTTTAAATTTTGCTTTCTGAATAAAGAGGTTTGGAGTCCATGGTGAGTCAGAACTTCATAAAAACCCTGGCTTTTACTCTCAAATTTAAAATTTCAAATGCTTTGAAGCTTACATCTCAGTTTTTGTCTATTATATTTGTATACTTCTTTTTACCCCTTAGTAGTGCCAAGATATTTATTACAATTACATAAAGTATATGAAAACTGGACACTCTGCGGTGTTGGAAACTGGGAATTCTGACCCAGTACTGCATGATGAGTCTTAGATTTGACGTGGCCAGTTTGGGAAGCTCCTCTGCCAGCAAAATTTGTGTGCCAAGTGAGAACAACGAGAGGCTTGGTGCTGTTTTCAGGGGACTTCAGTCTGTTTTCAGAATGTGACATTCACCTTTAGAGCATATCTATGAGGTCACCAATGGGTTCACATTGTAAATCTCATCTAGAAGCTAGAGATTTTACTGACTAAGGCATTTGCCCAAAGATAAGTGATTGAGTGCAATGGGAAGGAATTGGATAAATATTTTAGATTTACAACACCCTGCATTTGTCTGTTTAATTTTTATTATTACTTGCCATCCTCATAAAAGTACTACATTATATTCATCTGAAATTAAAAGTTTAATTATTGTCCCTAGTCAAAAGAGATTGAGTGAGATGGGTACCTACTAGGTCTTAGAGGTTGAGTCTACAATATCCATTCTGCCCTCAAAAGCCAATCATGAGGATCAGAGTCACCTTGTCAGTGATTGGTTTAGAAATAGAAATATGATCTATTCTTGGCCAATGAGACATGAAGGAAACCATTATGGGAGGGTCTCAGAAATATTTTCTTGCTTCTAAATAGTAAACATAGAGGAAGAGCCTCCTTTTATACTTGCTCTGGACATTGTAGTATCTGCACACAAAGGCCAGAATCACTGGAGCCCTCTTGCTGTCAGCCTGGGGTTGAAGCATACACAGAAAAGAGGGAAGAGCCCAGGGTGTTAGAGAAGAAGAGACAAAGCTTTCATAGCTCCCTTCTAAATATATTCTATCCCAAGCTTGTAATGTGAGCTATTCATTTTTCTTTCTGTTCAAGCTGGGGTTAATTTTCTGTTTCTTAGAAATGTGAGAACATCTTTTCTGATTAAAACAGACTCTAGATCTTGAAACTAATCCTCCATTAACTGTCTACCATCACTTGGAACTGTCAAAGGAAAGATACAAAGAGGGAACAAGCCCAGATAGATGTATGCTAGATGATCTAAGGTGGAGTGTGTGGCAGATTCCTTTTGTCCAGACAAGCAGCACACATAAATAGCCTCCTTTCCTATTCCTTATACATCAGTAGTTATTATGTATGGTTCTATGGGCCCCTGGGCAGTCTGGTAATATCAACAGACCACTTCCAGATAAATATTTTTACATTAATAAAAAACATGTAATTACAAATATTATATTGCAGTAGTTATCAAAATGTTTAAAAAGCTAAATTTTTAGTGTATATTACATATACTTCTTCATCAATGTTTTACATGAAAGATTTGTTGCCAAAAGTCACATTGCAGTTATAATTTCAAAGTAATAAATAAAAATATTTCAAGATATCTGCAAACATGAAATGATGTAAAAAAATCTGCATTTCCTATTTTATCATGGTCACAGAGTTTGTTACTACTTCTGTGGATTATTACCTTCAATTCATAAGTGAAGAAATATTTCATTTCAGTTATAATTAGTGAAATAATATACTGATTTTATTATCTAATTTCATAAGCCCTTTAAATTCTATCCAAGGATCACTTGCTTAGGAACCTCTGTTCTTAACCTTTAAAAAAATATTCTGATTCACCTTGAAAGCAGCCTTTTTTTGCTTTGCTGATTGGGCCTGCATATATAACATTAGAACCACAGCTGTGTATTCTAGAACTGTAACAAATAAAAATTAGGAATGCTACCACCTCAACTCTTGCACACTTATGTTTTAAAAAAAATCCCCTCATTACTTTTTCTTAGCTAACTATGATGTTGGCTGGGGGTTTTCTAGACATTTACAAAAAAGAAAAGAGAGAGAGAGCTTTTTGCTGTTATTCAGGGAGAAAATTCCAATTTTTCAAAACTATTTTCCTTTTCTGTATGATCTAATATTGGAAAATTACATGAGTCTTACTTGGAAATAAGCTCTTTGATTAGGTGTTATTGCTAATCTTGGCTAGAACAAAATAAAAAAGGTGAAATTTGTTATCTGCTAAAATGTCCATCCTGACAATCATGATTTCTATTTCACTGGTCCAAACCTCAAATGTAATTCACTAAAAATCATTTATAGTTTCACTCTGCATTTAAAAAGTGAAAAAACATATTTTATGATTTAGTAGAGCTCTCTCACAAAGTTCTATATTTAACTTAAGTAGAAAAAAACAATTTGATACTAAAAAGATAGAAATCCCCTGCCCTCAATCCAAACTCCCATTGCCAAAGCATTTCAGTTGGGGTCTCTCTTTCAGTGCATTCCAGTTAACTTTGCAAAATATTTGCATCTTCTTATTTCAAATAGAATTTAACGTACAAAAAATGGTGCCTTCTTTTTATTGGGCAGTAGGCCAGATAAATTGGAAATATGGAAGAAATTATGAGCTACAGAGTTTAGAGGGCAAATATATGTGTATACATATACATATATGGATATATATGTATATATATAAATATACTTGGAAAATATATGTATTTGGGAAATATATATATGTATTTCAAAAAATATATATGACAAATATATATTCTATTGTGTGTATATGTATGTGGATAGATAAACAGATAAGCCAATTAACCTTGAACAATCTTGTGATTCAGCAGCTCTCTAAGCTCCCACTCTTTATAAAAGTAGACGTATTTTTAACAATAAGATTCATTTAAAATGAGCTGTCTGATGTTTAAATGTTGTCCATCAGTGTAACTTTTCTACTAATTGAACTTGCATCATTAGTAGGAGCTGCAAGAAACTACTGGAGGCTAGTCTCCCTGGGGTTTTTATTTGATCAAGTCTTCATCATTTCCTGAAATGGCTAAGCCTCATTAATAGCTAGTACTCCTTCCAAAAGAAACTGCCCTGTTTCTTCACCTAGAGCTTATCAGACTTCGATAATGAATGATGTGGAGGAAAGTGCTGGGTATTAGCATTAGAGATATCATTAGAGGCAAGATTATATCATTAAAAATTATTACAGCCAGAATGAAGATCAGGGTAACAGAGGAATAAAAGAGGTAACAGCCTGGTTAAAAGGAAAAAAAATTGGGTGAAATGGAAGCCTTAAAATTTTCAACCTTCTTTCTCAAAAGACTATGAATTCAACTGGCTCCTTTTTTTTTTTTTTTTTAGGTCAAGGTTGATATACTAAAGATTGGCTCTGAGAAGGAAGACATAAAATTTGATTCTCTTTATCAAGTATTTATTCATTTGTGTATTTCTTTTTAAAATAATTTTTATTATAAAAATATTATGTGGAGAACTTCCTCAGTCTAATAAAGGACATCTATGAAAAAAAAAAAACCCACAGCTAACATCACATTTAATGGTAAGAAAATTAATATTTTCCCCTAAGATCATGAACAGGACACTTGTTGCCACATCCGTTAAATATTGTACTGCAAGTACAGGGCAATAAGACATGAAAAAGATATAAAAGGCATCCAGATTGGAAATGAAGCAAAACTATCTCTATTCACAAATAACATGATTTGGTATATAGAAAATCCTAAGAAATCCACTAAAAAACTATTAGAACTAATAAACAAGTTCAGAAAGTTTGCATGATACAAAAGCAATGTACAAAAATCAATTGTATTTCTATACAATAGCAATAAAACTCTGAAACTAAATAACTAAGAAAATAATTTCATTTATAATGCATAAAAGCATAAAACATAAAAGCATAAAACATAAAAGCATAAAATCAGATCTCTGAAAATTACCAAACATTGTTGAATAAAATGAAAGAAGATGAAATAAATGGAAAGAGATCTCATGTTCATGGATGAGAAGATTTAATATTGTTAAGACAGAAATACTCTCCAATTTTATCTACAGTTTCAGTGTGATCCCTATCAAAATCCCAGCTGGACTTTTTATAGAAATTAACAAGCTGATCCTAAATGTATATAAAAATTCAAGGGACCAAGAATGGCCAAGCAATATTAGAAAGAACAGAGTAAGAGGAATCACACTTCTCAATTTTAAAATGTACTACAAAGCTACAGTAATCAAGACATAGTGGCATTAGCATAAGGATAGACATATAGATCAGTTGACTAGAATTGAGAATCCTAATATAAAAGTATTTGTGGTCGGGCGCCTGGGTGGCTCAGTTGGTTAAGCGACTGCCTTCGGCTCAGGTCATGATCCTGGAGTCCCGGGATCGAGTCCCACATCGGGCTCCCTGCTTGGCAGGGAGTCTGCTTCTCCCTCTGACCCTCTCATGCTCTATCTCATTCTCTGTCTCAAATAAATAAATAAATAATCTTTAAAAAAAAAAAGTATTTGTGGTCAATTGATTTCAACAATGTTGCCATGATTATTAAGTGAAAAAAAAAATAGTCTTTCCCACAAATGATGCTGAACAACTGATATCCACAGGCAAAAGAATGCAATTGGACCTCATCACACACAAAAATTAACTCAAAATGGATTATAGACTTATGTAAGACCTAAAATTATAAAACTCTTAGAAGAAAACAGTAAGTCTTCATAAATTTGGGGAAGGCAAAGCCTTCTTAGAACATGAAAACACAAAAGAAAGAAACAGATGAACCAGACTCCATAAAAATTAAAAATGTTTGAGCAAGATGGCAATGTAGACATTTCTAACACTTATCCCCTCCCAGAAACAGCAGTCTGAACACTACCTGCATGGTAAAACAAAACAAAACAAAACAAAATTTTGTAAATGCTAAGGATTCCAAGTGAAGGATTACAGCCCCTGGGAGGAGGATAGAAATAAGAAAAGATGGTAAAGAGGGTAGGAAAGAAAGATTCACATTATCTCCATCACCCCTCCCTCAAGCCCAGGCGGGCCAGTGAAGAGAAAGTCTTCTTCTCCATGGGGAAAGGACCATACAATAAGCACCCCACTTCACCACTGACCCCAGTACCACACCCACATCAGCTCCCACAGACCCGGTAGACTGCCATGAACATGGAGTCATGATCCACCCAAATGGCAGTCCGGCACCTCTTGGACCTAGACTGTAGACTGGCTTACATGGATCCAGGCTCTTGGTCTATCCCAGTACCAGGGCAGCCCCTGTAACCTCAGTCTCCAGGCTGGCCCCCACAGACCCAACATCCATGCTGGCCCCCATGGGGTCAGGCTGCAGGCTGACTCCTGTGGCCTCAAACTCCAAGCTCACTCTAGTGTCAAGTTGGCCCCATTCATTCTCTAAGACCAAAAACAAAAACAAAACAAAGGAACTAGTGTTATTTACTATTCTTTATACATTCTCTCCAATTACTTCATTTTATGCCTTTGATCATGCTATCCCTTAGCTTAAAGCACCCACCCTCAACTCCACATAGCCAAGTCTTATCTACACCTCAAAGTTTATCTTAAATGTTACCTATTTCAGGAAACTACCAAGGCAAGAGTGGGGGCTTTTTCATCTCTGAACACCTCCAGTACTTTGCTATCTTTTTATGGCATTTGCCACCTTGTATTATAGTTATTTTTCAGCCTGTTCTATTCATTTCTTCTCAGTTCCCGATAATTGATATAGTAGCTAAGGGGCTTTATTTTGCCTGAGGTTATTCTGTCACTTCTAATGTTCTCCTATTGACAGTTCATTCTTGTTTATTCTATGAAAGGTTGTCTTTTGTTTTTTCATGTATTTATTCATATTTTCTGTCAGTTCTTCTACTGTGCCTTTTATTAATTATATAATAGCATGCAAATGAGTTTTGTGTTTTGACCTATCAAAAGCAAATGTGGGATGAAACCAGTTGAATTTTCTTTGGGAAGTTAATTTTTGTCCCAAAGAATCTTGTTGAGGTGAGTGATGAAATTCCAAAGAGGAATGTAGAACCAGGAGGGAAAAACAGTTCCCGTTGTTCAATGCCTTAGACTAGAGTGAAGAATCACAGGGATGGTTTTCATCTGCTGCCTTCTGAACTGAGGAATGAGTTTTAAAGTATTTGCAAATATTAGAAAGAAGCAGAAGAGCTTCCAGCTTCTAGCAGCACTTCTTCCCAACTAAAATGAATTCATAGAAAAGCAGACTGGCAGCATTTGCATTTCAGATTGACTAGCAGTCTTGTAGAAATTTGTTCAGCTGGTCAGTTGTTACTGATGGCTTAAAACATCAATATATTGTCAAGGAGGACTTATTACAATTAAACTCAAGCATCCCACCCCCACCATGGCACCTAGATCACGACCATAATCTGGATTTATAGTACAGCTTTAGAACTGGGAATAATCTGGCTTCAAATAAAGTATCTAGGTAACTTAAGAAAAATATTTCTTTCCATTTTGTAGTAATATAAACTTTTCATCCAAGTCCCATAAAACTCAAATCCTTCTACTTCTGTGCCAATGCATAGTTGAGAAAACTTGAGTTTTAAAGATTGGAAATGTACTGAGTTAGTTTCCCTGACACTAATTGGCTGTTTGCATGCCCATTAGGTTTATTTCCCAAAGGTACTGTGAGTTCAAAATCACTTTTGCCCTGTAAATATAATCACCAAGTGTCACTGGGGCATGAAAAAGTCCAGGACAGCAAAAGCTAACATGCTGTAGGCTAGGGAATTTTATTTTGCATTTTATTTGCATTATTCTCCCAGTGGAGAATAAACTCCCAGTTAGAAAAGGAAGACTAGTATGAGAATTTTGTCCTATTTCATTTCCTTGGGATGCTTAAACCCATTAGATGCATTTAATCACAGCAGTTGTTGCTGACACATCTCAGAGTATAATCAAATGAAATGGTGTTTCAAAGTTAGTAGATACTCACCAAGGACAGACTTTACCAAAGGGGTCAGTTTTCTGTGATGGGAAACAGGAAGGGGGTGTTAGTGTCCAGCTTTCCACAAATCACTATTTCACTAGTGTAGCAGGTTCAATCATGGGAAGCTGTTACTTTGTGCTTTCTTTTTTATTTTTTTATTGTTAAGTTAATCACCATACATTGCATCATTAGTTGTTTTTTTTCTTTACTTTTATTTTTTTATTGTTATGTTAATCCCCATACATTACATCATTAGTTTTTGATGTAGTGTTCCATGATTCATTGTTTGCATATGACATCCAGCGCTCCATGCAGAACGTGCCCTCTTTAATACCCATCACCAGGCTAACCCATCCTCCCACGCCCCTCCCCTCTAGAACCCTCAGTTTGTTTTTCAGAGTCCATCATCTCTCATGGTTCATCTCCCCCTCCAATTTCTCCCCATTCATTCTTCCCCTCCTGCTATCTTCTTCTTCTTTTTTTTTAACATGTATTATTTGTTTCAGAGGTACAGATCTGTGATTCAACAGTCTTGCACAATTCACAGTGCTCACCATAGCACATACCCTCCCCAATGTCTATCACCCAGCCACCCCATCCCTTCCACCCCCCACCACTCCAGCAACCCTCAGTGTGTTAGCTGAGATTAAGAATTCCTCATATCAGTGAGGTCATATGATATATGTCTTTCTCTGATTGACTTATTTCGCTTAGCATAACACCCTCCAGTTCCATCCACATCGTTGCAAATGGCAAGATCTCATTCCTTTTGATGGCTGCATAATATTCCATTGCATATAGATACCACATCTTCTTTATCCATTCATTTGTCGATGGACATCTTGGCTCTTTCCATAGTTTGGCTATTGTGGACATTGCTGCTATAAACATCGGGGTGCATGTACCCCTTTGGATCCCTACATTTGTATCTTTGGGGTAAATATCCAGTAGTGCAATTGCTGGATCATATGGTAGCTCTATTTTCAACTTGTTGAGGAACGTCCATACTGTTTTCCAGAGTGGCTGCACCAGCTTGCATTCCCACCAACAGTGTCGGGGGGTTCCCCTTTCTCCGCATCCCCACCAACATCTGTCATTTCTTGACTTAATAATTTTAGCCATTCTGATTGGTGTGAGGTGATAGCTCATTGAAGTTTTGAATTGGATTTTCATGATGCTAAGCAATGTTGAGCACTTTTTCATGTGTCTGTTGGCCATTTGGATGTCTTCTTTGGAAAAATGTCTGTTCATGTCTTCTGCCCATTTCTTGATTGGATCATTTGTTCTTTGCGTGTTGAGTTTAAGAAGCTCTTTATACATTTTGGATACTAACCCTTTATTTGATATGTCATTTGCAATATCTTCTCCCATTTTGTCGGTTGTCTTTGGTTTTGTTGACTGTTCCTTTGGTTGTGCAAAAGCTTTTTATCCATGAAGTCCCAATAGTTCATTTTTGCCCTTGCTTCCCTTGCCTTTGGTGATGTTTCTAAGAAAAAGTTGCTGCAACTGAGGTCAAAGAGGTTGCTGCCTGTGTTCCCCTTTAGGATTTTGATGGACTCCTGTCTCACATTGAGGTCTTTCAACCATCTGGAGTCTATTTTTGTGTGTGGTGTAAGGAAATGGCCCAGTGTCATTCTTCTGCATGTGGCTGTCCAATTTTCCCAACACCATTTGTTGAAGAGACTGTCTTTTTTCCATTGGACATTCTTTCCTGCTTTGTCAAAAATTAGTTGACCATAGAGTCGAGGGTCCGTTTCTGGGCTCTCTATTCTGTTCCATTGATAGATATGTCTATTTTTGTGCCAGTACCATACTGTCTTGATGATGACAGCTTTGTAATAGAGGTGGAAGTCCAGAATTGTGATGCCACCAGCTTTGCTTTTCTTTTTCAACATTTGTCTGGTTATTCAGGGTCTTTTCTGTTTCCATACAAATTTAGATTATCTGTTCCATTTTGTTGAAAAAAGTGAATGGTATTTTGATGGGGATTGCACTGACTGTGTAGATTGCTCTAGGTAGCATTGACATCTTCACAATATTTGTTCTTGCAATCCATGAGCATGGAAAGTTTTTCCATTTCCTTGTGTCTTCCTCAAATTCTTTCATGAGTATTTTATAGTTTTCTGAGTACAGATCCTTTGCCTCTTCGGTTAGATTTATTCCTAGGTATCTTATGGTTTGGGGTGCAATTGCAAATGGGATCGACTCCTTAATTTCTCTTTCTTCTGTCTTGTTGTTAGTGTATAGGAATGCCACTGACTTCTGTGCATTGATTTTATATCCTGCCACTTTACCGAATTCCTGTATGAGTTCTAGCAGTTTTGGGGTGGAGTCTTTGGGGTTTTCCACATAAAGTATCATATCATCTGCAAAGAGTGAGAGTTTGACTTCTTCTTTGCCAATTTGGATGCATTTATTTCTTTTTGTTGTCTGATTGCTGTGGCTAGGACTTCCATCAAAAATCTCCCAAAAAACAAAAGCCCAGGGCCAGATGGTTTCCCAGGGGAATTCTACCAAACATTTCAAGAAGGTATTAAAGTCCCCCACTATTATTCTATTGTTGTCGATGTGTTTCTTTGCTTTTGTTATTAATTGGCTTATATAATGGGCTGCTCCCATGTTAGGGGAATAGATAATCACAGTTGTTAGATCTTCTTGTTGGCTAGACCCTTTAAGTAGGATATAGTGTCCTTCCTCATCTCTTATTACAGTCTGGTTTAAAATCTAATTTGTCTGATATAAGGATTGCCACCCAGCTTTCTTTTGGTGTCCATTAGCATGGTAAATGGTTTTCCACCCCCTCACTTTCAATCTGGGGTGTCTTTGGGTCTAAAATGAGTCTCTTGAAGACAGTATACCAATGGGTCTTGATTTTTAATGCAATCTGATAGCCTGTGTCTTTTGATTGGGGCATTGAGCCAATTATATTCAGGGTAACTATTGAAAGATAGGAATTTAGTGCCATTGTATTGCCTATAAGGTGACTGTTACTGTATACTGTCTGTGTTCCTTTCTGGTCTATGTTGCTTTTAGGCTCTCTCTTGGCTTAGAGGACCCCTTTCAAGATTTCTTGTAGGGCTGGTTTGTGTTTGCAAATTCCTTTAGTTTTTGTTTGTCCTGGAAGCTTTTTATCTCTCCTTCAATTTTCAATGACAGCCTAGCTGGATATAGTATTCTTGGCTGCATATTTTTCTCATTTAGTGCTCTGAATATATCGTGCCAGTCCTTTCTGGCCTGCCTATCTGTGGATAGGTCTATTGCCAATCTAATGTTTCTACCATTGTAGGTTACAGATCTCTTGTCCCAAGCTGCTTTCAGGATTTTCTCTTTGTCTCTGAGACTCGTAAGTTTTACTACTAGATGTTGGTGTGTTGACCTATTTTTTACTGATTTTGAGGGGGGTTCTCTGTGCCTCCTGGAGTTTGATCCCATTTCCTTCCCCAAATTAGGGAAGTTCTCTGCTGTAATTTGCTCCAATATACCTTCTGCCCCTCTCTCTCTTTCTTCTTCTTCTGGGATCCCAATTATTATAATGTTGTTTCATCTTATGATATCACTTATCTCTCGAATTCTGCCCATGTGATCCAGTAGTTGTTTATCTCTTTTTCTCAGTTTCTTTATTTTCCATCATTTGGTCTTCTATATGAATTATATGTGCAGTATTCCCTCAGCCCTGGTGTTCTGCCTTTCTCATTGATCAGTAAACTTGTTCTTGGCTGGCTGTTCTTGCTGATCTTCTGGGGCAGGAGCCTGTTGCCATGGTTCCCAAATATGTTTGTCAGAGGTAGAATTGCCCCACCCTTGCTGGGGCCAAGCTAAGTAATGTGCTTGGGTTTGCTCTCAGGAGCTTTTGTTCCCTACAAGCTTTCCATACAGCTTTGGAGGAGGAGAATGAAATGGCAGCCTCCCAATGTCCACCCCAGAGGAGCCGAGAACTCAGGGCCCTGCTCCTCAGTGAGCCCTAGAGAAAAGCAGTCAATCACTCCCGTCTCCCTGGTCTCCAGCCGCACTCCTTGCTCACCCGGCCTGTGACCGAGCATTTCTATCTTTGGCACCTGACCCGGTGTGGAGTCTCTAAACCCAGCAGATTCCTGAGGTGTGCTCCCACGCCCCTCTGGCCAGGTGATGAAGGGGAGTCTCCCCGGATCTGCTGCTTGTTGGGTCCCTGCTTCCAGAAAGTGGTCGCTTTTCTGTTCAGAGAGTTGTTGCTATTCTTTTCTTTGAACTCCTGTTGAGTTTGTAGGTGTTCAGAATGGTTTGATCCCTATCCAGCTGAATTCCTGGGACCAGACGAAATCCAGGTCTCCTACTCCTCCGCCATCTTGCTCCTCCCACCTACTTCATGCTTTTTTTTGTTCTTTATAAAATTATTATGGAAAAAGACAAACATTTACAAGAGAAATAACCAAGGAGTTCACTTTGCCTCCATGGGTTTAACATAACCTTGAGATTCTCTATAGTTCTAAATTCAAGTTTCCTTATATTGCTATGGGAAAAAAAAATGAAGTTCAGATCAATATTGTCCAAGTTCAAACTCAAACCAACCCATTTTGCAAGTTTATTTAAATACCTGGTTAGTCTAGAAAAACATAGTACAGGTAAGTTACTTGTCCAAAAGTTTCCAAATGAGGCAGACCATCAGAATTCCTTGGAGAGATTAGATAAAACATTCAGATTCCTCAGCTCCACCACAGCCTTAGGGATTCAAAATTTCAAGGGGTGGGCTGATGAATCTGCATGTGTAAAAATCACCCTCAAAAGATTCTGATTTGCAGGTAGTTCTGAGGGTGAATGAAGTAAACACTCTTCTTTAGCTACTGGTCCAAGGATGTTGTGGAATTAACTCAATGTTTTTATATTTCCTTCAATTTTGATTAGTTTATCCCTTTTATTGCTCATGCAAGAAGTAAAATATGGTAAGTAATAAGTTTCCTAGTTCAGTAAATTGATTGCTGCCCCCTACTCCCTAATAGTCCACAACACTGCCATCATTTTCTGACATTCCAAACATGCACTTTTTATCTGATTATAGTGGCATATTTAAGCATAATTAAAATATTGAAATTCTTCTCTTCCCCCCATGGTGAGTTGCTCAAAACTGGATTATTTTATGCGTCTAGAACATATTTTATAGTTGATAAAAGAAAGAATTAAAAAATGAGATATAATTTTATGTGGTGATAAATGCCATAGTAATAATAATAATAAAGCAAGATAAGGAGATAAAAAATGATAGTGATGGCAAGATTCAGGGAAGGCCTTTCTGAGGACGAGACATTTCAGATAAGAAAATAGTATCTGCTATATTTTTTACAACTGGATTAAACATTAGTTGAATGAGTGGATGATGGGAAAGGTAAGAAGGGTAAGGTCTCATGAAAGTCTAAGGTATGAGCCTATACAGCAATATAATCTTGATATGTCCTAGGAATATCAAGAAGACAAGTATGGCTGAAGATGCATCAGCAGAGTGAATTAGGTGGCCAGTGGTAGGACATAAGCTATGAGAGGTAGGCTGGGGCTCAACAAAGTGGGGCCTTGTAGGTCATGATAGAGTTGGGACTTTATTCTATGGACCAATGGAAAATTACTGGAGAACTTTAGTCAAAGAGGTGATATGATTTGACTTATGTTGTATAGAGATCACTCAGGCTGCTGTGAAGAAAATGGATTGTGGTATCCAAAAGTAAAAGCAGAGAGATCAAACAAGAGGCCATTGGAGTGTTCCAGGACAGGATGGAGGCTGCAAACTTGGTGAGAAGGATTCAAATTCTGGATATAATTAGAAGGTGGACCAATAGGCCATGCTAATCAATTGGCTATGAGGTGGAGAGGAAAAAGAGAGTCACTGACTAACATCTGTACATTTGGCTTGAGAAACTGGGTAGATGGTACAACCTGGTGAAGTCAGGAAGACTAAAGAGAAGTAGGGTGAGAAGGGTGAGGAACCAAGAGTTCTGTCTTGGACTTACAAGACTAAGATGTCATCAAGCTTCAGGTCAGATGTTAAGCCAGGCAGTTGGATTCACTTGTCTGAAGCTCAGAACTCTGGCTGGATAGAGAGGTTGAAAGTCATCAGCATGGTACATATCTGAATTGGCCTTGCTGCCTCCTGCCTGCTTCTCTGATTTCTTTCCTCTGATCTCAATAATTATTCCCATTTTTCTCTTTTACTATCATCCCCCATCCTCCTTTGCCCCCTTCTTTGTCCTAGGATAACTGGCCTCATTTTATCTCTCTATATTTTTTCACCATGGTATTTGTTACTTCCAGCTTAGAAATACGTGTTTCCACCAGAAGATGTTAACTCTACTCTTTAACTTAAGTCACTACCCACTCTCTGGTCTTTAACGTTTTCATTGGTAAAACACAGGATTGGGCAAATGTCAGTGGATGAGGAGACAGTGGGATGCCCAGAACTGCATCCTGCTTTAACCCTGTTAGATCTGATTTCTGATTCCATCATTGTTGTAGATGATGATGTTTAGATAAGATCCCCTTCAACAAAAGTGTCTCTGAACAGAAATGGAAGTGTGGAATCCACTGGCTTAAAATGACAAATGATCTTTAAGTTACTTTTTGTCAGTTTTCTATGTAACTTTTGTGGGCCAAGGAAATACACGCAGAAGTAATTATGGTTTAGGCCTAAAATTAAGGTTTGATATTATCTTCTGTCTTGACATCTGGTAAGCTCAGCAGAACTCCAAATAGCCTAATCATGAGCTCCTTTCCCCCTCTGCTTCCTTGAATAGCCAAATCATCCTTCTTATCAAAGGGGCCAAGGGCAGTCCTTTTGTAGCAAATTTCAATTCCTTACCAGGAATTATTCAAATAAGCCAATGACATCCTCATGTGGGAACCAGGGGCATCTCATCCTCTTGACACAACAAAGTCTACCTGCCATAGCCCTGCTTGCTCACTCTGTTCCTGAGTACAACCCTCATGTGACTCTGCATCATGGGCAGTGTCCTCCCCTGGGCAGTGGGTATATATGACTAATAAACTGCTGTTGATTTTACCTGTCCAGTGTCAGGTGTCACATAATCAGCCATTCCCTTAACCCTGTGGTGGGAATCCCTCCCTCAACAATGGGTGAGTAGGAAGCATTTCAAACAGTGATGTAGGACACATCTGTGTGGTAATTGTAAAAGCCACTGTGTGCTTTTTATTGCTTTCTGTTTTCACTAGACATCATAATGTCCAAGACAGGGGCTGCTCCTTCAGCGTGGGCCTAATTAAATAGTTAGAGCAACCCTAACACAGAGACAGAAGTGAGAAACTAAACTTACTTGGTATAAACCCCAAGAATTTGGAGTGTTTGTTTCTTCAGAGTAATTTAGAATAACTCAACATTACTTAGCCTAAGCTAAGTTGAAACAGGCTTGTGATGGGAGTAGAGGGTAATGACAAATAGGGAGCTTGTAGGTGCTGGGATACCAAAGAGAAGAGGAAATGAATTGTTTTAGTTCTGTATCCAATACAGCTAGTTTATATTCCTTGTTTTGTTTTTGTTTTTGTTTTTGTTTTTGTTTTTAATCTCTCTCACAACCTTATAGGCCCAGTAATTTTTTTAAGGATTTTATTTATTTGTTTGAGAGAGAGAGAGAGTGTGGCAGAGGGAGATGGAGAAGTGATGCGGGGCTCGATCCCAGGACCCTGGGATCATGACCTGAGCCAAAGGCAGATGCTTAACTAGCTGAGCCACTCAGGTGTCTCTTCTAGGGCCAATAATTATCTCTCATCTTCGACAAGGTTAGGAACTTGCTCAGCATTAACCATTTAGGTGGGATTTCTCAACCTCAGCACTGCTGACATTGGGAACTGGATAGTTATTTTTTGCAGGGAGGTAAGGGAAGCAAGCCCTCCTGTGCATTGTAGGATGATCTCTTCCCAGAGGCACTTCCACAGTCATGACAATTACAAATGACTCCAAACATTGCCAAATGTCTCCTGGGGGACTAACTTGAGCCTGATTGAGAACTTCTGCAGTAGAGTCATAGGCTTGAATTTAAAAACAAGTCTATCTGGCTCAAATGTCTCTGCCCTTTCTCTTAGGCCCTGTAGACAACTCTGAGGATATGCAAAGGAAGACTTGGCCCCTTTTGACCTAGCCTGGCACCTACCTTGCCAGTTCAGTGGATCAGGAAAGGAGATGGATTCTTACTTCCCTCAGTGACTTACCAGACAGTTATTCTGGCATTAAGCAGTGCAGCTCACAGTGTGTAAAAGCTCCATATCCTATTACCAAAGATCAGAGTCATTCATCCCCACAGAGGATGTTCCTAATAAATTATAGGTCTGAGCGAGAGAGTGATGAGCCTGAAGAAAGGTCATGATGAGTTTCTCTTTACTGCTATTAAGAAAAATAAAACTGTGGTTAACCACATGGACCATATGGGGAATAAATCAAGGAAACTTAAATATGTACTAGGAGAAATTTCTGAGGCCAGGAAATTCAGCACAAGCTTGCTCTTCGGCCAACCTGTTAAAAGACTTGTGCTTGACTCATGGTGAACTGTGTCCATGGCTGGCAGCCAGGAGACTTCTGGTGAGGTCGAGTGCATGAAAGGAACAAATGTACACTGGGCAGACTCCTGCCTGCTCATTAATGTACAGAAATAACACTTTAACCAGTTGGGGCTTGGAGAGGCAGGCTGAGTCTCTGAACACTTTAGTTGCTACAAAATCAAATGGTCACATCTTCCTCACGCTCTGAGGAGAAGTCTGTTCTATACAGAAAAGGAGAGATTCCACCTTCCTATAGCTATCTAATCAGGCTGATGTGTCTCTTCCTCATGAAGATGGCTTCTTCAGCTTTTGCCAAAACTCTGCTTTCCTTAGAACAAATGCTTATAGGAAAGGAAAACTCCACAGTCCATTATCATGTCTCCTCTTGGATCCCTCTCTTTTCCATCAATCCAAGTGCCAAAGCCCCATTTCCCTTTCCCCCTGCAAACAACGAACAAATGTCCTCAGTAAAACACCCTAGGCATACAGACCACAAGGAGTCACCAGCATAGCAGTCATTTAAACTTGACTCTTCTTTAGGTTTAGCTAGTATTACCCTGGTTACAATTAATCTGCAGATCAAGGAAATGGGTTAGAACTGTGCTTCTCGACATGTATCGTATGATCCCACTGATATGAGGAATTCTTGGTCGCAGGAAACAAACTGAGGGCCTATAAGGGGGGTGGGGTGGGAGGGATGGGGTGACTGGGTGATAGACATTGGGGAGGGTATGTGCTCTGGTGAGCGCTGTGAATTGTGCAAGACTGTTGAATCTCAGATCTGTACCTCTGAAACAAATAATGCAATATATGTTAAGAAAAAAAAAAAAAGAAGAAGAAGAAGGTAGCAGGAGGGGAAGAATGAAGTGGGGGAAATCGGAGGGGTAGACGAACCATGAGAGACGATGGACTCTGAAAAACAAACTGAGGGTTCTAGAGGGGAGGGGGGTGGAAGGATGGGTTAGCCTGGTGGTGGGTATTGAGGAGGGCACATTCTGCATGGAGCACTGGGTGTTATGCACAAACAATGAATCATGGAACACTACATCTAAAACTAATGATGTAATGTAGGGGATTAACATAAGAATAAAAAAAAAAAGAACTGTGCTTCTCCATTTTCAGACTCCTCCCTTCGAATTCCTAAATAGAATGATTTTCCCTTGAAGGTTCCCTCAGTTACTCAGTTTACTGTAATTCATTTAGTTGACAAGTTGGTGAGAGGAACATTGTGCAGAATATAACTTGCTCAGCTATTTACTTTGAAGAATAATTCAAATTCATTATGACATGTATGTGTTGAGGGGGGAGGAGAAGTCTTAAAAATTTAAGACTAACATAGAATCATGTATCACGACTTTATTTTTTCCTGAAGAAAACAGCTGATATTCTCCTGGGAAATTGTTCAGTGCTTGGTGAAGGACTTTGGATAAACAGAATCAAGACAGGGTGACATACTATTTGAGGTTCCCACTGCAGCATCATAGCTGACAGCAGAATTCCTAGGTTGCTCAGCCATGTGTTTTTGATAGTTTGCATTTTGGTTAACTGTTATTGCTTAGATGTGTGCATATAAATGTACAGAATTTCAGCTGTCTCAAGTTCTCTGCTTTGAGGATATGCTTAATCCTCTTTAAGGATAAGTGATTTTTATTATTTTAGAGTTGATCTTCTATAGTATAATAGTTTCCATTCATGTGTGTGGCATTTTCTATGGGTGAGCAGTGTAGGCTCTGGGTTGGTAAGAAGGGGTTTCTGAAGAGGTTCCTATTGCTTGAGCAGCCTCCTTCCTGGGATAAAAGAAATATTCCCAAGCCTTGGAAATTCATCTTCGTTTAGAGCAATTGCACCAAACATATGGGTCTTTGAAGGATGCCTGAGATTCTAATGTGCTTATCTGAGTGTTGAATATGGATGTAGTATATTTCTATGAGCCCTAATTTTTAGAGGGTTCATAGAGTTTCTTTCACCAGTAGTTGAAAAACTTTCTTGAGGGCTTCTACTTTTTTTGTTTGTTTGCTTGCTTTTTGTTCCATTTGGTTTTTTATTCTTTGTTTCAGAGTGACTTTCTCCTCTACCCTTGAGTGCATAACATCTCTTTGAATTTCCTGCCACAATAACTGTTTCAATAAAAGGAATGAAAAAGCAGGAAGAGCCTTGGATTTATTTTCTTGGATTGAATTCAGTGAGATTGAATGGCAGTACCTAAATTTATTGATCTATTGCGACATATCTTCCCATGTCTACATGGCAAAAGTCATTTAATAAAGAGAAGTCAATCCATTGTTTTTTGTTTTGTTTCTTTTTCTTTTTGTTACGTATTAACAATTTTACTGCCAACCTCAGATTGGCTATATATACAACAGAGCAAACATATTGAAATCAATCATTAAGATGGCCTATAAAGTGGTGTCTGGGTGGCTCAGTTGGTTAAGTGTCCAACACCTGATCTCAGCTCAGGTCTGGATTTCAGGGTCATGAGTTCAAGCCCTGCACTGGAAAAAATAAATAAATGGCCTATAAAAACATTTTGTGTATATAATTTTTGACCTGATTATTTATTTATTTATTTATTTATTTATTTTTATTTTTTTATTTTTTTATTTTTATTTTTTTTATTCTTATGTTAATCCCCATACATTACGTCATTAGTTCTAGATGAAGTGTTCCATGATTCATTGTTTGTGCATAACACCCAGTGCTCCATGCAGAATGTGCCCTCCTCAATACCCACCACCAGGCTAACCCATCCTCCCACCCCCCTCCCCTCTAGAACCCTGTTTGTTTTTCAGAGTCCATCGTCTCTCATGGTTCGTCTACCCCTCCGATTTCCCCCGCTTCATTCTTCCCCTCCCGCTACCTTCTTCTTCTTCTTTTTTTTTTTTAATATATATTGCATTATTTGTTTCAGAGGTACAGATCTGAGATTCAACAGTCTTGCACAATTCACAGCGCTCACCAGAGCACATACCCTCCCCAGTGTCTATCACCCAGTCATCCCATCCCTCCCACCCCACCCCCCACTCCAACAACACTCAGTTTGTTTCCTGCGATTAAGAATTCCTCATATCAGTGAGATCATATGATACATGTCTTTCTCTGTTTGACTTATTTCACTCAACATAATACCCTCCAGTTCCATCCACGTCGTTGCAAATGGCAAGATCTCATTCCTTTTGATGGCTGCATAATATTCCATTGTGTATATATACCACTTCTTCTTTATCCAGTCATCTGTTGATGGACATCTTGGCTCTTTCCACAGTTTGGCTATTGTGGACATTGCTGCTATAAACATCGGGGTGCATGTACCCCTTTGGATCCCTACATTTGTATCTTTGGGGTAAATACCCAGTAGTGCAATTGTTGGATCATAAGGTAGCTCTATTTTCAACTTTTTGAGGAACCTCCATACAGTTTTCCAGAGTGGCTGCACCAGCTTGCATTCCCACCAACAGTGTAGGAGGGTTCCCCTTTCTCTGCATCCCCGCCAACATCTGTCGTTTCCTGACTTGTTAATTTTAGCCATTCTGACTGGTGTGAGGTGGTATCTCATTGAGGTTTGGATTTGGATTTCCCTGATGCCGAGCGATATTGAGCACTTTTTCATGTGTCTGTTGGCCATTTGGATGTCTTCTTTGGAAAAATGTCTGTTCATGTCTTCTGCCCATTTCTTGATTGGATTCTTTGTTCTTTGGGTGTTGAGTTTGATGAGTTCTTTATAGATTTTGGATACTAGCCCTTTATCTGATACGTCATTTGCAAATATCTTCTCCCATTCTGTCGGTTGTCTTTTGGTTTTGTTGACTGTTTCCTTTGCTTTGCAAAAGCTTTTTATCTTGATGAAGTCCCAATAGTTCATTTTTGCCCTTGCTTCCCTTGCCTTTGGCGATGTTTCTAGGAAGAAGTTGCTTCAGCTGAGGTCAAAGAGGTTGCTGCCTGTGTTCTCCTTTAGGATTTGGATGGACTCATGTCTCACATTGAGGTCTTTCAACCATTTGGAGTCTATTTTTGTGTGTGGTGTAAGGAAATGGTCCAGTTTCATTCTTCTGCATGTGACTATCCAATTTTCCCAACACCATTTGTTGAAGACACTGTCTTTTTTCCATTGGACATTCTTTCCTGCTTTATCGAAGATTAGTTGACCATAGAGTTGAGGGTCCATTTCTGGGCTCTCTATTCTGTTCCATTGATATATGTGTCTGTTTTTGTGACGGGACCATGCTCTCTTGATGATGACAGCTATGTAATAGAGCTTGAAGTCCGGAATTGTGATGCCGCCGGCTTTGCTTTTCTTTTTCAACATATCTCTGGCTATTCCTGGTCTTTTCTGGTTCCTTACAAATTTTAGGATTATTTGTTCCATTTCTTTGAAAAAAGTGCATGGTATTTTAATGGGGATTGCACTGAATATGTAGATTGCTCTAGGTAGCATTGACATCTTCACAATATTTGTTCTTCCAATCCATGAGCATGGAACGTTTTCCATTTCTTTGAGTCTTCCTCAATTTCTTTCATGAATATTTTATAGTTTTCTGAGTACAGATCCTTTGCCTCTTTGGTTAGATTTATTCCTAGGTATCTTATGGTTTTGGGTGCAATTGTAAAAGGGATTGCCGCCTTAATTTCTCTTTCTTCTGTTTTGTTGTTGGTGTATAGGAATGCCACTGACTTCTGTGCATTGATTTTATATCCTGCCACTTGACTGAATTCCTGTATGAGTTCTAGCAGTTTTGGGGTGGAGTCTTTTGGGCTTTCCACATAAAGTATCATATCATCTGCAAAGAGTGAGAGTTTGACTTCTTCTTTGCCAATTTGGATGCCTTTGATTTCTTTTTGTTGTCTGATTGCTGTGGCTAGGGATTCCAATACTATGTTGAATAGCACTGGTGATAGTGGACATCCCTGCTGCGTTCCTGACCTTAGGGGGAAAGCTCTCTGTTTTTGCCCATTGAGAATGATATTCGCTGTAGGTTTTTCATAGATGGCTTTTATGATATTGAGGTATGTACCCTCTATCCCTATACTCGAAGAGTTTTGATCAAGAAAGGATGCTGTACTTTGTCAAATGCTTTTTCTGCATCTATTGAGAGGATCATATGATTCTTGTTCTTTCTTTTGTTAATGTATTGTATCACATTGATTGATTTGCGGATGTTGAACCAACCTTGCAGCCCAGGGATAGATCCCACTTGGTCGTGGTGAATAATCCTTTTAATGTACTGTTGGATCCTATTGGCTAGTATTTTGGTGAGAATTTTTGCATCCATGTTCATCAGGGATATTGGTCTGTAATTCTCCTTTTTGATGGGGTCTTTGTCTGGTTTTGGGATCAAGGTAATGCTGGCCTCATTAAATGATTTGGAAGTTTTCCTTCCGTTTCTATTTTTTGGAACAGTTTCAGAAGAATAGGTATTAATTCTTCTTGAAATGTTTGGTAGAATTCTCCTGGGAAGCCATCTGGCCCTGGGCTTTTGTTTTTTGGGAGATTTTTGATTACTGCTTCAATTTCCTTAGTGGTTATAGGTCTGTTCAGGTTTTCTATTTCATCCTGGTTCAGTTTTGGTAGTTGATACATCTCTAGGAATGCATCCATTTCTTCCAGGTTATCTAATTTGCTGGCATAGAGTTGCTCATAATATGTTCTTATAATTGTTTGTATTTCTTTGGTGTCGGTTGTGATCTCTCCTCTTTCATTCATGATTTTGTTGATTTGGGTCATTTCTATTCTCTTTTTGATAAGTCTGGCCAGGGGTTTATCAATCTTGTTAATTCTGTCAAAGAACCAGCTCCTAGTTTCGTTGATCTGTTCTACTGTTCTTTTAGTTTCTATTTCATTGATTTCTGCTCTGATATTTATTATTTCTCTTCTCCTGCTGGGTTTAGGCTTTATTTGCTGTTCTTTCTCCAGCTCCTTTAGGTGTAGAGTTAGGTTGTGTACTTGAGACCTTTCTTGTTTCTTAAGAAAGGCTTGTATTGCTATATACTTCCCTCTTAGGACTGCCTTTGCTGCATCCCAAAGATTTTGAACAGTTGTGTTTTCATTTTCATTGGTTTCCATGTATTTTTTTAATTCTTCTTTAATTTCCTGGTTGACCCATTCATTCTTCAGTAGGATGCTCTTTAGCCTCCATGTATGTCAGTTCTTTCCGACTTTCCTCTTGTGATTGAGTTCTAGTTTCAAAGCATTGTGGTCTGAAAAGAGGCAGGGAATGATCCCAATCTTTTGGTACCGGTTGAGACCTGATTTATGGCCTAGGATGTGATCTATTCTGGAGAATGTTCCATGGGCACTAGAGAAGAATGTGTATTCCGTTGCTTTGGGGTGGAATGTTCTGAATAGGTCTGTGAAGTCCATTTGGTCCAGAGTGTCATTTAAAGTCTTTATTTCCTTGTTGATCTTTTGCTTAGACGGTCTGTCCATTTCAGTGAGGGGGATGTTAAAGTCCCCCACTATTATTGTATTGTTGTCGATGTGTTTCTTTGCTTTTGTTATTAATTGGCTTATATAATTGGCTGCTCCCATTTTAGAGGCATAGATATTTACAATTGTTAGATCTTCTTGTTGGATAGATCCTTTAAGTAGGATATAGTGTCCTTCCTCATCTCTTATTACAGTCTTTGGTTTAAAATCTAATTTGTCTGATATAAGGATTGCCACCCCAGCTTTCTTTTGGTGTCCATTAGCATGGTAAATGGTTTTCCACCCCCTCACTTTCAATCTGGGGGTGTCTTTGGTTCTAAAATGAGTCTCTTGCAGACAGCATATCGATGGGTCTTGTTTTTTAATCCAGTCTGTTAGCCTGTGTCTTTTGATTGGGGCATTTAGCCCATTTACTTTCAGGGTAACTATTGAAAGATAGGAATTTAGTGCCATTGTATTGCCTGTAAGGTGACTGTTACTGTATATTGTCTGTGTTCCTTTCTGGTCTATGTTGCTTTTAGGCTCTCTTTTTGCTTAGAGGACCCCTTTCAAGATTTCCTGTAGGACTGGTTTTGTGTTTGCAAATTCCTTTAGTTTTTGTTTGTCCTGGAAGCTTTTTATCTCTCCTTCAATTTTCAATGACAGCCTAGCTGGATAGAGTATTCTTGGCTGCATATTTTTCTCATTTAGTGCTCTGAATATATCCTGCCAGTCCTTTCTGGCCTGCCAGGTCTCTGTGGATAGGTCTGTTGCCAATCTAATGTTTCTACCATTGTAAGTTACATATCTCTTCTCCCAAGCTGCTTTCAGGATTTTCTCTTTGTCTCTGAGACTCGTAAGTTTTACTATTAGATGTCGGGGTGTTGACCTATTTTTATTGATTTTGAGGGGGGTTCTCTGTGCTTCCTGGATTTTGATGCCTGTTTCTTTCCCCAAATTAGGGAAGTTCTCTGCTATAATTTGCTCCATTATACCTTCTGCCCCTCTCTCTCTTTCTTCTTCTTCTGGGATCCCAATTATTCTAATGTTGTTTTGTCTTATGGTATTGCTTATCTCTCAAATTCTGCCCTCATGATCCAGTAGTTGTTTATCTCTCTTTTTCTCAGCTTCTTTATTTCCCATCATTTCATCTTCTATATTACTGATTCTCTCTTCTGCCTCATCTATTCTAGCACTTAGCGCCCCCATTTTTGATTGCACCTCATTAATAGCCTTTTTGGTTTCTACTTTGTTGGATTTTAGCTCTTTTACTTCTCCAGAAAGGGTTTCTCTAATAACTTCCATATTTTTTTCAAGCCCAGCTAGTATCTTTAAAGTGATGATTCTGAACTCTAGATCTGACATAGTACTAATGTCCATATTGAGTAGGTCCCTCGCAGTCGGTACTACCTCTTGTTCTTTTTGTTGAGGTGATTTTTTCTGTCTTGTCATTTTGTGCAGAGGAGAATAGATTAATGAGAGAACAAAATGCTAGCAGAGTAACAACGTCCCCAGAAAATATACTCTAAACAAATCAGAAAAGACCTGAAGCAGTGGGATAAGAAAGGGAAAGAGAGAAAAAAGAACAAGAAAAAAAAAGAAAAAGAAAAAGATAAAGATAAAAACAAAAACAAACAAAACAAACAACAACAACAACAACAAAAAACCCAGAATGTGATCAAATATGATCAGGCTGGTATATAGATCAGTGCCACACACTAGATTTGGGGTGTATTTTGGTCTTTTAGAAGAAAGTGGCTCCCAAATTTTTAAAGAAAGAAAAACTTTTATATGTACAAAAATAAGGGTTGATATGATGAAGGGATGGAATATGACTTTGAAAATGGAAATTATAAAAAATTTTATAAAAGGAATTGATAAGAAGTTGTTTGAAAAAAGAAAGAAGAGGATTTAAAAAAAGAAAAAAGAAAAAGAAAAAAAAAGGGAGAGGATGTGATCAAGCAGGGGAATAGAAAACACCATATACTAGAGATTTAGGGTATATTTTAATCTGTTAGAAGAAACTATCTCAAAATTTTAAAGAGAGAACAACTTATATATATAAGCCAAAAATATGGGTAACTACGAAGGGATAGAATATGACTCTAAAAATGAAAAATAAAAATATTTTTTTTAAAAAAAGGGATTGATAAGATGTTTGTTGAAAAAGGGAAAAAGAAAAATTCAAAAAGAAATAAAAAGTCAAAAAGACAGTTAAAAAAAAACTTAACTTTAAAAGACTAAAGAATCATGGTAAAAAAGCCATGAATTCTATGTGCAGTAGTCCCCTAGCGCTGGAGTTCTGCCATTCTCATTGATCAGTAAACTTGGTCTTGGCTAGCTGTTCTCGCTGATCTTCTGGGGAGGGGCCTGTTGCCGTGGTTTCCAAATGTCTCTGCTGAAGGCGGAATTGCCCCGCCCTTGCCCCCTCCCGGCTAAGTAATCTGCTCGGGTTTGCTCTCCAGAGCTTTTGTTCCCTGCGAGCTTTCCGTACAGCTTTGGAGGCGGAGAGTGAAAATGGCGGCCTCCCAATCTCCACCCCAGAGGAGCCGAGAACTCGGGGCCCCGCTCCTCAGTGAGCCCCCAGAGAAAAGCCGTCAGTCACTCCCGTCTCCCCGGTCTCTGGCCGCACTCTGTGCTCGCCCGGCCTGTGACCGCGCATTTCTATCTCTGGCACCGACCCCCGGTGGAGTCTCCAAACCCAGCAGATCCCTGCGGTGCACTCCCGCGCGGCTCCTCCCGGGGGAGGAAGGTGAGTCTCCCCGGATCTGCCGCTTGTTGGGTCCCTGCTGGAGGAGCAGGGGCCCGACTGTGCGGCGGATCACAGTTTATGGCAACTCAGCTGAGAGCCCGCGCCTGGGCTCCGCCTCTGCAGCCAGCTTCCCTCCTCGGTTACCTGGGAGCTCTGCCACACTCAGGCACCCCCGGTCTTTCTGTGACCCCGAGGGTCCTGAGACCACACTGTCCCGGAGGGTTCCACCCCCCGCTTAGCCACCAGAGTGACGTCCCTCGGCGGAGCAGACTTATAAAATTTCCGATTTTGTGCTCTGTGGTTCTATCACTTGCCAGAAGCGGCCGATGGAGGCCCCTCCCCCACCGTCTATCCTCCCGAATATCGCCTCGGATTCACTTCTCCGCACGTCCTACCTTCCAGAAAGTGGTCGCTTTTCTGATGAGAGAGTTGTTGCTCTTCTTTTCTTCAATCTCCTGTTGAGTTTGTAGGTGTTCAGAATGGTTTGATCCCTATCCAGCTGAATTCCTGAGAGGAGATGAAATCCAGGTCTCCTACTCCTCCGCCATCTTGCTCCGCCCCCTTGACCTGATTTTTTTAATGCATCACAATTCATTTTTTTAAGGAATGCTTTGATTATATTAATGGTGGCAAAATATATTTACAGCAAAGATTTATCTTCAAATTCCTTTCTTTTTGCCTCCTAGTTTCTGGAGCAGATAGTGTGAGTTTAGGGAAGTTCCTTGCTATGATTTTTTTTTTAATCCAAATAGAACAAACTCTTATTTCTTGCTTCAAGCATGGTTCAGTCTCTCCATGAGACAAATCTTACCTCCAGAGATAGTTTTGAATGACATTTAACTGACACTGAAACAGATGCAATAGCATTCACATATTCAGAATTTAGAGCAGTGTTGGGCACAAAATAGATGTTTAATAAATATTTGTTGAATGAGTGAGATATTAATTGGTAAAATGATGAGGCTCCTCTAGCCATGAGAACAAAATTGAATTTGCTGTATATCCCTAGATAACCTTGAAAGTATAGAAATTAACAGATTTGAGGAAGGATGAACAATTCAGAGGTCTAACTTTTAATAGTTAGTCACATTTCCCCTTTCATTTTCATCATTCTAATTTCAGTTTTATCATCATAATCATCCAGAAGTGATCTTAGGATCGAAGACAGGTGGGAATTCATTGTACATTGGCTATTACTTTTTATTTAAACAATATGAAATGCCACCCCTCGTCTCTAAATGCACTATGTATTATTTTCATGCTAATACAGGCAGAGAAAAAGAAAACCCTAGAATTGCTTTTCAGAAGTTTGCTGTAACCACATTCCCATATCCTAAGATTTTAAGTTATTCTATGCTAGATTTTAATACCACAGGTAGGTTAAGGAGGCAAACAGTAATGAAATTGATACATGATTTGGTGTAGAACTGTTATAGATTACTGATTTGCTAATTGTCTAAATGTTTTAACAAATGAAAAATACCCCACCAAAAATATTGATGTATTATGATTTTGACTACCTGAAATATGTCACAAAATCACCACCAAGCTGAGAAGTTATTCGAGTACATAAAAATAGACTAAATTACCAAGCAGAATTTTTATGTCTCTAATTCTAAATTCAGTCAACCACAATAGTCAGCCTTTTGACATTAGCATGCCCTTAAATGATTCTTTGAGCTAATATTGATTGCAATAATGATTTTCCTAACAAGTTAAAATTGATTTCATAATACAAGTATTGCTATGTATGTTTTTCAGGAGCAGGACTTGGAACAAAAGTTTATAACATCATGTTATGTATTGAACATTCTCAGTATGAGTTAACTAAAGGGGAAATGTATCCACTGGAACCCATGAGTCGGAATATTTTTTGCTTTAAGGGTCAGAGAGTACTTACTTCTTAAATGACATAGCCTCTGATTTATGAGTGTGCATAATCATCAACAAATATTTATCAAACATCTACTTTGTACCATCGACTCTTCTTTGCACTGCAGATATAGCAGAAAACATAACAGAACAAAATACCTATTATCATGGAGAAGGCTGTGTAGGGACACACAGACCTCCAAAGGGAATTTTATGATGAGTGAGATGGGAAAACATTTGAGGGTTTGAAAGAAGAGTAATAGGACTTGATTTAATGTTTCAAAAGGATCCTCCACTGTGTGAAAAATAAATATAGAGAAGCAAGGGTGCAAGAAGGGAGACCAGTTAAGAGGCCATTGAACTAATCCAGCTAGAGATGATAGTGGATTAGAGTAGGTTAGCAGTGGATATGGGCAATGGGGTTGAATTCTGGATAAACAGAATTTTGAAGGTAGAGCCAAATAACTGGCTTTGCTGATAAATTTGATATGTGGTATGGCATGACACAAAGGATGTGCACCAGAGGAAAAGGAAAAACTGAGTATCATTTGTCCAAATGAATAAAAGTACAGGAGAAGAGAGTAGGGGAGGGAAGATGGAGATCTCAGTTTTGGACTTGCTATGCTTGGCATACTTGTTAGACAGCAAATATTATACACAGCAAGGCTTTTCTGGTTTATTCATTTACCAAACAAATATTTCTTGAGCACCTACTATGTTCTAGGCATTGGGTATGTAGTGGAAAACAAAAATAGACAGGCACTTTGCACATACATTGAATTTAGGGCTAATTCAGAACTCTGTCATTAAACAAGGGATCATGCAGATAAATGTAAAGTTACAATTATGAAAAAAATGATACGAATAAAAGGTACATAATATAGACAATAGGGCTTTGACTTAGGTTGGATTAAGAAGGCTTTTCTGAAGAAGTGAAGGTTGAAATGAGATCTTAAGAACAACTAAAACACATCATGTTCTAAATGAAAACCTGTTTGTGTGATGAACCACCAACAGTTAATTAAAGCCAGGGTCCAGGATGTGGTGGAAATTCAGGAATTTAGGACAACAGAAGTTCCAAGCAAAGAAAATGGAAACAAATTGGAAAAAGAATGGTATGAAAGAAGAACCCATAGAACAGGGAATATGAGGGGAAAAAAGGGATTCAGAGTGAAACTTCAGACCTTTCCCCACTTCCAGTTCACCGGAGGGCAAAGGTCACTTAATATATTGCAGCAAAAGAGCTAATTAATTAGATCATCCACCAGCAAGGGAATGCTGAGCATTTGTGTGAGTGGAATTATAACGTCACTGTCTTTTTTTTTTTTAAAGATTTTATTTATTTATTTGACGGAGAGAGACACAGCGAGAGAGGGAACACAAGCAGGGGGAGTGGGAGAGGGAGAAGCAGGCTTCTGCTGAGCAGGGAGCCTGATGCGGGGCTCGATCCCAGGACCCTGGGATCATGACCTGAGCCGAAGGCAGATGCTTAACGACTGAGCCACCCAGGCACCCCTATAACGTCACTGTCTTAAATTTTACACACCATATTTATTGGCAGTTTGTCTTAAATTTCCTTCCCTGTCATCTTTTATTACAAAAGATAGCATTTACATTTTATTTGACATATTGCAAATATAAGACAACTATTCACAAGAATTTGTTTTTTAAAAAATGCCAGAGTCAGCTTGTTTAGCAATTATTATTTTACTGCAATCACATTTCACTGTCATTTATTGTCTTTGCAAAATGGAATTCTGATAAAAAAAAATGAGAAAGGAAATGACTTGAAGAGGAACACCTGTCCTATCTATAAAGGTAAGTATCTAGTAATAAGGAGAGCAAAAAACCTTAAAGAACTCCAAGATGAGTTAGAAATTCTGTCAGCCTCTCTATCCTTCTTGGGTCCCAGTAAACACAAAAAAGAGATAGAAACAATATTGACTGAGGGAAAGCATTATCATCATTCTCATGATTTCTTGCTAGCTGCCAACACTCATCCCAGATAACTATAGTGTGTAAGGAAGAGGTAACAGATTCAGCAGTCCCTGATTATGTCTGTGAATTTTGAACTTCAAGACCCTATTTCTTCCCTGAAGCCATAGATTCTGTCCATAAGTAGTAGATTGAGTGGATTAGCTGAAGGAGAAATGGAATCCATGATGACAACTGGAAGCTTCAGACAGTCCTGGGCCTCTTTCCGTATGTGTCTATTTGCCCTTCATCAAACCTACTCTGTAACACTAGGAGACTCACCACTGCCTCCTCCTGAGAAAGAATCTCAAACTTCTCTGGCCTGGCATTTTTTGTAGTGCAATCATCCTCCTGGTGTCCCTGCCAGCCTCCTTCCTCCCATCCTAGAATCAAATTTAAAATAATAAGAAATACTAAAATGTATACAAGAGATATCAATAGTATAAGCTTTTGGCTAATGTAGTTGTTCAGTACTTTTTCTATTTTACTGTGTTGGTACAAAAATCTTTGAAATAAGTCATAGCCCATCTGATGACCTTAACCTCAGGGCACCAAGGACAAAAAGGGCTCACGGTTTACATATCTAAATACCAGGACAAGTCCAGAGTCTGCTGATTTACCTGAGGCTCTTGAAAGGAATATCTTTGGGGTTAATTCTGCTCAAATTGAGATTTAATTTGAGGATTTTCTTTTCTTATTCAACTTTGAAAATATGCAAAGAAAAAAAAATTACTGTATTGATCATTTACTATTCCATCATTCCTGAGTTTGCTCTTTTCAAAGCACAAATCCACAATATTTAAGCAGAGCTTAAAGTGTCTTCATACATTGTCAACAATCCTGAAATCAAAACTCTGATGCAACTACAAAATGTCTTCCTTTAAGTTTTTTTTAACCGATGAGGTTTTTGTTGTTCTTACTTTTCTTTAAAAAGACACATAGTTTTGTGGTGCGTGGGTGGCTCAGTCAGTTGAGTGTCTGACTCTTGATTTCCGCTCAGGCCAGGATCTCAGGATGGTGAGACTGAGCCCTGTGTCAGGCTCTGAACTCAGTAGGGAGTCTGCTTGGGATTCTCTTTCTCCCTCTACCTCTCCCTCTGTCCCTTCCCCTGCTTACATGCACTCTCTCCTTTTCTCTCTCTCTCTCTAAATAAAAAAAATCTTTTTTAAAGTAACACAATTCAGAAGAATTTAGAAAACCTATGTCTTCCAATAATAATTGGAGCACCTTTGTAGGCGTGTGTACCTGTTGCTAAAGACTATTGTATACATGGCAAGCTTTTTTATTCAAATTTCTTCCATCACTTATCTACTCCATTGGTACTGCTGGTAGAGTCTTACTCTTAAAGCTATATGCATGCTAAGAACTCTCAGAATTGCAGATAAATGCCATCAGAACAAAAAATGATGCAGTGAATGGGGTCTTGGTTGCATAACAGACATAGAAGACATTCAGAAAGACATCTTAAGGGAACAGCACTTCCAGAAGAAAGTTGGTGGTTTTCCCAAAGCACTGGATACTTGAAATAAATTTGAGTTCAGTCAGCTACTGCATTTTCAGTTCCTCAGCATTCCAAGGGCATTTTGGTATAGTCTTATCAGATTTTGTTATGGTGAAGGACTTATGTCTGCTCATTACCTAATTATCAATGACTAAACAACTTTGAATAATCAATCTGATACTCCATTTTATACAGATAATTTCAAAAATAAAACCAAAATTTATGAGTTGAGACCAGAAGGAAGAGATCATGTATGGATTCGTTCCACATAGGAAAGCCTTATAACTTCAATAATAAACTATAAGCTGATACTGGTAAAAGTGGAAATCATCCTCTGAATGGCTCCTTTAATTGATCAAGTTGTCAGTTTCTATAAATAGAAATATTCACCGTAGTCTGTGGCATGTGTGAGGAAGAAGATCACCCCAATTCAAAAGAGGAAAGAGTCCAAAAGTTAGATTCTGAATGCCTGTGTTTTTATGGCATTTGTTACATGGCTGTTTTTATATCCTCTTTGAGTTATTAAATTGCTATGAGTTCCCTTAATTCTCCTTCATGGTGATCACTGAAAAGAATATCTGAATTTAATTACTAGGAGACTTAAGGTTTATTTTAGATTACAGTATTTATACTGATATCTGATTTGGAAAGTTGAGCCTGTCCCTTCATTCTGCCCTTGGGCACAGACCATGCAGGAAGATCAGATGATGTCATCTAGGGGCTGACAGATATCAGAACCTAATATATCAGCTCTAAAAGCTCTCGAAGATATTATTTATTTCATGTCCACCTTGAAAAGGAACAAATAAATAGTCTTGACCACCCCAATAAATGATGGACATTTCTTTCTCTTACCCGCATGGTACTTTTCTTATGTTCAGCTCACTCAACACATTTAACAACCTGCTGGATACTCTTTATCTGCATTCCTCATTTCCCCAGCTACAAAATAAATTCCCTCAGGGCCAGAACTGTATCCTACCCAACTCCATCCAAAGTTGGATATTTATTAGCCTCAACTCTCATTCTCACAGCTTATATATGTTACCCAACTTACATCTCTGAATTTGATTTCTGCCTAGGTAAAAAGACAGCTCACTGAGTAGTTGTAGGGATTAAATAAAACCATGTAAAAGGAAAAGCACTTTATAAATTAATGTACAGATGATAGTTGTTAATATTACTGAGTGTTGATGGATAGTTCATTAATAGAAGGGCTGGAAGGAGATAAACAATCTCCAAGGAGATATTTGTGACACAAGGAGCAAAGCTTTGGGCATGAGATTGGCAATTTGACATGTAGTGTCTGCACTAAATGCTGCCCCCTGCCCTTTGATTTGACCAGTATTTCAACTCTAAACTGTGATGGAGCTTTTTGTTGGCAGCAAAACCTACTCCTGCTGCTACAGCTGGAATGGAAAGAAGTCAATTTCCATTGCAATCATTATTGGCATGAAAGAGCTTACTCTGTGATTCCTTCTTATTCATTTTGCCAAAATGACGCCAGATCTCAGGGTGAGCAACCAAATCATTAAAGGTATTTCATAATTTCCAGAGACTCATTTGGCCTGGTTGGTTCTCTACTGGTAGATTTATTCTGTTTCTACTGGTTAAATCATATTATTGGCCAAAGTAGCTTGGGATATGCCCAACTATCCTGTTTTTCCATGAAGTCTCCCTGGGCTGTTCCATCCTCCCCACAGAGCCTCTCAGAGTCTGAAAGAGGCCAGAGCATTTCTGCTTTTTGAGTATATGATGATATAATACCAATATATAATAATAAAAAAATGAAGAAATGCAAAACAGGATTACAAATATTTTGTAGTATATTTTAAAAGTTTATATTTACTAAATTAATCTTTTTATCACAAGATAATATAATGCCATATAATTGTTATTTATTAGATAGGTATGGCATTCTTTTTTTAACCCTTGCTGGTAATTTGTTTAAGAAAGATTATGTTACATTTTCTAGCCCATCACATGTATGAACAAGTCAGCTGGAAGTTCATCTCACTCTTTAAAAAAGAACACAAAAAAAGGACATTTCCTTTTTCTGCCTTAGAATATTGTCTTCAACGTTCAAGGGTTTAAGGAATCCAGCCTAAGGGAAAAGGCATTTATCTCTGAGGATGGAGAGAGGAAAGACAAAAGGACATTTGACCTTCATGATGTTTTGAACTACTGAATTATCCTACTCAACCAGGTACTTTCTGTTGTTACTTAACCCCATTCCAATTTTTCTGAGCTGTTCTCTTTATAGCTGGAGGAAAAGCACCTGGAAACAGCATTTCCCAGACTCCCTTGCCAGCTGGTTTTTGGTAGTAGCTTCTGTCAATGGCAAGACACTTGCAAAGACTAGATGGAGGGAAAAAAGAAGACAGAAGTCATTCTTTCTGTTTCTGGTTTTAGCATTAAAGCAGTAGGAGACTACAGGCAAATATTGTTTTCTATACAGACAGCAAGCAAACGAGGGTAGCTGGAGATTCCAGCAACATCCAAGGGGGCCACAAGCTCCTGACTCTGGACTTGGCAGTAGCAACAATGGTCCAACCAGCAGTAGTGGTGCTCAGGCAGCGTCATCTGCAAGAACACCCAAGAGATCACCCTTTTGCTTCTCTAGTCCTTCCCATACCTTAGTGATCAACTTCTTACATTAAAGTCTCTGCTTGAAAAATCTAAGAGTGATTTATATTTTCCTCTCTAGATGCTGATACACCATATAAAGAATTGTTTTCCCTCCAGACTTCTTGTTATAAGAAATAGTAAATTTTTCTGATTGTAGAACTACTTAAGGAAGGTAAAAACATCTTAATTGAAGCTCTGGGACCCATAGTGTGTAAAGGAAAGGGAACTTGTTGAGCCACTACTCTATGCGAAGCTTTGGAAAATATTTGGCCTACACTGTCACATTTTTTTAATAGAATAATTTTATTTAACTTGACATATGTATTTTTCTCCTGTTGTATTGTAATCTTTTTGAGGACATAGATTCTGTATTTATCCACTTTTGTCATTCACCATTCCTTGATCAGTGACTTGCCAGAGCAGGTTCAATTTATTTTTGGATATTTTGAAACCAAACCAAATGCATGATACACAATTTTCATTTTCCTTTATTTTGAAGGACTTGTTTCTTTTCACATTTTCCAGCTTCACCAGTAGTCAAAGCAAATTAGCAGCTACAACTCTGCCTGAGCCTATGCGAAATAAATGCCTGGGAAGCTTCTTATCTATAGGTTATTTATTTTAACATAAGCGATATCTATTTTTGAGGCAAAAACTAAAAAGCTACTTATTCAAATTCTGAATTGCTGAACCAGGCTTAGCAGAACTGATGGCTCTTTAAACAACGCAGCTTTCCCTTTAATGGGTCCTCATTAAGCACTCCCTATGCTTTCCAAGTGTTCCAAATGAATGAAGTAAAGCGGATGAGCAACTAGTATATTGGCCGAATTCCCTTTGGACAGTTTCTCTTTCCCCACCCTCTCCACACTTGCCAAATCCCACCAGGCAGCCTGCTGTGGCAGAAACCTGGTTACCAGGGAGGTGTGGATGATGGGTTTTCAACAGTTATAAGTCAGCAGAGGAGAAATGTGAATGCTTCAGAAAATCAGCCATCTGGCCTTGGAATGAGAATGTAGGGAAGATTCAGAAGGCAAATCAAGAAAGGAGAGAAGAAAGGCACTGCTGGGGCTCTGGGGAGGAGGGCGCAGGCTCAGGGACAGGGGCTTCTAATGTGATTTCCCTCGGCTCCTAGATGAAGGGGGATCAGGCACTACTGAGCAAGGAGGCTGATGGTGGGAAGACGCTGGCAGAGCTAACTTTCCATGCTAAGCTGCTTAAGGAGGATGTCAGTGAGGATTCAGAGGCTGGGAGGGAGCCTGTGCAGAGGGGCTGGAGCTTAAAATTGGCTTCCTTTGCTACCTGAGAACTGGAGAGAGTCAAATAAAAGACTAAATGGAATGCTTATATTTTCAACTTAATTGAAATGAATGTTATTATAGAAAATGTGGGAGATGCAGAAAATTAGAAGTCTCAACAGCCAATCCTCTGTCATCTCACCTCCCAAACATGACCAGTGCCAACATCATGGTGCACATCTCTCCATTGCTCTTCTCTGCCAGGGTTTGCATTTGGTAATGATACTATTTGTACAACTTTGCAATTCTATTGTGTGTTTTTTTTTTTAAGATTTTATTTATTTGACAGAGAGAAACACAACGGAAGAGGGAACACAAGCAGGGGGAGTGGGAGAGAGGGAGAAGTAGGCTTCCCGCCGAGCAGAGAGCCTGATGTGGGGCTCGATCCCAGGACCCTGGGATCATGACCTGAGCTGAAGGCATACGCTTAATGACTGAGCCACCCAGGCACCCCAACAATTCTATTGTTTTTACCGAGTGTTATTTTGTAATCATTTTCCCTATTTTTTCCTATCATTATTTGTGTTATTATGATTATTCATATTACTACATCAAATATCTGAACTCTTAACCCATCCATTTACCTATAGTGATATATTTATGCTGTTTCCAGTGTTATTTTTTTATAAATAATGCTGCCATGAATATTAAATGTAAAATTTATTTGGTGTTTCAGATTATTTCCTTAGGATAGAGTCATACATGTAGATTGATTGAGTGAATAGACAAACATTTTTAAGTCTATTGACACTGAATGGATATTTAATTCTGAAAAACTTCTACATGCCTTTGCAAATGAAATACTTCCATTAATCATTATCATTTCAAGAATATATTGCACCTCTTCTACCTTATTCTTCTTCAGGTGGTGTAGACTATCATAAAAGTTCTAGGTCTCTTTGCCCCCAGAAGAAAAAATGAAATAAAGATATAGATTATAGCTATATTACTTGAGTATGCACTTAAGACTACTAGGCTTTTGTAGTGAATAATGACATTTCTGCCCCCACCAAATTATTCAATAAGACTAGTTCATTATTGTGGGGCTGAACAATTGATGTTGAATGTGCCACAAAGGAAGCATGTAAGAGATCTCTAATAAGATTAATGTTACATCTGTAAATAGCTGCCACCAGATGAACAATTAGGGCTTTGTAGGTTTCCATAGGTAAGCGTTCCATGAAAAATAAAGAAATAGTATTAACAGATGCTATGAATTAAATGCTTGTTCCTCCTCCCCCAATTCATATGTGGCATCCCTAAGCCCATGTGATAGTATTGGGAGGTGGTGAGTAATTAGATTTAGATGAGTTTATGAGGACGGAGCTCCCATGATGAGATTAATGCCCTTACAAGAAGAGGAGCCCAGAGCCCTTGCTCTCCCTGCCATGTAATGACATAGCAAAAAGGCAGACATCTGCAAAACAGGGAGAGGGTTCCCACCAGGCACCAAATTTGCTGGCACCTTAATCTCAGATGCCCAGGCTCCAGAACTGTGAGAAATGTTTGTTGTTTAAACAACCCAGTCTATGGTATTTTGTTATAGCAGTCCAAACTGACTAAAATAACAGATCATATTGATCCAGTTATAACTCCTTGAACTTTATTAACTGCCCAAAGATTTCATTTGTTTCCAATTATAAATATAATTTCACAAGTCAAATCACAGTAAGAAATATTTTCAAGTGCACCTGGGTGGCTCAGTTGGTTAAACGTCTGCCTTCGGCTCAGGTCATGATCCCAGGGTTCTGGAATGGAGCCCCGCATTGGGCTCCCTGCTTAGTGGGGAGCCTGTTTCTCCCTCTCCCTCTGCCTGCTGTCCCCCCTGCTTGTGCTCTCTCTCTGTCAAATAAATAAATAAAATCTTTAGCAAAAGGATATATTTTCAAAAGAAATACAGAATTCTTGCTCCTCTTACTCTCAATTACCTCACATTACTTCTCACAATAAGCAGTTTAGTCATATCCATCAAAGTCAATAGCATGTAATGATTTTTCTTATATATTATGAGACAGTAATTAAAAATGAAAATTTCCTCTTTTCTCTGCCTCCCGTTTCTGTACTTTTTCCATTCTGGGGATCTTACTACTTTTAAGAGTGGCATAGGGCTGGGGAGTTTTCATAGTGATAAGCCTTAATCACTTGTTTTACATATAGGGGGATTGTGGCATGGCTAAAGAAGGAATCCAAGATTGGAAATGAAAAATTCACCTCTGATTCCACTGTCCACTCTTCTCCCTAACCTGCTTTTTTATCTTTCAAGAAATATATTACTTACATCAGCT
This sequence comes from Mirounga angustirostris, assembly GCF_029215605.1. NCBI lineage: Eukaryota > Metazoa > Chordata > Mammalia > Carnivora > Phocidae > Mirounga > Mirounga angustirostris. The sequence goes on from NW_026991723.1 coordinate 33,983,169, forward strand.
ATGTTTCTTGTTCCTTACTCTTTTCTTCTGCCTATTGAATGCTTATGAAAAAGAAAATCATATTTTTTAAAATGAGGAAATCACTACTTCCAAAAAAATCTAACCTAAATAATGAATGTTCCCTAAAAAGCTATATATGAAATGAAATAGTTCTAATTTATTACCACTGATAATACTTAGAGAGAAAATAATAGCCTTAAACCTATCAGTCTTTTTTTTTAAAGATTTTTATTTACTTATTTGAAAGAGAGAGAGAGAAAGAGATAACACAAGCTCGGGGGGGGGGGGGGTGCGGGGGAAGGCAGAGGGAGAAGGAGAAGCAGATTCCCTGCCGAGCAGGGAGCTGGAGGACATGGGGTTTGATCCCAGGCCCCTGAGATCATGACCTGAGCCAAAGGCAGACACTTAACCAACTGAGCCATCCAGGTGCACCTGAACTTTTCAGTCTTAAGTTGAATGTAGCTCTGAACTGTTGGACTCAAGTCTCACTGAAACCACGATTAGACATATATAAAACAACAAAATCTGCTTCCTATAAAACAAGTGTTTTAATCAATAAATATATTAATGATAAGATACTGTCAACCACCACAAGATTATATAATAGGCTAATCCTATCTTTAGTAATAAAATAATTTTAATTATTTCATTGCATTTCTATAGAAAACTCCATGTGAGGAGGAGGAGAACATCCTTGTAAAGTCTTTTATAACCCAGTTTTAACAAGAAGTGCAAAATGGAAGGTAATCAGCCTTTGTGTGCAGCATTATGATGATGGTAATTGAAACCATGCAATCACATAGATATTTTGCTCTTTATAACTAGCTCTGAATAATCAGTGATTTTCAATGGCAGAAAAGTGGCTATTTCAAATTGCAAAACTAGAAAAGTATTGTGATGTTTACATTTAACCCAGATATATTCTCTTTGATGGTATTTATAAGGAACAAAATTTCAATGGGAGGGAAGAGAACAAGGGTTGTTTTTAATATTTCACATTAGTTGAGCATTTGGTTCAGACTTGTAAAAGTACATTACTACTCACATGGTTTTGCCAAATTACTTTTTAAAAGCATTACCTTAAGAATGATACCCCTCAAACATTGACTTGGCTGTTTTATATTCCCCACTATGGCTTAAAATATGTCAACCGCCAGATACAGATGGGGAAAAGCACAAGATTTTCAGTCCTCTTTAGTATAAGGTGGCATATAGTCTGGCCTCACTTCACCATTTCAGGAGAACAATGTGTTCATGGTATTCACATTTATTTGCAACACAATTTATATCATCCTTACCTCCTTTATCAGGCATTCTTTTTTTTTTAATTTAATTTTATTATGTTATGTTAGTCACCATACAATACATCACTGGTTTTTGATGTAGTGTTCCATGATTCATTGTTTTCATATAAGACCCAGTGCTCCATGCAGGCATTCTTCACCAAAGGGATAGGTGGATGGACCTCAAATATCTGAGAAGAGCAACATATAATATGGATGGAGGTAAGAGTAGTTTCATGAAGAAAAATTTGAGAACATTCACCAAATTCTCACAGTGATATAAAAACTTGAATTGTCCTATAGATCCCAGACCTTGCTAAGGCTTTCTTTTTTATTCAGTCAGATTCCTTCTAGTTCTCTAAGTCTTATATCCAGGACCTTTAAAAGGTACATCTTCTTCCTGGAATATCCCAAAGCTCCTTGATGTAACACTACAGCTAAGATTGGTCTTTCTAAAGAATATTGACTTTCTAAAGATTAAACAAATCTTTAGTCTTTCTTACTAGAAAAGTACTGAATGACCCCAGACTTTATATAATCCATTCCTAAAATTCCAACTGCCACTATCAGGTTTTTTAAATCACCTATAGCTCACAAAAATAAGGAAACCATATTAAAGACTAACTGGCACACTTTAAAGAGTTTCAAATGGAATATGAAGAAGGAAGTGATTAAAACTTGGAAAGTTTGAATGATCTCAATGGAAAGAACACCAATGAGAGAAGTTTCTGGGAATACATAAAGGAAAATAATTGGAAAGAAGAGCAGGAAAAATTCTTATTGCATTATATATCCCTATATACCAATGGGTGAAGCTGAATAATAAACAAAGGACCTAGAAATTGTGCAGCAGAAAGCCCTCCTTGAGAATTCTTAGTCCAAACAGGAGATTCCCATGTCCAAGAAGCCAACAAAATGGAAAATTAAGTGGAATGCTGAGGTTCAAATCAACAGTGAGGGAATGGATAGGATTACTACTCCTTACAGGGCTATAAACAGGTGTGTAGATGTGGAACAAGAAACCTGGGGACTAAAACATGAGAATGAAAACAAGTTCAAGCAGAGATTTTCAAGGATCAGGCAAGATGTAAAAAATATCAAGGTCTGACGTTTTAATATCTCCTTTATTTCATTTTACTCAATGTTTAACAAACATATTTAAAACAAGATTTAAAACCATTTCTTAATAATCACAGTTAATATTCCATAAAACTAGTATTATGTACACTATACTTTGGGGAATTAGTATTTTTGGCCTATGAACTAGCAGAAGCAATTTAATGGTTAAGAAGGCAAACTCTGAAATCAGAATGTTTGAATTTGAGTCTGCTCTCAAACTGAATTTTGATATAATCTTACACTTCTATTTTAAACATTTTGCATCTCAGTGTTCTTATCTCTGAAATGAGGCTCATAATAGCATTTTCTCATAATGTTGTTATAAAGGTTAAATGGCATAAAACCTGTAAAGCACCCAGCACAGTGCTGGGACCATGGTATACTGTCAGTAAATGTTAGTTGTTCTTATCATCATCTTCATCCTCATTACTACTACTACTACTACTACTACTACTACTACTAGTAGAAAACTAGAAGAAGAATAACATACTGGTCATGATAAGCCAGAATTTTCATAAGGTGACAACCTCCTAATTCCAGTGGCTTAAATATGTACCAATAAGAGAAATCTGTACATTCTAGTCACTCAGGGGCCCACACTGATGGAAGTTCCATTTTGTCATATATTTCCATGATTGTTGACCCAGGAAAAGAGGGAATGGAAAATCACACATGGTAATTAAAGCCTCTAACCAAAAGTGACATCACTTCCTTTAGTTCACATGTTATTGGCCAAAGCAAGTCACATTCTTACACTCAACTTCAATCCTTGCCAGGCACACTATCCCTTCATTGTTTTCATAGTACCTATTGACAGCTTATTAGTACCTACATTGCTCTTCATTAGGCTGCCCATCATATTTATATCATGTATACATGTATATCATGTATTCTGACCAACTTTTTTCAAGAGAGAAGTTCTAACTCTAAAATTCTAACACTGTGTGATCTTTAAAAGCTTTTCCGATCCTAAAGTAGTATGATTATAAATCTTTCCATTGTGCACTTTAGGCCAAAACGTACCCTTTTGTTTATTTGCAAAGCGACCATTAGTGTCAACTCCCATTCTTTGGTAATGGATCAGGAAGAAGGAATATGGAAAAAACAAAGCTGGGGTATAAAGCCAAGAAGTTTTAAAAACCGAAGTATAAAATATGTTCTTATTTAGAACAAACAACTAAGCCAGAACAACATAAATGTTGCAAAGACCCCACCAATTCCTTGACTCCATCTATTTGAAATAGATATTTCAGAGTTGGCCACAGTACATAGCAGTCCATCTAGATGAGTGATTTACACTGAGGTGTTTGCTAAAGATGCAGATTCCTAAGTCTCAACATCAGATTTGCTGAATTGGTTTCTACGCTGTGTTAGCAAATTGTCTGGGCCATAGTAGGTACTCAATAAATAGTAGATATCTTTATTATTAGCAGGTAAAAATATTAAACATTATATCTTTTTAAAAAGAAAAGAATAAAAAGAAAACATATGGCAGGACTTTTACCGTCTCCAAAGGCAATATCAAGGCAGCTGGAGCAGAAAATCGGGTGTGAATCCTCTGATGAGGGTGGTGAAGGTAATGAAGATAAAGGAGGGGTCTTGATAATATGAGTGAACAAGAGGAAGAGTAAAGCAATGAAGTCAGGCACTTCCGAGTTCTTGAGCCTGGGTGACTGATAAACAGGAGGTAATTCAATTTTCAGAAGAATAATGAAGGCATCAAATGTTACAAAAGGTCAGAACGTTAGCAGAGCCACGTGGTCAACCCAGAGCATTTGGGATATATGGGACCAATGTTTTGTATAAAAAAATGATGGTAATTTGTAACAGACATGATATGGGACTGGGGGATAGTAAGGCAAGCTAAAGGTAACGTTGAGATTTCAAGGCAGTGTGGCAAGAATGGATGATGTTCAATTTGCCAGGGAAAAAAAATTAGTACGAGTTGGATAAACTTTATTTTTCTAGTAGTGGAAATGATACTCCAAATCCACTTCAAATTCTGGTGTCTCTGGCTTATTTTGTTATAAAAGGAGTTTATACTATAGTTTATTATTCAAAGCCAGAGTTTAATGTTGCACACAGGTGATAATTTGAAGTCTGGACACCCCTGCTGGCTCAAAGTACTTCTACATGTTCTGTGACGCTTCCTTTTCATCCTCCTCTGCCTCTTCCTACTTAATATTCACCCCCACTCCATGATTCACTTGGGTTTTGCAACAAATCCCTCCTGACAAGCCCATAAATCTTCCTAGACTTAGTGCAAAGTCATGGAGCTAAACTAACCTCCCCCATTCTTGTTTTGAGTTTTGAGTTGTTCTTTCAGGTGTGCAGGAAGGAGGCATCCTGAGCAAAAGGATTAAAAATCTTAGAGAAAGACACCTAGAAGGGTAGCTGGCTCTGCCACAGGACCCAGAGAGCTGTTCACACCCACGTGAATGACAATGACAGGTCTCTGAGAGGTCCTGGGGACAGGCACACAGCAGAAAGCACACAGCTTGATATGCAGATGCCAATTTGAGCTTGCAGCCTGGCTTGTGTTTTGATTTCAGGACTCAGCAATTTGGATGAGAAAGTCATAAATAGGAAATGAATATGGAACACAAAACAGCCTATTTGTAATAAACTGTCACCTATCTTTTGAGAGTCAAGTTTTTTCTAACTTGCAACTTCAACAGAAGTTGCAAGTTAGAAATCTGCAAAAGTTTGCATGTAAGGCCTTGGGACATAACTGTTGGGGGAAATTGTCCTAAGAATGGTGGGATTCTACATCTGTCTTTTTCTAACTGATTCTTTTCTTAAGGATACTGCTATCAAAATGAAAACCTTTGCTGTAGAAAGGATTTGGGGTTGTGTCAAGCAGCCAGGTGTATCCTCAAGGAAAAAAGGAATGGACAGCTGGGAAGATCCTGCTTCAGAAATTCCCAGCAGCGTTAATCAGGAAGTCAGCCACACACCTCCTGCAAGGAGGCAAGTCTCCTCCCATCAGGTGCATTGTCCATAAGGGCTAGAGAAATGTCTTTGATAAAATTCAAAGAGCCTTAAGAATTATAATAAAAGAAGAGCACCATTTCAAAAATTTTCATGACTGTGAGATCTGCCATGGGAATGTATTACAGAAACATATTCCCAGCCCCTGAGATTTTGACACAGCTGATTTGGGGTGGTCCTAGGAATCTGCATTTTTTAATAAGTTCCCAGGTGATTCTGAAAGAGAGAATACAATACTTACACTTAGAAAAACACTAAATTAGGAAGAAAATGTAGAGAAAGGGGAAGAATCACCCTACCTTCCTTCTTCCCACAGATAATTACTGGACCCTTGTTACGATCTAGGCACTTTGTTACAATAGGGATACAATGGTACATTCCTTTCCTAGGCCTGACATAACAAATTACCAGAAACAGGGTGGCTTAAAATAACAGAAGTTTATTCTCTCACAGTTCAGGAGGCTAGGAGTCCAAAATCAAAGTGTTAACAGGTTCTTTCCTTCTGGACACTCTGGGGGAGAAAATGTTCTATGCCGCTCTCTTAGCTTCTGGTGGTTGGCTGGGAGTCCTTGGTGTTCCTTAGCTTGTGGATGCATCCTTCCAATCTCTGCTTGTATCTTCACATCTGCTTCTTTTCTGTGTCTCTATATGTATTTTTCTATGTCTCTTACAAAGACACTAGCCTTGGATTTGGAATCCACCCTAATCCAGTATGATCTCATCTTAATCCTTATTTTAAGACCCTATTTTATACAGAAGATCACATTCAGAGGTTCTGGGAGGAAATGAATTGGGAGGGAGCACTATTCAACCCACTACATATAGCAAAAATAAAACTGGTCTCTCCCTTCAAGGAACTTATAGGCCAGTTAGGGAGAGAGATGTTAAGCAAGTATTCACTCAAGGAAATTTAAAAGTTCAACTGTGAAAATGCTATAAAGCAGCGGGGCATAAGCCATGTGTAATTCATCAATAAAGAGCTACTTTATTTGCCCTTATATTCACTTTCTAAATATTATTCTGTTACTAAGGATGCAAAATATAAAAACTATAAGGCATGATCACTGCCCTCAAGAGGCTGATAGTGTATTTGAGGTGATGCAACAGCTATGCATAAAGTGTTCAAAGAAGCACCAGGTACTGAAAGATTGGTAAATAGTTCTAATTTGAGCAGGAGTGAAAGGATTTATGGTTGTAACTATGCCTAATTTGGGCAGACTAGCTGTGACCCAGGTGCTGGACAAACCTGTCTGCTATTCAATTCCACCGTGAGAACCCTATTGTTTCCTCCTATTTCTTCTTGTTTCCTGCTTTATTATAATTAGACAGATTCCTTTTAAGGTTCTTAATTTTGACTCTAGGTCTTCTTTCCTTTCTCCTCAGGCCTGTCTTCCAGCATTTTCTACTCTTCACTCTCCTCATTTAGAAGCCTTTTACAGGCCATTTATGTCGGTCCTGGTAAACTCTGGCTGAATTCTTTTTTTTTTTTTTAAAGATTTTATTTATTTATTTGTTAGAGAGAGAGAGCGCGTGGGTGAGAGAGAGTGAGCGAGAGTACAAGTGGGTGGAGCTGAAGGCAGAGGGAGAAGTAGGCTCCCTGCTGAGCAAGAGCCTGATGCAGGACTCGATCCCAGGACCTTGGGATCATGACCTGAGCCGAAGGCAGCTGCTTAACCGACTGAGCCACCCAGGCAACCCTGGCTCAATTCTCTTCTGATCTTCAAGTGGGAACTTGTAACCCCCCAGCATCCCAAGATCTCTTGGTGATGAATAGTGGGTGGGTCTGAATCCGGGGCACTGGGAAACCTATAAGAAAATTGTTTCTTGAGCAGATTTAGGGACGTAAAATCAGACCACATATGTTGAAAGCACTAAATAACCAAAGGCAACAAAGGCCCCATTTTGATCACTGCTTTTAGAAATAACAAAATCTTGGTTACCCATGAATTGCTTTACAGTGAGCCAGACTGACCAGTGCTTTGTCTGAATGTCCCACAGTGAACCTGCCTATCAAGACTTTTTATAGAGAAATGCCTGCCTCTGACTCTAAACTGGCAATTTCTTCCTTGGGCTGTTTAATGCAGCCTGGTATTGTTATGCTAATGAAGCCTCCCTTAATACTGAGGTGACTTAAAGAATCCCAAGATGTGTGGGAGTAGCATTCTAGAGACCAATTAATAATATTTTCTGGAGTGGAGAAATCATCAATCTATTTAGCAACTAACCAAGTTTTAGTGCTTCATAGACTAAGGAAAGATAAATAGTAGGAGGTAGACCTTGGGGGGGAAATGAGGCCCTCAAGCATCAGTAGTTACCCAGCAATAATGTAAGGAAGTTAACTCTTCTTCAAGAAAATTATGTAGTGAGGCATGTCTCTTTAACTGTCCAAGGAAAAGGGATCAACTGATCAACTCATTCCAGAATTCACCTCTATCAGCAGCAAGAATATCCCTATGCAAATATATAGATGCAAAGCCATTTTCAGACTTTATAGGTCCTACCTCCCCACCATATGAAACATATTTAAATGTACCTACAGTCTCATTAAATATATACTTTTGGGGTAAAGATTTTAGAAAATAAATTTATTAATTTGCTTTCAAAAATATGCAACTATAAGTCACTCTTTTATCATTTACTTTAATTTCTCAGAAATTATCACACATGCTCTGAGATGCTTGCAAAATGTTTTCAAGCACAACAAAACATAATAATGAGTGAAGTTGACATATGTTTTATTTTGTAGACATGGAAGTAAACATCAAGAATTTAGATTTTGCAATTTTGCTTTTGTATTTAGAGTCAATTTTTTTAAAGGATTTAAGCATTTTAGTAAGACCTTGAGAAGATTAGTAATGTGGGTGCAAGTTAGTATTGGATGCAATAGTCAGAATAGACCTGGATGGGTGCCCTGGTTTCTTTTAGCTTGATGACTCTAGCCATTATGATTTTCTACTATATGATCCTGTTCCTACTTAATGTTTTCCAAAGAACCTCTGATTGTAACTTGACCCCTCAATAACTTTCCTACATAGAAAAAAATGTGCTGAGCAATTAAGTCCAGCATTGCAAGTAATAAATGTGTGTGCATATAAATAATTGCAATCTGTAAAATGTATTGAATGGTTATTATATGTCAAGCACAACTATACACTTTATTCATTTTACTTTTCTTCCTCTAATTTATGTCTTTGTACTTTATGAAAATAACTGTTTAGCAGGGAAAGAGAAGAAAGAGTAGAAGAGATAAAAATTAGAGAAATAGAAAAATAGAAGACAGTAGAGCAGAGTGGCTCAGCACTGGATTTTGAGAGAAAGGGAGTACAGGTTTTACTCCCAGCTCCTCCTTTACTTAATTCAGTACAACCTTGGGCAAGTTATTTAACACATCTGAACTTTGGTTTCATTATCCACAAAATGGAATTAAAAATAGTACCTGTTTCAGCAAATTCTTGTAAAAAGTAAGGGATTCAATATTCGAAGAAATAATGAATACTTGATATCACAATGAAATCTACCTGAAAATGTAAACTGATTTGGGATCTCCTTGAGCCATAGTAGTGAACATTCCTAAGAGCAGCAGAGGTTGAAATAACAAATTATCCTTGGGTATTATGATGCAATGCAACCTATGAAGAGGAAAAGTTTGACAGGGTTAGGACATGGGCAGAGTCTGAATTTTCCAATACTCTTAACACCTCATTTTATTTCTGTTGCTTTGAAGTTAAAACATTTTTTCTTACTCTTTTGAGTATACAAAACATTAAACAAAGGAGGAAAAACACTCTCCATGACTTACACATTCTAGAGGTCACAGAATCTTCAAAGTTTCTACATTTTGGACCAGTTGCTCTTCCATCTCCCAATACAGAACAGATTTCAGCCCCAAATTCACAACAGTCCTTTCATGTCCTTCGTTAAAGGATTTTTGCATGATAGCAACTCCAGCTTCATTTCTCTTCTTTCTCTTTTGGCCAATATCTTATCTGGCAGCATTATCAGTTAAATATTCATTGGTCAAATTAGAATTCAGCCAAATGCCTTCCTATTTAAAATGGCTGGGTGAATATAGTGATCATTTGTCAATGTCCCTTTCTGAATTGTTAGTGAGACAGACTTGCACACGTTATTCGAGGCAGAAAATGAACAGTTTCAGTTGCTATGGTTACAGCTAGGGGATGGGGTAGTTGTTTACAAGTTGTCTTTGTCTTTAGACTCCATGCATGTGCACATGATGTACATCTACATATGCATGCACACACGTGCTTGTATATTTAAGGCTAGATATTCTGGAAAAGTACCCATTTCAATTCTGTCTGTTCCAATGTCTCCATTAACCTCTTTATCTTTGTTAATTTAGCATGATTTTCTCTTCAGCAGTTATGATTTCATATATATCACAAAATATCACAGATATGTTATAGCTACTATCCTCAGATGGTCTGAGAATTAACAGATATTTGCCTACGTTGAAAATTAATTTCTCAATATCATGGTTTATTTTCTTATTCTTAAAGAATATCTGTTTAAACAACAAAATAACCCCATAAAAATAGTAGCCTGAGAAGAGTAGCAGTTTATCAATTTGCTAGATTCCTTAAACTCTGTCCTAGGCAGAGTTCCTTTTTTTAAATTCAATTTAATTAACATATACTGTATTATTAGTTTCAGAGGTAGAATTTAGTGATTCATCAGTTGCTTATAACACCCAGTGCTCATTATTCAAGCGTCCTCCTTAATGCCTGTCACCCACACACCTCCCCTCCAACAACCCTGTTTGTTTCCTATAGTTAGGAGTCTCCCTGGTTTGCTAGGCAGAGTTCTTAATTGCAGACAACAGAAACTGAGTCTGGAAGATTTAGGAGAAAAGGGACTTTATTAAAAATATGAGGAGCTCCCTGAGACTCAGAGAAGGGCTAGACAATCAGGGCCAATCCTAAATATTTAGAAACAATACCCTAAATCACTCCACAGGTCAGTCTAATAAAAAACCTGCCACCATCAAGCTTTAGATGCTCCAGTTTGTGTGTCTGCTTTTTAAGCACTCAACTTTACTGCAACCACAATTGTCTGCCATTCTGATGCCAAAATTTTGTAGGAGGCATTGCAGCCCTTTAATTATGGCAATCCCAGCTGAAGCCAGCTTTACCATCATGTTGCTCACCTCCATGTGTGTCTGACTGGAGGAGCTAGGTCATTTTGCTACACCCTAGCTGGGAGGAGAACCTGGAAAATGAGTTGTCTGGCTTTTACAAGGAAAAGGCAGTACTCAAAAGTCCTCAAAAAAGTGTAGGGCTTCAAAAGATGCTGGAAAGCAGGGAAACATAATAAATGACCACTATAAATACAATCTGATGTCTATATAATGGTCTTTTAGTTAAAGCAAACATCTAGTTAAAATAGTCATTTAAGTCAACGAGCTAATTAATTCAAACAGGGAAGAAACTCTCCACACTTTTATCCAAGGCCAAGTCTTCTCGGCTACTATGTCCATCTTCTCTCACCTACTCAAGACCATTGCTCCAAAAGCATATTAGGAGCTTCATTTTTTCTAACAGATTATTTTCAATAGAATATAAATATGCTGTTATTTCTATGATCTTAAAAACAGGAAACAAAACACCTTTCTATCTTGTCTCTCTAGTCACTCCCTCTGATAAGTTTTGCATCAAACTCCCAGATAGAGTCGTCCATCTGTGATTGTTCATTCATCTTGTTTATTCCTTCTTTAACTCCCTCCAGTCGTGTTTTGGTCTCCACCACTCTACAGAAATGGTTCTTGTTGAATTCATGAATGAATTCCATTGCTAAACCCAGTTGATGGCCAACCCTCATTCCTCTTTATACTTGAACTACTAGAGGCATGGAACAGATAACTGTCTCTCCTTGAACAACATATTAATTTGCCTTCCAGTTCTTCATACTTTTCTGGGATTTTTTCCTACTTCATCGGTCACTTTTTCTCAGTTTCCTTGTCCAGATCTTATCAAAACTCTAACATCTAACCAGTGGAGTCCCTATGGCTTCTTCTCTTCTCTGTTGACACACTCTCTTATCCAATCCTATAGGATGTATTTATGAAAATACCATCTGCACACTGAAGACCGCTACATTTATAGCTCTAGAATTTTCTTCTCTGTATGCTAGACTCATATGTACAACAGTCCCATTATCTCTCTTAGAAGTTTTCTTAGAAGAATACACTTTAAGGTATTCAAATGTATCTGACCAAAAAGAGCTCTTGATTCCTAACTTCTATACTTTCTCTTTTTTATCTTAGAAAATTCAACCAACTGCTTAGGTCAAAACTGCTTAGGTTAACTTACCATTCTTGTATCTCTACAGTCTATTTTTCACACATTAGTGAAAGTGGTTCTTTAGAAATATAATGACTTTATCACCACTCAAAATTCTCAGCATGTTTAGAATAACTTTGGAAGTTGTTACCTCTGGGGATAAGCCCTAGATGATGCGGCTTTTGGTGTTCTCAGACCATATTTTCTAAGATTCATTTAGTATGTTTTCCAAAATTTATAAAGCCTGGGTGGCTCAGTCATTAGGCGTCTGCCTTCAGCTCGGGTCATGATCCCAGGGTCCTGGGATCGAGCCCCACATTGGGCTCCTTGCTCGGCGGGAAGCCTGCTTCTCCCTCTCCCACTCCCCTGCTTGTGTTCCCTCTCTCGCTGTCTCTCTTTCTGTCAAATAAATAAAATCTTTAAAAAAATAAATAAAAATAAAGTTTATGCTCAATTTAAGGTATCATTAGGTATTGACTTGTCTATTGTGAGAGTGAAAACCATACTTAGATGAAATTTGGGAAAATACTAACAAGAGCATCATATATAGAAGTTAATATTCCTTTTTATTTGGTGCTTATTTTGTGTGAGACACTAGGTTGAACATTTTTATGTGCAAACTAATTAATTTTTCAACAACTCAGGTTATAAAAATGATGCTCAAACTATGATGTGTCCTTAAGTAATTCAACTAAAGAGTAGCTGACAAAGATGCTGAGCATGGATGCCAATGGATGTAATGTGATTCTGGTGCCCTTGTAGGCATTCTGATTCACCTGAGTCAGACCTTCACTATATACAGACAGAGAGATAAGAGGGTGGCTTGGAACCTATGGTGATCAGAAGCCCCTTATCTATATGCTGGGTGGTGAGTAGGGTAGAAACTGGAAGAAGATGTGAGGAGAATTGTTGGAAGTCACATTGCCATCTAGGGAGTAGGAGATCCTCTCCCAAGGCTAGTCTGACTCTGACTCCTTTTTAGAGGCAGCCTGGGTGGGGGAATATGGAGTGTGTGGAAGGGAGGCTGGGGCACAGCAGAACACATGATACTTTTCTTTTTATAGATCTTTTAAGGGGTGAAAAGGAATAGTTCATACATCATTTAAGGGAAAAACACCTTGCCAGGGACCTCTTCATCAAGTAAATTCTTATAATTTTTTTCAAAATGTCAAATTCCTTTTCTGATGGGGCAGAGGTTGGAGCACAAATAGTCCTCAGTTTATTCTGCCACATTCTTATAAGATGTGTTTTATCTAGGGGGAGGAGCAAGACGGTGGAGGAGTAGGAGACCTAAATTTCATTTGATCCCAGGAATTCAGCTAGATAGGGATCAAACCATTCTGAACACCTACGAACTCAACAGGAGATTGAAGAAAAGAATAGCAGCAACTCTCTGAATAGAAAAGCGACCATTTTCTGGAAGGTAGGATGTGCGGAGAAGTGAATCTGAGGCAATATATGGGAAGATAGACGGCGGGGGAAGGGACCTCCACCAGCTGCTACTGGCAAGTGATAGAGCAGCAGAACACAAAACCAGAAATTTTAGAAGTTGGCTCTGCTGAGGGACGTGACTCCAGTGGCTAAGCGGGGGGTGGAACCCTCACTGGGGTCACAGAAAGACCAGGGGTGCCTGAGTGCGGCAGAGCTCCCAGATATTGGAGTGGGGAAGTCAGCTGCAGAGACAGAGCCAAGGAGAGGGCTCTCAGCTCGGGTTTGCCATAAACCATGATCCGTGGGACAGCCGGGCTACTGCTCTTCCAGCAGGGACCCAACAAGTGGCAGATCATGGGAGACTCCCTCCCCCAGGAGGGTGCATATAACACCACAGGAATCTGCTGGGTTTGGAGACTCCACACGGGGTCATGTGCCAGAGATAGAAACGTTCGTTCATAAGTCAATCAGAGAAAGACATGTATCATATGACCTCACTGATATGAAGATTCTTAATCTCAGGAAACAAACTGAGGGGTGCTAGAATGGTGGGGAGTGGGAGGGATGGGATGGCTGGGTGATAGACATTGGGGAGGGTATATGCTATGGTGAGCACTGTGAATTGTGTAAGACTGTTGAATCACAGAACTATACCTCTGAAACAAATAATACATTATATGTTAAAAAAAAAAGAAGAAGAAGATAGCCAGAGGGGAAGAATAAAGGGGGGGGGGAATTGGAGGGGGAGACGAACCATGAGAGACTATGGACTCTGAGAAACAAAATGAGGGTTCTAGAGGGGAGGGGGGTGGGAGGATGTGTTAGCCTAGTGACAGGTATTAAAGAGGGCACGTTCTGCATGGAGCACTGGGTGTTGTGCACAAACAATGAATCATGGAACACTTCATCTAAAACTAATGATGTAATGTATGGGGATTAACATAAGAATAAAAAAAACTAATGATGTAATGTATGGTGATTAAAATAACATAATAATAAAAAAAAAAAGAAAGAAAGAAACGCTCGGTCACAGGCCTGGTGAGCACGGAGTGCAGCCAGGGACCAGGGACATGGAAGTGATTGACTGCTTTTCTCTGGGGGCTCACTGAGGAGTGGGGTCCCAAATTGTTGGATCCCCTGGGGCAGAGATTGGGAGGCCGCCATTTTCACTCTCGTCCTCCAAAACTGTAGAGAAAGCTTGCAGGGAACAAAAGCTCCAGAGAGCAAACCCCAGCTGATTACTTAGCCCGGACCTGGCAAGGGTGGGCAAATTTCACCTCCAGCAAAGACATTTGGGAACCACGGCAACAGGCCCCTCTCCCAGAATATCAGCAAGAACAGCCAGCCAAGACCAAGTTTACTGATCAATGAGAACAGCAAAACACCAGCGTTTGTGGAATACTGCACATAGAATTCATGGCTTTTTCCCCATGATTCTTTAGTCTTTCAAAGTTAATTTTTTTTAACATTTTATTTTTTGTGTGAATTTTTCTTTTTCCCTTTTCAACCAAATCTTATCAATCCCTTTTTTAAAAAATCTTTTTTATTTTTCATTTTTAGAGTCATATTCTACCCCTTCATAGTAGTTAACCTTATTTTTGGTATATATATATGTTGTTCTCTCTTTAAAATTTTGGGATACAGTTTCTTCTTCTTTTTTTTTTTTTTATTATGTTATGTTAATCACCATACATTACATCATTAATTTTTGATGTAGTGTTCCATGATTAAATGTTTGCATATAACACCCAGTGCTCCATGCAGAAATTGCCCTTTTTAATACCCATCACCAGGCTAACCCATCCTTGCACCCACTTCCCCTCTAGAACCCTCAGTTTGTTTTTCAGAGTTCATAGTCTCTCATGGTTCGTCTCCCCCTCCGATTTCACCCCCTTCATTCTTCCCCTCCGGCTAACTTTCTTCTTCTTCTTCTCCTCCTCCTCCTCCTCCTCCTTCTTCTTCTTCTTCATCTTCTTTTTTCTTTTTAACATATAATGTATTATTTGCTTCAGGGGTACAGAGTTGTGATTCAATAGTCATACACAATTCACAGTGCTCACCATAGCACATAGCCTCCCCAATGTCTATCACCCAGCCACCCCATCCCTCCCGCCCCCCACCACTCAAGCAAACCTCAGTTTGTTCCTGAGATTAAGAATTCCTCGTATCAGTGAGGTCATATGATACATGTCTTTCTCTGATTGGCATATCGCTCAGCATAACACTCTCCAGTTCCATCCACATCATAGCAAATGGCAAGATTTCATTCCTTTTGATGCTGCATAGTATTCCATTTTATATATATATATATATATATATATCACATCTTCTTTATCCATTCATCTATCAATGGACATCTTGGCTCATTCCACAGTTTGGCTATTGTGGACATTGGTGCTATAAACATTGGGTGCACGTACCCCTTTGGATCCCTACATTAGTATCTTTGGGGTAAATACCCAGTAGTGCAATTGCTGGGTCATAGGGTAGCTCTATTTTCAACTTTTTGAAGAACCTCCATACTGTTTTCCAGAGTGGCTGCACCAGCTTGCATTCCCACCAACAGTATAGGAGGGTTCTGCTTTCTCTGTATCCCCGCCAACATCTGTCATTTCCTGACTTGTTAATTTTAGCCATTCTGACTGGTGTGAGGTGATATCTCATTGAGGTTTTGATTTGGATTTCCCTGATGCCGAGCAATGTTGAGCAATTCTTAATATGTCTCTTGGCCGTTTGGATGTCTCCTTTGGAAAAATGTTCATGTCTTCTGCCCATTTCTTGATTGGGTGTTGAGTTTGGGTGTTGAGTTTGATAAGTTCTTTATAGATTTTGGATACTAGCCCTTTATCTGATATGTCATTTGCAAATATCTGCTCCCATTCTGTCAGTTGTCTTTTGGTTTTCTTGACTGTTTCTTTTGCTGTGCAAAAGCTTTTTATCTCAATCAAGTCCCACGAGTTCATTTTTGCCTTTGCTTCCCTTGCCTTTGGTGATGTTTCTAGGAAGAAGTTGCTTCAGCTGAGGTCAAAGAGGTTGCTGCCTGTGTTCTCCTTTAGGATGTTGATGGACTCATGTCTCACATTGAGGTCTTTCAACCATTTGGAGTCTATTTTTGTGTGTGGTGTAAGGAAATGGTCCAGTTTCATTCTTCTGCATATGGCTGTCCAATTTGCCCAAAAACATTTGTTGAAGAGACTGTCTTTTTTCCATTGGACATTCTTTCCTGCTTTGTCAAAGATGAGTTGACCATAGAGTTGAGGGTCCATTTCTGGGCTCTCTATTCTGTTCCATTGATCTATGTGTCTGTTTTTGTGCCAGTACCATACTGTCTTGATGATGACAGCTTTGTAGTAGAGCTGGAAGTCCGGAATTGTGATGCCGCCAGCTTTGCTTTTCTTTTTCAACATTCCTCTATCTATTCGGGGTCTTTCCTGGTTCCATACAAATTTTAGGATTATTTGTTCCATTTCTTTGAAAAAAGTGGATGGTATTTTGATGGGGATTGCATTGAATGTGTAGATGGCTCTAGGTAGCATTGACATCTTCACAATATTTGTTCTTCCAATCCATGAGCATGGAACGTTTTTCCATTTCTTTGTGTCTTCCTCCATTTCTTTCATGAGTATTTTATAGTTTTCTGAGTACAGATCCTTTGTCTCTTTGGTTAGATTTATTCCTAGGTATCTTATGGTTTTGGGTGCAATTGCAAATGGGATCAACTCCTTAATTTCTCTTTCTTCTGTCTTGTTGTTGGTGTATAGGAATGCCACTGACTTCTGTGCATTGATTTTATATCCTGCCACTTTACTGAATTCCTGTATGAGTTCTAGAAGTTTTGGGGTGGAGTCTTTGGGGTTTTCCACATAAAGTATCGTATCATCTGCAAAGAGTGAGAGTTTGACTTCTTCTTTGCCAATTTGGATGCCAATTTGGATGCCAAAATCTTTTAGTTGTCTGATTCCTGTGGCTAGGACTTCTAATACTACGTTGAATAGCAGTGGTGATAGTGGACATCCCTGCCATGTTCCTGACGTTAGCGGGAAAGCTTTCAGTTTTCCCCCATTGAGAATGATATTCGCTGTAGGTTTTTCATAGATGGCTTTTATGATATTGAGGTATGTGCCCTCTATGCCTATACTCTGAAGAGTTTTGATCCAGAAAGGATGCTGTACTTTGTCAAATGCTTTTTCTGCATCTATTGAGAGGATCATATGGTTCTTGTCCTTTCTTTTATTAATGTATTTTATCACATTGATTGATTTGCGGATGTTGAATGAACCCTGCAGCCCAGGGATAAATCACACTTGGATTTGGCCTTGGATAAATCCCACTTAAAAAAAGAAAAGAAAAGAAAAAGAAAAAAGATAAAAACAAACAAAACAAAGCAAAACAAACAAAAAAAAGAGAATATGATCAAATATGTTCAGGCTGGTGCATAGATCAGTGCCACACACTAGATTTTGGTGTATTTTGGTCTGTTAGAAGAAAGTGCCTCCCAAAATTTTAAAGAAGGAAAAACTTATATATGTACCAAAATAAAGGTTAATACGATGAAGAGATGGGATATGACTGTAAAGATGCAAATTATAAAAGATTCTATAAAAGAAATTGATAAGAAGTTGTTTGAGAAAAGAAAGAAGAGGATTAAAAAAAAAGAAAAAAAAGGCAGAGAATGTGATCAGGCAGGAGACTAGAACAAAGCCATACACTAGAGATTTAGGGTATATTTTGATCTGTTAGAAGAAACTGTATGTCAAAATTTTAAAGAGAGTACAACTTACATATATACGCCAAAAATAAGGGTAACTACTATGAAGGGATACAATATGACTCTAAAAATGAAAAATAAAAATGTTTTTTTAAAAAAGGGATTGATAAGAAGTTGGTGGAAAAAGGGAAAAAGAAAAATTCAAAAAAAAAGAGAGAAATATTAACTTTGAAAAACTAAAGAATCATGGGAAAAAAGCCATGAATTCTATGTACAGTATTCCACTAGCACTGGAGTTCTGCCATTCTCATTGATCAGTAAATTTGGTCTTGACTGGCTGTTCATGCTGGACTTCAGGGGGAGGGGCCTGTTGCCATAGTTCCCAAATGTCTTTGCCAGAGGTGGAATTGCCTCTCCCTCGCCAGTCCGGGCTAAGTTTGCTCACGGGAGCTTATGTTCCCTGCAAGCTTTCCATACAGCTTTGGAGGATGAGAGTGAAAATGGCGGCCTCCCAATCTCTGACCCGGAGGAGCCAAGAACTCAGGGCCCCACTCCTCATTGAGCCCCCAGAGAAAAGCAGTCAATCACTCTCATCTCCCCAGTCTCCGGCCGCACTCCATGCTCACCCAGTCTGTGACTGAGCATTTCTATCCTGGCGCACAGCCCCATGTGGAGTCTCCAAACCCAGCAGATCCCTGCAGTGCACTCCTGTGCCACTCCTCCTAGGGGAGGAAGGGGAGTCTTCCCAGATCTGTCACTTGTTGGGTCCCTGCTGGAAGAGCAGTGACTCAACTGTGCCGTGGATGACGGTTTATGGCACCCTGAGCTGAGAGCCCGCTCCTCAGCTATGTCTCTGCAGCTGGCTTCCCTGCTCTGATACCTGGGAGCTCTGCCGCACTCAGGCACCCCTGATCTTTCTGTGACCCTGAGGGTCCTGAGACCAACTGGCCTGTGAGGGTTCCATCCCCCGCTTACCCACTGGAGTGAGGTCCCTCAGTGGAGCTGACTTCTAAAATTTCCGATTTTGTGTCCCGCTGCTCTATCACTTGCCAGAAGCGGCCAATAGAGGTCCCTTCCCTGCCATCTATCCTCCCGAATATTGCCTCAGTTTCATTCTCCGCACGTCCTACCCTCCGGAAAGTGGTCGCTTTTCTGCTCAGAGAATTGTTGCTATTCTTTTCTTTGATCTCCTGTTGAGTTCGTAGGTGTTCAGAATGGTTTGATCTCTATCGAGCTGAATTCCTGGAACCAGACAAAATCCAGGTCTCCTACTCCTCCTCCATCTTGCTCCACCCATTACAATTTCTTCTAACAGACCAAATATACACTGAATCTCTAGTGTATGGCTTTGTTCTAGTCTCCTGCCTCATCACATTCTCTCCCTTTTTTTTTAATCCTCTTCTTTCTTTTTTCAACCAACTTCTTATTTATCAATTCCTTTTATAAAACCTTTAATAATTTTCATCTTTACAATCATATTCATACCTTTGTCAAATTTACCCTTATTTTTGTACATATATAAGTTTTTCTTTCTTTAAAATTTTCAGAGGCACTTTCTTATAACAGACCAAAATACACCCAAATCTAGTGTGTGGCACTAATCTATGCAGCAGCCCGATCATATTGATCATATTCTTTTTTTTTTATCTTTTTCTTTTTTTTTTTCTTTTTTCTTTCTTTCCTTCTCTTTTCCCCTGTTTTCAGGTCTCTTCTGAATTGTTTAGTGTATATTTTTCTGGGGTCGTTGGTACCCTGTTAGCATTTTGTTCCCTTATTCATCTATTGTCCTCTGGACAAAATGATAAGACAGAAAAAATAACCTCAAAAAAAGAACTAGAGGCAGTACCGACTGCCAGGGAACTAATCAATACAGACATTAGTAAGATGTTGGAACTAGAGTTCAGAATGATGATTTTAAAGATACTAGCTGGGCTTGAAAAAAGCATGGAAGATATTAGAGAAACCCTTTCTGGAGAAATAAAAGAACTAAAATCTAACCAAGTCAAAATCTAAAAGGCAAGGTGCAATCTAAAAATGAGGTGCAATCAAAAATGGAGACTCTTAACTGTTAGGATAAAGGAGGCAGAAGAGAGAAGTAGTGATATAGAAAACCAAATGATGGAAAATAAAGACACTAAGAAACAGAGAGGGAAACAACTACTGGATCACGAGGGCAGAATTGGAGAGATAAGCGATATCATAAGACAAAAAAGCATTAGAATAATTGGGATCCCAGAAGAAGAAGAAAGAGAGAGGGGGGCTGAAGGTAATTTGGAACAAATTATACAGGAGAATTTCCCTAATTTGGGGAAGGAAACAGGCATCAAACTCCAGGAGGCACAGAGAAGCCCCCTCAAAATCAATAAAAATAGGTCAAAACCCCGATATCTAATAGTAAAGCTTATGGGTCTCAGAGCCAAAGAGAAAATCCTGAAAGCAGCTTGAGAGAAGAGATTTGTAAACTACAATGGTAGAAACATTAGACTGGCAACAGACCTATCCACAGAGACCTGGCAGGCCAGAAAGGACTGGCAGGATATATTCAGAGCACTAAATGAGAAAAATATGCAGCCAAGAATACTATATCCAGCTAGGCTGTCATTGAAAATAGAAGGAGAGATAAAAAGCTTCCAGGACAAACTAAAACTAAAGGAATTTGCAAACACAAAACCAGCCCAACAAGAAATATTGAAAGGGGTCCTCTAAGCCAAGAGAGACACTAAAAGCAACATAGACCAGAAAGGAATACAGACAATATACAGTAACAGTCACCTTACAGGCAATACAATGACACTAAATTCATATCTTCAATAGTTACCCTGAATATAAATGGGCTAAATGCCCCAATCAAAAGACACAGGGTATCAGATTGGATAAAAAAAAAAAAAAAACAAGACCCGTCATTACGCTGTCTGCAAGAGACTCATTTTAGACCTAAAGACACCCCCAGATTGAAAGTGAGGGGGTGGAAAACCATTTACCATGCTAATGGACACCAAAAGAAAGCTGGGGTGGCAATCCTTATATCACACAAATTAGATTTTAAATCAAAGACTGTAATAAGAGATGAGGAAGGACATTACATCCTACTTAAAGGGTCCATCCAACAAGAAGACCTAACAATTGTAAATATCTATGCCCCTAACATGGGAGCAGCCCATTATATAAGCCAATTAATAACAAAAGCAAAGAAACACATCGACAATGATACAATAAGAGTGGAGGACTTTAATACCCCCCTCACTGAAATGCGCAGATCACCTAAGCAAAAGGTCAACAAGGAAATAAAGACTTTAAATGACACACTGAACCAAATGGACTTCACAGATATATTCAGAACATTCCATACCAAAGCAACAGAATACACATTCTTCCCTAGTGTCCATGGAACATTCTCCAGGAGAGATCACATCCTAAGTCACAAATCAGGTCTCAACTGGTACCAAAAGATTGGGATCATTCCCTGCTTATTTTCAGACTGCAATGCTTTGAAACTAGAACTCAATCACAAGAGGAAAGTCAGAAAGAACTCAAATACATGGAGGCTAAAGAGCATCCTACTAAAGAATGAATGGGTCAACCAGGAAGTTAAAGAAGAATTAAAAAAATTCATGGAAACCAATGAAAATGAAAACACAACTGTTTAAAATCTTTGGGATGAAGCAAAGGCAGTCCTAAGAGGAAAGTAGATAGCAATTCAAGCCTTTCTCAAGAAACAAGAAAAGTCTCAAATACACAACCTAACCTTATACCTAAAGGAGCTGGAGAAAGAACATCAAATACAGCCTAAGCCCAGCAGGAGAAGAGCAATAATAAAGATCAGAGCAGAAATCAATGAAATAGAAACCAAAAGAACAGTAGAACAAATCAATGAAACTAGGAGCTGCTTCTTCAAAAGAATTAACAAGATTGATAAACCTCTGGCAAGACTTATCAAAAAGAAAAGAGAAATGACCCAAATCAACAAAATCATGAATGAAAGAGGAGAGATCACAACCAACACCAAAGAAATACAAAGAATTGTAAGAACATATTATGAACAACTCTATGCCACCAAATTAGATAACCAGGGAGAAATGGATGCATTCCTAGAGGTGTATCAACTACCAAAACTGAACCAGGAAAACATTGAAAACATGAACAGACCTATAACCACTAAGGAAATTGAAGCAGTCATCAAAAACATCCCAAAAAACAAAAGCCCAGGGCCAGATGGCTTCCCAGGGGAATTCTACCACACATTTCAAGAAGAATTAATACCTATTCTTCTGAAACTGTTCCAAAAATTAGAAATGGAAGGAAAACTTCCAAACCCTTTTTATGAGGTCACCACTACCTTGATCCCAAAACCAGACAAAGACCCCATCAAAAAGGAGAATTATAGACCAATATCCTTGATGAACATGCATGCAAAAATTCTCCCCAAAACACTAGCCATATAGGATCCAACAGTACATTAAAAGGGTTATTCACCACGACCAAGTGGGATTTATCCCTGGGCTGCAAGGTTGGTTCAACATCTGCAAATCAGTCAATGTGATACAATACATTAATAAAAGAAAGAACAAGAAGCATATGATCCTCTCAATAGATGCCAAAAAAGCATTTGACAAAGTACAGCATCCTTTCTGGATCAAAGCTCTTCAGAGTATAGGCATAGAGGGTACATACCTCAATATCATAAAAGCCATCTATGAAAAACCCACAGCAAATATCATTCTCAATGGGGGAAAACTGAGAGCTTTCCCCCAAGGTCAGGAACACAGAAGTGATGTCCACTCTCACCACTGCTCTTCAACGTAGTATTAGAAGTCCTAGCCACAGGAATCAGACAACAAAAAGAAATCAAAGGCATCCAAATTGGCAAAGAAGAAGTCAAACTCTCACTCTTTGCAGATGATATGATACTTTATGTGGAAAACCCCAAAGACTCCACCCCAAAACTGCTAGAACTCATACAGGAATTCAGTAAAGTGGCAGGATATAAAATCAATGCAGAGAAATTAGTGGCATTCCTATACACCAACAATAAGACAGAAGAAAGAGAAATTAAGGAGTCGATCCCATTTACAACTGTATCCAAAACCATAAGATACCTAGGAATAAATCTAACCAAAGAGACAATAATCTGTACTCAGAAAAGTATAAAATACTCATTAAAGAAATTGAGGAAGACACAAAGAAATGGAAAAACGTTCCATGCTCATGGATTGGAAGAACAAATATTGTGAAGATGTCAATGCTACCTAGAGCAATCTACACATTCAATGCAATCCCCATCAAAATACCATCCACTTTTTTCAAAGAAATGGAACAAATAATCCTAAAATTTGTATGGAACCAGAAAAGAGCCCGCATAGCCAGAGGAATGTTGAAAAAGAAAAGCAAAGCTGGTGGTATCACAAGTCTGGACTTCCAGCTCTACTACAAAGCTGTCATCATCAAGACAGTATGGTACTGGCACAAAAACAGACACATAGATCAATGGAACAGAATAGAGAGCCCAGAAATGGACCCTCAACTCTATGGTCAACTCATCTTTGACAAAGCACTAAAGAATGTCCAATGGAAAAAGACAGTCTCTTCAACAAATGTTTTTGGGCAAATTGGACAGCCATATGCAGAAGAATGAAACTGGACCATTTCCTTACACAACACACAAAAATAGACTCCAAATGGTTGAAAGACCTCAATGTGAGACATGAGTCCATCAACATCCTAAAGGAGAACACAGGCAGCAACCTCTTTGACCTCAGCTGAAGCAACTTCTTCCTAGAAACATCACCAAAGGCAAGGGAAGCAAAGGCAAAAATGAACTCGTGGGACTTGATTGAGATAAAAAGCTTTTGCACAGCAAAAGAAACAGTCAAGAAAACCAAAAGACAACTGACAGAATGGGAGCAGATATTTGCAAATGACATATCAGATAAAGGGCTAGTATCCAAAATCTATAAAGAACTTATCAAACTCAACACCCAAAGAACAAAGAATCCAATCAAGAAATGGGCAGAAGACATGAACATTTTTCCAAAGGAGACATCCAAACGGCCAAGAGACATATTAAGAATTGCTCAACATTGCTCGGCATCAGGGAAATCCAAATCAAAACCTCAATGAGATATCACCTCACACCAGTCAGAATGGCTAAAATTAACAAGTCAGGAAATGACAGATGTTGGCGGGGATGCGGAGAAAGCGGAACCCTCCTATACTGTTGGTGGGAATGCAAGCTGGTGCAGCCACTCTGGAAAACAGTATGGAGGTTCTTCAAAAAGTTGAAAATAGAGCTACCCTATGACCCAGCAATTGCACTACTGGGTATTTACCCCAAAGATACTAATGTAGGGATCCGAAGGGGTACATGCACCCAATGTTTATAGCACCAATGTCCACAATAGCCAAACTGTGGAATGAGACAAGATGTCCATCGACAGATGAATGGATAAAGAAGAAGTGGTTATATATATACTTGGAATATTATGCAGCCATCAAAAGGAATGAGATCTTGCCATTTGCAATGACATGGATGGAACTGGAGGGTATTATGCTGAGCGCAATAAGTCAAACAGAGAAAGACATGTATCATATGATGTCACTGATATGAGGAATTCTTAATCTCAGCTAACACACTGAGGGTTCCTGACATGGTGGGGGGTGGGAGAAATGGGGTGGCTGGGTGTTAAACATTGGGGAGGGTATGTGCTATGGTTAGTGCTGTGAATTGTGTAAGACTTTTTAATCACAGACCTGTACCTCTGAAACAAATAATACATTCTATGTTTTTTAAAAAAAAAAAAGAAGAAGAAGATAGCAGGAAAGGAAAATGAAGGGGGGGAAATCAGAGTGGGAGATGACCCATGAGAGACTATGGATTCTGAGAAACAAACTGAGGGTTCTAGAGGGGAGGGTTTGAGGGTATGGGTTAGCCTGGTGATGGGTATTAAAGAGGGCACGTACCACTGGGTGTTATATGCAAACAATGAATCATGGAACACTACGTCAAAAACTAATGATGTAATGTATGTTGATTAACATAAAATAATAAAAAAATAATAAAAAAGAAAAAAATGTATTTTATCTAGTGCTTCATGTATAAGAGACTTGATTGCCTCTTTGCCCTCTTTGGGAAATACAAATTGACAAGAGATTGACTACCTAACTCTCCTGGATTCCAAAGCTTTTTCATGCAAAGATATAAGAAATAAGGAAAAGTAACACAAGCCATCTCAGTAAATATTTTTCTTAAATTATAGGGGTAAAATTAGAATAATCCCACTTTAAATTAAAATTCTTGTTTATACCCTCTCCATCCTTATTGTATCTTTTTAGCTTAATTTGCTTTTGGGTTAGGAAATTGTAGCAAATAGCAGATGGGAGAGAATCTGCCATTTTTCACTGTGCCCCTAGTGGAGAGTGATGACAGCTATGCTCTTGGTCCTCAGTGGAAACTCCCTTGATAAATGTCAATGAAGTGATCTTTTTCTTCCCAGAGAGGAGGTGATATTGTGAACCTACCACTGTGATCATTAATACTTAACAAGACCTCCTCTTCTTTTTCCAAGAACAGCCCTGGGGACAGTTCACAAGGCTTTGTAATGGGGAAAGAAATTAACCTTTTGTAGAGAAGCTAGCTGGTCCACTAGGGAATTCATTATGCAGGGTCTGGCCAGAGAAGGAGTCTCTGTAATCTCTTCAGTAAACAAGTTGGTAATTCAATATTTGAGGTGATAATATATCTTCTTATATTTGTAGTTGTATTTAATCTGCCCCTGCCCTAAGGGACACTGGGGCAGGACTACCAGAGAGTCTCCAAACTGGTCCATATTGACATGTCAAATGTACAGCCAAGTAGGGGGCACTGACTGAGTCCTTAAGTAAAGTGGTAGGTGCTGCAGGGAATGCACAAATGAGTGAAGCCTGGCAGGAGTGTCCTTTTTCTCCCATGACAGCCTTCATGACAAATAACAATGCTGTGAATGAATTGTCCCTACCCAGACACTGACGTATATGGACCATGCATTTCCATGAAAATATGCAATAATGTGTAAAGAAGTACAAACTTCCCTGAAGCTCTTTATGGATTTAAAGAAGTTTAAATCCTGTGACTGGCACAGCAATCAAATGATGCTGATGAGGATGATGAGGATGAGGATAATGAGGATGGTGATTTTGATTAGCTAATTCAGCCATGGTCACAATCAGTCCTGGGAAGAAAAAAGGGAGGGAAGAAAACTAGCAGATATCAAATATCTATCTTACACTGGGATTTCACAGAGAAATCTTATTTGATAAATTCTGTAATCCAATGAAATACATATTATCACCCTCACTTTATAAGTAAAAGAAATGAGAGGGCTTAGAGAGGTTAAATGACTTGTCAAAGCTCACACCTCAGAAAATTGGAGGTGTTAAGAGTCAGAGGTAAACGGTCTTATCTTCCCATTGTTCTTCAACTTGATTTTCAAAAAGAAATCTAACTAGGTATAAAGAACTTCCAAAGGTATTTAACATAAACAGATGTTTGCATTTCTTTAGAAAAGGTTTCATAAGAAGTTGGCTGCTCTCAGTCAAGCTAGAAATTTGACTTGATATACCGAGAAATTAAGCCTATTCTGCCAAGCAAACCCCAAATCTCCTATTAGCCTCTTCACTTAAAAAGAAATATAGATCTTATATAATGATATATATAAGAGATGAGAATATTAAACTTTCCCTAGATTTTTTAATTTATGTTTTTATTGAAGTAATACATGTGCCAGATTTCAACAGCAAATAATGCTGCAAGTTTTATAACAAAAGCTAGCAGTTTCTGTTCCAGTCCCTGCACTTTTGCTCTCCAAAAGAACCACTTCTAATTCTTATAGCTCTTCTGCTGTTCACCTTATCACTATGCAGCACCGTTTACTGTTATTTTTCATTGTTTTATTTTAGACATTATCTGTTGCACATGATGTGCACAATACCCCCCCCCCCACACACACACACTTCCACTCCTAAATTTATATTAATTTACTTAGGAAAAATTACTGAGATACACTGTACTCAGCAGTGTTCTAGGTAATGTGGGAATAAAATAGTTGCCAAAATAGACCAAGTCCTTGCCCTCACTGGCCTTATATTCTATTGAGAGAGACAGACAGAAACAAATGAATACAGATATGCACTATCAGGTAGACACTAGCTACGGGAGAAATAGCTGGCTGAGGGAATAAATAGACAATGGCAGGTGAAGAGTGATGGTTCAATAAAATTATTTTTGTTTAAATCAAAGCTCAGCATTTACATTATTTTGAAAATGTAGATTTATTTTATACTCTGACATATGTATTATGATTACATTTCAATTCTTGTAAAATTTGTTTCCCCTGAAATTAATCACTGCTTTGTCAAGAGGATTTATTCAATTCATTCAAATCAATTCATTCAAAAATAAATATCTATATCTCTAATCTGTTATATATGTGTACAGACACATACACACACATACATACACACATACATAAACACATGTATAATCATCTATCTAAATACACAAACATAATACTGTACACACAAAAAAATGAGGAAAACGAAAGCAAAGTTTATTAAGAGATGAGATATATTCCCTTAAAAAGGTTTCCATGAAGAAGCTGAAGATCCTAAATATTCTGGACCAATGCAGTTTACAATCCATGCTATGTCTGTTTTGTGGACTCGAACTTTGCTTCAAGTGAGCTGTCCTTGGAACGTAACTGAGAGGCAGAGAATGATACAAAGGATAGTAAAAAGCTCTTTTGGTTGCAAATTTAGAGCTATAGTCTCCAATCAGTTTACCAATACTAAAAACTGATATTTTCTTTTTTTTAATTTAATTTAATTTTATTATGTTATGTAAGTCACTATACAATACATCATTAGTTTTTGATGTAGTGATCCATGATTCATTGTTTTTGTATAACACCCAGTGCTCCATGCAATACATGCCCTCCTTAATACCCATCACTGGGCTAACCTATCTCCCCAACACCTTCCCCCCTAAAACCCTCAGTTTGTTTCCCAGGGTCCCCATAGTCTCTCATGGTTCAACTCCCCCTGCGATTCTCCCCCTTCATTTTTCCCTTCTTTCTCCTAATGTCCCCCATGCTATTCCTTATGTCCCACAAATAAATGAAACTGTATGATAATTAAAATTCTCTGCTTGATTTATTTCACTTAGCATAATCTCCTCCAGTCACATCCATGTTGATGCAAAAGTTGGGTATTCATTTTTTCTGATGGCTGAGGAATATTCCATTGTATATATGAACCACATCTTCTTTATCCATTCGTCTGTTGAAAGGCATCTCAGCTCTTTCCACAGTTTGGCTATTGCAGACATTGCTGCTATGAACCTTGGGGTGCATATGGCCCATCTTTTCACTAGATCTGTGTCTTTGGGGTAAATACCCAATAATGCAATTGCTGGGTCATAGGGTAGCTCTATTTTTAATTTTTTGAGGACTGTCCACACTGTTTTCCAGTGACTATACCAACTTGCATTCCCACCAACAGTGTAAGAGGGTTCCCCTTTCTCCACAACCTCTCCAACATTTGTTGGTTCTTACCTTGTCAATTTTTGCCATTCTAACTGGTGTAAGGTGGTATCTCAATGTGGTTTTGATTTGAATTTCCCTGATGGCTAATGAAGATGAACATTTTTTCATGTGTCTGTTAGTCTGTTGTATGTTTTCTTTGGAAAAGTGTCAGTTCATGTCTTCTGCCCATTTTTTGACTGGGTTATTTGTTTTTTGGGTGTTAAGTTTGAGAAGTTCTTTTTAGATCTTGGAAATCAGCCCTTCGTCTGTAGTGTTATTTGCAAATATCTTCTCCCATTCGGTGGGTTGCCTCTTTGTTTTGTTGAGTGTTTCCTTTGCTGTGCAGAAGATTTTTATCTTGATGAAGTCCCAAAAGTTCATTTTCCCTTTTGTTTCCCTTGCCTTTGGAGATTTGTCTTGAAAAAAGTTGCTGTGGCTGATGTTGAAGAGGTTACTGCATATGTTTTCCTCTACGATTTTGATGGATTCCTGTCTCACATTGAGGTCTTTCATCCACTTTGAGTTTATCTTTGTGTATGGTGTTAGAGAATGGTTGAGTTTCATTCTTCTGTATATAGCTGTCCAATTTTCCCAGCACCATTTATTGAGGAGACTGTCTTTTTTCCATTACATATTTTTTCCTGCTTTGTCAAAGATTGTTTGACCATAGAGTTGAGGATCCAGATCTGGGCACTCTATTCTGTTCCATTGGTCTATATGTTTGTTTTTATGCCAGTACCATGTGGTCTTGGTGATCACTGCTTTGTAATATAGCTTGAAATCAGGCAACGTGATGCCCCCCAACTTTGTTTTTCTTTTTCAAATTTTTTTTTAGCGATTTGGGGTCTTTTCTGATTCCATATAAATTTTAGGATTGTTTGTTCCAGTACTTTGAAAAATGTCATTGGAATTTTGATTGGGATGGCGTTGAAGGTATAGATTGCTCTGGGTAGCATAGACATTTTAACAATGTTTATTCTTCCTATCCATGAACATGGAATGTTTTTCCATCTTTTTGTGCCTTCTTCAATTTCTTTCATGAGTGTTTTATAGTTCCTAGAGTATAGATCCTTTACCTCTTTGGTTAGGTTTAATCCGAGGTATCTTATGGTTTTTGGTGCTATTGTAAATAGAATTGTTTCTCTAATTTCTCTTTCTACAGTTGCAAGTTAGTGTATAAGAAAGCAACTGATTTCTGTGCATTGATTTTTGTATCCTGCCTCATTACTGAATTGCTGTATGAGTTCTACTAATTTGGGGGTGGAGTCTTTTGCGTTTTCCACATAAAGTATCATGTCATCTGTGAAGAGAGAGAGTTTGACTTCTTCTTTGCCAAGTTGAATACATTTTATTTCTTTTTGTTGTCTGATTGCTTTTGCTAGGACGTCTAGTACTATGTTGAACAATAGTGGAGAGAGTGGGCATCCTTGACGTGTTCCTGATCTTAAGGGAAAGGCTCTCAGCTTTTCCCCATTGAGGATGATATTCACTGTGGGTTTTACATAGATGGATTTTATGAACCTGAGGAATGTTCCCTCTATCACTATACTCTGAAGAGTTTTACTCAGGAGAGGATGCTGTATTTTGTCAAATGCCTTTTCTGCATCAAGTGAGAGGACCATATGGCTCTTCTCCTTTTCCTCTTACTAATGTGTTCTATCACATTGATTGATTTGTGAATGTTGAACCACCCCTGCATCCTGGGGATAAATCCCACTTGGGCATGGTGGATGATGCTTTTAATGTATTGTTGGATCCTATTAGCTGAGATTTTGTTGAGAATTTTGGAATCCATATTCATCAGGGATATCGGTCTGGAATTCTCCTTTTTGATGGGGTCTTTGCCTGGTTTGGGGATTAAGGTAATGCTGGCCTCATAGAATGAGTCTGGAAGCTTTCCTTCTGTTTCTATTTTTTTTATACAGCTTCAGGAGAATAGGTATTATTTCTTCTTTGAATGTTTGGTAGAATTCCCAAGGAATCCATCAGGACCTGGACTCTTGTTTTTTTGGGAGGTTTTTGATTACTGCTTCAATCTTGTTACTGGTTATTGGCCTATTCAGGGTGTCAATTTCTTCCCGTTTCAGTCTTGGTAGTTTGTAGGATCCGGGAAGGCTTCCATTTCTTCGAGTTTGCTTAATTTATTGGCATATACATGTTGAAAATAATTTCTAATAATTGTTTCTTTTTCCTTGGTATTAGTCGTGATCTCTCCCCTTTCACTCATAATTTAATTAATTTGGGTCTTTTTCTTTTATTTTGTGTAAGTCTGGCCAGTGGTTTATCAATCTTATTAATTCTTTCAAAGAACCAACTTCTAGTTTTGTTGATCTGATCTACTGTGTTTTTGGTTTCTAATTCATTGATCTCTGCTCTAATCTTAATTATTTCTCTTCTAATGTGTGGCTTAGGCATCATTTGTTGCTTTTTCTCTAGTTCTTTAAGGTGTAAAGTTAGTTGGTGAATTCGGGATTTTTCTATTTTTTTGAATGAGGCTTGGATGGCTATGTATTTCCCCCTTAGGACCGCCTTTGCAGTATCCCATAGGTTTTGGACCGATGTGTCTTCATTCTCATTGGTTTCCGTGAATTGTTTAAGTTCTTCTTTGATTTCCTGGTTGACCCAAACATTCTTGAGCAGAGTGGCCTTTAGCTTCCAAGTGTTTGAATTCCTTCCAATTTTTTTCTTGTGATTGAGTTCCAGTTTTAAAGCATTATGGTCTGAGAAGATGCAGGAAATAATCTCAGTCTTTTGGTATCAGTTGAGACCTGATTTGTGACCCAGTATGTGGTCTATTCTGGAGAAAGTTCCATGTGCATTTGAGAAGAATGAGTATTCTGTTGTTTTAGGGTGGAATGTTCTGTATATATCTATGAGGTCCATCAGGTCCAGTGTGTCATTCAAAGCTCTTGTTTCTTTGTTGATTTTCTGCTTAGATGATCTGTCTTTTGCTGAGAGTGGAGTATTGAGGTCTCCTACAATTGACTATCAATATGACTCTTTATTTTGGTTAACAGTTGGCTTATGTAGATGCCTGCTCCCATGTTGGGGCATAGATATTTACAATTGTTAGATCTTCTTGTTGGACAGACCCTTTAAGAATGATATAGCGTCCTTCTGTGTCTCTAACTACAGTCTTTAGCTTAAAATCTAATTTGTCTGATATAAGAATAGCTACCCCAGCTTTCTTTTGAGTTCCGTTGGCATGGAAGATGGATCTCCATCCCTTCACTTTCAGTCTCAATGTATCTTTAGGTTCAAAACAAGTCTCTTGTAGACAGCATATGGATGGGTCCTGTCTTTTTATCCAATCTGCAACCCTGTGCCATTTTATGGGAGCATTTAGGCTGTCACATTGAGAGTGATTATTGACAAATATGAATTTATGGTCATTATGTTGCCTATGAAGTTCTTGTTTCTATAGATTGTCTCTGTAAATTTTGTTCTATATCACTCTTGGGGTCTTTCTCCTTTTATAGAACCCCCTTAATATTTCTTTCAGGGCCGGCTTAGTCGTCACATATTCTTTCAGTTTCTGCCGACCTTGGAAGCTCTGCATCTCTCCATCCATTCTAAATGACAGCCTTGCCGGAGAAAGTATTCTTGGCTGCATGTTCTTCTCATTTAGTGCCCTGAATATGTCTTGCCAGCCCTTTCTGGCTTGCCAGGTCTCTGTGGATAGGTCTGATGTTATTCTGATGTTCCGCCCTCTGTACATAAGGAATCTCTTCCCCCTAACTGTCCTTAAGATGGTTTCCTTGGTTCTAAGATTTCTGAGTTTTCTATTACATGCCAGGGGGTTGGCCTGTTTTCCTTGATCTTTGGAGGGGTCCTCTCTGCCTCTAGGACATGAACATTTTGTTCATTCCCCAGATTAGGGAAGTTCTCAGCTACGATTTGCTCAAATATATCTTCTAGTCCTCTCTCTCTCTCCACCCCCTCAGGGATCCCAATAATTCTGACATTGGAATGTTTCATGGTGTCACTTATTTCTCTGATTCTGTTTTCATGGATTTTGAGTTGTTTCTCCCTGGCCTCCTTTTTTTTCCTTCTTTTCTATCAGTTGGTCTTCTAGATCACTAACTCGTTCTTCTGCCTTGCTTACCCTAGCTGTTAGATTATCTAGATTAGATTGGATCTCACTGATAGCATTTTTAAGTTCTGACAGTTCAGCTTTCATTTCTGCCCTTAGAGATTCTATGTTGCCATTAATCAATTTCTCCATTCTAGCTATTGTCTTCACAACTGCTACCCTGAAGTCCATTTCTGACATCTTGATTATGTCTGTATTCATTTGTAAATCTGTGGCAGAAGTCATAGTCTCTGATTCTTTCCTATTTTGGGGGTTCCTCCTCCTAGTCATTCTGTTGAGGGGTGGTTGAAGGAATGTACAGAGTCCAAATTATTGACCACAACCCAAGCAAGATGCACCTGTTTTATAGGGACTTTAGGGTTGTTGGCCTCTTGTTCTCCCAGCCTGTTTTCTGGGGGAGGGGCCTGCTGCACTATTACTCAGGCAACCCTGTTTGAGCAGAGTTGCTCTGCCTCCTTTGGGCGGGTGGGGGGAATGGATTCAGTGAAAACCAGTTTTTTGGGGCTTTTGTTCTCTGGTTGCTCTCCCTGGTGGCTTTCTGTGTCTCTTTTGAGAGTCAGAGCAGAAGAGACTGTTTCCAACCCTCTGCCTCAGAACAGAGGGATCACAGTCTGTTCTTCAGTGAGCTCTCCAGGCCACACTATCTCCATTTCTTTCTGTGCTGCTGTAAAGTGCAGCATCCTGGGTTGTGTGCCCCTCAGCAGGGCTCCCAGTCCTTGCCTCCAGGCAGGGCATGGGGGCACATCTCTGCCCTTTCTGCTTCTAAAACTTCCAGCCACCCCCAGTTCACATACATGGATCTGCTGCTCCAGGTTTCATTCTGGGGGACTGCCCTAAAGTCCTTTCCCATCACTACCAGTCTGCAAATCTGTGCCCTGTCCCCAGCACGGGAGGCTATCACTCACCAGAGGTGCAGGACCCCAAACAGCTTGCTTGCCATATCTTCTGATATGTGCCCACAGAATCACGGCTCCCCACTTCATACCTCAAAACCAACCGCCTGCAATATTCTGTTGGTAGATGTCCAGATATATCTTCTTACATCTCAGGCTGATTTTGTGGATGTTCAGAGTAGTCTAGTAGATATCTAGCTCAATTCTGGGGACCGGTTGGAATAGAGTCCCCTAATCTGCTGCCATCTTTTCCCTCTCCCTAAAAACTGATATTTTCATCTCCATCTCTCACTTTCTTATGTCTTATTTATCCCTTAATTTGGACTCAGGAAGAGTTGCTATTATTGGGCCCTTCAAACACCAAAGTAACTGATTAGATAATAAATAACACAATGTGTACTCTAGTAATAGTGAAGGAATGCCACAGGGGGAATAGTCTTGTTCCTAAAGATATGAATAGGGTGGAATCCTGTTACATGGTATCATTGCTCTAGTCTGCATCCCCTTCAATAGAATGAGATGCTGATATTCTATTTGGCCCTCTTGCTCCCCTTGCATAAACAATTTAAATGATGTAGAGCAGAAGACTAGTAACAACATCAGCCATCAATACCCTGAGACACATTGCCTATTCAAGTAGAGTTTTCTATTCTAAAACAAAGGTGAGGGGTTAAGAAGACATGGATACTATGTACTATTCTTTGTTCACTTAACCCAAATATAAATATGTATCTTTCATATCCATTGATTCCTGTATGTGGGTTTAGGAAGACTGGGATGAGGAAGAGAACTATTTACTACTGGTTTCCCCAAAAGTCAGTCCTGGAATCAGTACTGTACGAACAACAAGAAAAAGATTTTTGGAAAGAAGTCAATATTTAAAGAAATACGTATCAACATTGTCTTTGTGGGAAACATAAGACATTTGTTTTATCTTGAATTACTTATGGATGGAGTATCATACTGTTTTTAATGTTTATGACCTGCAAAGATTTTAATCCAACTAGATTATGTTTTTCCTGTCTTTAATTCCTCTAGCCAAACCAGGGACCCACTTTAACAGCTTGACAATTCTGTTTCTGATAATAAATGGTGTGTGTGTGTGGGGGGGAATGGCACCCTGATGTATATATTCCAGACCTAGGTCAAGAATCAGTTTTGGTGGCTGATTCTTTGGTGGAGCCTAGGTGGCTCAGTCGGTTAAGTGTCTGCCTTCAGCTCAGGTCATGATCCCAGGGTCCTGGGATTGAGCCCCACATTGGGCTCCCTGCTCAGCAGGAAGCCTGCTTCTCCCTCTTATGCTCCCCTTGCTTGTGTTCCCTCTTTCACTGTTTCTCTGTCAAATAAATAAATAAAATCTTAAAAAAAAAATAAAAGAATCAATTTCTGAGTGGGAGCCTGAGATCCAGACCCTAAGTTATTGGTGATATCACCAAAGTAACAAACTCCTGAAAGTCCTCCAATCTTGATGCATAGATTCCATCCAACAGGACCTCTGCTCTGCACGACCATTTTATTGTAGGCTGTGTAAAAAGGGCTCCAGATGCCAAACTCATAACTGGTGCCCCCTGATGTTATTAGGTGAGGGTATTAACAGTTACAATCTTTTTGTTTGAGGGAGGCAGAGGTGATATTTAAAGTTCTGAAAACCCAAACCATGGCAACAAAAGTTAATAATACTATATTGCATATTTGAGACTTGCTAAAAGAGTAAATCTTATTATAAGAAAAAATTCTGTAACTATGCATAGTGATGCATATTAACTAGACTTATTGTGGTGATCATTTTGCAATATATACAAGCATCAAATCATTGTGTTGTACACCTGAAACTAATACACTGTTTTATGTCAATTATACCTTGGTTTAAAAAACAAAAAAATTGAGTTGTGAAAGATTTTGATCTTAGTGGAAATCAGCTCGACTGGGAAATAGAACTGATTTTAACAAGCTGTGGAACCCTGATTTAATAACTTCTCTGGGCTTCAGTGAGCTCCTCTATAGAATGAGGGAGTTGGTAAAGTAGATGACAAGGACCTCCAGGGTTCAGTTTTAAGCTTCATAGTCTTCAGTATATATCTTACAAATCATTGTTCATGAGCTCACTGTCATTTTATGAATTCAACAACATGTCAAAGGCAGGAAGAAGTCCCTTCCCAATTCCCACCCAGAGCCTCTACTTTGCCTCTTGCGATGTTGTGATTTCTAGAAATATATATCTGGTCACTCAGATGATCAAAATATATTTCTCATATGTATTTGGTCTTTGCCCACTGTTCCTGGCTCACAACCTCCAAAATACTTGGAATTTCTTTAATGATGAAAGCAATGGGAACATCTTTTGTCATCATATTTGGTTCTTGTTCTCAATTCCTGAAATACCTTTAGAGCCATAAAGGTGCAATAGTGTCTCATTATTCATGACAAGGCCCTTTCTACCACAACTGGGTTTATGTTAATGAAGTAACTTTTGGAAAGTACCTAAGAATGGGGGCTGCTTGCTAGGGGGACCAACCCTGAAGAAAGGAGTGGAACTTTCAATCCCACCCCCTGATTTCCAGGGAGAGGGGCTGGAGGTTGAATCAATCACTAATAGCCAATGATTTAGTCCATCATGTCTCTGTAATGAAGCCTCCATAAAAACCCAAAAGGGCGGGGTTTGGAGAGCTTCCAGGTTGGAGAACACTTGAGGATCTGTGTAGAGCTGCACACTTAGCTTCCATGCCCTCTCCCTACATCTTGCCTTATGCGTGTCTTCCATCAAGCTGTTCCTGAGTTATATCTTTTCATAATAAATGCCAATCTAGTGAGAAAAATGTTTCTTTGAGTTCTGTGAGCCACTCTAGCAAATTAATTGAAACTGAGGAGTGGGTCGTTGTAACCTCCAATCTATAGCTGGTCAGTTGGAAACCCAGGTGACAACCTTGATTTGTGATTAGTGTCTGAAGTAGGGAAGTGTGGAGGGGGGGCAGCAGTCTTCTAGGACTGAGCTCTTCACCTGTGGGAGATGATGTTTATCTCCAGCCTTAATCTGGTGTCAGAGCATTGTTCATTGGTGTAGAGAAATCTTCCCCCCTACCCTTCCACAGTAAACTTGGGTGCTGGACACTTACCTCCCTTCACAGCTTTCACCTCCAGTATGATCCCACAGGAAAGTACAGGTCCAGAGTTGGTCAGACCCCAGGGCTGTGGACTGAAGGAAAGTCAATCTCAAAATAAGTTTGTGAATTTTTTATTCTTTGTTTTACTGAGGACTATAGCCTAGGAAATCACCTTTTAGATTGCTCTGAAGAACTTGGAAGCTTATTAACTACAGGGGATTACAAGAAATACATTCTTGGAAGCAGTTATTCAAATACTTGTGAGTCACAGGTATAATTTGTTATCATTGTAAAAATTAAGGTTTACTTACTGATTTCCACATAGATGTGAGAAACACCATTAAGTCATCTTAATACATTATTTTTCTATTGTATCTGATTGTTTAAAAATATTGCTTGTATGCCTCCACTCAACTGGTTTTCCAGTTCTTCCTGATTTTAATTTCTCCTTGAGGTCACTTGAGACAGTCACAGAAGGCTGACATCAGTCAAATACTGCAGTTCTAATGAACAGGGGTGAGGTGGGGATGGGATGGGGCAGGGAGGTGCTGGGAGCATTGATACTAGAGGACTAACATCAAACACTGTATTGGGAAGGAAAGGGTTGACTGGCTAATTCATCAATGCGTTGCAGGAAAGGGCTGATGAAGGACAGTGGACAGTGTACTGAGCAACAGAGGCAAATTTGGGGGAGAATGGAAACTATGAGAAAATAGAGAAAGAAGCAAGAAAATACAATACAAAATACAATGGGCACCAGTGGAGATGTGCTGCCAAAGTCTGCGGTTAGGTATTCAGCTTTTCCAGCATGCATTGTTAACATCTGGGTTCACTTAAAGTAGCAGGGATGGAAAGACTGCATTGCATAGGTCCGTTTCCTTAGGACACCTGAGAGGACTGGAAGAGATAGAAAAAACCCTAGGGGCTGGTTACAGACAGATCACCCAGAGAAGCAGGCCTGAGTGGAAGCATTGGCCCGCATTCCTCAACATCTCATCTGGATGCTCTTTTTCACTGTCCCATTAATCACTGAGAGGAATGATTGACAATACTATAACATGGTGGAGGAAAGATGTCTATACCTTGATCAGTCCCTCCCTGATGCAGGCCTTTGAATGAAACAGGGTCTACCAGAATGCCTATTCTCTCTAGCTTCTTGTCCTCAGTGCTTTTGGTTTAGTGGCCTGAACCTGGATTTTGCCCCTTTTCAGCTTTTTTGGATTATGTCTCAGTTAAACCACCTACTTTGCTCTCCCCAGTATGATCCCTTGGATCAATTCATATCAGCTAAGATTGATGTGTTTAATTTTATGTTTTGTCTCTCCAACTAGTTTATAAATTCCTTTAGTAAGAGAAAACTTGTCTTGGTCACCACTGAATCTCTAGCACCTAGCACAGTATAGAGGGCAGTCATGTTTATTGCATATAGAAATGCACCAGGCTTTATGCTTTACAATTCTGCCCTTCCTCTGACTATTCCAGAATCTAAGAGTATCAATTTATTCCAGAACTTTTAATTCCTTTTTGTCTGGGAAGTGAAATGACCAGAGCCTTTTCCATCCACTTTTCTAGAGGAAACCTAGTTAATAATAACAATTAAATAACAATTGTAGCATTTTAAAAGACTTCCATACCAGAAAGACATCACATCATTACTTGGTTAACTTTTCATAGATAAACATACAGACTTTATCAGACTATGGGGTTCAGGTAACAAATCCTCAGGACAAATCCCAAAGGATCAGGAAGGGGAGTTTTTAAAAACATATAGATGTTTGGGCTCCACTTTTAGAGATCCTGAATTAATTAGTTCAAGGAAGAGCCACAATATTTCTGTTAAGTCACCAGATTCTGGGATGCCTGGGTGGCTCAGTCAGTTAAGCATCTGCCTTTGGCTCAGGTCATGATTCCAGGGTCCTGGGACTGAGTCTTGCTTTGGACTCCTTGCTTATCAGGGAGCCTGCTTCTCCCTCTGCCTGCTGCTGAGCCTGCTTGTGTGCGCTCTCTCTCTCTCTCTCTCTCACAAATAAATAAATAAAATCTTAAAAAAAAAAAGTCACCAGATTCTAATTAGCAGCCATGATTAGCATCCTCATGACTCAGCAGAGATGGGTCTCAGCTTCCATGTCTGAGTCATTGGTAACCTCAGGAGTGAAGTGTGTCAAGTGAGTCTTATCAGCCTTCACCATAGCACAGACTCTATCAACACACACTAGAATAACTGGAGCCCAGCCAGGGTTAGGCATGAACTCTTTTTTAGACTCAAGATCTATAACCTGAGGCATGACCACAACTGATAAAACATGTTCTGATCCAAAAATTTCTGTGACTTCATCACAACCCTGAGGGGTAGAAATGGAGGCTTTGAGTCACTTGTCCAAATTTGTCCCAGTAAGTGGTACAGCTGGAATCACCAACCAGGTGTGTCTGACTCCAACGCCAGTGCTTAGTCTTCTATAAGAGGGAACAGGAGCCCCATAGAAGTAAAGCCTTCAGAAAACAAAATGGGTAGGCATCCGTATATTCTGAGTCACAGCCATGCCATCATGCTCCCATGCCAGTGCCACTGCCCCTGACATTCATGGCCCAGTCAGATCTCCCATGAGAAAGGATCCTTATCCCAGGAATTTTCCCCAGCATGGCCCAGGAGAACCTGCCAAGGTATTAAGTTTGGAAGTTCTGGGCTTGAAGAGACTTGACCACCATTTGTTTTTATAATGCCCAGCTATAAGCAACTGTTTATAGTTACAGATGAATCTTTTCCCTTATTGTAAATGGTTTTGATTTAATGATAACATTTTCCAAGCCATTGGCCCATAATGAGGATTACTGCTTGTGGGTATTTAATACAGGAAGAAGAAATGGACCCACTTCACCATGCAAATGGCTGCCGCAAACCCTGCAGCAGGAGGGCTGCAGTGACACTACAATGGCACTGTCTGGGGTGGTATAAAGGCGATGGCAGATAGAGCCTCACTCTATTGTCTAGCCAGGGCTCAACCAAGTCTTGTTGGATAACTTTGTTCATAATTGACTCTTGTTAAAAAACAAAATTTAGCTGAGTAAATTTGAAAATCTAATTGGCTTTATTAAGTGATTCACAAATGGGGCAGCATCCCTTCTAGCAAGTAGAGGGGAGTACCAAGGAATTATACAAATGAGAGGTTTTTGTAGAAAGGTGGGTGGGGCAAGGAGTTTAATAGCAAAAGAAAAGAAAGGCTTGTTTCAGGCAAGGTCTCTTTCCCTTAGGGGGGTTGGACAGGGGTCTTACCAGTCATCTTTTGGGAGGTGGAAATGGTCCATGTGACAGATTACCTCATTGATATTGATCAGAAAACTCCTGACTTTTAAGACTACATTTTGGGGAGAGGTTGAAACTCCAATTAAGTTTGGTATTAAGTTCTGGTTTGGTGACTTGGCCTAAGTGATGCAACATGGGCCTGTGGTTTTCTTTTTAACACTCAAACGCCAAAATCCATTAGGCAGGGCCTGAAAAGAGTTGACAAGTTTACAAATGGCATCAGAAGTGATGGCACCAAGGCAAGGATGAGCAGTGAAGGGGGCCTGGATGGGTGGGGAATGCAGGAGGCAGTTGAAGTTCAGATATGGACTAACTAGCAACTATGGAACTGGGGATTTTTTTTATGTGATCTCATTTAATCCTTATGTCAGCTCTCTGGGGTAGATGTTACTATTATGCCTATTTTTTGAGGAAACTGATACATCCAAGGTGCAGAGGAACTCTTCACAAGGAACAAATAAGAGGGAAAGCACAAATTCCAATGTAGGTTTGTCTGGTCTTGAAGCCCAGGTGGATCCTGGCTCTCTGCTTATGGGTAGGGTGGCTTCAGGCACTCACCTGAATCATTCTGCCTTCTATAGTAGCACATCCCCTTTCTGACCTCTAAAGTTCTCCTTGTCTTCCTATCTCAAAGCCCAGGATCAATTCCTCAAGTGTCCCATATAAAGTTCCTATCTGGAAGGATAGGATAGGTCATTTGCACCCTAGTGAGAGTTTGTCTGTGATTTGTGTTTCCTGGAGGTACTGGCAGGCCGGCAATCTCGAATTCTCTGTGGGGAGAAGCCACTCCTCCCTGCCAGAATAGAATCACGGGGAGGAATTTGGAAGGCAAGACATATTTCCTGGAGTTTCTAAGTGAGAGCTCAAGCTGCTTAAACCTATCTCAGGTGATGAGCCTTTCAGGAATGGTAGTATAGAATTGTGATCAGAGAGGGATTAGGGAATGAGAAAGAGGATAGTAAAATCTTGAGGTACTGGGGCACTTCCTGTTGCTCCCTCCAGCCACAACTGCAGGTTCTCTGTCCTAACCCCACCCTTTACCCCTTGCATCATTTGATCTTCCTCACAAACACTGACATGGCACTTACCTGGTATCAAGTAATGTGCTGAACACTTTGCACACAACAGCTCACCTGATCCTCATCTCAACCCCATGAGGTAGCTCACGTTATTATCCCCATTTTGCAGATGAGAACACTGAGGTAGAGACTAAGGAACTTGCCAAAGTTCAAGTAGCAGAATTGGGATGTAAACAGGCAGCCTATCTCTTGAGTCCAGCCCTCCCCTGGGTCACATTGCCTCTTGTAATCAGGTTTTCTGAGGTCAAGGAATCCTGCTATTTTCCAATGCTTTTGAATTCTCAGTATTCGCCTGGTGTTCTGCACAAACTGCATCATCCACACCCACCCCTCACTCTATCTTCTTCACACACAGATTCCCAGATTGTTCCTGTCACTGGTTCTCAGCAGTCTGTGGGATTCTAACCTATTTGATGGTTCCTGAACTGTTTTTTTGTTTTTTTTTTAAGTGATATTTTCTATTTGGAAAGAGAAATTCAAAAGGTCCCAAGAGTTGCCTTAAAGAGGATTACAAAAACATCTGAGCTTGGTCCCAAGTAGCTGATAGTAGAGTCTACAATCTGTAGTTGACAACATGTTAGACATTACTTTTTGTCCCCCTTGTGTTGAGATGCAACTTTATGAATGTTTTTGGATAGTGTCCTTTTTATTTATAGTGGTAATACCACCCTCCCAAGTACAAAATTTTGCGAAGTTTGTGCAGTCACCTAACACCCTCCAAGGGCTCTGACTTGGAGCCCTGGCAGCAGTGCTGCCCAGGTAGTCCAGGCTGAGGTTGAAACTGGATACGTGTCTCGGTGGCCACAATTGTGAAGAGCCAAAGGGAAATGATCAAATATGTCCTGGGTGTGTTGAGGACTCATACCTCAGGAGGCAAAGCCATCATCCAGTTCAGGAGAAGAAAGGAAAGTGGTGAAGAAAGGTGTCCAAAATCAAGAGATGAAAGAAGAGAAACTGTTAGATGCTGGAATAGAATAATATGTGGAAAGCCTGGGCAGGGAAGATCCAGAACAATAAACTTTCATGGAATACGGCACTCTTTTCATTGTGTCAGTCATGAGGGGTATGAATGTGTGCATACACATGCATATGCTAGAATGGAGGCACAGGTTTAGGATAAACACTAACCATATATTAAGTCCAACTTCAAGTAAGATCCCAGGATCCTGGGATCGAGCCCCACGTGGGACTCCCTGCTCATCGGGGAGCCTGCTTCTTCCTCTCCCTCTGCCCCTCTGCGCTGCTCATGCTCACTCTCTCTCTCAAATAAATAAAGAAAATCTTAAAAAAAAAAGAAAGAAAATTGTGACAAGGCCAGCTTTTCAGAATTATGTCAGCAGCTGGATAGGGAATGATATCTGCTGCCCAAAGTAAAGCCAGAAAAAGGAAAGTCTGTAGGTCACAGGCACCACTTACCCAGCCTTGCTCAGAAATTTTGTAGTCGGTACACAGACACACACACACATAGAGGGTCCTTGCTTTCACTGGCCAGGGACAAATGGGAACCTAAAAAGCTACAGTTGCTGTTCAAAGCCCATCTCGCACTTGTTTGGTCAGAAGAAAGACTCCCTGCTGTCTTTGGAGGAAGGCTGAGTACAACCACCCAGGGGGCCTTGAGGATCTAAGGCTCACAAGAAAAAGAGAGGACAGGGCTCTGCTGTAGCAACAGCCAAATTGGGAAGGAGCTTAGCACACAATTACTCAAATGTCCCAAAGGCCAGCGAGGTCTGGAGAAACAAGGGATACATGTCAAAATCTTACCTTTGACCTTCAAATCCCTTCCCAAATCTTATTATCTTCTATCTCTGAAACTCCCCTTTATCTATCACTCTCTCATATTACATTAATTTGTTTATATCACTGGCTAATGATTGCAATTTGCCCCCTTTTCTCTTCTTTTGTCATAATTGCCTGTCTTTCATGTCTCCTTAATCTTCATGTAACCTAGATGTCAACTGGGACCCTTTCTCCTAAAGATTTCTAGACTTGCTTGATTCAATTCCAGGATGTAAAGAATCCAAAGCCCTCCCAAAATGTCTGGTGAATCCTCCATGGCCTGCTGAAGATCACTCATGACAAAATAACAAGGGAGACTCGCTTCTTGCCAGGCCCTAAATTAATTTGTTGCCTCTTTTCTTATAGATGTGAACAAATATTTAAGATCTCTGAGGTAGACTCAAAGTGTTTTTGTTTTTTTCTTTTTTTCCAACAAAGTATCTTTATTTTTTGACTTGAGTATATCAAGTAATAAGATATATTCTATGCTGACTTGTTAGGTCTCTGCTAGGAAAGTTTCTGTCTTTGTTTCAAATAGTCTAACAGCTGAGGCTTATTTCCCCTACATTAGGAGAAGCAGACAAAAAGATAGCAGTAACAGTAAAGCCATGAGCTTTTCTCCTTTCCTTCCAAGGAACAAGGTGAGAGACTCCATTTTTAAGTCAAGATGACTGAAAGAAGAACATCCAATCCCAGTTCTTCCTTGCACTCTATGGACTTCTCATTTGCTAAAAGAACTATTACAAAATGGTAAATATGAATAATATTTTGGGAAAGAAACAAGATTTTAAAAATAAACTTATAGAATCTCTCTCTCTCTTTCTTTTCCCTTATAAGGAATACAAATTATCACACTGTTTGGTGCTTCAAGGACACTAGCAATAATTTATCAAGTCCATCATTTTTTCAGATTAAACAGGGGTTTTCATATGGCTGAGGTTCAAGTTTCTTGACCTTTATGGCAAGATTTGTCCAGGCCCTTGGCTTCTCTCTCTTTAGCACTGGTACCTGTAAATAGCAACTCGAATTCTTTTGTTTTCAACTTGAAGAGAGAAATTTAGAACACCCGTGAATTTCCACACAAAATTTTCTCACATGACAAAGAACATGGTCTTCCACCACATTCTAATACCCTTACCTTTCTTCCTCTCCCTTTTTTCCCTCTTTTCTTCCTATATGAA
The DNA here is from genome assembly GCF_029215605.1 of Mirounga angustirostris. Lineage (NCBI taxonomy): Eukaryota > Metazoa > Chordata > Mammalia > Carnivora > Phocidae > Mirounga > Mirounga angustirostris. The sequence continues at coordinate 34,026,974 of NW_026991723.1, forward strand.
TTGCTATCTGGGAACTCCTAGTTCTTTGCTTTCTATTATGAAAAGTATTCCCCAGTTCTTTCCCCAGACTCTAGTACCCAATCCCTCATGATCCCTAGCAGAAGCAAGAGTCCTGTACTTAATGTTACCCAACCTCCTTAGGAGGCGACGAGGGCTAGAACTAGAAAAATTTGTCTATTGCAGTAATTTTGCTCCTGGATCTTTCAACTTTTTGCTCTTTTACTTCAGTTTTGAAGGTAAATCTTCTAGTTGATCTTCAGGGTCTAGAACTGTCCAGGGGATTTACTTGCTGCAGAAGTTTCCCTGGTTCAGGCTCAGGGTTTCAGTATACCCACATGAATACCTGGTGCCAAGGCATAGCAATGGTGTCATTTTTTGTCATAATGTTACTACATCCCGGGTAGACCCAGAAGCCTCTCGGTTGTCTCTGGAGTTGCAGCTTTTCTTAATTGAGAAAAATAAAAGTCTTTCAGTGCTTATCTGACATAGCTGGATGCAAGAAAGTGCTACTGGACCAGCAAATGTATTATAAAATATATTTTAATGAAACCACTTCCAAGAAGCTATGTGCAACTATAATAAGAATATGAAAGAAGTACAGAAGCCGGAAGTGAGAAAGGAGGTGAGAAAGACCACAGAAGAGGGTCTTTGTGTAGGTGTTATAGAGAGTAATGAAAGATGGGCCTTGAAGGGCAGGTGTCTTTCAAAAATTTCTACTGCCTTCAACTTTGGGCTTACCTCTCCCTTTCCATCTTACAGACTTTCTGTAAAAGTGGAGATTCCAGCTCAGTTATGCAGGAGTGGAGAATATCTCCCTACTTTAGCATGAATCATTCATTTATTACAAGCTAGCATGCACTGAGCTGTTCTATGGACAAGGTATAGTACTGGACACTGTTGCTTGTACAAGTATGAACAAGCTCATCCCTAACCTGTAGGAGCTTACAGTCTAGCAGACAGACAGAAAACCAAACAACTATAATATAAAATGTATTGCAGTAGATGGGAAAATAGATGGTACAGTAGTCCAGAGCAATTCTTACCAAGGAAGAATTCTTACCAAGGAAATCAGGGAAACATAGCAGAAGAAGTGATTTTTCATCTGGACCTTAAGGAGTATATACATTGCAAAATGCTTGCAAGGGTGAGAAGGGCATTCAGGAGAGAAAGAGCTATGAAAGCATAAAAAGGAACAGCATTTTTAGAAAGACTAAGATGTTGGATATGCAGGAACATAGGGTGTGCAGAAGGATCTTATTAGATAAATCCGAAAAGTTATTTTGGAACTTGATGAAGGTCTAAATAGTTTAGACTATTTCCTTTGATCCAGGGGAGAGTCATCTAAGGTGTTTAGGCTGAACATGAAAAGAACTGTTAAAAGAAATCATCCTGGCAGCAGTGTGAACTGGAGGGCATTATATCAGAGGCAGAGAGAGCAGAGACTATTTCATTCAGCAAGTAAGAACTATCAAGAGAATCCAAGAGTTCATGAGGACCTGAGCTGAAATTGTGGTTGTGGAGAGGAAGAGAAAGGGGACAGGGGAAAGCACATTGTTGTAATAAGTTGATTGGGCTCAAGGACATGGTAGAATATGGAAGACAAAGGAGGATTCTTGTACTCTCTAGAAAAGCTCTCAGGACTGGGAAAATGGAGGCTGGCTTTTCCTATACTGATGACGTTTTACCTATGCTGATGCCCTAATACTGAAGACATTTGAATGCTCTGTTCCTAACATCTGAGTTTGATAATTATCTTAGAACTACTTTCACTTCTTAGATCTGTGTATAACTCATCAACGCTTCCTGTCCCCACTGTTCATCCAATGTGCCATAGTCTTTACCAAGGCAAAAAAGAAAAAAAAAGGAAGCATCACCAGTCCTTCCTTTCTGACACAGATTTTTCATATCAGTCAAGCGATTACATATGTGCAGTGTTTTACATGGTACAAAAATAATTTCATACAATTCAAAAGAAAGGGGAGGAGTGTAGAGTCAGGGAAAGGGGATATGGGAGGATAGGGAGAGAGATACAAGACACTCTTTCTTAATGGATAGTTCTGCTAAGAGAGGAAGGATCCAATTTGGACCATCAGCCAAGCCTAAAATATCCTCCTGCCCAGCACCTGGCCTCCTTGGCTCTTTTCAACTGTTACTGGGAATTTTGGACGCATAATTTGGCTGGTATGTTCTTTGGAGAGCTCTGCCTGGGGTCAGGTCCCAGCCGTCATCACTGGCTGAAATGGAATATGGAAGGATAATACCCACAGTGGAAAATACCAGCAGGGATTTGTGTAATAGTGTTCAAATTTTTTTAAAAGAATAAGTAAAGGCAAGAAATAATATCCTCATGGACTCAGACAACATAGTATATAATCACCTGGAGAAAGATCATCCTTACAGGGGCTCAAACATTATTTGAATTTTGAGTTTAATTTAGAGGGTCTGAGGGAAACTAAGGTAGGCTGGGATATAGACTCACATACTGTCTTGATGTTTGAAAGAAAAACCATAGTGGGTGTGAGATTACCTCAAATAGGACTCTGCTGAGAATGATATATCATACCAGGGGGAGGATTGAAAATGCTCTTTATTGAGCAAAATATTCTTATCCCATTTTCCACGTCCTTCTCTAGGTATTACATCTCTAGGTGAATATCATTCTCAAATTTACTGAGCCTGAGAATCATCTGGATTGGATATTCTGACTCAGTTGATCTGAAGTGGGGACCGAGAATCTGCATTTTCAACAAGCATTTTTGATTAGTCTGTACCCTCTTTGTAGCTCATTGTCCTCTATTTGTCAGCTGATGGTGGCTCTACCACAAGTTCCTCTTCTGTGGCTTCCTGATTTTCCCTGAGATAGAGGACAGTGAGTCTGAGTAGGGCACAATCTTTTCCAAAGCTAGAAAGCATACCTCTAAATAGGGGCACATTTTTGAGCTCCTTGAATTCCATATCTGCTTGCAGCAGGGAATGTAAAAAGAAGAGTTTAAGATTGTATGATTCAAATAAGGGTGAACATCATTTCTCCTGGGGTAATAGGCTCCCCTTGGAGAAAGAAATTACAAATTACTAATAGTTCAGATGGCAGAAAATTACAAATTCCAAGCAAAATAAATATGTTCTTCCATTTCTAGAGTTTGCAATTGACTATAATGTAGGAGGGTACAGTATTAATAGGCAGCTATCAAATAGAACAGTGATGTTAAATTACATAATCAATTCAATGTTCTGGGTCAGTTAACAAAAAAAAAGTCTGTTCTCTCACTGCCACTAATTTAGAGCTTTCAGTATCCCATTCACAAGTCTTTTTTTTTTTTTTTTAACTTCTGGGAAAGATTTGGTATATCGTATTCTTCCATAAACATCTATAACAGCTGTGTAAGGGATCCCAGACTAGCTGACCTTTCTCCTTTTGCAGTCTGAGGGTGGAAATGAGAACATAATCACCCATGATGAGCTGGCTGAGCATAGTTGGACCAAGCCATTGAACACAGCTTTGACTTTTCACAGGGCTGATCTCTCCTTCTCCCAGTACACTTCAAGAGGTAGTGTACAGGATATTTGGCCACATGTTGTGTGTGTATGCATGTGTGCAAATGTACACGTTCATATACACATGCTTCTGAGTGGCTGGATAAGAGAGATAAAGACATTGAAAGTAGTCATTACTTAGCTCTGGAATTAAAGGTTTCTATTGGAAAGCCTTCTCATTCTTTTGCTCCAGACAGTGGTAAAATGCCATGTTCTTTCTCAAGTAGCAGTAGCACGTGGGCTTTCTCTCACATGCCAACTGATTGGTAAGTGGTTATCTGAAGCCTTGAGTTAAGAAGAATTATGAGAATGAAACAGGCTTAGCCAGAAATATTGATCATTTGTCCATTCTATCACTCCATAGGAGGCTGTGGAGTGTGCTTTATATCCTTGGGAAAGGGTGCTATTATATAAATATAATATATATATATATATATAATATATATATATATATATTATATAAATATAATATATATATATATATATATTATATATATATATATATATATCAAAATGTCAGGATTTAAGGAGTGAGAAGGGATAGGCAGAAGCCTTTGGGACATAGTCTGAACTCTGGTTTCCATGTTCAAAATAGCTAGAAATTACTTGGACAGCCACAGCTGAGATCTGAGCCACAGCTTAAAGTAAACTCATGTCACAGTGGGTTCATAATTGGCTTAGAGCAGTGAAATCCAACCCCCAAGTAAGCAGATGGAGGGAAAATAATTGATAGATTATTAAATACATCTTTTTGTAATGAAAGTTGGAATGTATATTCATTAATATTCACAAATTTGAACAAAAGTACTTGCAATGGAATCAAAAGTGGGCATGGCTGTGACATCATCAAACACCCTGTTCAGTTTGAGCTCAGGTTCAAAACTGTGGTAAACTTAAGAGAACTTAACCATCGCAATCCATCATTCTGGAAGGCATAGGGGCAGAAAAATCCATTTGGTGCTTTGACCACATTTTCAATTCTGAAAGTTTCCCAAGTGAAACAAGCCATGGTAGGATCAACAAGGAGAATGGTATAATAATATTGCATTTAGCAGTTGGGGGGGGAAATAAGCGTTTTTTTAAGAGTAAAGACTTTTGGAAAGAATTTGCTCCTACGATATGCTTGTTTGTTCGGGACCTAATCCTTGGCAATCCTGCTGGTGGAGAGTCAAAGAACCACTTCTTGAACTCTATTATAAAAGATAATAGTATCTACTATATTGCAAAGTAGATGCCATTTCTCTTTATACAGAGGAGGAAATTGAATTTCAGAATTAGATTAATGTGCCCATGCACACAAAGCTGCTGACTAGATGGCCATATGCTCTTCTTCAGTGTATGAATGAAGAAAAGAAATTCTGGTGTTTTCCCCCCTTTTGCCAACTTAATAGCACATTCTCTTTTCTGCCTTTGAAGTTACCCCAATGAGACCAACTCTTCAACAGGTGAAAGCCTTCTTTGAAGAATTTTGTGTTTACATTTTACAAGAAGGAACAAGACTCTCCTCTGAACTATCCCTCTCCCATTCCATCTGTTTGCTGTCTCATGGACTACAGTGTAACCATTTTTGAAAAGTTTGCCCTCACTTCCCAGGAGAAAAGAAAGATCTTTCTAGAATTTTTTGGCCTGTGAGGAGAATTTTAGGGGTAACTAATCAGGTGGCTGCTGGCCTCTGTACAGTATTAATTTTGGTCCATCAAGTTGTCACTCGTGGCTTCTTGTAAACTTGATGTAGGGGGTCAGGGTGGGTAGGTGGTATACTAGTGGACAAGGGAGGCCTCAGCTCAAGGCTGAGAGATGGACAAGCAG